>NC_091978.1:232940265-234140265 GCF_044704955.1 Pristiophorus japonicus
TCTCTCTTCCCCCCCCCACTCCCCCTACTCACCCCGGCACTTCTCTATTCCCCCACTGCCCTCTTCTCCCCGCCTCTCCTCTCTTCCCCTACCACCCTCCCCTCGCCCCCCCCCATCCCCCACCTGTCGCTTCTCTCCTCACTCCCCACCCGCCTCTCCCTCCCCACCACCACTCTTCCCCCACTGCCCCCCCAACTCTCCCTCCCCCCCCCCACCTCTCCTCCCACCCCCGCCTCCCCCCTCATCTCCATCTCCCCCCTCCCCTCCCCTCCGTCTCCCCCCTCCCCTCCCACCCGTCTCCCCCCCTCCCCTCCCACCCGTCTCCCCCACTCCCCTCCCACCCGTCTCCCCACCTCCCCTCCCACCCGTCTCCCCACCTCCCCTCCCCCTTTCTCCCCCGCCTCTCTCCCTCCCCTCCCCTCCCTTCTTCCTCCTCCTCCTCCCGCCGCCTCTCTCTCTCTCTCTCTCTTCCCCCCCCGCCGTCGCCTCTCCACAGCCCCCACCCCTGCCCATACCGTTCCTCCCTCTCCCTCCCGCCACTTCTTCTCTCTTCCCCCCCCACTGCCCCTCTCCCTCTACTCACCCCGGCACTTCTCTATTCCCCCACTGCCCTCTTCTCCCCGCCTCTCCTCTCTTCCCCTACCACCCTCCCTTCGCCCCCCCCATCCCCCACCTGTCGCTTCTCTCCTTCCCCACCACCGCTCTTCCCCGACTGCCCCCCCAACTCTCCCTCCCCCCCCCCCCACCTCTCCTCCCACCCCCGCCTCCCCCCTCATCTCCATCTCCCCCCTCCACTCCCACCCGTCTCCCCCCTCCCCCCCAACCCGTCCCCCCTCCCCTCCCACCCGTCTCCCTCCTCCCCTCCCACCCGTCTCCCCCCCCTCCCCTCCCACTCCCCTCCCCCTTTCTCTCCCTCCCCTCCCTTCTTCCTCCTCCTCCCGCCGCCTCTCTCTCTCTCTTCCCCCCACCATCGCCTCTCCACACCCCCCACCCCTGCCCATACCGTTCCTCCCTCTCCCTCCCGCCACTTCTTCTCTCTTCCCCCCCCACTGCCCCTCTCCCTCTACTCACCCCGGCACTTCTCTATTCCCCCACTGCCCTCTTCTCCCCGCCTCTCCTCTCCTCTCTTCCCCTACCACCCTCCCTTCGCCCCCCCCCCAATCCCCCACCTGTCGCTTCTCTCCTCACTCCCCACCCGCCTCTCCCTCCCCACCACCGCCCCCCAACTCTCCCCCCCCCCCCGCCTCCCTCCTCATCTCCATCTCCCCTCTCCACTCCCACCCGTCTCCCCCCCTCCCCTCCCACCCATCTCCCTCCTCCCCTCCCACCCGTCTCCCTCCTCCCCTCCCACCCGTCTCCCCCCTCCCCTCCCACCCGTCTCACTCATCCTCTCCCCTCCCACCCGTCTCCTCCCCCCCCCTCTCCTCCCTTCCCTCCCACCCGTCTCCCTCCCCTCCCCTCCGTCTCCCCCCTCCCCTCCCATCCGTCTCAACCCTCCCCTCCCACCCGTCTCACTCATCCTCTCCCCTCCCACCCGTCTCCCCCCTCATCTCCATCTCTCCCCTCCACTCCCACCCGTCCCCCCCCTCCCCCCCAACCCGTCTCCCCCCTCCCCTCCCACTCATCCTCTCCCCTCCCACCCGTCTCACTCATCCTCTCCCCTCCCACCCGTCTCCTCCCTCCCACCCGTCTCCTCCCTCCCCTCCCCTCCCACCCGTCTCCCCCCTCCCCTCCCACCCCTCCCCTCCCACCCGTCTCCCCCCTCCCCTCCCACCCGTCTCCTCCCCCCCCCTCTCCTCCCTTCCCTCCCACCCGTCTCCCTCCCCTCCCCTCCCACCCGTCTCCCCCCCCTCCCCTCCTCTCCCACCCATCTCCTCCCTCCCCCTCACCTCCGTCTCCCCCCCCTACGTCTCCCCTCCCACCCGTCTCCCCCCTCCCCTCCCATCCGTCTCCTCCCTTCCCCTCCCCTCCGTCTCCTCCCTTCCCCTCCCCTCCGTCTCCTCCCCTCCCACCCGTCTCCTCCCCTCCCACCCGTCTCCTCCCCTCCCACCCGTCTCCTCCCCTCCCACCCGTCTCCTCCCCTCCCACCCGTCTCTCCCCTCCCCTCCCACCCGTCTCTCCGCTCCCACCCCACCCGTCTCCTCCCCTCCCACCCACCCCCGCGCGTCTTCCCCTTTCTCTTTCTCTCCTCCTCCTCCCCCTCCCCTCGCCTCTCCACACCCCCACCCCCACCGTTCCTCCCGCCACTTCTTCT
Source organism: Pristiophorus japonicus (assembly GCF_044704955.1). Classification (NCBI taxonomy): domain Eukaryota; kingdom Metazoa; phylum Chordata; class Chondrichthyes; family Pristiophoridae; genus Pristiophorus; species Pristiophorus japonicus. Next base: position 232,942,520 of record NC_091978.1, read on the forward strand.
CTCTTCCCCCCCCACCGCCCCTCTCCCTCTACTCACCCCGGCACGTCTCTATTTCCCCACTGCCCTCTTCTCCCTGCCTCTCCTCTCTTCCCCTACCATCGTTTCTCTCCTCACCTCGCCCCCCCACCCCATCCCTCACCTGTCGCTTCTATCCTCACTCCGCACCCGCCTCTCCCTCCCCACCACCTCTCTTCCCCCAACGTCCCCCCGCCTCTCCTCCCACCCCCGCCTCCCCCCTCATCTCCCCCCCTCCACTCCCACCCGTCTCCCCCCTCCCCCCTCATCTCCATCTCCCCCCTCCACTCCCACCCGTCTCCCCCCTCCCCCCCAACCCGTCCCCCCTCCCCTCCCACCCGTCTCCCTCCTCCCCTCCCACCCGTCTCCCCCACTCCCCTCCCCTCCCACTCATCTCCCCCTTTCTCCCCCGCCTCTCTCCCTCCCCTCCCTTCTTCCTCCTCCTCCCGCCGCCTCTCTCTCTCTCTCTCTCTCTCTTCCCCCCACCGTCGCCTCTCCACACCCCCCACCCCTGCCCATACCGTTCCTCCCTCTCCCTCCCGCCACTTCTTCTCTCTTCCCCCCCCACTGCCCCTCTCCCTCTACTCACCCCGGCACTTCTCTATTCCCCCACTGCCCTCTTCGCCCCGCCTCTCCTCTCTTCCCCTACCACCCTCCCTTCGCCCCCCCCCCAATCCCCCACCTGTCGCTTCTCTCCTCACTCCCCACCCGCCTCTCCCTCCCCACCACCGCCCCCCCAACTCTCCCACCCCCCTGCCTCCCCCCTCATCTCCATCTCCCCTCTCCACTCCCACCCGTCTCCCCCCCTCCCCTCCCACCCGTCTCCCTCCTCCCCTCCCACCCGTCTCCCCCCTCCCCTCCGTCTCAACCCTCCCCTCCCACCCGTCTCACTCATCCTCTCCCCTCCCACCCGTCTCCCCCCTCCACTCCCACCCGTCCCCCCCCCCCCACCCGTCTCCCCCCTCCATTCCCACCCGTCCCCCCCCTCCCCCCCAACCCGTCCCCCCCCTCCCCTCCCACCCGTCTCCCCCCTCCCCTCATCCTCTCCCCTCCCACCCGTCTCACTCATCCTCTCCCCTCCCACCCGTCTCCCCCCTCCCCTCCTACCCGTCTCCTCCCCCCCCCTCTCCTCCCTTCCCTCCCTCCCCTACCCTCCCACCCGTCTCCCCCCCCTCCCCTCCTCTCCCACCCGTCTCCTCCCTCCCCCTCACCTCCGTCTCTCCCCCCTACGTCTCCCCTCTCCCCTCCCACCCGTCTCCCCCTCCCCTCCGTCTCCTCCCTTCCCCTCCCCTCCGTCTCCTCCCTTCCCCTCCCCTCCGTCTCCCCCCCTATCCTCCCCTCCCACCCCTCCCGTCTCCCCCCTCCCTCCCGTCTCCCCCCTCCCCTCCCCTCCCCACCCTCCCGTCTCCCCCCTCCCTCCCGTCTCCCCCCTCCCCTCCCCACCCACCCCTGCGCGTCTTCCCCTTTCTCTCCTCCTCCCCCTCCCCCTGCCCCCACCCCCACCGTTCCTCCCGCCACTTCTTCTCTCTTCCCCCCCACCGCCCCTCTCCCTCTACTCACCCCGGCACGTCTCTATTCCCCCACTGCCCTCTTCTCCCTGCCTCTCCTCTCTTCCCCTACCATCGTTTCTCTCCTCCCCTGGCCCCCCCCCCCCCCCTCATCCCTCACCTGTCGCTTCTATCCTCACTCCGCACCCGCCTCTCCTCCCCCCCCCGCCACTCCCACATCCCCTCCCCTCCGTCTCCCCCCCCTCCCTCCGTCTCTCCCGCTCCCCTCCGTCTCCCACCTCCCCTCCCACCCGTCTCCCACCCACCCACTCATCTCTCTCCCCCCCCCCCCACTCATCTCCCCCACCGCCTCTCTCTTCCCCCCGCCGTCGCCTCTCCACACCCCCACCGTTCCTCCCTCTCCCTCCCGTCACTTCTTCTCTCTTCCCCCCCCACTGCCCCTCTCCCTCTACTCACCCCGGCACCTCTCTATTCCCCCACTGCCCTCTTCTCCCCGCCTCTCCTCTCTTCCCCTACCACCGTTGCTCTCCTCCCCTCGCCCCCCCCATCCCCCAGCTGTCGCTTCTCTCCTCACTCCCCGCCTGTCTCTTCCCCACCCCACACCCACCGCTTCCTCTCTTCCCCACCCCCGCCCCGCCACTTCCCCTCTCTTCCCCCATCCCAACCCCGCCGCTTCCCCTATCCCACCCCCGCCGCTTCCCCTCTTCCCCCATCCCACCCGCTTCCCCTCTTCCCCCATCCTACCCCCGCCGCTTCCCCCATCCCACCCCACTCGCTTCCCCTCTTCCCCCATCCCACCCCACTCGCTTCCCCTCTTCCCCCATCCCACCCCACTCGCTTCCCCTCTTCCCCCATCCCACCCCACCCGCTTCCCCTCTTCCCCCATCCCACCCCACCCGCTTCCCCTCTTCCCCCATCCCACCCCACCCGCTTCCCCTCTTCCCCCATCCCACCCCCGCCGCTTCCCCTCTTCCCCCATCCCACCCGCTTCCCCTCTTCCCCCATCCCACCCGCTTCCCCTCTTCCCCCATCCCACCCCACTCGCTTCCCCTCTTCCCCCATCCCACCCCACCCGCTTCCCCTCTTCCCCCATCCCACCCCACCTGCTTCCCCTCTTCCCCCATCCCACCCCCGCCGCTTCCCCTCTTCCCCCATCCCACCCGCTTCCCCTCTTCCCCCATCCCACCCGCTTCCCCCATCCCACCCGCTTCCCCTCTTCCCCCATCCCACCCCACCCACTTCCCCCATTCCACCCCACCCACTTCCCCTCTTCCCCCATCCCACCCCACCCACTTCCCCCATCCCACCCCACCCGCTTCCCATCTTCCCCCAACCCACCCGCTTCCCATCTTCCCCCAACCCACCCGCTTCCCATCTTCCCCCAACCCACCCGCTTCCCATCTCTCCCCAACCCACCCGCTTCCCCTCTCTTCCCCCAACCCACCCGCTTCCCCTCTCTTCCCCCAACCCACCCGCTTCCCCTCTCTTCCCCCAACCCACCCGCTTCCCCTCTCTTCCCCCAACCCACCCGCTTCCCCTCTCTTCCCCCAACCCACCCGCTTCCCCTCTCTTCCCCCAACCCACCCGCTTCCCCTCTCTTCCCCCAACCCACCCGCTTCCCCTCTCTTCCCCCAACCCACCCGCTTCCCCTCTCTTCCCCCAACCCACCCGCTTCCCCTCTCTTCCCCCAACCCACCCGCTTCCCCTCTCTTCCCCCAACCCACCCGCTTCCCCTCTCTTCCCCCAACCCACCCGCTTCCCCTCTCTTCCCCCAACCCACCCGCTTCCCCTCTCTTCCCCCAACCCACCCGCTTCCCCTCTCTTCCCCCAACCCACCCGCTTCCCCTCTCTTCCCCCAACCCACCCGCTTCCCCTCTCTTCCCCCAACCCACCCGCTTCCCCTCTCTTCCCCCAACCCACCCGCTTCCCCTCTCTTCCCCCAACCCACCCGCTTCCCCTCTCTTCCCCCAACCCACCCGCTTCCCCTCTCTTCCCCCAACCTACCTGCTTCCCCTCTCTTCCCCCAACCCACCCGCTTCCCCTCTCTTCCCCCAACCCACCCGCTTCCCCTCTCTTCCCCCAACCCACCTGCTTCCCCTCTCTTCCCCCTACCCCACCCGCTTCCTCTCTCTTCTCCCACCGCCCCAGCTCTCCTTCCCCCACCACCTATTACCCCGCCTGCTCCCTCCCCTCCCCCCTTTCCCGCCTCTGCCTCTCTGGCTAAGGGAGTTCTGGATAAGGGAGGTTCAACCTGTATTTATATGCTTGTTCTTGCCCCACGGAACTTATTTCTTCCTATCTCGACTATTTTTCTCCCCTTGTCCACTCTCTTCCCACCTACATCCACGACTCCTCCGTTACTTTAACAGTTTCCAGTCTCCCGGGCCCAACTGTCTCCTTTTCACTATGGATGTCCAATCCCTCTACACTCCTATCCCCCACCAGGATGGCCTGAGGGCGCTCCGCTTCTTCCTCGAGCAGAGGCCCAACCAGTCCCCATCCACCACCACTCTTCTCCACCTGGCTGAACTTGTTCTCACATTGAACAACTTCTCCTTTAACTGCACTCACTTTCTCCAAATTAAAGGTGTTGCTATGGGAACCCGCATGGGTCCTAGCTATGCCTGCCTTTTCATGGGATATGTGGAACATTCTTTGTTCCAGTTCTACTCGGGTCCCTTCCCTTACCTCTTTTTCCAGTACATTAATGACTGTATTGGTGCTATTTCCTGCTCTCGAAAATTTCATTCACTTTGCATCCAATTTCCACCCTTCCCTCACCTTCACATGGTCCATCTACGAAACTTCCCTTCCTCGACTTCTCTGTCTCCAACTCTGGGGATAGGCTTTCGACCAGTATCCACTAAGCCCACTGTCTCCCACAGCTACCTGGACTACACTTTCTCCCACTCCGCATCCTGCAAGGACTCCATTCCATTCTCCCAATTTCTCTGTCTCCGTCGCATCTGCTCCGACGACACCACCTTTCACACTAGTGTCTCGGACATGTCTTCCTTTTTCCTCAACCAAGGATTCCCCTCCACCATGGTTAACATGGCCCTCAACCATGTCCGTTCTATTTCCCACACCTCTGCTCTCACCTCTTCCCCTCACTCTTAGAACCACGACAGGGTTTTCCTTGTCCTCACCTTTCACCCCACCAGCCTCCACATCAACGGATCATCCTCCACCATCTCCAGTGTGATCTCACCACCAATCACATCTTCCTCTCCCCTCAATATTCAGAAGGGAACACTCCCTCCACAACATCCTGGTCCATTCCGCAGTAACCCCCAGCACCTTTCCATGCAAATGCATGCCCTTTTACCTCCTCCCTTTGCACTATCCAGGGCCCCAAATACTTCTTCCAGGTGAAACAGCGATTTACCTGTACTTCTTTCAATTTAGTATACAGGTTGAACCTCCCTTGTCCAGAATCACCCCCTGTCCAGAATCATTCCCAGCCAACAGGTGGCGCATGCGCAGAACTCCGACATGAACAAATTGAAGTACTTCTTCGCTGCCGACTTCCGCAATCGCTGGCCTGACCCCACAATCCACTGCCCCCCCCCCCCCTCCCACCATGATCTCTCTGCCGCACTCTCAGACCAGATATCCCCTTGCTCCGTACCTGTACCATCCAATTTAACTTGACCACCCCTCGTCCAGAAAAATCCCTTATCCAGAACAGGCCAGGTCCCGGATAAGGAAGGTTCACCCTGTACTATATTCGTTGCTCACGATGTGGTCTCCTCTACATTGGGGTGACCAAGCGTAGATTGGGTGACCGCTTTGTGGAACACCTCCATTCAGTCCGCAAGTGTGACCCTGATCTTCCGGTTGCCTGTCACTTTAATTCTCCACTCCACTCCGACCTCTCCGTCCTCAGCCTCCAACACTGTTCCAAAATTCAATGCAAGCTTGAGGAACAGCACCTCATCTTTTGATTAGGCACTTTGCAGCCTTCTGGACTCAACATCGAGTTCAACAATTTCAGAGTGTAATTGCTGCCCACCTTTGCCTCCCTCCCCCCCTGCCGGAGCCTATGTTTTTTACCTCTTGTCTTCAATGGCAGCTGGTCATTATTCTGCCCTTCACACCCTATCTTGACTAATGTTTTTCTAACTCCTGGCATTAACATTTCAATTTGGCACATCATCCCTTTTGTCTCTTAATCTCTATCTTCCACCCCATCACAGACCTTCCCTTTAGTTCTTTCTTGCCCTCCCCCTTTCGCTTCTTAACAATGTGTTCTTTTCGAACACTCACCAGTTCTGACCAAGGGTTGTCGACCTGAAACGTTAACTCTGCTTTTCTCTCCACAGATGCTGCCTGACCCGCTGAGATTTCCAGCATTGTTTTTATTTCAGATTCCAGCATCTACAGTATATTGCTTTTGTAATAGTATTTTAAAATGCAGATTAAAAAAAAAATCAGTATCTTACTGTACTAAAGAATAAAGCTGCATAAAAAAGGTTGGTTGTGGTAGCACTCGTACACCGGCCAAAATTTGAGACCCAACAAAATATTTTATTACAAAGGTTGCATTTGTCGCTGTTGAAACAATTCCGCTTGCTGCGGCCTAACCGTGTATTCGAGATTTTTCTTGCTAATTCTTTGGAGTGGTTGGTTATCCGGAAGTCCGTCTGTGAATGACATGCGGTTTCGCCCCCCCTTTCTGCTTGGGCACTAATTTAAATCAGAATTGAACCCAGCCGCAACACCCGCCGCTGCTGACGGTCACTGCCCCGCTTACCATGACAGTAGCTATGATAGAGATCAGTGCATCGCTGTACGCCAGCAGCCTGTGCGAGGACTGCTCGCTGCCGTGGCCGGGATGGCCCTCTGCAAGCCCCCTGGCCGCACTCGGGCTGGCGCTAAAGCACAGTGATTCGGCTCCTGCTGCAGGTGGGTTCAAGGGACTCGCCTCTTCCTCAATGGCCTCCCCATCGCCCTGCTGCGACACCGACATCATTTCAGCGGCAAAAGGCGAGCCGCGACCTGTCACCTGACAACAGCCAGCCTCATCGGCGCCGCGCTTCTTCCAAATCTCGGACAGCACTGCGCGCTCGTACTCGCGACCGCCAGTCACCCTCCGCGGGCACGTGCGGCGGGGCCGAGCCGCGCGCGCGCTCACCTGCCCGCCAGGAGACGCTCACCACTTTCCCTCGGGCCTTGGGCAGAGGTTGGGTGAAAAAAGATTAAGGCTTTTGTTGACTGCTGATTAATACCTTTCTTTTGGTCTGTTTTCTGTTGACACCTAATAATTGGAGTTAAAATTATAAGTTTGTTAATTTTCTTTCATGTTGCTTTTAACTAACCTCAAAGCTCTGGGCACTCAGGGTAAATCTTGGGTATGGATAAAAAAAATTGGCCAAAGAGTAGAAAAGAATTTGTCTGAGGAGTTGCAGTTAGTTGGGTTCGGGGCGGAGAGGGGTTTTCAGTTGGGTGATTGGGTGCCCCTTATCTATGTGTTGGGGCCATTAATGCTTCTAATTTACATCGATGATTTGAATTCAGAAACACAATGCAAATTGGTCAAATCTGCAGTTGATACCAAAGTAGAAGGGTCAGTGGACTGAAGTTGCTGCTCAGAAAGCTACAGAATTATATGGAGAAAATATGTAGGTAAACAGACTCGAAAATGAAATTTCATATAGGTGTAAGATAAAACTTACCTGCATGTTGTAATAGTGTTTTGATAATGCTTTTGTTTAACTGTTATATGATAAAATTAACTAAAATGTGCGTAAGCTTATGTTAACCATTTTAAGCAAAGCATCATGGTAGATTGAGCCATTATTGAAACAGCTTTATTTAGAACTAGAATGGCCAAGGCCAAATAATAATCAATAAGATTAAAGAATGCAGCATATGCCATTTTGTAAAGCTAAGTTCAGTAATGAATTCTTTGACACAGTCTTTGTAAAAGTACTCAGAAGAACTAGAGATAACATAGCAGGTCAGAGGCATAGACTTAAAATGATCCATTGTAAGCTTGAGAAAGCTGCAGACCCTCACAGCATTTGTATGGAGAAAAAGGGTATAAAGTAACAGCTATTGGATATTCGGAGCAGCGAGAGTCCGGGGAGGCATCGGAGAGGTCTATAAAAGGCCCAACAGTCGGCAGAAGCGGAAGTTCGGAGCAGCGGGAGTCCGGGGAGGCGTCGGAGAGGCTAGCTGGTGCAGGGGCAGAAGGTAAACAAAGAAGTAGAAGGAAATCGAAAGGTGACGTTACAGACAAGGGGGTGAGTGATTGGCTGGTGATTGGTGAGTAGTTTTTCTTTTTCTTTTCCTTTATCAGTTGGTAACCTTTATCATTGTTGTTGCCAAATTAAGTTAATCTAGGGGTTAACTCATGGCAGGAGAGCTCGGACACAGGTCATGCTCCTCCTGTGCTATGTGGAAACTCAGGGATGCTTCCAGTGTCCCTGACGACTACACGTGTGGGAAGTGTATCCTGCTGCAGCTCCTGACAGACCGCATTGCGGCACTGGAGCTGCGGGTGGATTCACTCTGGATCATCTGCGATGCTGAGGATGCTGTGAATAGCACGTTTAGTGAATTGGTCTTACCGCAGGTAAAGGTTACACAGACAGATAGGGAATGGGAGACCTACAGGAAGAGCAGTGGAAGGAAGGTAGTACAGGGGTCCCCTGCGGTCATCCCCCTCCAAAACAGATACACCGTTTTGGGACTGCTGGGGGGGATGACTTATCAGAGGAGGGCAGCAGCTGCCAAGTCCATGGCACCATGGGTGTCTCTGGTGCACAGGAGGGCATGAAAAAGAGTGGGAGAGCTATAGTGGTATATTGTAAGGGGAATAGATAGATATATCTGCGGCCGCAACAGAGACTCCAGGATGGTATGTTGCCTCCCTGGTGCAAGGGTCAAGGATATCTTGGAGTGGTTGCAGAACATTTTGGAGGGAGAGGGTGAACAGCCAGTTGTCGTGGTGCATATAGGTACCAACGATATAGGTAAAAAAACGGGATGTGGTCCTATAAGCTGAATTTAGGGAGCTAGGAGTTAAATTAAAAAGTAGGACCTCAAAGGTAGTAATCCCAGGATTGCTACCAGTGCCTCGTGCTGCTCAGAGTAGGAATCGCAGGATAGCTCAGATGAATACGTAGTTTGAGGAGTGGTGCAGAAGGGAGGAATTCAAATTTCTGAGACATTGGAACCGGTTCTGGGGGAGGTGGGACGACTACAAACTGGACGGTCTGCACCTGGGCAGGACCGGAACCAATGTGCTAAGGGGAGTGTTTTCCAGTGCTGTTGGAGAGGGGTTAAACTAATATGGCAGGGGGATCGGAACCTATGCAGGGAGACAGAGGGAAGTAGAATGGGGGCAGAAGCAAAAGATAGAAAGGAGAAAAGTAAAAGTGGAGGGCAGAGAAACCCAAGGCAAAAATCAAAAAGGGCCACATTACTGCAAAATTCTAAAGGGGCAAAGTGTATTAAAAAGACAAGCCTGAAGGCTCTGTGCCTTAATGTGAGGAGTATTCGTAATAAGGTGGACGAATTAACTGCACAGGCAGCAATTAATGAATATGATATAATTGGCATCATGGAGACATGGCTCCAGGGTGACAAAGGCTGGAAACTCAACATTCAGGAAGGATAGACAGAAAGGAAAAGGAGGTGGGGTAGCGTTGCTGGTTAAAGAGGAAATTAACGCAATAGTAAGGAAGGACATTAGCTTGGATGATGTGGAATCTGTATGGGTGGAGCTGCGGAACAATAGTAGTGAGGTTGGGGACAGCATCAAACAAGAAATTAGGGATGCGTGCAGTAAAGGTACAACAGTTATCATGGGCGACTTTAATCTACATATAGATTGGCCTAACCAAACTGGTAGCAATACGGTGGAGGAGGATTTCCTGGAGTGTATTAGAGATGGTTTTCTAGACCAATATGTCAAGGAACCAACTAGAGGGCTGGCCATCCTAGACTGGGTGATGTGTAATGAGAAAGAACTAATTAGCAATCTTGTTGTGCGAGGCCTCTTGGGGAAGGGTGACCATAATATGGTAGAATTCTTTATTAAGATGAAGAGTGACACAGTTAATTCAGAGATTAGGACCCTGAGCTTGAGGAAAGCTAACTTTGATGGTATGAGACGTGAATTGACTAGAATAGACTGGCGAATGATACTTAAAGGGTTGACGGTGGATAGGCAATGGCAAACATTTAAAGATCACATGGATGAACTTCAACAATTGTATATCCCTGTCTGGAGTAAAAATAAAATGGGGAAGGTGGCTCAACCGTGGCTAACAAGGGAAATTAAGGATAGTGTTAAATCCAAGGAAGAGGCATATAAATTGGCCAGAAAAAGCAGCAAACCTGAGGACTGGGAGAAATTTAGAATTCAGCAGAGGAGGACAAAGGGTTTAATTCGGAGGGGGAAAATAGAGTATGAGAGGAAGCTTGAGGTGAACATAAAAACTGACTGCAAAAGCTTCTATAGCTATGTGAAGAGAAAAAGATTAGCGAAGACAAACGTAGGTCCCTTGCAGTCAGATTCAGATGAATTTATAATGGGGAACAAAGAACTGGCAGACCAATTGAACAAATGCTTTGGTTCTGCCTTCACGAAGGAAGACACAAATAACCTTCCGGAAATACTAGGAAACCGAGGGTCTAGTGAGAAGGAGGAACTGAAGGAAATCCTTATTAGGCGAGAAATTGTGTTAGGGAAATTGATGGGATTGAAGGCCGACAAATCCCAGGGGCCTGATAATGTGCATCCCAGAGTACTTAAGGAAGCGGTCCTAGAAATAATGGATGCATTGGTGATCATTTTCCAACAGTCTATCGATTCTGGATCATTCCCTATGGACTAGAGGGTAGCAAATGTAACAACACTTTAAAAAAAAAATGAGGGAGAGAGAAAACGGGTAATTATAGACCAGTTAGCCTGACATTAGTAGTGGGGAAAATGTTGGAATCACTTATTAAAGATAAAATAGCAGCGCATTTGGAAAGCAGTGACAGGACCGGTCCAAGTCAGCATGGATTTATGAAAGGGAAATCATGCTTGACAAATCTTCTGGAATTTTTTGAGGATGTAACTAGTAGAGTGGACATGGAAGAACCAGTGAATGTGGTGAATTTGGACTTTCAAAAGGCTTTTGACAAGGCCCCACACAAGAGATTGCTGTGCAAAATCAAAGCACATGGGTTTGGTGGTAATGTGCTGACGTGGATAGAGAACTCATTGGCAGACAGGAAGCAGAGAGTCGGGATAAACGGGTCTTTTTCAGAATGGCAGGCAGTGACTAGTGGGATGCCGCAGGGCTCAGTACTGAGACCCCAGCTATTTATAATATGCATTAATGATTTAGATGAAGGAATTGAATGTAATATCTCCAAGTTTGCAGGTGGCACTAAGCTGTGTGGCGGTGTGAGCTGTGAGGAGGATGCTAAAAGGCAACAGGGTGACTTGGACAGGTTAGATGAGTGGGCAAATGCATGGCAGATGCAGTATAATGTGGATAAATGTGAGGTTATCCACTTTGGGGGCAAAAACACGAAGGCAGAATATTAACTGAATGGTGGCAGATTAGGAAAAAGGGAGGTGCAATGAGACCTGGGTATCATGGGACATCAGTCATTGAAAGTTGGCATGCAAGTACAGCAGGCAGTGAAGAAGGCAAATGGCATGTTGGCCTTCATAGCTAGGGGATTTGAGTATAAGAGCAGGGTTGTCTTACTGCAGTTGTACAGGGCCTTGGTGAAGCCTCACCTGGAATATTGTGTTCAGTTTTGGTCTCCTAATCTGAGGAAGGACATTCTTGCTATTGAGGGAGTGCAGCGAAGGTTCACCAGACTGATTCCCGGGATGGCAGGACTGACATATGAGGAGAGATTGGATCGACTAGGATTATATTCACTGGAATTTAGAAGGATGAGAGGGGATCTCATAGAAACATATAAAATTCTGACTGGACTGGACAGGTTAGATGCAGGAAGATGTTCCGGATGTTGGGGAAGTCCAGAACCAGGGGACATAGTCGAAGGATAAAGGGTAAGCCATTTAGGACTGAGCTGAGGAGAAACTTCTTCACTCAGAGAGTTGTTAAGCTGTGGAATTCCCTGCTGCAGAGAGTTGTTGATGCCAGTTCATTGGATATATTCAAGAGGGAGTTAGATATGGCCCTTACGGCTAAAGGGATCAAGAGGTATGGAGAGAAAGCAGGAAAGGGGTACTGAGGTGAATGATCAGCCACGATCTTATTGAATGGTGGTGCAGGTTCGAAGGGCAAAATGGCCTACTCCTGCACCTATTTTCTAAGTTTCTAACACAGAAGGAACCTAGCGTGGTTTGTTGTGGTCACGGATATAAGTGTCTTCTGACAGATATAATAAATCTGACAGATCTAATAAATCTTACACAGGTATGTATAATACTGCATGTAGGAAGGAAAACATAGGAAACATGTACTCTATTAATAATGTTGAAATTGCAAAGAATTATGTTGAAAGAGAACTAGGAGTCTTTGTACACTTGACGCTCAATATTTTGAACCAATGCAGAACATGGGTCCATGAGTAGGCTATTTAGAGCCGCAAACCTGTTCTGCCATTCGATGAGATCATGGATGATCTGCGTCCTAATACCATTTCCTGCCTTTGCCCCATATCGCTTAATACTTTTGGTTAACAGAAATCTATCAATCTCAGATTTAAAATTAACAATTGTCCTAGCAACAATTGTGTGTAGAAGTGTTTCCTAACTCACTCCTGAAAGGCCTGGTTCTAATTTTTAAACTATGCCCCCTAGTCCTAGGGGCCGAAACTGCCCTTTGCCCCTTTTGGGGCGGATAATTGGAATCAGATGGATAATTACTACCGGGATCCATGGGGCGTGGAATAGAGGGAAATTACCCTCTTTTCTCGGAAAAAAATCATCGTGCTCATCATCTTGTAAATGGCATGGAAAAGCGAAATCCAGAAAATTAATTAAAATTGCAAGATTAAGGGGTCGAAATTCGATTGCTACCGTCAACTGATACAGCCTAAGTGAGGCGGCAACGGAGCGTGAACGGCTGTCTGGTGGCGATAGGCATGGGTGCCGCCTGATGGGAAATTTGGTTGTCCTTTTTCAAGGACGCTAAAATTTCATCCTCATAGGCAGTCCCTCGGAATCGAGGAAGACTTGCTTCCACTCATGAAATGAGTTCTTTGGTGGCTGAACAGTCCAATACGAGAGCCACAGACTCTGTCACAGGTGGAACAGATAGTCATTGAGGGAAGGGGTGGGTGGGATTGGTTTGCCGCACGCTCTTTCCACTGCCTGCGCTTGTATTTCTGCATGCTCTCGGCATTGAGACTCGAGGTGCTCAGTGCCCTCTCGGATGCACTTCCTCCACTTTGGGCGGTCTTGGGCCAGGGACTCCCAGGTGTCAGTGGGGATGTCGCACTTTATCAGGGAGGCTTTGAGGGTATCCTTGTAACGTTTCCGCTGCCGACCTTTGGCTCGTTTGCCGTGAAGGAGCTCCGAGTAGAGCACTTGGTTTGGGAGTCTCGTGTCTGGCATGCGAACTATGTGGCCTGCCCAGCGGAGCTGATCGAGTGTGGTCAGTGTTTCAATGCTGGAGATGTTGGCCTGGTCGAGGACACTGATGTTGGTGTGCCTGTCCTCCCAGGGGATTTGTAGGATCTTGCAGAGACATCGTTGGTGATATTTCTCCAGCGTCTTGAGGTGTCTTCTGTACATGCTCCATGTCTCTGAGCCATACAGGAGGGCGGGTATTACTACAGTCCTGTAGACCATGAGCTTGGTGGCAGTTTTGAAGGCCTGGTCTTCAAACACTTTTTTCCTCAGGCGGCCAAAGGCTGCACTGGAGGTGGTGTTGGATCTCGTTGTCGATGCCTGCTTTTGTTGATGGGAGGCTCCTGAGGTATGGGAAGTGGTCCACGGTGTCCAGGGCCGCGACGCTGGAGTGGAACTAAACTACAGAACCAGTGGGAACCTGTTCAACCTGCGCCGTCTCCAGGCCAGGTCCAAGACCACCCCAACCTCTGTCGTCGAGCTACAGTACGCGGACAACGCCTGCCTCTGCGCACATACAGATGCTGAACTCTAGGATATAGTCGACGTATTTACTGAGGCTTACAAAAGCATGGGCATTACACTAAACATCCATAAGACAAAGGTCCTCCACCAGCTAAAATTTAAAGTCCCGCCGGCTAATGCCATGGAAATCATGGCGACATCTCGCGTGCAACGCCTCCTTGGCGCCAGTCTCGCCAATTCACTTTGGCCGCCTCACTTACCAGCTGGCGGCGATGACGCCTGAAAAAGGTGGCATACATAAGGCGGGGAAATGAATCCGGGACGTTATTTCAAGGGAGTTGCCCACAGAGTTCACGGTCTGTGCTGTGTTGGCTGCTCTCACAGTTCGAAGGTGCTGGCGTCGTACGGCTACTAACTCCTAAGCTTCAGTACTGGCATCTCAGAGACATTGTTGGGTTCAAGATCAGATACATTTAGAACTAGCATATCGCTTTTACCTCTGCAAAGTTATGGGGGCAGTAATCGCACATCACACTGTCTTACGGTAAGGACTTCAAAGGCGCTGGTTGCAGAGATGGCTTATGGCAAATGTGGATGCTCGCCAGAGGAGAGACCCCAGACAGCGGGGCAGGAGGCCACTCAGTCGCAGGGTTTACCGTGTGCATTATTCTTACCTTGAGATGTCCGAGGACCAGTGCCTAAGAAGACTGAGGTTCCGAGAAGAGGTGGTGACTGAGTTCTGCCACCTCCTTCAGACATACCAGGCAACTAACATCGGCACCAGGACCTCGCTGTCAGTGGCAGTGAAAGTAACAGTAGCTCTCAACTTCTATGCTACCAGCTCTTTCCAGTCTCCTGTAGGCGATATATGTAACATCTCGCAGTTTGCAGTACATTGCTTCATTCACCAGGTTACCGACGTTCTCTACAGCAAACGAATGGACTACATCAAGTTCAGCATGAAGGATTGTAGTGTCAGGCCTAAATGGCCTGCCAGATGCTGCAAAGGAACTCAACATAAAGTCACTGTTCCCAGGGGGGTCGGCCTCACCCACCGCCATGGCACCAACTTGAACGGCCATTCGCTGCGTGGACTTGCTATGGCAAAGCTTCAATTAGGGGGCCGGGACCTAACGTCTTTGAGATGCTTATGAAGTCTGAGGAGTTAACAACATCATGGGTCAGTCTTCAGAACCGAATGGTAAGGTTAACAATGCATGCAGGCCCTTGCAGTGGGTGATGCTTCAATTGGGAACCTTGCATCTGACCTCACCCATGTAGAGCATGGATACCGAAACACTACACTGAGCAGAGAATGCACATTGAGCTCAGAGATTAGCATGTTGATGGTTCAAGTTTAAGATACGCGCCCTTAGCAGCTGCATCATCTCGTTCCACTTTTGTAGGCATTGAGTGGCTGTCTTGGCCACCGTGTCACTTGCAGAAACTTGTTCTGAGATTTCCCTCCATAGGCCTCTGAGTTGTGAAACACAAAAAGTTAGTATATGCAGGTACAGCAAATAATCAGGAAGGCAAATGGAATGTTGGCCTTTATTGCAAGGGGGATTGAGTATAAAAGCAGTGAAGTCCTGCGACAACTGTACACGGTACTGGTGAGGCCACATCTGTACTGCTGCGTGCAGTTTTGGTCTCCATATTTAAGAAAGGATATACTTGCATTGGATGCTGTTCAGAGAAGGTTCACTAGGTTGATTCCGGAGATGAGGGGGTTGACTTATGAAGCTAGGTTGAGTAAGTTGGGTCTGTACTCATTGGAGTTCAGAAGGATGAGAGGTGATCTTATCAAAACATATAAGATAATGAGAGGATTGGACAAGATGGATGCAGAGAGGATATTTCCACTCTGGGTGGGGCGGGGGGGGGGGGGGGAGGAACTAAAACTAGGGGGCATGGTCTCAGAATAAGGGGCTGCCCATTTAAAACTGAGATGAGGAGGAATTTCCTCTGAGGGTTGTAAATCTGTGGAATTCACTGCCCCAGAGAGCTGGGATAGACAGATTTTTGAGCGATAAGGGAATAAAGAGTTATGGGGAGTCGGCAGGGAAGTGGAGCTGAGTCCATGATGAGATCAGTCATGATCTTATTAAATGGTGGAGCAGGCTCGAGGGGTCAAATGGCCTACTGCTTCTATTTATTGTGTTCTTGTGGTCTCATCCCAGCCTCTGTCATGAGCAACTCCCGTCGCCTCTCCAGGGCATCGAGTGCATCCACGGTGGCATCCGATAACCGATGGGCACGCTGACGAACTGCTGCTGGGTCTGCCATCTTCACTGCCTGAGTGAGTGCATAGGAAATGAATATACCCACGAGGCATTGAGGCAGCCAATCAATGCCTCAATGGAATCCAGGTGGTGCCACTATGTCTGTGGCACAGCTCCAAATGCTGCCTAACACCCAGATGTTGAGGACCCACTTAACAGCCCAATCAACGCCACTTACCACCTCCAGGTAAGTGCACAACGCCATGATTTTATGCTGCAATCCACCTTTCAGGCAACAAAACTGAACTTTGCGATTCCGGGCTGCGCCTAATGCCTGGCGTTAAAAAATCCTCTCAGCCGGTGACACCACCTCAAAATTGGCGACACCAAATTTTGACCCCTAAGTGTCGGCCTTGGCTCAGTGGACTTTTGCCTGAGTCAGAAGTTTGTGGATTTAAGCCCCACACCAGAGACTTTGTGTACCTAATTTAGGCTGACACTTCAGTACAGTACGGAGGAGTGCTGCATTATCTGCATTGAAACGTTGAACTGAGGCCCCCTCGTGCAGATAAAAAAAGATCCCATGGCACTATTTTAATAAGAACAGGTGAGATGGGTGGGAAAGCAAATTGTGAGGGGGACACAAAAAATCTGCAATGGGATATAGACAGACTAAGTGAATGGGCAAAAATTTGGCAGATGGAGTATAATGTGGGAAAATGTGAGGTTATCCACTTTGGCAGTAAAAATAGAAAAGCAAATTTAAATTTAAATGGAGAAAAATTGCAAAGCACTGCAGTACAGAGGGGGTCCCTGTGCATGAAATACAAAAAGTTAGTATGCAGATACAGCAAGTAATCAGGAAGGCAAATGGAATGTTGGCCTTTATTGCAAGGGGAATAGAGTATAAAAGCAGAGAAGTCCTGCGACAACTGTACATGGTATTGGTGAGGCCACACCCAGTAATCTGATTGAAACATATAAGATAATGAGGGGGCTCGACAAGGTGGATGCAGAGAGGATATTTCCACTCATCTAGGAAACTAAAACTAGGGGACATGGGGCTAGATTTTCCACTTTTGTGCTTATCGCCCAAAAATAGGCGGTAAAAAAGGGTTTTCAATTTGCCGGCTTCTCGCCCATTCTCAAAGCACCTAGTCTCCATTTTTGAAAATGGGCGTTACCGCGAGCGATATGAAATGGGCGGTAGCATTACATTTTTTTGACCTTCTGCCGTAAAGTGTTGCTGTCCTTGGCAACGGCATGGCAACGCTCGATTCCCGCGATTCAGGAGGCCAAGGGTCATCATGACATACGCAGAGGAGGAGACAGATAGAGGGAGCTGAGAGGGACTGAAAGCGTGTGTAGTTGTGGTGTGTGCTTGTTTGACTGTTGTGGGAGGCATGAGTGAGATTCACCAGCAGCAAAAAGCCTACTAAGGACCAAGAACATAGTTGGCACCAAGTTTTTGTCCAACAAATAAGATATAACATGGAAGGGATAGTGGAGGCCCTGGAGCTGGTAGCCAGGAACATTGGTGGCAGAGGGCTCCCAGTGGCCCCGGAGTGCGGCACTGCACCCCAAGATGCTGCACCCCCATTGCTAACCACACATGAGAGCCAGAATCTTGCTTCTGGCTCAGAGCACGTTCCCACCCCGGGACCGTCTTGTCCCGTATCCGTCCAAGCAACGGTTCGGCCGTCATCCGCCCCCCAAATGAAACATTGCCTGAGGAGCTCCTCGGCCAGGTGGCTTGGAGTCAGGAGTGGAAGGGGTAGAGGCGGGGGGGGCAGAGGCGGGGGGGGGGGTGGGGGTAAGGGTTGGTTTTTACAGAAATATTGATGATTTCAGACAAATGTTCGGTTTAAAAGTTTTTTATTTAACAAAACTTTGTTGCGCATTGGCTCAGATAGCTGCACCGTTACACGCTGGTGATTCCTTAACATTAAAGGGTATAATGCCACTTCAATCATCTTAAACTTTGACTGTTACCAAGGCGATGCCCACCATTGATATATCACCTACACACCCAGCAGTGTGTCAGCCTTGTAAATAACACCAACGTTCTTTCAGGCAAAGCGATCATTGATGAGCTCCTGATGTAAGGCTCTTGCAGCTATCATGTCACCATGGGCCCTTTCATGCGGTCTACAGGGGGGCGGGGGCATGGCTTCAGCATCAGCCTGATTGTCTGAGCTGATGTCAGCATCCGCTTCCTTGTCCTCCTCTTCCTCTCTCTGGTGAGCTGGACTGTCAGACTCATCAGGCAATTCTTGTTCCCTCCTGATAGCCAAGTTGTGCAGCATGGAGCACACCACCATGAATTGAGCTACCTGCTTAGGGTGGTATTGGAGCTCGCCTCCTGAGTGGTCCAGGCATCTAAAGCGCTGCTTCAGCACTCCATTGGTTTTCTCCACGATATTGCGAGTTGTTCTGTGGCTCTCATTGTATTGCCTCTCGGCTTCAGTGTAGGTGCCACGCAGGGGGGTCATCAGCCAGGTGACGAGGTGGGGGAAGGGTTAGTTTTTACAGTATTGACCTTGTTGCTGATTGTTAAACAAGTCAGATACAGTGGCCTCACGCAGGATGTGAGCATCATTAATGCTGCCTGGAAATTGAGCATTCACTGCCAGTATAATTTGCTGGTGGTCGACAACCATTTGGACATTCAGGGATTGGAAGCCCTTGCGGTTCCTGAAAACCTCAGCATCCTGAAAAGGTGCCCGCATCGTGATGTGCGTACAATCTGTTGCTCCCTGCACCTTCGGGAAGTTTGCAATTCTGTAGAATCCTAGAGCCCTGTCACTCTGTGCCTCTCTGGTCATAGGGAAGCTGATCAAGTCCCTCCTGTGTGCGTACAGGGCTTCAGTGACCTGTCTAATGCAGCGATGTGTGGCATGCTGAGAAAGTCCGCAAATGTCGCCAGCTGTGGCCTGAAAAGAACCCGAGGCGTAGAACGACAGTGCCGCGGTGACTTTGACCTCGACGGACAGTGCAGTACTGATGGTGCTGGCAGGCTGCAGATCTGCCCTTATCAGCTGGCATACCTCAGTGATAACCTCTTTGTGGAAGCGCAGTCTCCGAAGGCAGGTAGTGTCGGGCAAGTCGAGGTAAGAATGCTTCTCCCTGTACTTGTGGGGGGTGTAACGTCTGGTCCTCCTCATCAGTCTGGCACGTCTTACATTGGGCACATAATGCTGTGGAGCGTACCTTCGGCGATATCGAGTCTGCTGCATGTATTTGGTCACCAAGAGAGGGTGAGAAAGGACAGGCCCCATTGCAGTAGCTCTCTGTCTTCCACCAATTGGTCACAAAGAATGAATGTTCCAACGAAGACACCTATTCAATTCCAATCGGTCATAGTATGGTCAAGATGTTTGTAGAGATGTTCACGTCAACTCCAACGACCTCCAGAGTACATCCGAACACCCCCGAGGTTGAAGCACAGCATCCTTTTAAAGGATGCGACATGTGGATGCAGAACATAGTGTCCATAACGTTGTGATTAGTTCCGGTTAATTACACTTTTTCTGGGCGTTTTTTTGGGTGAGCGATATTGTGGGCGATATGTATGCGAGGTGGTGAAAGTGACGCTAGGCGATCTCATGGCCGCTAGTTTTGGTAAATATGTTCTTTATGACAAAAAAAAGTGGGCGGGTGGTATTATTGAATCAGCGTTAAATCAGTGCGGAAATTAACGCTGGGCGATATTATCGGTATTGATTTCACCCCCAAAAAGTGGGGCGGGCGGTATTATTTTTTCCCGGCGTTAAGCACATGGGGAAAGTAACGCTTGCCGATAAGTTTCTGAGAAATGCCTGTCAGTTTCCATTTTGTGGCTAAATGGGTGATATCTGGGCGGTATACGTCATTTCAGCGGTAAAGTGAGTGTTAAGCATGCAAAAAAAGTGGAGGTTCTAGCCCATGGTCTCAGAATAAGTCCAAATGTCCTGCTACTGCTTCCTTAATAATGGACTCCAGCATTTTCCCAATGACAGATGTTAGGCTAACTGATCTATAGTTACCTGCTTTCTATCTGTCTCCTTTTATAAATAGGGGCATTACATTTGCAGTTTTCCAATCCGCTGGGACCTCCCCAGGATCCAGGAAATGTTGGTAGATTACAATCATTGCATCCACCTTCTTTGCAGCCACTTCTTTTAAGACCCTTGGATGTAAGCCATCAGGTCCAGGCGACTTGTCCGCCTTTAGTCCCATTATTTTGCCGAGTTTACTCATTGGAATTCAGAAGAATGAGAGGTGATCTTATCGAAAATTATAAGATTATGAGGGGGCTTGACAAGGTGGGTGCAGAGAGGATGTTTCCACTGATAGGGGAGACTAGAACTAGAGGGCATGATCTTAGAAAAAGGGGCCGCCCATTTAAAACAGAGCTGAAGAGAAATTTCTTCTGTCAGAGGGTTGTAAATCTGTGGAATTCGCTGCCTCAGTGAGCTGTGGAAGCTGAATAAATTTAAGACAGAAATAGACAGTTTCTTAAACGATAAGGGAATAAGGGGTTATGGGGAGTGGGTAGGGACGAGTCCATGATTGGATCAGCCAAGATCATATTAAATGGCAGAGCAGACTTGAGGGGCCATATGGCCTATTCCTGCTCCTATTTCTTATGTTCTTATAGAAGTATAGAAAATAGCTGCAGGCGTAGGCCATTCGGCCCTTCGAGCCTGCGCCACCATTCAATAAGATCATGGCTGATCATTCCCTCAGTACCCCTTTTCTGCTTTCTCTCCATACCCCTTGATCCCCCTCGCCGTAAGGGCCATATCTAACTCCCTCTTGAATATATCCACTGAACTGGCATCAACAACTCTCTGCGGCAGGGAATTCCACAGGTTAACAACTCTCTGAGTGAAGAAGTTTCTCCTCATCTCAGTCCTAAATGGCCTACACTTTATCCTGAGACTGTGTCCCCTGGTTCTGGACGTCCGCAACATCGGGAACATTCTTCCCGCATCTAACTTGTCCAGTCCCGTCAGAATCTTATATGTTTCTATGAGATCCCCTCTCATCCTTCTAAACTCCAGTGTATAAAGGTCCAGTTGAAGTCTCTCCTCATATGTCACTCCAGCCATCCCGGGAATCAGTCTGGTGAACCTTCACTCCACTCCCTCAATAGCAAGAATGTCCTTCTTCAGCTGAGGAGACCAAAACTGAACACAATACTCCAGGTGAGGCCTCACCAAGGCCCTGTACAATTGCAGTAAGACCTCCCTGCTGCTATACTCAAATCCCCTAGCTATGAAGGCCAACATACCATTTGCCTTCTTCACCGCCTGCTGTACCTGCATGCCAACTCTCAATGACTGATGAACCATGACACCCAGGTCTCGTTGCACCTCCCCCTTTCCTAATCAGCCGCCATTCAGATAATATTCTGCCTTTGCGTTTTTGCCCCCAAAGTGGATAACCTCACATTTATCCACATTATACTGCATCTGCCATGCATTTGCCCACTCACCTAACCTGTCCAAGTCACCCTGCAGCCTCTTAGCGTCCTCCTCACAGCTCACACCGCCACCCAGTTTAATGTCATCTGCAAACTTGGAGATATTACACTCAATTCCTTCATCCAAATCATTCATGTATATTGTAAAGAGCTGGGGACCCAGCACTGAGCCCTGCGGCACTCCACTAGTCACAGCCTGCCATTCTGAAAAGGTCCCATTTATCCCGACTCTCTGCTTCCTGCCTGCCAATCAGTTCTCTATCCATGTCAGTACATTACCCCCATACCATGTGTTTTGATTTTGCACACCAATCTCTTGTGTGGGACCTTGTCAAAAGCCTTTTGAAAGTCCAAATACACCACATCCACTGGTTCTCCCTTGTCCACTCTACTAGTTACATCCTCAAAAAAATTCCAGATTTGTCAAGCATGATTTCCCCTTCATAAATCCATGCTGACTTGGGCCGATCCTGTACTGCTTTCCAAATGCGCTGCTATTTCATCCTTAATAATTGATTCCAACATTTTCCTTACTACTGATATCAGGCTAACTAACTGGTCTATAATTACCCATTTTCTCTGTCCCTCACTTTTTAAAAAGTGGTGTTATATTTGCTACCCTCCAGTCCATAGGAACTGATCCAGAGTCGATCGACTGTTGGAAAATGATCGCCAATGCATCCACTATTTCTAGGGTCACTTCCTTAAGTACTCTGGGATGCAGACTATCAGGCCCCGGGAATTTATCGGCCTTCAATCCCATCAATTTCCCTAACACAATTTCCCATCTAATAAGGATATCCTTCAGTTCCTCCTTCTCACTAGACCCTCGGTCCCCTAGTACTTCCGGAAGGTTATTTGTGTCTTCCTTCATGAAGACAGAACCAAAGTATTGGTTCAAGTAGTCTGCCATCTCTTTGTTCCCCATTATAAATGCATCTGAGTCCGATTGTAAAGGACCTACGTTTGTCTTCACTAATCTTTTTCTCTTCACATATCTATAAAAGCTTTTCAGTCAGTTTTTATGTTCCCGGCAAGCTTCCTCTCGTAATCTATTTTCCCCTCTTAATTAAATCCTTTGTCCTCCTCTGCTGAATTCTAAATTTCTCCCAGTCCTCAGGTTTGCTGCTTTTTCTAGCCAATTTATATGCTTCTTCCTTGGATTTAACACTATCCTTAATTTCCCTTGTTAGCCACGGTTGAGCCACCTTCCCCGTTTTATTTTTACACCACACAGGGATGTACAATTGTTGAAGTTCATCCATGTGATCTTCAAATGTTTGCCATTGCCTATCCACCGTCAACCCTTGAAGTATCATTTGCCAGTCAATTCTAGCCAATTCACAGCTCATACCATCGAAGTTACCTTTCCTTAAGTTCAGGACCCTAGTTTCTGAATTAACTGTGTCACTCTCCATCTTAATAAAGAATTCTACCATATTATGGTCACCCTTCCCCAAGGGGCCTCGCACAACAAGATTACTAATTAGTCCCTTCTCATTACACATCACCCAGTCTAGGATGACCAGCTCTCTTGTTGGTTCCTCGACGTATTGGTCTAGAAAACCATCCTTAATACACTCCAGGAAATCCTCCTCCACCGCATTGCTACCAGTTTGGTTAGCCCAATCAATATGTAGATTAAAGTCACCCATGATAACTGCTGTACCTTTATTGCACACATCCCTTATTTCTTGTTTGATGCTGTCCCCAACCTCACTACTACTGTTTGGTGGTCTGTACACAACTCCCACTAGCGTTTTCTGCCCTTTGGCATTCCGTAGCTCCACCCATACCGATTCCACATCATCCAAACTAATGGCCTTCCTTACTATTGCATTAATTTCCTCTTTAACCAGCAATGCCAACCCGCTTCCTTTTCCTTTCTGTCTATCCTTCCTCAATGTTGAATACCCCTGGATGTTGAGTTCCCAGCCTTGGTCACCGTGCAGCCATGTCCCCGTGATGCCCATTACATCATAACCGTTAACTTGCTATCTGTGCAGTTAATTTGTCCATCTTATTCCGAATACTCCTCGCATTGACGCACAGAGCCTTCAGGCTTGTCCTTCTAACATACTTTGCCCCTTTAGAATTTTGCTGTAATCTGGCCCTTTTTGCTTTTTGCCGTAGGTTTCTCTGCCCTCCACTTTTACTTTTCTTTCTATCTTTTGCTTCTGCCCCCATTCTATTTCCCTCTGTCTTCCTGCATAGGTTCCGATCCCCCTGCCATATTAGTTTAACTCCTCCCCAACAGCACTAGCAACCACTCCCCCTAGGACATTGGTTCCAGTCCTGCCCAGGTGCAGACCGTCCAGTTTGTACTGGTCCCACCTCCCCCAGAACCGGTTCCAATGTCCCAGGAATTTGAATCCCTCCCTTCTGAACCACTCCTCAAGCCACGTATTCATCTGAGCTATCCCACGATTCCTACTCTGACTAGCACATGGCACTGGTAGCAATCCTGAGATTACTACTTTTGCGGTCCTACTTTTTAATTTAGCTCCTCGCTCCCTAAATTCGTCTCGTAGGACCTCATCCCGTTTTTTTACCTATATCGCTGGTAGCTATATGCACCACGACAACTGGCTGTTCACCCTCCCTTTTCAAAATGTCCTGCACCTGCTCCGAATGTTCTTATTTCTTGGGCACTGTTCGCCTCTGCATTATTCGTGCCTCTGCTGCTTGAAGATACACTGCGACATGACAGCTCAGCCCCATTTTCAAATTTAAAGGAGCCATGGCCACATTGCATTTGAATGATCATCTAGGGTAGTGTAAGCACTACATTGCACCATTGGAGTGTTACAAAGAGTTTTAAACATGACTGCACAGAGACCGAGGGCTGCACCCAGGTTCTCAGATGACTCCCTCCATATGCTTGTGGAGGGAGTGAGAGCACGTCAAGACGTCCTCTTTCCTTCTGATGGGAAGAAGAGACCTCCCCAATAGACCAAAGGAGCCTAGCTCCAAATAGCAGAGGAGGTCAACAGCAGGTATGTTCTGAGGAGGACCTTGCTGCAGTGCCACAACGATTTCAATTATCTCATTAGATCAGGCAAGGTAAGTGCAAAGCCACACTCACTTTCATCCTGCTGTGCCTCTCATCACTCTGCCTACTCTGCACGTCCTTCCTCACACCAATGTCCCTGCACCTCCATCCATCCCTCCCTCTCCACTTTATCACATCCCCATCTGACGAGCCATCCCTCACACTAACCCTCATCCTAATGCAATCATACCAACGAACAACACACAAGGAGGCCACTTGGCATTGCCACCCCACTCCATCATAGTCACCATCTAAAGATATAACCCATCATTCCATCACTCTCACTCAACCTCTTTTTTTCCCTCCTTGCAGGAAAAGAGACCACACAATAAGAGGGAGAGGGAGAGAACCAGAGGTGGCTTTTCATTGTTGGCCACCTTAACACCCACAGAGGAGGTTGCCTTGAAAGTGTCTGGAGTCGCAGAGCACCTGGAGGTGGGAGACGGAGAGAGAATAATATCTCAACAACCTGGTGACAGAATTACATCTCTTACTGCCATATGGCATGCAACGTCACTGAAATGGGGACTGATGTCAGCAGCCATGTGCATAATGGCATTGTTACCCATTCTTGACATGAAATTTCTAACTCCTCTCTTTACTCTCCCACAGGTCCATCAAGAGCATCCCCCCCACTGTCCAGGAAGAAGAGCAAGAGGACTCCTCAGAGGAGCCTCCAGCTCTGAGGGCGCACCATCACCAGACATAAATGCACTCAGCACCAGTGCAGATACACATACCTCGGTGGGTGCACCGCGAGATAGAGTAGTGTTGTTACCTGGTGTCTCAACTCACAAGTGAGAGAGAGCCGAAGGGGGAGACAAGGACAGCATTAGAGACTCCTTATCGGAGGGCGTAGGAAGCTACCAGCTCTGCTCAGCTGCATGCAGACGCTGAACCTCGGGGGCCATCCAGAAAGAGGGTGATCCTGGAGGTGCAGGAGACTTTGACAGGTTTTGCGAGGGTGATGTGCAGAGAATGAAGGAGTCCATCTCCAACGTGAGCACCACCGTTTCGCAGGTGATGGCGACTGTAGGCTCTTCCATGGAAAGGATGGCCACCTGTATGGAGCAGCTAATGCACCACTCACAAGAGTACATGCTATCTATGGAGAATAGATGGCTATCTGTGAATAGATGGCAGGCGCTTATGGACCTCTTTAGGAGGTTTGTCTACGTAGATGTGGGTCCTCATGGCCTCACTGCTGTGCAGCAAGTTGTTCTGCAGCTGCTTGCTAGCCGGGAAGTGCCCATAAAAGTGATGATGGTGAGAGGGGACATGTAAGTGGGAGCTCCTCTCAAAGCGCTCATTCTTTTTCCCGTTGTCCCCCCCCCCCCGCCAGTCAGAGCCCCTCGGAGATGGCTCCTCGGATCGCGATGGCCGAGTTTGCCCCGGCACAGTCGCAGGAGGAGCAAACTTTTGCGGGGTCATCACAGGCTCCAAAACCCAGAGGACGTCCACCAACAATGTCTCTGCAGTCGCAGCAGAAAAGTGAGCAGGCTGCCTCTACCTCTGTTGAAGCCACAGGGGATGCACCATAGAAGCATGCATAAGAGAAAGATGAAACACAAGTAGATGCACAAGGGTAGCCACTTGGGTATTTTAATAAATGTTTGTGTAAAGTTTCCGTTATTGTGCTGTCATGCGTCAAACTATTTTCACCACTTTCCGGTCATCGACAAATTAATGTGCAGCTTTGGAAGTAGCTTAGTGAGTTTGAGTGAAAGGTCAGACATACCGTTACCTCCAGCAATGGAGTCAGTGTGAAAGGAATGACCTAGTCATTGTCGCAATGCTTTATGGTGTTGCTGTGGGGCGTGGTGACCCTGGCGCATCATGTGGCAGCCATATGGTGCAATGCCTGAAGTTATGTAAATCTGGCCACGATAAGGCCATCCCTGGCCTCCCGGACAGCAATGTGATTGGCTGCTGGTGGGATCTGGACAGCAGGTTTCTCCTGCTCCTCCTCCTCATTGTCCAGCTGATGCGTTTTCTCCTCCTCTGAAGAGGCTGTGCGCTCAGAGCCTTGCTCCTCATGCGGCGCTAATCCTCACTGCTACGCTATGTTATGCAGGGTGCAGCAGACCATGATGATCTGGAGACCCTGGCTGGTGCATACTGAAGGGCTTCTCCAGATCTATCAAGGCATCTGAAGCGCATTTTCAGCATGCATACTGTTATATATGTAAACTTGTATTTACTCTGTACAGCCACCAGAGGGCTCATTCCCTGGAGTCCCAAGGGATCCCATAATCCCTTGGGAGCACAGGTATTTAAGGAGGCCTCACAGGTTGGAGTGGCACTCTGGAGACCTGCAATAAAAGACTACGGTCACACTTTACTTTGAGCTCACGGTGTTCAGTCTGAATCTTTCTCCATACATAACACATACTGTCTGCTCCATGACACATTATATCTCTCCTCGGCTTCAGTATTTGGCCTCCTCAAGGATGTTCTGAACCATGTTGGTGAGAGGGGAGCGACCTGTCAAAAGCCCAGCGGGAGATCGAGAGCCAGCGGCAGTTGGTGAGAGGGGAGCGACCTGTCAAAAGCCCAGCGGGAGATCGAGAGCCAGCGGCAGTTGGTGAGAGGGGAGCGACCTGTCAAAAGCCCAGCGGGAGGTCGAGAGCCAGCGGCAGTTGGTGAGAGGGGAGCGACCTGTCAAAAGCCCAGCGGGAGATCGAGAGCCAGCGGCAGTTGGTGAGAGGGGAGCGACCTGTCAAAAGCCCAGCGGGAGATCGAGAGCCAGCGGCAGTTGGTGAGAGGGGAGCGACCTGTCAAAAGCCCAGCGGGAGATCGAGAGCCAGCGGCAGTTGGTGAGAGGGGAGCGACCTGTCAAAAGCATACCGGTGCAGCTACAGCGGGAGAGAAAGCAAAATAGAAGTAGAAAGTAATCAAAAAGTGACGTCACAGCCAATGTGGTAAGTGATTGGCTGGTGATTGGTGAGTAGCTTTTCTTTTCTTTTTTATATCAGTAAGTGAACTGCAACATTGTTATTACCAATTTAAGGGTATCTAAGGTTAAGACATGGCAGGAGAGCTCGGCCATGTGATATGCTCCTCCTGTACCATGTGGGAACTCGGGGACACTTCCGGTGTCCCTGGGCGCTACGTGTGTGAGAAGTGTATCCGCCTCGAGCTCTTGACGGTCCGCGTTGCGGAATTGGAGGTGAGGCTGGATTCACTCTGGAGCATCCACGATGCTGAGAATGACGTGAGTATCACGTGTAGTGAGTTGGTCTTACCGCAGGAGAAGGGTCCACAGCCAGATAGGGAATGGAAGACCAGCAGGAAGAGCAGTGGAAGAAAGATAGTGCAGGGGTCCCCTGTGGTCATCCCCCTGCAAAACAGATACACTGCTTTGAGTACTGTTGGGGAGGATGACTCATCAGGGGAGGGCAGCAGCAGCCAAGTTCATGGCACCGTAGGTGGCTCTGCTGCAAAGGAGGGCAGGAAAAAGAGTGGGAGCGCGATAGTGATAGGGGATTCGATGGTGAGGGGAATAGATAGGCGTTTCTGCGGACGCAACTGAGACTCCAGGATGGTATGTTGCCTCCCTGGTGCAAGGGTCAAGGATGTCTCGGAGCGGGTGCAGGACATTCTGAAATGGGAGGGAGAACAGCCAGTTGTCGTGGTGCACATTGGTACCAACGACATAGGTAAAAAAAGGGATGAGGTCCTACGAAAAGAATTTAAGGAGCTAGGAGCTAAATTAAAAAGTAGGACCTCAAAAGTAGTAATCTCGGGATTGCTACCAGTGCCACGTGCTAGTCAGAGTAGGAATCGCAGGATAGCGCAGATGAATACATGGCTTGAGCAGTGGTGCAGCAGGGAGGGATTCAAATTCTTGGGGCATTGGAACCGGTTCTGGGGGAGGTGGGACCAGTACAAACCGGACGGTCTGCACCTGGGCAGATCCGGAACCAATGTCCTAGGGGGAGTGTTTGCTAGTGCTGTTGGGGAGGAGTTAAACTAATATTGCAGGGGGATGGGAACCTATGCAGGGAGACAGAGGGAGACAAAAATGAGGCAAAAGCAAAAGACAGAAAGGAGATGAGGAAAAGTGGAGGGCAGAGAAACCCAAGGCAAAGAACAAAAAGGGCCACTGTACAGCAAAATTCTAGAAGGACAAAGGGTGTTAAAAAAGCAAGCCTGAAGGCTTTGTGTCTTAATGCAAGGAGTATCCACAATAAGGTGGATGAATTAACTGTGCAAATAGATGTTAACAAATATGATGTGATTGGGATTACGGAGACGTGGCTCCAGGATGATCAGGGCTGGGAACTCAACATCCATGGGTATTCAACATTCAGGAAGGATAGAATAAAAGAAAAATGAGGTGGGGTAGCATTGCTGGTTAAAGAGGAGATTAATGCAATAGTTAGGAAAGACATTAGCTTGGATGATGTGGAATCTATATGGGTAGAGCTGCAGAACACTAAAGGGCAAAAATCGTTAGTGAGAGTTGTGTACAGACCTCCAAACAGTAGTAGTAATGTTGGGGAGGGCATCAAACAGGAAATTAGGAGTGCATGCAATAAAGGTGCAGCAGTTATAATGGGTGACTTTAATATGCACATAGATTGGGCTAGCCAAACTGGAAGCAATACGGTGGAGGAGGATTTCCTGGAATGCATAAGGGATGGTTTTCTAGACCAATATGTCGAGGAACCAACTAGGGGGGAGGCCATCTTAGACTGGGTGTTGTGTAATGAGAGAGGATTAATTAGCAATCTCATTGTGCGAGGCCCCTTGGGGAAGAGTGACCATAATATGGTGGAATTCTGCATTAGGATGGAGAATGAAACAGTTAATTCAGAGACCATGGTCCAGAACTTAAAGAAGGGTAACTTTGAAGGTATGAGGCATGAATTGGCTAAGATAGATTGGCTAATGATACTTAAGGGGTTGACTGTGGATGGGCAATGGCAGACATTTAGAGACCGCATGGATGAATTACAACAATTGTACATTCCTGTCTGGCGTAAAAATAAAAAAGGGAAGGTGGCTCAACCGTGGCTATCTAGGGAAATCAGGGATAGTATTAAAGCCAAGGAAATGGCATACAAATTGGCCAGAAATAGCAGCGAACCTGGGGACTGGGAGAAATTTAGAACTCAGCAGAGGAGTACAAAGGGTTTGATTAGGGCAGGGAAAATGGAGTACGAGAAGAAGCTTGCAGGGAACATTAAGGCGGATTGCAAAAGTTTCTATAGGTATGTAAAGAGAAAAAGGTTAGTAAAGACAAACGTAGGTCCCCTGCAGTCAGAATCAGGGGAAGTCATAACGGGGAACAAAGAAATGGCAGACCAATTGAACAAGTACTTTGGTTCAGTATTCACTAAGGAGGACACAAACAACCTTCCGGATATAAAAGTGGTCAGAGGGTCTATTAAGGAGGAGGAACTGAGGGAAATCTTTATTAGTCAGGAAATTGTGTTGGGGAAATTGATGGGATTGAAGGCCGATAAATCCCCAGGGCCTGATGGACTGCATCCAAGAGTACTTAAGGAGGTGGCCTTGGAAATAGCGGATGCATTGACAGTCATTTTCCAACATTCCATTGACTCTGGATCAGTTCCTGTCGAGTGGAGGGTAGCCAATGTAACCCCACTTTTTAAAAAAGGAGGGAGAGAGAAAGCAGGGAATTATAGACCGGTCAGCCTGACCTCAGTAGTGGGTAAAATGATGGAATCAATTATTAAGGATGTCATAGCAGCGCATTTGGAAAATGGTGACATGATAGGTCCAAGTCAGCATGGATTTGTGAAAGGGAGATCATGCTTGACAAATCTTCTGGAATTTTTTGAGGATGTTTCCAATAAAGTGGACAAAGGAGTACCAGTTGATGTGGTATATTTGGACTTTCAGAAGGCTTTCGACAAGGTCCCACACAGGAGATTAATGTGCAAAGTTAAAGCACATGGGATTGGGGGTAGTGTGCTGACGTGGATTGAGAACTGGTTGTCAGACAGGAAGCAAAGAGTGGGAGTGAATGGGTACTTTTCGGAATGGCAGGCAGTGACTAGTGGGGTACCGCAGGGTTCTGTGCTGGGGCCCCAGCTGTTTACATTGTACATTAATGATTTAGACGAGGGGATTAAATGTAGTATCTCCAAATTTGCGGATGACACTAAGTTGGGTGGCAGTGTGAGCTGCGAGGAGGATGCTATGAGGCTACAGAGTGACTTGGATAGGTTAGGTGAGTGGGCAAATGCGTGGCAGATGAAGTATAATGTGGATAAATGTGAGGTTATCCACTTTGGTGGTAAAAACAGAGAGACAGACTATTATCTGAATGGTGACAGATTAGGAAAAGGGAAGGTGCAACGAGACCTGGGTGTCATGGTACATCAGTCATTGAAGGTTGGCATGCAGGTACAGCAGGCGGTTAAGAAAGCAAATGGCATGTTGGCCTTCATAGCGAGGGGATTTGAGTACAGGGGCAGGGAGGTGTTGCTACAGTTGTACAGGGCCTTGATGAGGCCACACCTGGAGTATTGTGTACAGTTTTGGTCTCCTAACTTGAGGAAGGACATTCTTGCTATTGAGGGAGTGCAGCAAAGATTCACCAGACTGATTCCTGGGATGGTGGGACTGACCTATCAAGAAAGACTGGATCAACTGGGCTTGTATTCACTGGAGTTCAGAAGAGTGAGAGGGGACCTCATAGAAACGTTTAAAATTCTGACGGGTTTGGACAGGTTGGATGCAGGAAGAATGTTCCCAATGTTGGGGAAGTCCAGAACCAGGGGTCACAGTCTAAGGATAAGGGGTAAGCCATTTAGGACCGAGATAAGGAGAAACTTCTTCACCCAGAGAGTGGTGAACTTGTGGAATTCTCTACCACAGGAAGTAGTTGAGGCCAATTCACTAAATATATTCAAAAGGGAGTTAGATGAAGTCCTTACTACTCGGGGGATCAAGGGGTATGGCGTGAAAGCAGGAAGTGGGTACTGAAGTTTCATGTTCAGCCATGAATTCATTGAATGGCGGTGCAGGCTAGAAGGGCTGAATGGCCTGCTCCTGCACCTATTTTCTATGTTTCTATGTCTTCAGTAGATAGCCCTTGTCTCCAAGCAGCTAGCTGGAAAGTATGTTTCAAGGAGAAAAGAGCTGAGGGAGCGTGGACTGGTGCAGGACGAAAGAGTCATGCACTTGACAATGACTCTTGGGTGATGGTGGGGTGCCCTGATGGCCACACGAGTGCAGTTACTAATGCCCTGCACCTGTGGGAAGCCAGCCAAAGCAGCAAAGGCCAGCACCTGCTCAGTAACACTGACTTCATCAGTGGCAAAGTTGAGATGATTGGCTGACTTATTAAAAAGGGCATCGGTGACCTGTGCGATGCATCTGTGGGCGGCCGACTGCGAGATGCTGCAAATGTCTGTTGCATATCCCTGGAAGGAGTCTGAGACAAAGAAGTTGATGGTGCTGATGACTTTGACAGCAACTTGTAAGGCATGCCCACCTGCTCCTCTGGTCTGCAGGTCTTGCACCAGCAATCTGCAAATGTCTGTGACGACCTGATACGATAGCCTGGACCTCCTTTGGCACTGCTGCTCCGTCATGTTGAGGAAGCTCATCCTCTGCTTCTATACCCTGTATTGGGGGTATCACCTCTAGTGCAGTGTAGCCCTGCACTGATGCTCTCTGTGCTGTGCAGCATCAGGTGGTTCGAGGAGAAGGTTGGTGGTGGTGTTGGTGCTGCAGGTGTTGGGGCTCAACGTGGTCCGCTTCTGAGGATCAAGGTGACACCCATGCTGATGTAATAGATGGCAGGTAAAGTAGAGATGACAGAAGCAATTTGTCAATGGTGTGATAAGTTCTACCAATGAGGTGACAGTGGATCCTGACTTTGCTGAAAAGACTTGTAACCTTGCTAAAGCTAAATCTTTGCTGACAATGCACTCAGCAACAACATTTGCTTTAGGAACGTGACCAGCTGTTAGTTGGGAATTTTTACTGTACTTTTCGTGCCGTGCACTAATGAGCTGGATCAATGATCACTCAACTTCCACCTCAGGTTCACAGACGTGGTTCCCAAGCTGCGTGATTCCCGTGCTCATCCAGGGAAATTTGAAAGTTGGGTTAAAAAGACGCTTAAGGGTCGCCTCTGTCGTTCGGGTCACTGATGGTCTGGCAAATGTGCCTGAGGGAAACGCCCCCAAATGACGGGATGATGGCGAGTTCACGATCCACTCTAAGATTTATCAAATTTCCCTCCTAACCCACCTCCAATCACGCCCACATGGACCGCAGAGAATTCAGGCCTTTATCTCCCAATTGGAGCTCTTTTTCTTTTTGTTAATTTTCAGCCCACTCTTTATTCCCCCATCCCCCAGGTTGCTCCCAGCAAATTTTTCAATTACCTCTGGCAATGGCATGGAAGAAAATAAAAGAAAAAAGAAAGACTTGCATTTATATAGTGACTTTACGACTACCGGACGTCCCAAAATGCTTTGTAGCCAATGAAGTAATTTTGAAGTGTAGTCACTGTAGAAAACGAGGCAGCCAACTTGCGCACAGCAAACTTCCACAAACAGCAATGTGATAATGACCAGATAATCTGTTTTTGTTATGTTGATTAAGGGATAAATATTGGCTAGGACACTGGGTATAACTCCCCTGATCGCCTTCGAAATAGTGCCATGGAATTGTTTACGTCCACCTAAGAGAGAGCAGATAGTTTAATTGCTCATCTGAAAGACGGCACCTCCGACAATGCAGCACTCCCTCAGTACTGCATTGGAGTGTCAGCTGAGATTTTTGTGCTCAAGTCTCTGGAGTGAAGATTTAATAGTGATCATTAAATGTGACATAAACCATAGAATATATTTTCTATTTATCATTATAGCATCTAAGCCAGGGCAATGTATCGGTAGAATATTGGCATTTAAATAATATAAAAATTTAACTATTCAATATGAAAACATCTTACTGTTATATACTTAGTAGAGTTGACTAAACGGTTTACATAATCAGGTCTGTGTCTCAAACTTAATATACCACAGAATAGATTATTTGAAAATGTTAATTAAATGTTTATCATTTTAATCATCTGAAAATATTCAATGTAATTCGAATTCTGGTAATCCTATTACTTCACTGACAGAATGCTGTATTGTCCGTTATACTAAAAATTGAATTTGGAGCTTAGCCAATGCCTGAAGGTCCATACTGCATTTTGACCTTAACTTTCAATATCTGCTCATCCTGATCGAACACAACAGAAAATGCATACAGCATATTGACCTCAAAATTGGATCATGCCCGCATCAGGACACAATTTGCATTCAGTGCATGTGCTGTATGTTCCCTAATGAGGCTGGTGGCAGAAATCAATGGAAAGGAAAATCGGGCGAGGTGTATAACTGGCAGCTGATCCAATATAGCCCATTTTACACTATTGGCAAAAGTTAAAATTAGTCTTTAAAGAGAACCTTTCAAGCTGCCATCAGCAGGCAGGAAATCTTAACAACTGGTAATCATTGCAGGAAATGCATTTTAAAAGACATTTGTGGGAAGCATGAATCCCTTGATGGTGGAAAATGGGTCCCATTGAAGGGGAATTAACCAGAGGAAGAAGAAAATGGTGAGTAGGTGTTCCAAACTTACTGTCATCCCAGGAAGATGATTTGGAATGTTGGCAGCTTCCTGGAGCTGTGAGGCTATCTGAATAGTGTTACTGTAGGGTTAGTTATGAAGATCTGCAACTTCTGTAGCTTCTAAAACACCATGTAATTCTGCAGGTGTGACTGGGTGTTCCAGTTGGTGGCAGCCAAATAAGGGAGTGTGCAGCATACATGACAAATGTAATATATTGCAGACGTAAGTGTAAGATACTACAAATTGGGGTAAACTGAGCAACATGCATCTTCTATGAATGGTGTAGAAAGAGTGAATTTGAAAGAGCTCTTAGGAGACCAATAGATTTGGACTTAACATGTTAAGTCACTGTGGAGGAGCAATCAAAAAAAGGAACAGAATGCTGAATAGTATTGCTGAATCAGTAAAGTATGAGTCAGAGGAAATTATACTGAAACTGAATAGTGTGATTACACAGAGTTCAGTTTTGGTCATAAGATACACAGGAAACATTCAAGCTCAAGAACATCCATAAGGCTGGGTTACAGTGTCAGTGGACTGCACTATGAAGAACGACTTGAGGTAATGTTCTATGAAGGAAACTGAGGGGAGTTTTTTTAGAAGTATATAAGATATTAAGTGCTATAGAAAAGTTAAATCTGTAACATTACTTCGAGGTAAATTAGAACAGTAGGGCAAGGAGACTTGGTTCAAACTGCAGCACAAGTCTTCAGCACTACAACCAGGATGTTGTTGTGGCCCACAGCCTTTGCTATATACAGTGCGTCAGCCGTTTCTTGATATCACATGGAGTGAATAGAATTGGCTGAAGACTGATGGTGGGAACCTCAGAAGGAAGCCGAGATGGATCGTCCACTCGGCACTTCTGGCTGAAGATGGTTGCAAACTCTTCAGCCTTGTCTTTTGCACTCACGTGCTGTGTTCCACCATCAGTGAGGGTGGGAATGTTGATGAAGCTGCCTCCTCCTGTTAGTTGTTTCATTATCTGCCACCATTCACAACTGGAGATGGCAGGACTGCAGAGCTTTGATCTGATTCATTGTGGGATTGCTTCGCTCTGTCTATAGCATGCCACATCTGCTGTTTAACATGCATGTAGTTGTAGCTTCACCAGGTCAGCATCTCATTTTTAGGTATGAATCATAGAATTATAGAAAATTACAATACAGAAGGAGCCCATTCGGCCCATCGTGTCTGTGTCGGTTGAAAAAGAGCTACCCAGCTTAATCCCACCTTCCAGCACTAGGTCTGTAGTCCTGTAGGTCACAGCTCTTGAAGTGCACATCCAAGTACTTTTTAAATGTGATGAGAGTTTCTACCTCTACTACCCTTTCTGTAGACCTTTTCGATTCCTAGCTGGACAGGCAGCTGGAACGTTTAGCTTTTGACTCTCCCTGTCCATGCATTAGCTAGTAGGGCTGTCAATCAAAGTAGCCACCACTGCCCCCCCCTCCCCACCTCCTCCTTCTCAAAATTAATAGGACCATCCCTACACAATGAACCTTAATGGCTCATAGGAAAGACAAAACTGTCTTCATTGTGTTATACTCATAATAAATGGTGAGACTGAGTACTGTGTGTAATGAGCAAATGTGACCTTAGCTCCTTTTATTAAGACTCCAGCGTGCAGGTACCTCGTGGGTGGCCTGCTTATATTACTGTGCTCCCAAGGGATGCTGGGATCCCTTGGGACTCCAACAGGTGGGCCTTCTGGTGGTCAGGTGTAATGCAAGTTACAAAGGGTTAAATACATAACACATTGTTTCAAGCTGGGGCAGTTTGCATGAACCAACATAAGGGCCTGTCTGGCTCAAACACTCATCTGACCTTTCTCCCCAGCCTTTGTCCGCTGTGGGAATTTTAAACAATCACTATCACTAGAGAAAAAGTACTAGGTTAAATAATGGGACTAAAGGAGGACAAGTCCCCTGGACCTGATGGCCTGCATCCTAGGGTCTTAAAAGAAGTGGCTGCAGAGATAGTGGATGCAGTGGTTATAATCTACCAAAATTCTCTGGATTCTGGAGAGGTCCCAGCGGATTGGAAAACTGCAAATGTAACACCCCTATTTAAGAAAGGAGCGAGACAGAAAGCAGGAAACTATAGACTAACATCTGTCATTGGGAAAATGCTGGAGTCCATTATTAAGGAAGTAGTAGCAGGACATTTGTAAAATCATAATACAGTCAAGCAGAGTCAACATGGTTTTATGAAAAGGAAATAATATTTGACAAATTTGCTTGAGTTCTTTGAGGATGTAATGAGCAGAGTGGATAAAGGGGAACCAGTAGATATTGTGTCTTTGGATTTCTAGAAGGCATTCGATAAGATGCCACATAAAAGGTCACTGCACAAGATAAAAGCTCACAGGGTTGGGGGCAATATATTAGCTTCGATAGAGGATTGGCTAACTAACACAAAACAGAAAGTCGGAATAAATGGGTAATTTTCAGGTTGGCAAACTGTAACTAGTGGGACACTACAGGGATGAGTGCTTGGCCTCAACTATTTACAATCTATATTAATGACTTGGATGAAGGGACCGAGTGTAATGTAGCCAAGTTTGCTGATGATACAAAGGTGGGAAAGCAAGTTGTGAGGAGGATGCAAAGAATCTGCAAAGGGATATAGATCGGCTAAGTGAGTGGGTAAAAAGTTGGCAGGTGGAGTATAATGCGGGAAAATGTGAGGTTATCTTTTTAGTAGGAAAAATAAAAAAGCAAATTATTATTTAAATGGAGAGAGATTACAAAATGCTGCAGTACAGAGGGATCTGGGGGTCCTTGCACATGAAACAGAAAAAGTTAGTATGCAGGTACAGCAAGTAATCAGGAAGGCAAATAGAATGTTGGCCTTTATTGTAAAGGGCGTAGAGTATAATAGTAGGGAAGTCTACTATTATACTCTACAATAGTACAGGGTGTTAGTGAGACCTCACCTGGAGTACTGCATGCAATTTTGGTCTCCTGGAGGGATATACTTGCATTGGAGGCAGGTCAGAGAAGGTTCGGAGTAAGATTTTTGAACAATAAAGGAGTCAAGAGTTATAGGGAGTGGGCAGGGAAGTGGAGGTGAGGAATTTCTTCTGAGGGTCGTGAATTTGTAGAAATCTGTATCCCAGAGAGCTGTGGGGGCTGAATCATTGAATATATTTAAGGTGGCGATAGACTGATTTTTGAACGATAAGGGAGTCAAGGGTTATGGGGAGCAGGCAGGGAAGTGGAGTCGAGGCTGAGATCAAATCAGCCATGATATTGAATGGTGGAGCAGGCTTGAGGGGCCAAATTGCCTACTCCTGCTCCTATTTCTTATGTTCTTATGTAAACCCTTGTGAGCTAAATTTAACAGAAGAGCAACTCTTCAATATCAATCGTACCAAAATACCTCCATGGAAAATAGAAAGAAATCCTGAAACATGATGAGGGTTGAAAAATAATATGTGTGGACAAAATGCCTCATCTGTTGTTCGTTGTCTCCTCATGAACTTATCTAATGCTATGGGATCTCTCAAAGGTATTTCCATCCTCAGCACTTTGTGTTATGTTTTAATGTTAGCAGCAATCAAGAATATTGAAGGACAGCACTGACAGGAAAAACTCATATTTAAATGGCAGACTGTTCAGTAAAAGCAAATTAATACAGGGACCAAATGCAGAATAATGTAATAGGAAATACAAAAAAAAATTACAGCTGAATCAATAATCTCTCTTTTTAGGAAGTCCTTTTTGAGCATGTGAGGACCCAAAATCCAAGAAGCAGCCATCTTATATCCACAAAAAGCCTCCTCTAAAGCCATGAAATTTGGCTAAGTTTACTGACTATGCAAGTGTATATCAGACTCGTTCTGCTCTTAAAAAAAATCCACAGCAAAATGTATCATGCAGCAATTCTGGTATCCAAGGTGTACTCAGTGTTATGCTCTATGCCTTCCACGGTGTCAGT
Organism: Pristiophorus japonicus; assembly: GCF_044704955.1. Lineage (NCBI taxonomy): Eukaryota > Metazoa > Chordata > Chondrichthyes > Pristiophoridae > Pristiophorus > Pristiophorus japonicus. The sequence goes on from NC_091978.1 coordinate 232,980,360, forward strand.
GGATCCTTATAAAATTTACTCTTGAGATGTCTACCAACACCCTTTGAAAATGACGAAGTATGTTGACATACTAATATTTTGATTGCAGTGGATGTCTAGGGACATACAGGTTAGGATAAAGAAAAAATGGAAGCTTATGACAGATACCAAGGCTAAATACTGCAACATTTCTAGAGGAGTGTAGAAAGTGCAGGGGTGAAATTAAAAAGGACATTAGGAAAGCAAAGAGAGAGCATGAAAATTTCTTGGCAAGTAAAATCAAGGAAAACCCAAAGATGTTCTATAAATATATTAAGAGCAAGAGGATAACTAAAGAAAAGGTAGGGCCTATTAGAGACCATGAGGGTAATCTGTGTGTGGAGGTGGGTGTTGTGTCTGTAAGCACTTTAGTAATGACTCCACGAGGTAAGGTGTTGTACTTGAACTGTTCTGACCTTAGTCCATTTATTGCAGCTCCTGAATGAGGGTACAGTATAGTGAGCTCCCTTTTATACTTGGTTACCTGTAGTGTACAGGTGACCCCTAGGTCTCCACCAGTTGCACCCTCTGGTAGTACAGGCATAGTGTATACAGTGTGAAGATACATTCAGTGGTCTTATGTAACTGTACATTGAGTTTCAGGGTATATACTTATATTATGCATACACAACAGTGGGAGATGTAGGTATGGTTCATAATGAATACTTCGCTTCTATTTTCACAAAAGAGAGGGGTGATGCAGACACTGCTATCGGGGTGGAGGAGTGTGAAATATTAGATGAAATAAACATAGTGAGTGAGGAGGTATTGAGGGGTTTAGCAGCTTTGAAAGTGGATAAGTCTTCAGGCCTGGATGAAATGTATCCCAGACTGTTAAGTGAAGCAATAGAGGAAATAGCAGAGGCTCTGACGAGGGGGCATAAAGTTAAAGTAATTTGTAGAAGGTTTAGATGGGATTTGAGGGGAAATTCCTTCACCCAGAGGGTTGTGGGGGTCTGAAACTCACTGCCTGAAAGGGTGGTAGAGGCAGAAACCCTCACCACATTTAAAAAGTACTTGGATGTGCACTTGAAGTGCCGTAAACTACAGGGCTATGGACCAAGAGCTGGAAAGTGGGATTAAGCTGGATAGCGTCTTGTTGGCCAGACACGATGGACCGAAATGGCCTCCTTCCGTGCTGTAAATTTCTATGATTCTATGATGGTTAGAGCTGATGTTCCACCTAAAAGTGAAGGTTCACCAGACTGATTCCCGGAATGGCAGGACTGACCAATGAAGAAAGACTGGATCGACTAGGCTTATATTCACTGGAATTTAGAAGAATGAGAGGGGATCTCATAGAAACATATAACATTCTGACGGGATTGGACAGGTTAGATGCAGGAAGAATGTTTCCGATGTTGGGGAAGTCCAGAACCAGGGGTTACAGTCTAAGGATAAGGGGTAAGCCATTTAGGACCGAGATGAGGAGAAACTTCTTCACTCAGAGAATTGTGAACCTGTGGAAATCTCTACCACAGAAAGTTGTTGTGGCCAGTTCGTTAGATATATTCAAAAGGGTTAGATGTGGCCCTTACGGCTAAAGGGATCAAGCGGTATGGAGAGAAAACAGGAATGGGGTACTGAAATTGCATGATCAGCCATGATCATATTGAATGGTTGTGCAAGCTCGAAGGGCCGAATGGCCTACTCCTGTACCTATTTTCTATGTTTCTTTAACTTTTTGCATAAATCTCAGATTAATTGATTTTGCCAAGCAGTAGCTTCTAAAGTTGTTGGATTGTTCTGTAAATAATAAATCCATCCTATTAATCTAAACAGAATGGACTCTGAGAATTATCTGAAAGGAAACTACTTTTAGATCAAAGGGGAAACTGAAACATAAATTTTACAGAACTGTCAGTTTGGTTTCGCCTTGTTGTGGAGCATGGGGATGGGATGTGATTCCTGCAAAGACTATATTTATGCTTTTTTTGAATAAGACTCTTCATTTTCTTCTGAGAAATATGTTATCTCAAGTTTTGCAAGGACATTTTCAAAGTATCCCACAGGACTTGTTTGTTTAATTAACCATTTCTGAACTCACTCTGAATTGTTGTATTTGTTCTGTTCAAAACTTGCTTTATAAATTACTCTATCAGTGATGGGATCGTTGTGAAAAGTGTCTGGCATTGCTGATGTTTTCCATTTTCTGAAGTGTCGCAAGTACTATCACGTTTCCTATAAACTGGGGAACTGTTCACCAGTGGTGCGCGATATCTCATATATTGCTGGAACTATAACGACGTGTTAATGGTGCACACTGCTGTTAATGTGCAAACCGGTTAGCAAATTCAGGGGATTAAGAGATACAGCGTGAGTTGCAAATCTCCAGAACTTGTTGGTCGATTTGTGCCGCTTTGCCGTTTGCTTCCCACAAATGGCATCTCAGCCTTAACGCACATGGGATTGGGGGTAGTGTGCTGACGTGAATTGAAAACTGGTTGGCAGACAGGAAGCAAAGAGTAGGAGTAAATGGGTACTTTTCAGAATGGCAGGTAGTGACTAGTGGGGTACCGCAAAGTTCTTTGCTGGGGCCCCAGCTGTTTACATTGTACATTAATGATTTGGACGAGAGGATTAAATGTAGTATCTTCAAATTTGTGGATGACAATAAGTTGGGTGGCAGTGTGAGCTGCGAGGAGGATGCTATGAGGCTGCAGAGTGACTTGGATAGATTAGGTGAGTGGGCAAATGCATGGCAGATGAAGTATAATGTGGATAAATGTGAGGTTATCCACTTTGGTGGTAAAAACAGAAAGACAGACTATTATCTGAATGGTGACAGATTAGGAAAAGGGGAGGTGCAACAAGACCTGGGTGTCATGGTACATCAGTCATTGAAGGTTGGCATGCAGGTACAGCAGGCGGTTAAGAAAGCAAATGGCATGTTGGCCTTCATAGCGAGAGGATTTGAGTACAGGGGCAGGAGGTGTTACTACAGTTGTACAGAGCCTTGGTGAGGCCACACCTAGAGTATTATGTACAGTTTTGGTCTCCTAACTTGAGGAAGGAGTTTCTTGCTATTGAGGGAGTGCAGTGAAAGGTTCACCAGACTGATTCCCGGGATGGCGGGACTGACATATCAAGAAAGACTGGATCAACTGGTACTTGTATTCACTGGAGTTCAGAAAAATGAGAGGGGATCTCATAGAAACGTTTAAAATTCTGACAGGTTTAGACAGGTTAGATGCAGGAAGAATGTTCCAAATGTTGGGGAAGTCCAAAACCAGGGGTCACAGTCTAAGGATAAGGGGTAAGCCATTTAGGACCGAGATGAGGAGAAACTTCTTCACCCAGAGAGTGGTGAACCTGTGGAATTCTCTACCACAGAAAGTAGTTGAGGCCAATTCACTAAATATATTCAAAAAGGAGTTAGATGTAGTCCTTACTATTGGGGGGATCAAGGGGTATGGCGAGAAAGCAGGAATGGGGTACTGAAGTTGCATGTTCAGCCATGAACTCATTGAATGGCGGTGCAGGCTCGAAGGGCCGAATGGCCTACTCCTGCACCTATTTTCTATGTTCTATGTTTCTATGCTGTTTTTAAGAACTTGCACATTAATTACTCATTAAACTTGCCATAGAAAGGTAGGTCTGGTAATTGTTAATGCAGTGCAGTGCCAATCAATCTCTCTGGCCCAGAAATTGAACCATTTAAACTGTGGAGTCTCATTCCTTCAAGTAGTAAATTGTTCTTACTTTTCCTTTCTGTATTTTTCGCTCTCACTTAATCCCATCTTTCTTTTCCTGTCTATTTTTCTTAAGTACCCGATTTAACTCTAATTCACTCTCCTTCTCAGTCATTCTTCTGTTTCTTTCTCAATCCTTAAATCTGTTGGTCCCATGTTTCACTGAGCTCTCAGATGACTCTGCTCTTTCCACGTTGTTATCAGCTTGCACTTCCAGCATGTTATGGCACAAAACATTTTGATCTGAAGGTTGCAGAAAAAATTCCAATTAATGGGGCACGTTGAGATGTTGCACGTTGTGAGATGTTGCTTGCATGTTGCCTCGCTTCAGCAAGATCTAGCCCAATGAATGAAAAGGTTATGTTTTTAATCATTGAGTGTTTTTTGTGGTGAGAATAAGGCTCTCCTTTCAATAAGAGACAAATAGCAAGCTGTACAAGAAGTCTCTGGTTGTTGAGTGTAATATTGTGGTCTCAGCACTTTAGATAATTCTTCAGTGGAAAACTCCTAACTCGCATTCTGGTCTGAAATCCTATTATGCTATTAATGTGGGAAAAAAACACTACAGTATTTGCATTAGTGAGACCCGATTGAATGACAATATTAATAGCGCAATATTGATTTCACACCAGCGCGCATAGTCAATGTCAGGATCTGAGGGAAAGTCAATAAAATTGATTCTCCTTTCTTCATCCATTTATTTTCCAATCACCTATTATAAAGATATGAATAGAAGAAAAAATAGTTAAGTTTATATAGAAAAAATATACACAAAAAGTCAGAAAGTTGCAGCCCTGATCCAATATGAGGGTTTGAGCTCATAATTTAGACTGACACCCAAGCACAGTACTGAGGGACTTTATTAGAGATGCCAATCTTTGGGGTAGATCTCAACCTGAGGCCCTGTCTGCTTGTTCCAGTTGTTTAGCCTCAGTTCATCCGCTGCTGAAGCCCTCATCCATGCCTCTGTTACCTCGAGACTTGACTATTCCACCGCACTCCTGGCAGGCCTCCCGTATTCTACCCTACGTAAACTAGAGGTGATCCAAAACTCAGCTGCCCATGCCCTAATTCGCACCAAGTCACGCTCACCCATCACCCCTGTGCTCGCTGACCTACATTGGCTTCCAGTTAAGCAACGTCTCGATTTCAAAATTCTCATCCTTATTTTCAAATCCCTCCATGGCCTCGCCCCTCCCTATCTCTATAATCTCCTCCTGCCCCACAAACCCCCCCCCCCCCCCCCCCCGAGATATCTGTGCTCCTCTAATTCTGCCCTTTTGAGCATCCCTGATTATAATCGGTCAACCATTGGTGGCTGTGCGTTCTGTTGCCGAAGCCCCAAGCTCTGGAACTCCCTGCCTAAACCTCTCCACCTCTCTATCTTTCTTTCCTCCTTCAAGACGCTCCTTAAAATGTACCTCTTTGACCAAGCTTTTGGTCACCTGCGCTAATTTCTACTAATGCAGCTCAGTGTCAATTTTTAAAATCTCATAATACGCCTTAGGATGTTTCACTATGTTAAAGGCGCTATATAAATACAAGTTGTTGTTATTGTTTAGATAGATATTAGAGATCCAGTGACACAGCAGGGAGCTATTCCAGTGACTGGTGTTGCTGTTGGAAAATGGTTGCCACGTTTGCCGACATAATAGCGGTCACTGCATTCTAAAAAAGTAATTTGCTGTGAGGAGCTCTTTGAGGGGGGTTGGGGGGTCAAACCCGAGTACGAGTAGGTCGAGTGCACCAGGAGAATGCAATTGAAGCAGGGGGAGTTGAGAGTGGAGGACCAGTATTAATTTCTTTCAAGGCTGTAAACATGATCTATTAATAGTGAGCTGATTGCACCCATTTCATGTACCACCTTCATTTAGTCTCGGATTGAATGCAAAAATATTTAAATGAATGTCAGTCACAATTCTATGGTATTGGTGCTGGATTATCTTTTTTTCCTATGCCTTCTTGGAATGAGAGCAAGGAAAGGGATGGGCAATAAATTTGCCAGTGACACCCGCATCCTAAGAATAAATAGAAAATAAGGGGGGAGAAATTGGCCTCCTTTGTGCCTCCCGTTAGTGCCTCCGACGGGGGGGGCAATAATGGGTTTGCGACCGGGCGCGGTGATTCAACGATGCCTGCGAACTTCCCTGCCGGGTTTGCGCTGGCGCTGATGCTTACCACCTCGGTCCCCCTAGCGTCCCGTTGATCACGGCATCATCCAGTGCGCAACGCCCCGCTACTACCCCGGATCAGAAATTCTCTCTTTCTCCCTGCCTGAGCGCCTGCTGTCAACAACGGCAGAAAGAGGAGGTGGTATGCAGTCGGATGGCCGCTGGAGGAGTGGTATTTAAAGGTGTCAACATCCGGTTTATTTATAGTTGGCAAAGAATGCTGCTTTCTCAGTTTGACATAGGCAAACAGCCATTTTGAGCAATTTCAGCGATTTTTACTTTCAGGAGTCTTCTGCCTCTGAAAAATTATTCAGTATCATTTTAGGTGAAATTTAAAAATGCAGCATTTCCATATGTTACTGGACATCGCCCTCCAACATTAACATCGGAGGCAGAGAGAAAGATTGCAAATGTGGCCAGAGGGACGAGGGGCAACAGGGCTCTCAACAGGAAATCTTACCCTCCCAGGGTCTTCCGGCAACAATTCTGCTACATCAATTTCACTGAGGAACAGTGTCTTAGAAGGCTCCGCTTCACCAAGGATGTGGTCGCAGTGCTCTGCCACCTCCTGCAGTCAGACCTCCAGCTTCAGATCAGGGTGAGCACAGCTCTCTCAGTGGCAGTCAAGGTCACCATCACCCTCAATTTCCAGACCAGCAGATCCTTCCAGTCTGCAACAGGAGACATATCTAACATTGCTGCATCTGTGAGGTCTCTATAGAAGGAGAAGAGACTACATTTCCTTTCCCATCACCAGAGGGAAACAGCACGAGCGTGCATGTGGCTTTGTCAGGAGAGCGGACTGCCCTATGGTGCAGGGCAGCATTGACTACACCCACGTCGCTTTGCAGGCACCGCATAACAATCCTGAGGTATTTCATAAACACAAAGGCTAGCACTCACTTAATGTGCAGTTGCTCTGCGATCACACACAGCAAATCCTCACCCTCAATGCCCGCTATCCTGGTAGCAGCCACGATGCCTTCATCCTGCACGAGACCAGTGCACCAGCTCTGTTCCAGCCACCACATCAAGTTCACGGCTGGCTGCTCAGAGACGAGGACTATCAGCTCTCTGGCTGGCTGCTCAGAGACAAGGGCTATCAGCTCTCCACCTGGCTCATGACTCCCTTCCGCAACCCCAACACTCCTGCCCAGTACTCAGATAATGACAGCCATGCTGCGACCAGGGACATTATTGAGCAGACCATTGGAGTGCTCAAGCAACGGTTCCGCTACCTTGAATGCTTGGAAGGAGCCCTCCAGTACTCGACTGAGTGGGTGTCCCTTTTCATTGTCATCTGCTGCATGCTGCACAACTTGGCCATCATGAGGGCGCAGCCATTAGCATTTCAGAAGTAGGAGACGAGGAGAAACTGGAGGACGAACAGCAGTGAGGGAGGAGGCAGCCACCTAATCGGTCTTGTGGTAGGACGGTCCGTGATCGTCTCAGACTTTGGTTCCAATGAATTTGAGGCCTCTTCCCAGTTGCTCAGCATGTAACCATCATTCCATCAATTTCTCATTTCGTATCACACCCAAAGTTGAAATGAGACAGAGCACCAAATCAGCCACATTGCATTCATAAATGTATCCAAATTCAGTAACCACATATATATAACAATAATAATTAATCACCCTTGTGCAAACCCTTACTCCCCCTCTTTACAGTGCCTTTTCTTAATCTACTTCTCCTACGTAGTGTCTCCTCAATGGCTGCAGCAGGGCTGGTGGATGGCTGCTGAGTGTCGGTGCCAGAGACTATAGATGGCCTTGGAGGACACCCTTGACCAGCTCTGGGGCTGCGCCACCTATCGTCTCCGAGTGCATGGCCATCACCCTTCTTGTGAAAACCTCCCTACCGAGTTCCTCATCTGAGTCCTGTGCAGCAGAACCCACATGTGAACTCGCCCTCCGGAGAGCTTGCTCCCGAGCTATCCTTTCCCTCTGCAGCCCGCTTGTCCCCGGTGCATCACCCAGTGCAGACCCCTCTGCTAAACTTGCCTTTAAAGATCGCGTAATGCCAGTATCTGAGGTGGTGCCTGTGGGTGAGAGATGCAGTGACGCGGTGCTTTGCACCTTCTCCTCTTCTCCTTCCTCACTCTCAGTGTGAGGCTGATGGACAGGCTGGTCATCTGCTTACTAATTATCTGAAGGCATAAAGGTACAGGACTCGCATTAAGGTGACTCGCTGGAGGGCAGGAATGGAGCAAGGAATGCAGACATCAGGAGCTGGAAAGTGAGATAGGCTTGTGGTATAAAGGGCAAGTGGGATGAGGGGATGAAGATACTGTTGTTGCCGATGGCCACAGCACCCACCAGCTGCTGCCCAATTCGTCGCAGCACTTGCTCCTCCAGGTCTGTAAGCTACTGGAGCTGTGCATCACCCCGCCCCCTCCCCCCATCGTCTGTTGCTCGTTCCTATTGTGGGCCATCTTAGCCTGCAAGTGAAACAAATATGAGCGTTGAGCTATGTGTTTGGGAGATGTGCGTGCCATAGTTTAATGGCTGTAATTGTAGGCAAGGCATGAGATGTTGATGTGAATTTTAATAAGTGGAGATGTTTGGTGGGTGAGTGGTGGGGGTGTGGTGGTTTGTGCAGTGTGTACAGACTGAGGTTCAAATGCTGGTATGTAGAATCTGTAAAAGCATGAACTCACCCTGACCATCCAAGTGAGGTCATTGAATTTCTTCTGGCACTGTGTCAGGCTCCGGAAGACTACATTGCTGGCCAAGACCTCCTGGGCCACTTCTCTCCACATTGCCCTGAAGACCAGGGGCAATGGCGTCCTTCCAGTAGCTGGGAATAGCACTGCCCTCCTTCATTCCACTCCAACGACCAATGCCTCCAATGCCTTGTCGCTGAAATGATGAGCTCTCTTCCTTGGAGTGGGATCAGCCATGATAATCTGCGGATTTGGTTGGTTGCAGGCCGCCTTCACAGCCAGCAATGCTGATAATGAGGATCTTCACAATGATGGAACCTCTTTAAGAGCTGGAAGGAGCCAGTGTGAAAGATTATTCCTGATTGATTTGTACCTGAAATTCATTATCGCTTTGCTGGTAGAGCCCCTTTAGCAGCCTACTGATGCATTAGCTCTTGATTTGGTGCTAATTTTTCAAGCTTTATAACATTAGCTCCCCCTCTAACCTAAGGAATCAAAACCTCTTAAAATGCCTTTGGATGGTTTTGTTGTAATGTTTATAGCATCTTTTTAGTGCAGTGGTCTTGCTGGGACAATTTTCCATATTGCTGATTTTTTTTTTATGGATGTATTTTGGGGGGAAAAATATTGATGGCCATTTCTGCTCACTTAAGGTACATTTGTTTGTAAAAGCACCTCCATTTCAAGATCAAGATAGAACAAGATGAAAGAAGGCATGCTAGGGAGATTAACAGACCCCAGACCATTCTGCAGTTTTTGGCACACCTACTTCGCAGTTACCCAGGGCAACTGCTTTAGTTTGCTTCCAGTTAGCAAGAAAGAGCTTTGTCATCTGGAGGAAGGACATCAGCAGCAAACATAAACATAGGGCTGGCACCAATAGTAGTTGGCAAGATCAGCAATACCATCAGTTGTAAGTCAATGGCTCAGTCCCAGCTAACACTACTTTTTTAGAATGCAGTGACTGCTGTTATGTAGGCAATGTGGCAACCATTTTTCAACAGCAACATCGGAAAAATAACAAGGTGAAAACCAAAAAAAAACAAGGTTTAGGGGGGATTTCAGGGGGAATATCTTCACCCAATGGGTTGTGGGGGTCTGGAACTCACTGCCTGAAAGGATGGTAGAGGCAGAAACCCTCACCTTATTTAAAAAGTACTTGGATGTGCACTTGAAGTGCTGTAACCTGCAGGGTTACGGACCTAGAGCTGGAAAGTGGGATTAGGCTGGATAGTCTCTGTTATGTATGTAAACTTGTATATACCTTGTACAGCCACCAGAGGGCTCATCCCCTTTAGTCCCAAGGGATCCCACAATCCCTTGGGAGCACAGGTACTTAAGGAGGCCTCACAGGATGGAGAGGCACTCTGGAGACCTGCAATAAAAGACTACAGTCACACTTTACTTTGAGCTCGCAGTATCCAGTCAGACTCTTTATTCATATATAACAACTGGCGACGAGATACAGATGATGAACCCAACGATTCAGAGAACAGTGGGCATCCTGGAGAAATTCTTGGAGGGAGATGATTGGGAAACCTTCGTGGAGCGACGCGACCAATACTTCGTGGCCAACGAGCTGGAAGGAGAAGCGAACACTGCCAAACAAAGGGCAATTCTCTTCACCGTCTGCGGGGCACCAACATATGGCCTCATGAAAAATCTGCGTACTCCAGCGAAACCCACAGAAATTGTACGATGATTTGTGCACACTGGTCCGGGAGCATCTGAACCCGAAGGAAAGCGTTCTGATTACGAGGTACCGGTTCTACACCTACAAAAGATTTGAAGGCCTGTAAGTGGCGAGTTATGTCGCCGAGCTAAGGCGCCTTGAAGGACATTTGGAGCACATGCTCAAGAGACTTTTTCGTACTTGGCATTGGCCATGAAGTGATACTTCGCAAACTTTTGACTGTAGAGACCCCAACCTTGAGTAAGGCCATAGCAATAGCCCAGACATTCATTGCCACCAGTGACAATATTAAGCAAATCTCTCAGCACACAAGTGCTGCTACAAGTACTGTGAACAAATTGATGATGTTTTCAAATCGCAACATACAGGGCAGGACCCACATGCCTGCAGCTGCACGTCCGCAGATGTCTGAGTCTACCATCAAGTGTGATGAATGTAAGGCCATTAACACCTTCTTGGTGCTGCGGGGGTGATAATCGTTTCCATTCATGCCGCTTCAAAGGGTACATTTGCAAGGGCTGTGAAACAATGGGACACCTCCAACGTATGTGCAGGTGAGCTGCAAACCCTGTTAATCCTGCAAACCACCATGTTGCAGAGGAGGACAGATCCATGGCAGATCACGACGAACCAGAGCCTCAGACCGAGGAGGCAGAGGTATATGGGGTGCACACATTTACCACAAAGTGTCCTTCGATAATGCTGAAGGTTGAATTAAATGGTCTCCCAGTGTCAATGGAGCTGGACATGGGTGCGAGCCAGTCCATTATGAGCAAAAAGACTTTCAAAAAATTGTGATGCAGCAAGGACTCAAGGCTATTCTTGTTTTGGGGAGGGTGCCTGGGAAAATGCCCCCTGGAAAATAATTGATTTTTGTCATTTTTTATTTGGTGTATTTTCAGGATTTTCTTTACCCAAGAAGAAAGAACCATTTGTTCAATTTTATTGAGAGTTACTCTCTTCACGTTGTTTTTAAAAATATTTTAAAACTTCGTTCTCGCAGTAGAAATTGGGGGAAATTTTTTTTTAATTGGCCAATAGCAAATAGGGAATTTGAACCTTCAAGGTAATGAGCAGTAAATTTAGAATTATTCACACTCCTTCCAAATTGGTGGTGGTGCTGCACTTTCTCCCAGAAAAGTTTGGATTTAAAATTTGTGGATTCTAGTTAATTTAAAATACTTTTATACTTAGCAATTGTTAGATTTTTAATTGGAAAAAGCTAAAAATTCGGGTGTGTAGTGCCAGTTGTTGGGCGCCGAATTGGCTCAAAAAATGGCATCCAAGCAGTGCGTGGACACTTCCTAATGCCTGCCACCTACCATCAAGGGCGCTACTCGGCGCCGAGTTTGCGGCCAACATCTCGCAGTAGGCAGTTAGGCTCATACAGCTGTGCCTGGTCTCCAATTGTTTTGGACCCACTTGCTACTGGACTAAGACTTTGCTCAGCTAAACCCGTGTGGTGGCCGGTATGCAACGACCACCCCACGTTAAAAAAACTCATGCACAGGCATCTGTTAACATGAAGTTTGGGACCTGGAAGGTCAGGACCCTCATGGACAACTCCAACAGCGACTATCCACCATAGTTACCTGGGAACTTAGATGCTTTGACATCGACATCGCCACCCTAAGCAAGACCCGGCGGGTAGGGGAAGGCCAGCTCAAGGAACGAGGTGGAGGTTACTCCTTCTGGAAAGGGAAACCAGAGGAAGAACGCCGCCTTCACGGAGTCAGCTTCACCATCAAAAATGAGCTGGTCGACCGCCTCAAGGACTCCCCCTGCAGGGTTAACGAACACCTCATGACTCTTCGACTCCCTATCCCGGAACCAATGCACCACAGTCATCACTGCGACACCCCAACACTCGATGCAACGGATGAGACCAAAGAGGGTTTTTATTCCAACCTCGAAACATCCCTGTCCCGCGTCCGACAAACTGATCCTCCTCGGTGACTTCAATGCCAGGGTCTGGAGAGGCGTGATTGGCAGAGAGGGGATAGGGAAAGCCAACTCCAGCGGTACCCTACTCCTGACAAAATGTCTAGAACATGAACTTCTCATCACCAACACACTGTTCTACCAGAGGGACAAATACAAGGCATCGTGGCAACACCCTCGCTCCAAACACTGGCACCTGCTCGACTATGTCATCGTCCGAGCTAGGGATCGCAAGGATGTGCGCATCACCCGCGCCATGACAGGAGCTGACGACTGCTGGACGGACCACCGCCTAATCCGATCCATCATTGACATTAATATAGCCCCATAGCGGAGGAGACAGCAGAAGCAGTGCCGCAAAAAAGTCAATGCCGCGGCACTTAAAGACCCAGCTAAGAGAGCCCTATACAGCCAGTGCCTCACAGCTAACCTGGTGTGCCTTGATGACCCTGAAATGCAGAATGCCCACAGCGCTTGGTCTGCCCCCCAGGCCTCCATAACCAGTGCCTGCGAAGAGACACTTGGTCACTCAACCAGAAAACACCAGGACTGGTTTGATGAGAATGATCAGGAGATCTAAGAACTAATAGATCGCAAGCACAGCATTTCTGAGCCTCAAGCAACAACCCTACTCGGGAGTTGTAAAGCAACATTACAGGCGGCTCAAGGCTGAGGTCCAGCAAAAAACCCGGGACCTAAAGAACAGGTGGTGGATGGAGAAAGCACAGGAGATACAACAACTGGCCAACAGCCATGATGTGCGAGGATTCTTCATCGCAGTAAAGGTCACCTATGGTCCAAACTCCCAAGGTCCCACCCCACTGCTGGCCAAGAATAGGGAAACATTCATCAAGGACACCAAGGCAGTCAGGGCCCGCTGGAAGGAGCACTGCGAAGATCTCCTCAATCGAGACTCTGCCTTTGACTCGAGTATTCTCGACTCCATCCCGCAGCATGCGACCCGCCACCACCTCAGTGAAACCCCAATGTTGCACGAGGTAGGCAAAGCCATAAAACAGCTCAAGAACAACAAGGCTACGAGAGCGAAGGAATCCCTGCTGAGGCGCTAAAGTATGGTGGAGAGGCGCTATTGGCGTGGATACATGATCTCATCTCTCTCATCTGGAGGGAGGAGAGCATGCCGAGAGATCTCAGAGATGCAGTGATCATGACCATCTTTAAAAAAGGGGACAAGTCCGACTGCGGCAACTACAGAGGAATCTCCCTGCTATCAGCCACTGGGAAAGTTGTCGCTAGAGTCTGTTATGTTCAGAATAAATCCACAGGACTATCTCGCAAGCTCAAACTGTTGTGACCTTGGTCTCTTTATTCAGACTCTGGAGTGAGGAAGCAGCATGGTGAATCCCCTATTATACCTGCTTGCCCCAGGGTGCACAGGTGACCCTTGGGTCTCCCACAGGTGTGCCCCCTAGTGGCAAGTCTTACATTTTGGTAAGGTTTATATACATACATAACATCACTCCACCCGCCCCCCTCCCCCGCCCCCCAAAAGTCTTATGTGCAAGTTATTTGCAAGTTGAGGCGATCTGGCGGGTCGATCGACTGGGTTGAAGTCCTGACGTGGTGGGTTCATCCTCGTGGTTGATGGCAAGGTCGATTGTGTTAGTGGGTCGCTGGGGGCCTGGTCCTTTCACAGTGGTTCCTGGTTATCTGTAGTTTGCAGTTTGGTCTTGTCCAAATGTTTTACTCGTTAGCCCGGCACATGGTTTCACAATCAAATGCTCCGTTTTCATCACATATACTCCTTACGGCTAAAGGGATCAAGGGGTATGGAGAGAAAGCAGGAAAGGGTTACTGAGGGAATGATCAGCCATGATCTTATTGAATGATGGTGCAGGCTCGAAGGGCCGAATGGCCTACTCCTGCACCTACTTTCTATGTTTCTATGTATTTCCCCCTTGGCTAATGCGGTGCTAACGGTCCAACTGGGGCCCTGAACATAGTCTACATCACTTATTCTGATGTCGCGTGGAGGGGCCGTGCAATTATGGTGCATTCTCTACTGATGACATATGGAAGGCTTGATTCTGAGTGATTCTGTCTGGTGACTGCGTCTGTAGGGAGTCTACCGTGACACGCGCGGTGCTAGGTTTAGTGATTGGGCTGTCTGCTCCGGGCTATTGTCGCTGAGCCTGAGGTCTGACAAGCCCAAGATGGCCGCAGTGGCCTTGAGACTTTCGGTAGTGGACCTAGTGGTCCCCGTGGACCTTGGGCCGTGGTATGGGGGCCCCGGACAGGGTGTAGCCGCCCTGCCTTACTTTGCAATGTTGGGATGGATCTTTTGTCTCTGCGACGGATAGGTTGCCACATCCTGTCTAGCAGTTCACCTTTGACAGGCGGTAACGTGGGATCCTGGCTGGTTCAGGTCCTAAGCTGGGGGGTCGTTACGGTTGACCCATCGCTTTCTAGCATTTCCCGACTGCAAGTGGGTCTGCAGGCCGTGCCGTTTCCACCCCGGTGGTGGGCAATGGTAGCCAACTGAGGGCATTAGTGCCGTTCTCATTGCCTGGCCCGTGGCGGATCATGTTACAGTGCACAGACAGTGTTAGACATTCTTGAAACAACACATCGATAATGGTGCCTCTGCTCTCCCCAGCTTGTGGGATGAGCAGCTTGTCTGACTCGAGCACATATTGGGACACTCATTGGTACGTCACTTTGGTCCCGTGAACACAGACTGCTGCTTTGTTTAACTTATTGGATACATGTTTAATCATTTGGGGCTCGCCCGCTACTTTTACTTGCTGCACAACACTCCCGACCCCATGCGGTAACATCTCACTTGTTACAAGTGCTTTGTCAGATACATATACGACCGATTTGTGTTCGCCCGCTACTTTGGCTTGTCGTAAGGTACCCCCAACCCCATATAATGGTACATCATTTGCCGCGAAAGACCGCTCACAAGGGTTACATAGTGCACACAATTTATTGGAGCGTAGTGGGTTCCTGGCCTTCACAGCGGCTGTCCCTTTACCTTTGCCCCAAACCCAGTCGTCTTTCTTGCTGGGCGACGCATTCCTCCGTTCCGTTGCGGCGACCTCCCGTGGTCTGGACGCTCTCTCGTCCCGTGGTCTGGGCGCCTTCTTGTCCCGTGGTCTGGATGCCTTCTTGTCCCGTGGTCTGGACGCCTTCTCGTCCGTGTCCATGATGCCACGATCTTCCTCCCCAGGTAATTTTACCACTAGCGTCGGGAAGACTCATTCGGATCGTTTTGGCCAGAGTCCCACTCCACATGGTCGACCTGGAGCCTCTTCCATCGTCGCGAAGAGGTCATCGGCTTCGGGTGGTGGGTACCGTGCCTGTACCGCTGCTTGGTTGAACTTTACCACCTGTTGTGATGAGCAGCCTGTGCCTCGGGGATCTGCACTTCGATGCCTGGTTCAGCTGAAGGTGGGGGTTTGCTTCATCTTTGAGAGGGGGAGACCTCGTTTGCCGGAGAAGGTACGCAGAGGTCTTCCCAGTTCCATCGAATCTTCCCCAATCACCTCCTGCCAAGCAGCATTGGCCCATCACCTGAAACAATCCACAGTGGTAAATCGTGCACTGCTCCTTCATGGAATACTCTTATGCCCGCACTACCAATAACTGGTATCAGTTCCTTGGTGTAGGTGCGCAGCTTTGCCCGAATCGGGATCAGCTTGGGTCACTGTGCTTTGTCGCCCCACAGCCTCTCGAATGCCTTCTGGCTCATAACTGATTGACTCGCCCCCGTGTCTAGTTCCATGGAGACTGGAGTGCCGTTAAGTTCAACTTTTAACTTTATTGGAGGGCTTTTGGTGGTGAAGGTGTGTATCCCATATACTTCCTCTTCATCCTCAGGTTCAGTTGCCTCTCCTGCTCATTCATCGTGATCCTCGCTGGATCGGTCGTCCTCTCCTGTCTCTGCCACGTGGTGAGTCAGAGATCATTTGCACATTCGCTGGAGGTGCCTCATTGTTCCACAGCCCTTGCACACATAGGGATTGAATCGACATTGATGAGCTCTATGGCTGCCCGGCAGCGCCAACATGGTGCTAATGGATACGCACTAGGCCTAGGTCTGGCAATCGTGTGGGCCCTGCTCTGTGCCGTTCTGCCTGCTGAAAACATTTTGTGCACGGTGATTGCCGGTGAGCTTCGATTCTGTGAAGATATCTGTTTCGTGTTATCGCTTGTGGATATGAAGGCTTGGGCTATCGTGATGGCCTTGCTCAGATCTAGGGATTCGGCAGGCAGCAGTTTGCGAAGGATGACCTCGTGGCCAATTCCAAGCATGAAAAAGCCCTGCAACGTTTCCCCCAAGAATCCTGCAAATTCGCACTGCCCTGCAAGGCGTCTTAGGTTGGCCACGTTCTGGCCCTCGGAGCGACGGTGCTTGTAAAAGCGGTACCTGGCCATCAGGATGCTCTCCTTTGGCTTGAGGTGTTCCTTAGCCAGCGTACACAGCTCTGCATAATATTTGTCCGTTAGTTTGACTGGTGCCAGCACATTTTTAAGGAGGCCATATACCGATGACCCACATACGGTGAGGAGATTCGCCCTGTTTCTGATCTCTGTTTCAGCCATGTCCAATTCATTGGCTGCAAAGTACTGGTCGAGGCGCTCAACGAAGGCTTCCCAATCATCACCTTCAACAAATCTCTCAAGAGTACCAATGGCAGTCATCCGTGCATGAAAGTTCGTGATCCGTTACTCGTCGGCAATTTGTTATGTTCAGAATAAGTCCACAGGACTATATTGCAAGCTGAAACTGTTGTGACCTTTGGTCTCTTTATTCAGACTCCAGAGTGAGGAAGCAGCATGCTGAATCCCCTTTTATACCTGCTTGCCCCAAGGTGCACAGGTGACCCTTAGGTCTCCCACAAGTGTGCCCCCTAGTGGCAAGTCTTACATTTTGGTATGGTTTACATACATACATAACAGAATCCTCCTCAACCGTCTTCTCCCTGTGACCGAGGAGCTCCTCCTGGAGTCACAGTGTGGATTTCGTCCCCTACGTGGCACAACGGACGTGATCTTTGCAGCGCGACAGCTGCAGGAAAACTGCAGGGAGCAGCGCCAGCCCTTATACATGGCCGCCTTCGACCTTACAAAGGCCTTTGACACTGTCAACTGCGAGGGTCTATGGAGCATCCTCCTCCGTTTCGGATGCCCCCAAAAGTTCGTCAACATCCTTCGCCTGCTCCACGATGACATGCAGGCCGTGATCCTTACCAATGGATCCATTACAGACCCAATCCACGTCCGGACCGGGGTCAAACAGGGCTGCGTCATCGCTCCAACCCTCTTCTCAATCTTCCTCACTGCCATGCTTCACCTCACAGTCAACAAGCTCCCCGCTGGAGTGGAACTAAACTACAGAACCAGTGGGAAGCTGTTTAACCTTCGCCGCCTCCAGGCCAGGACCAAGACCACCCCAACCTCTTTTGTCGATGTATATGCAATAACTATTAGATTGAATACTGTTTAACTTCAAGAGGTATGACCTTGGCTCTGCTTTATTAAGGCCCAAAGTGCCTAATATACAAAATGGCTGGCCTTTTATACTTGGGCTGCACACACGTGGATCTAGTGGATAGTGATCCCAAAAGTACATACGTGACAATAACCCCTCTGAGATATTAACACAGCCTTTTACATATTGAGACAGTCCGGTGTTTTACGCTCCCGCGTTGACCGTCTCAGTTCAACTCCAGCCTTGGGTGAGTGTTCAGAGTCTGTTGTGACTGGTGGCTGGGTGGTTGACCTGGTGGGAGTGGCAATGGCCATCTCAGGGATTGAAAGTCCATTTTCATTGAACATGTCAGTGATTGAAAGTCCCGATTCACTGATGACCACTGAGTCCTCCAATGACTGGGGGTAGGTTGGTTGGTCGCCGATTGCCTCTTCCTCCGACAGTTCCGGTTCGTCTGTATGCCGCAGCTTTGTCTGATCCATATGTTTCCTGCGTGTTTGCCCATTTTTCAGCTTGACAATAAATACTCTGTTACCCTTGGCCATGATAGTACCAGCGATCCACTTGGGATCCTGACCATAATTCAGAACATACACACGATCATTTACAGAAATATCGCGTGACACAGCTGCGCGATAGTGATACCCTTGCTGTGTCTTCTATATTCAACATGATTATTCAAGTCAGGGTGTACAAGAGATAGCTTGGTCTTAAGACCTCTCCATCATTAGTTCAGCAGGTGAGAGCCTGGTAAGCAAGTGTGGTCTTGTCCTGTAACTCAACAGTATGCATGACGGGCGGGTCTGCAGTGACCCTTGAGTTACTTGCTTCATACTTTGCTTTTATGATTTGGATAGCATGTTCTGCTTGCCCATTGGATGCAGGTTTGAACGGTGCTGACCTTGCATGTTTGATACCATTGAGTTTCATGAACTCTTGAAACTACTGACTGGTGAAGCACGATCCGTTGTCAGGCAGACCATGTGCCGCGATCATGACACACAGATTCTCAATGGTAGCTGTGGATGTGCTGGATGACATGATTATACACTCTATTCACTTTGAATATGCATCCACCACAACTAAAAACATCTTCCCCAGGAAGGGACCTGTAAAGTCTATGTGGATCCTGGACCATGGTTTGGACGGCCACGACCACAGACTCAGCGGTGATTCCGCTGGTGCTTTGCTGAGCTGCATGCAAGTGTTGCACTGCTGCACACATGATTCTAGCTCAGAGTCAATTCCCGGCCATCATACATGAGACCTGGCGATGGCTTTCATCATTACAATGCCAGGCTGTGTGCTATGTAGCTCACGTACAAATTTCTCTCTCCCTTTCTTGGGCATAACAACACGATTGCCCCACAGTATACAATCCGACTGAATAGACAGTTCGTCTTTGCGATGAATGTAAGGTTTGGTCTCCTCGCACATTTGCTTGGGTATGGCAGACCAATCACCACTGAGGATGCAACTCTTCACCACTGATAAAATCAGGTCCTGGCTGGTCCAGGTCTTAACTTGTTGAGCCGTGACCAGGGTTCCTTCACTCTCAAAAGCATCCATAACTAACAATAGGTCTGCCGGTTGTGGCGTTTCCACCTCCGGTGTGGGCAACGGCAGATGGCTCAAATCATCAGCACAATTCTCAGTGTCAGGTCTATGGTGAATGACATAATCATAAGCGGATAATGTCAGCGCCCACCTCTGGATGCAGGATGAAACATTGGTATTGATCACTGTTTTCCGAAAACAGTGAAATGAGCGGCTTGTGATCTGTCTCCAGTTCAAACCGAAGACCAAACAGGCACTGATGCATCTTTTTAACCCCATATATACAGGCTAGTGCTTCTTTCTCTACCATGCTGTAGACTCTTTCCACTTTAGACAAACTTTTTGAAGCATACGCAACTGATTGAAGTTCACCTGACTCATTAGCTTGTTGGAGTACGCAACTAATTCCATATGACAAACCATCACAGGCCAATACTAAATGTTTACATGGGTCATAATGTACTAGCAGCTTGTTGGAGCAAAGCAGATTAGTGGCTTTTTCAAAAGCTCTGTCTTGAAACGCACCCCTAACCCAGCTGTTGCCTTTTCTTAGCAGCATGTGCAGTGATTCTAATAAGCTGCTCAATTTAGGTAGTAAGTTACTGAAGTAGTTGAGTAGACCCAGGAATGAACGCAGCTCCGCCACATTCTGCGGCTTGGGTATATTCTTGATGGCCTTGGTTTTCACGTCCATCGGTCTGATGCCGTTAGCGGCAACTTTCCTCCCCGGGAATTCGACCTCTGGTGCTGTGAAAGACGCACTTCGAGCGTTTCAGTCTGAGTCCCACTTCGTCCAGATGATGTAGAAGCTCTTCCAAGTTGTTCAGATGTTCCTCAGAGTCACGACCTGTGATCAGGATGTCATCTTGGAACACGACGGTTCTAGGAATGGACTTCAGTAGACTCTCCATGTTCCTCTGAAATACTGCTGCAGCAGAGCGAATTCCAAAAGGGCACCTGTGATAAATAAACAGTCCTTTTATGCGTGTTAATGCATGCAAGTCTCTTTGACGTCTTGACCAGCTACCAGGTCATGTAGGCCGACGTCAAGTCCAATTTGGTGAACGACTTCCCCCCTGGCTAGCGTTGCAAACAAGTCATCAGCCTTCGGTAACGGGTACTGAACCTGTTTCGAAACCCTGTTGATCGTATCCTTGTAGTCTTCACAAAGTCTGATTGTGCCATCACTTTTCAGCACAGGTACAATGGGGCTGGCCCATTCATTAAATTCAACCGGTGATATGATACCTTCACGTTGGAGTCTGTTCAGTTTGATTTCGACCTTCTCCCTCATCATATACGGAACTGCCCGAGCTTTATGATGGATGGGTCTTGCATCTGAGTCTGGATGGGTCTTGCATCTGATTCCACATGGATCTGCACCTTGGCTCCCGTGAAGTTGCCGATGCCTGGTTCGAACAGCGAGGGGAACTTGCTCAGTACTTGGGCACATGTATCTTTCTCCGACAACAACGCCTTGATGTCGTTCCAATCGCATCTGATTTTTTTCAAACCAGTTCCTGCCGAACAGCATTGGGCCATTGCCTGGGACAATCCATAGCGGTAACTCATGAACCGCACCATCATACAACACTTTAATTGTGGCACTGCCAATCACCGTTCTGAGTTCTTTGGTGTACGTGCGCAACTTGGCATTGACTGGACTCAGACTGGGCCACACAGCCTTAGTATCCCACAGCTTGTCGAATGCCCTCTGGCTCATTATCGATTGACTCACCCCCATGTCCAGTTCCATCGATACCGGCAACCCATTAAATTTCACGTTGATCATTATCAGTTTGCTCTTAGTTAGGAATGAGTACAGTCCATACACTTCCTCCTCTGGTATCTTGGATTGCATATCCGGATCTGCGCTAGTCTGACCATCATCCTCCATGTGATGTGTCGCAACACGCTTGCTCATCTGCGGACACTTGCGCTGGAGATGCCCCACTCTCAGACAGCCTTTGCAACTATATTGCTTAAATCAGCACTGCTGGTGCCGGTGATTTCCCCCACAATGCCAACGCGGAGAAATCGGATGCATTCCCGGTGGCGGACTTTGGGCAGCCACAGGTTTCGTGTACGCAGTCGGGTAGGCCCTGCCATGTGCTGCTCTGCCGAACACCGATTCAATCATATTTACAGTACTTGCTGAGATTCAATTTTTCACTGATATCTGCTTTAGACTTCCATCTGTCATCATGCATGACTGAGCGATCGTGATGGCCCTGTTCAAGTCCAACCGCCAGTAGTTTACGCAGGATCACCTCGTGGTTGATGCTGATTACAAAGAAGTCCCGCAGCATGTCTGCCAACACAGCCCCGAACTTACACGGTCCCGCTAGACGTCTCAGGTCGGCAACGAATTCCGCCACATTCTGGCCCTCTGAGCGAACGTGCGTGTAAAATTTGTATCTCGAGATGATGATGCCTTCGTCTGGCTTAAGGTGGTTCTGTACCAGTGTACACAATTCTTCATACGTCTTCTCTGTTGGACTCATATGCAGGAGTAGATTCTTTATCAGACCATAAATTTTTGGACTGCAAACCGTGAGGAACACTGCTCGGTGCCGATCTGTATTGCTGACCTCCTCCATTGTTTTGGCCACGAAGAACTGGCTCAAACGGCTCACAAAGTCTGCCCAATCATCTCCTTCCACAAATCGCTCCAACAATCCAATTATGCTCACTTTTGCATGCAAAGGTTCTTGTTGCCTCGTCGCCAAATGTTGTGTATGCAATAACTGTTAGACTGAGTACTGTTTAACTCCAAGAGGTATGACCTTGGCTCTGCTTTATTAAGGCCCAAAGTGACTCATATACAAAATGGCTGGCCTTTTATACTTGGGCTGCACACACGTACAATGGCCTCCAACAATGATGCCATCTAGTGGCTAGTGATCCCCAAAAGTACATACATGACAGTCGAGCTACAGTACGCGGATGACGCCTGCGCCTTCGCACATTCAGAGGCTGAACTCCAGGATATAGTCGACGTATTTACTGAAGCATATGAAAGCATGGGCCTTACACTAAACATCCGTAAGGCAAAGGTCCTCCACCACACTGTCCTCACCCCACAGCACTGCCCCCCAGTCATCAAGATCCACGGCGTGGCCTTGGACCACGTGGACCATTTCCCATACCTTGGGAGCCTCTTATCAACAAAAGCAGACATTGATGAGGAGATTCAACACCGCCTCCAGTGTGCCAGTGCAGCCTTCGGCCGCCTGAGGAAAAGAGTGTTTGAAGACCAGACCCTCAAATCTACCACCAAACTCATGGTCTACAGAGTTTATACCCGCCCTCCTGTATGGCTCAGAGGCATGGACCATGTACAGTAGACACCTCAAGTCACTAGAGAAATACCATCAATGATGCCTCCGCAAGATCCTACAAATCCCCTGGGAGGACAGATGCACCAACATTAGCTTCCTCGACTAGGCCAACATCCCCAGCATTGAAGCACTGACCACACTTGATCAGCTCCGCTGGGCAGGCCACGTTATCCGCATGCCAGACACGCGATTCCCAAAGCAAGCGCTCTACTCGGCCCTCCTTCATGGCAAATGAGCCAAGGGTGGACAGAGGTAACATTACAAGGACACCCTCAAAGCCTCCCTGATAAAGTGCGGCATCCCCACTGACACCTGGGAATCCCTGGCCGAAGACCGCCCTAAGTGGAGGAAGTGTATCATCGCCGAGTGCATGCAGAAAACAAGTGCAGGCAGTGAAAGAAACGTACGGCAAACCTGTCCCACCCTCCCTTACCCTCAATGACTGTCTGTCCCACCTGTGGCAGGGACAGTGGCTCTCGTATTGGACTGTTCAGCCACCTAAGGACTCATTCTAAGAGTGGAAGCAAGTCTTCCTCGATTCCGAGGGACTGCCTATGATGATGATGATGATGGACACTTCTCGTGCGGGCCGCTCCGGACGCTATTTTGATGAAGGTATATGCATCCATGCTGGGAGCGTGTGCCGTAAGTATGCAAAGTATGCAGAATTTGACATCAGTGCTGCCATTTTTGACCTCAACAATGGAGATAATGCTGTCTCTTTACCTCACACAGCTGAACATGCGTTTAGCAGCAGGAAGAATCCCCCCACCAGAGCTATTTAAAGGGATCATCACCTACTTACAGGTTAGGAGCTGATTGGTTTCTGTTAGCTGTTGCTGAGTTTGTACAAGTGTTTGCTGGTTTCTAGAATTCTTTAAAGTTGCCTAAAGTCTACAAGGAGTGGTGTGGCACCCGCTCAAGGACTTTGTACTGAATTGCAAGGGGTATGCTCAGACCAGTTTCTCGCAGTCATCGGTGCAGTAGTTTGTATCTCCCTTGGTCTGCAGTAATACAGGGAGAATGATCAGAGGCAACAAGCTGCTGGAAAAGACAGGAGAATTGGGAGAAGGGCTCTCAGCAGGAGCTCATATCCACCCAGGGTCTTCAGGGAGCAATTCTCCTACCTCAAAGTCAGTCAGGAACAGTGCATGCAACGTCTGCGTTTTACTAAGGAGGTGCTCACTGAAATCTGCCACCAGCTGCAGTCTCAATCCAGGGCGAAGGCACGATTGCCAGTGGTTGTAAAGCTGACTGTGGCCTTGAACTTCTTCAAGTCGGATTCCTACCAGTTTCGCCAGGATAGCAGGCTTCCCCCTGGTGTAGGGTGCCATTAATTGCTCACATGTAATTTGCAGGCGCTGCATGTGAATTTGGAGATGTTCCGCAACTGGAAGGAATTATACTTCCTCAATGTCCAGCTGGTTTGCGACCATACTCAGCGCTTCATGGTGTTGCCATTACAATACTCGGTGTATTCTACAGACCACCAAATAGTGGGAAAGATATATGGAGGAGCAAATTTTCAGCGAAATTACAGGGAGGTGCAAGACCTATAGAGTAATAGGGGGACTTAAACTATCCTAAAAGAGACCGGGATTGTAATAATGTTAAGGGCAGAGAAGGGGAAAAATTTCTGAAGTGTGCTTAGGAGAACTTTCTTGATCAGTATGTTTCTGGTCTGACGAAGGAGGAGGCATTGCTGGATCGGGTTCTGGGAAATGAGGTAGGTCAAGTGGAGCAAGTGTCAGTAGGTGAACATTTAGGGAGTAGTGATCATAGTATCATAAGATTTAGATTATGGAAAAAGACAGGGGTGAGCAATCTAGAATAAAAATGTTTAACTGGGGGAAGGCCAATTTCAGTGGGATGAGAACAGATCTGGCCTAGGTAAACTAGAATCAAAGATTAGCAGGCAAAACTCTAATGGAACAATGGACTGCCTTTAAAGAGGAAACAGATGAGGCATATTCAGACTAGGGGGAATTGCAGCGCAACTAAAATCCGGGCTCCCTGGACGACGAAACAGATAGAGAATATGATGAAGCAGAAAAAGAGCACATATGACAGATGTCAGGTTGCTAATACATCTGAGAATCAGGCTATAAATAGAAAGGTCAGAGGAGAATTGAAAAAGAAAATAAGAGGGGCAGAGAGAGGATATGAGAATAGAATGGCAGCCAATAAAAAGGTAATCCAAAAGTCTTCTATAGGCATATAAATAGTAAAAGGGTAGTAAAAGGAGGGGTGGGACTGATTAGGGCCAAAAAGGAGACCTATGCATGGAGGCTGAGAGTATGGCTGAGGTACTAAACGTGTACTTTTCATCTATCTTCACCAAGGAAGAGGATGCTACCATAGACATAGTGAAGGCGGAGGTAGTGGAGACACTTGATAGGATAAAAATGGATAAAGAAGAGGTATTAGAAAGGCTGACTGTATTTAAAATTGGTTGCTGCGTTTCCTGCATTACAACAGTGACTACACTTCAAAAAGTACTTCATTGGTTGTAAAGCGCTTTGAGATGTTCAGTGGTCATGAAAGACGCTATGTAAATCCAAATCTTTCTTTTTAAAGTAGATAAAACATTTGGAGCGGATGGGATGTATCCTAGGATGCTGAGGAAATTGAGGGTGGAAATCGCAGAGATACTGGCCATAATATTCCAATCCTCCATAGATACGGGGGTGGTGTCAGAGGACTGGAGAATGCAAATGTTACACCATTGTTCAAAAAAGGGTGTAAAGATAAATGCAGCAACTACAGGCCAGTCAGTTTCACCTCGGTAGTGGGGAAGCTTTTAGAAACCGTGATCAGGGACAAAATTAACAGTCACTTGGATAGGTGTGGATTAATTAAGGAAAGCCAACACAGATCTGTTTAAGGCAAATCATGTTTAAGCAACTTAATCGAGTTTTTTGATGAGGTAACAGAGGGTTGATGAGGGTAATGCGGTTGATGTAGTGTATATGGATTTCCAAAAGGCGTTCGACAGACTGCCACATAATGGGCTTGCCTGCAATGTTGAAGCCCATGGAATTAAAGAGACAGTGGCAGTATGTATACAAAAGTGGCTAAGTGACAGGAAACAGACGGTAGTGGTGAACGGTTGTTTTTCAGACTGGAGGAAGATATTCCCTGGGGTGTTGGTTTTAGGACTACTGCTTTTCTTGATATATATTCATAAGAACATAAGAATTAGGAACAGGAGTAGGCCATCTAGCCCCTCGAGCCTGCTCCGCCATTCAACAACATCATGGCTGATCTGGCCGTGGACTCAGCTCCACTTACCCGTCCGCTCCCCGTAACCCTTAATTACCTTACTGGTTAAAAATCTATCTATCTGTGATTTGAATACATTCAATGAGCTAGCCTCAACTGCTTCCTTGGGCAGAGAATTCCAGAGATTCACAACCCTCTGGGAGAAGAAATTCCTTCTCAACTCGGTTTTAAATTGGCTCCCCTGTATTTTGAGGCTGTGCCCCCTAGTTTTAGTCTCCCCTACCAGTGGAAACAACCTCTCTGCCTCTACCTTGTCTATCCCTTTCATTATTTTAAATGTTTCTATAAGATCACCCCTCATCCTTCTGAACTCCAACGAGTAAAGACCCAATCTACTCAATCTATCATCATAAGGTAACCCCCTCATCTCCGGAATCAGCCTAGTGAATCGTCTTTGTACCCCCTCCAAAGCTAGTATATCCTTCCTTAAGAAAGGTGACCAAAACTGCATGCAGTACTCCAGGTGCGGCCTCACCAATACCCTATACAATTGCAGCAGGACCTCCCTGCTTTTGTACTCCATCCCTCTCGCAATGAAGGCCAACATTCCATTCGCCTTCCTGATTACCTGCTGCACCTGCAAACTAACTTTTTGGGATTCATGGACAAGGACCCCCAGGTCCCTCTGCACTGCAGCATGTTGTCATTTCTCCCCATTCAAATAATATTCCCTTTTACTGTTTTTTTTTCCAAGGTGGATGACCTCACATTTTCCGACATTGTATTCCATCTGCCAAACCTTAGCCCATTCGCTTAACCTATCTAAATCTCTTTGCGGCCTTTCTGTGTCCTCTACACAACCCGCTTTCCCACTAATCTTTGTGTCATCTGCAAATTTTGTTACACTACACTCTGTCCTGTCTTCCAGATCATCTATGTATATTGTAAACAGTTGTGGTCCCAGCACCGATCCCTGTGGCACACCACTAACCACCGATTTCTAACCCGAAAAGGACCCATTTATCCCGACTCTCTGCTTTCTGTTAGCTAGCCAATTCTCTATCCATGCTAATACATTTCCTCTGACTCCGTGTATCTTTATCTTCTGCAGTAACCTTTTGTGTGGCACCTTATCGAATGCCTTTTGGAAATCTAAATACACCACATCCATCGGTACACCTCTATCCACCATGCTCGTTATATCCTCAAAGAATTCCAGTAAATTAGTTAAATATGATTTCCCTTTCATGAATCCATGTTGCGTCTGCTTGATTGCACTATTCCTATCTAGATGTCCCGCTATTTCTTCCTTAATGATAGCTTCAAGCATTTTCCCCACTACAGATGTTAAACTAACCGGCCTATAGTTACCTGCCTTTTGTCTGCCCCTTTTTTTAAACAGAGGAGTTACATGAGCTGCTTTCCAATCCGTTGGTACCTCCCCGGAGTCCAGAGAATTTTGGTAGATTATAACGAATGCATCTGCTATAACTTCCGCCATCTCTTTTAATACCCTAGGATGCATTTCATCAGGACCAGGGGACTTGGATGTGGGTGTACAGGGCACAATTTCAAAATATGCAGATGACACAAAATTTGGCAGTGTAGTGAACAGTGAGGAAGAGAGTGATGGATTTCCGAAAGACATGGACAGACTGGTGAAATGGGTGGACACGTGGCAGATGAAATTTAACGCAGAAAAGTGTGAAGTGATACATTTTGGTAGTATGAATGATGAGAGGAAATATAAACTAAATGGTACAATCCTAAAGTGGGTGCATGAACAAAGAGACCTGGGGGTATGTGTGCACAAATCGTGAAAGTGGCAGAGCAGGTTGAGAAAGTAGTTAAAAAGGCTTATGGGATCCTGGGCTTCATAAATAGAGCATTAGATTACAAAAGTGTGGAAATTATGATCAACCTGTAGAAAACACTGGTTCGGCCTCAACTGGTGTAATGTGTCCAATTCTGGGCACCACACTTTAGGAAGGATGTGAAGGCCTTAGAGAAAGTGCAGAAAAGATTTACGAGAAATATTACAGGGATGAGGGACTTCAGTTACATTGATAGACTGGAGAAGCTGGGGTGGTTGTTTTTGGAGCAGAGAAGATTGAGAGGAGATTTGATAGAGGCGTTCAAAATCATGAAGGGTCTGGACAGATTAGATAAAGGGAAACTGTTCCCATTGGCAGAAGGGTCGAAAATCAGAGGACACCGATTTAAGGTGATTGGCAAAAGAACCAAAGGCGATGCAAGAATTTTTTTTTTTTACTCAGCGAGTGATTGGGTTCTAGAATGCAGTGCCTGAAAGGGTGGTGGAGACCCTTAATCTTATCAATCAATCTTAATCACTCAATCTTATCTTTCAAAAAGGAGTTGGATAAGTTTCTGAAGGAATACATTTACAGGGCAGGCAAGTGGTCTTGATGGGCTGAATGGCCGCCTTCCGTGCTGTAACCATTCTATGATTCTATGATCATGCAGGTCAATGCTCGGTATCCTGGCAGAAGCCATGTTACCTTCAATCTGCGGCAGTCCGCTAAACCATCAGCATTTGAACCACCACGACAAACCACAGCATGGCAACTGGGCAACATGGACTATCCGCTGACCACCTGGCTCATGACTCCACTGCGCAACCCACGCACATGTGGGCAACATGCATTCAATAAAAGCCATGCTGCAATACGGATTCTGATAGAGCAGACCAGTGGCATCCTTCAACAATGCTTCCGCTACCTGGACCACTCTGGAGGAGCCCTGCTGTAGTTACCATAGCGTGGCTCAAGATTCTTCGTGGTCTGCGGCATGCTCCACAACCTCACCATCATGGGAACATATCCCTTGCCACCAGGCATATGGTGACCAGCTGAGGAGGAGGAAGAGAAGGAGAAAGCAGAAGAGGAGGAAGAAAAAAGTGGAAGGGAGGCGGCAATCCATTCAGCACCTTTCTTCCCGGGCTGTTGGTGAGTAACTCATCTTTGTGTGATACCAGTGAACACAACCCTAACTCCTCTAATGCTAATAGTCCCACATCTTACCTTCCCTCTGTTACTGACCATCATAGCATCCTCTTGGCCACAATGCTAAAATAAAAACCACCACGAAACAGACATTGCAAACCAATTTTATGAATCGAAACATTATAATATTTCATTCAAAAGTCAACTAATCATTCTTGTGCATTCCCTTAGTGCCTGTCTTCAGTGTGCCTCTGCCTGTCCTAGTGCTCCTACGAATTGCTACCCAAGTGGCTGCAGCATGGCTGGTGAAAGGCTGCTGACTTTCAGTGGGGGAGACTGTAGATTGTCTTGCAGGATGACCTCGAGCAGCTCTGGACCGAGTAGGCCTGGCTTCAAACTGCACCACGTCGGCATAAGCGGCAGCAGTCTGGGCTGGCTGGCTGACAGGCAACAGCAAGGGCACTGGCGGAGTGGCAGTGATGGGAGGTCGAATGCTGTCATCCTGAGAGAGGACAGCAGGTTTTGTGCTCCACTGAGTCACTACCACTTCCCCAGGATGGCGCCTCAACAATCCGTAAATCTGTTCCAGGACAGATTGCTGGACTGCTGTGACACTGTGCAATCCCCTTTCAACACTGGTAAACCCAGGCAGAAGTCTGAGCTTGCATGGCAGCAAGCTGAGCTTGCAAGACTTTACTCTGAACTTCCATTGCAGCACTCAGACATTACGTGGCTTCTACTTGTGCTTCAAATAAAGCTGAGACATTGGCCATCAGACACTGCATGATGGCTGAATCTACAAATGCACTAGTGGATCTGCCCATCCCTTCCACGGTGGAAAGGAAGGGCTCCAAGCCCTGAGCAAAGCTGTGTGTAAAGTTGGAGCTGGACTCGTGTGGGGACATTGAATGGGGAGGAGGTTGGAAGAGAAGAGCTTGGCTTGAATGGGGGGGGTGAGTGGGATGGAAGTGATATCTTGAATTAGGACAGAATACGAGGCTGAATTATGAGGGGAAGGAGAAGAGTGCCATCATGAAGTGGGAGGGTTGGAGGAGGTTTCTTTGTGCATGGGGATTTGGAAGAGGTAAATGTCTCTGTGAACTGGATTCATCAGGGGAAAGCAGGGCTAGAGGTAGGAAAGTGAGTGCTGAGATAGTTCTTGGAGAATTAAAAAGCCAAATCTCAATTTTTGGATAAAAATTTGTTAGCAACCAAAAACGGGCGCGGGGATCACGATGCGGGATTAACCCACGCCCATTCAAAGAAATCCCTGTCCGCTCTGAATTCAACTTGACAGTCTTCTCCCCTCCTCCAGTGCAAGATAGACCGCTTCTCCCTCCCCTGCCTCCCCTAGTTAATGTTGTTACTATCCTCCTTCTTTATCTCAAAACCCTGCTTCCTCTGTCCCAAAGTGTTGCTCCAGACTTCTGCACCTTTTCTCCCAAAGTGCGGCTCCTGGCTCGCCCTTTTGTCCTCGCTCCGCTTTCAGCACCAGTCAGGGGCCTCATCAGAGCAGTGCTGAAAAGTGAGGAGTCTGATCCATGTTGAGTTTCATCTGGAAATATGAATACATGGACTGAACGCTCAAAATGCTGATGTACATGTCAAACAAGGGATGATAAGGAAAGAAAAACTTAGATTTTATAATGCTTTTCACAGAATTAGGATGTCCCAAAGCACTTTACTGCCAATTAAATACTTGGAAGTGTAGTCGCTATTGTAATGTATGAAATGCGGCAGCCAATTTTGGGCATAGCAAGATCCCACAAATAGCAACATGATAATGATCAGATAATCTATTTTAGTGATGTTGGTTGAGGGATAAATATTGGCCAGGATACCGGGGAGAACTCCCCTGCTTTTCTTCAATATAGTACCATAGGATCTTTACGTCCACCTGAGAGGGCAGATACGGGCCTCTGTTTAACATCTCATCCAAAAGACGGCATCTCTGACAGCGCAGCACTCCCTCAGTGCCAGTCTAGATTTATGCTCTAATCACTGGAGTGGGGCTTGAACCTACGTCATTCTGACTCAGGCGAAAGTGGTACCACTGACCCAGGGTTTTCACCAAGGTTGGCATGTATTAGAAACCAATGTGGACTCTGGTGTGCTATAGAATGGTAAACTGCAGTTTTGTGCTTTCAATTCCGATTACAGAAAGATCTCAATCTTGGCCTTGCCCTTTGGGAAGGTGTAGTTTAGAGGCATTTTCTCATGTACCGGGACAGAGGAAAGTCTTCTCTGGTTGCACTTGTTCAGCAGCTAACAACCAGTGCAAGTATTATGTCATCAGAGCCCTGTTTCTACAGGGGCTGGAGTAGAGAAAAATGCAGAAAAAGAACAAATTGAGGTTCAACTTAGCAATTAAAGTGATATTTGTAACATGCAGGGTGAAACTAAAGATTTACAATAAATATATAACCATAAGGAAAAAAAAAGGTTGCATTAAGGAAAAAGTGTCTTGTCAGGAAAACCTTTTTAAAAATCAATCTTTTACAAAGATTTATAAGCAAATCTTATGTTTTTCTGTCAATATCTGTGATACGTCCTTACTATACAGTATAAATGCACACGAGGCCCATGCTTGAGAGAAGGTCAGTCTGTGACCTGTCCTTTATTCCTTAGCACTCAAGTGCAGGAAGTGGGTGGAGCTTCCCCTTTTATATCTGAAGGTCTAGGTTAGGAGTGTCTCCCACAAGTTCACCACCTAGTGGTCAGTGTTCTCACGGTGTACAACTTAGTTCAGTTTATACATGGGTTACAATGCTGGTTGAATACATGACATCACCTCCTCCCCCAAAGTCTTATTGGGATCACAGGTTGAGTCTCTGGTGGTTTACGCTCCCTTGTAGAGCGCCTGAGTTGGGCCTCTGGTTGTTGGGCGCTGGCCTGAGTGTCTGCTGTTTGCGGTGCCTCAGGCCTGTCCGGACTGCCCACAGTGATTGGGCTCTCCTCCACTTGGTTCCGATGTTCGGTCACCTGTGGTGGAGTGAACGCTACATCGTGTTCTTCCTCTGCCTCTTCTATGGGATTGCTGAACCTCCTTTTTGTTTGATCCACATGTTTGCGGCAGATTTGTCCATTGGTAAGTTTAACTACCAGAATCCTATTTCCCTCTTTGGCAACCACAGTGGCTGCGAGCCATTTGGGCCCTGCAGCATAGTTGAGGACAAAAACAGGATCATTTAAATCAATACATCGCGCCCTCGCATTCCTGTCATGGTAGTCATATTGTGACTGGCGCCTGCTCTCGACAATTTCTTTCATGGTGGGGTGTATAAGGGATAACCGGGTTTCGAACATCCTTTTCATAAGCAGCTCTGCGGGTGGAACCCCTGTGAGCGAGTGTGGTCGGGATCTATAGGCCAACAGGAGGCGTGATAAGTGGGTTTGTAGGGAACCCCCTTGGATTCTGAGCATCCCCTGTTTGATTATCTGCACTGCTCGTTCTGCCTGGTCGTTTGAGGCCGGCTTGAACGGTGCCGTTCTAACATGGTTAATTCCATTGCCTGCCATGAAGTTCTGGAATTCAGTGCTTGTGAAGCACGGGCCATTGTCACTGACCAAGATGTCCAGTAGACCGTGGGCGGTGAACATTGCCCGTAGAGTTTCTACCGTGGCAGAGGATGTGCTTGAATTTATAATGTCATATTCGATCCATTTGGAGTAGGCGTCTACTACAACCAAAAACATTTTCCCCATGAAAGGACCTGCGTAGTCCACATGGATGCATGACCAAGGCTTGGCGGGCCATGGCCAGGGGCTAAGGGGGGCTTCCCTGGGTGCATTGCCCAGCTGGGCACACGTGTTGCACCTGCGAACACAAAGTTCCAGATCTGCGTCTATCCCTGGCCACCAAACGTGTGACCTGGCAATTGCCTTCATCGTGACAATGCCTGGGTGCCCATTGTGGAGTTCTCTGATAAACACCTCTCTGCCCATCTGGGGCATGACTACGCGATTTCCCCACAGTAGGCAATCGGCCTGAATCGAGAGTTCATCCTTGCGCCTGTGAAATGGTTTAAATTTCTCAGGGCATGCCCTGTACGTGGCTGCCCAGTCCCCATTCAGGACACATTTCTTGACTAGAGACAATAGCGGGTCTCTATTTGTCCAGACTTTAATCTGACTGGCTGTCACGGGTGAGCCTTCGCTTCCGAAAGCTTCAACAGCCATGACCATCTCAGCAGCATGCTCGGTAGCCCCCTCAGTGGTGGCTGGTGGGAGCCTGCTGAGTGCATTGGCGCAGTTTTCGGTGCCCGGTCTGTGCCGAATTGTGTAGTCATAGGCGGCTAACGTGAGTGCCCATCTCTGTATGCGGGCCGATGCGTTTGCATTTATGGCCTTGTTGTCGGCCAAAAGGGACGTTAGGGGTTTGTGATCTGTCTCCAGCTCAAATTTCCTGCCAAACAGGTACTGGTGCATTTTCTTTACCGCATATACACATGCGAGCACCTCCTTTTCTACCATCCCGTAGCCCCTTTCTGCCTGGGACAGACTTCTGGAGGCATAAGCTACCGGCTGTAACTGACCCTTGGCATTGACATGCTGCAACACACACCCGACACCATAGGACGACGCATCGCACGTTAACACAAGTTTCTTACATGGGTCATATAGCGTTAACAGATTGTTGGAACATAACAAATTGCGTGCTCTATTAAAAGCCCTTTCCTGGCTGTCCCCCCAGACCCATTCGCGACCTTTGCGTAGGAGCACGTGTAGCGGCTCTAGCAGCGTGCTCAATTTGGGAAGAAAGTTTCCAAAATAGTTCAGGAGCCCCAGGAATGAACGCAGCTCCGTTACGGGGTCTGGGTGCTCTGGATCGCTTCCGTCTTGGACGCAGTAGGGCCGATCCCGTCTGCTGCTACCCTCATCCCCAGTCATTCTACCTCTGGAGCTAGGAAGACGCACTTCGCCTTTTTCAGTCGCAGCCCTACCCGGCCCAGTCTGCGTAGCACCTCCTCCAGGTTGTGGAGGTGTTCTTCAGTATCGTAACCCGTAATGAGGATGTCATCCTGAAAAACCACCGTCCCTGGAATCGACTTGAGGAGGCTTTCCATATTTCGTTGGAAGATCGCGGCGGCCGAGCGAATCCCGAACGGACATCTGTTGTACTCAAACAACCCGTTGCGTGTCGTGATGGTGGTCAGCTTCTTCGACTCACTCGCCAGCTCCTGGGTCATGTAAGCTGAGGTCAGGTCCAATTTTGAAAAAAGTTTGCCACCGGATAGCGTCGCAAAGAGGCCCTCCGCTCTCGGTAGCGGGTACTGGTCTTGGAGTGACACCCGATTGATGGTGGCCTTGTAATCGCCACATATCCTGACCAACCCATCCGCCTTGAGCACCGGCACAATCGGGCTCGCCCAGTCACTGAATTCGACTGGCGAGATGATGCCTTCCCTCAGCAGGCGGTCCAATTCGCCTTCTATCTTTTCCCGCATCACGTACGGCACCGTTCTGGCCTTGTGGTGTACTGGCCTGGCGTCTGGGTTTATGTGAATCACTATCTTGGCCCCCATGAAAGTGCCAATGCCGGGTTGAAATAATGAGTCAAATTTGTCCGGGATCTGTGAGCATGCTACTCGCTCCACAGAGGAAATTGCATTGACATCGCTCCATTTCCAGTTCTTGACAGCAAGCCAACTCCTCCCCAGTAGTGCGGGACTGTCCCCTGGGACAATCCAGAGTGGCAGTCTGTTCTCCGAATCTTTGTGGGTCACGACTACCGTGGCGCTGCCTAGCACCGGAATGATCTGCTAAGTCCGTAGCTGTACGTCAATCGACGATAATTTTGGCCTCCTGGCCTTGGACGCCCACAACTTTTCGAACTGTTTGATACCCATCAGGGACTGGCTGACCCCCGTGTCTAACTCCATTGATACTGGGATGCCATTGAGGAGCACTTTCATCATTATCGGTGGTGTCCTGGTGTATGAACTGTATACGTGCTCCACATGAACTCGCTGAACTTCAGCTTCCAGCGATTTCCCCAGCGTTCATTTCTGCAATTTCTGCAGGTATTTTGCTCACTTCTGCAAACTCCGGCAGAGTGTATGCCTCCACGCCTCCAGCATGAGCTGCGGTTTGAAACAAAAGGTCTCTTGCCAGTCGATCGACCCTGACTGCCCCTGTTATTGCCCTTGAGTGCGCCATTAACAGGTGTTGATGGCCCCATTACTGGCCGCATTGTCCCTTGCAATGGCGTGAATCGCCGTTCAGCTTGCCATTGACTCTGTCGAACTCCCCCTCTGGGTTCGACTACATGTTGGGGCATGCCCGACTGCCCTTGTCTGCCTGGAGAACTGTGTGCTGCTTTAACAATGTTGAATCTCTGTCCCAATCACTCCTTAACACAGTACCTCTCGTCTGTTCTGCTAGTGGCCATGTTCGCGTGGTTTAAATCCCAGTTTCTTGTCGCCATTGATACGTCCTTACTATACAGTATAAATGCACACGAGGCCCATGCTTGAAAGGAGGTCAGTCTGTGACCTGTCCTTTATTCCTTAGCACTCAAGTGTAGGAAGTGGGTGGAGCTTCCCCTTTTATATCTGAAGGTCTAGGTTAGGAGTGTCTCCCACAAGTTCACCACCTAGTGGTCAGTGTTCTCACGGTGTACAACTTAGGTCAATTTATACATGGGTTACAATGCTGGTTGAATACATGACAATCTTATTGTTTGAAACATTTTAAACAGTGATTCTTGAGGACAACATCAGGATATTGACTTGTGTGGAATATAAACACCAAGACAGACTAGTAAGGCCAAATGGTCTGTTTCTGTGCTATATAATCTATGTAATATTGCTGTATCCAGTGCACTCAGTTGTTTCTTGATATCACGTGGCGTGAATCGAACTGATTGATGACTGGCTTCTGCGATGATGCGAACCTCTGGAAGAGGCCAAGATGGATCATCGCCTTCTGCTGATGATGGTTGCGAATGCGTCAGCCTTGTCTTCTGCACTTGTGTGCGGAGCTCCGCCATCGTTGAGAATGGGGATGTTCATGGAGCCTCCTCCTCTTGTTAATTGTTTAATTGTCCACCACCATTCACGATGGGATTTGACAGTACTGGAGAGCTTTGATCTGATCCGTTTGTTGTGGGATCAGTTAGCTCTGTCAATAGCATGCTTTTTCTGCTGTTGAGCATGTATGTAGTCCTGTGATGTAGCTTCACCAGGTTGGCACTTCATTTTTAGGTATGCCTGGTACTGCTCCTGGCATCCTCTTCTACACTCTTCGTTGAACCAGGGTTCGTCCTCTGGCTTGATAGTAATGGTAGAGTGAGGGATATGCCAGGTCATGAGAAACCCTCACCACATTAAAAAAAATACTTGGATGTGCACTTAAAGAGCTCGATTTTCCCCATGAGTTGCTGCGTTTTTTTTTGGAGTAGGTTGCTTTTTCTGGCCTAACTTAAAAATCCCCAGTTTCCCCAATCAATTTGCACCAGCGTAACTCATTTAGTTACGTGTTTTTTAGGTTAGTTTTTTTTTCTCAAAAAGGTTACCAACCACCTACTGTAAGAATAAAAGTGTTTATTAATGATAAATAGTAATCTCAGGATTGTTGCCAGTGCCACATGCTAGTCAGAGTAGGAATCGCAGGATAGCTCAGATGAATACGTGGCTTGAGAAATGGTGCAGCAGGGAGTGATTCAAATTCCTGGGACATTGGAACCGGTTCTGGGGGAAGTGGGACCAGTACAAACTGGACGGTCTGCACCTGGGCAGAATCGGAACCAATGTCCTCGGGGGAGTGTTTGCTAGTGCTGTTGGGGAGGAGTTAAACTAATATGGCAGGGGGTTGGGAACCTATGCAGGGAGACAGAGGGAAATAGAAGGGAGGGCAGAAGCAAAAGATAGAAAGGAGAATAGTAAAAGTGGAGGGCAGAGAAACCCAAGGCAAAAAGCAAAAAGGGCTACATTACAGCAAGATTCAAAAGGGGCAAAGTGTGTTAAAAAGACAAGCCTGAAGGCTCTGTGCCTCAATGCGAGGAGTATTCAGAATAGGGTGGATGAATTAACTGCGCAGATAGCAGTTAACAGATGCGATGTGATTGGCATCACGGCGACATGGCTCCAGGGTGACCAAGGCTGGGAACTCACATCCAAGGGTATTCAGCATTTAGGAAGGACAGACAGAAAGGAAAAGGAGGCGGGGTAGCTTTGCTGGTTAAAGAGGAAATCAATGCAATTGTAAAGAAGGACATTAGCTTGGATGATGTGGAATCGGTATGGGTGGAGCTGCGGAATTCCAAAGGGCAGAACATGCTAGTGGGAGTTGTGTATAGACCACCAAACAGTAGTAGTGAGGTTGGGGACAGCATCAAACAAGAAATAAGGGATGTGTGCAATAAAGGTACAGCAGTAATCATGGGCGACTTTATTCTACATACAGATTGGGCTAACCGAACTGGTAGCAATGCGGTGGAGGAGGACTTCCTGAAGTGTATTAGGGATGGTTTTCGAGACCAATATATCGAGGAACCAACCAGGGAGCTGGCCATCCTAGACTGGGTGATGTGTAATGAGAAGGGACTAATTAGCAATTTGTTGTGCGAGGCGCTTTGGGGAAAAGTGACCATAATATGGTCGAATTCCTTATTAAGATGGAGAGTGACAAAGTTAATTCGGAAACTAGGGTCCTGAACTTAAGGAAAAGTAATTTCAACGGTATGAGGTGTGAATTGGCTAGAATAGACTGGCAAAGGATACTTAAAGGGTTGACGGTGGATAAGCAATGGCAAACACTTAAAGATCACATGGATGAACTTCAGTCATTGTACATCTCTGTCTGGAGTAAAAATAAAACTGGGAAGGTGGCTCAACCATGGCTAACAAGGGAAATTAAGGATAGTGTTAAAACCAAGTAAGAGGCATATAAATTGGCTAGAAAAAGCAACAAACCTGAGGACTGGGAGAAATTTAGAATTCAACAGAGGGAGGACTAAGGGTTTAATTAAGAAGAGGAAAATAGAGTACGAGAGGAAGCTTGCAGGGAACATAAAAACTGACTGCAAAAACTTCTATAAATATGTGAAGAGAAAAAGATTAGTAAAGACAAACGTAGGTCCCTTGCAGTCGGATTCAGGTGAATTTATAATGGGGAACAAAGAAATGGCAGACCAATTGAACCAATACTTCGGTTCTGTCTTCACAAAGGAAGATACAAATAACCTTCCGAATGTACTAGGGGACAGTGGGTCTGGTGAGAATGAGGAACTGAAAGATATCCTTATTAGGCGGGAAATTGTGTTAGGGAAATTGATGGGATTAAAGGCCGATAATTCCCCGGGTCCTGATAGTCTGCATCCCAGAGTACTTAAGGAAGTGGCCCTAGAAATAGTGGATGCATTGGTGATCATTTTCCAACAATCTATCGACTCTGGATCAGTTCCTATGGACTAGAGGGTAGCTAATGTAACGCCACTTTTTAAAAAAGGAGAGAGAGAGAGAGAGAAAGAGGGTAATTATAGACCGGTTAGCCTGACATCAGTAGTGGGGAAAATGTTGGAATCAATCATTAAGGATGAAATAGCAGCCCATTTGGAAAGCAGTGACAGGATCGGACCGAGTCAGCATGGATTTATGAAAGGGAAATCATGCTTGACGAATCTTCTGGAATTTTTTGAGGATGTAACTAGTAGAGTGGACAAGGGAGAACCAGTGGATGTGGTGTATTTGGACTTTCAAAAGGTTTTTGACAAGGTTCCGCACAAGAGATTGCTGTGCAAAATCAAAGCGCATGGTATTGGGGGTAATGTATTGATGTGGATAGAGAACTGGTTTGCAGACAGGAAGTAGAGAGTCGGGATAAACGGGTCCTTTTCAGAATGGCAGGCAGTTACTAGTGGGGTGCCGCAGGGCTCAGTGCTGGGACCCCAGCTCTTTACAATATACATTAATGATTTGGATAAAGGAATAGAGTGTAATATCTCCAAGTTTGCGGATGACACTAAACTGGGTGGCGGTGTGAGCTGTGAGGAGGATGCTAAGAGGCTGCAGGGTGACTTGGACAGATTAGGTGAGTGGGCAAATACATGGCAGATGCAGTATAATGTGGATAAATGTGAGGTTATCCATTTTGGGGACAAAAACACGAAGGCAGAATATTATCTGAATGGCGGCAGACTAGAAAAAGGGGAGGTGCAATGAGACCTGGGTGTCATGGTTCATCAGTCACAAAGTGGGCACGCAGGTACAGCAGGCGGTGAAGAAGGCAAATGATATGTTGGCCTTCATAGCTAGGGGATTTGAGTATAGGAGCAGGGAGGTCTTACTGCAATTGTACAGGGCCTAAATGAGGCCTCACCTGGAATATTGTGTTTCGTTTTGGTCTCCTAGTCTGAGGAAGGACGTTCTTGCTATTGAGGGACTGCAGCAAAGGTTCACCAGACTGATTCCAGGGATGGCTGGGCTGTCATATGAGGAGAGACTGGATCAACTGGGCCTTTATTCACTGGCGTTTAGAAGGATGAGAGGCGATCTCATAGAAACATATAAGATTCTGACTGGACTGGACAGGTTAGATGCCGGAAGAATGTTCTCGATGTTGGGGAAGTCCAGAACCAGGGGACATAGTCTTAGGATAAGGGGTAGGCCATTTAGGACTGAGATGAGGAGAAACTTCTTCACAGAGAGTTGTTGACCTGTGGAATTCCCTGCCGCAGAGAGTTGTTGATGCCAGTTCATTGGATATATTCAAGAGGGAGTTAGATATGACCCTTACGGTTAAGGGGATCAAGGGGTATGGAGAGAAAGCAGGAAAGGGGTACTGAGGGAATGATCAGCCATGATCTTATTGAATGGCGGTGCAGGCTCGAAGGGCCGAATGGCCTACTCCTGCACCTATTTTCTATGTTTCTATAACATTGATCCTGTGTATGTATAAATGTTAAAAGTGTAGATTATACGGAAAGGCTGAGTGTTGAAACAAAATGGCTTTCTAATTAAGACAATACACAACAGGCCATGCTGCCCACAGGCTTCCAGCATGGCCTGTTGTGTATTGTCTTAATTGGAAAGCCATTAATTTAAGAGATGGCTGGGCAAGTCCAGACAGCCACATGTGTGAGGAGAACCAATAAGGAATTGCCCTGGAACCAAGATCCAATCCAGGGGCTTTCTGAGGAACAATGAACTTAAGGAATATAAAAACACAAGCCAGGAACTGGTCTCTCTCTTCTCTCCTGGACACACGGCAAAATCTCCCACTCAAAGACCAGCAGAAACAGCAGGCTATGTGTTCATCTAGCCAGCCAGAGGGAAGTAAAGTATATCGCTTTTTATTATAACCTCATTATATCTGATGTAATTAAGGTAGATCCGTAGGGTATCTACGACTGTTGATAGATGTGCATGTGTGTGTATTTTTAATAAACTGTTCCGAATTGTTTTAAAAGAATCATCTCGCTGTCAATTTAATGCCAGAGATTTAGAAATCTTACAAATTGGTGGATAATGCAGGCATCTGGCGAGACAGCTTTTTGATGATTCTTTTGAACAATTGGAAATTTCGGGAGTTGCAATTCTAACCTGTGTTGCGAAGTATAATATAAACGATTAAATGGATCAGGAATTGCGTCTTACGGAGCAGTTGTCTCGATAGTTGTAACTATCCCTAAGGCTTGGTTGGGACACACGACACCCTTTCACACTATGCGGTGGTCTAAAGGATGTGTGGGCTGGGATAATGCTCACCAGTTACCCCTCTGGCTTACTCGCTGCTTCTCCCGATGAGGCGTATCTTCTGGTTTCGTACCAATCTGTGGTTTCCATGTCCCAGTCTCAAGGTCAGCTTCCCAGTCGAAATAGTAAGGCTCTCTTTGCTCGTAGATGAAGGTTTTTTCTCTCCATCCCAGATGGAGTGCTCGGTCCTTGAATGCATTGAACGAAGCAAGCAAGCCAAGAAGAGGAGCGAGAGAGAGAGAGAGAGAGAGAGAAATGGCAGCCAACTGCCATTCTCTTGTACCAAAAAAATGCTTGCTGAATCCTCGTGCCAAAAACCAGTCCTTTGTCTGAGGCAGTCCAACTAAAGAGCAATGAATCACATCTTCGGCCTGTGCCTTTGTTACTGGGCTCTTCCTGGAGATAAAGGCTCCAACAAGTCTGGGTGGCCAAATAGCTTCCTTTGTCCTGAGGTTCCTGTGCTCTGGGGCTCTCCGTCATTTTGATGGCTTGAGCATTGACTAGTTTACCTGATCTCCCATTACATGACGAAAGGGTCCTCTATCTGCTTTCAGCTATCCTAGACTATCCTCACCCACCTGATGTGTATTCCTGTGGAACCTTCCTGGGCCTGTCCCAATGTCAGCTCTTCTGAAATTTGAAAAAGCAATGTCCAAAAAGTCTAAAATGTTCACGCCAATGCTGTCGATGTTTACGCCGATGCTTACATCTCTGAATCATCTGACATGTTGCTGATGTTTATTGCTTATCTCTCTATTGCTTTCTATCTCTCCTTTCTGTCTCTGCCTTCCTCCCTCTCTCTATCCTCTTTCTCTCTCCCTCTCCCTTTGCCTTCTGCGCATGTGTGGATGACTCCTGACCTCCGGAATCACGGGAAAACTTGCTTGCAAAAAAAAATGCATGTGCAGAAGGCTGTTGCTAGGGAACCCTTGCCTTCCACATCGCTGAGGCCCATCTCATATCACTAAGGCCCATTTCACCTCGCTGGGCTATCGCCCCCCGCAAAAAAGCCAATAGTAGCGATCCTAAAAATGGCCCATCTTCCAGCGATCCTGAAGGCTGAAACATTGCTCAGACTGGAACATTGCCTATTTTTTG
The DNA here is from genome assembly GCF_044704955.1 of Pristiophorus japonicus. Taxonomy (NCBI): domain Eukaryota; kingdom Metazoa; phylum Chordata; class Chondrichthyes; family Pristiophoridae; genus Pristiophorus; species Pristiophorus japonicus. Next base: position 233,021,875 of record NC_091978.1, read on the forward strand.
GGCCCTAGCGATCTAAGTGGAAAGTACAGCCCATGGCGTTATTGGAAATGCATTGTAGCTTTGAAATGAACTTGCTGATGCTGTATATATGTTTATGTACAAGTACAGGCAACTGCTCAGCCTGTAAACCACATGACTCTATTCTCTGAGCCCATAGGTAAATTCATTGAGGCTGCACTTCTAACCACAAGGTTTGCTTGACAGGAGTGCAGATTGAAGCATTGGATGCAGAGATCAACCCATCTGACTGGCACACCTAATTATCTGGTGATTTAAATCTGTCACCGGAAAATTGGGTGTGCCGTGAAATGGGTTAGCTGACTGTGCTTATTTCTCAGATATGTGCTCTGCATCAGGATCATAGCCTCGCTGAATTTACTCTCGTATCTAAGTTACCTGTATCACCACAGCATTTCACTTTGTTACTGTTCTTATTGATGTATTCTTTGTTTTAGTGGGTTCTTCAATTTCATTTTGCTTTTTGTGGATTATCCAGTGTCAAGTGATTATTGAACGTAGCACAAGGGCTTATATGAATTGCATCAGTTAATGGACCATAAGGTGAAGATAAAATGTGCATCACATTCATCTCAGTCACATCATTTTCAAGTGACACAATGACAGAATTTACGAACAAAAAAGGATTGCCAAACGTTTGTTCCTGAAGACGTTACCCCTTTAAGAGCATTACTTATTATCTGTGTTTCAGTAACAGTTTAGCTGGAATTAATGGTACACTCTCCAGGGATTAATCGCACTGCCAATCACAGAGCCTTTCCATTAGATCCTGAGTTCCCACTTAAAAACAAAAGAAAAACACCATTAAATATATGCTTAGAAATCCAGTCTCCATCTGGAGGGTCCAAGGGGAGGAAAGAGTTAGCGTGTAAATTTCTGTTGACAGATGGAGCAGTCTGGAAAGGATTTTAAAATGTTGCATCATGGTGGTAATATGATGTCTAAAAAATAAATAATTGTTTGCTGCTATAGTTTGACTTGTTACAGTTTTTTTCCTCAGGTTGATTACCAAGATTTGGGCAGGGAAGGCACTGCTACATTACCAGCTTGTCTTTGATACAGTTTAAAATATTTCTTGGCAGCTTTTCAAAAATCATTCTACAATATTTGACAGCTAGTAAACACCAGCAAAATTTACTCTACTGACCGCGTGCATAAACAATAATATCTTTTCTCTCTAAAAGTGAAGTGTTGTCACAAATCACTTCTCAACTGCAGATTTCAGGTTTGGCTTGCTGCTTTATATTTTTCTGAAATTGTACAATTCAAGTACTACATTAGAAGACAATCATCTGGAAAAGTTCACAAAACATCTTTACTAGTTTGGTCAGGTTATTGGGAATAAGTCTATTATTGTCAAGCATTGTTTCTTTTTTAAACTACATGAAATACCCCTTTTAACCATTTTATTTTAAAATCTTCAAAAGTTCCTGCTTGATCAACTCACTTTATTCAGCTTTGACAGTATTTTTTTAGTAGTTTTCAGGAACATGACAAATATAGGGTTGTCTGACTAGTCATTACTTCCATACCAACATAATTCTTCTGTTTTAAATCATTAGAAAAGTAATTTATTTTGAAAGTGGAAGTACGGTGCAGCAGTGAATACCTATCAACATATTTATACATATGAAATTTCAAATAAATTATGGTGATGGAGGATATTTTATAATTCTCAAAACTCATAAAATTTGGAGTTTTTCCACACTCAAATATTTTGTGCAATTTGGAACTTATCAGCCCAGAATTTCTTCCCAGCTACACCCATTCTGCCACCGCAATTCTGACGGAAACCCTGTTTATGCATGTAAACAAAACTTCCACTGCACTTCCAACAAAGTTACGGCTGCGGAATGGGAGCAGCTCCGAGGAAATTCTGGACCATAGTTTTACTAATGTAATATTTCCCACATTGGCTCAGTGAGTGATTCCAGTAAGAAGCTGAGTTGTATAGACCAGGAGGGTTGGCAGGTTTGAGTTCGGTCTGTTGTGAGATAGCTGATCTCAGCTATGGCAGTGGTAGCAGTACAACGATTGACCTTGGAACACTGAATTAAGAAAAGGAAAATCGGCTATTGTTCTTGCTTCTGAATGCTATCCAGCAACTCCTGTTGGAAGTGTGAAGGCATGGATGTGAGGTGAGGACAGGTTTTGGCTTGGCTGAGAGATTCCCCCAGAGTCTGATATCCTGCTGAGACTCCTTGCCAAAGGTTACAAGTGCATAATAGGTACTTGAGTGAGGTATTTGAAAACATCCAGGGTCATTGGAACTGTATCCTACCAAGGAGTCAACAACAGCAGAAGATGCACGAAAGAGAAGAAATTGAGAAGAAAAGAAGTTCAACATCTTTCAAAAGAAATGCAACAAGAGGGAGCTTGGAGAATTTGTTGAAATTAAGAAATAAAATTGTTCGGTTTTTCAATCTCTTGATTGTTGTCCATACTTTTCACACTATTTTCTAAAATATTGGAAATATACCTTCAGAACGTATGCTATGATTTTAAGGGGCTGAAATTCATCTCCACCGGAAACAGGGCGCACCTATTGTTCATCGTGGCGGCCTATCTTGCGAAATTCAGCGCTTTGTCATTTTTCTTTGAGAAGTCGGTCATAATAGGGGCGGAAGTGGGGGCAGAGCGGAGAAGTCAGCAATAAGTGGGGCGAAAGTGGGGGCGGGATGGAGTCTCTACTGCGGTCAGTCATCAGCGCCAGGCTGGTGACATCATCACACTGGCGCGTCACCACGTCTCTCCCCTTCACTTAAAGGGGAGAGCCATTGCGAACTCTGCGTTTATTTTAGTTAGGTCCACTGGGCCCCCAGGGAGGGTTTCGGCCAGGCCAACAGCCTGGCACCCAAGAGGGGGTGTCAGACTGCCTGTTGGCGGCCCAGCCGAACCCGGGGCATATTTGTTGGGCTGACCTGGCAGTCGGCCGATACAAAAAAATAAGATGGCGGCCATGGCAGTAAGCCCTCCCCTTTAATGGCGGCCGCAGCGCCATTTAAAACACAGTGCACCGACAGAAAAAGCTGTAGGGGGTACCGGCCGTTGGCCGGAAGACTTTCTCAGCTGAATTTCGCTTCCGGGACAGGACATCAGCGATGCGCGCTCTGATGATGCACTTAAGAGGCTTCGGCAGCAACAAGGCGGAAGGGGGAGGGAGGGGGGACGGGGGGGTAGCAGGGCGGATATGGTCACCGCCGGAAAAACGCTTGAGGGCAATTGCGCGAACGGCAGCCATTCCCCCAAAAAATCGGTGGCCATTCCGCAACGAGCCCAGGCCGTCGCTTTCCGGTGGCCAGAGGCCTTAACGAAAGGGGCAATTTCAGCACCTAAATGTCTTGTGTAAATTTGTATTTAAATAACCATCAGCATTGTATAAGAGTTCTAATTGTATGAGAGTGGCTGCTTGTAGAATTGTTTCTGCTATGGCACAGGTGTTACAAAGGAGGGTAATTATTTCTTCAGAGTAATGACAGAACAATACACGGGTGTAGCAAAGCCAGTTGGCTGTGAAAGATTCACATTGTCTTCCGGTAATTACATACCGGGGGATTTAGGAGAAAAAGTCTAACATAATCTGATTATTGTTTTGTATTAAATTTAAACTTAGAAACATTTTCTGCTCTTGTGTAGGTCGAGCACACATTTCATGTGATGCGAAGAATGTCAACAAGTGTCACAGAAGGAATTACCTACAATCTTCTTGGTCTATACATGGAGGTATGTGTTGCTGTTTTATGTTTGATTTTTTTTCAGACGAGTCTGTAAGTTCCTCTTTTTATATAGCTTATTTCACCCTTTTCTTGCTCTAGGTTTGCTGTGTTGTCTAGCAGATTAAAGTAACCTGCTCCAGATCTTTTCTGTTGCTGGTTCCTAGGTGTTGTGTAAGAGTGGCTTGGTGATCATGTGCTGTCTGATTTCCCTAGGGAAGGCTTCTGCTTTTGCTTGGAACTTACCTGTGCAGTGCTGCTGTGGTTAGGAACTTAGAAAATCTGGGGCGCAAAATTGATGAATTCGCCGCCCACTGCCGCTGACATTCCTCTGGAAGATCCGCCCAGTGCTAATTTCGATGTGGGCGGGAGGGGAGAACCGCCGGGAAGCACCCGCTGATGTCAGCAGATGGCCGAGTGGCACAACTGACCTCCTGCCTGCTGAGATGCTAGATTGGTGCAGGCGGGAGTCAGCATCAGAATGGGGGTGGACTGCTGGCTGGATGCTGGTCTGTCCCCAACGATAAGTATGAAGATCCTGAAAAAAAGGTAGGTAAACATTTTTTTTCCTCCACAGCGACTTATCTCAATGGGGTCCCCTGAAGGTCTTCCGATGGGTGTTTTTTCTTGATGATTTTTCTTTGCAGGTGTTCGACTCTCCGTGGGCCCGTCTCCATCCTCAGCGGCACTTGGGTGGCAAGCGCCTTTGCCACCGAGAATGAGAGCTCCCGCTGGCTGCTGCCAAGATTGGGAGCATAAGTCCCTCATTTGCCGCCCACCACCCTTTGAAGGACCTTCGCGATGAATGTCCCGTCCAAAGTACCGTCAGATACCACAGCGGCCATCAGCGGTCCTTTGGGTGGCATTTGGGTGGGCGGGGGCCTTCATCAATTTCGGGTCCTTGATATCTAACATAGTGCGCTATGGTGCTTCATGTTGGCATCATGCTGTCCTGTATACTGTTTTGTGATGTTACTTAAGTTATCAATGTATCTGAGATTTATAGGGGGCGATTTTCAACTGCTTCACCTGAAAACGGGCAACCAGCATTTGAAAAGCAGGGGGAGGGTGCCTCAGCTACCCCACTGACCCAAGGCCTGACTGATGCAACTTCCAGACTCGTCCATAAATGAATGAGCCGCACACTTATCTGTTTCCAGCAGGAGGCTGGATAAATATGCAAATCGTGTCCTACACCAGTTGTAGGACCCCATTTACAAGTTTCAGGTACAAATGGGCACAGCATGCGCCACACATGCTCCAGCTATTTATACCATGCGTTGAGCAGCCTAACCAATGGTCATTAACAGGACCACTAGTGGCTGCTCAAGAAAAGATCCAGAAATGTAATTGGAAGGATTTTTGTGCACTTCCTGGCTCCACACAAATACTACGGGCCACTGTCAGCTCATGTACAATGTCTTCCAGGATTTGCTGTTATTCTCTGACTGTCACATGCCTGAATTCTCACTGATCTGAATTGCCTTCCCCAGCACATCCCTCCCTTCTTGCTGGCAGAATTTCCTGGTTATTGCCAACTTCCGGCTCCACTGATCTCCCAAGCAAAGAGCTATTACTGCCCCTCTCTGCATCTCCCTCCGGAATATCCGTTCACTTGTGAACAAAGCCATTGCCATCCATGAGCTTATTGTGGATGATTGCATCGACATCATGACCTTAATGGAAACTTGGCCGATGGATGATGACACCTTGCCCCTGAATCTAGCCTCTCCGCCTGGCTATACCTTCCAGCACTTGCCCCACCCAGACTACCATAGTGGTAATGTGGTTCTGATCACCAAATCACCTTGGTCTGTTCCCTACTCCTCTGGTGCCTTCTCCTCCTTTGAGCATCTCACCTTATTCGATCCCTCTCACCTCTCCTTTAAAATACTTGTTCTCTACTGCTCACCCAAGTACTATGCCAAGTTTCTCTGCGATATCTTCACTGCTTTCCTCCCTCAGCTTCTTCTCATCCTTGATGATTTTAACCTCCATCTAAACTCATCATGCCCCCTCTCCTCTGAGTTCACTGCCATCTAATCCTCACTCAATCTCTCCCTCCATATAAACTCCCCTAACCATATTCAGGACCATACTCTCGACCTTGCCATCTCATGTGGCCTCTCTACTCCCATCATGTAAATCACAGATAAGGCCATCTCTGATCACTTCCTTGTATCCCTCCCCACTCACATCCCCTTTTCCCCTCCCAACTCCTGGAAACAATTCTCCCCCTAGTCACTACAATGGCACTTTTAAGTTCCCAACTGTCTAGCCGCTGGCCCTCTAGTCACCACAACATTTATTTTCAATCACCCTCACCTCCACCTTTGATCCCTATTAACACTATTACTCTCTCTCACCCTGGGCGTTCCCCTTGGCACTACCCTCATCTTCGCTCCAGGTGTCAGCCGTAGTTCAGTTAGTAGCACTCTTGCCTCTGAGTCAGAAGGTTGTGGGTTCACGTCTAGGTTGACACTCCAATACAGTACTGAGAGAGTGCTGCACTGTCAGAGGTGCCATCTTTCGGATGAGATGTTAAACCAAGGCCCCGTCTGCCCTCTCAGGTGGACATAAAAGATCCCTTGGCACTATTTTGAAGAAGAGCAGGGGAGTTATCCCTGGTGCACTGGCCAATATTTATCCCTCAATCAACACCTAAAAACTGATTATCTGGTCATTATAACATTGCTGTTTGTGGGAGCTTGCTGTGCGCCAATTGGCTGCCGTGATCAGCCATGATCTTATTGAATGGCGGTGCAGGCCTGAAGGGCTGAATGGCCTACTCCTGCACCTATTTTCTATGTTTCTATGTGTTTCCTAAATTACAACAGTGACTACAGTTCAAAACATATTTCATTGGCTGTAAAGTGCTTTGGGATCTCCGGTGGTCATGAAGGCGCTATATAAATGCAAGTTTTTCCTTTTTTTTCTTTAAGTCTAAGGGACACAGATTTGAATGTTTATGGTGGATAACTGGTTTATTTTAGCTATCTGATCTGGCTGGACCACATAAAGCACTATCGGGTCAGCCTGAAATGCAAAGATGATCCCGGGCTTCTCTTCTCCACTGCAAACCATCATCTTAAATCCCTATTCCCCACCCCCTCTACCCTCACCACCAACAACAAGTGCAAGGAACTCATGGACTTCTTTGTCACTAAGATTGAGACCATCCATTCAGCTGTCTCTGCCACTTCCCTCCCTTCACCTAGCCCACTGGGCCAAATTTCTCCCAAGGTTCCCCCCTGCCCTAGCCCTGAATTTGCATATTTCTCCAGTTTCTCTCCTATCTCCCTCATGCTCTCTCAGAGCTCATCTTGTCCGTGAGACCTAACTCCTGCACCTTCGACCCTATTTCCACCAAACTGCTGCCCACTCAACTTCCCTTCCTGGTCCCCGTGTTAACTGATTTGTTAACCATTCCCTCTCTTCAGGTACTGTTCCCCTCCACTTCAACTTTGCCGTCATTGCCCCCTTCCTCAAAAAACCTACCCTTGACCTCTCCGCCCTTGAAAACTACTGCCCCATCTCCAACCTCCCTTTCCTCTCCAGTCTTTGAACGTGTTATCACCTCCCAAATTTGTGCCCCTCTTTCCTACAACTCCATGTTTGAATCCCTCCAATCAGTTTTCTGCCCCTGTCACAGCACTGAAACAAGCCTTATCAAAGTCACAAATTATATCTTATGTGACCGTGACCATTGCGAACTATCTGTCCTCATCCTTCTCCAGCCTTTGACACAGTTGACCACACACAATTCTCCTCCAACGTCTCTCCTCTGTTATCTAGCTGGGTGGGATTGCCCTTGCCTGGTTCCATTCTTTTCTATCCATTCATAGCCAGAGAATCACCTGCAATGGCTTCTCTTCCCACTCCGTACCATTGCCTCTGGAGTCCCCCAAGGATCTATCCTTTTACCGCCCCCCCCCCCCTTATCTGCCTCCTCTTCTCCCTTTCCCCAAATCAACTGCTGCATCTCGGCGACATCATCCAAAAACACAATGTCAGTTTCCACATGTACGCTGATGACACCCTGCTCTATTTCACCACCACCTCTCTCGACCCCTCCACCGTCTCTGATTTGCCACTCTGCTTGCCCGACATCCAATCCTGGATGAGCAGAAATTTCCTCTAACTAAATACTTGGAAGACCAAATCCATTGTCTTTGGTCCTCGCCATTCCACCCCTCTCCCTGGCCTCTGTCTGAAGGTGAACTTGACTGTTGGCAACATTGGCTTCCTATTTGACCCTGATCTGAGCTTCTGACCCCATACCCTCTCCAACACCAAGACCGCCTACTTCCACCTCCGTAACATCATCTGTCTCCGCCCCTGCCTCAGCTCATCTGTTGCTGAAACCCTCATTCATGTCTATATCCATGGCCTCGTCCCTCCCCATCTGTGCAACCATGCAAGTTGTTGTTGCCTGTCATGTGACACAATACAGGCTGCACCTCGAGCTGCACCAGTATAATAGATTGAACATTGTTCATCAGTATGTTCTTTCAGTTTCACATCAGTCACTTGATTTTGCAATGAAATTGCTAACTGATTTTAATAACATACATGGATAAAAAGAATGTAACCCTGGGACCTTAGTAAATTTAATTGGATCTATACAAGCAAAGAAATAAAGCCATTCTCGGTACCCACACCCTGTAGTCTATAATGTCACAAACTGAACCGCACGGAATTCTAAGTTTATTTTATTTATTATGAACTTTTATTTCAAGCTATTTTTGATAAACCTTTCTGATCCAGTGGCAATGTTTCAAACGGAAAGATTAGCTGAACTTATTAAAGACTATAGCTTGTTCCCACTGTTATTCTCAGCTGCTAAATGCTTTATGTTGTGACAAGATTAGCTGTTGCCTGAGAAGCCTGGTGGAACAAAAAACTTTTGATTAGGTTTATCAAACAAGAGTTTTGTAAGTAGTATTTAAACTTACTTGCAGAAAATTACTGAAAGCACCTTATTTTGTTTCAGATTTCAGAGGATTATTATACAACTGCTAAGAAAATAAATTCCACGAGTTATGATAATTCACTTTTGAATTTTCACTGTTGCCATAGAACCTGATTAAATTTGATGTAATAAAGCTAAACAAAAAGCTTTACATGAAAGCTTATTGAGCTGACATGTCCCTGAAAGCCTTGGGGATCAGGGTGGTAAGCAGAAAAATGTCTTGGGGAAGCATTGATCAAACGGGGGTGGGGGGGGGCAGGGGGGTACAGGTATTATCTATATTTGGCATAGTTAAGCAGGTCTTGAAACCATAGTTCAATAATTTGTGTGTTTATTAACTAGCTAAATCCAACATGTACAAGTCTGAACTTTGAAATCATGCTATGTAGTATCTTTTTTTATTTGCCTGTCTTTTTACTCCAACTGTGACAAGTGAAACTTTGCAATTTCATATATTGCCATTGTTTAATGCTTATTTAGTAATGCGTTTAAAATAATTAGTGCAGCTGTATTTCTTTTATATGCATCTGAGAGAAAACGCAAAGAAAATCGAATAACGGTTAACATCAAGGAGGGAACTTCTGGACCAGCTACCATTATTCACATTTAAAAGGGGTGTTCTGAATGAACGAATAGCCTGAATTTAAACATATTATTTAACTAATTTTTAAAAATAACAATAATTCTTAATTTTATATTTTTCATTCTCATTATAAAAGCCCACCCCTAAATCCTTACCCTTATTAATTGATATTGCACGGAGAAGTTGCTTTATTAAATCTCTATTAAACTTTGAAACGAGTTGAATTTGTGTAAAATAATGTGTTTTACACTTCTAACAATGAAGAAAACATAGAAGGAATGGTCAGGCAAAATTTAATGTTTAAATTTTTTCTAGAGTTGGATGCAAGTTAAAACAGAAAGCTGCTTATGTAGCACAGGTCAAGTAATGTAAGTTTTTATATTTTAATAGGTGAGGTTTTTTCCTGAGAAAATTTTCATTTTTGTAAACAGTTTTATTCAATGTCGTAGTTGACAGTTTTGGGCTGGCCATAATGAAACTCTGTGGCTAAATAAAAGTAGCTTTTTTAACTGCACATGGCTAACTCCCACACCTAATTGAGAAATAGAGAGAGCGCACACAATGCCTGCGTACTAAGAGAAGTGTAATAAAATAACTGGAATGGTGAAAACCAGCTACACTTATTCTTCTTTATACAGGCTTTTAACTTTTCATATCATAGGAGGTCTTCCACACTTGATCTTGGTCAATTTTAGTTCTCAGGCAGATAGAGTGTCAAATATCATGGGCTTGAGACTAACTGTCAGTGACTGTTATACATATGGGAGCTTTGCAGGCAACTAGGATTTCACAGCCAAGAGAGAATTTCTGAGCCAATTAACATATAATGACATCCCTTCCAGGAGACTGGGTGGTTCAATAGTCCCTGCTGTAAGTACATATCTGTAAACAATATTTGTGTATTGCTTTAATTCACTTCTCTCGAACAAAGAGAAATGAAAGTCCTTTGATAAAACAGCTAACAAGAGTTCCATTTTAAATACACAATATATTGGCCAATCTAAAGTTTCATATGAAAGAGATATTGGTAACAAGTGTTCATCTGCTACTGTTATTACAGAAATATTTCCTTCATGGTTAAATTAAGAAAGCACAGGAAAATATATTAACTATTAGCTGAAGATTTAAAAATTGACAGTGGAAAATTAAATAAAATTGTATTTCAAAACTTACTGAAAAATAAAAAACAAACCTAAAGAAGACTTATAATTTTTTTTTACTTCTGTCACATTAAATTGGGGCTCAAGCAGCTTCTATTTACCATGTAATTATAAGAACAGAAACGCTCCTCCAAGCCCCACAAAGAACCCTTGGGCCTCCCCTGCTACAGGATCCTCACCTCTGCCACCCTGACCGGAATTCTGGCAGCATTTTAACGACTGGGCAGCGGCTCCCCTGAAAACCCCAAAACTCAGCTGCTTTGTTTATTTCTCAATCCTTAAATCTCATTGGTTAAAGCGATACCTTCAGGGCTGGATTTTACAGAACCTTGGCGGGTCCGTGACGAGCGATGTCGGTGGCGGGTTCCGGGCCCGTTGTTGTCTCCATCTTGGCCTCTGAAATGAATTTCCTTTGATGGGGTTTGTTAAGCAAACTCAGTGCGTTTCCCAGCCAATTAGGGGAAGTGGGTCTGGTGGAGTCGTTTGATAACGTATCATCAGCCGGTTTCCTTAAAGGGACCATGGCCAATTTTACTTTGACGTTTGTGCTGTCAGTGTTCTACTGAAGTGCTGCAAACACTGACAGGTACTGCACAAAGGTGCAGGGCTGCACCCAGGCTCTCCCATGGAGGGAGTCACAACACATAGGGAGGTCCTCTTCCCTTCCCATGGGCAGAAGAGACATCTCCATGAGATCAACACAACCTGGTTGCACATTGCAGAGGTGGGCACAAGCAGAGATGTGGTCAGAAATGTTTTCAATGATCTCAGTAGATCACAAAGCGTTAGTACAAAGCCACACTCAACGTCATCCTGCTGTGCCTCTCATCACATCCCCATCACTCTGCCTTCCCTACCTGACTCCTGCACATCCCTTACTCACAGCAACTTACCTTGTACCTCCATGCATCCATCTCTATATTATCACATCCCCATCTCACTAGCCACCCCTCACCCTCATCTTAGTGCAATCATATCAACTAACAACACACAAGGGTACGCACTTGGGTGTTTTATACAATGTTCATGTAAAGTTTCAGTTAATGTGTTGTCAAACATTGAAACCTTTATTTTCAACTCTTTGCATTCTTGGACAGATTTGTCTGCATCTTCGGAAGTGGCTTAGTGAGTGGCAGTGAATGGTGAGACATAACAGTACCCCCTGCAATGGTAATGAAAGGGATGGCTTGGGCATTGTAGGGATGCCTTTTGATGTTGGTATGGGGTGGTGCCAACTTGGCGCATCATGTGGCAGCCAGGGCCACGGTGAGGCCATCCCTGGCCTCCCGGGCAGCAATGTGCTCGGGTGCTGATACCCTGTGTAGCATCAGTTAATTGCAGAGAAGGTTGGTGGTATTGTGGGTGCTGCTGGTGTGCCCGATGCTGCTGGTGTTGGGGCCGATCGTGGTGGGATTCTGAGGACCAAGGTGAGAGAGTTTCAAAGGCACCCATATTGATGGAATAGATGGCAGATGAAGTAGAGATGAGAGAAGCGATCTGACAATGGTGGGAGAGGTAATGAGGTCAGACTGGACGGAGACTTGTGAAAAGACTTGCAGCGTCCTGAATCTTTAGTGGAAATGCAGTTTAGAGAAGCTAGTAGTTAAGTGAACATTTCTCAATCAGCTGGGAGTTTTGACTTGACATTTGAAGCTGTCAACTCATCAGCTGATTCAATGGCCACTGACCTCTCAGTTCAGCTTCACAGACGAGGTCGAGGCACAACGGGAAACCGATGGCTGGCCTGTCAAATCCATAAAGCTGTGAAAAAACCATTGATAAGTAGCTGTAAACAAGCCACCAATGATTTTAATTGCCTCCACTGCCGCTGCCTGTCAGGTCTGCTCAGCGCTGACAGACCCAACATTTGGTAAAGGCACGTGCCAGTGGGTACACAGCAGGGTCCCGACCCACTGGGGAAAAAGTACTTTCCCATCCGACCCGCCACCAATCGTGCCCGCCAACTCCCCCCCCCCCCCCCCACAAATTCTTACCCTAAGTGTCTATTGACACCACTGTGTCAGCCAATGAGCTGGAGGCGGGATAGGACTTACAAAGTTTATTTATGCAGCAAACATAATCTATTTAAACAGAGCATAACAGTGAACAGTCTACAGAGTCTATTTAAAAGTCTCTATGAACTGCAGCAATCAAAACTCATGACGGAAACTAAAGCAACAACTCCAGATTTTCTTTTAAAAAAGCAAGCTTATTTTACCATCAAAACAGTGAGCGGAAGATAGTTACATACAAATTATAAAATTATAAAATGCGTAAAATTAATCTGAGTTACCTGCAGCAGTGCGACATGTGTGATTGACAGTAATAGTGGTGTCACTATATACAACTGGAAAATCTCTTGAGAAAGAGTTTGAGAATCCAAATTGGTGCAGGCTAGAACATGAATCTGCAGGATAATTCAACTCAAGCTTTTCAATATGGAATTGCAAGTCATATGCTTTTCTAACTGAAAAATCGATCATGGGCCGAGTGCTCTGAATGGGGAAATCCTATTACAGCGACACCTGAAGGCGACACAGGCTATTACAAATATAATGAGGAGTGCAGACAATATACAATGAAATCTCCATAAAGCATGTTGATGGGACTTGCCAGTTTTAATAATATACTAGTTGATTGCCTGTGGCCTTGTACATGGAGAGTCAAGACCTAGTGCAGTGTTCAAATCAAGCAAGGTTTGAGGGCAGAGAGAATAATTGGACCCAGTAATGGCGGGTGGGAGGGAAAGGGAAATGGAGGAGATGGAAGAGGAGGAGAATGAGGGATGGAAGGAGATGGACAAGGAGGGGAGAGGGAGGAAAGTGGGGAATGGGGTGAGGGGCCTGGGGCTGGAGGAACAAAGGCTCGGAAACTACCTCAGCAGGGAGATGCCGGCAGACTTTCTGGGGGGTGGAGAGGAGGAATACAGGGAGAGGGGAAGGGCAGTAAAGGATGATGGGGGAGGGGGAGGCGAGAGAGGAAAGATTAAATTAACTTGAACATTCTTAAGAGCTGGGGTGGAAATGTGTGAAGCGGGTCCCATGGACAAAGGTAAATACATTTTAAGGTAAAATGTTACCTGGGAGTGTAACTATCCTTTATGTCGTTGAAATCCAAAATATTACAATTTAAGTAAACTACCTGGTTACTCAAGCTGCATATCATGGCAGAGAAAATTGGGGCTAAGAAGAAGATTCACAGAGTGCCATCTTGTGGCTAGAGTGTGGAACTGCAAGCAGACCAAAAACAACAACAACTTTTATTTCTTTTGAGCCTTTAAACATCATAAAACAATGTCCGAAGGCGCTTCACAGGAATGTTACCAAACAAAATTTGACACCGAGACACACAAAATGATATTAGGATAAAGCTCGGTCAAAGAGGTAGGTATTAAGGAGTGTCTTAAAGGAGGAGAGAATGGCAGACAGGTTTAGCGAGTGAATTATAGAGCCTATGCAGCTGAAAGCAAGGCCACCAATGGTGGAGCGATAGAAATCGGGGATGCACAAGAGGCCAAAATTGGAAGAACTCTGAAATCTCAGAGGATTGTAGGTCTAGAGGAGGTTACAGAGATAGGGAGGGACTTAAACACTAGGATGAAAATTTTAAACTCAAGGTGTTGCCAGACCAGGAGCCAATGTAGATCAGCGAGCACAAGAGTGATGGGTGAACGGAACTTGGTACTATTTAGGAGTCCGGTAACAGAGATTTGAATCAGCTGAAATTTATGGAGGGTACAAGGTGGGAGGCCGGCCAGGAGAGCATTGGAATAGTCGAGTCTGGAGGTAACAAAAGCATGGATGAGGGTTTCAGCAGCAGATGGGCTGAGGCAAGGATGGAGATGGGCGATGTTACAGAGGTGGAAGTAGGCAGCCATCATTTAGCATAACAACAGCCTGGTCACAATAATGGAAGATCATATTAAAAGCATGACAGAACAAATGTCATCAGATGTGGACATGATAACCCATAGCCATTGATGACAGAACTTTTGAATGGATAGATGATAAGACATACCACTTCTAATAATATATAATATTTCAGTGGACAGTGATGGCCAAGACCACTGTTTTACGGTCACTGAATAAATACATTTTGTTTTGGTGACCTGGGATTGTAGGACTTTTAGTGATGTTTTGGTGATTGTATTCTGCATTTTTGTATGAAAATTAAAAGCTTTGAGGATAGGAAATGTACTCTTTGCTACAATTAGGGGTCAAGAACCACAGTGAAGAATTAATGATATATCAAGAAATAAAGGTGAGTTCAGCTGAGGGAAGCCATTTGTTTCATCGATCCTAGGTTTCAACGCAAGGTTGATCTTGATGGGCTGAATGATTTCCCTCGTTTGTACTTATCCTTGTGAAACACTTTATGAATGTTTATAGGGAGTAACATATTTAGTTTCAGTATATAATGTAATGTTACACAAACAGATATTCCATAAAGTACTGAGGAACCCTTTCTTTCTGTTGATAAGATACAAATTCAGCTTTCAGATTAATACTGTAGCCCTATACTTTTACCAGTGGATGTCACTGTTGAATATATATTTTCTTATATTAAGAGTAGATATTCCAATCAGATGCAGAGACATTAGTGACATCAGGGGGAATTTTAACTCCTAAGGACGGACGGGTTAATGACGGGTAGGTAGGTTAAAATGTCAAAAATACTCACTTCTGGTTTTAACAGAGCGGAGCATGCCTCCGGAGTACGCCTCCAACCCGCAAAACAGATCCAAATCTACCTTCAGGTGCCCAGGCTGCGTGGAGTTGCGATTTCGGGCCTCCAGGCAGATATCAGCATAAAGGCCCACGGATCCCAGGAATGCAGGCATTCGGAAATGTCCCAGGATTATGTGTGCCGAGTCCTCCAATCGCAAAGGAGGATTCCATTGCAATCATTTACGATAGAAATTCCCTCATGATATGCAATTAAATCCCCAAACAATTATACAATTTACACAATTCTAATAAATATAAATGCACTGAATTTCAATTTTATTTATAAGTCCCTTCATTGCACCAACCTCAATAAAAATGCAATTCTTAAATGAACAATTTAAAATATCTTAATCTGGGCCAATATTTGCATATACTAATTTAAAGTGTATGTACATTTTTGATTTTTAAATGTTTAATTTAAGGCTTATATATACCCTTACACTGATGAAAGCAGGCCTTTTCATGGGCAATTGCTGGGCAGTTGTTGGGCAAATAGCCCAATTCTATGCCAGCGGTACTCATTTTACAGTCAGTTCGGATAATCTGTCAAGGCGTACTTTGACAGATCGCTAGTTCCGGATTTCACGCATGCGCATGAGGAAACCTGGAAGTTGCAGGACTTTTCAACTGGATTACGACGGCGTACTCTGAGAGTACGACATCAGGGAGACTGCAATTTCAGGGCCAATATGTTAATCAGGGCACCTCCCTCCAATTTAGACTACGATTTAAATTTAATGCCTCCAGCACGGGTTTCCCGGGACTTAGAAAACTCAACAGTAAAACAGAGGTGAGATTGAGCGGCACTTCATGGGGATGGTTAAAGAGCAAGTGTCCCAATATGAATAAATGTTCATTGATCCCAGCTGCTTTCTCAGTTCCTTCTGGTAACAGTTTATTGAGAGTTCTTGTAGCAACAGATGTATTGGATAAAATTTGGAGGTGCTCACACAGAGAACATCAGGATGGGTGGCGCCATGGCTGCTTTAGATTGGACCTTGGACGAAGAAAACAATCGCCATCCACAGCAGCAAAGGCCTGCTATGGAGGGAGCTGCAGGGGAGCAACAGGTAGAGGAAGCAACAGGCAAGGGTGAGTCTGCAGGAGGTACTACCCACCTAATAGGGTGGACAGGCAGAGGCTCAGCTTCCTTGACCTCTCTGAAGAGCAGTGCTTCCAAAGGTTAAGATTGATATGTCTGGTGGTCGCAGACATCTGCAGCCTACTGGAAGAAGACCTGCTCCCTGCTGGATCTGGTGGCCACGTATTACCAGTCACTGTGAGAGTCAACACAGTCCTTAATTTCTTTGCCTCTGGCTCCTTTCAGGGTGCTACCGGAGACAAATCGAGGGTCTCCCAGTTGGTTGCACATTAATGTATATGGCAGGTGATGGATGGGTTGTTTGCCAGGGGTATGTCAACTGCCCCTGCCACGACAATAATCAGAATAAGCGGACTCGGATTTACATCTCTGGCTGGCTTCCCACAGGTACAGACTGCCATTGATTGCACAAACGTGGCAATCCGAGGACCCCCAGATCAAATGGGACTGGTCGTCAACCACAGGGATTTCATTCCATCAATGTGCAGCTGGTGTGCAATCACAAGAAAAGGTATGCGCCAGATACCCAGGGAGCTGCCAGGCTGCTTCTATACTGCGGCAGTCCAACATCCCCAACCTCTTCGTACCTGCAAGCGGACCTGAGGAGTGGTTGTTAGGAAACAAAGGATACCTTCAAACTTGGTTGATGACAACTGAGAGAAACCCCACCAATGGACCCCAAGAGTGGTACAATGACAGCCATAAGACCATCAGATGTGTCATCGAGCAAGTGATCGGCATGCTCAAGATGCGCTTCAGGGGCCTGGTCATATCTGGAGATGCCCTTCAGCATTCACCAGCAAAGGTCTCTAGGGCCGGATTTTCGGCTTTCGTGTTTTTTTTGGCGAAAACGGTAGCGATACATGAAACTTACCGTTTTCGCTGCGCTATCATTTTTAGGCTGAACTTTCGGTTTTTACGTTTGCGGTAAGCGGGGTGTCGCACGAGGATTTACGGTGCAAAAACATAAGTTTTGCCAAATTTAGTCTGGGGCCGGAAGCGCTGCGAGAGAGGCCTTGGGAGGGGGAGAAAAAAATTCTAAAAAACATTCAAAAAACATTTACAAGACACTTACCTATCGAATTGCTGAAAAAAAATGACTTACTTTTTTTACCTTTACTTACCGCTGCTGGCAGGGCTGCACCGACCGATTTGACCTGTTGGTATTCTGGGTGTGGCATACAGATCGGGAGACAATCCGCGGCGTTGCACGTTGGCGCTCTTCTCCCTGGTGGTACGTCCCATCGCCGCCACAAACAAGGAGCCGAGGATCCCGCCCTAGCTTTGTGACCGGGTTTTCGCCACGGAGGGCCAAATCTCGGCAAAAACCCAGTCACAAACCTCTCAAAAATCCGGCCTCTAGAATGATTGCAGTGTGCTGCGTTCTACACAACACAGCGCAGCAGTGAGGATTAGAGCTGGAAGAGGAGCAAGGTGCTCATCACTGATCATTTGATGATGATTCTAATGAGGAAGAGGAGGGATAGATGAAGGTGGTGTCTCCAAGCCCACACCAGCCACTCAAATTGCTGCTCTGGAAGCAAAGGATGCCCTAATAGCTCAAAAGTTCAGTTAGTCAGTCACACTGGACCAAAGTAACTATCAATCACCGCCCCACGAACATAAAGCAGTCCTGTAACCTACGACACTCCTGTTACACAATCCCCAATTGGTCCCATCAAATCAAACCTTCGCATTCATCACCAAGCACCTGAAAAGGTGAGCTGCCACTCGGCACATAAGACTAGGCAGATGGGGAAGTGGTGGACATTATTGGGCTGAAAATTCCTGTCTCGCCGGGTCCAGGCCTCGCAAAAGACAGTTTTCGGGGCGTGATGCGCATGCGCTGAAAACCAGCTTTTCCAAATTGTCGAGATTTCTCTAGACATATGCCCCGCATCTCCAGGAGAAGGACATCCGCGCGGGCGAGATTGGGCTATTTGCCCAACTCGTGCCCAGTGAATGTTCTTCAAACTTTTACATCTGGTAAAAGCACGTGCACAGCTTGCTTTTACCAGCATAACTTTAAAACATATAAAAATTTAATTTAAACAATAATTTTTATATTAAAATCCCTGTCCATTAAGGTAAGATTATTTTTAACCCTATCAAAACACATTAAAAAAATATATATTTTTTTTCTAAAACATTTAATTACATTTAATTTCAATTAATTTTAAATATGTGAGGTGTTTTATTTATTTATAATGCTGTGTTTCGGTGTTTTAGGGGGTTATTCTCAGTCGCATAGAAATTGAATGCGATGGTTACCTTGGATGCGACGTTCAGAGCTGTACTCAACCTTGTTTGAGGCTGCAGGAGATTGCACAGCTCCGTGACGATGTCCTTGTGGAATCGCAGTCTCTGGAGACACTGGTGATCCGTCAGGTCTGCTGTCTGTAGACCCTTTGACGATAGGGTCTGCCCCCACGTCTATGTTCGCGTCTTTCTCTGACAGCTGCCTCATTGCCTTTTCCCACCTGCTCTTGTTGTCCTCACCATCTGCAGCCTGCTGCTGGCAAGCATCTGCCTCCTGTACATGCTGCCTCCTGTCCATCTCGGCCACTGTGTGGTGTGGGGGGTCTGCATACCTGATCCCCCCCCTCCTGACAGCAGGCCCTACCTGAGGTCCTTCCTCGTGCACCTATCAGGGTTCAGCTCTGTTGCCATCTCTGTGACCTTCTGCATGTTCCTCAGCCATGTGATGCTGCACCTCTTGCCCGCTGTCTCTGGAGCCATTGGAGCTAGCACAGCCTTCTCCTGCATGCCTCCCTGTCGCGCACAATGTACAGGAGGCGCTCCGCTGCCAGCACTGACCCCATTTAGTTCTCCTCCGCAAGCCCAGCCTCCTCAATCGCAGCTGTCTGTTGCAAGTATGATGGGCCAGGGCCACTATAACTCAATCCCGCTGTCAACAAGGCTATTCGCAATGGTTGAAAAAGCCCGGAAAAATCTCCCCGACAAGAATGCGGTCTTGAGCAAGCACGATGCACCAACCTAAAAACCTGTTGTTGGTTCCGACAGGCGGCCGGAAGATGATTTGAGCTGAATTTAGCTTCCGGGGCGGCTCTGAGCTGGTGCGCGATCTGATGGTGTCGTTAACGACGCATCTGCAGGAGCGGGGCGGAAGTGGGGGGGAGCTGGGCGGATATCCACACCGCTGGGAAAACCCATGAGGGCAATGCCACGAATGTCGCCCAGTCCACCGCGACTCGGTGGCCATTCCGCACCACCCCATGGCTGCCGCTTTCAGAACGGGGCAATTTTGGACCCTTGGTATTGGCCTTACACGCAGACATTTGGAGGAGACACCAGTTTCTGTAGCGAGATCTAAGCAGATATAATTACACCTGGAAGCATTCTGACAGCACCCTCCCTGATTCTGGGAACCTGGGGTAGAAATTATACAGCGTCACATTTTGAGAGAACTTATGTGGGAGCACAAAAGTATCGCTGGGCGCTACACAATTGGATCCGACACAAACTTCCCGTTTAGCGGTCCAAGAAGGAAGTTTTTTTTTATTCGTTCTGGGATGTGTGCATCACTAGCAAGGCCAGCATTTATTGCACATCCCTAATTGCCCTTGAGAAAGAGATGGTGAGCCGCCGCCTTGAACCTCTGCAATCCTTGTTGTGAAGGAATTCCCACAGTGCTGTTAGGGAGGGATTTCTAGGATTTTGACTCAGCGACAATGAAGGAACGACGATATATTTCCGTCAGGATGGTGCGTAACTTGGAGGGGAACTTGCAGGTGATGGTGCTCCCATGCGCCTGCTGCCCTTATCCTTTCGGGTGGGAGAGGCCACGGGTTTAGGAGGAGCTGCCGAAAAAGCCGTGGTGAGCTGCTGCAGTGCATCTTATAGATGGTCCATACTGCAGCAGCAACACATGAGGATACAGCACTTTTACTGAGTAGCAGGTTTTCCTAAAGTGGAGGGCAGCATAGATGGCACACATATGGCCAACTTGGCTGGGGAGAGGCACCAGGATGAAGAAATAGATACAAAGTGAAAAGAGGAGTAGGGAAAACAAACAGTATTAGAATATAAAATCATTCAGAAATAGGAAGGATCAGAAAGGGGGCAAATGTGAGGCAGACTAAGATGGGTTTAGAGTGCATGTGTGTGAATGCCCCAAGTGTAGTCAATAATGATGGTGAGCTGAAGCCACAAGTACCCAGATGAGATTATGATATAATGGTAATAATGGAGACCTGGCTTGAACAAGGGGAGTCAGACCACTTCATAGAAACATAGAAAATAGTGCAGGAGTAGGCCATTTGGCCCTTCGAGCCTGCACCATCGTTCAATAAGATCATGGCTGATCATCACCTCAGTACCCCTTTCCTGCTTTCTCTCCATACCCCTTGATCCCTTTAAGGGCCATATCTAACTCCCTCTTGAATATATCCAACGAACTGGCATCAACAACTCTGCGGTAGAGAATTCCACAGGTTAACAACTCTCTGAGTGAAGAAGTTTCTCCTCCTCTCAGTCCTAAATGGCTTATCCCTTATCCTTAGACTGTGTTCCCTGGTTCTGGACTCCCCCAACATTGGGAGCATTCTTCCTGCATCTAACTTGTCCAGTCCCGTCAGAATTTTATATGTTTCTATGAAATCCCCTCTCATCCTTCCAAACTCCAGTAAATATACGCCTAGTCGATCCAGTCTCTCCTCATATATCAGTCCTGCCATCCCGGGAATCAGTCTGGTGAACCTTCGCTGCACTCCCTCAATAGCAAGAATGTCCTTCCTCAGATTAGGAGACCAAAACTGAACACAATACTCCAGGTGAGGCCTCACCAAGGCCCTGTACAACTGCAGTAAGACTTCCCTGCTCCTATACTCAAATCCCCTAGCTATGAAGGCCATCATGCCATTTGCCTTCTTCACCACCTGCTGTACCTGCATGCCAACTTTCAATGACTGATGTACCATGACACCCAGATCTCGTTGCACCTCCCCTTTTCCTAATCTGCCGCCATTCAGATAATAATCTGCCTTTGTGTTTTTGCCACCAAAGTAGATAATCTCACATTTATCCACATTATACTGCATCTGCCATGCATTTGCCCACTCACCTAACCTGTCCAAGTCACCCTGCAGCCTCTTAGCATCCTCCTCAAAGCTCACACTGCCACCCAGCTTAATATCATCTGCAAACTTGGAGATATTACACTCAATTCCTTCATCTAAATCATTGATGTATATTGTAAATAGCTGGGGTCCCAGCACTGAGCCCTGCGGCACCCCACTAGTCACTGCCTGCCATTCTGAAAAGGACCCGTTTATCCCGATTCTCTGCTTCCTGTCTGCCAACCAGTTCTCTATCCATGTCAATACACTACTCCCAATACCATGTGCTTTAATTTTGCACACCTATCTCTTTTGTGTGGGACCTTGTCAAAAGCCTTTTGAAAGTCCAAATACACCACATCCAATGGTTCTCCCCTGTCCAATCTACTAGTTACATCCTCAAAAAATTCTAGAAGATTTCCCAAGCATGATTTCCCTTTCATAAATGCTGACTTGGACCGATCCCGTCACTGCTTTCCACATGTGCTGCTATTTCATCTTTAATAATTGATTCCAACATTTTCCCCACTACTGATGTCAGGCTAACCAGTCTATAATTACCCGTTTTCTCTCTCCTTCCTTTTTTAAAAAGTGGTGTTACATTAGCTAGCCTCCAGTCCATAGGAACTGATCCAGAGTCGATAGACTGTTGGAAAATGATCACCAATGCATCCACTATTTCTAGGGCCACTTCCTTAAGTACTTTGGGATGCAGACTATCAGGCCATGGGGATTTATCGGCCTTCAATCCCATCAATTTCCCTAACACAATTTCCTAACAAATAAGGATTTCCTTCAGTTCCTCCTTCTGACTAGACCCTGGGTCCCCTATTATTTCCGGAAGATTATTTGTGTCTTTCCGCGTGAAGACAGAGCCAAAGTATTTGTTCAATTGGTCTACCATTTCTTTGTTCCCCATTATAAATTCACCTGATTCTGACTGCTAGGGACCTACGTTTGTCTTCACTAATTTTTTCTCTTCACATATCTATAGAAGCTTTTGCAGTCAGTTTTTATGTTCCCCGCAAGCTTCCTCTCGAACTCTATTTTCCCCCTCTTAATTAAACCCTTTGTCCTGCTCTACTGAATTCTAAATTTCTCCCAGTCCTCAGGTTTGCTGCTTTTTCTGACCAATTTATATGTCTCTTCCTTGGATTTAACACTATCCTTAATTTCCCTTGTTAGCCACGATTGAGCCACCTTCCCTGTTTTATTTTTACTCCAGACCGGGATGCACAATCGTTGATGTTCATCCATGTGATCTTTAAATGTTTGCCATTGCTTATCCACCATCAACCCTTTAAGTATCATTCGCCAGTCTATTCTAGCCAATTCATGTCTCATACCATCGAAGTTACCTTTCCCTAAGTTCAGGACCCGAGTCTCTGAATTAACTGTGTCACTCTTCAGCTTAATAAAGAATTCTACCATGTTATGGTCACTCTTCCCCAAGGATCCTCGCACAACAAGACTGCTAATTAGTCTTTTCTCATGACACATCACCCAATCTAGGATAGCCAGCCCTCTTGTTGGTTCCTCAACATATTGGTCTGGAAAACCATCCCTAATACACTCAAGGAAATCCTCTTTCACCATATTGCTACCAGTTTGGTTAGCCCAATCCAAATGTAGATTAAAGTCAACCATGATAACTTCAGTACCCTTATTGCATGCATCCCTAATTTCTTGTTTGATGTTGTCCCCAAAGTCACTAGTACTGTTTGGTGGTCTGTACACAACTCCCACTAGCGTTTTCTGCCCTTTGGTGTTCCTCAGCCCTACCCATACAGATTCAACATCATCCAAGCTAATGTCCTTCCTTACTATTGCATTAATTTCCTCTTTAACCAGCAACGCTACCCCATCTCCTTTTCCTTTCTGTCTATTCTTCCTGAATGTTGAATACCCCTGGATCTTGAGTTCCCAGCCTTGGTCACCCTGGAGCCATGTTTCCGTAATGACAATTATATCATATTCGTTAATAGCTGTCTGCGCAGTTAATTTGTCCACCTTATTACGAATACTTCTTGCATTGAGACACAGAGCCTTCAGGCTTGTCTTTTTAACATACTTTGCCCTTTAGAATTTTGCTGTTATGTGGCCCTTTTTGATTTTTGCCTTGGGTTTCTCTGCCCTCCACTTTTACTTTTCTCCTTTCTATCTTTTGCTTCTGCCCCCATTCTACTTCCCTCTGTCTCCCTGCATAGGTTCCCATCCCCCTGCCATATTAGTTTAACCCCTCCCCAACAGCACCAACAACACATCCCCTAGGACATTGGTTTCAGTCCTGCCCAGGTGCAGACCGTCCAGTTTGTACTGGTCCCACCTCCTCCAGAACTAGTTCCAATGTCCCAGGAATTTGAATCTCCCTCTTGCACCATTCCTCAAGCCACGTATTCATCTTCGCTATCCTGCAATTCCTACTCTGACTAGCACGTTGCACTGGTAGCAATCCTGAGATTACTACCTTTTGAGGTCCTACTTTTTAATTTAACTCCTCGCTCCCTAAATTCCGCATGTAGGACCTCATCCCGTTTTTTACCTATATGCACCACGACAACTGGCTGTTCACCCTCCCCCTCCAGAATGCCCTGCAACCGCTCCGATACATCTTTGACCCTTGCACCAGGGAGACAACATACCGTCCTGGAGTCTTGATTGCGGCCGCAGAAACGCCTATCTATTCCTGGCTACAATGTATTCGGGAAAGATGGGAAAGGAAAATGAGGAGGAGGGTGGCAGTATTGATATACTGATCAAATATATTGTTCCAGCAGTAGAAAGGAATTCTGTACTTGAGGGTTCAAAGATAGAATATATTTGGTTAGAATTAAGGAAAAATAGAGAAGCTATTATGCTACTGGGTGTATACTATAGGCCATCAAATTAGGGAAGCAAATTTGCAGGCAAATTGCAGAAAGATGTAAGAACTTTAGTATAGTGCCAATGGGGGACTTCAATTATCCTAATACAAAAGCAAAATACTGTGGATGCTGGAATCTGAAATAAAAACAGAAAATGCTGGAAATCTCAGTGGGTCAGGCAGCAGCTGTAGAGAGAAAAACAGAGTTAACTGGCGAATGTTCAAAAAGAACAGATTCTTAAGAAGGACTGAAAGGAGGAGGGGAAGAAAGAGCAAAAGGGAGGGTCTGTGATAAGGTGGAAGGCAGGAGAGATTAGAGACAAAAGTGATGATGGGTCGCATTGAAATGGTAATGGCCGGAGTTAGAACAAGGTTAGTCTAGTTAAGGTGTGAATGGCGGAATAATGACCAGTTTCCTTTGGAGACAAAGAAAAAAAACATAATCTCTGCCTATCTTTGGCTTCCTTCCCTGCCCCGCCCCCGAGCTTATGCTCTGAAATTGTTGAACTCGATGTAGAGTCCAGAAGGCTGTAAAGTGCCTAAACGAAAGATGAGGTGCTGTTTCTCGAGCTTGCCTTGAGCTTCATTGGAACAGTGCAGGAGTCCGAGGATGGAGATATTAGAGTGGGAGTGAAATGAAGAATTAAAGTGACAGGTGACCGGAAGCTCAGGGTCACACTTACAGACTGAATGGACGTGTTCTGTAAAACGGTCACCCATTCTGCGCTTGGTCTTCCCAATGTAGAGGAGACCACATCGTGAGCAGCGAATACAGTATACTAAATTGAAAGAAGTACAAGTAAATCACATATCTAGATTAACCTTCTTCGAACTCCGGCCATTACCATTTCAGTTCGGCCCATTATCCTTTTTGATTTATGAATAAAAGGTGATGATTATAGTTTTGATTTCAGCAGTGTACTTTCACCTGTGGGATTTGAGTTTGAATCCAAATTAAATAACTGGAATTAAAGTCATTGAGTAAAGAAAGAAGGAACTTGCATTTATATAGCACCATTCACATTCGTAAGGCATCCCAAAGTGCTTCACAACCAATGAATTATTTTTGAAGTGTAGTCACTGTTGTTTTGTAGGCAAACATGGCAGCTAATTTGTGCACAACAAGATCCCACAAACAGCAATGAGATGAATGATGAGTTAATCTATGTTTGGTGGTGTTGATTTAGGTATAAATATTGGCCAGAATGCCGTAAGAACTCCCTGCACTCCTCTGAATAGTGCCATGGTGTCTTTTCTGTCCACTTGAAGTGGCAGATGCGGCCTTAGTTTAATGTCTTGGCAGATAGATGGTGCCTCTGATAATGCAGTGCTCCCTTTGTGTTGCACTGAGTACATAGAGGAATCATGCTTAATTCCTCACACCATTTAACAACTGTGGCTGAGTGTGGGCAGATCAACTAATCCTAGGCCACTGCCAACGGTGCAGTAAACTGACTTTCAAGAGATATACAATAAAAATCTGAGGATCATTCTCTCTTCCTTTCCCCAAATAAGGAGATGCCTTTATTGTGTAGTTGTAAAAAGTATAGAAAGAGTTGTCTTTGAATATTATTGGTGTGCATTGAGTTTTAAGGCAGACACTTACTGCTGCTTTGTGTGTGAATAAATTCAATATCTCAAAATTAGAACTAATTACAGTGTTTATGCATCAGCAAACTCTTTCATTCCTCAAGGACCTTTCAAACTGAAAATTCTTGTGAATCCCAACAAGACTATTAAACTTTCCTGTAGGCCTTAGCCATATTGGGCAGCACCAGATGAATGTTAATAAGAGTGTTCCACTTGAATTATTTTGAACTGCAAACATATTTAATGGTTTGAAAAACACAAATAATTAAAACACTCTCATTTTTACAATTCATTAAATTGAGTAGGCTTTAGAATGCAGATCATGAAAGCAATGTGCTTAGAATTATTGAGTGGCTGTTTTATTAAATACAATACTACATGATATGACACTTATATTACTGCAGGTGACGATGTACGTTAACCCTACTTTACTGAGACTTGTCTATTTTGGTGTTTTACAGGGGAAAGAATTGGAGAAAAATCAACTCAGTTTGCAGTAAGTGCACAATAGCTACCTTCAGTAGATATACCGTTGAGAAATCTAAACACCTTTCTTTAACCATGTTTTCTCAAGAAAGTAAAGAAATCGATATAAAATTGTTCTGCTGAATTACAACAATCCAGTGCTAATAGGTGAAATGAATTTGCACTTTGTTTTTGTTAAAACCAATATGAATGAGTGATGGAGCATCCATTAATGTTGAGTCCAGCACTATTGTATTTATGTCATGAGACTGCATTTTATATTGTAAAGAATAGCACTGATTATACAGAAATAGAAACATAGAAACATAGAAAATAGGTGCAGGAGTAGGCCATTCGGCCCTTCGAGCCTGCACCGCCATTCAATGAGTTCATGGCTGAACATGCAACCTCAGTACCCCATTCCTGCTTTCTCGCCATACCCCTTGATCCCCCTAGTAGTAAGGACTATATCGAACTCCTTTTTGAATATATTTAGTGAATTGGCCTCAACAACTTTCTGTGGTAGAGAATTCCACAGGTTCACCACTCTCTGGGTGAAGAAGTTTCTCCTCATCTCAGTCCTAAATGGCTTACCCCTTATCCTTAGACTGTGACCCCTGGTTCTGGATTTCCCCAACATTGAGAACATTCTTCCTGCATCTAACCTGTCTAAACCCGTCAGAATTTTAAACGTTTCTATGAGATCCCCTCTCATCCTTTGAACTCCAGTGAATACAAGCCCAGTTAATCCAGTCTTTCTTGATATGTCAGTCCCGCCATCCCGGGAATCAGTCTGGTGAACGTTTGCTGCACTCCCTCAATAGCAAGAATGTCCTTCCTCAAGTTAGGAGACCAAAACTGTACACAATACTCCAGGTGTGGCCACACCAAGGCCCTGTACAACTGTAGCAATACCTCCCTGCCCCTGTACTCAAATCCCCTCGCTATGAAGGCCAACATGATATTTGCTTTCTTAACTGCTTGTTGTACCTGCATGCCAACCTTCAATGACTGATGTACCATGACACCCAGGTCTCGTTGCATCTCCCCTTTTCCTAATCTGTCACCATTCAGATAATAGTCTGTCTCTCTGTTTTTACCACCAAAGTGGATAACCTCACATTTATCCACATTATACTTCATCTGCCATGCATTTGCCCACTCACCTAACCGATCCAAGTCACTCTGTAGCCTCATAGCATCCTCCTCGCAGCTCACACTGCCACTCAACTTAGTGTTATCCGCAAATTTGGAGATACTACATTTAATCCCCTCGTCCAAATCATTAATGTACAATGTAAACAGCTGGGGCCCCAGCACAGAACCTTGCGGTACCCCACTAGTCACTGCCTGCCATTCTGAAAAGTACCCATTTACTCCTACTCTTTGCTTTCTGTCTGCCAACCAGTTCTCAATCCATGTCAGTACACTACCCCCAATCCCATGTGCTTTAACTTTGCACATTAATCTCTTGTGTGGGACCTTGTCAAAAGCCTTCTGAAAGTCCAAATATACCACATCAACTGGTTCTCCCTTGTCCACTCTACTGGAAACATCCTCAAAAAATTCCAGAAGATTTGTCAAGCATGATTTCCCTTTCACAAATCCATGCTGACTTGGACCTATCATGTCACCTCTTTCCAAATGCGCTGCTATGACATCCTTAATAATTGATTCCATCATTTTACCCACTACTGATGTCAGGCTGACCGGTCAATAATTCCCTGTTTTCTCTCTCCCTCCTTTTTTTAAAA
This sequence comes from Pristiophorus japonicus, assembly GCF_044704955.1. Taxonomy (NCBI): domain Eukaryota; kingdom Metazoa; phylum Chordata; class Chondrichthyes; family Pristiophoridae; genus Pristiophorus; species Pristiophorus japonicus. Next base: position 233,049,900 of record NC_091978.1, read on the forward strand.
GTGGGGTTACATTGGCTACCCTCCACTCTATAGGAACTGATCCAGAGTCTATGGAATGTTGGAAAATGACTGTCAATGCATCCGCTATTTCCAAGGCCACCTCAAGTACTCTGGGATGCAGTCCATCAGGCCCTGGGGAATTATCGGCCTTCAATCCCATCAATTTCCCCAACACAATTTCCTGACTAATAAGGATTTCCCTCCGTTCCTCCCTCTTACGAGACCCTCTGACCCCTTTTATATCCGGAAGGTTGTTTGTGTCCTCCTTAGTGAATACCGAACCAAAGTACTTGTTCAATTGGTCTGCCATTTTTTTGTTCCCCTTTATGACTTCCCCTGATTCTGACTGCAGGGGACCTACGTTTGTCTTTACTAAACTTTTTCTCTTTACATATCTATAGAAACTTTTGCAATCCGTCTTAATGTTCCCTGCAAGCTTCCTCTCGTACTCTATTTTCCCTGCCCTAATTAAAACCTTTGTCCTCCTCTGCTGAGTTCTAAGTTTCTCCCAGTCCCCAGGTTCACTGCTATTTCTGACCAATTTGTATGCCACTTCCTTGGCTTTAATACTATCCCTGATTTCCCTTGATAGCCACGGTTGAGCCATCTTCCCTTTTTTATTTTTACGCCAGACAGGGATGTATAATTGTTGTAGTTCATCCATGCGGTCTCTAAATGTCTGCCATTGCCCATCCACTGTCAACGCCTTAAGTATCATTCGCCAATCTATCCTAGCCAATTCACGCCTCATACCTTCAAAGTTACCCTTCTTTAAGTTCTGGACCATGGTCTCTGAATTAACTGTTTCATTCTCCATCCTAATGCAGAATTCCACCATATTATTGTCACTCTGCCCCAAGGGGCCTCGCACAACGAGATTACTAATTAATCCTCTCTCATTACACAGCACCCAGTCTAAGATGGCCTCCCCCATAGTTGGTTCCTCAACATATTGGTCTAGAAAACCATCCCTTATGCACTCCAGGAAATCCTCCTCCACCGTATTGCTTCCAGTTTGGTTAGCCCAATCTATATGCATATTAAAGTCACCCATTATAACTGCTGCACCTTTATTGCATGCACCCCTAATTTCCTGTTTGATGCCTTCCCCAACATCACTACTACTGTTTGGAGGTCTGTACACAACTCCCACTAACCTTTTTTGCCCTTTGGTGTTCTGCAGCTCTACCCATATAGATTCCACATCATCCAAGCTAATGTCCTTCCTAACTATTGCATTAATCTCCTCTTTAACCAGCAATGCTACCCCACCTCCTTTTCCTTTTATTCTATCCTTCCTGAATGTTGAATACCCATGGATGTTGAGTTCCCAGCCCTGATCATCCTGGAGCCACGTCTCCGTAATCCGAATCACATCATATCCGTTAACATCTATTTGCACAGTTAATTCATCCACCTTATTACGGATACTCCTTGCATTAAGACACAAAGCCTTCAGGCTTGTTTTTTTAACACCCTTTGTCCTTTTAGAATGATGATGTAGTGTGGCCCTTTTTGTTTCTTGCCTTTGTTTACTCGGCCTTCCACTATTGCTTTTTACCTTTCTACCATCTGTTTCTGACTCCATATTACTTCGCCCTATCTCGCTGCATAGGTTCCCATCCCCCTGCCATATTAGTTTAAACACTCCCAAACTGCATTAGCAAATGTTACCCCTAGGACATCAGTTCCAGTCCTGCCCAAGTGTAGACCGTCCCTTTTGTACAGGTCCCACTTCCCCCAGAACTGGTTCCAATGTCCCAGAAATTTGAATCCCTCCCTCTTGCACCACTGCTCAAGCCACGTATTTATTCTAACTATCCTGCTCCCTCTACTCTGATTAGCACGTGGCACTGGTCGCAATCCAGACATTACTACCTTTGAGGTCCTACTTTTTAATTTAACTCCTAGCTCCCTAAATTCAGCTTGTAGGACCTCTTCCTGCTTCTTACCTATATCGTTGGTACCAAATGTACCACGACAACTGGCTGTTCACCCTCCCTCTCCAGAATGCTCTGCAGCTGCTCTGAGACATCCTTGACCCTTGCACCAGGGAGGCAACATACCATCCTGGAGTCTTGGTTGCGGCCGCAGAAACTCCTATCTATTCCCCTTACAATAGAGTCCCCTATCACTATAGCTCTCCCACTCTTTTTCCCACCCTTCTGTGCTGCAGAGCCAGCCATGGTGCCATGAACGTGGCTGCTGCTGCCCTCCCCTGATGAGTCATCCTCCTCAACAGTACCCAAAGCGGTGTATCTGTTTTGCAGGGGGATGACCGCAGGGGACCCTGCACTACCTTCCTTGCACTGCTCTTCCTGCTGGTCTTCCACTCCCTAGCTGGCTGTGGACCCTTCACCTGCGGTAAGACCAACTCGCTACACGTGCTACTCACGTCATTCTCAGCATCGTGGATACTCCAGAGTGAATCCACCCTCAGCTCCAACTCCGCAATGCGGTCTGTCAGGAGCTGGAGGCGGATCCACTTCCCGCACACGTAGTCATCAGGGACACCGGAAGTGTCCCTGAGTTCCCACATGGTACAGGAGGAGCATAATACGTGACCAAGCTCTCCTGTCATGACTTAAATTAACTTAAATTGGCAACAACAATGCTAAAGTTTACTCACTGTTATAGAAGAGAAAAAAGAAAAGCTACTTACCAATCAACAGCAAATCACTTACCCCCTTGGCTGTGATGTCAAATACAGGGGGCTAAATTAGATAGCCTCCAAAAATGGGCATGCGACTCATGATATGCGTTCTACCCGTTCCTGGGTAATGCAGGCAGCTTGCCAAATTCGTGCTGCCTGCTCATTAACATGATTTCAGCATCCAGCCAGTGCTAACCACACTTTTCATTGGCTGGGCGCATCAGCAGGGGGCCAATATCATAACTTGCTAGCAGCACCAGTTAAAGCTAGCTTGCACTGCTTAATGCTAGCCTGCACCTGTTAAAGGGAAGGTGCATTGTGGCCGGAGCAGGTGTTGGGAGTCATGTGGGAAGTGAATCTGACCTGGGAAATAGTGAGCAATGGCACAATATGGGAGAGTGTGGGCTCGAAGGCTTTCAGACACTGCACTGGAGGCCTTGGTGGAGCAGGAGGAAACATAGAAACATACAAAATAAGTGCAGGAGCAGGCCGTACGGCACTTCGAGCCTGGACCACCATTCAATAAGATCATGGCTGATCATTCACCTCAGTACCCCTTTCCTGCTTTCTCTCCATACGCTTGATCCCTTTAGCCGTCAGGGCCACATCTAACTCCCTCTTGAATATATCTAACGAACTGGCCTCAACAACTCTCTGCGGTAGAGAATTCCACAGGTTAACAACTCTGAGTGAAGAAGTTCCCCTCATCTCTGTCCTAAAGGGCTTACCCCTTATCCTTAGACTGTGACCCCTGGTTCTCGACTTCCCCAACATCGGGAACATTCTTCCTGCATCTAATCTGTCCAGTCCCGTCAGAATTTTATGTTTCTATGAGATCCCCTCTCATTCTTCTAAACTCCAGTGAATACAGGCCCAGTCGATCCAGTCTCTCCTCATATGCCAGTCCTGCCAGCCCGGGAATCAGTCTGGTGAACCTTCGCTGCACTCCCTCAATAGCAAGAATGTCCTTCCTCAGATTAGGAGATCAAAACTGTTCACAATATTCTGGGTGAGGCCTCACCAAGGCTCTGTGCAACTGCATTAAGACCTCCCTGCTCCCATACTCAAATCCCCCAGCTATGAAGGCCAACATGCCATTTGCCTTCTTCACTGCCTGTTATACCTGCATGCCAGCTTTCAATGACTGATGTACCATGACACCCAGGTTTCGATGCACCTCCCCTTTTCCTAATCTGCCGCCATTCAGATAATATTCTGCCTTCATGTTTTTGTTACCAAAGTGAATGACCTCACATTTATCCACATTATACTGCATCTGCCATGCATTTGCCCACTCACCTAACCTGTCCAAGTCACCCTGCAGCCTCTTAGCATCCTCCTCACAGCTCACACTGCCACCCAGCTTAGTGTCATCTGCAAACTTGGAGATCTTACACTCAATTCCTTCATCTAAATCATTGATGTATATTGTAAATAGCTGGGGTCCCAGCACTGAGCCCTGCGGCACCCCACTAGTCACTGCCTGCCATTCTGAGAAGGACCCGTTTATCCTGACTCTTTGCTTCCTGTCTGCCAATCAGTTCTCTATCCATGTCAGTACATTAACCTCAATACCATGTGCTTTGATTTTGCACACCAATCTCTTCTGCGGGACCTTGTCTGCCATTTCTTTGTTCCCCATTATAAATTCACCTGATTCTGACTGTAAGGAACCTATGTTTGTCTTCACTAATCTTTTTCTCTTCACATATCTATAGAAGCTTTTGCAGTCAATTTTTATGTTCCCAGCAAGCTTCCTCTCATAATCTATTTTCCCCCTCCTAATTAAACCCTTTGTCCTCCTCTGCTGAATTCTAAATTTCTCCCAGTCCTCTGGTTTGCTCTTTTTTCTGGCCAATTTATATGCCTCTTCCTTGGATTTAATACTATCCCTAATTTCCCTTGTTAGCCACAGTTGAGCCAGCTTCTCCGTTTTATTTTTACTCCAGACAGGGATATACAATTGTTGAAGTTCATCCATGTGATCTTTAAATGTTTGCCATTGCCTATCCACCGTCAACCCTTTAAGTATCATTCGCCAGTCTATTCTGGCCAATTCACGTCTCATACCATTGAAGTTACCTTTCCTTAAGTTCAGGACCCTAGTCTCTGAATTAACTGTGTCACTCTCCATCTTAATGAAGAATTCTACCATATTATGGTCACTCTTCCCCAAGGGGCCTCGTACAACAAGATTGCTAATTAGTCCTTTCTCATTACACATCACCCAGTCTAGGATGGCCAGCCATCTAGTTGGTTCCTCAACATAATGGTCTGGAAAACCATCCCTGATACACTCCAGGAAATCCTCCTCTACTGCATTGCTACCAGTTTGGTTAGCTCAATCTACATGTAGATTAAAGTCGCCCATGATAACTGCTTTACCTTTATTGCACGCATCCCTAATTTCTTGTTTGATGTTGTCCCCAACCTCACTACTACTATTTGGTGGTGTGTACACAACTCCCACTATCGTTTTCTGCCCTTTGGTATTCCAGCTCTACCCATACAGATTCCACATCATCCAAGCTAATGTCCTTCCTTACTATTGCGTTAATTTCCTCTTTAACCAGCAACGTTACCCCACCTCCTTTTCCTTTCTGTCTCTCCTTCCTAAATGTTGAATACCCCTGGATGTTGAGTTCCCAGTCTTGGTCACCCTGGAGCCATGTCTCTGTAATCCCAATTATATCATATTCGTTAATAGCTGCCTGCGCAGTTAATTCGTCCACCTTATTATGAATACTCATCGCATTGAGGCACAGAGCCTTCAGGCAAGTTGGAGAGATGTCCTGTATCCGCAGGAGGCCATCCAAACACACGCTGAAAAGATAGTGGGAGTAGATAGCAGTGGAGGTCAATGCTAGGAGTCAAGCCCTGGGACCTGGATGCAGTGCTGCAAGAAGTTCAATGACCTCACACGAGTGGTCAAGTTCAGTAAATGCATCTTCAATGCCATATCCTACCAACTGCACCACTAGCTTCAGACACTACTCAATTCAATACACCCCTATCACTCTCGATCAATCACAACTGAAACCTAACAGTCATTTGCTTCACCTCACCCTCACACATTTAGCACTGCTGCAAGCCTCACATTCACATCTCACAGCTTGTACACACTGCCAGCTATTCAACCATAACAGCCACATCACCCAAACAGATTGCACAACACTCACTGACACATTTCCCGCTCTCTTGCAGGACAAAGTGGCGCACAACCGGGGGCATCAGGGGCTACCCGTTGGGGGGCAGGTGTGCCTACATGTTCTAACCCCTATCGAGGAGCTGGTGCTGGACCTTATTGGAACGGCAATTGCTGAGTCCGTGGCCAGCGGCGGAACTGAATCAATTGAAGATGATGGTATCCTCATACCTAATCCTCGTCGCATCCCACTTCCTCCTCATCCCACAATCAGACTTAAAAGCTGTAGATGCTGTAAGCATGCATCTTTTACTTGCCCTCCGCCCCCACCATCCCCGCCCCCACCCTTCATCACAACCTATCCTTGTGCTTTTCTCTTTTCAGATATCCAAGAAGCACAACCCGGCCAGGCAGTGAAGGAACAGCAAGAAGGCGATGAAGATGAAGATGCACCATCACTCGATTTCACACTCGCAGCCACCAGCTCAAATACTGTGCATAATTTAGAGGATAGCATTGAGGCAGGATCTGCATTTGGTGAGACACCGGGCACGAGTGGACTGCAGCTAGGTAGGGGGCAAGGACAGCACACGGGTTCTGCTCCAGAGGACTCGGATGAGGACTTCGATGAGGAAGGCTACAGAAGAAGGCAAAGAAGGGTACACATAACAAATGCTTGGTGCATTGGTAGGCCTGCCAGAAAGCCTGCGTGCAATGTCAACGCACATGGAGGAATCCAGCACCATCTTGGCACAGGGCTTTGCGCAGAACTTGGAGTTCTTCCTTTCCAGCATGGAAATGGTGGCCAACTCCATTTGCACACTTGTGGACCCAACCATGATGCAGCATCTTATTGCCAATGTCGTAGCTTCCATTGCAGCATAAACAGAACGTCTGAGTGCTGCAGGTCAGCTTGCTGCCATACAAGCTCACACTGCTGCCAACATGGCTGTGGATTAGTGTGCAAAGGGGCTGACAGGGTGTCACAGCAGTCCAGCAATCTTCCCTCCAATAGATTACTAAGATTGCTGAGGTGTCGCCCCAGGGGAGGGGCAGTGGCTCCATGGAGCATGCACCTGCTGAATACTCTCAAAGATAGCATTCGTTCTCCTACCACTGCCACTCCTCCAGTGCCCTTGCTGTTGCCTGCCTGCCAGTCAGCTCAAACTGCTGCTGCCCATGCTGAGATGGTGCAGTCCATAGCTGGGCTGACTAGGCCCAGATCTGCTCAAAGTCATCCTCCAAGGACATCTGTATTCTCCTCCACTGAAAGTCAGCAGCCTTCCACCAGCCATGTTGCAGCCAGTGGGTGTAGGAACACCAGGCCAGGCAAAGGCACACTGAAGACCGGCACTAAGGGAATGCACAAGGGTGATTAGTTCACTTTTGTATGCAATATGACATGATTTCATTTATAAATTTGGTCTGGAATGTTTGTTTTGTGGTGGCTTTTATTTTTGCATTATGGCCAAGCGGACATTGTGATGGTCAGTGACAGAGAGAAAGTAAGCTGTGGGACGGTTGGTGAATGGGGAATTGGGGTTGCGGTTACTAGTATCACTCTTGGATGAGTTTTTCACGGTCAGCCCGGGTAGAACAGGGTTGTCTATGTTGCTTCCTCCCTTCCCCCTCCTCTTCCTCTTTCTTCTCCTCCTCCTGCACCTCTTCATGCTCCTGAGCCTCAGCTCATAGCTGGTGGCAAGCACTGTCCGCTCATAATGGTGAGGTTAATCAACATGCAGCAGACCACCATGAATCTTGACAACTGCACTTGACACCAAGTACAGCAGGGCTCCTCCAGAGCAGTCCAGGCAGCAGAAGCGTTGCTTTAGCCTGCCAATGGTCTACTCTAGCATGGCTTTCATTTTATGCATGCTGCCCACATGTGTGTGGGTTGCGCACCGGAGTCAAGAGCTATGTTGTAAGCAGGAAGGCCTTGTTGCCCAATATCCACCCTTTGGTTTGCTGTGGTGGCTGAAGTGCAGCTGGCACAGCAGATTGTCACAGAATGAAGGCATTATGACTGCTGCCAGGATACCGAGCATAGACCTGCATGATTTGCTGCCTATGGTTGCACACCAGCTGGACGTTGAGGGAGTGGAATCCCTTTCGGTTCTGGTATATGGCAGAGTTGACATGCAGTGTACACAAAGTGGTGTGTATGGAGTCAATGGCACTCTGCACCATGGGAAAGACTGTAATCCAAGTGAAGCTGCGTGCTTGCTCTGCCTGCTTGTCTCTGGCAAAAAAGAATGAAATGTAGTCAGTCCTCTTTGAACAGAGGGCCTCAGTGACATCCATTACGCAACAAGGGATACCAAACTGTGAGGTGTTGCAAATATCTCCATCTCCAGCCTGGAAGGAGCAAGACACATAAAAGATCATCAAAATGGCCTAGCATGCCTCTCAGTTGTACAAAACCGCTGTGAAAAACAAAAATAAAACTGGACGGGCCACCCAACATTGACCTCGGTACTGGCTTCGGACACAACATCAGCACACCCAGCCCAGTCGATCCTCACGAACATCTGGGGACTTGTGCCAAAATTGGGAGAACTGTCCCACAAACTAGTCAAGCAACAGCTTGACATAATCATATTCACAGAATCATACCAGACTCCTCCTCCAGTGGAGGGCAGAGAAACACAAGGCAAAGAACAAAAAGGGCCACTGGACACCAAAATTCTAAAAGGACAAAGGGTGTTAAAAAAACAAGCCTGAAGGCATTGTGTCTTAATGTAAGGAGTATCCGTAATAAGGTGGATGAATTAACTGTGCAAATAGATGTTAACGGATATGATGTGATTGGGATTACGGAGACGTGGCTCCAGGATGATCAGGGAACTCAACATCCATGGGTATTCAACATTCAGGAAGGATAGAATAAAAGGAAAAAGAGGTGGGGGGTAGTATTGCTGGTTAAGGAGGAGATTAATGCAATAGTTAGGAAGGACATTAGCTTGGATGATGTGGAATCTATATGGGTAGAGCTGCAGAACACCAAAGGGCAAAAAACGTTAGTGTGAGTTGTGTACAGACCTCCAAACAGTAATAGTGATGTTGGGGAGGGCATCAAACAGGAAATTAGGGGTGCATGCAATAAAGGTGCAGCAGTTATAATGGGTGACTTTAATATGCACATAGATTGGGCTAACCAAACTGGAAGCAATACGGTGGAGGAGGATTTCCTGGAGTGCATAAGGGATGGTTTTCTAGACCAATATGTCGAGGAACCAACTAGGGGGGAGGCCATCTTAGACTGGGTGTTGTGTAATGAGAGAGGATTAATTAGCAATCTCGTTGTGCGAGGCCCCTTGGGGAAGAGTGACCATAATATGGTGGAATTCTGCATTAGGATGGAGAATGAAACAGTTAATTAAGAGACCATGGTCCAGAACTTAAAGAAGGCTAACTTTGAAGGTTCCAGGCGTGAATTAGCTAGGATAGATTGGCGAATGATACTTAAGGGGTTGACTGTGGATGGGCAATGGCAGACATTTAGAGACTGCATGGATGAACTACAACAATGGTACATTCCTGTCTGGCGTAAAAATAAAAAAGGGAAGGTGGCTCAATCGTGGTTATCAAGGGAAATCAGGGATAGTATTAAAGCCAAGGAAGTGGCATACAAATTGGCCAGAAATAGCAGTGAACCCGGGGACTGGGAGAAATTTAGAACTCAGCAGAGGAGGACAAAGGGTTTGATTAGGGCAGGGAAAATGGAGTACGAGAAGAAGCTTTCAGGGAACATTAAGATGGATTGCAAAAGTTTCTATAGATATGTAAAGAGAAAAAGGTTAGTAAAGACAAACATAGGTCCCCTGCAGTCAGAATCAGGGGAAGTCATAACGGGGAACAAAGAAATGGCGGACCAATTGAACAAGTACTTTGGTTTGGTATTCACGAAGGAGGACACAAACAACCTTCCGGATATAAAAGGGGTCGGAGGAACTGAGGCAAATCCTTATTGGTCGGGAAATTGTGTTGGGGAAATTGATGGGATTGAAGGCCGATAAATCCCCAGGTCCTGATGGACTGCATCCCAGAGTACTTAAGGAGGTGGCCTTGGAAATAGCGGATGCATTGACAGTCATTTTCCAACATTCCATTGACTCTGGATCAGTTCCTATAGAGTGGAGGGTAGCCAATGTAACCCCACTTTTTAAAAAAGGAGGGAGAGAGATAACAGGGAATGATAGACCGGTCAGCCTGACCTCGGTAGTGGGTAAAATGATGGAATCAATTATTAAGGATGTCATAGCAGTGCATTTGGAAAGAGGTGACATGATAGGTCCAAGTCAGCATGGATTTGTGAAAGGGAAATCATGCTTGACAAATCTTCTGGAATTTTTTGAGGATGTTTCAAGTAGAGTGGACAAGAGAGAACCAGTTGATGTGGTATATTTGGACTTTCAGAAGGCTTTCGACAAGGTCCCACACAAGAGATTAATGTGCAAAGTTAAAGCACATGGGATTGGGGGTAGTGTGCTGACATGGATTGAGAACTGGTTGTCAGACAGAAAGCAAAGAGTAGGAGTAAATGGGAACTTTTCAGAATGGCAGGCAGTGACTAGTGGGGTACCGCAAGGTTCTGTGCTGGGGCCCCAGCTGTTTACACTGTACATTAATGATTTAGACGAGGGGATTAAATGTAGTATCTCCAAATTTGCGGATGGCACTAAGTTGGGTGGCAATGTGAGCTGCGAGGAGGATGCTATGAGGCTGCAGAGTGACTTGGATAGGTTAGGTGAGTGGGCAAATGCATGGCAGATGAAGTATAATGTGGATAAATGTGAGGTTATCCACTTTGGTGGTAAAAACAGAGAGACAGACTATTATCTGAATGGTGACAGATTAGGAAAAGGGGAGGTGCAACGAGACCTGGGTGTCATGGTACATCAGTCATTGAAGGTTGGCATGCAGGTACAGCAGGCGGTTAAGAAAGCAAATGGCATGTTGGCCTTCATAGCAAGGGGATTTGAGTACAGGGGCAGGGAGGTGTTGCTACAGTTGTACAGGGCCTTGGTGAGGCCACACCTGGAGTATTGTGTACAGTTTTGGTCTCCTAACCTGAGGAAGGACATTCTTGCTATTGAGGGAGTGCAGCGAAGATTCACCAGACTGATTCCCGGGATGGCGGGACTGACCTATCAAGAAAGACTGGATCAACTGGGCTTGTATTCACTGGAGTTCAGAAGAATGAGAGGGGACCTCATAGAAACCTTTAAAATTCTGACAAGGTTAGACAGGCTAAATGCAGGAAGAATGTTCCCAATGTTGGGGAAGTCCAGATCCAGGAGACACAGTCTAAGGATAAGGGGTAAGCCATTTAGGACTGAGATGAGGAGAAACTTCTTCACCCAGAGAGTAGTGAACCTGTGGAATTCTCTACCACAGAAAGTTGTTGAGGCGAATTCACTAAATATATTCAAAAAGGAGTGAGATGAAGTCCTTACTACTAGGGGGATCAAGGGGTATGGCGAGAAAACAGGAATGGGGTACTGAAGTTGCACGTTCAGCCATGAACTCATTGAATGGCGGTGCAGGCTAGAAGGGCCGAATGGCCTACTCCTGCACCTATTTTCTATGTTTCTATGTTTCTATCAGCATCCCTTGGTATGTCCTGTCCCACTGGCACGACAGATGCACCAGAGGTGGTGTGACAGTGGTATATAGTTGGAAGGGAGTGACCCTGGGAGTCCTCAACATTGACTCCGGACCCCATGAAGTCTCATGGCTTCAGGTCAAACATGAGCAAGGAACCCTCCTGCTGATTATCACCTCCTGCTCTCCCTCAGCTGATGAATCAGTTACTCCTCCATGTTGAACAGCACTTGGAAGAAGCACTGAGGGTAGCAAGGGTACCAAGAATGTACTCTGGGTTGGGGACTGCAATATCCATCACCAAGAGTAGCTCGGTAGCACCACTATTGACTGAGCTGGCCGAGTCCTGAAAGACACAGCTGCCAGACTGTGCCTGCAGCAGGTGGTGAGAAAACCTACTTGACCTCGTCCTCACCAATATACCTGTCGCAGGTGCATCTGTCCATATTGGTAGCCGTGACCACCGCACGGTGAAGATGAAGTCCCGTCTTTACACTGAGGGCACCCTCCATCGTGTTGTGTGGCACTATCACCGTGATAAATGGGATAGATTCAGAACAGATCTCGTAGCTCAAAACTGGGCATTCATGAGGCTCTGTGGGCCATCAGCAGCAGCAGAATTGTATTCCACCACAATCTGTAACCTCATGGCCCAGTATATTCTTTACTCTACCATTACCATGAACCAGGGTACTAACCCTGGTTCAATGAGGAGTGCAGAAGAGCATGCAGGTGCAGCACCAGGTGTACCTAAAGATGCTAAATGGTGAAAACAGTAAGCTATAGACTGAGCTAAGTGACCCCACAACCAACATGCTACAATGTACAACTCTGCAGTACTGCCACGTCCAGTCGTGAATGGTGTACCTAAAAATGAGGTGCCAACCTGGGAAAGCTGCAACACAGGACTACATGCATGCTAAACAGCAGAAGCAGCATGCTATAGACAGGGCTAAGAGATACCACAATCAACAGATCAGATCAAAGCTACATCCAGTCGTGAATGGTGATGGACAATTAAACAACTAATGGGAGGAGGTAGCTCCATAAATATTCCCATCCTCAATGATGGCGGAGCCCAGCACGAGTGGGAAAGACAAGGCTGAAGTGTTTGCAACCATCTTCAGCCAGAAGTGCTGAGTGGATGATCCATCTCAGCCTCCTCCTGAGGTCCCCATCATTACAGAAGCCTGTCTTCAACCAATTTGTTTCATTCCACGTGATAGTAAGAAATGGCTGAGCGCCCAGGATACAGCAAAGGCTATGGGCCCCGACAACATCCCAGCTGTCGTGATGAAGACTTGTGCTCCAGAACTAGCTGTGCTTCTAGCCAAGCTGTTCCAGTACAGCTACAACACTGGCATCTATCCAACAATGTGAAAAACTGTCCAGATATTTCCTGGCCACAAAAAGCAGGATAAATCCAATCCAGCCAATTACCATGTCATCAGTCTACTCTCAATCATCAGCAAAATGATGGAAGGTGTCGTCGACAGTACTATCAAGTGGCAATTGCTCACCGATGCTCAGTTTGGGTTCCACCAGGACCACGTGGCTGCAGACCTCATTACAACCTTGGTCCAAACATGGACAAAAGAGCTGAATTCCAGAGGTGAGGTGAGAGTGACTGCTCTTGACATCAAGGCAGCATTTGACTGAGTGTGGCATCAAGGAGCCGTAGTAAAATTTAAATCAATGAGAATCAGTGATAAACTCTCCACTGGCAGAAGTCATACCTAGCACAAAGGAAGATAGTTGTGGTTGTTGGAGGACTATCATCTCAGCCCCAGGACATCACTGCAGGAGTTCCTTAGGGCAGTGTCCTCAGTGTCTTCATCTGCTTCATCAATGAGTTACCCTCTACCATAAGGTCAGAAGTGGGGATGTCCATTGATTAAACAGTGTTCAGTGCCATTTCCAACTCCTCAGACAATGAAGCAGTCCGTGCCCACATGCAACAAGACTTGGACGTCATTCAGGCTTGGGCTGATAAGTGGCAAGTAACATTCGCACCACACAAGTGCCAGGCAATGACTATCTCCAACAAGCAAGAGTCTAACCACTGCACCTTGACATTCAATCGCATTACCATCGCCAAATCCCCTACCATCAACATCCTGGGGGTCACCATTGATCGGACCAGCCAAATAAATACTGTGGCTACAAGAGTAAGTCAGAGGCTGGGTATTCTGTGGTGAGTGTCTCACCTCCTGACTCCCCAAAGCCTTTCCACCATCTACAAGGCACAAGTCAAGAGTGTGATGGATTACTCTCCATTCGACTGGATGAGTGCAGCTCCAATAACACTCGAAGTTCGATACCGTCTTAGACAAGGAAGCGGCTTAATTGGCACCCTATCCACTACCTTTAACATCATTCCCTCCACCAGCGATGCACCGTGGCTGCAGTGTGTACCATCTATGAAATGCATTGCAGTAACTCGCCAAAGCTTCTTCAACAACACCTCCAAAGCCCACGGCCTCTACCACCTAGAAGAACAAGGGCAGCAGGTACATGGGAACACCAGCACCTGCAAGTTCTCCTCCAAGTTACACACCATCCTGGCTTTGAAATATATCGGCATTCCTTCAAAGTTGCTGGGTCAAAATCTGCGAACTCCCTCCCAAACTATGAGAGTAGCTTCACTACATGGACTGCAGTGGTCCAAGAAGGCAAGTCCAAAGTCTCAAGGGCAATTAAGGATGAGCAATAAATGCTGGATTTTTCCAGTGACGCTCACATCCCAGGAATGAACAATAAACAAAAATCTACTCAATTTCTCGTCATAGAACAACACACTCATCCCAGAGATCAATCTAGTGAGCCTTCGTTGCACCGCTTCTAAGGCATGTATATCCTTCCTCAGATAAGGAGAGCAAAACCGTGTACAGTACTCCAGGTGTGGTCTCACCAAAGCACTGCACAATTGTAGTAAGATTTCCATACTCTTGTACTCCAACCCCTGCAAAAAAAAAGGCCAACATGTAATTTGCCTTCCTAATTGCTTGCCTTCTCAAGGCCAATTATGGATGGGCAATAAATGCTGGCCTTGCCAGCAATGCCCACATCTCAGAACAAATAAAAATAATCCTGCAAGCTAACTTTCTGTGTTACCTGTACGAGGACACCTAAATACCAACATTTAATTGTTTTTCACCATTTTAAAAATATTCTATTTTTCTATTTTTCCTACCAAAGTGAACAACCTCACATTTCCCCACAGTATACTTCATCCTTATTGCCCACTCACTTAACCTGTCTGTGATATCTTCTGTACGACCTCACAAACACATAGGCTCTAGAATAGCTGATAACTTCAGGAACCTGTCAGGTGACCTGTTCCCTCTTTATTGTTGTAAACAGCAATGGCTGCATTACCACAGTAGTCCACTAGGAAGAGCTATATATATAAAATACTTCTCCCTCCTTAATGAAGAAGCAATTATAACAACAATCATCTTACATAACTTGCATGGTTATACATAACAAAGGATATGGACTCATTTTGCCATATTTACAAGTCAAGCTTAACCACTTGTTTTCTGTTTCAGAGAGGATACCTTTGCCCTCAAACAGAACTTTCCAAACATGGTGTCGAACTTAGACTCATTCTAGGCTGACCCTAAGGAAAGTTTTGTTGCCCTTGATCTACATTTGAACTCTCTATAACTTCAGGCTGTTTGTCTGCCTGACTCGGACTCAGACTTAAATTCTGACTTTCTCTTGGACTTGTTTCCAGTACATTTGATGTAGAATATGCTACTGGTACTCTACTTGTATCAAAACTATCTGAGTCAGAAATAATTGAATCATTCCACATCTGTAGGTAAAATATGATCGATATGAACAAACCTAACCTGTCCATGATCAAATATCTTGACCAAATATGCGAGGACCATATATCTTCACCACTCTTCCTAGTAACCACTTTAACCATTTATGGTGATGGTTCTTCACTCTCACCTTCTGATTTAATTTCACACTTCGCTCTTTTACTCTACCTCTATCACGATTCTCTTTCTGTCTTGATTGTTTCTCTTCCACACACTGTGCCAAGTTTGGATTTAACAACGAGAATCTGGCTCGTGGCTGTCATTTGAGAAACAAATTTGCTGGTGTTCTACCAGTAGTTGTATGAGGAGTATTACGATACGTAATTAGAAAATTAGCCAATTTGTGATCCAATGACAACAGTCGTTTTTTTGGATTTGGATGCAACATCTGTTTGATGAGGGCACATTTTATAATTTGTACTGTGCGTTCTGTTGCACCATCTGGGAGGCCATATGGAGAAAATAATCTACGCAAAATGTGTAATATTTTACTTTTTATTTTCTGCATTGGAAACACCTCTACTCACTTTGAATGGCTATCAATCACAATGAGCAATTGCTGTCTGTCTAGCTCAGCAAAATTGATATGTAACCTTTCCCACACCCTGGAAAGCCATTTCCATTGCTGCAATGGCACTGATGGTGGTTTCTTGCTCACCGATTGACATGTAGTACACTGACTAACGATGTACTCTATATCTTTATCTAGACCTGGCCACCATAAGTAACTGCATGCAAAACTCTTGGTCAAGCACGTTCCCAGGTGCTGGTCGTGACGATCTCCAAACAACTTAGACCTGAACTTATTTGGGATAACTATTCTTGCACCCCACATGATACAACCTTTATCGACTGATAATTTATTCCTACGAATGAAGAATGGATGAATATCTTTCTCTCATACCTGGTTTGGCCAGCCATTTGCGATGCAATCATACACCTTTGTCCGAACTGGGTCACATTTGATTGCTCTACCAATCTCTTCAGCTGTGACTGGCAGTTCATCAATGTATGAAAAATAGAACACTTCTTCCCTCTTGGGTGTAACTTGGGGATGGCAACCTGGATATAGCATCAGCATGACTATCTAACTTGGGTATAACAACAATGGGTGTAGCCCAATTACTTATATCTATTTTGAGATAATGTTCTCAGTTTCTAGTACTGCCACCTCTTTTCGATGAACCTTACAGGCAAAGTACCACCCAGTCTCATGGCGGCCAAGGGCGGTCCTTTGGGCAACACTTGGGCGGGCCTTGGCCTTCACCAATTTCGGCCCCTAATCTTTATCTAAACTTGGCCACCATAAGTAACTGCATGCAAAACTCTTGGTCAAGCACATTCCCAAGTGCTGCTCATGAAGATCTCCCAACAATTTAGACCTGAACTTATTTGGAATAACTATTCTTGCAACCCAAATGATGCAATCTTTATCCACTGATAATTAATTCCTACGAACAAAGTTATGGATGAAATCTTACTCTGATACCTGGTTTGGCCAGCCATTAGCTATGCAATCATACACCTTTGACATAACTGGGTCATGCTTGGTTGCTCTATCAATCTTTCCAGCTGTGACTGGCAGTTCATCAATGTATGAAAATAGAACACTTCTTCCCGATTGGGTGTAACTTGTGATAGGAAAGGCAATCGAGACATAGCATCAGCATTACTGTGATCAGCTGATCATCTGTAATCAATATCATATGTATATGCTGACAAAATCAAAGCCAATCTCTGAACTCGGGCTGCAGCTAATTTTGGAACTGGGGATTTTGGATGGAGGATTGCTGTCAGGGGCTTGTGGTCTACACCAATGGTAAACTTATGAACATACAAGTATTTGTGGAACTTCTTGACCCCAAAAATTAATGCCAAAGCTTCCCTTTCGATTTGCGCATAATTACGCATCACTGGCACTGAGAGTACATGAAGCAAAAGCAATTGGTCTCTCCTCCCCACTATGTCGTACATGAGAGATTACTGCCCCAACTCCATACAGAGAGGCGTCACATGCTAGTTTGATCTCCTTAGATACGTCATAGTGAACTAACATGGTACTCTCTACCAATTGGCTTTTACACTCCTTGAATGCTGCGTCGCATTCTTCTGACCACTTACGAGGGACCTGTTTTTTTTCAACAGCTCATTCAGTGGATGCAACACTGTAGCCAAATTTGGTAGGAACTTCCCATAATAGTTCAAAAGACCCAAAAATGATCGAAGTTCAGTGACATTCTTGGGAGTAGGTGCATTTCTGATTGCATCCAGCTTTCCCTTGGTTGGATGTAAACCATCTTTGTCTACTCTATGCCCTAAGTACTCCACTGAATTTTGAAATAACTCATACTTGCGAGCAGTCACTTGTACTCTGTGCTTCTCTAGCCGTTTGAGCACTTCATTCAATATATTATTATGAATTTGCTTGTTTGGGGCTGAAATTAGTATGTCATCTAAATAACGTGCTACCCCTTCAATAGCTAGCAAAATCTGGTTCATCACCCTTGGAATATGGCGGGGGCGGAAGATACTCCAAATATGGTGGGGGCGGAAGACACTCCAAATGTTAAACATAGAAACATACAAACATAGAAAGTAGGTGCAGGTGTAGGCCATTCTGCCCGTTGAGCCTGCACCAGCATTCAATATGATCATGGCTGATCATGCAACTTCAGTACCCCATTCTTGCTTTCTCTCCATATCCCTTGATCCTTTTAACCGTAAGGGCCACATCTAACTCCCTTTTGAATATATCTAACGAACTGGCCTCAACAACTTTCTGTGGTAGAGAATTCCACAAGTTCACAATTCTCTGAGTGAAGAGGTTTCTCCTCATCTCGGTCCTAAATGGCTTACCTTTTATCCTGAGACTGTGACCCCTGGTTCTGGACTTCTCCAACATTGGGAACATTCTTCCTGCATCTAACCTGTCCAATCCCGTCAGAATTTTATATGTTTCTATGAGATCCCCTCTCATTCTTCTAAATTCCAGTGAATATAAGCCTAGTCGATCCAGTCTTTCTTCATATGTCAGTCCTGCCATCCCGGGAATCACTCTGGTGAATCTTCGCTGCACTCCCTCAATAGCAAGAATGTCCTTCCTCAGATTAAGAGACCAAAACTGCACACAATACTCAAGGTGTGGTCTCACCAAGGCCCTGTACAACTGCAGTTAGATCTCCCTGCTCCTATACTCAAATCCCCTCGCTATGAAGTCCAGGATGCCATTTGCCTTCTTTACTGCCTGCTGTACCTGCATGCCTACCTTCAATGACTGATGTACCATGACACCCAGGACTCATTGCACCTCCCCTTTTACTAATCTGTCACCATTCAGATAATAATCTGCCTTCCTGCTTTTGCAACCAAGGTGGATAACCTCACATTTATCCACATTATACTGCATCTGCCATGCATTTGCCCATTCACCTAACCTGTCTAAGTCCCCCTGCAGCCATCTAGCAGCCTCCTCACAGCTTGCACTGTCACCCAGCTTAGTGTCATCTGCAAACTTGGAGATATTACATTCAATTCCTTCGTCTAAATCATTAATGTATATTGTAAATAGCTGGGTCCCAGCACTGAACCCTGCGGCACCCCACGAGTCACTGCCTGCCATTCTGAAAAGGACCTGTTTATTCCCACTCTTTGCTTCCTGTCTGCCAACCAGTTCTCTATCCACATCAATACATTACCCCCAATACCATGTGCCTTAATTTTGCACACTAATTTCTTGTGTGGGACCTTGTCAAAAGCCTTTTGAAAGTCCAAATACACCACATCCACTGGTTCTCCCTTATCCACTCTACTAGTTACATCCTCAAAAAATTCTAGAAGATTTGTCGAGCATGATTTCCCTTTCATAAATCCATGCTGACTTGGACCTATCCTGTCACTGCTTTCCAAATGCGCTGCTATTATATCTTTAATAATTGATTCCAACATTTTCCTCACTACCGATGTCCGGCTAACCGGTCTATAATTCCCTGTTTTCTCTCTCTCCCTCCTTTTTTAAAAAGTGGGGTTACATTAGCTACCCTCCAATCCATTGGAACTGATCCAGAGTGTATAGAATGTTGGAAAATGACTACCAATGCATCCACTATTTCTAGTACTCTGGGATGCAGATTATCAGGCCCTGGGGATTTATCGGCCTTCAGTCCCTTCAATTTCCCTAACACCATTTCCTGAATAATAAGGTTTTCCCTCAGTTCCCCCTTCTCGCTAGACTCTCTGTCCCCTAGTTTTTTTAGGAGGTTATTCGTGTCTGCCTTCGTGAAGACAGAACCAAAGTATTTGTTCAGTTGGTCTGCCATTTCCTTGTTCCCCATTATATGGTAGCCTATTAAATTGATATAGGCCTAGATGAGTATTTATAGTCAAGCATGACTTGGACTCCTCATCTAGTTCAAGTTGTAAGCAGGCATTTGTGAGATCTAATTTTGAGAAGATCTGACCACCTGTCAGTTTTGTGAACAAATCTTATATATTTGACAATGTATTAGGGAGATTACCTTCTAGAACCGGATTTACAGTTACTTTATAATCACCACACAACTGTACCTCACCATCGGACTTAGGTACAACAACAATGAGTGTAGCCCAATTACATAGCTCTATCTTAGAGATAATGTTCCCAGTCTCTAGTCTTTTGAATTCTTGCACAACTTTCTCCTTGAGTGCATATGGTATGGGAATGGCTTGTAGTAAACTGTCTAGCATCCTTCTGTACCTTGACACTTGTCTTGAGCCTTAGATCGGACTGCCTGTTTCACAGAACACCTTCGGATACTTCTCGATGACATCATCCTTCGATGCAAATCTCGTTTCAACACGAGAAATCTCACTCCAATCCAGCTTCAGTGATCCCAACCAATTTCTTCCCAGTAAGGCAGACTTGTCTCTTGCCACTACCAAGAGAGGTAAGCTCTGCAATTGATCCTTGTATTTCACTGATACAGTGATACGACCTACCACAGGAATGTTCTCTCCTGAGTAGCCTCACAGTTCGATCTTGGATTTCTCCAATGGGAAATCATGCAATTTGTCAAGATATAATGATTCTGGTACTATGCTCACGGATTCACCAGTGTCGATTTCCATAGTTCCTGTAACGTCGACATGGATGATACTTTTTGAATCGCTGTTAGATACTCTTGTGCTCCTGATGATGTGTATCTCTTCATCCTGTTGCTTTTCTTCCACACTATGCAGTCCCTGGGATTTCTACTTACAGTCTTGAAAGTTGGTTTACTCTTCAGTTGGCATGGCTTCGCAAGATGCCCAGTTTTCCTGCAGAAGAAACACTCTGCCTTCACATATGGACAACTTTGAGCAATGTGTTGTCCCAGGCACCGATACCATGACTTCAATGTTCTGTTACCATTGGCAGTTGCTGAGACCTTGGGACAAAACTACCTTTTACTTTTAACTTGCATGCAATTCACCTCGGTTGCCTGACGACTGGAAATGGTACGAAATTCTCGGGAATATTGGTCGGCCATGTCCATTGACATAGCTGTCTGACAAGCTAAATCAAAAGTCAAGTTAGGAGTTGTCTTCTGATCACATTATTTTTCATCCCACAAACAAAACGGTCAAGCAATGCTCGGTCCTGAAAGTGTCTGAAATGACAGTGAATAGATAGCTTATTTAATACTACGATGTACTCACTGATATTTTCATCAATAAATTGATCTCTTATTCCGAAACGATAACTTTCAGCAATTTCCAGGGGCTCAGGACTGTAGTGCAATCTGCTTAAGTAATGTTTCCTTCGGCTTGACAGGCACAAGCACATTTTTTAGGGTTTCATACACTTCGGGCCCTGCTTCAGTTAAGAAAATAGCCTGCTTTCTTTCCAAAACCACACGATTACGGTTTTCATCATTGGGGACTTCGATTATACTATTGGCGGTGAAAAACGTTTCTAGCCGCTCCACTACGCTCCGAAAGTCTCGCAGTCGCATTGAAACTCCCCCAAGCACCCTATTATTCCCATAAGTGCGGCCATCTGGACTCTGACAGTTCAGTCAAGTGTGCTTGTAATTTACCTTGAATTTTTAGCTGTTAATCAAAACAAAGATGCTCTCAAAGTCTCTCTGTCGGTTGGCTGAATCATCCACCAACAAAAATTTCAGCTCGGTTATTCAGAAATCCTATCCTTCATCGCCAATGTGAGATCTTCTGTATGACCTCACAAACACACAGGCTCTAAGATGGCTGATAACTTCAGGAACCTGTCAGGTGACCTGTTCCCTCTTTATTGTTGTAAACAGCAGAGGCTGCATTACCACAGTAGTCCACTGGGTGGAGCTATATACATATTATATATACTCTCTATATCCCTTTGCAGGCTCTTTTTGTATCCTCCCCACAGCTTACTTTCTGGATTCTCAATTAACCACACGCGGCTAGTGGCTAATGCTCTGGTCAACACTGGTTTAAAGGTGATGTTAAACTTCAGAAACATTGGCTTGAGGCAAATAGTAGCCTATCTGGGTTCCAAGCTACTTCCTTTGATGGTTATGGATGCAAGCCCAATCAAAGTGAGAAATATTTTGTATGTATTTTCATGATCTGTACATAAAAATATAGTGAGTTTAATTATTTTTAAGTCCATAAAGTTTGTACAGTTTTGGATCTGCTTCAAGGCATAAGCTAATGGAGGGAGTAATAGGCGAGCCTGGGTGCAGCCCTGCACCTTTGTTCAATGATTCTCAGTTTACCAGCACCTCAATGCCAGCACAAATGTCAAAATTAATTTGGCCTTGGTCCCTTTAAGGAAACCAGTTGATGTCACGAGATCAAATGACGTCACCAGACCCATTTCCTCCAATTGGAGAAATTCAAGCCCAATCAAGGGAAATTCATTTCAGACAGTGGGATGGAGTCAGCAACTGAGTCGGGACCCACCACCGATGTCGCCTGCCACGGACCCACCGAGGTCAAGAAAATTGCAGTCTGTGTGCTGTTAATAGATTCAATTAAATTAGATTACTATGTTATAATTACTCATAGTACAAAAGGTTTACTATTAATTTTCTTGGTTGTATTTGCTGAGGAAATGGTTTATGTGTTCAGAAAAGGTTAAATTATCACTTTGAATGAGATTTAACATTTAGTGTATTTGTGCCATATGCATATCAGTTTTACTGTTTAATATCCTCTGTAGTTTGCTAAGTGCAGCATTCTGAAGCACACTTTAATAATGTGGAAGATAACAGATAACAAGGGAGGAAGAGACTGCAAGAAGAAAATTATATTAAAAAAATATAATCTATTTCTCTAATGTAACTTACAATAACATGCGAAAACTAGACAGAAAATACGAGATGAAAGGGAAACAAAAAATAATAAAGCAACATTTCAGTGATGGTATCAGCAGAGGAGGAGTCCTGCTGAGAGTTTCACTGTAAAGGGCTCTGCCCCATATAAGCTAAAACAAATTTTGGATGCCAAATTCTGACCTGATATTGATATAAATGAGGAATCCATCACTGGACTTAACTTTTCAAAGTCCTAGTGAATTCCTGGAGTCAGTTTAGTGTAAGGTTGTAAAATTAGCTAACATATGGATGTGTGTATCCAGTAGAAACCCACTCTCTACAGAGCAGAATTATTTCAATTAATCACTTCTGTTATGAATTAGAGCAGCATGCAAGAGACTCTCAAAAACATTTTTATTCCTAATGCTGCAGTAATCTAACATGGAATTTTTAAATATTCAATGCAATGCACCAGTGTATAGTATTTGGTAGGAAGAGCTGTGTTTGTTCTGTACTGCTGAGTTACCATCTTTGTCTGTCAGCATGTACTTGTATAGCTTTTGAGTACCTGTTTGATAGGCACCTATTTATTTTTTTAAATGTTGACAGAATTATGGGCCCAATTTTCCCCAAACCCTTTTTTCGGCGCACTTGGCTTAAATGCACCGACTTTGCGTGCTGGAAACGCCGCCGAAAAAGAGGGGCCCCATCCTGCCCGCTCTGCCGACTCTCTGGTGTCCCAGCGTGGTGCAGCTAGTGAAGTGGGGGGGGGGGGGCGGAGCAACAGGCCAGCGCAGAAAGCACTGCTGGCAGCTGCGCGCATGCACAGTGACGTCTGCGCGCATGCTCCTGCCCTCCCAGCATGTCCTGCGGGCTGTGAGCAGGACCCGATGCCCGTAGCCCCTATCGCCGACCGAAGGGACACCCCGATCTTCGCCACACCCTATCCCCGACTGAGTGGCCTCCTGCACGCACCAGCCGGCCGGCCCGCTGAGTTCCCGGGTCGAGGTAGGACTTCAGTTTTATTTTTTATGTATTGATGGTTGTGCTTGAGAGTTTTGATTGGGCGGAGGGGAGAAGGAGAGTTTTGGGGTGGGGGGAGATAAAGAATGTTCTTTGGGGGAGGGGGGAAAGAGTGTTGTGGGGGGGGAGATGGAGAGTTTTGGGGGGGGGAGAAAGAGTGTTTTGATGCGGGGGGCGGAACTTAAAAAAAAACTTGATTCTGGCATAAAGGTAGGACTTCTATTTTTAATTTGTTATTGATTGATTGTTTATTACTTTTTGTGGATGTTTAGTGCTTTGTAAGTCTTGGTGCAGGTCCTCAGCTTCCTTCTATTTTTTAATTTGTTATTGAACGCTTATTTTTGTGCTTTGTTTAGTGCTTTGTAAGTGTTGGTGCTTTAAACGTACTAACCTGCGACGAATTCTTAACTGCCCGCAATGTTTTTCAGAGCTGGCCACATACGCTGACCTAAGTCGATTTGGAGTAAGTTTTAGCTGGCCAAAGTGACATGAATGGCCAAAATTGGCGTAAGTGTCTGGGAATGCCCCCTTTTGAAAAAAAAACTGAACTCAAAAAAATCGTACCTAACTGACTGACTCTGGAGCAAATTTTAGCGGGAAAATGGCATTTTTTAACTTAGGTCAGAAAAAAAACTTACTCCAAAAAAATTGATGCAAGTCATGGCCAAAATTGGGCCCAGTATTTTATTTAACTCAACCTGCTGAGGCAATCCATGTGGCATCATAAAATAGTGAGGTTTCTCTCAGTGTGAAAGTTGTATTTCAAAATGATACAACAAACCATGATGCAATATGGCTATAACTTATTAATACTTTACTATAGACTTTAACAGATTCCACCAGAATGTAAAATTAATTTTATGGGGACGATTTTCATCCTACCTGCCTGGCAGAAACAAGATGGTGAGCAGTTAAATTCGTCCAAGTTACCGATGCGCCCTGGAGCTGGCGGGAGCTGACTGTTTCCGATTTTAACCTGCTATACTGAGTAGCTGGCAAGAACATCCACAGTGTCGCCCCCCTACCCAATCGCAAGACAGCCTGGCAGCTGATCCCGCCACCTACCTGGTGTCAGAAGACGGATTCCAGCGATTTTCCTCTACTTCCCTCCTAAAACAGGTGGGAAGTCGGCCGGCAGGATTTAAATGACTCTTGACTGTTAAAACTGGCATGATCTCATTCTGTCACAGGTGGGCAGAAATGTAAGTTGTCAGAGCGGTTTTGTGCAGGAAACCCACTGGCAGCTCTGTCAAAGCGTCAGACAACTGAGGGTTGAAATTCCATGGGGGGTTCCAATGGTTTTTTTCCTGGAGATTCTGCCAGTCTCCACCCTGGAGTTACGATGGTAGACCAGAGGAATGCCATGAAATTTCAATCCTCCCCTATGTGTACTGCATGCCTTTCTCTGTTCTTCTGCAGAGGAATGGGCGTATTTTTGATTTAAATCGCCAAAGTAAGAAATATCAATCCCAGGTAGTGGAAAATATACCCACCTTTTTAGCACCTGGTATCAATCACTCCCAGGTTACGTATAAGGGCCTAGAAATTTGGCTGTGCAGTGCTCATTTCTTGGGTGCTAAATAGCCACCTAAATCTCCGATATACCAGACGGGAAGCACACACTCATCACAAGCTGGAAGTGCGCCACCCACCATATTGGTAAAGAAGAAAATATTGGCGTACTGCATCCATGCAAGAAACACAAGTTATTGGGGCAGAAATTGCGCTCTGCCGGAAACTGGGTGCACCTGCCATTTTTGAAGTGTTCTGGCCACCGCAAAATGGATGTGGTGGCCGATCTGGCGAAATTCAGCTCCTCAGGGTTTTTTCAGCGGCGTGGAAATGGATCATCATGGGGGGGGAAGTGGGAGTGGAGTGGGCTGGGCATCACTAGCAGGGCGGAAGTGGGAGCGGGACAGAGTCCACAGCTGTCAGTCAACAGTGCCGCGCTGGTGCATCACAACGTCTCTCCCCTTCAGTTAAAGGGGAGGGCTGCTGCGAACTCTGCATTCATTTTAGTTAGCTCACTGGGCCACCAGGGAGGGTTGTGGCCAGGCCAGCGATTGGCACCCAAGACGGGGTGCCAGGTTACCTGTTGGTGGCCCGGCCGAACCTGGGGCATAATTGTTGGCCACAACTGGCAGCCGGCTGACAAAAAAAAATAATATCGTGGCCATGCTGCCATTTCACACAGAGTGCACCAACAGCAAAAGCTGTCAGGGCACCAGCCTGTGGTGGCGCCGCTCTGGCAGGGCAATTTCGCGAGGGGGTCCCCGCCAGATGGTAAGGGGTCAGCGCATGCACATCACGGCGGGAAAATGGCCGGAGTGGTCCTGGACACCACTCCGCTCCTGAGAAAGAGCAGTTTCTAAAATGGCATCCCCTCCACGGAGAGTCGGCAGCCATTCCACGCTGCCCCGTAGCCGCCGCATTACGGCGGTCAGAGGCCTTATCGAAATGGGCAATTTTGGAGCCATATCATTGCATATACAAATAAGAGGCTAGATTTATTTCAAAGAATGTGGACCAGTGTCGGGTGCCATTATGCCCCTCCTATTTTGCCACCTATTTCCTCCCCTCCCACCAGTCACAACAGCTACGCACCTCCCACCCCCCCGTCCCACCACCACCTGAGGTCCACTGTTACGCCAGCAGCCGTCCGATCGACAATTGCAATTTGCATATGAGCTGCCTGTTGCTCTCGGCAGCTCACCAGCTCAATGTAAATGAGGCCCAAAACCCAATATCAGGGGTGCTTTGGGCCTCACCATCCAGGCGCAGGGATTGTTTCCTGCACTCCCCACTCCACGCATGACCAAAAATGTCATTACTGGGCCAGCATATCCAAATCCAGAATAAAACTCCCTCCACTCTGCCCCAGTAATCCAATTCCTGGGAAGAGAACCTTGCAGTGCACTAGTATGACTTTTTTTCATTTTCTGTGCCAAGTACTCTTTTGCCCTTTTGAATAACACTGGCAATTTAGTACAAACTATTGCTCAATCATGGTCAGTTTTATGCCACAGACCCGTGTCTAATTCGAACTGAATTTAAACTCTCCAAACTCCATTTCACAAAGTACCCTATCACATCTCTTGGACTCTGGTCCCAGAAGTCAAAAGACATAGGCCTGAAAATTCCCATTTATGCAGGATTTCTGCTGCATTGCAGGCGAAGCTACAGTGGTGAGCCTGGAAAAAAATCCAAGGAAATCCCAGGCCATGATCCAGTATGCTGATCAGTTCCTTAGAAAATATTTAATCAGAAACCAGCCTCTATGAACAGATAATCTCACCATAACATTTAGAAATGTAAAACAGATTGCTCTGCATTCTAGATCACTGTGTTCCTCTGATGGTATCAGAACCTTTACTGAATGGTTGCTGAAGTCACATGGATGTAGAATTTCTATAGTTCCAAAATTATTGTGGGGGATCAAGATATCTGCCTCCCTCACCCCTGCCCCACAGAAAGTCTACCTGAGATGGTTAAGTAAAACCAAGATCTCAGAGCTCATGAACTGTTGCTATCTGCCAAAAAGCCTTGGCAGTGGGATGAAAGTGAGAGAGTTGTTGCCTTTTCAGGTACTGCTAAGCAGATGAAGCATATAGTATGTAAAGAACAATGGGCTGAATATTTGAGCACTCTGGAGGGGCAGCAATGGCGGCGGAAGGCATTTGCGTGCGGGGGGCCAGCTTCCAGCGCCCCGCCGGCACATTTGGTGCCGGGTTTGCGAAGGTGCGGAGCAGTACCGCCCGGGAGACGTGAGCCGGTGTGCAATGCTTTTGATTGTGACACCGGCTCGATATTTAGATCGTGCCCGCTCCATAGCATTCCGTAGCGCGCCCTAGTGGGACTGTCGGTGAAAGCTGGTATTCCAAACTACACCGGCCGAAGAGATTGAAGAAATGTCTACCTCAGGTAAGTGTGATTAGTTTTAATTTTTTTATTTTTGCGATTTATGTTAGGGTCGTGTCAGTAATGAATTGGGAATGTTTTTGGTGTATTTTTTTCTCCACGGAAGCCTCTGTTAGGGCATGCCCAGGCCAGCTGTTTAGCTCTGGATTTTTAGTGGCTCAGCCGGCCCAGCGCCCAAAAAGAGCCTCCCAAACTCCAGGCCCAGCTGATGAATTTTGTGGCGGCAGACACAAACCATTTGTCAGTGCAAAATGTACTGCTCCGCCCGAGACAATTTCACAACAGAGACATGACTGAATTTCTTCCCCTATCTATTTTGTCAAGAATAATTTTGGAGCAAAATGGTAAGCAAGAATACTTTAGCCAGAGTAATGGAAATTATGATTTTTTTTTTAATGCCTCATTCATTTAAATGCACTTCTGACATGCTACCCTCTGGCAAAAAATAGAATTATGATAAAATGCCAGGCCTGTTGTGGTGATGCCACCTTTCCACAGGGAAAGTAATGAATGTGCTTCCCCTTGCAAACACATTCACTGCTTTCCCTGTGGACAGCTTATTGATTGGTTTGGCATTTGTCACCAGTGACTTGGAAGGATCCAATGATGTGAAAGTTTAATACGTCTGTGCGGAAGAGGTTATCTTGAGGAGGTGACATAGATCTGTGACAACTTCCTTTGTGAAGCAGAGGAGGCAATGACAAGTTTAGTCAAAGGCTCAGGTCGGACTGTCTGGGTTTGTAAATGAAACTTTTGGAGTAAGGACAAATGTGTATACACCAGGGGGCCGAAATTGTCCCTTTCGATAAGGCCTCTGACCGACAGCAAGCGGCAGCCACGGGGCGTCGTAGAATGGCCGCCGACTCTCCGTGGAGGGGCCAGCATTTTAGAAATTGCCTTTCCTCAGGAACGGAGCAGTGTCTGGGACCGCTCCGGCCATTTTCCCGCCGCGGTGTGCATGCACCGACCCCTTACCGTCTGGCGGGGACCTCCCCTCACAAAATTGCCCCTCACCCGAAATTGCCCCACTGGAGCGGCGCTGGCACTGGCCGGTGCCCCCGACAGTTTTTGCATCCTCTATTGGGTACCAGGCCACTGGCCCGGCCAAAATCCTCCATTGTGACGGTGTGACACGCCAACGGGATGACGTTATCAGTGCGGTGCTGATGACTGACAGCTGCGGACACTCCATTCCACCCTGCCATTGATGCCCAGTCTACTCTGCTCCCACTTTCCCCCATGATGATCCACTCCACCACCCCCCGCCCCAACCGCTGGAAAAAAAACCCCGAAGAGCTGAATTTCGCCAGATAGGCCGTCGCATCTATTGTGGCGGTCAGAACACTTTAAAACCGGTAGGAGCACTCCATTTCCGGTGGAGGGCAATTTCTAACCCCAGCTCTCTTGTTCAATTCATGATCTGTTCTTCCTCCTCCAAATCTGGGAACATGTTTGGAAACCCCAAGAAAATCCCATTCTGCCATTTTGCTTGCTGCAAGTGAAATTACATCTGGAAGCAAGACTGTTGTAGAGAAAGGAACGGTAAATAAAAGCCTTACAATGCAAGCAAATTGGTCTAAATATCAACAAAAAGTAATGTACCAATGATAATGTAGATAAAGAAAAATAATGCCATTAAAACAATTCAAACAGTATCCTTAGTGTTCCTAAAGTAACTGTTAGAATATTAATTTTATTACTTAACACAATGTTAAAATGTAGGATAATTCTGAAACACACACATATAGTACCAACAATAACAACTTCAATTTATATGGTGCCTGTAATGTAGAAAACACCCAAAGCTGAGAGAATTCCAGAGTTTAGGGTCTAGATGACTGATAGCTTCCAATTGTAAAACAAATGGATTTTGGGATGCACACGTGGCTAGAACTTGAGGAACACACATTTCTCAGAGGGTTATAGGGCTGAAGAAGATTAGAGATAGGGAGGGGCTTTTCATCTATTTTCATCTTTCCTGTTTGTCTTTCCCACCATACAGCCTCCTTTGGAAGGGGTGACAATCAGTGCCATATATTTCCTTCAAGTCAGTTAAGAGGGGCAATCTGACTTCTTTCTTCCACCTTACTTTTATATGGCAAGCTGAAACTTAAAAGTAGAAACTGTCATGTATCTTACATTATTATATATAACTGTATCCTAACGTGCTATACATGACTGTAATAAGATATGATCTGTAACCACCAGCATACCTTACCACCAGGGGTGCACTTGCAAGAGACAGGTATATAAGGACAGATCTCAGGCAAATGCAGCATTCCAGAGCTGTGAAATAAAGGTGCAGGTCCAGAGTGACCTTGACTTCACTACATGCCTCGTGTGAATCTGTACTGAGGGGACAGGACTATACAGTGGCGACGAGTTACCGGATTACAGAATCCACAGAATGGTGAACAACAGATCAGATGAAAAGTACAATGCTGGAAACAATTGGGAGGACTTTATAGAAAGGCTCCAGCAAAGCTTTGTAACCAAAGACTGGTTAGGAGACGACATAGTAGACAAGAGAAGAGCCCATCTCTTGACCAGCTGTGGCTCGAAAACATACGCTTTAATGAAGGATCTGCTGGCACCCGAGAAACCAGCAAGCAAGTCGTTTGAAGAATTGAGCACACTGGTAAGAGACCACCTGAAGCCAGTGAGCAGCCTACACATGGCCAGACACAGGTTCTACAACAACAGACGTTGTGTGGGCCAGAGCATACCCGACTTTGTGGTGGAACTTCGGAGGTTGGCTAGTTTATGTGAGTTCTCCGATGAACTGAGGAGAGAAATGCTGAGAGACTTTTTCATTGAAGGAATAGGCCACGGATGCATATTCCAAAAGCTCATAGACACCAAGAACCTGACCTCAGAGACAGCAGCACTGGTTGCACAGACATTCTTGGTAGGGGGAAAAGAAACGAGGTTGATTTACAATGCAGGTATGACAACTAACGAAATAATGGAACAAGGAGTTCACAGCATTAGACAAGCTGCTACCCCCACACACAGACAAAACCGGGAGAACAGGCTCTCGACAGCAGACAGTGGCACCAGAAGCCATCAAGGGCCACAGGAACGGCTGTTCATACCTCATCAACCCACAATGCGAGCAATCAACTACAAACTGAGAGAAGCTCAAGAGAGATCAGCCAGACGCAGCTCATTCTTTGGGAACAATGAAAACAGTCTGTGCTGGAGGTGTGGGGGTGGACACTCGTCAAGGGGATGTCGATTTCAGCAGGCGGTTTGCAGGAACTGTGAATATACAGGGCATTTGGCTCGCATGTGCAAAAAAACGGCAGCTCGGATCGGCTGATATACGAATCGGATGGGTCGGAAAGCGGACCAGAAGACGGTGGGGACAGTACCCGGGACACCGATGTACAGCGGGTCAACACGATCAATGGCCGCTGCTCCCACAACAGGATGCCTCCTATAATGATGAGGGTCATACGCGACGGGATACCTGTCAACATGGAGCTGGATACAGGAGCGAGTCAATCTCTCATGGGCGCTCAACAATTTGTACAACTGTGGCTGCATAAAAGAGACAGACCAAAACTCACAAGGGTTGACAGCAAACTAAGGACCTATACCAAAGAAATCATACCAGTCCTCGGCAGCGCCATGCTCTCTGTCACACACAAAGGGACAGTGAACCGACTTCCCCTGTGGATTGTCCCCGGAGACCCCCCAGCACTGCTGGGGAGAAGCTGGCTGGCAAAACTAAACTGGAAATGGGATGATGTCCATGCCATGTCATGTCATTAGAGGAACGGGCCTCCTACTCAACAGTTATAAAGCGATTTGAACATCTCTTTCTGCTCAAGTCCATCCCGGGGACGGTGGTATTTCAAGACTACATACTTATCATGGGGCAGGAACACCGACTCCCATCTCCGTAATTTGGAGGAAGTACTAAAGCGGTTGGATCGGGTAGGCCTGCGAGTCAAGAAATCCAAGTGCCTGTTTTCGCACCCGAGTTTGAATTTTTGGGCAGAAGGATTGCTGCTGATGGAATCCGCCCAACAGAGTCCAAAACTAAAAGCAATTCGCCTGGCACCCAGGCCCCGGAATGTCTCGGAGCTGCGCGCCTTTCTCGGGCTACTCAATTACTTTGGGAACTTTATGCAGAACTTAAGCACGCTGCTGGAGCCTCGCCACGTGCTACTCAGGAAGGGGTGCGATTGGTTGTGGGAGGACGCCCAGGAACGTGCCTTCAATAAGGCACGCAACCTTCTGTGTTCCAACAGTGTTTTGACTTTCTTTGATCCAGGTAAAAAGCTAGTTCTCACATGCGATGCGTCAGCGTATGGGGTCGGGTGCTCTTTACAACATGTAATTTGCCCGCACTATTGACAACCCATAGCTTATGCCTCCAGGTCACTTTCGCGGGCGGAGCGCGGGTACGGAATGGTAGAGAAGGAGGCGCTCGCGTGCGTGTAAGGTGTCAAAAAGATGCACCAATACCGTTTTGGGGCCAAGTTCGTGTTAGAAACCGACCACAAGCCCCTCACGTCCCTCCTATCCAAGAGCAAGGCAATAAACGCCAACACCTCGGCGCGAATTCAGCGGCACTCATGTTGGCGTCCTACGACTATACCTCGTGTGAATCTGTACTGAGGGGACAGGACTATACAGAAACAACTCTTGGGTATCCCTGGGACTTAAGCACATTACCCCAGCGCGCTCATATCTAAAAAAAAGTCTTTTATTTAACACGTTATCCACTGGGAATCAAGATTACCTGATCTTCAGGATTTCCAGTATTCAAGGCACTTATTCAAATTGCTGACAATCTCACAAAACATATGCATTATTTTTCATACTTCTTCTGAGAAATTTGTTCATTGCAGGGCTTTTCTTATTGCGTTGGAGTGACTTACAGAGTAAGAAATTAAAATCATAAAAAAATGTTACAGCAAGGAATAAGAATTTTGACAAATAACTACATGGAGCACTTTTGAAATGCTTAATTAAAAAAAAAGCTGCATTGAAAATGAAATGAGATAGGAGCCTTGAACTAGGGCTTGTCATTGCACAGATTATTAGAAATTGGTAATGATGGTTTTATTGCCTTAATCTTAATAATAATCTACTCTAAAAATACTTATAACAAAATACTGTTTGGGGCCGAAATTGCCCTTTTCTATAAGGCCTCTGGCAGCCTGAAAGTGGCAGCCACAGGCCAGTGCACAATGGCGGCTGAGTAGCGGCGGACTGGCTGACATTCGCGGCATTGCCCTCATGGGTTTTCCCGGCGGTGAGGATATCCGCCCTGCTCCTGCAGATGCGTTGTTAACGATGACATCAGATTGTGCACCGCTTCAGAGCTACCCCGGATGCAAAATTCACCTCAAATCTGATTCCGGCCGCCTGTCGGTGCTAACGACAGGTTTTTGGGTCGGTACACAGTGCTTGTTCAAGACTGCGTCTAGCAACATTCTTGTCGGGGAGATTTTTTTCGGGCTTTTTCAATCATTGCGAGTAGCCTTGTTGACAGCTGGATTGAGTTATAGTGGTCCTGGCCTTTCATACTCTACAACAGAGAGCCGTGATTGAGGAGGCTGGGCTTGCGGCGGAGAACTAAATGGGGTCAGTGCTGGCAGCGGAGCGCCTCCTGCACATTGTGCGCGACAGGGAGGCATGCAAGAGAAGGCGGTGCTGACTCCAACGGCTGGATAGGCAGCGGGCAAGGGTCGCAGCATCACATGGCTGCCGAACATGCAGAAGGCCATGGAGATGGCAACAGAGCTAAACCCAGAGAGGTGCATGAGGAAGGACCTCGGGTAGGGCCTGCCGTCAGGAGGAGGTTCAGGTACGCAGACCCCTGCACCACATAGTGGGTGAGATGGACAGGAGGCAGCATGTACAGGAGGCAGATGCTTGCCAGCAGCAGGCTGCAGACGATGAGGACCAACAAGAGCAGGAGGGAAAAGGTAATGAGGCCACTGTCAAAGGAAGACGCGAACATAGATGTGGGGGCAAAAGGCCTTATTGTCAAAGGGTCAATGGACAGCAGTTCTCATACATGGACCTGATGGATGACCAGTGTCTCCGGAGACTGCGATACCACAAGGACATCATGACGGAGCTGTGCAATCTCCTGCAGCTTCAAACAATGTTGAGTACTGTAATATATAGCTCCACCTAGTGGACTACTGTTCCTGCTAGTGGACTACTGTGGTGATGCAGCCACTGATGTTTACAATAAAAGCAAGTTCCAGATTGAATCCATCTTGAGTGTGTGTGCTTTAGTGATATCACAAGTACAGCTCTGACCATCGCATCCAAGGTCACCATCGCACTCAATTTCTATGCAACTGGATCTTTTCAAACTGCAACAGCAGACATCTCCAAAAGCTCCCAGTTTGCCGTGCATAGCTCCATTCGTCAGGTGACAGATGCTCTGTATAAGAGGAGGAGGGTCTACATCTCCTTCCCTCTGAGCAGGAAGAAGCAATTGGAGTGGCAGGCGGGATTCATGAGGATTGCAGGCTTCCCCAGAGTTCAGGGCACCATAGACTCCACCCACATCGTATTGATGGCACCACAGAACAATCCCGAGATGTTCCACGCAAGGAATTCCACTCCCTCAATGTCCAGCTTGTAAAGTCCTGTCCCCTCAGTACAGATTCACACGAGGCATGTCGTGAAGTCAAGGTCACTCTGGACCTGCACCTTTATTTCACAGCTCTGGAATGCTGCACTTGCCTGAGACCTGCCCTTATATACCTGTCTCTTGCAAGTGCACCCCTGGTGGTAAGGTATGCTGGTGGTTACAGGTCATATCTTATTACAGTCATGTATAGCATGTTAGGATACAGTTATGTATAATAATGTAAGATACATGACATCACCCTCCCCCAAGGTCTTATTGTCTTTATAGGTTCAGTCTCTCAGGTGGTCTATGCTCACGCGTGGAGCGTCTGAGTTGTGGTTCAGTTGTTTGCCTTGGTGTCTGTTTTTCTTTGGGTGTGGTTGCTGGTATCATGCCTGGACTGTCTGTTTCGATTGGTGTGATTGTTGTTGACTCGCCTGGGCTGTCTGTTGGGATTGCCATTTCCTCAGGTTGTTCCCTCTGTCTGTCCACCAAGTGTGATGCGAGTTCCACATTGTAGTTTGCCTCTGGTTCCGCAGTGTTGTTGGTAAATCTGCTTTTGACTTGGTCTACATGCCTCCGGCAGGTTTTGCCATTGTCCATTTGTACTACCAGTAATCTATTTCCTTCCTTGCCCATTACTGTCCCTGCAAGCCATTTGGGATCCCTGCCATTGTTTAGTACAAACACTTTGTCCCCTATCTCATTCCATCTCCCCCTCGAATTTCTGTCATGGTACTCAGTCAGCTTATGGCGCTTTGCCTCAACGATTTCGTGCATGTCTGGGAGGATTAATGAGAGCCTTGTTTTTAAAGTCCTTTTCATCAACAGTTGCGCGGGGGGGATCCCAGTCAATGAGTGCGGACGAGATCTGTATGCCAGCAGCAGTCGCGACAGGCGACCTTGCAGCGTGGGACCTTGGATTTTAAGCATGCCTTGTTTAATGATTTGCACTGCTCTCTCCGCCTGGCCGTTGGAGGCCGGCTTGAATGGTGCCGTCTTGACGTGATTTATGCCGTGGTCAATTATAAAGTCTTGGAATTCTGAGCTGGTGAAGCACGGACCATTGTCACTGACCAATATGTCAGGGATTCCGTGCGTTGCAAACATGGTTGCAAGGCTCTCCACAGTGGTGTCGGTTGTGCTCGAGTTTAAAATGGTGCATTCAACCCACTTTGAAAATGCATCTACAACTATGAGGAACATTTTGTCCATGAATGGGCCCGCAAAGTCTACGTGCACCTGCGACCACGGTTTGGTAGATCAGGGCCAGGGGCTCAGTGGAGCCTCCCTGGGGGCATTGCTGAGTTGGGCACAAATGGTGCACTTTCGGACGCAGAGCTCCAGGTCCGCGTCAATACCAGACCACCAGACGTGGGATTTGGCTATGGCCTTCATGAGAACGATCCCCGGGTGCTCGCGGTGGAGCTCCCGGACAAATGCATCTCTGCCTCGCAGAGGCATGACTATTCGGCTGCCCCACATCAGGCAGTCTGCTTGAAGTGATAGCTCATGCATGCGCCTGTGAAAGGGTTTTAATTCCTCTGGGCAGGCATCGCAATCCTCTGCCCAGTCACCGGTTAGGACACATCTTTTTACTAAGGATAACATGGGGTCGCTGGCCATCCAGGCTCTGATTTGGCGAGCCGTCATGGGCGAACCTGTGGACTCAAAGGCATTGATTGCTATGACTATCTCACAGTCCTGTTCGTCAGACCCTTCCGTGGTCGCCAGGGGTAGCCTGCTGAGCGCGTCGGTACAGTTGTCTGTGCCTGGTCTGTGCCTTATGGTATAGTCGTAGGACGCCAGCATGAGTGCCCACTGTTGCATTCGCGCCGAGGTGTTGGCGTTTATTGCCTTGCTCTTGCTTGGGAGGGACGTGAGGGGCTTGTGGTCGGTTTCTAACACGAACTTGGCCCCAAAAAGGTATTGGTGCATCTTTTTGACACCTTACACGCATGCGAGCGCCTCCTTCTCTACCACTCCGTACCCGCGCTCCGTCCGCGAAAGTGACCTGGAGGCATAAGCTATGGGTTGTAATTTGCCCGAACTATTGACATGTTGCAAAACGCACCCGACCCCATACCCTGACGCATCACATGTGAGAACTAGCTTTTTACCTGGGTCAAAGAAAGTCAAAACACTGTTGGAACACAGAAGGTTGTGTGCCTTATTGAAGGCACGTTCCCTGGCGTCCCCCCAAAACCAATCGCACCCCTTTCTGAGTAGCACGTGGAGAGGCTCCAGCAGCGTGCTTAAGTTCTGCATAAAGTTCCCAAAGTAATTGAGTAGCCCGAGAAAGGCGCGCAGTTCTGAGACATTCCAGGGCCTGGGTGCCAGGCGAATTGCTTCTGTTTTGGACTCTGTTGGCGGATTCCATCAGTGACAATCCTTCTGCCCAAAAATTCAACCTCGGGTGCGAGAAACAGGCACTTGGATTTCGTGACTCGTAGGCCTACCCGATCCAACCGCTTTAGTACTTCCTCCAAATTACGGAGATGGGAGTCGGTGTCCCTGCCCATGATAAGTATGTTGTCTTGAAATACAACCGTCCCTGGGGTGGACTTGAGCAGACTCTCCATGTTGCGCTGGAATATGGCAGGTGCCGACCTGATGCCGAATGGGCATTGATTGTACATGAAAAGGCCTCGATGTGTGTTGATGGTGGTGAGTAGCTTGGATTCCTCGGTCAATTCTTGCGTCATATACGCAGATGTGAGGTCTAATTTTGAGAAAAGTTTACCTCCAGCCAATGTGGCAAATAAATCCTCCGCTCTGGGCAGCGGGCACTGGTCCTGTAGGGAGACTCTGTTTATGGTAGATTTGTAGTCCCCACAGATTCGTACGGATCCATCAGGCTTCATGACTGGGACGATGGGACTTGCCCAGTCACTAAATTCCACAGGTGATATAATGCCTTCCCGCAGAAGCCTGTCTAGTTCGTGTTCAATCTTTTCCCTCATCACATAGGGTACAGCTCTGGCCTTGTGATGGAACCGTCTAGCATCCTGTGTGATGTAGATTTTGACTTTGGCCCCTTTGAAAGTGCCCACACCTGACTGAAAGAGATGTTCAAATCGCTTTATAACTGTTGAGCAGGAGGTCCGTTCCTCTAATGAAATGGCATGGACATCATCCCATTTCCAGTTTAGTTTTGCCAGCCAGCTTCTCCCCAGTAGTGCTGGGGGGTCTCCGGGGACAATCCACAGGGGAAGTCAGTTCACTGTCCCTTTATGTGTGACAGAGAGCATGGCCCTGCCGAGGACTGATACGATTTATTTGGTATAGATCCTTAGTGTGGTGTCGACCCTTGTGAGTTTTGGTCTGTCTCTTTTATGCGGCCACAGTTGTTCAAATTGTTGAGCGCCCATGAGAGATTGACTCGCTCCCGTATCCAGCTCCATATTGACAGATATCCCGTTGAGTAGGACCCTCATCATTATAGGAGGCGTCCTGTTGTTGGAATAGCGGCCATTGATCGTGTTGACCCGCTGTACACCGGTGGCCCAGGTACTGACCCCACCATCTTCTGGTCCGCTTTCTGACCCATCCGATTCGTATACCATGCGAGCCAAATGCCCTGTATATTCACAGTTCCTGCAAACCGCCTGCTGAAATCGACATCCCCTTGACGAGTGTCCACCCCCACACCTCCAGCACAGACTGCTTTTATTGTTCCCAAAGAATGAGCTGCGTCTGGCTGATCTCTCTTGAGCTTCTCTCAGTTTGTAGTTGATTGCTCACATTGTGGGTTGATGAGATGTGAACAGCCGTTCCTGTGGCCCTTGATGGCTTCTGGCACCACTGCCTGCTGTCGAGAGCCTGTTCTCCCGGTTTTGTCTGTGTGTGGGGGTAGCAGCTTGTCTAATGCTGTGAACTCCTTGTTCCATTATTTCGTTAGTTGTCATACCTGCATTGTAAATCAACCTCGTTTCTTCATCCCCTACCAAGAATGTCTGCAACCAGTGCTGCTGCCTCTAAGGTCAGATTCTTGGTGTCTATGAGCTTTTGGAATATGCCTGCGTGGCCTATTCCTTCAATGAAAAAGTCTCTCAGCATTTCTCTCCTCAGTTCATCGGAGAACTCAAATAAACTAGCCAACCTCCGAAGTTCCACCACGAAGTCGGGTATGCTCTGGCCCACACAGCGTCTGCAGTTGTAGAACCTGTGTCTGGCCATGTGTAGGCTGCTCGCTGGCTTCAGGTGGTCTCTTACCAGTGTGCTCAATTCTTCAAACGACTTGCTTGCTGGTTTCTCAGGTGCCAACAGATCCTTCATTAAAGCGTATGTTTTCGAGCCACAGCTGGTCAAGAGATGGGCTCTTTTGTCTGCCTTATCGTCGCCTAACCAGTCTTTGGTTACAAAGCTTTGCTGGAGCCTTTCTATAAAGTCCTCCCAATTGTCTCCCGCATTGTACTTTTCATCTGATCCGTTGTTCGCCATTCTGTGGATTCTGTAATCCCGTAACCCGTCGCCACTGTAAAGTTCTGTCCCCTCAGTACAGATTCACACGAGGCATGTAGTGAAGTCAAGGTCACTCTGGACCTGCACCTTTATTTCACAGCTCTGGAATGCTGCACTTGCCTGAGACCAGCCCTTATATACCTGTCTCTTGCAAGTGCACCCGTGGTGGTAAGGTATGCTGGTGGTTACAGGTCATATCTTATTACAGTCATGTATAGCATGTTAGGATACAGTTATATATAATAATGTAAGATACATGACACAGCTGGTGTGCGACCGCAACCGCAAAACCATGGCAGTTGATGCCTGGTATCCGGGCGGCAGCCACGATGTTTTCATCCTGCGGCAGACCGGTGTGCCAGGCGTCTTTGCTGGGCCAAACGAAGATTGCGGCTGGATCCTTGGAGACAAGGGGTACCCACTCTACACTTGGCTGCTGACTCCCCGTCGCAACCCCAGCAATCCTACAATGACTCTCATTCAGCCACCAGATGCATCATTGAGCAGACCATCCGAATCTTTAAACAGAGGTTCCATTGCCTGAATCGCTCAGGAGAAATGTTGCAATACTCGCCTGAGCAGATCTCCCTATTCGTGGTTGTCTGCTGCATGCTTCACAACCTGGCAATCATGAGGGCACAACCATTGGAGGACGAGGCAGCTGTACCACCTGAGGAGGAGGACCAGGAGGAGGAGGCACAGGAGCACGACGCGCAGGAGGCGGAGCAGGATGTGGGTCAGCGGCCACGCAGGAGGCGGTGTTACCATCTCGCCCCTGCACGGAAAGTCCTAAACCGTCTCATTGCTGCTCGTTTCCCCTGAGTTCATGCGCACTTTACCCTTCATCTGTGCATCTCCATGGGCAAACCAATGAGCCCTTTCACACAGTGAAATGAAAGACCTGTACAGATATTGAAACACAAAATAAAGATTTATTACACCAGAAATAATGGATGTGCAAAACCTACATATTATCAGTTCTGGAAGGGCCAGCTGCAGACTGGGCTACATCCTCTTCGGCTCCTTCAGACGGAATTGGCTGGGGCGATTTGTAGCAATGGCAGAGTGGCAGGTCTCGGCTCAGGACTGCTGTAATCCTGAGATAGCACATCAGGATCCTGGTCCGAGGAGCCTGCGACACTCCCCTGGGGCAGCACAGGTTGGTAGACTGGCATGATGGACCTAGCCATGATGGCAGCAGTCTGATCTCGCGTGGCATCCAGCTGAGACTACATGAGAGCAGACACAGTCTCAATGCCACCAGAGACGACAGCAGTAAGACACTCCGTGGTCTGTTGCTGAGAGTGCATGAGAGCATTCTGAGCTTCCAGGGCAGCGGCCATCCTCTCCAAAGCAACACTGACATTTGTTCCCTTGCATCTATGTTGAAATGGCAGCTGCCACACTGTCCATGATACGTGGCATCACAGCTGGATCCACACGGTCACTCTGGGAGTCCACCATCGTCTGCACACTGGCAATGATGGGCTCCATGGTGTGCGCAGAGCTGTCCACAATGCGGGAGGCAGACTCCTCATTGCTCCTGACCACTTGCGACAGGCTCTCGAACACCCTTGCCATTGCCCCCCCCAACATCTGCGAATGTATCGCCCCACCCTTCTTTCATAAGTCCCAACATCGATGGGCTCGTCAGAGTCATCTGCAGCAGACAGAACACGCGTGTGAACTTGACCATGGAGAAATGGCACCTGAGGTTGCCTTTGCTCTTGATCTTGCTGCAGCCGGCTAGGCCCCAGTGCATCACCCAATGCGTACCCCTCTGCTAATTCTAACTGTCCCGACCGTGTACTCCCAGTACCTGAGCTGGCGCGTGCGAATGTAAGAAGCAGTGACCCGGTGCTGGCAGCACTGTTCCCACTCTTCCTCGTCCTCATCAGACGTGCCAGTAATATCTGCACACAGCTCAAGGGTCTCGTCCTGATGATTGCTCCC
Organism: Pristiophorus japonicus; assembly: GCF_044704955.1. Classification (NCBI taxonomy): domain Eukaryota; kingdom Metazoa; phylum Chordata; class Chondrichthyes; family Pristiophoridae; genus Pristiophorus; species Pristiophorus japonicus. The sequence goes on from NC_091978.1 coordinate 233,090,368, forward strand.
ATTCACCTCAAGGGTGTCCGCCTGACTGTGGCCCCCACTCGCCTGAAGGGTCTTGTCCTGACTCTGGCTCGCAGTTGTCTCAAGGGTCACGGTCTCACTCTGGCTTACACTCGGGGTCTCATCTGCAATCATAAATGGCACATGGGGTGCCGTCAGAGTGGTAGGGCATTTTACCATGCAGCAAGCAACTTGCACACAATCATAAGCAAATGGTTAGTAGGCACTTGGACTTTCAGGGAGAGATGGCATTAAAGGAAGGCCTTCATTTGCCCATGTTGCCTCCAGAGGGATCCACACGACCGGGCCCAAAGGGAAGGCAACATGTAGGCCCACTAGCCGCTGCACCCTCTCTTCTAGATCAGTCAGCTGCTGGATATCTGGCTCCCCCGCACCAGTCCTCTGTTGCTCCAAGCAGCTGTGAGAGACCTTGGCCTGCAAAGCAAAGAAGGGTTGCTGAATAGCAGTGTCATGAGGACTCGGCAATTAGTGCAAGTGTGGGTCCATTACATGCAGGTGTAACTCTTACATGAAAGGGACCCTCCATTGTGAGTATGCACACGTAGATATACATGCCTCAGCAACCAAATGGTGCTTCAGTGACTATATAGTCTATAAAGTAGGATCTCAAAGGTAGTAATCTCAGGATAGTTAGGATGAATACGTGGCTTGAGGAATGGTGCAAGAGGGAGGAATTCAAATTCCTGGGTCATTAGAACCAGTTCTGGGGAGGTGGGACCAGTACAAACCGGATGGTCTGCACCCAGGCAGGACCGGAACTGATATCCTCGGGGGAGTGTTTGCTAGTGCTGATGGGGAGGGTTTAAACTAATATGGCAGGGAGATGGGAATCTATGCAGGGAGACAGAGGGAAGTAAAATGAGGGCAGAAGCAAAAGGTAGAAAGGAAATAAGTAAAAGTGAAGGGCAGAGAAATCAAAGGCAAAAATCAAAAAGGGCCATGTTACAACATAATTCTAAAAGGACAAAGAGTGTTAAAAAAAAAACTAAGCCTGAAGGCTCTGCCTCAATGCGAGGAGCATTCATAATATGGTGGATGAATTAACTGTGCAGACAGCTGTTAACGGATATGATGTAATTGAGATTACAGAGACATGGCCCCAGGGTGACCAAGGCTGGGAACTCAACATCCAGGAGTATTCAATATTCAGGCAGGATAGACAGAAATAAAAGGAGGTGGGGTAGCATTGCTGGTTAAAGAGGAGATTAACGCAATAGTAAGGAAGAACATTAGCCACTGTTCTGCCCACCTGACTAGTACATTGATATCTTCCTGCAGTCCGCAGTTTTCTTCTTCATTATCAACCACACAAGCGTATTTTAGTGTCATCTGCAAACTTCTTAATCATACCCCCAACATTCAAGTCCATCATCATCATAGGCAATCCCTCGGAATCAAGGAAGACTTGCTTCCACTCTTAAAAATGAGTTCTTAGGTGACTGAACAGTCCAGTACGAGAACCACAGTCTCTGTCACAGGTGGGACAGATAATTGTTGAGGGAAAGGATGGGTGGGATTGGTTTGCCGCAAGCTCTTTCCACATCTGCGCTTGATTTCTGCATGCTCTCGGCAATGAGACTCGAGGTACTCAGAGCCCTTCCGGATGCACTTCCTCCACTTAGGGCGGTCTTTGGTCAGGGACTCCCAGGTGTCAGTGGTGATGTTGCACTTTATCAGGGAGACTTTGAAGGTGTCCTTGTAACATTTCCTCTGCCCACCTTTGGCTCGTTTACCATGAAGGAGTTCCGAGTAGAGCGCTTGCTTTGGGAGTCTCGTGTCTGGCATACGAACTATGTGGCCTGCCCAGCGGAGCTGATCAAGTGTGGTCAGTGCTTCAATGCTGGGGATGTTGGCCTGGTCGAGAATGCTAATTCAAGTCCAAGTCATTGATATACACCACAAAAAGCAAGGGACCTAGCACTGAGCCCTGCGGAGCCCCACTGGATACAGCCTTCCAGTCACAAAAACACCCATCAACCATTACCCTTTTCTTTTTGCCTCCGAGCCAATTTTGGATCCAACTTGCCACTTTGCCCTGGATCCCATGGGCTGTTACATTCGTGACCAGTCTGCCATGTGGGACCTTATCAAGAACTGTGCAAAAATCCATATACACTACACCATATGCACTGCCTTCATCGACCCGCCTGGTTACCGTCTTGAACAATTAAATCAAGTTAGTGAGACACGACTTTCCCTTATCAAATCCGTGCTAACTGTCCTTGATTAATCCATGTCTTTCCAAATGAAGACTTATTCTGTCCCTCAGGATATTTTCCAATAATTTTGCCATCACTGAGGTTAGGCTGACTGGCCTGTAATTACTCGGTCTATCCCTGACTCCCTTTTTAAACAAAGGTGCAACATTAGTCGTCCTCCAGTCCTCTGGTACTACACCTGTAGCCAGAGAGGACTGGAAAATGATGGTCATAATCTCTGCTATTTCCTCTTTTACTTCTCTTAACAGCCTGGGATACATTTCATCCAGGCCTGGGGATTTATCCACTTTCAAAGCTGCTAAGCCCTTCCTCTCTCACTATATTTATCTCGTATAATATTTCACATTCCTCCTCCTTCATTGCAAAGTCTGCATCGCCCCTCTCTTTTGTGAAAACAAATGCAAAGCATTCATTAAGAATCATACCCGCATCTTCTGCCTACACTCACTCATGATGCCGCTGCACAACCCATGGACACGTGGGCAGCATACATATAACAAAAGTTATGCTGACACACGGAATCCAGTAGAGCAGACCATTGTCATCCTTAAACAATGATTCCGCTACCTGGACCGCTTTGGAGGAGCCCTACAATACTCACCAGAACGCGTCTTAAGGTTTGTTGTGGTCTGTGGCATGCTTCACAACCTCGCCACCAGGCATACAGCGACCAGCTACAGAGGACACTCTGCCTGACTGAATTTTGCTTTTCCAAATGTCCTGATACTGCTTATTTAATAATGGACTCCAACATTTTCCCAACTACAGATGTTAGGCTAACTGGTCTATAGTTTCCTGCTTTTTGTCTGCCTCCTTTTTTAAATAGAGGCATTACATTTGCAGTTTTCCAATCTGCTGGGATCTCCCCAGAAACCAGGGAATTTTGGTAAATTACAACGAATGCATCCACAATCCCCGCCGCTACTTCTCTTAAGACCCTAGGATGCAAGCCAACAGGTCCAGGGGATTTATCTGCCTTTAGTTCCATTATCTTAGTACCACCTCCTTAGTGATTGTGATTGTGTTAAGTTCCTCCCCTCCTATAGCTCCTTGACTATTCACTGTTGCAATATTGTTAGTGTCCTCTGCCGTAAAGACTGATACAAAATATTTGTTCAGAGTTTCTGCCATCTCCATGTTCCCCATTACTAATTCCCCAGTCTCGTCTTCTAAGGGCCAACATTTAGTTTAGCCACTCAATGCTAGTTAAGAGGCTTAAAAGCAGATGCTTACAATTTTACCAACCTTTTGACGGGTTTGCCGTGCCTCAGAGAATGTGCCAGGTAAGTGGAGTCTGGTTCTCAGTGACTCTCTATTGCTTTGAATATTTGACAGCTGCAGAAGTGGTATAAAAGCTACCATTTCACAGCTCTTCACTTTCCAATGTCAAAAGCTGAAACCTTCAGGATTTGGAAGAGACTTTTGAGCTGTATGCACTTTGGAAGTGTTTGCAGTGAACTCTCTATTCACTGTCACCTCCTTGGAGCAACCTCTCTCAGCATTGACAGGGCGCTTCTGTCATTTCAACCTTACCTGCCATCTATTCCAGCAGCATCGGCACCGTTAAAGGAATCTCACCTTGGTCCTTAGAATCCCACCACAATCAGCCCCAATACCAACATCACTAAACACACCAGCATCATTACCAACAACACCTACCTTCTCTGCAATCTCCTGATGTTGCACAGTACACAGGAGATCAGCACCCGACCACATTGCTGCCCGGGAGGCCAGTGATGGCCTCACCATGGCCACATTTACTTCACTGCACGCTAACACTCTGACTGCCACATGATGCGGCAGGTTAGCACCACCCCACACGAGGTCCATAAAGCATCCCTCTAATGTCCAAGCCAATCCTTTCACACTCATCACCATTGTGGGGGGTACACTTATATCTCACCATTCACTACAACTCACTAAGCCACTTCCAAAGGTGCCAACAAATCTGTTCAAGAACACAAAGTGTTGAAAATAAAGATTTCAATGTTTGACAACACATCACCATTAACTATACATGAACATTAACTAAAGATAGAGAGAGAGAGGGATGGGTGGAGGTGCAAGGTAAGTTGGTGTGAGTAAGGATGTGCAGGGGTAGAGTAGGGAAGGCAGAGTGATGGGGATGTAATGAGTGGCACAACAGGATGAGGTTGAGTGTGGCTTTGCAGTAAAGTTTCATGATCTACTGAGGTTATTGAAAGGTTTGCACCACTGCAATCTGCTCCTCCTGACGACACCCCTGCTTGTGCCCTGTGTAATATGCAACCAGGCTGCGTTGATGTCCTGGGGAGGTCACTTCCATCCATTGGAAGGGAAGAGGACCTCCCTGCGTGCTGTGACTTCCTCCATAAGCATCTGGAGGGAGTTATGGGAGAGCCTAGGTCCAGCCGTGCACCTCTGTGCAGTCATTGTCAGTGTTTATAGGACCTCAATGCTGCAGAACTCTGACAAAAAAACTGTCAAAAGAAATGTGAGCATGATCCCTTTTAAGGAAACCGGCTGATGACGCATCATCAAATGACGTCATCAGACCGGCTTCCTCTTAATTGGCTGGGCTTAACAGTGCGGGCTTAACAAGTCCCATCATCGGAAGATTCGAGATCTAGCAAGCTCGAGTCGGGAGAGAGCTTACCACACGCCACCAACCCCGGCCGCATCGATCCCGCCGTGTGTGGTGAAATCGCGGCTACCATGTGCAGATCCCGCCTCTAAGCTACTTTCTAAAGCCCACGCAGTGTTAGAATCTGAGCTTGTGGCTACAACTGTCAGATCGAGTGACGGTATTTCTTCTTCTTCATCACTCTCCTCTTCCTCTTCTTGCACTACTGTCTGGCCAGGTTGAATTTTTTGTGTCTCTCAAATGAGAAAAGACAAGGTGAGGGCTGTTATTAGGGAAGGGGGCAGGGAAAGCAAGAATAAGAATATAGGAATAAGAATATAAGAACATAAGAAATAGGAGCAAGAGTAGGCCATTTGGCCCCTCAAGCCTGCTCTGCCATTCAATAAGACCATGGCTGATCTGGTTATGGATTCGGCTCCACTTCCCTGATCGCTCCCCATAACCCTATATTCCTTTATCATTCAAAAATCTGTTTATCTCCGCCTTAAATATATTCAATGACCAGCCTCCACAGCTCTCTGGAGCAGAGAATTCCATAAATTTACAACCCTCAGAGGAGAAATTTCTCCTCCTCTCAGTTTTAAATGGGTGGTCCCTTATTCTAAGACTATGTCCCCTGGTTTTAGTTTCCCTTACGAGTGGAAATATCCTCTCTGCATCCACCTTGTTGAGCCTCCTCATTATCTTATAAGTTTCAATAAGATCACCTCTCATTCTTCTGAACTCCAATCTGTATAAGCCCAACCTACTCAACCTATCCTCATAAGTCAACCTCCTCATCTCCAGAATCAACCTAGTGAACCTTCTCTGAACAGCCTCCAATGCAAGTATATCCTTCCTTAAATACGGAAACCAAAACTGTACGTATTACTCTAGGTGTGGTCTCACCAATACCTGTACAGTTGTAGCAGGACTTCTCTGCTTTTATACTCAATCCCCCTTGCAATAAAGGCCAACATTCTATTTGCCTTCCTGATTACTTACTGTACCTGCATACAAGCATTTTGTGTTTCATGCACAAGGACCCCCAGGTCTCTCTGTACTGCAGGACTTTGTAATTTTTCTCCATTTAAATTATAATTTGCTTTGCTATTATTTCTGCCAAAGTAAATAACCTCACATTTTCCCACATTATATTCCATCTGGCAAATTTTTGCCCACTCACTTAACCTGTCTATATCCCTTTGCAGTTTTCTTTCCCACCCATCTTTGTATCATAAGCAAACTTGGCTACATTACACTCGGTCCCTTCATCCAAGTCATTAATATAGATTGTAAAACTGTTTGCCAACTGGAAAATGGCCCATTTATCCCAACTCTCTGTTTTCTATTAGTTAGCCAATCCTCTATCCATGCTAATATGCTACCCCCAACCCCGTGAGCTTTTATCTTGTGCAGTAACCTCTCATGTGGCACCTTATCGAATGTCTTCTAGAAATCCAAATACATCACATCCACTGGTTTCCCCCTTATCCACCTTGCTCGTTACATCCTCAAAGAACTCCAGCAAATTTGTCAAACATGATTTCCCTTTCATAAAACCATGCTGACTCTGCTTGATTGAATCATGCTTTTCCAAATGTCCCGCTACTGCTTCCTTAATAATGGACCAGCATTTTCACAACGACAGATGTTCGGCTAACTGGTCTATAGTTTCCTGATTTTTGTCTGCTTCCTTTTTTAAATAGGGCGTTACATTTGTGGTTTTCCAATCTGGTGGGACCACCCCAGAATCCGGGAATTTTGGTAGATTACAACCAATGCATCCACTATCTCTGCAGGCATATCTCTTAATACCCTAAGATGTAAGCCATCAGGTCCAGGGGACTTGTCCGCCTTTAGTCCCATTATTTTACCACGTACTACTTCATTAGTGATAATGATAGTGATAGGTGCTACTTACACCATCTACAGCTTGTAAATCAAAAGAGATTGTGGGATGAAGGCGAAGTGGTATATGAGAAGGAGGATTTGTTATGAGCATATCATCTTGTTCAATGGTTTCAGCACTGCCGCTGGCCACGGCCTCATCACAGCCACTGCAGTTATGCCAAGCACCGTCTCCTCAAGCATGGTTAGGATATGGAGGCATGCCTGTCCCTTCTGATTAGCTGCTGCTGTCTACGGTTGTGTGCCACCTTGTCCTGCAAGAGAGAGGGAAGTGTGTCAGTGAGTGTCATTCAACGTGTTTGGCTGATGTTGCTGCCATGGTTGAATAGCATGTGCAAGCTGTGAGATGTGGGTGTGAGGCTTGCAGCAGTGGTAAGTGTGAGATGGTGCATATGAATGTGAGGTATGAGTAATGATTGATAGAGATTGTTGGTAGGTGAGTAATAGGGGTATGGTGAATAGAGCAGTCTATTAGGCTAGTGATGCAGTTTGTGGAATATGGCTTTTGAAGATAAATTCACAGACCTTGACCACTTTGTGTGAGGTAATTAATTTCCGACGGCACTATATCCAGATGCTTGGGGCAACTCTGTTGGCATTGACCTCCGTGGCTCTCTGCTCCTCCTGCCTTCGCAGTCTCTGTCTGGTGGACTCTCTCCTCCTCTCCACCTCCTGTACTAAGGCCTCCAGTTCTGCATCTGAGAACCTTGGAGCCATCGCTCTGGCCTGTTGTGCCATTCCTGTATGTTTCCCAGGTGAAACTCCCTTCTGCAATTACATTCAACACCTGGTGTCGTCAAACTGCACCTGAACGTGCAGCCACTCAGCAGCACATTTAAGGTGCAAGTTTTGGCTCGAGTTGCTCCTATTTTTTTTGAGCAACTAATTTGGTATGGAGTATCTTAGAAATCGCAATTCTCGGCATTTAGTTTGCTCCAATTCTAGTTAGTTAGAATAGTTTCGTTTTAGTACAGTTTTTTTTTCAAAAGAGGGCGTTACCAGCCACTTACGCCTGTTTTGCAAGTTTAGGCAGCGAAAAGTTACTCCAAACTAACTTAGAACGGAGTAAGTGTCGATTTTTGTACGCTCAGAAAAACCTTGCTTACACTTTATAAATTAGGCGCAAATAGCTAGAGATGGGGGGGGGGGAGGGGAAGGGAAGTTAGGGGATTTTACAAAGCATTAAACTCCTCACTTTTATCAATAAAGAGCCATCAACAATAATAAATGATAAATAAATCAATAAATCATCAAAAAAAAATAAAAAATAAAAAAAATAATAAAAAATCAATCAATAAATAAAAAATTTAACGTTTTTACTCACCTGCAGCACCAGGCGCCCTCCAACAACCTGCTGAAGAGCTGCTCGGGCGAGGCCCGCCCCCAGGAAACGCCGGTTGGGCGGGCCCCGCGCCGACGAGGACTTCAGGCGGGGCTCGCCCCCAGGAGATGCCGGTCGGGCGGGCCCCGTCGCCAATGAGGAGTTTGGACGGAGCCCGCCCCCAGCGAGATCGCTGACGGGTGGGCCTCGCCGCCGATGAGGAGTTCGGGTGGGGCCCACCCCCAGGAGATGCAGGGTGGGCCCGCCGCGGAAGAGGTAAGAGCAGTCAGGCCAGTCGGCCCGAGATAGGGGCGATGTCCCTTCGGCCAGGGATAGGGTCATTGCCTGGAGACAGAACATGCTGGGAGGGCCAGGAGCTACTGCGTACGCACACAGCCTCCACTGCGCACGTGCGCAGCTGCCAGCACTCTTTTTGGCGCAGGGCTGTAGCTCCGCCCCCCGCAGTTCCAGCTCCCGAGAATCACGAGGTAAGTATCCGGCGCAATTTCTCTTCCACAAATTAGGCGGGCCTCTCCGATGTGTGCCGTTCTAGCGAGGGTCCGAAACCTGAGCCCTTAGTGCTGGGCTGCTGCCACTCTCATTTAAATTAGCAGGCAGCGCAAAGTTTGTGTGCTACCGCATTACTTTCAACGGGCGCAGGTTAATTGCGCATCATGATACCCTTGTCTGTTATCGAATTTTTAGTCCCATAATTCTAAAACACTCGACTTCATAGTCAAGCAATAAGCTAAGAAAACAAATTGCTCATGCTGTAGGCTAAAAATAGCACACAGAACAAATTAAATCCATGAAACAATATTCATGCAAAAATGTTCATATTGGCAATAGAGCCACTTTCAACAAAGTGCTAATGCTGTGTCCGAATGTAGATTATATTTTATACTAACAAAGTAGATACTATGGGTGCTGCTTTAATCCTACCTGCTCGGTGCAAACTGGGTAGGTGAGCAGCTATAATCGCCCAGATTCCAACCTCCCCTGGAGTCACCGGGAGCTGGCATCACTGGGATCCAACTACAATTTGAACTGGACAACAACAAAAACAAAATATTGTGGATGCTGAAAATCTGAAATAAAAGCAGAAAATTCTGGAAAACACTCTGTAGGTCAGGTTTGAGGTTGATGACTTTTCATCAGATCCCAACAACAACTTGCATTTATATAGCACCTTTTAAAGTAGTAAAATGTCTCAAGGCGCTTCTCAGGAGCATTATCAGACAAAATTTGATAGTGAGCCACACGAGGCGATATTAGGACAGCTTGGTCAAAGCAGTAGATTTTAAGTAGTATATTAATGGAGGAGAGAGAGATTGAGAGGCAGAGAGGTTTAGGGAGGGGATTCCAGAGCTTAGGGCTTAGGCAGCTAAAGGCACGGCCACCAATGGAGGGGCAAAGGAAATCAAGGTTGCAAGAGGCCAGAAGTGGAGCAATGCAGAGTTCTCAAAGGGTTAACGGGCTGGGCGGAAAGACTTTCCTGTCAGGTGAAGACAGCGGGGAAGAAGATGAGGGCCAGATGAAGCCCAAAGAGATAATTGTTTTTACCTTTCCTTATGGGGCCAGATGAAAAGCTTAGGCCTCACTTGCCATAGATTCAACTGCCTTTCCGATCTCAAAACTTTCACAAGACGACCCCAGTAACCGTACCTTACACCTATCTGGTGTAAATGCCTCTGGTACTTGTAAGTGCCACTGGTACTTGCGATTTTCAACCATTTCTTGCCGAGTTCCTGCCCGGAATGTGTGTGAAGATGGCTGGTGGGATTTACATGAAGCCTGCGATTTAAAATACCAAAGATGGAAAAATAAATATTATTGATTGTTATGCGCAAAATGTACGTTAATAAGATCCAAGCTTTTCTGACATAATTCTTCAGGTTATTCTACCAACATAAAAGAGACTTGCATTTATATATACAATCCCCACCACTTAAAATATCCACATTTAAAACAGGCAGTTGCGGATGTCAGCCAAGAAACGACAACCATTATCCATTTGCACTAACGTTAATTTCAAAGTTGTCGGTTGTACGCCACGCCCAGAAAACCGACAGGTCAAATCTGTCGGTGCAACCCTGCCAGCAGTGGTAAGTATGAAAACCTGCAAAAAAGGCAAGTTAAAGTTTTTATTTTTAAATTTTTTTCAGCGATTCGATAGATAAGTGTCTTGTAAACGTTTCGTGAATGTTTTTTACAAATTATTTTCGCCCTCCCAAGGCCTCTCTCACAGCGTTCCCAGCCTCAGACTAAATTTGGTGAAACTTGCGTTTTTACGGTGCGAATCCTTGTGCAACGTCCCCCTTTCCAACGTAAAACACAAAAGTTCGGCGTAAAAATGGTAGCGCAGCGAAAACGGTAAGTTTCACATATCGCTACCGTTTTCGCCTAGAAAACCCGAAAGCTGAAAATCCAGCCTTAATAGTGTATTTTAATCCTTTGAATCTCCGCTAAGTGATGTGGGAATACAGTTTGTAAAAGTGATGTTACACAAAGGAACATCCTTCTTGATTACTGAAATAACGTTATACCAGCCATCGCATATAGCGGGCAAACAGTGGGGAGTGAATTATGAAAGATATGTGGGAAAACTTCTTTCATTTTAAAACATGAAACTATTTCACCCAATAATTATTGTGATTTGACCCTTAAACACTGGTGTGTGTGTGTTAATGTTCCGCATTTGAAGGGTTCCCAAAAATTCGCATGAATCCCTCTCCCTGAAAATTGAAGAAAAGCTCCTTTTGGACTCTTAAAAATGAGCCTTGGATTTTTCAAGTGGAGATGTGAGTGTTACAAGGAAAAAGGCAAAAGGGGGCCAACCTCATGGAAACCCCCCCAGTGTTTGGACTTTTTGAAAAGAGAATTCAAAATGGACCTAAATTACAGAAGCCTGAGATCCCCTAAACATCTATGGGAAGGAGCATATCAATTTTAAGATTCTGCAACATTTTGACTGCGAAAAAGAGTTGCCGAATACAGGAGGTGGGGCTAACCTCTGTGAAGTAAATTCATATATTAAGGATCCCAGACTGTCTGGGGGAACTATGCAGCACCAATTCACCCCCTAAGAGATAATTGAATTTACCAGCCATTATCTAAACTACAGAACTCATCCAAAATATGTAAGAAGCCAATTACCTAATCAACCACTATGGAAATCATGGGCTCAACTACATGGCTAGGAAACTGGACAATCCTAAAACAATGCAAAACCAGGGACAGCACATTATCACACCCTAATCGAGTTACTGCTGACTAGCCCACCAAAAACACTGACAAATGAGACATTTGAAAATTAATGGACAGAACAGTTTAAACAAAGCCCAAGAACTGATTTGGGGTGAAGATAAGGAAGCCTGTTTTAGTATAATTGAAGGCCTGTTCTGGCAGTTAGGGGTGCTTCTAGAGACACTATTGAGGTAGCAGTCTCGTTGCATAAGGTTAACACCAGCCTCGAAAAGTGGGACCCTGAAACATCGGCGAAAGGAATCTCTAAAACCCACAAGGACAGCACCATGACAGCAAACAGGCTTTCAAAACGACTATCGGAAAATTTCGGACCATCGCGACCAATCAAACAGTCAACTGGAGCCAACCCGACAAAACTGAAGAAAAACCGAAGATTGTTCCACTCTACAAGCTGGTCCTACGCTACCAAGGGGTACAGACTACAGAACCTGGACAACTAAGGTGAACCCCAGAGTTTGGAACAGGACCAGGACAACTAAGGCGAATCCCGGAGTTGGAACTGTCAAAAGGGAATTGGTGAGCATGGTCCCTGAAACCCCAGAGTTCTAACCTAGCTAGATAGTGGGTCTGGGAGGTTGGGTTTTTCTTACTGTTCCTACCTGTTGATGTTCTGGTGTGTTTTCCCCTCCCAGGTTTAGTGCATAAGTATTTTGGGAGGTGGGAGGACTGTGTTCTTTTAATCTGTTATATGTGTTATGTGTTCTTCCCAAATATAGAGCATTTGAGTTGCCATTTCTTCCTATTTGTACCTGATTACTGTGATTATTAAAAACATGCCTTTTTACTCTGTTTGAACACAATAAAACCAGTTTTGTATCCTACCCAACTGACTCTGTCTCAGTTTCTCTCAACCCCCAAATCAGTCCACAGTCTAGAATCCATGGTGTGGGGCACCTCAAACGCCAAGGGATCAGAGAAACCTGACCAAAACACCACTCCCTACACATTTGACTGCTATCTATTGCACTATAATGCCTTTGAGATGCTTCATGCATCCACAAAACAGAGTGTGTGATCATTAAAGCCAAATTGGTAATTCTCTGCTTCACTACGATTATGGAATGGTTGCCATAGTAATATATTTTATGTACCAGTGGATAAAGTTTATCAACAGCAATGATGCTGGCATTTGGTTCATTGAGTGCAGTTAGATCCAGTTGGTTACATTCTTATTTCAGGGGATTACTTAAATTCATGGTATAGTAGAGAAATAGCAACATTGCTTTACAGGCCAATTATACTATTGCTGTGGTGGCTGATTGCATAGGCTGAATCAAGACCGTTTAAGTCATAATCCCTCAATTTTCCTTTTCTTTGTGCTTTTAAATATAGGGGCATATTTTCTGACTGGCATTGTTTCCCATAAGAATACTTAACATGCGCATACTAAATTCTATGGAGTACTTTCTTAATGCAGATGAAGGAGAAAGGGTTTCTTCGTACACACTTTCTTGATCAAAAGTACCTCACGTACATGGTATCCTAATAGCACAAACCCAACGTATGATCTAAAATTATGTATATTTCCAAAAACTGGCATGATTTTTGTTGACAAGTGGCATAAATTCCCAATTTATCCCTCCACTAACTGCTTCATCTAGAATGCAACATCTTGAGAGGTTTACTGCCTACATTACATATTGCATATTGCATAGACTCAATATAATGAGGATTTGAGATAGTGGAAGTAAAATCCTGGCCTTGCTGGGTCCGTGCGGAGTGTTGTCGGACCCGGCGAGGCCTCGCAAAAGCCGGTTTTCGGCGCACAGTACGCACGCGCCGAAAACAGGCTTTTCCAATCGGTCAAGATTTCTCTTGACAGATCCTCCGCATCCCCGGGAAAAGGACATTCGCGTGGGCGAGATTGGACTATTGACCCATTTCTTGCCCAGCAAATGTCCTTCAAACTTTTATGCCTGGTAAAAGCAGGCGCATAGCCTACTTTTACCAGCGTAAGAATTTTAAAATACATAAAAATAACACTTAAACACACATGTTTGGAGTGGGGGCCCTGTCCATTATTTTGGACCCGATTAAAAGACATGAAAAAGAAATCCAAAAAAAAAATATTTTTTTATAAAACATTTGATTAACTTTAATTTGATTAACTTTAATTTCAATTGGTTTTGGAATTGTGAAGTGTTTTTTTTGATTGCTGTATTGTAAGTAATTGATAGTAATAGGAACTTGGAGTTACGGATTTCCCATTGCTATCGATGAGAATACTGTACCGTGATTGGTTGTCCAGGCCCTGGTGACTCCAGCTCTAGCTTCTCCAGCTCCAGCTTCTACGTGCGAACCTAGAGGACGGAGGAGTGCTCCAATGTGCGGGAAAAGAAGGCCTCCCACGGCAATCCAAGGCGCCTCCGGGACCACCAGGTACTTTCGGGAAAAAATTTCGGTTGGAGGCATTCGTCCAAAGGAAGCCTCCGACTGGAATTTCAGGGCCAGTATCATAGGCTGAGAAAAGAACCTACATTTATGTAGTACCGTTCACAACCTGAGGATGTCCCAAACTGCTTTACAGCCAATTATGTTTGAAGTGTAGTCACTGTTGTATACCTTGAATCACGTGGGCCTGGACAACTAATCACTATCTAGTATTTTCATATGGCTCATACGAGCTCCCATTACAGGTTCGACCTCCAAAATCCAGAGTTCCGGAATTCAGAATGTTCTGGAATCCGGACATGGATCGATCCATGGCGGGGTCATCCGGAAACCGGAAAATGTTCCGATATCCGGACTCCCCACGTCTTGGTGAATCGACATCGCCCAGGCCCGACTTCGCCCGCCCCGACTGCGCCACGACTTCGCCCGCCCCAACTTCACGCGGCCTGACCTCGCCCGCCCCGACTTCACCCCGGCCCCCCTCCCTCCCCTTTCCCTCGGCTACCGATCCCACCTACCTCGGGCCAGACAAGGAACTCCTCCTCAGCGGCGGGGCCCCACCTGAACATTTCCTCGGCGGCGGGACCCCACCCGATCAGGTCCTCGGCGGCGGGGCCCTGCCCGATGACCTCATCGACGGGGCCGGCGACCCGAACAGCTCCTCGGCGAGCAACCCCCAACCCCCCCACCCTCCTTTCTGACATTCTGTAATCCGGAAATACACAAACCTGGGCTCGGGTGTTTCTGGATTCGTGGTGTCAGAAAGACGTTCCGAAGTCCGGAAAAACACGAAAACTGGTTTGGCCTCGGTCCCGAGGTTGCCGGATTCGGGATGTCAAACCTGTATTAGGTTCAGGTATGAGAATAACCTCCCTAAAACAAGAAACACAACACAATAAATAAAAAAAACACCTCACATATTAAAAATGAATTTAAATTGAATGTAATTAAATGTTTTAGAAAAAAAATATTTTTTTGATTTTTTTTTTAATGTGTTTTAATAGGGTTAAAAATAAACTTACCTTAATGGACGTGGTTTTTAATATAAAAATGAGTGATTAAATTAAATTTTTCCATGTATTAAAACTCTTACGCTGGTAAAAGTAGACTATATGCCTGCTTTTATCAGGTGTAAGAGTTTGAAGGACTTTCGCTGGGCAAGAGTTGGGCAAATAGCCCAATCTCTGCCCCGCGGATGTTCTTCCTACGGGGATGCTTTCGATCTGTCAAAATAAATTTTGACAGATCAGAAAAGCAGGTTCACGCGCGCTGGGAACTGGCATTTGTGAGGCTTCGCCCAGTGCGAGCGCACATCGTATGCACCCAGTGGGGCCGCAATTTTCGGCCCATTATGTTTTACTGTAACAAATATTTGAAAGTTTAAGGAATATAGTTACAGAAAAAAATCTATGGAAAAGGCAAGTACAAAAAACATTTTATTGCATTTTAGAAAAAGTTTTGGGGGGCGAAATTGCTCTGCACCCCAATTGAAGGTGGTGACCTTCTGGGGCCGGGACATTCTGCGCCCAGCGCAGAAGTCCCGCCTCCACCGCGGAATTTCCCTTAACGCCCCTCAAAGGAACTGATTAAAGGGGAGGGCCGCTGTGCACTCTGATGGCCTACACTGGATACGGGGACTGCAATCCGGCACCCAAGACGGAGTGCTAGGCTGCATGATGGCGGCCCGGACCACGCTAGGGCTGCCATCTTTGAGCCAACCCTTGATAGAAACATAGAAAATAGGTGCAGGAGTAGGCCATTTGACCCTTCGAGCCTGCACCACCATTCAATAAGATCATGGCTGATCATTCACCTCAGTACCCCTTTCCCGCTTTCTCTCCATATCCCTTGATCCCTTTAGCCGTAAGGGCCGTATCTAATTCCCTCTTGAATATATCCAATGAACTGGCATCAACAACTCTCTCCAGTAGGGAATTCCACAGTTTAACAACTCTCTGAGTGAAGAAGTTTCTCCTCATTTCAGTCCTAAATGGCTTACCCCTTATCCTTAGATTATGTCCCCTGGTTTTGGACTTCCCCAACATCGGGAACATTCTTCCTGTCTAACTTGTCCAATCCTGTCAGAATTTTATATGTTTCTGAGATTCCCTCTCATCCTTCTCAACTCCAGTGAATACAGGCCCAGTCGATCCAGTCTCTCCTCATATGTCAGTCCTGCCATCCCGGGAATCAGTCTGGTGAACCTTCGCTGCATTCCCTCAATAGCAAGACCGTCCTTCCTCAGATTAGGTATGTTGGCCTTGATAGCTAGGGGATTTGAGTATAGGAGCAGGGAGGTCTTACCTCAGTTGTACAGGGCCTTACTTTAACCTACCAGCAGGAATGAAGCACATTTAATTCACCCTCAGCTGTGCCAACTAGGTGATAATGGTTAGCACACAGTTGGATGTTCTGATTTGCTCTGAAATTTGGGGAATACTGGGCATGAGCAGGCATGTACATGATACAGTGCATACACATATGTGTCTACAGGTAAGCAGAGGCATTTTGGCCTAGAAATTGGTCTCCTTAGCGCCCCCCCCCCCCCATTATCGCCTCTGGGGAGCGATAATGGGGCGTTAAGCACTTACCGACCGGGCGGGGTGAGATGAACAACACCCACTAACCGGCTGGAGGTTTGCGGCGGCGGAGATCGTGAGGCCATTGCCGTGCTGGTGCCCACCGGCCCGGTAGTGCCCTGGACCCAAACTTCGGTTGCAGCATCTCCAGATGAAAACATCGGTAGCTACAGGAGGTGTTGATCGGGAAGCCGGGCACTTCGGGGGCGAAATTTAAAGGCGAGGTGGCCGAAGTAAGTAAAAAAATGTCAAAAGTGGTGTTTATCATTTCTTTAGATTCCTCTTTGGCTGTGATTGATCAGCCTGGCACTCTGCTGTAGTGCATCGGACTGATCGGGCTGGATCGCAGTTGCCGTCGGGGACCAGGTAAGTAGTTCCAATGCAGAGCCTGCAGCAATGGCCTTTCCCTTTAAGGTAGGGAAGGAGCCCCTGAACGCGGCAGCACTGCATGGCCCATTGTGCTGCACATCTACCATCCCGCCTGCGTCCTGTTGCTCTCCAGGAAGGAAAGGGAGCGCTTGATTTAGCGCTCCCCATCCTTCCTGGAGCGCAAACCTCAAATTTTTTTAAAGTTGAAAACCATTAGCGCCTCAACTTTTCAACTTTTAAATTTGGCACGCCCCAAACCTATTTCCTACTGTGTCCACCCCTGGATAAAAAATTCTTCCCCAATTCTTTTGCAACTGCACTTACGAAATCCCAACTGTCCAGTCTTTGGCCCACCATTGACTACGATATTTCTGCAGCTGGCGATCAGCTCAACCACACCCTCACCAGCACCTTTGATACCCTCACTCTGGCCATTTCCCCGGCACAGCCCTCATCTTCGCTCCCTTAAGTCCAAAGGACGCAGACTTGAACGGATATGGCGGACAACTGGTTTCGTCATTCACCGCCAGATTTGGCTGGACCACATTATCAGGTCCTACTATTGTCTGCCAAAACTGCTCTATTCCAGGATCATTCTGCAATACAAAGATAGCCCCTGGCTTCTATTCTTTCCTGCTAACTGTCTTCTTAAACCCCGCTGCTCTGTCTCCTCCACTCTCACCTCTGACAACAAGTATGAGGAGCTCATGGACTTCTTTGTCTCTAAGATTAAGACCTTCTGATCAGCCGGCTCTGCCACTTCCCTTCCTTCCTCTAGCCCACCGGGCCAAACTTCCTCTAAGGTTCTCCCCTGCCCTAGCCCTGAACTTGCATCCTTCTCCAGCTTCTCTCTGATCTCCCTTCGTGACCTCTCCACACTCATCTTGTCCAGAAGTCCCACATTGGCTTCCAGTTAAGCAAAGCTTTGATTTTAAAATTCTCATCTTTGTTTTCAAATCCCTCCATGGCCTTGCCCTTCCCTATCTTTTTAGTCTCCTCCAGCCCCAGAATCCCCAGATATATGTACGCTTTTCTAATTCTGCCCTCTTGAACATCCCTGATTATAATCGCTCAACCATTGGTGGCCAGTCCTTCAGCTGCCTAGGCCTTAAGCTCTGGAATTCTCTCCCTAAATCTCTTGGCCCCCCTATCTCTCTTTCCTCCTTCAAAACACTCCTTAAAACCTACCTCTTTGACCAAGCTTTTGGTCGTTTGCCCTAATTTCTCCAAGTCACACACCATTTGACTTGGTGTCAAATTTTTTGTCTTATAACACTTCTATGAAATGCCTTTGGACAGGTTACTACGTTAAAAGCGCTATATAAATTCAAGTTGTTGTTGTTAAGATCTTCCTCTTAACAAACAACTGCTTATATGGAACCTTATTGAATGCCTTTTGGAAGACTACATAAACTTAATCCACAGACATTCCCCTGTCTATTACGTTAGTTACTTTCTCAAAAAAATCTATTAGATTTGTTAGACATGACCACACAAGTGCCAAGCAATGACTATTTCCAACAAGAGAGAGTCTAACCACCATCCCTTGCCATTCAACGGCATTACCATTGATGAATCCCCCACCATCAACATCCTGGCGGTTACCATTGACCAGATACTTAACTGAATGAGCCACATAAATACTGTGACTGCAAGAGCAGGTCAGAGGCTGGGTATTCTGCGGCAAGTGTCTCACCTCCTGACCCCAAAGCCTTTCCACCATCTTCAAGGCACAAGTCAAGAATGTGATGGAATACTCTCCATTTGCCTGGATAAATAGAGCTCCAACAACGCTCAAGAAGCTCGACACCAGGACAAAGCAGCCCACTTTATTGGCACCCCATTCACCACGCTAAACATTCACTCCCTCCATCACTGGCGCACCGTGTCTGCGGCACGTACCATCTACAAGATGCACTGCAGCATCTCACCAAGTCTTCTTCGACAGCATCTCCCAAACAAATATATATTACATTTGTTTAAGAAACAAAGTAGCCTTTTGTGTTATGTCTTGGATGAGGTCCATCTGCATGTTACAGATATTGCAACCAATTCTCCTCCCATGCCCCTGCCAGGTAGTTACAACCCCCACTGAGGTATAAGTGCACACAAATTTCTGGGCCCAATTAATTTGCCCTGTCTTGGTACCCTTGCTAAGAAGCCCACCCCTGTTAGGGCCTTCTTTTAAAATTTATTCACAGGATGAGGGCTTTGCTGGCAAAGGCAGCATTTATTGCCCATCCCTAATTGCCCTTGAGAAGATGGTAGTGAGCCACCTTCCTGAACCGCTGCAGTCTGTGTGGTGATGGTACTCCGAGAGTGCTGTTATAGAGGGAGTTCCAGAATTTTGACCCAGCGATATTGAAGGAACGGCGATATGCTTCCAAACCAGGATGGTGTGTGACTTGGAGGGGAACGTGGAGACGGTGGTGCTCCCATGTGCTTGCTGCCCTCGTCCTTCTAGGTGGTAGTTGTTATATATGTATACTTGTATTTACTCTGTACAGCCACCAGAGGGCTCATCCCCTGGAGTCCCAAGCGATCCCATAATTCCTTGGGAGCATCGGTATTTAAGGAGGCTTCACAGGTTGGAGAGGCACTCTAGAGACCTGCAATAAAAGGTCACACTTTACTTTGAGCTCACAGTGTTTAGTCTGACTTTTCCCTTGCAGTCGGATTCAGGTGAAATTATAATGGGGAACAAAGAAATGGCAGACCAATTGAACCAATACTTTGGTTCTGTCTTCACTAAGGAAGATACAAATAACATTCCAAAGGTACTAGGGGACAGTGGGTCCAGTGAGAAGGAGGAACTGAAGGATATCCTTATTAGGCGGGAAATTGTGTTAGGGAAATTGATGGGATTGAAGGCCGATAAATCCCCAGGGCCTGATAGTCTGCATCCCAGAGTACTTAAGGAAGTGGCCCTAGAAATAGTGGATGCATTGGTAATCATTTTCCAACAGTCTATCTACTCTGGATCAGTTACTATGGACTGGAGGGTAGCTAATGTAATACCACTTTTTAAAAAAGGAGGGAGAGAGAAAACGGGTAATTATAGACCGGTTAGCTTGACATCAGTGGTGGGGAAAATGTTGGAATCGATCATGAAGGACGAAATAGCAGCACATTTAGAAAGCGGTGACAGGATCGGACCAAGTCAGCATGGATTTATGAAAGGGAAATCATGCTTGACGAATCTTCTGGAATTTTTTGAGGATGTAACTAGTAGAGTGGACAAGGGAGAACCAGTGGATGTGGTGTATTTGGACGTTCAGAAGGTTTTTGACAAGAGATTGTTGTGCAAAATCAAAGCACATGGTATTGGGGGTAATATACTGACGTGGATAGGGAACTGGTTGGCAGACAGGAAGCAGAGAGTCGGAATAAACGGGTCCTTTTCAGAATGGCAGGCAGTGTACCAGTGGAGTGCCGCAGGGCTCAATGCTGGGACCCCAGCTCTTTACAATATACATTAACGATTTGGATGAAGGAATAGTGTGTAATATCTCCAAGTTTGCAGATGACACTAAACTGGGTGGCGGTGTGAGATGTGAGGGGGATGCGAAGAGGCTGCAGGGTGACTTGGACAGGTTAGGTGAGTGGGCAAATGCATGGCAGATGCAGTATAATGTGGATAAATGTGAGGTTATCCATCTTGGGGGCAAAAACACGAAGGCAGAAAATTATCTGAATGGCGGCAGACTAGGAAAAGGGGAGGTGCAACGAGACCTGGATATCATGGTTCATCAATTACTGAAAGTGGGCACGCAGGTACAGCAGGCGGTAAAGAAGGAAAATGGCATGTTGGCCTTCATAGCTAGGGGGTTTGAATATAGAAGCAGGGAGGTCTTGCTGCAGTTATACAGGGCCTTAGTGAGGCCTCACCTGGAATATTGTGTTCAGTTTTGGTCTCTTAGTCTGAGGAAGGACGTTCTTGCTATTGAGGGAGTGCAGTGAAGGTTCACCAGAGTGATTCCAGGGATGGCTGGGCTGTCATATGAGGAGAGACTGCATCAACTGGGCCTTTATTCACTGGAGTTTAGAAGGATGAGAGGGGATCTCATAGAAACATGTAAGATTCTGACGGGATTGGACAGGTTAGATGCGGGAAGAATGTTCCCGATGTTGGGGAAGTCCAGAACCAGGGGACGTAGTCTTAGGATAAGTGGTAGGCCATTTAGGACTGAGATGAGGAGAAACTTCTTCACTGAGTTGTTAACCTGTGGAATTTCCTGCCACAGGGAGTTGTTGATGTCAGTTCACTGGATATATTCAAGAGGGAGTTAGATATGGCTCTTATGGTTAAGGGGATCAAGGGGTATGGAGAGAAAGCAGGAAAGGGGTACTGAAGGAATGATCAGCCATGATCTTATTGAATGGCGGTGCAGGCTCGAAGGGCCGAATGGCCTACTCCTGCATCTATTGTTCTATGTTTTTCTATGTTTCTAAACCCGTGACCTCTACCACCTAGAAGGACAAGGACAGCAGGTGCATGGTAACACCATCACCTGCAACTTCCCCTCCAAGTCACACACCATTCTGAATTGGAAGTATATCGCCGTTCCTTCATAGTCGCTGGGTCAAAATTTTCAACCTCCCTCCCTAAGAGTGCTATGGGAGTATCTTCACCACAAGGACTGCGGCAGTTCAAGCAGGCGGCTCACCACCACTTTCTCAAGGGCAATTAGGGATGGGCAATAAATGCAGGCCTTGCCAGCAACGCCCACATCCCATGAACGAAGAAACAAATTAATCACATCAAGGCAAAAAAAATGGATACAACAATTATAGTTGTTCCTGATGTTCTCAGAGAAATATTCAGTTGGATCATTACATTTTTGAGCCTCTGAATAACATGCCAATAATCTGAGAAGTTCTCTTCCATGTTCATCAAGGAGTAAGTAACCTGAACAAAACTCCACAGCCAGGGCCACTGATTTACTGTGACTGAACAAAGTAGATTTTCCAAGTTCTTACTGCAGCAAATTCAAGTCTGAGATCAATAGATTTTTGTTAGGTAAAGTTGTCCAGGTGTATGGAGCAAAGGTGGATAAATGGAGTGGAGGTACAGATCAGCCATGATCTAATTGAATGGCAAGCTCAAGGGGCTGTTCCTATATTTCTAAATTATCTGGTCCACTTCAAGCACATATCAGAAAATTGTGGGTGTGATGCTACAATTTTCAAATCTGTGCTTGTGGTCCTTCTTCTTAGACAGCCCCTCGGAGTCGAGGATGACTTGCTTCCACGCTAAAAATGAGTTCTCGTGATTAATGAGTCCTATGCGGGACCTACAGTCTCTGTCACAGGTTGGGCAGATGGTGGTTGAAGGAATGGGTGGGTGGGGTGCTTGGGATGCCATGCGCTCCTTTTGCTGTTTATGTTTGGTTTCAGGTTGCTCTCGGCGTAAAGACTCGGTGTTCGGCGCCTTCCTGGATGTTTATCCTCCACTTTGTGCGGTCTTGGGTCATGGATTCCCAGGTGTCGGTGGGGATGTTGCATTTTGTCAAGGAGGTTTTGAGGGTGTCCTTGAAGTGTTTCCTCTTCCCACCTGGGGACTGCTTGCCATGTTGGAGCTCCGAGTAGAGCACTTGTTTTGGGAGTCTCTTATCGAGCATGCAGACGATGTGGCCCAACCAATGGAGCTGATCGAGCGTATTCGATGCTGGGGATGTTGGCCTGAGCGAGAACGCTGATGTTGGTGCGCCTATCCTGCCAACGGATTTGCAGGATCTTGCGGAGGCAGCGTTGGTGGTACTTCTCCAGTGCTTTGAGGTGCCTGCTGAACATAGTCCATGTCTCTGAGGCTTACAGGAGGGCGGGTATCACTACTGCTCTGTAGACCATGAGCTTGGTGCCTGGTTTGAGGTCCTGGTCTTCAAACACTCTCTTCCTCAGGCGACCGAAGGCTGCACTGGCACACTGAAGGCGGTGTTGGTCTTTGTCATTGACATTTGCCCTTGTTGACAGTAGGCTCCCAAGGTATGGAAAATGGTCCACATTGTCCAAGGCCTCATTGTGGATTTTGATAATCGGGGAGCAGTGCTGCGTGGTGGGGTCAGTCTGGTGGAGGACCTTTGTCTTTCAGATGTTTAGTGTAAGGCCAATGCTCTCGTACCTTCGGTGAAGATATTGACGATGGCTTGGATTTCGGCCTCTGAGTGTGTACAGATGCAGGCGTTGTCTGCTTACTGTAATTCAATGCTAGAGGATGGGACAACCTTTGATCTGGCCTGGAGGTGGTGGAGGTTGAACAGTTTCCGGTTTGTTCTGTAGATTAGCTCCACTTCAGCGGGGAGCTTATTGAGGGTGAGATGGAGCATTGCAGCAAGGAATGACACAGCCTTGCTTGACCCCGGTCCGAACGTGAATTGGGTCTGTGGTGGATCCGTTGGTCAGACTCACAGCTTGCATGTCATCGTGTAGTAGGCGGAGGATGGTGACAAACTTTTGGAGGCATCCGAATTTAAGGAGGACGCTCCATAATCCTTCATGTTTGACAGTGTCAAAGACATTTGTGAGGTCAAAGAAGGCCACATACAGAAGTTGGTGCTGTTCCCTGCATTTCTCTGGGATTTGCCGCGCGAAGATCATGTCCATCGTGCCCTTTAGTGGGCGGAATCTGCATTTTGACTCTGGGAAGAGCTCTTCAGCCACTGGGAGAAGGCGATTGAGGATTCTTGTGATGACTTTCCCTGTGGCAGACAGCAGGGAATCTCCTCTGTAGTTATCGCAATCGGACTTGTCGCCTTTCTTGAAGATGGTCACGATTACCACGCCTCTGAGATCCCCTGGCATGCTCTCCTCTTTCCAGATGAGAGAAATGAGATTGTGTATTTGCGCCAATAGTGTTTCTCCACCATGTTATGAAAAGGGTTATGTGGAGTGGGCAGGGAAGTGGAGTTGAGCCCATGAGCAGATCAGCCATGATCTTATTGAATGACGGAGCAAGCTTGAGGGGCCAAATGTCTTACTCCTGCTCCTATTTCTTATATTCTTATGTTCTTATGTTGAACTGCTTCGGCGGGGATTCCTTCTGCTCCTGAAGCCTTGTTGTTTTTCAGTTGTCAGATGGCCTTTTCTACCTCATGCCAGGCTGGGGTTGTGCTGAGATGGTGGTGAGTAGCTTGCTGCGGGATGGAGTCGAGGACACTCGCGTCGAAGACAGAGTCTCGGTTGAGGAGGTCTTCAAAGTGCTCCTTCCAGTGGGCACTGACTGCCTGTCTGTCCTTGATGAGTACCTCTCTGTTCTTGGCCAGCAGTGGGGTAGGGCCTTGGGTGCTTGGGCCATATGTGGTCTTGACTGCACTGAAGAACCCATACATGTCTTGGTTGTCGGCTAGTTGCTGAATCTTCTGCGCTTTCTCCACCCACCATTTGTTCTTCAGGTTGCGGGTTTTTTGTTAGACCTCGATCTTCAGATGTCTGTAGAGCTACTTTCTTGCTCTCGAATTGTGTTGCTGTTTCCAGTCCAAGAATGCCTTGCGCTTGCGGCTTATTAGCTCCTGGATCTCTTGGTCATTCTCGTCGAACCGATCTTGGTGTTTCCTTGCCAAGTGACTGAGTGTCTCTTCACAGGTGCTAATTATGGAGGCCTTGAGGGCAGACCAGGTGTTGTGTATGTATGTACCCTGAACACTCAATGTACAGTTACATAAGACCAATGAATGTATCTTTACACTGTATACAATATGCCTGTACCACCAGAGGGTGCAACAGGTGGAGACCTAGAGGTCACCTGTACACTACAGGTAACCAGGTATAAAAGGGAGCCCACCTTACTGTAACCTCATTCAGGAGCTGCAATAAATAGACTAAGGTCACAACAGTTCAAGTGCAATACCTTACCTCATGGAGTCATTACTAAAGTGCCTGCAAACATCACAATTGGCGATGAGAATACGAATTCCACACGAAAAATGGCTAACCTTAGCAACTTTCAACAATTCGCTGATGGAGAAGATTGGGATGCCTTTGTGGAAAGGCTAGAACACTACTTCATTGCGAACAACCTGGCTGATAAGCGCCGAGCCATCCTGCTCAGCAGTTGTAGGCCCACCGTTCATGGCCTGGTCAGGGACTTGCCAGCCCCAGAGAAGGCGACAATGAAAACTTTTGCAGAGCGCGTAACCCTGATACAGGAACAGCTTAAGCCAAAAGAGAGCATCCTAACAGCCAGACACGGGTTCTACACACACCGGCGGCCCGAAGGCCAAGAAAGCACAAAATACGCTGCAGACCTGAGGCGATTGGCTGCACCATGTGATTTTGGCGACCACCTCACCGATGCACTGAGGGACATCTTTGTTAGCAGAATCGGCCACGAAGGCCTCCTCCACAGGCTGCTCTCTGCGGACACCACCGTCACCCTGCAGAAAGCAATTAACATGAGCCAAGTGCTCATGGCCTCGGCCTGCGATTCCAGAAGGATGATGACTCAACCCCAGGACTCCAACACAGAAAGTGCAGTGAACCGAATGGCGCCTTTCAGAGGCAAGACAGTAACCCCGAGGCCCGCAACCCTGAGTCAGCCGCAGGGGGCCAACCGGCCAGCCCCATGCTGGCACTGTGGAGGGAGTCACAGAGCCCACCAATGCAGATACAGAGACTATACTTGCAAGGGCTGTAACACTAAAGGCCATCTACAGCGAATGTGTAAAATAAATTTTACTCACCGAGTCGCTGAAGAATTGGCCGATCACCCGGACTCCAGCGCTGATGAAGGTGAAGAGAGAGTCCAGGAAGCAGCTCAGCCCCAGGAAGAGGTAAAATGAGTGTTTACCTGCTCCACCGAGAGTTCACCGTTGAAGAAAGAAGTTGAAATCAACGGTGTTCCAGTCTCGATGGAGGTCAACACAGGGGCGAGCCAATCGCTGTTGAACCAGGCGGCCTTCAAAAAACTCTGGGACAACCCTATCGAACAACTTAAAATGCTACCAGTCCAGGCGAAGCTGCTCACCTACACAAATCACCCCATCCCAGTCGTTGGCAGCGTGGATATCCAGGTGTCCTACAACGGTGTGATGCACAAGCTTCCTTTGTGGATCGTTGCTGCTAGGAAGAAGTTGGATGAAGCAAATCCGAATCTGTTGGAGCTGGGAAAGCCTCCAGGCCCCGGCGATTGATGTCCTGTGTGGCCCCAAATTTGGATCCATTGCAGCACCTGAAGATCCTACTGTCCAGCTCGACTGTGCAGCGACGACACAGACCGCACTAACCAACGGCGAGATGATCCAACCCGAACAGACAGAGCACACCTTCCGGACTGTGGCAGGACTCCGAAGGGAGAAGATCGACGCAGAAGGTATTTCCCTGGCTTCAGTGGCAAAACCTGGGGAGAGAAGGATCACCACAGCCTACCTCGAGGAGAGTGAAAAGATGATCCAACCCGAACGGACAGAACACACCCTCTGGACCATGGCAGGACTCAGAAGGGAGCAGATTGATGCAGAAGGTATTTCCCCAGCTTCAGTGGCAGACCTTGGGGAGAGAAGAATCACAGCAGCCTACCTCGAGGAGAAGGAAAAGATGGTGCCCGCACCACGGGGCGAAGTGCCTGAAATCAAGATGGCCACGACCAGACCACGAGGGGCAGCGTTGAGGGAGCAACACGTGATGCTGAGCAGCGAATCAGATTGGGGTAAAGATTGCAAGGCCCTCTTAAAGGAGACCGGCAACCCAGAACAATTAAATGGACAGTTAATGAACAAATGCAAGTATTTAACTGTACCGTTAAACAGTGATGCCAGTAGGCTACGCAGAAAAGGTGTAATTGATGAACACGAGTATCTAAATGTAACATTGTACAGCAATGCTGGTAATATACAGGGAAAA
The DNA here is from genome assembly GCF_044704955.1 of Pristiophorus japonicus. Lineage (NCBI taxonomy): Eukaryota > Metazoa > Chordata > Chondrichthyes > Pristiophoridae > Pristiophorus > Pristiophorus japonicus. The sequence continues at coordinate 233,116,882 of NC_091978.1, forward strand.
TATGTAATTGAGCATAAAGATGTAATTGACAAATGTGAACTCGTACCTGAAAGCAATCGGAGCCAATGTATCATGAATGTAAACGATGGAATAATGTGTGATGCCGTGTTGAAGGTGCTTGCCGACAAAACCAAGGGCTATCTCCCATTTGAAGTACCCAGGTCCAGTGGACTGCCCAATCATGTAGCCTGTGCCTCCGGGACCAAGGTGATGCCCCAGGGGTGTAGCCACACACAGTGGAAGTTTACCCACTGCAGGGCCAGCGATCAGCGGACGGCACAGGTACCACTACTGACACCCTGACCCAGATCGGTCCTACCCCTCTGGCCACCAGGGCCAGCACAGGGAGCAAGAGGCCAGCCCTCCCAAGGGGACCTGGGATGACCAGGCTCCCACTACCACTGAAGGACAGCAGGGAGACTCTGCAGCCCTCAAAGGAGGACAGAGAGGCCACACATTCCTGTGGCTCTTCCCAACACTAGACAACGGCAAAGGCCCTGAGACCCAGCCAAGAGAGCGATCGAGCCTAGTCAGCTGGCAGGGGGCGCAGCGCCGCCATCAGTCAACCTGGACACAGTCTGGTTACTCTGGAACTAGCTTCCTCACCCACCTGCACCTACACCCCAGGGGCAAGACTGTGATACCATGGATGTACCTTACCTGTAAAATGTACTTGCTCCACCACTGCTAAACCCAAAATGTCATGTAACCAATTTTTGTTGTTGTACATGTATGTAAATGCAACTGTCGAGCCATACACATGGTCTATGTATGGGGGGGGAAAGGAAATGGGGGTATGTAGCCAAGGACACATGGATCACACCCTGAACCTACTCAAACCCCCATTTCAACCTCCAACCGTCCACTGCTGACCATTTCCCAATGTTGTGGCAATAAGGACTTGGGGGTTCACAGGGAGAGAGCCATCCCCAAGCACATACAAAGTGCAAGGGCTTTGGGCACTCCGGTCGAGGGTCAGAGCACCCAGTGCAAAGGCTAGTGGCACAAGAGTTAGGGGGGAGTGATGTTGTGTATGTATATACCCTGTACACTCAATGTACAGTTACATAAGACCAATGAATGTATCTTTACACTGTATACAATATGCCTGTACCACCAGAGGGTGCAACAGGTGGAGACCTAGAGGTCACACCGCAGGTAACCAGGTATAAAAGGGAGCCCACCTTACTATAACCTCATTCAGGAGCTGCAATAAATGGACTAAGGTCACAACAGTTCAAGTGCAATACCTTACCTCGTGGAGTCATTACTAAAGTGCCTGCAAACATCACACCAGGCACTGTGGACATTCTGCATCTCTGGGTCACTGGGAGTTGCCAGGTTGGCAGTGAGGTGCTGGCTGAATAGTACTTTCTCAGCCGGGTCTTGGAGTGCTCCAGCATTGATTTTCCTGTGGCATTGTTTATGTTGCCATCGCTGTTTTGGGGCTATGTTGATGGTGATGACAGAGCGGATTAGGCGGTGGTCCATCCAGCAGTCGTCAGCTCCTGTCATGGCGCAGGTGATGCGCACATCTTTGCGGTCCCTCGCTCGGATGATGATGTAGTCTAGCAGATGCCTGAGCCTGGAGTGAGGGTGCTGCCATGAAGCCTTATACTTGTCTTTCTGACGGAACAGGGTGTTGGTTATGACGTGGCCATGTTCTAAGCATTTTGTCAGGAGGAGGGTACCGACGCACTGAGGACCGTAGCACACTGGTTCCGGACTAGGGTGATCCGAAGAGTCATGAGGCATTAATTTATTCTGCAAGGGGAGTTTCTGAGACGGCCAACTAGTTTGTTTTTTTATGGCGAAATCTACCCCGTGGAAGCGGCGATCATCTTCTGGTTTACCTTTCCAGAAGAAGGTGTAACCACCATCTTGTTCCTTGAGCTAACCTGCCCCTGCCCATTGGGTCGCCCATTGGGTCTCGCTTAGGGTGATGATGTCAATGTCGAAATGGTTCCCAGGCAACAACAGCAGCTCGCCGTTCCGGTCTGTCGCTGTTGGGGTTGTCCATGAGAGTCCTGACATTCCACGTCCTGATCTTCATTTGAAGTGTGGAAGATGCCTGTGTGTGAATTATTTTAACATGGGGTGGCCATTGCACACCAGCTATCACATGTGCTTGACAGAGCAAGGTCTCGGTCCAGTGGCAAGAGGCTCCAAGACCAGGCTCCGCTGTATGGGCTTAGAACATACAAATACACATACTCCTACTGTCCTCCTTTCTCCTTCCCGCAGAACCTCTCTCCCTGGGTTTCATAGAATGCAGTGGCGGCCTCACAACCTTGCTGTTGACCCGTACTGCACCACTCCTGGGCCAGACCCCGCTGCTGGTCCACACTGCGCCGCTCCTGGGCCTCGACCTCTGTTCCTCTCCACTTCCGACCTCCAGTCCTCGCCAACCGCCAGACCTCCTGCTGCTCTCTGACCTCCAGGCCTCCCGCTGCTCTCCGAACTCCGGGCCTCCCGCTGCTCTCCGACCTCCGTGCCTCCCGCTGCTCTCCGACCTCCGGGCCTCCCGCTGCTCTCCGACCTCCGGGCCTCCCGCTGCTCTCCGACCTCCGGACCTCCCGCTGCTCTCCGACCTCCGGGCCTCCCGCTTTTGTTGGGCACATACGTCACCATAGGTGAGGATTTAGAAAATATACCCATGTCAGTCAATTCCATTTTTATTACATGGAATTCTGGGATATCTGTTGGTGTTTTGGGAATTAGAAATTCTACGATTCCATCAATTTTTGTACAAAAGCTGTAAACCATTGACCTTGCCTATAGCTTAGTGGGAGTTTTATTGAATACTCTGTTCCCTGTAGAGAAGGCATTTGCATGAGTTGCCCCTTTGTTTACTCTCAGCAGGGCGCCTCCACAGCTGTGCTTGTCATTTTTGTGTGAGTGTATATGTGTGAGCGAGTGCACACATCAAATGCTGTGCCAGTATTTTACAATATTATTTCAGTAGGCATAGAACTGCTGCAGTCATCATCATCATAGGCAATCCCTCAGAATCGAGGAAGACTTGCTTCCACTCTTAGCATGAGTTCTTAATGGCTGTACAGTCCAATACGAGAACCACAGTCTCGGTCACAGGTGGGACAGATAGTCGTTGAAGAAAAGGGTGGGCAGGGAGCCTGGTTTGCCGCATGCTCCTTCCGCTGCCTGCGTTTGATTTCTGCGTGCTCTCGGCGACAATACTCAAGGAGCTCAGTGACCTCCTGAATGCACTTCCTCCACTTAGGGTGGTCTATGGCCAGGAACTCCCAGGTGTCAGTGGGGATGTCGCACTTTATCAGGGAGGCTTCGAGGGTGTCCTTATAACGTTTCCTCTGCCCGCCTTTGGCTCATTTGCCGTGGACGAGTTCCGAGTAGAGCGCTTGCTTTGGGAGTCTCGTGTCTGGCATGCGAACTATGTGGCCTGCCCAGCGGAGCTGATCAGGTGTGGTCAGTGCTTCAATACTGGGGATGTTGGCCTGGACGAGGAAGCTAATGTTTGTGCGTCTGTCCTCCCAGGGTTTTTTTTAGGATCTTGCAGAGACATCGCTGGTGGTATTTCTCCAGCGACTTGAGGAGTCTACTGTATATGGTCCACGTCTCTTATCCATACAGGAGTGTGGGTATTACTATGGCCCTGTAGACCATGAGCTTGGTGACAGTCTTGAGGGACTGGTCTTCAAACACTCTTTTCCTCAGGCGGCCGAAGGCTGCACTGGCGCACTGGAGGTGGTGTTGGATCTCGTCGTCAATGCCTGCTCTTGTTGATAGGAGGCTCCCGAGATAGGGGAAGTGGTCCACGTTGTCCAGGGCCATGGCGTGGATCTTGATGTCTGGGGGGCAGTGCTGTGCGGCAAGGACAGGCTGGTGGAGGACCTTTGTCTTACTAATGTTTAGTGTGAGGCCCATGCTTTCATACGCCTCGGTAAATACATCGACTATGTCCTGGAGTTCAGACTCAGACGTCGTCCGCGTACTGTAGCTCGACGACAGAGGTTGGCGTGGTCTTGGACCTGGCCTGGAGGCGGCGAGGGTTAAACAGCTTCCAGATGGTTCTGTAGTTTAGTTCCACTCCAGCGGGGAGCTTATCAATTGTGAGGTGGAGCATGGGAGCGAGGAAGACTGAGAAGGGGGTTGGTGTGATGACGCAGCGCTGCTTGACCCCGGTCCGGACGTGAATTGGGTCTGTGATGGATATGTTGGTAAGGATCACGGCTTGCATATCATCGTGGAGCAGGCAGAGGATGGTGACGTACTTTTGGGGGCATCTGAAATGGAGGAGGACGCTCCATAGACCCTCGCGGTTGACAGTGTCAAAGGCCTATTTAAGATTGAAGAAGGCCATGTATAAGGGCTGGCGCTGTTCCCTGCATTTTTCATGCAGCTATCGCGCTGCAAAAATCACGTCCGTTGTGCCCCAGAGAGGACGAAATCCGCACTGCGACTCCGGGAGAAGCTCCTCGGACACGGGGAGAAGACGGTTGAGGAGGACTCTAGCGACGACTTTCCCAGTGGTTGATAGTAGGGAGATTCTTCTGTAGTTTACGTAGTCGGAGTTTTCCCCTTTTTTAAAGATGGTCACAATCACTGCATCTCTGAGATCTCCCAGCATGCTCTCCTCCCTCCAGATGAGAGAGATGAGGTCGTGTATTCGCACCAGTAGTGTCATTTTATAGTGTCCGCCATACTTCAGTGACTCAGCAGGGATTCCATCCGCTCTTGTAGCCTTGTTGTTTTTTAGTTGTCTTATGGCCTTTTCTACCTCGTGCAGTGTTGGGGTCTCACTGAGGTGGTGGTGGGTAGCATGCTGCGGAATAGAATCGAGAACACTCAAGTCAAAGGCAAAGTCCCGATTGCGGAGATCTTCGAAGTGTTCCTTCCAGCGGGCCCTGACTGTGGTGTATGTAGCACACAAATCACTGACTCCACATGGTCTGGTGTTGATATAACTGCTGTGACCTTAGTCCTTTATTGTGTAACTCCAGAGTGCCTCTCTGGTGTGGTGGGCAGCCTTTTATACTCTGTCTTGCAGGTACTTTCAGGTCTCCCACCACAGTGCCCTCTGTGGCGCACCATTGTATTTATACATTTAATGTACCTGGACAATACATAACATCTCACTCCCCCCACAGTTCCAAAAGCCATTGCCGGTGACCTCTGCCTTGTTCTCCTGGTTGATTTGTGAGTGTGAGTCCATGCACATCTACTTCCCTCTTCTCCCCCATGTGGAGGACCCGGTGCAAGCATGTGGTATTTGCAGTCCTTACATGGGTGATAAGGTACACGAGCATAACCTCCAACAGAAAGCAGGTATACATAGACGGTACATTTGTATGGTACATATGATATGTGGTACAGATGTTATGTCAAAAAGTTGCAGGTACACTGAACAGTTATTTAATCCCAGCTCCTCTGGGTGAGGTAAGGTGGCAGTACACAGCCCCTTTTTGCCTGAGGTAATGAGCTGCGCTGAGATAGGGTATCGCAACTGGTGCATTGCCTCTGTTCTCGTAAAGTAGTCGCCTTAGCAGCCGCTGAACCATTGCATGAATCTCCTAAATCGAAAATCGCATTAGCCCATTGGTAATGTTAGTCACGGATCCATGTCCCTTTTACTTGAACCTCGTGGTATTAACTCTTTCCGTAATTCATATCCATAATTTTAAACACAGTGACCATTCAGCTTTGAAATATTACCTCTTATCATAAATCCGTCATCCTACATTCACATAGCTCATTTGTACTCGCTCTTGCCTTACAAAAGTCTTTTTGTGGGGACCGCCAACGGTGTAAGGCCCTTTTAAGACACTCGGGTGCAATTCCCTTTTAAGATGCCATCTTGTGGTTCCCATAAGGCTTCCCTTGGGCGCGCCATTTTAGGTGCTCTGCTGGCCTTTGCCTGCAGAGCTCTGTTGTCATGAGGCTCACTACCATCTTGAGCTCGCTGGCGAAGAAAGAACAGAAGGGACAAGGAAGAAAGGAAGGGAAAAAAATGGCCCAGAGCAACCCATCTTGGCAGAAGTGGCTCCCTGAACTCGATCAGTCATAGTCCCTGTGAGTCCCTCTGTGCTTGCTGCCGCATCCGCCGCTCTGGCTCGTGTTCTCCCGAGTCACGCCAGCCGCCGCTGCAGCCTCCGCTCCCACCGTTGTCTCCGCACTTGCCGCCCCTCCTGCGGCTGCCATGGCCGCCACCATCGCAGCCGCTACCACTGCCTGACTTTTCCTCTGCGTGGGTCCCCCAGATCCGCCGGCCATCGATGGACCTCCCGCTCATCGCCCATAGCGCCCCGCCGACCCGCACCCCAGCAATCGGCCCGCACCTGCAAACTTACTCTTCCAGGGTCTGCTCGTCTGTGGAGGCTGAGGCTGCAGAATTGCTTGAGGTCAGGAGTTCTGGGCTGCTGTCGCCTCTGTGTGGATTTAGGCTGCAGCTCCAGCTCGGACGGCGTTGCTCTTTGGGAACCCGGGGGACAGCGGTCTGTGGAGGAATGAAGTCTTCCCAGCTCCCACGGACCTTTCCCATCCATCTTCTGCCGAGAAGCGTCAGCCCATCGCCTGCAATGACCCACAAAGGTAAACCGTGCGTCTCGCCCCCGTGAGATACCTGCACATCCGCTCTGCCCAGAACAGGTATCAGTTCCTTGGTGTAGGTACGCAGCTTTGCCGTGACCGGGACCAGCTTGGGTCGTGCAGTTGGGTTGACCCACAGTTTATCGAAAGTTCTCTGACTCATCAACGATGGACCCGATCCTGTATCCACTGTCATACTCACTGGGACTCCGTCAATTTTTACTTCCATTATCACTGGGGGTGAATCGTCGGTACACGAGTACATTCCCAACACGTCATCTTCTTCTGCCTGCTCCTCGCTGAATAGTGGATCATCCACCATCTCCTCAGCCACACGATTAGTGTCCGATTTATTTTACACATACACTGAAGGTGGCCTTTCAGGTGGCAGGTATTGCACATATACTCCGCAAACCGGTGAGCCCCATGGCTTCCTCCGCAGCGCCAGCATGATGCTGCTTGATTGGCCCCCCTCAGCGGACTCTGAGTTCCAGGACCCCGAGGTCCATGCTCTCTGCCCCGGGCAGAGCCACGTTCTGCAGTTTTGTCTGTGGTGGGCGCTTTCATGTGGACAGTGCCTGCCGGGTTCGACACTGTGTGGATTATTTGCTTGGTGCTGCAAGTCGAGGTCATAGATGCCCGGCTGATGGTGATGGCCTTTGTCAGGGTGACTGTGGGTTCCGTGGCTAGCAGCTTGTGAAGGAAGCCCTCATGGCCAATCCCCATAACAAAAACGTCCCATAACGCCTCGTCAAGGTGTGTGCCAAAATCACACGGCGCCGCGAGTCTCCAGCATATTTGGTGACATGCTGGCCCTCAGGTCAGGAATTTGTATCTGGCCGTGAGGATGCTCTCCTTTGGTTTCAACTGGTCACGAATGAGTGCGACCAGCTCCTCATATGACTTGTCCCTGCCACTCGCGGGTGCCAGCAAATCCCTGATGAGACAGTAAACCTCATTGCCACAACTGGAGAGCAATATCGCCTTATGCTTCCCTCAGTGCGTCCGTGTGCCCCGTCAGGTCGTTTGCTGTGAAGTAGTTCTCGAGCCTTTCCGTAAAGGCCTCCCAATCATTGCCCATGGTAAAATCCTTTAGCGAGCCCAGAGTAGCCATGGTTGCGTGGAGTTCATTCACGTCCTCATTGCGAATGTGGTGTATGTAGCACACAAATCACTGACTCCACACGGTCTGGTGTTGATATAACTGCTGTGACCTTAGTCCTTTATTGTGTAACTCCAGAGTGCCTCTCAGGTGTGGTGGGCAGCCTTTTATACTCTGACTTGCAGGTACTTTCAGGTCTCCCACCACAGCGCCCTCTGTGGCGCACCATTGTACTTTATACATTTAATGTACCTGGACAATACATAACACTGCCTCGGTTTCCTTGATGAGTGTTTCCCCGTTCTTGGCCAGGAGTGGGGTGGGGCCTTGGGAGTTTGATCCATAGGTGGCTTTGAGTGCGGTGAAAATCCTCGCACATCATGGCTGTCGGCCAGCTGCTGTATCTCCTGTGCTTTCTCCATCCACCACCTGTTCTTTAGGTCCAAGGTTTTTTGTTGGTCCTTAGCCTTTAGCTGTCTGTAATGCTGCTTTGCTGCTCCCGAGTTGGGTTGCTGTTTAAGGCTCAGAAATGCCCTGCGCTTGCAATCTATTAGCTCTTGAATCTCCTGATCACTTTCATCAAACCAGTCCTGGTGTTTCCTGGTTGAGTGACCGAGCGCCTCCTTGCAGACACTGGTTATAGAGGCCTGGAGGGCAGACTAAGCGCTGTGGACATTCTGCATCTCGGGGTCATCAAAGCACGCCAGGTTAGCTGTGAGGCGCTAACTGTAAAGGGCTCTCTTAGCTGGGTTCTTAAGTGCCCCGGCATTGACTTTTTTGCGACACTGCTTCTGCTGCCCTCTTCGCTTTGGGGCTATGTTGATGTCAATGATGGATCAGATTGGCAGTGGTGCGTCCAGCATTCGTCAGCTCCTGTCATGGCACGGGTGATGCACACATCCTTGCGATCCCTGGCTCGAACGGTGACATAGTCGAGCAGATACCAGTGTTTGGAGCGAGGGTATTGCCACGATGCCTTGTATTTGTCTCTCTGGCGGAACAAGGTGTTGGTGATGACAAGTTCATGCTCTAGACATTTTGTCAGGAGTAGGTTACCACTGGAATTGGCTTTCCCTACCCCCTCTCTGCCAATCACGCCTCCCCAGAGGTCTGTGCACCTGCCGACCCTGGCGTTGAAGTCGCCGAGGAGGATCCGTTTGTCGTCCGCGGGGACACAGGTCAGGGAGTAAAAACCCTCTTTGGCCTCATCTGTTGCATCGAGTGTTGGGGCGTAAGCACTGATGACTGTGGCGCACTGGTTCCGGGATAGGGTGAGTCGAAGCGTCATGAGGTGTTTGTTAGTCCCGCATGGGGAGTGTTTGAGGCGGTTGACCAGCTCGTTTTTGACGGCGAAGCCGACTCCGTGGAGGTGGCGTTCTGCCTCTGGTTTCCCTTTCCAGAAGAAGGTGTAACCTCCACTTTGTTCCTTGAGCTGGTCTTCCCCTGCCCACCGGGTCTCGCTTAGGGCTGCGATGTCGATATCAAAGCATCTAAGTTCCCGGGCAACTATGGCGGTGCGGCATTCCGGTCTGTCGCTGTTGGGTTGTCCATGAGGGTTCTGACGTTCCAGGTCCAGAACTTCATGTTAGAGGAGTGGAAGATGCCTGTACATGATTTCTTTTAACGTGGGGTGATCATTGCACGCCGGCTACCACATGGGCTTAGCTGAGCGAGGTCTTGGTCCAGTGGCAAGGGGGTCCAGGACGACTGGAGACCAAGCACTGCTATATGGGCCTAATTGCCTACAGCGAGGTGCTGGCCGCAAGCTCGGCGCTGGGTAGCGCCCTTGGTGGTAGGTGGTCCAAGGCTTGGTTGGGGGCAGGCAGACAAATACACACTGACAGTTTCCATTGAAATTACTTCAAACTGGGTCTGGCATGAAAGCTAGTTGAGAAATGGGTTCTACTTTATGTTGAGACCAATCCAGGTAAAGCATTTGTAGGAATTATAGCATTTATGTTGTCAATTGCAGTTTGGATTTAGGCAATGTTGGGTCTGCTTTCACTTATAATTGCCACTGTAAGTAAAGATTAGTGACAGTTGCATGTCTCTGTAGTAGAAGATATGAAAGCAAGTAAGGAAACAGTTAATGAGATGCAGATTGTATTTTCCCTGGAAAAGGAACTGAGCGAACAGATTTCTAATTGAAAAGGGAGTAGCAAGATACAAGCATTTTGCTAATGTATCAGGGATATATAAGTTGTTTACATGGATCCTGAACATGAACTTAGGCGATGATTTACTGTAGATGTGCTGAATGACCTTCTTATGTTCTTATATGAAGAAAATATCCATTAAGCCAAAGAATGGAATTTTGAAGTACATTATTGCATTAATATGTTGCTAATGGCTAATGGCCTATGCTGTTCTATCATGTAATCCACAACATATTGGTCCTGAAATCTCGGCCTCCCCGGGTCCGTACGGAGTGTGTACGGACCGGGAAGGCATCGCAAAAGCGGTTTTCGGCGTTCAATGCGCATGCGCCAAAATCCAGCTTTTCCGATCTGTCAAGTTTTAGCTTGACAGATCCTCCACATCTCGGCAGCCAGGATATTTGGAGTATTTGCCCATCTCTTGCTCTGCAAATGTCCTTAAAACTCTTGCACCTGGTAAAAGCAGTCGCATAGCCTACTTTTACCAGCGTAAGAGTTTTAAAACATACAAAAACAGATAAAAATAAAATTAAAAAATCACATTTTAATGTTAAAAACCCTGCCCACTAAGGTAAGTTTATTTTAATCCATAATTGAAAAACTTTTTAAAAATCAGAAAAAAATATATTTTTACACAAATATTTATTAACTTTAATTTAAATTAATGTTAAATATGTGATGTTTTTATCCTATTTTTTATTGGTGCTTTGGTGTTGGGGGGTGTTTCTAAATCATAATAATGAGAACTACTTACAGAGTTCCCATTATTATGAATGAGAAATACTTTACCTGGATTGGCTGCCCAGTGCCACTTGGCTCCAGCTCCAGCTCGACATCCGTCCAGACGAGCACGCGCTCCTAAGCACAGGGAGAGGAGGCCTCAGGACCGGGTTGCAGCAGCAAAAGATAAGTGCGCATCTTTTCTCTAGAATTGCGGGAAGAAGGAAGCGGGATTTCAGGGCCATTATTCTCCTGTGAATATGCAGTTCTATTCCTGTAAGGCCACAGATAGAATTGTTGTAAATAGAGAGATTCTTAGATCAATTAAAGGGTACATTGTTTTAGGTACATTTACCAGAATAGTGCCAGGGATGAGGAACTTCAGTTATGTGGAGAGACTGGAGAAGCTGGGGTGTCCTCCTGAGAGCAGAGAAGGTTAAGAGGGGATTTGATGGAGGTGTTTAAAATTATGAAGCGTTTTGATAGAGTAAATAAGGAGAAATTGTTTCCAGTGGCAGAAGGCTCAGAAGACAGAGGATACAGATTTAAGGTGATTGGCAAAAGTACCAGAGGCGACATGAGGAAACATTTTTTGACGCAGTGAGTTGTTGTGTTCTGGAATGCACTGCCTGAAAGGGCAATGGAAGCAGATTCGATAGTAAAATTGAAAAGAGAATTGGATAAATACTTGAAGGGAAAAAAATTTGCAAGGCTATGGGAAAAGGTCTGGGGAATTGGATAGCTCTTTCAAAGACCCAGCACATGAACGGTGGGCAAAATGGTCTCCTTCTATGCTGTATCATACTATAACAAGTAGCAGAAAGGCAGGTAGTAGCCATGCAACTAACTACACCTGTTCTGACTAGAACAGCTGGAAAATATGTGAGACCAGTCTGGATATGCAATTCCAAACCGTAATTCCATGTTCTTCCCTTCATCTAATTAAGAGCCACAGTTCCAACAAACCACTTGCTCAGGAGCTGCTCTTGGAAATACTGGGATGCAGGTCTATGACTGCAATTTTCCTGTTCCTGACTTCAAATGTACAGCTTTAGGATCAAGAGAATCATTAAGTTCTACTTTTATAAAGTTAGATCACCAAATGGAAGCTCATAGAAACGATCTGTCATCCAACCGAACTGGAGAGGGCCAAAGTGATAGAGTTAGAAAGGAAACGACATGACAAAGTATGCCCGAAATAGCCGGCAAGCTTAACATGTTATATGAGACATTTGGCTGATATGATAAAAGTGGCTACCCATGATAAGCGTGGATGGTGTAAGTGGTGGCGATTGTCTTTCCTTGCCAGGTCACAGGCCTTGATTTAAACTTGGGATGGGATTGATGCGTAGGGAGGGTACAAGATGAGTCACAAGCTCTCATGCTGAAGTCTGAGGAGTTTTTAAATCCTGCGCCGCATTTACCTATACAAGATCAGAGATTAGACTCCCGCCCCGAACTGCCCCCCTGGTGGGATTCACTGAGAATTTGTGGGAACGGTACCCAGCACAGGGTAAGTCCATTGGAGGGCTTCGGAGAGGAAATCCTCATTAAGGGAGCAGAGGTGACCTAAGGTTTCCTGGGGGGGACTGGAAAAGCACTCCTGTTCCTCATGGCCTACAAGGAAACTTAAAAATGTACTTTCCTGGGTCTCATCTGGCCCTGGCTGCTGTTCCCGGCAAGTTACCGGGGAAGCCACCACTGATCTCCTGCTGCCTGCAATTTTAAATTGGAGGCAGCCAGATTGGGGCGGGAAAGGAATGCATAAATCCCCCATTCCATTTTAACTGCCAGAGCCTGGTTTCCGTCAGGATGTGGGAATTAAAACCGAGGCTTATAGGCCCTAATTTTCCCCAAAGAAGAAAAATGGCCTTAGCTTACCTGGACGCCCGATTTTTTTTTTAGGCTGAAAATTTAGCGCTGAAAATAAAAATGCATAGTTTCCTCACCATATGTGCACCCTCTGATGCCGGTGCTACCCGATCCAACTCTGCAGGGTAGAGCCTCCAATGTATGCTGAAATAGCACAGGTCATGCAAGGAGAATTTTTTTTTTAAACTGCGCATGCACTCAATTTTTTTTTCCATAATCCCACTGTGCATGCACGTGGCACAAAAAAAGATCCATTTGCACCTGCACAGTAGAAAGTATTAAAAAAACAGCACATGTGGGGACTGTGTGGATCACCATTGAGAATCCATTGCTGGCAGAGATAGTTTCGCAGGTAGGAAATACAGTATCATTCACGAGATGGCTGCAATGGAAGGACACAGAGAAGGCAAAAGGGCCAGGGTGGAGAAGGGGAAACCGTAAGAGCGAAGAGATTTCGCGGGGACAAAATTGAGCGCCTGGTAGACTTAATCGAGAGTAGATGGGGAGTTCTTGAGAATAAGGGGAGCTTTGGAAAAAATAAGCTTAAACCGTCTGCACTCACAAATGTTTGGGACCAGGTTGCAGTAGAATTTAATGGAATGTCCATGACCCCGAGAACCGTGCGCAGCTGAAAAAGAAGGCAGGATCTTGGACAAGCAGTGACTGTAAGTAATTCATTAAACTTATATTTATTTGGGCTTTAAAATATATGTATATTTATGCACTGCAATAACATCTTAAATGTGATCCGTGTGTGTGTGTGTGTGTGTGTGTGTGTGTGCACGCATGTGTGTTCAGAAGGACCCTCTCTTTAAAAAGTTCCATTTGCATCTTTGCAAAAGATCGTGTCACAGATCAACCGAGAACAGTCACAAACTGGAGGAGGTCCGCCAAGTAGGCTGCAACTAACAGCTGTAGAACAGAGGATTGCGTCAATGATTAAATGCCACAGGAGAAGACCAACAATCAATGCGGAAGCTGGGCCAGTTTTCTATTAGAGGATAAGCCCTGCAAATTGCACAGTCTGGGTTGGCTAAATGTTACGTCATGCATGTGCTTCCTATGCTTCTCCTTCCTTAATGCTGCTAACCAAGCATCTATCTTTTGTTTTGCAGAGGTTGAGCATCAGGAGGAGACAGAAGGTGCACCTGAAGTTGAAGGAGAGAATGTTCAAGAAAATGACACGCCAGATATTTCAACTTAGGACAATGATGGGCAGCAAGAAGTCATAGACGATGAGATGGTTACCCTGGATTTGGAGATGCTGAATCCCTCGAGGATTCCAAGCCCTTTCATGAGCGAATCAAGTGAGAGGACTTTTCTAGGTGTGACGTCTGAGGCTGCGGGTACAAGTGTGTTACAGCAAGCCACACCTGCGAGACGTCATAGGAGGGCGAACTCCACACCCGATCCAGAAACACTGGCCTCTGAGAACATAGGACATCTTATGGGGATGAATGGGGTGAACATCGAACAACCTTGATTGCTCCTGGAAGCCTTTGGTGGGGTGAGGGCAGAGTCCTGGGGGGCTCACCCAGGATGTCCTTAATGCTAGGAGCACTTTCTACTCTACACCAAATTCAAGGGTTGATCCTGAGAATGAGGTTGACTGCAAAGAGGTACCCGGACATTCCGCCATGACACATTTTGGCTCTGTCCCAGTTGTAGCCCAGCATCAAGAAACACCGTGCCGGAAAAGGAACAGACTGCACCTGGGGGTACGGGGAGCAAGGAAGCAGAAGTCTGCAACTACGGGCATGCGCAGGGGTAGCGGCATCTACTGGGGCAGGATTGGCGCACAGCACTAATGAGGAGGATAGATGTCTTGTTTGTTTTTTGGTTGATTTAGTTGATTGTTGTATGTAAAGTTTGCCATGGCTCTGAATAAAGTTTTTAAAGTTTTGAAGGGTTAAACATAAGTAAAGTCAAGCTAATTACAACTGTGCTGTAGAAATGTTTAATAAACATTTTAATTTTGGACTTTTAACCTGACTTCTGCACTTCAATTTTTAATGCTGCACTAATAAATATTACAGGAGAACCGGACTGAAAATGTAAAATGGCATCACTATTGGTTTAAATGATACAGGGGCAGGTTCTAGTACTAAGGTGTTCATGGATCCTGCCTTGTTCTGGGTCACTGATGCATGCAACGAAATACCATGGTGCATAAATCAGTGACCCTCACCCAGCCTGTATCCAAGAACAACTTAGTCTTATTGTCCACCTAAGAACTCCAACACTCCGAAACTCCATTTAAACATACAAGATTTGTGGTGGGAATATTTAATAAACATAAGGTTATGTCCATCCAAGCAGTCCAAAACCCCTTTAAAACTTAAGAGATTGGTGATGGGAATATTTAATAGCCATTATGTGATGTCCACCTAAGCACTCCAACACTCCTTTGAAACATAAAAAATTTGTGGTGGTAGCATTTAATATAAATTATATATTTTCCACTTAAGCATTCCAACACTCCATTAAAACCTAAAAGATTTGTAGTGGGAATATTTTTTTTCAATTTAATGTTCCACCTTTAATAGAGATCACTGCTGCTTGTCATTGAGCCTGGAGTGTCCTTTGCTGTCCTTTGTGTACAGATCTTCGGCCTGGACTAGCAACAGGCTGCGTGGGCGGAGGACCTTCGGCCGGGGGATAGCCGCGGATCCATTCGACGTCCAGGAGAGTGGGGAGAAGGATGCACTGGATCCCAGCAGAAGAAGAGGAGGATTGGTATGCTGATTCTTCATTTCTGGAACGTTTTAATGTTTTCCTTTAACTATTTTGATTATTTTGGGCCGTGAGGACATCTATGGAAAAAGGTAAAGATTTTATTATTATTTTTTTTCCCATCATTCTTTTTTCATTGCAGGAGTTTTTATTTATTTTTTATTTTATACCTGCTTACAGTTAAAATGTTGTCTTTAAATTATCTTAGAGTTTAATTGTAAGCTAAATGGAAGTCCCTTCAGCCAGGGATAGCAGCGGGCCAGCGCCGATTCTCTAACTGCAGGTAAGGGTTTTTCCGAAGGTGTTTCTAGGATCTCTGTGCCAGTTTAAAAAATGTTGTAGGTGGGGAACGTTTCCCTTATGTAAAGAAATATTCTTTTACAGGTACTCCAGCGCCAGAATGTTTGGCGCTAAACATTCTGGCGCTGGTAGTAGATGTGGGCGCCCCAACACTGGGGCATCTTTGGACTTAGCTTTGGCGCCTAAAAATTCACTGGGCACCGACAACACAGCTCCCAGTGATGGCCAAAATTGGGGCCAGAAAGTCTGATTGTAAACAAGCACATCCTTAGGTCAACTATAGGTTAATTGCTGTTGGTGAAGATAGTTGCATATAGGTGTGATATGTGCTTACTATACAGTACAAATGCACACAGAGGCCCATGCTTGTGAGAAGGTCACTCTGTGACCAGCAACTTTTATTCCAGCACTGAAGTGATGAAGGTGGGTGGAGCTTCCCCTTTTATACCTGAAAGACCAGGTTAGGAGTGTCTCCCACAAGTTCACCACCTAGTGGTCAATGTTCTTACAGTGTACAACTAGTCAGTTTATACATGGGTTATAATGACAGTTAAATACATGACATCACCTCCCACCAAAGTCTTATTGGGATCACAGGTTAAGTCTCTCTGATGGTTTACGCTCCCTTGTAGAGTTGGGGCTCCGGTTGTTGGGCGCTGGCCTGAGTGTCTGCTGTTTGCGGTGCCTCAGACCTGTCCAGACTGCCCACAGTGACTGGGCTCTCCTCCACTTGGTTCCGGTGTTCGGCCACCTGTGGAGGAGTGAACTCTACATCGTGTTCTTCTTCTGCTTCTTCTATGGGGTTGCTGAACCTCCTTTTTGTTTGATCCGCGTGTTTGCGGCAGATTTGTCCACTGGTAAGTTTAACTACCAGAATCCTATTCCCCTCTTTGGCAATCACAGTGCGTGCGAGCCATTTAGGCCCTGCAGCGTAGTTGAGAACAAAGACAGGGTCATTGACATCAATACATCGCGCCCTCGCATTCCCGTCGTGGTCGTCACATTGTGACTGGCGCCTGCTCTCAACAATTTCTTTCATGGTGGGGTGTATAAGGGATAACCGGGTTTTGAGCGTCCTTTTCATGAGCAGCTCTGTGGGTGGGACCCCTGTGAGTGAGTGTAGTTGGGATCTATTGGCCAACAGGAGGCGTGATAAGCGGCTTTGTAGGGAACCCCCTTGGATTCTGAGCATCCCGTCTTTGATTATCTGCACTGCTCGTTCCGCCTGGCCATTTGAGGTCGGCTTGAATGATGCCGTTCTGACATGGTTGATACCATTTCCTGCCATGAAGTCCTGGAATTCAGTGCTTATAAAGCACGGGCCATTGTCACTGACCAAGACGTCAAGTAGACCATGGGTAGCGAACGTTGCCCGGAAACTTTCTACCGTGGCCGAAGATGTGCTTGAATTGAGAATGTCACACTCGATCCATTTGGAGTAGGCGTCTACTACAAGCAAAAACATTTTTCCCATGAAAGGACCTGCGTAGTCCACATGGATGCATGACCATGGTTTGGCGGGCCAGGACCAGGGGCTAAGGGGGACTTCCCTGGACGCATTGCCCAGCTGGGCGCACGTATTACACCTGCGAACACAAAGTTCCAGGTCTGCATCTATCCCTGGCCACCAAAGGTGTGACCTGGCAATTGTCTTCAGCATGACAATGCCCGGGTGCTCATTGTGGAGTTCTCTGATGAACATCTCTCTGTCCACCTGGGGCATGACTACTCGGTTTCCCCATAGTAGGCAATCGGCCTGAATCGAGAGTTCATCCTTGCACCTGTGAAATGGTTTGAATTCCTCAGGGCATGCCCCGTATGTGGCAGCCCAGTCCCCATTAAGGACACATTTCTTGACTAAAGACAGTAGCTGGTCTCTATTTGTCCAGACTTTGATCTAATGGGCTGTCACGGGTGAGCCTTCGCTTTTGAAAGCTTCCACAGCCATGACCATCTCAGCAGCATGCTCGGTTGCCCCCTCAGTGGTGGCTAGTGGGAGCCTGCTGAGTGCATCGGCGCAGTTTTCAGTGCCCGGTCTGTGCCGAATTGTATAGTCATAGGCGGCTAACGTGAGTGCCCACCTCTGTATGCAGGCCGATGCATTTGCATTTATGGCCTTGTTGTCAGCCAAAAGGGACGTTAGGGGTTTGTGATCTGATCCAGCTCAAATTTCCTGCCGAACAGATACTGGTGCATTTTTTTTACAGCATATACACACGCAAGCGCTTCCTTTTCTACCATCCCGTAGCCTCTTTCTGCCTGGGACAGACTTCTGGAGGCATAAGCTACTGTCTGTAACTGACCCTTGGCATTAGCATGCTGCAACACACACTCGACCCCATAGGACGACGCATCGCACGTTAAAACAAGTTTCTTACATGGGTCATATAGTGTTAACAGTTTGTTGGAGCATAATAAATTTTGTGCTCTATCAAAAGCCCTTTCCTGGCTGTCCCCCCAGACCCATTCACGACCTTTGCGTAGGAGCACGTGTAGCGGCTCCTCTAACAGCGTGCTCAATTTGGGAAGAAAGTTACCAAAATAGTTCAGGGGCCCGAGGAACGAACGCAGCTCCATCGTGTTACAGGGTCTGGGTGCTCTCTGGATCGCTTCTGTTTTGGACGCAGTAGGTCTGATCCCGTCTGCTGCTACCCTCATCCTCGGGAATTCTACCTCTGGAGCTAGGAAGACGCACTTCGTCTTTTTCAGTCGCAGACCTACCCGGTCCAGTCTGCGTAACATTTCCTCCAGGTTGTGGAGGTGTTCTTCAGTATCACAACCCATGATGAGGATGTTGTCTTGAAAAACCACTGTCCTTGGAATTGACTTGAGGAGGCTTTCCATATTGCGTTGAGAGATCGCGGCGGCCGAGCGAATCCCAAACGGACATCTGTTGTACTCAAACAACCCCTTGTGTGTCGTGATGGTGGTCAGCTTCTTCGACTCACTCGCCAGCTCCTGGGTCATGTAAGCTGAGATCAGGTCCAATTTTGAAAAAAGTTTGCCACCGGATAGCGTCGCAAAGAGGTCCTCCGCTCTCGGTAGTGGGTACTGGCCTTGGAGTGACACCCGATTGATGGTGACCTTGTAATCACCACATATCCTAACTGACCCATCCGCCTTGAGCACCGGCACGATCGGGATCACCCAGTCACTGAATTCGACTGGCGAGATGATGCCTTCCCTCAGCAGGTGGTCCAATTCGCCTTCTAGCTATTCCCGCATCACGTACGGCACCGCTCTGGCCTTGTGGTGTACTGGCCTGGCATCCGGGTTTATGTGAATCACTACCTTGGTCCCCATCAAAGTGCCAATGCCGGGCTGAAATCGTGAGTCAAATTTGTCCAGGACCTGTGAGCATGATATTCGCTCCACAGAAGAAATTGCATTGACATCGTCCCATTTCCAGTTCATGACAGTCAGCCAACTCCTCCCCAGTAGTGTGGGACCGTCCCCCGGAACAATCCAGAGTGGCAACCTGTTCTCCGAATCTTTGTGGGTCATGACTACCGTGGTGCTGCCTAGCACCGGAATGATCTCCTTTGTATATGTCCGTAGCTGTGTGTCAATCGGCAAGAATTTTGGCCTCCTGGCCTTGGACGCCCAAAACTTTCAAACTGTTTGATACTCATCAGCGACTGGCTGCCCCCTGTGTCTAGCTCCATTGCTACTGGGATGCCATTGAGGAGCACTTTCATCATTATCGGTGGCGTCCTGGTGTATGAACTGTATATGTGCTCCACATGAACTCGCTGAACTTCAGCTTCCAGCGCTTTCCCCCTGTGTCCAATTGGCCTCGTAGGGCTTACATTGGGCCCGTCCTCCTCGTACATCAACCTGGCTGCAGGCTTCCTGCACATACGCGCCAAGTGACCGCTGACGTTGCAATTTCTGAAGGTGTATTGCTGATACCTGCAAGCTCTGGCTGGGTGTTGGCCTCTACACCTCCAACATGAGCCGTTGTTGGAAAGAAAAGGCCCATTACCAGTCGATCGTCTCTGACTGTATAACTGTTTTTAAGCACACCATTAACAGGTGTTGATGGCCCCAATACTGGCAGCATTGTCCCTTGCGATTGCGTGAATCGCTGTTCAGCTAGCCATTGTCTCTGTTGAATTCCCCCTTTGGATTCGACTACATGCTCGGGCATGTCCGATTGCCCCTGTCTGCCTGGGAAACTGTGTGCCGCATCAACAATGTTGACTCCCTGTCCATTTGCTGCATTTAAACCAAGATTTTTGTCAAACATCATTCTGGTCTCTTCCTCCCCTGAGATAAATGTCTGGGCCATTTCCCCCTGTGTCCAGGGTCAAGTCGCTGTTTCCAGGGTCAAGTCTTTGGTCTCAATCAGTTTCCTGAAAACCCCAGCGTGCCCGATGCCCTCAATAAAAAAGTCTTGCAGCACCTCCGCTCTGCATGCATCTGGGAACTTACATAGGCTCGCCAGTCGCTGGAGGTCTGCCACGAAGTCTGGAACGCTTTGCCCTTCTCGCCGCCGGTGCGTATAAAACTAGTGTCTCGCCATGTGCATGCTGCTCGCCGGTTTAAAGTGTTCCCCGATCAACTTACTGAGCTCTTCAAAAGTCTTGTCCGCTGGCTTCTCTGGCGCTGGAAGGTCCTTCATCAGGGAGTACATCCTGGACCCACAAACCGTCAGGAGATGAGCCCTGCATTTGTCGGCCGAATTCTGTCCCAGCCATTCCTTAGTGACGAAACTTTGCTGTAGTCTCTCAATAAAGTCATCCCAATCATCACCAACACAGTACCTCTCGTCTGTGCTGCTAGTGGCCATGCTCGCGTGGTTTAAATCCCAGTTTCTCATCGCCAATGATATGTGCTTACTATACAGTACAAATGCACATGAGGCCCATGCTTGAGAGAAGGTCACTCTGACCAGCAACTTTTATTCCAGCACTGAAGTGATGAAGGTGGGTGGAGCTTCCCCTTTTATACCTGAAAGACCAGGTTAGGAGTGTCTCCCACAAGTTCACCACCTAGTGGTCAATGTTCTTACAGTGTACAACTAGTCAGTTTATACATGGGTTATAATGACAGTTAAATACATGACATCACCTCCCACCAAAGTCTTATTGGGATCACAGGTTAAGTCTCTCTGATGGTTTACGCTCCCTTGTAGAGTTGGGGCTCCGGTTGTTGGGCGCTGGCCTGAGTGTCTGCTGTTTGCGGTGCCTCAGACCTGTCCGGACTGCCCACAGTGACTGGGCTCTCCTCCACTTGGTTCCGGTGTTCGGCCACCTGTGGAGGAGTGAACTCTACATCGTGTTCTTCCTCTGCTTCTTCTATGGGGTTGCTGAACCTCCTTTTTGTTTGATCCACGTGTTTGCGGCAGATTTGTCCACTGGTAAGTTTAACTACCAGAATCCTATTCCCCTCTTTGGCAATCACAGTGCGTGCGAGCCATTTAGGCCCTGCAGCGTAGTTGAGAACAAAGACAGGGTCATTGACATCAATACATCGCGCCCTCGCATTCCCGTCGTGGTCGTCACATTGTGACTGGCGCCTGCTCTCAACAATTTCTTTCATGGTGGGGTGTATAAGGGATAACCGGGTTTTGAGTGTCCTTTTCATTAGCAGCTCTGCGGGTGGGACCCCTGTGAGTGAGTGTGGCCGTGATCTATTGGCCAACAAGAGGCATGATAAGCGGCTTTGTAGGGAACCCCCTTGGATTCTGAGCATCCCGTCTTTGATTATCTGCACTGCTCGTTCCGCCTGGCCATTTGAGGTCGGCTTGAATGATGCCGTTCTGACATGGTTGATACCATTTCCTGCCATGAAGTCCTGGAATTCAATGCTTGTAAAGCACGGGCCATTGTCACTGACCAAGACGTTAAGTAGACCATGGGCAGCGAACATTGCCCGGAAACTTTCTACCGTGGCCGAAGATGAGGTCCCAGGGCAGCAGCGGCCCAGATTATTTTTGTCTGGATCTGAGGGGCATGCCTGCTTCTCCAGGCCCCACAAAAATAAATAAAAACTTACCTTGGCTGGGCCTTTTCGGCTCCAATACCCGTGGAACTGGTCGAATTCTGACCTAAAATGGCAATCAAGACTGCTCGAGTCATTCAGACACTTCAGGTGCCCAGCAGTAGGCCCCTTCAAAATATTGATGGCCTTTTCGTCGGTGTTAATAGGGCGGTAAGGCTACCGACCCTATTCTGATGCCTCCTAATATTAACACCAGGCGCTAGAAGTGAAAATTGACTCCAAGTATATCTGATTTATGCCAACACAGTTTTACTTCAATAAAAATGAATAGGCAGTAAATCATGGGGAACACTGACCTCTGCCCCTGGATTGTGATGTGAAGCTCCGTGCCAGGAGCAGTAAATGAGAAACGTTAGCCCATGCATGGATGCTAGATCCAAGACCGTCTACATATAAGAGAGAGAGAGAGAGACAGAGATTGAATAGTTATGTCTGTTTAATGTTATCAAAGGTCTTTTCTACATTGAGAAGAATGATTGCTACATGAGCGAATAAATTGTGTGCTTTCTACAAAAGCTGAGTAAATCCTCGAGGGTTCGACTTTCAGTTGGGTGGTCTTACTATTGCTTAAATATTTTAATTTACTGATGTACATTCAGGGTTTATATCTGATTCAATCAACAACATCCACATAGCAGCCATGGAAGAATATCTAGCCTCGTGGTAATTCTTGCATCAGAAACTTTACATGCAAATCTGCAGAGGTATATCTGGTATAACCTCCTTGCCCAACAAATCAGCCCTAAATTGGCAGCTGCCAGGAGAAAACTAACTCTCCCAAGATTAATTGAATTGCATTAACTATAGTTTTCAAACGTATTATAAACCAGACAAATCAGAAACATTCTTGGTTCATGATTGGGAAGGCTAATGTAGCAGCTGCAGGGCTACCGGCACAAGTAAACCACATTTTGAATTAAATACACCTCAGCCGTGAGACAAGTGAGAGATTGTGCCACCAGATGGTGCACAAAAACCTTTTGAGCTATATTTCAGTGAAGTGACTATGATCATATTATCAGTTCAGCAGATTAAAGAAATGGAAGGGCAATAGTGTTACGCAAACAGTCTTCTAAATCACATTCTAATTTTGCAACAACACTGGATACACTACAAAGCATGGCCTTAAGCTAATCAACCATTCGCCTTTGATCAAATCATAGGATATTAAATAAAATCGGAATTCTTATGTGCATCAACAAATAAAGCTCTCAGTAGCTGATGAATCCTGTGAGGGTATCCAGGGCCCACCCACATTAAATCAAAGTTAAACCTAACAGCGGAGTTAAGGCCTGAATCATGAATCCTTTTCAGTGTTTCTCTTCCTCTCACAAACGCTGATTGTGCACTAACCATTCAAATAAAGAGGAATTCTCTATTCCAAACAAAAATTGAAAATGATTCTAAGCCACAATTGCAAGAGATAATATGTACAATAAAAAAAACACTTCTGTGAATGTATACACATTGGCTGGACTCTCCTCTTCAGGGCAGATTTCTGGTGGATTAGGACTTCTACCCACCCTTCCAAATCTGTCCTGACCTTGACCCATTTTCCTGGGTTGGAGGCCATTTGATGTGCATGCTGGGTTCCCAATGGGATTCCTGACACCAAGATGCAGCCTGCAAATATAACGAAGGAAATTTCCAGTGCTGCTGCAGCAGTGAGCAACCCTAAAGGGCCGAAGTACCTCAAAGAAAAATGGCATATTTCTTTCCTTTCGAGGTGAGGCCTAAATAGGTGAAGCATTAGGATATAAGTGAAAGGAGAGGAATCTCTCCACACATTTAAAAAAAACTTTGCATTCTTCCTGCAGCTATTGTGGGCCTACCCAGAATGGCTGCCACCACCACAAGAACCATGACAAAAAACACACTTATGTTGGAACTGATCTCGTAGGAAGTCTTGCATTGTCTTTTGGGCCTTTCAAATAATCTTATGTAGATATTTTATATAAAAAATGAGACTGAAGGTCTGGAGCCCCAGGAGGCCATCCCAGGGCACCAAACAGAAAATGGTCGGATGGCTTGGGATATATAAAAATAAACACCTGTTTTGTAAATGTACAGAGTAGAGCTGCATATGCGTAGGTTCCATTATAGTAGGAATAGTTTACTATGCTGGAACTACTGTCTATTGAAAGTAAACTGATAAGTGTATAGTTTGCAGGACCCTTTTTCTATTTGAGATAGGTGTTATATTAATACCTGCCATTTGTCAAGCATAGTCCTTGTATCCAAAGAAATAAAAAAGGCCGAGAAATTCAGTAGCTTCCAAAAACGGGTGCAGGGATAGAGATGTGATCGGAACCCGCGCCCATTTGGAGGACTGTAGGCAATTCATTTGCATGATTGTAGCGTTCAGCTGAGCGCTGGCTGGATGCTCAGCAGGGGACCCAAGTTCGCGTGAGGCTAGCTCCATTTAAAGATAGGCTGCACAACTTAAAAGTAGTCTACAGCTCTTAAAGGGGAGGTCCCTTCTGCCTGCAACAGGTGGTGGAATTGCTTATGGAGGCTACTGTCAGTAAAAAAATGAGTGAGTGAAGACTCAGCAGGCCAAAGAAAGGGCTCCAAGATTCTCTGATGCAGCACTCAAGGCATTGGTCCAGGGGGTCGAATCCAGGAGAGACATCCTCTTTCCACAGGGGGCCAGGAGGCCCTCCAGGCAACAGACGACAGTGCAGTGGGAGTAGATAGCTAATGTAGTCAATGCCAGCTTTATAACCGCGAGGACCTAGACTCAGTGCAGGAAGAAGTTAAATGACCTCACATGTCTTGTCAAGGTCAGTGAATTCATCTTCTGCACCACTAGACACAGACACTGCTCAATGCACCACACCCCAGCACTCACCTACCAACAATCTCTATCATACACGACTCATATCTCACATTCATAGCTTCACCTTACCACTGCTGCAAGACTCACACCCACATATTACAACTTGAATACACTGTCAGCTATTCAACCATGACAGGCATATCACCCAAACACATTACACCACATTCACTGGCACACTTTCCTTTCTCTTGCAGGAAAAGGTGGTGCATAACAGATGACAGAAGACCTTAACTGGCAGGAGAAAGGCTTGCCTGCATCAACTCACCCCATTGGAGGAGAGTGTGTTGGCCATTCTTGCCATGCTTCCCCGCACCCCTCACCACAAACCTACTCATGTGCCTTTCTCATTTCAGACACCCAAGAAATGCAGCCTGCCCAGCCAGTGGCTCAACATGAAGAAGAACAGAAAACGCTCAATTTCACACTCCCAGAGAGCAGCTCAAATATTGATACTCTGGGCTAGAAATTCAGTCATTGCTCAATTTTTGAAATCTTGAAAATCATTCTGAGCTTCCTCTAAATTGGCTGTTAGTGCTCTAGGAATGAACTGCAGCACTAAATCAAGCACTAATGACCTCAATAGGGTGCTACAGGAGCACTACCAGCAGAGCAATAATTAATTTCAAGTGCAATGCAATCGGGAATGATCTTTCACACTGGCTCCTTCCAGCTCTTAAAGGGGAGGTTCCATCATTGTCAAAACCTCATTATCAACATTGCTGGCTGTGAAGGTGACCTGCAAGCAACTGAATCCGCTGATCGTCTTGGCTGAGCTCACTCCCAGGAAGAGAGTTTATCGTTTTACCGACCAGGCATTGGAGGCATTGGTCGTGGGAGTGGAAAGAAGGAGGCCAGTGCTGTTCCCGGCCACTGGAAGGAGGCCATTGCCCGAGGTCTTCAGGGCAATGTGGAGGGAAGTGGCCCAGGAGGTCTTGGCCAGCAGTATGGTTGTCCGGAGCCTGACACAGTGCTGGAAGAAATTCAACAATCCCACTTGGATGGTCAGGGTGAGTACATGCATCAACAGGTCCTACATACCGCTCAAAGTGGAAGAGAATAATCTGGGAAAGCTGAACACCTCGAGTCTCTATGTTGGGAGCAAGCGGAGACCAAGCGCGAACAGCGGAAGGAGCGCACGACAACCCAAGCACTCCAACCACCGTTTGCCCAACCTGTGACCGAGACTGTAGTTCCCGCATCAGACTCATCAGTCACCTGAGAACTCATTTTTAGTGTGGAAGTAAGTCATGCTTGACTCCAAGCGACTGCCTAAGAAGATGAGTTTGTATTCCATCAATTTACTAGGATTCCTGGGGAGAGGCAATGGATCCGTGGAGGACAACCCTGCTATCCTCTCTCAGGATGATAAGATTCGTCCTCCCACCACTGCCACTCCGCTAGTGCCCTTGCTGTTGCCTGTTAGCCAGCCAGCTCAGAAAGATGTTGCCCATGCCGAGGTGGTGCAGTCCAAAGCCGATGCTACTAGGCCTAGAACTCCTCACGGTCATCCTGCAAGGCCATCTGCAATCTCCCTCACTGAAAGTCAGCCGCCTTCCACCAGCCATGTTGCAGCCACTGGGGTAGCACTGCATAGAAGCATTAGGATATGAAAGGCACACACAAGGGAATGCACAAAGATGATTAATATTGTAATATAGAGTTCCTCCTCGTGGACTACTGCTCTACCTAGTAGACTACTGTGGTAATGCGACTACTGATGTAAATGCAATAAAAGGATCATTGATGACACGTTTTCTGTAGAGCCAACTTGTAGTATATGTGTTTATGATGTCGTAAAGAATATATGACATTGCCGATGAAAATAGGATAATCGGATTCCCTAGCTGAAATTTTTGTTGGTGGATGATTCCAGCTAAAGAACAGAGAAATTTTGTGAGGTTCTTTGTTTTGCAGAACAGCTAAAAGACCAAGATAAATTACAAGCACACTTGGCTGAACTGTCAGAGTCCAGATGGCTGCGACTACGGGAATAATAAGACGCTTGGTTGAGTTCCGTCATGACCGAGAGACGTTCGGAGCGTATATGGAGTGGCGAGAAATGTTTTTCACTGCAAATAGTATCGTCGAAGTCCGCGATGATAAAAACCATAACCGGGTGATTTTAAAGAAAAGAAATTTAAGTGTATCTAAGGGTTAAGTCATGGCAGGACAGCTCGGTCATGTGATATGCTCCTCCTGTACCATGTGGGAACACGGGGACAACACCAGTGTCCCTGACGACTACATGTGCGGGAAGTGTGTCCACCTCCGGCTACTGACGGTCCGCGTTGCGGAGTTGGAGCTGAAGGTGGATTCACTCTGGAGCATCCACGATGCTGAGAATGACGTGAGTATCACGTGTAGCGAGTTGGTCTTACCGCAGGAGAAGGGTCCACAGCCAGCGAGGGAATGGAAGACCAGCAGGAAGAGTAGTGCAAGGAAGGTAGTGAAGGGGTCCCCTGTGGTCATCCCACTGCAAAACAGATACACTGCTTTGAGTGCTGTTGAGGGGGATGACTCATCAGGAGTGGGCAGCAGCAGCCAAGTTCATGGCACCGTGGCTGGCTCTGTTGCACAGGAGGGCAGGAAAAAGAGTGGGCGAGCGATAGTGATAGGGGATTCAATTGTAAGGGGAATAGATAGGCGTTTCTGCGGCCGCAACCGAGACTCCAGGATGGTATGTTGCCTCCCTGGTGCAAGGGTCAAGGATGTCTCGGAGCGGGTGCAGGACATTCTAAAAAGGGAGGGAGAACAGCCAGTTGTCGTGGTGCACGTTGGTACCAATGACATAGGTAAAAAAAGGGATGAGTTCCTACGAAATGAATTTAAGGAGCTAGGAGCTAAATTAAAAAGTAGGACCTCAAAAGTAGTAATCTCGGGATTGCTACCAGTGCCACGTGCTAGTCAGAGTAGGAATCGCAGGATAGCTCAGATGAATACGTGGCTTGAGCAATGGTGCAGCAGGGAGGGATTCAAATTCCTGGGGCATTGGAACCGGTTCTGGGGGAGGTGGGACCAGTACAATCCGGACGGTCTGCACCTGGGCAGAATCGGAACCAATGTCCTCGGGGGAGTGTTTGCTCGTGCTGTTGGGGAGGAGTTAAACTAATATGGCAGGGGGATGGGAACCAATGCAGGGAGATAGAGGGAAACAAAAAGGAGGCAAAAACAAAAGACAGAAAGGAGATGAGGAAAAGTGGAGGGCAGAGAAACCCAAGGCAAAGAACAAAAAGGGCCATTGTACAGCAAAATTCTAAAAGGACAGAGGGTGTTAAAAAAACAAGCCTAAAGGCTTTGTGTCTTAATGCAAGGAGTATCCGCAATAAGGTGGATGAATTAACTGTGCAAATAGATGTTAACAAATATGATGTGATTGGGATTACGGAGACGTGGCTCCAGGATGAGCAGGGCTGGGAACTCAACATCCAGGGGTATTCAACATTCAGGAAGGATAGAATAAAAGGAAAAGGAGGTGGGGTAGCATTGCTGGTTAAGGAGGAGATTAAGGCAATAGTTAGGAAGGACATTAGCTTGGATGATGTGGAATCTATATGGGTAGAGCTGCAGAACACCAAAGGGCAAAAAACGTTAGTGGGAGTTGTGTACAGACCTCCAAACAGTAGTAGTGATGTTGGGGAGGGCATCAAACAGGAAATTAGGGGTGCGTGCAATAAAGGTGCAGCAGTTATAATGGGTGACTTTAATATGCACATAGATTGGGCTAACCAAACTGGAAGCAATACGGTGGAGGAGGATTTTCTGGAGTGCATAAGGGATGGTTTTTTAGACCAATATGTCGAGGAACCAACTAGGGGGGAGGCCATCTTAGACTGGGTGTTATGTAATGAGAAAGGATTAATTAGCAATCTCGTTGTGCGAGGCCCCTTGGGGAAGAGTGACCATAATATGGTGGAATTCTGCATTAGGATGGAGAATGAAACAGTTAATTCAGAGACCATGGTCCAGAACTTAAAGAAGGCTAACTTTGAAGGTATGAGGCGTGAATTGGCTGAGATGGATTGGCGAATGATACTTAAGGGGTTGACTGTGGATGGGCAATGGCAGACATTTAGAGACCGCATGGATGAACTACAACAATTGTACATTCCTGTCTGGCATAGAAATAAAAAAGGGAAGGTGGCTCAACCGTGGCTATCAAGGGAAATCAGGGATAGTATTAAAGCCAAGGAAGTGGCATACAAATTGGCCAGAAATAGCAGCGAACCTGGGGACTGGGAGAAATTTAGAACTCAGCAGAGGAGGACAAAGGGTTTGATTAGGGCAGGGAAAATGGAGTATGAGAAGAAGCTTGCAGGGAACATTAAGACGGATTGCAAAAGTTTCTATAGATATGTAAAGAGAAAAAGTTTAGTAAAGACAAACGTAGGTCCCCTGCAGTCAGAATCAGGGGAAGTCATAACGGGGAACAAAGAAATGGCGGACCAATTGAACAAGTACTTTGGTTCGGTATTCACGAAGGAGGACACGAACAACCTTCCGGTTATAAAAGGGGTCGGGGGGTCTAGTAAGGAGGAGGAACTGAGGGAAATCCTTATTAGCCGGGAAATTGTGTTGGGGAAATTGATGGGATTGAAGGCCGATAAATCCCCAGGGCCTGATGGACTGCATCCCAGAGTACTTAAGGAGGTGGCCTTGGAAATAGTGGATGCGTTGACAGTCATTTTCCAACATTCCATTGACTCTGGATCAGTTCCTATGGAGTGGAGGGTAGCCAATGTAACCCCACTTTTTAAAAAAGGAGGGAGAGAGAAAACAGGGAATTATAGACCGGTCAGCCTGACATCGGTAGTGGGTAAAATGATGGAATCAATTATTAAGGATGTCATAGCAGTGCATTTGGAAAGAGGTGACATGATAGGTCCAAGTCAGCATGGATTTGTGAAAGGGAAATCATGCTTGACAAATCTTCTGGAATTTTTTGAGGATGTTTCCAGTAGAGTGGATAAGGGAGAACCAGTTGATGTGGTATATTTGGACTTTCAGAAGGCGTTCGACAAGGTCCCACACAAGAGATTGATGTGCAAAGTTAGAGCACATGGGATTGGGGGTAGTGTACTGACATGGATTGAGAACTGGTTGTCAGACAGGAAGCAAAGAGTAGGAGTAAATGGGTACTTTTCAGAATGGCAGGCAGTGACTAGTGGGGTACCGCAAGGTTCTGTGCTGGGGCCCCAGCTGTTTACACTGTACATTAATGATTTAGATGAGGGGATTAAATGTAGTATCTCCAAATTTGCGGATGACACTAAGTTGGGTGGCAGTGTGAGCTGCGAGGAGGATGCTGTGAGGCTGCAGAGCGACTTGGATAGGTTAGGTGAGTGGGCAAATGCATGGCAGATGAAGTATAATGTGGATAAATGTGAGGTTATCCACTTTGGTGGTAAAAACAGAGAGACAGACTATTATCTGAATGGTGACAGATTAGGAAAAGGGGAGGTGCAAAGAGACCTGGGTGTCATGGTACATCAGTCATTGAAGGTTGGCATGCAGGTGCAGCAGGCGGTTAAGAAAGCAAATGGCATGTTGGCCTTCATAGCAAGGGGATTTGAGTACAGGGGCAGGGAGGTGTTGCTACAGTTGTACAGGGCATTGGTGAGGCCACACCTGGAGTATTGTGTACAGTTTTGGTCTCCTAACCTGAGGAAGGACATTCTTGCTATTGAGGGAGTGCAGCGAAGGTTCACCAGACTGATTCCCGGGATGGCGGGACTGACCTATCAAGAAAGACTGGATCAACTGGGCTTGTATTCACTGGAGTTCAGAAGAATGAGAGGGGACCTCATAGAAACATATAAAATTCTGACGGGGTTAGACAGGTTAGATGCAGGAAGAATGTTCCCAATGTTGGGGAAGTCCAGAACCAGGGGTCACAGTCTAAGGATAAGGGGTAAGCCATTTAGGACCGAGATGCGGAGGAACTTCTTCACCCAGAGAGTGGTGAACCTGTGGAATTCTCTACCACAGAAAGTTGTTGAGGCCAATTCACTAAATACATTCAAAAAGGAGTTAGATGAGGTCCTTACTGCTAGGGGGATCAAGGGGTATGGCGAGAAAGCAGGAATGGGATACTGAAGTTGAATGTTCAGCCATGAACTCATTGAATGGCGGTGCAGGCTAGAAGGGCCGAATGGCCTACTCCTGCACCTATTTTCTATGTTTCTATGTTTCTATAAACGGGCTAATTTATTGGCTGAAGGAGGCCCGGAGGTGTATGAAACTCTGAAAATGTGCTTGTTCCTGTTAAGCCAAATGATATGCAACTGACGGAGATTCTAACCAAGTTAGAACAGCAGTTTAGTCCTGAGCCCCTGGAAATTGCTGAAAGTTATCGTTTTGGAATACAAAATCAATTATCTGACGAGAGTATGTGAGTAAATTGTAGCATTAAAAAAATAATCCATTCACGGTCATTTTGGAAACTTTCAGGACCGAGCATTGCGTGACCGCTTTATTTGTGGGATGAAAAATGAGCAATCAGAAGAAAGTTGTTGACAACTCCTAAGTTGTTGACAACTCCTAACTTTGACTTGTGATTTAGCTTGTCAGACAGCTATGATGTGTATATGACCGACCAATACTCCCGAGCATTTCGCACAATTTCCAGTCGTCAGCCAACCAAGGTGAATTGCTTGCAGGTTAGAAGTAAAAGGCAGTTGGGTGCGAAGGCCTCAGTAACTGGCCATGGTAACAGCACATTGAAGTTGTGCTATTGATGTCTGGGACAACACATTGCTCAAAGTTGTCCATATGTGAAGGCAGGGTGTGTCTTCTTGAAGAAAACAGGGCATTTTGCGAAGGTGTACCGACTGAAGAATAAACTGATGTTCGATGCTAGAAGTAGAAATCGCTAGAGGCTACATAGTATTGAAGAGAAGCAACAGGACGAGGAGGTTCTGAAGATACATGTCATCAAGAGCACAAGGGTACCTAATAACAATTCGTGAAGTATCGTCTTCCAAGTAGACAGTGCAGGAACCAAGATACCCATGGAAATCGACACTAGTGCATCCATGAGTTGTAGTACCGGAATCACTGTATCACGACAAGGTGAGTGATTTTCCGATGCGAGGTTACTCGAGAGCAAATCCCTGTGGTAGAACGTATCACCGTACCGGTGAAATACAAAGATCAGTTTCAGAGCTTGCCTCTCTTAGTAGTGGCAGGAGACTAGCCTGTGTTAATAGGTAGAAATTGGTTGGGATCACTGAAGCTGGATTGGAATGAGACTTTTCGTGTTGAAACGAGATTTGCATCAAAGGATGATATCATCAAACAGTATCCAAAGGTGTTCTGCAAAACAGGCAGTCCGATCCAAGGCTTCAAGGTGAGTGTCAGAGTGCAGAAGGATGCTAGATCAGTTTACTGCAAGCCACGTCCCGTACCATACGCACTCAAGGGGAAAGTTGAGCAAGAATTCAAAAGACTAGAGACTGAGAACATTATCTCTAAGCTAAATCTAAGTAATTGGGCTATACCCATTGTTGTTGTACCTAAGTCAAATGGTAATGCTGATGCTATGTCCAAGTTGCCATCCCCATCACAAGTTACATCCAATCGGGAAGAAGTGTTCTATACATTGATGAATTGCCAGTCACAGCTGATGAGATTGGTAGAGCTACCAAACGTTACCCAGTTATGTCAAAGGTATATGATTACATAGCAAATGGCTGGCGAAACCAGGTATCAGAGAAAGATATTCATCCATATTTTGTTCCTTGGATAAAGATTGTATCATGTGGGGTGCAAGAGTAGTTATCTCAAATAAGTTCAGGTCTAAATAGTTCGGAGATCTTCATGAACAGCACCAGGGAATGTGCTTGAGCAAGACTTTAGCATGCAGTTACTTATGGTGGCCACGTCTAGATAAAGATATAGAGTACATCGTTAGTCAATGTACAACATGTCAATCGGTAAGCAAGAAACCACCATCAGCACCATTACTGACATTGAAATTGCCTCCCACGGTGTGGCAAAGGTTACATGTTGTTGACGTAAAAATAAAACTAGGAAGGTGGCTCAACCATGGCTATCAAGGGAAATTAGGGATAGTGTTAAATCCAACGAAGAGGCATATAAATTGGCCAGAAAAAGCAGCAAACCTGAGGACTGGGAGAAATTTAGAATTCAGCAGAGGAGGACAAAGGGTTTAATTAGGAGGGGGAAAATAGATTATGAGAGGAAGCTTGCAGGGAACAGAAAAACTGACTGCAAAAGCTTCTATAGATATGTGAAGAGAAAAAGATTAGTGAAGACAAATGTAGGTCCCTTGCAGTCAGAATCAGGTGAATTTATAATGGGGAACAAATACTTTGGTTCTGTCTTCACGAAGGAAGACACAAATAACCTTCCGGAAATGCTAGGGGACCGAGGGTCTAGCGTGAAGGAGGAACTGAAGGAAATCCTTATTAGTCAGGAAATGGTGTTAGGGAAATTGATGGGATTGAAGGCCAATAAATCCCCAGGGCCTGATAGTCTGTATCAAAGTGTATTTAAGAAAGTGGCCCGAGAAATAGTGGGTGCATTGGTGGTCATTTTCCAACATTCTATAGACTGGATCAGTTCCTATGGATTGGAGGGTAGTTAATGTAACCCCACTTTTTAAGAAAGGAGGGAGAGAGAAAACAGGGAATTATAGACCGGTTAGCCTGACATCGGTAATGGGAAAAATGTTGGAATCAATTATTAAAGATGTAATAGCAGTGCATTTGGAAAGCAGTGACAGGATCGGTCCAAGTAAACATGGATTTATGAAAGGAAAATCATGCTTGACAAATCTTCAAGAAATTTTTGAGGATGTAACTAGTAGAGTGGACAAGGGAGAACCAGTGGATGTGGTGTATTTGGACTTTCAAAAGGCTTTTGACAAGGTACTACACAAGAGATTAATGTGCAAAATTAAAGCACATGGTATTGAGGGTAATGTATTGACATGGATAGAGAACTGGTTGGCAGACAGGAAGCAAAGAGTAGGAATAAACGGGTCCTTTTCAGAATGGCAGGCAGTGACTAGTGGGGTACCGCAAGGTTCCGTGCTGGGACTCCAGCTCTTTACAATATACATTTATGATTTAGACAGAGGAATTGAATTTAATATCTCCAAGTTTGCAGATAACACTAAGCTGGGTGGCAGCGTGAGCTGTGAGGAGGATGCTAAGAGGCTGCAGGGTGACTTGGACAGGTGAGGTGAGTGGGCAAATGTATGGCAGATGCAGTATAATGTAGATAAATGTGAGGTTATCCACTTTGGTGGCAAAAACAGGAAGGCAGAATATTATCTGAATGGTGACAGATTAGGAAAAGGGGAGGTGCAGCGAGACCTGGTTGTCATGGTACATCAGTCATTGAAAGTTGGCATGCAAGTACAGCAGGTGGTGAAGAAGGCAAATGGCATGTTGGCCTACATAGCAAGAAGATTTGAGTATAAGAGCAAGGAGGCCTTACTGCAGGGATGAAGAAAGACTGGATCGACTAGGCTTATATTCACTGGAATTTAGAAGAATGAGAGGGGATCTCATAGAAACATATAAAATTCTGACGGGATTGGACAGGTTAGATGCAGGAAGAATATTCCCGATGTTGGGGAAGTCCAGAATCAGGGGTCACAGTCTAAGGATGAGGGGTAAGCCATTTAGGACAGAGATGAGGAGAAACTTCTTCACTCAGAGAATTGTGAACCTGTGCAATTCTCTACCACAGGTAGAGAATTGTTGAGGCCAGTTCATTAGATATATTCAAAAGGGAGTTAAATATGGCCCTTACGGCTAAGGGGATCAAGGGTATGGAGTGAAAGCAGGAATGGGGTGCTGAAGTTGCATGATCAGCCATGATCATATTGAATGGTGGTGCAGGCTCGAAGGGCCGAATGGCCTACTCCTGCACCTATTTTCTATGTTTCTATATTTGCTGAGCTAGAAGGACACTGTGATTGATAGCCATTCAAAGTGGGTAGAGGTTTTTCCGATGTGGAAAATAACAAGTAAATCAGTAGATAATTTGCGAATATTTTTTTCTTCATATGGCCTCCCAGAAGAAATTGTGTCTGATAATGGGCCACAATTTTGTTCAGAAGGATTTGCACAGTTCATGAGCAGAAATGGTGTGAAACATACCAAGGTTCCACCGTATCACCCTGCTTCAAATGGTGCAGCAGATCACAGTACAAATTGTACAGTACAATTGAGTTATCATCAAACAGATGTTGGAACCAAATCCAACAATACAGCAGTTGTTGTTGGGCCACAAACTAGCAAATTTTCTAATTACTTATCGTAATATTTCTCATACAACTACTGGTAGAACACCAGCAGAGTTGTTTCCCAATCCACAGCCATGAACCAGATTCTTGTTGCTAAAGCCAAACTTAGCAAACTAAAGTCAGTAGAAGAGAGACAATTAAGACAGAAAGAGAATTGTGATAGAGGTAGAGTAAGAGAGAAAAGTGCGAAATGGAATCTGAAGGTGAGAGTGAAGAACCATCACCATAAATGGTTAACGTGGCTACCAGGAAGAATAGTGAAGACATGTGGTCCTTGCACATATTTGATCAAGATGTTTGATCATGGACAGGTTAGGTTTGTTCACATTGATCATATTTTAACTACAGATGTGGAAGGAGTTGAACGTTGGAATGATTCGATTATTTTTGTTGATTCAGGTAGTCTTGTTACAAGTAGAGTGCTAGTAGCAAATTTGCTACATCAGATGTACTAGAAACAAGTCCAAGAGAAAGTCAGAATTTAAGTCTGAGTCAGATAGACAAACAGCCTGAAGTTCTAGAGAGTCCAAATGTAGATCAAGGGTTGCCCTTGGAGAAACATTCTCCTCAGGCTCAGCCTGGAATGAGTCTAAGTTCAACACCAAGTTTGTGAAAGTTCTGTTCGAGAATGAAGGTATCCTCTTCGAAACAGAAAGCCAGTGGTTGAGGTTGATTTGTAAATATGGCAAACTAAGTCCATGGGCTAGATTTTACACTTTGGTGCAGATCGCCCAAAAATGGGCGGTATTTCTAGAGTGGGCAGTAAAAATGGGTTTTCAGATCGGCAGCTTGTGGCCCATTCTCAAAGCCCCCAGACTCAATTTTTGAAATTGGCCCTAACCGCAAGCGATATGAAATGGGCGGTAGCATTAAATCTCTCTGACCTTCTGCCGTAAAGTGTCGCCGTCCTTAACAATGGCATGGCAACAATCGATTCCCGCGATTCAGGAAGTCAAGGGTCATCATGAACTGCGCAGAAGAAGGGACAGAGAGAGAGGGAGCCGAGAGGGACTGAAGGCATGTGTTGGTGTGGTGTGGCTGCTTTGGGAGGAAGGAGGGAGAGTTTAGAGCTTTAGAACAAATAGGGAAACAAAAATTAGCTGTTATCAGCCAGATATATGCCCGAATTTCACCTATAATGGAGGGAGAGGAGGAGGCGTCACAGCATGCTGTGGAGACTGATGCTAGCGAGAGCAATGAGCTGGGAGAGAAGCACATTGGAGGGCGTAAAAGAGCGAGGAGGTTCTCGGACAAGGCAAATGCCTCCCTCCTGCAGGAGGTCGCGTCACGCTGGGGTGATTTGATCCAGGGAGGGTGTGGGAAGCCCACGCCAAAGGCCTACCAGAAGATATGGGACGAGACAGCAGAGGTGTTCTCGTCGGCGACCAATGAGGTGCATGAGGGCAACCAATGCCGCAAACGATGGAATGGCCTTGTGGGATCTGCAAGAGTACATATTACATTTATTTACATGTACTTATGTATTTATATAATTTGATTTGTAAGAGTCATGAGTGAGTATCAGCAGATGTGAGATCTTTTACTTTTAACAGGAATGTTGTAGTCAAAGCCTGCGGTCATGGTGCACGTCTTTAGGTAAAGAGTGATAATTATCAGAATAATCATGATTACATCTGTCGGTTATGTGTTGTATCAGTGTTTGTGATAGTACCTAGCAATGATATCATGCAATGATCTCATGCCATGTCGTCCTGTCACCTTTTACAGAAGAAGCTATCGACAATGAGGTCTGTGCAGAGGCGAACGGGTGGGGCGTCACCAATCATCAGTAACATCACTGACATGGAGGAGTGGGTGCTCACACTCGTGGGGAAGCACCCCCGGACGGCCACGGATGCATCTGCAGACCCTGAAGTGATGCGACGTGAGTAAAATTTACATCATTGCGTGATGTCACGTCAATAGATGCCACACTCACTCATATCTGAACAATCATAAATGATAGATGATTTATAAAACTGTCCTATAAATAATGCTGGCCTAATGAAAATCATTGCGATGCACAAATGGTAATGAAATGTGATATCTGTGATGATTTTGATAGCGGTGGTGCTTTTGTCGTGCATATGCTGTGTGTAGCACTGGAATCACCTTGTGACCCTAGCTCCCCCTTCTCCTCTAATAACCTCATTTGTGTTTTGCAGCTCAGCCAGCAGCGCGGCCCCAGGCAAGACCACAGAAGCCAGAAGGTGGGGGCGCGGGGCCGGACTTGCCAGACGATCCTACATCTGGTGCTGAGGAGCTCCGATTCTCGCCCGTCAATCCGCTGGGTCTGTTCTCTACGGATGAGAGCGCGGACTTCGAGGAACCTGCATCGCCACGCTTCAGAAGCCATTCCACCCCAAGGCCATCTAGTGCTCCTCCGGTCATTCCCACCTCCACTCTGGAGGTACCGGCTCCAAGCACCTCGCCAGAGGGTACCCCAATTGTCCCAAGGATGGCGCCGACCCGCGGAGGTTTCATGGACGCGGCATGTCTCGTCCACAAGCGCCACATGAGAGCGGAGAGATGGTACAGTTGTCCAGGAGGACTGTAGACATTGGTGACCAGATCATCGAAGCATTGGGGGGCATATCCTGACAGCTGGCCACCATGACTGAGTATGTTCCGCAGATAGCGGAGGCTCTGGAGGCGATAGCCAGGAACACAGCAGGCACAGGCCTCCCAGTGGTCCTGGAGCGCGGTACTCCACCCCTAGATTCCACACCACCACTGCGAATGACAGATGAGAGGCAGGACCAAGATCCTGCTTCTGGATCAGAGAATGTTCCTGTTGTGTATGGAGAAAGAGTCAGACTGAGCACCATGAGCTCAAAGCAAAGTGTGACCTTAGTCTTTTGTTGCAGGTCTCCAGAGTGCCTCTCCAACCTGTGAAGCCTTCTTAAATACCTGTGCTCCCAAGGGATTATGGGATCCCTTGGGACTCCAGGGAATGAGCCCTCTGGCAGCTGTACAGAGTAAATACAAGTCCACATAGATAATAACATTCCCCCCATAGATAATAACTATTTACAATGTGAATTGATCTGGGGCCCTTCTTGCCCTGGTTGATCGTCTCGGTGTGAAAGCTGGTGTTGTTGAATCATTTGTTGGGCCCTCGCTGGGCTGCTGTGCAGCTGGCTTTGCTGGGCTGCCTGGTGTGTTGGGCCCTGCAGGGCTGCTGTGGATGATAGGTTCTGCTTCGTGGTCAACCGTGGTGTCGGTTGCCACTGGTGTGTTTGTTGGGGGATCAAAAAAGGTAGGGTCCAAGGTGGGTTGCTCAGGATAGTCCGTAAATCTGAGTTTGATTTGGTCCAAGTGTTTCTGGAGGATGAGTCCATTTGAAAGTTTGACCCGAAATACCCTGCTGCCCTCTTTGGCCACGACAGTGCCGGGAAGCCACTTGGGATCTTGTCCATAATACAGGATCATTAACTTCAATCTCATGTGACACATTTGCGCTATCATGGTATGCACTTTGTTGAAGCCGCCTGCTCTCTACCTTTTCATGTAGATCAGGGTGAACTAACGAGAGCCTTGTCTTAAGTGCTCTTGTCATGAGCAGTTCAGCAGGTGGGATCCCATTGAGTGAGTGTGGTCTCGTGCGGTAGCTAAGCAGGACTCGGGATAGGCGAGTGTGCAGTGAGCCTTCAGTTACCCTCTTCAAGCCTTGCTTGATGGTTTGCAATGCTCTCTCTCATGACCATTGGATGCTGGTTTAAACGGGGCAGATGTGACATGTTTGATCCCATTACGGGTTTTGAATTCTTTGAGCTCAGCACTGGTAAAACATGGCCCATTGTCGCTCACTAGGACATTGGGTAAGCTGTGTGCGGCAAACATGGCCTGCAGGCTTTCAGTAGTGGCAGCGGACGTGCTAGCCGACATTATCTCACATTCAATCGATTTGGAGGACGTGTCTACAACCACAAGGAACATTTTACCCAAGAACGGGCCTGCATAGTCACTGTGTACCCTAGACCACGG
Organism: Pristiophorus japonicus; assembly: GCF_044704955.1. Lineage (NCBI taxonomy): Eukaryota > Metazoa > Chordata > Chondrichthyes > Pristiophoridae > Pristiophorus > Pristiophorus japonicus. The sequence continues at coordinate 233,155,437 of NC_091978.1, forward strand.
TTTGGAGTGCCAAGACCATAAATTTAGCAGCGCCTCCCTGGGTACATTGCTTAACTGCGAGCAAGTATTACATCTGTGAACGCAGGATTCTTAAGTCCGCATTGATGCTGGGCCACCATACGTGGGATCTGTCTATCGCTTTCATCATCATGAATGCCTGGGTGGGTACTGTGGATGTCATTGATGAAGGTGTTTCTGCCCTTCTTGGGGACCACTTCTCGATTACCCCATAGAAGGCAGTCTGCCTGTATAGACATTTCACCTTTGCATCGCTGGAACGGCTTTATCTCTTTCCACTGGGACACTGGACCAGCTCCCATGAAGCACACAGCTTTTGACTAGAGATAATAAGGGGTACTGCCTTGTCCAGGTTTTGATCTGCCGGGCAGTGACAGGTGATTGCTCACTCTCAAATGCTTCCATAACCATGGCTAGATCTGCGGGCTGCGCCATTTTCCCAAGGTGGGCAAAGTCAGCCTACTGAGAGCATCGGCGCAGTTTTCTGTGCCTGGCCTGTGGCGGATGGCGCAGTTGTATGCGGACAACGTGAGCGTCCATCTCTGGATGCAGGCCGATGCGTTGGTATTTATCTCTTTACTCTCTGAAAACAGGGATATAAGTGGCTCATGGTCAGTTTCCAATTCGAATTTTAGCTGAAACAGGTATTGATGCATTTTCTTTACCCCATAGATACACGCTAACACTTCTTTTTCAATCTTGCTGTAGGCTCTCTCAGCCTTAGACAGACTCCTGGATGCATAAGCAACCAGTTGCAGTTTCCCGAAATCATTAGCTTGTTGCAATACACACCCGACGCCATATGACGACGCATCACATGCTGGTACCAAACACTTACATGGATCATACAACACAAGCAATTTGTTGGAGAATAACAATTTTCTAGCTTTTACAAAGGCATTTTCTTGGCTTTTGCCTCAAACCCATTCGCCCCCTTTTCGTAGTAAGACATGTTGTGGTTCTAACAGTGTGCTGAGACCCCGTAAGAAGTTACCAAAGTAGTTCAGGAGTCCCAGAAACGACCGCAGCTCCGTCACGTTCTGTGGCCTCAGTACATTCTCGATTGCCTCCGCCTTTGCGTTGCTGGGCCTGATGCTGTCCGCCGCAATCCACCTTCCCAGGAACTCCACTTCAGGCGCCAAGAAAACACACTTCGAGCGTTTTAACACGAGCCCCATGCAGTTGAGTCGACTAAGAACCTCCTCCAGATTCTGCAGGTGCTCAACTGTGTTCCGAACTGTGACCAAGCTGTCGTCCTGGAAGACCACGGTGTGCGGGACCGACTTCACTAACTTTCCATGTTTCTCTGGAATATCGCCGCTGCTGATCGGATTCCAAAAGGACATCTGTTATAAACAAAAAGACCTTTGTGTGTGTTGATGCAGGTGAGGGCCTTCGATGATTCCTCCAGTTCCTGCGTCATGTTGGCTGAAGTCACATCCAGCTTCGTGAACGTCTTTCCTCCCGCCAGCGTTGCAAAGAGGTCGTCGGCTTTTGGTAGTGGGTATTGGTCCTGCAGGGAGAAATGATTGAAAGTTACTTTGTAATCGCCACAGATTCTGACGTCTCCCTTGAGGACTGGGACAATAGGACTGGCCCACTCGCTGAACTCGATCGGTGAAATGATGCCCCCTCGTTGCAGCCAGGCTAGCTCGATCTCTAACCTTTCTCTCATCATTTAGGGTACTGCTCTCACCTTGTGATGGATGGGTCGCGCCCCCAGAATTAGGTGAATCTGCACTTTTGCTGCTTGGAATTTCCCGATGCCTGGTTCGAACAGCGAAGGAAATTTGTTTAAGACCTGGGCACACGAAGTGTCATCAGCGGACGAGAGCGCTCGGACGTCGTCCCAGTTCCAGCGTATCTTTCCCAACCAGCTCCTGCAGAGCAGAGTGGGACCATCGCCCGGTACCACCCAGAGTGGTAGCTTGTGCACCACTCCATGGTAGGAGAACTTTATGGTAGCACTGCCGATTACAGGAATCAGTTCTTTAGTGTAAGTTCTTAGTTTCATGCGAACTGGAGTTAAGGCTGGCCTTCATGCTTTGTTGCACCACAACCTTTCGAAAGTCTTTTTGCCCATGATGAACTGGCTTGCGCCCGTGTCCAGCTCCTTTGATACTGGGAGTCCATTTATTTCAACATTCAGCATTATCGGGGGACAATTCGTGGTGAAAGTGTGCACCCCATGTACCTCTGCCTCCTCTATCTGAGGCTCTGGTTCGTAGTGATCCTCCGTGGATCTGTCCTCCTCTGCAACATGGTGGTTTGCAGGTTTAACAGGCTTAGCAACTCGCCTGTACACTCGTTGGAGGTGTCCCATTGTTCCACAGCCCTTGCAAGCATATCCTTTGAATCGGCATGAATGGAAACGATGATCACCCCCGCAGCGCCAACAAGGTGTTAATGGCCTTGCATTCATCACCCTTGATGGTGGACTCTCAGACATCTGTAGGTATGTGTGACCTGCCCTGTACATTACGATTTGAAAACAACATCACTTTGTTCACAGTACTTGTAGCAGCATTTGTATGCTGAGAGATTTGCTTAGTATTGTCGCTGGTGGCAATGAACACCTGGGCTATCGCTATGGCCTTACTCAAGGTTGGGGGTCTCTACAGTCAAATGTTTGCGAAGTATGGTTTCATGGCCAATGCCAAGGACGAAAAAGTCCCTGGGCATGTGCTCTAAATATCCTTCAAATTTGCAATGTCCTGCAAGGCGTCTCAGCTCGGCGACATAACTCCCCACTTCCTGGCCTTCAGACCTTTTGTAGGTGTAGAACCGGTACCTTGCCATCAGAACGCTTTCCTTCGGGTTCAAATGCTCTCGGACTGGTGTGCACAAATTGTCAAACGATTTCTCCGTGGGTTTCATTGGAGTGAGCAGATTCTTCATGAGGCCATACGTTGGTGCCCCACATCTAGCTCGTTAGCCACGAAGTATTGGTCGAGTCACTCCACAAAAGTTTCCGTGTCATCTCTCTCCGAAAATTTCTCCAGGATGCCCACTGTTCTTTGCATCTTTGGGGTTGCTATCTGTATCTCGTCGCCAGTTGTTGTGTATGGAGAAAGAGTCAGACTGAACACTGTGAGCTTAAAGTAAAGTGTGACCTTAGTCTTTCATTGCAGGTCTCCAGAGTGCCTCTCCAACCCGTGAAGCCTTCTTAAATGCCTGTGCTCCCAAGGGATTATGGGATCTCTTGGGACTCCGGGGAATGGGCCCTCTGGTGGCTGTACAGAGTAAATACAATCCACATATATAACAGTTCCACCCTCGGCACCCCCTGCTCCCGTACCCATCCAACCACCGCCTCTGCCTTCATTCCCCCCAATGAGGCACTGCCTGCGGAGCTCTTCGGACAGGCGACATGGAGTGAAGAGTGGAAGGGGTAGAGGTTGGGAGAAGAAGGGAAGCGGGGAAGGAAAGTGAGGTGCATGTGCGCAGGTGATGGCTATTTTATATCTCTATCTGTGTATATGCAATTTGTTGTAATGTATGGGGGAAGGGGGGGCACCCTCCTGCTTTGCATTTGTATTCTGTGTTGCTGGACACATTAACCATTTGATTAATGTCAATGGTCGAAAAAGTTGGGTGTGGGCAGGGATGGGGTGTTTTTGGCCGTGATACTTATGATTTCAGACCAATGTTGGTATAAAAGTTTTTTTTATTCAACATACCCTTGTTGCGCATTGTCTTAGCTGGACCGTTACACACTGGTGATTCCTTAACATGAAAGGGTTAAATAAAACTTAACTTTAATCAACTTAAACATTAACTGGCACCAAGGTGATGGCCACCATTAATGTCTGAGCTGCACACACACAGCAATGTGTCAGCATTGTCACTCACAGCAATGTTCTTTCAGGCAAATAGTTCAGTTATCAGCTCCTGATGTAAGAGTCTTGCAGCTATGTAGTCACCACGGGCCCTTTCCTGCGGTCTGGAGGGAGACGTGGGCATGATTGCATAGCCAGCCTGATTTTCTGGCCCTCAGTCAGTGTCCAGCCTCTCGTCCTCCTCTTCCTCTCTCTCCTGAGGTGGAGCATTAGTCCCTTCTGGCAATTCTTGTCCCCTCCTGATAGCCAGGTTGTGCAGCATGGAGCACACAATCTCGAATTTAGCTACTTTCTCGGGGTTATATTGTAGCTCCCCTCCTGAGTGGTCCAGGCAGCTAAAGTGCTGCTTAAGCACAGTTATTGTTTTCTGGACCATATTGCGTGTGTCTCTGTGGCTCTGGTTGTATCGCTTCTCTGCCTCGGTGTGGGTGTCACGCAGGGGGGTCATCAGCCAGTTGGCTAGGCCATATCGGTTGTCACCAAGCATTCAGCATTGTCCTTGTGGCTGACTCTTAAACATGTCAGAGACAGCGCTCTCACGCAGGATGTGAGCCTCATCGAAGCTGCCCGGACATTTGGCATTCACTGCCATTATAATCTGGTTGTGGTCGACAACTAGTTGGACCTTCAGGGAGTGAAATCCTTTTCTGTTATGAAAAAGCTCTGGGTCCTGAGAAGGTGCCTGCATGGCGATGTGAGTGCACTGTATTGCACCCTGGGGAACTTAGCAATGAGGTAGAATGCTCCAGCCCTGTCAATCTGAGCCTTCGTGGGGAAGCTGATCATGTCCATCCTACGCGCGTACTGGGCCTCCGTGACCTGTCTAATGCAGCGATGGGTGGCATGATGAGACAGAGGGGAAATCTCGACTGCCAAGGCCCAAAAGGAACAGGACGCGTAGAAAGACAGTGCCGTGGTGACCTTGATCTCGACCGACACTGATGTCCTGATGGCAGGCTGCATATGTGGCCTGATGAGCTCGCATATTTCATTGATCACCTTGTGGAAGCGCAGTCTGCGAAGACAGGTGTGCTCAGACACGTCGAGGTAAGACCTCTTTTCCCTGTAAGTACAGAGTGTGTATGGTCTGGACCTCCTCCTCAATCTTGGGCACATAATGATGTGCATCAGACATTGAGCCATGTACACTCTGCAGCATCTGCATATTAATTGATGCAGACTGAGAAATGGCTAGCCCCATTGCAATGAAAGTATAATAGCAATTGATCAGAAGCAATAATTTCCTCAGTAAAATACACCTACAGTAAACCCCCAATAGTCCATAGTCTGAAAATATGTGTGTTGAGATGGTCACTTCACCTTAGAAGAACTCCAGAGTCAATCCAAATTTCCCCGAAGTTGAAGCAGCCTTTTGAATGAAGCGACGTGCGATTTTAAAAATGGTGCCCACACCGCTGTGATTCATTCAGAACAGTTCCACTTTTTCTGAGTGGTGTTTTGGGCGAACGATATTGTGGGCGAGATGTGTGCGAGGTGGTAAAAATGATGCTGGGCGATCTCCTCGGCGTTAGTTTAGGCAAATGTGATCTTTACGACAAAAAAAAGCGGGTGGTCGGTATTACGAATCTCGGCATTAATTATGTGTGGAAAGTAACGCTGGGCGCTATTATAGGCATTGGTTTCACCCATTCTGACGATTCCGCCCAAAAAATGTGGGCGAGCGGTGTAGGAGCGAAAACCTTAATCAGGGGAAAAGTAATTTGGTGAAGTTAAAACATAAAGCAAGAAATGCTGTAATGAAATAGCTGAGCTTTGCAGTTCAGTCTCATTGAACTCATAAACAATTCCAACAAAATGTGTTTTGCTGTTATCAAAAACTAAAAAAAAGGAGAAGTTCTAAAATGCAGCTAAATGTGTGATTAGAAGGAGTTCAAACTGAGGGTAATACAGCTCCCAGGAAGATAAATCAGATAGTTGAAAAAAATACACTCCAGGGAGGTCACATGGGGTGGTAAGAGATTATGGGAAACAATATATGATTGAAAAACTTATCAAATGTTTCAAGCAGTTAGGATAAGAGGACAACAGTTCTCTGCAGAATGATGTGACCACGTAACTTATTAGATAAATGGCGCACAGGGGAGTAATGAAGTTGCTGTCAATAGAATTGTATGTACCAATGAAATCAATGAAATTGTGTGTACCAATGAAAAGGTTGTAAATAGACAAAGACTTGTGACGAGTTAGGGGAAACAACCAATGGAAAGCCTCCATGCGGAACTTCATGATTTTGTACGTATTTTGAATGTATAAAAACAGTAACTTGACAATTGTTCGGGGAGAACGGCTGGTTTGGGTCACTGAATTATTGAACTCCTGTCGACGCTATTTCTCCCTCGATCGAGTACTTTATAATAAACAACTCTTTTCTCCAAAACAGATCTGTGTTGAGTATCTTTGTAATACTCCACGACATTTTGGCGCTGCGAGCAGGGTACAATGGGCAGCCTAACAGATGGGCATATACGGATCCATCATGAGTGAGTATATTTAAATTACCACTCATAATCCGATGTGAGCCGTCACGAGACGTGTCTGTTGCCCGGGGTAGCAGAATCTGTGAAAGGTCTGTTATGGTGTAAAAGACTTGGGGGAATTAGGAAGTCACACTAGACACTATCATAAGGTAACGATGTGAGAGTTGCCTCTAAGTTGAAGGGGAACTGGGTAGAGGAACGATCAGTATCTTAGAATACAGATAAATCGATAAGGGTGTCGATGGGATTGCAGGTTCTAGGGTTAGGGATAACCGATTAGAGTGACAATCAGTAGCTAAGAATAAAGTTTAAATTGATAAGAAATCAGTGAGACCTCTTTGTAACACTACAAAGGGTTAAAAACCTTCCGCTCTGTCTGAAAAAGTGGGTGGAGCTAAAAAAACAGACAGCTGCACCATTTTTTCAAACAGGTTTTCAGACAATTGAAACCACACAAGCACTTTACATTCACACCAGTTTTTTTTTTCATTCAACAAAGCTTATTAATTCTATTGTTTAGCCGGCTCTATTTTTGGATCCATCCGTCACTTAACATAGTTACTATCAGGTTGTGAAACCAAGTAGGGAGACGGTCAGTATCTGAGAATACAGTGAAACCGACATAGGAGTAGATGTACCAAAAACTGAGTGTGGCATGTAAAGATATGCTGGACACTCCTCCCTTATGGGGGCCGGGTAGATATTTTTCAGATGACCATAAAAAAACCTGATAGTAACTATGTTAAGTGACGGATAGATCCAAAAATAGGGCCAGCCAAACAATAGAATTAATAAGCTTTGTTGAATGAAAAAAAAAACTGGTGTGAATGAAAAGTGCTTGTGTGGTTTCATTTGTCTGAAAACCTGTTTGAAAAAATGGTGCAGCTGTCTGTTTGTTTTAGCTCCACCCACTTTTTCAGACCGAGAATGGAAGGTTTTTAACCCTTTATAGTGTTGTCCTGGATGTGGGAAGTTTTAAGAAAGTGTGAACCTAGAATTGAATTACATTTTAAGTTAGAAATGCAGGTGCGGATTTATTTTGATGGGAAAAACACAAAGGGTAGGTTTGTTTAACAAGAGATAAAAAATGCGTGGTCCCGTTTGTTTTTGTTTAAATTTCCGATACACACTTACTTGTCAAAAGAAAACACGTAATCATTGATTACATTGGGTTGAAAGACAATAAATTTAGTCAAGCAATGAGATAATGAATGGAGAAGGGAAATTGTAATGCCTTTAAAAAAGCCTGCATGGGTCTCTCGAGGCTGTGGGCTGGGGAAGTCACACCCCCATTTTCCTTTGTGTAAAATCTTATGTTTAATGACTTGAAAGCTTCGAGCTCAGTAAAAAAAGTTTTAAATAAAAGATTGGCAGTACAATATTTGAATTGGGATTTTGAGATATTTCAGATGATTCTTCTTGACAAACATTTTGATTGCATTGGAAAATCTTGGGTTTGGAAGCCTTTTTAATAAAAGTACACAACTACTGCATCAGAAGCTGAAGTTTAAAAAGATGTAATTTATGAGATACTGTATCACAAAATATATCTTGAAGTTACAGAGCAAAAGATTTTCTACTTATGCTATTCCTACTTGGATTGGAGTTTTTAATGTTCAGCTTCTAAAACAGAAGTTCGGCACATACTTATAAAACAAATACTTTGCATTCTGTGATCTGTGAATCACTTAGAAACTATAAGCATAAATGAGAATTCCAATATTTGACATTTTGTAATCCAAAAATAAATACAAATACTACAAAAGGGGAGCAGAAATTAGGATGGGAACAGTGAAGAGTTAATTTTGTTGTGAAAGTTTCAAGTACCACTGGTTAAGAAAAGGCACAACAAAATACTGAGATACATTTAAAATAAAAAGTTAAATCTGATCTCTTTTTAAAAAAAGAACTAAAACTAAAGGTTTGGAAACAATCTAGAAATACCTTCGCGGAACAGAGTAATTTTGATGGGCATGCTAATGTGGGAAGTGCCCAACTTCTTGAAAGGGACTGGGGGCACTGGACAAGTGGGGAGTTATCTGCGAAAGTGTAAAAGGAGTTTGGGCTATCTCAAAACAGGACTGCGGGCTGGTAAAATGCGAGCCTGTGGTGATTCCAGAACCCGAACATACTTCCCGATAAAACCAGAAGCCGCACAGGCTGTGAGACAGATAGTGGGGGATTTACTGGAAAGCGGTATACTCTGAGAGGTAGAGGGAACAACAAATTCCCTTGTTTGGCCCGAGCGAAAGCTGGACGGATCATACCGGGTAACTATTGATTATACTGCCCTCAATAAGGTGACTCCCCATCAACATCCCATCGTGGCCAGCCCAGCCACAATATTTAATGGATTAAAACCATAAGGTCTTCACTGTATTAGACATAGCTCCATGGCACGAACCTGGTATTGCAGTACTTCCAGGAACGGTGCAGTGGCTCTCGGCCTTTTGGCTAAGAGCATTGGCGCAGAGTGATCCTTGATGTGTGCAAGGTGACCTCTGGCGTTTGTGATTTGACAAAGAATTGGAAAGATTGGCTACGAATTAAAAAAAAAAAAATAGCCAATGGATTCTGGTCCATACTCCGGGCAAAAGAGTCCCAAGATAAAGGTACTGGGGCTCTTTAACTATTGCAGGAATATTGTATCTAACCACGGCAATACAGTGGCTAGTGAAAGAGGGGAAAACCATCCTTAAAAACTATATAGTGGGGCCCCGAACAGGAAGCGGCATATGGTAATCTGAATGAAGCCTTAATGTCAGCTCCAGGGCTGGGACTCCCGATCATGGATCTCCCATTCCATATATATTGTGAGAACCAGGGAGGCTTCGATGGAGCCGTGGTGACACAAATGCATGGGGATACGATGAGACCTGTAGCTTACTACTCGACACAGCAATCGCCAATGGCTGCCAGTCTATTGAGATGTGTGGCCGCACTGGATTGTGCCACTTGGGCAGTCAAAATTAGCGAGCCTGTCATAATGACAGGAGAAATAATACTGCACACAAGACACATACTGGTGGAAATGTTAAATACAGGGAAGCTCTGGGCCATCTCCACGTCCGCCAGGCAAAATTGGAGGCAGTCCTATTACCACATGATTGACTCGGATCAAGGAACTCATTTCACAGGTCAAGTAATGAAAGAAACTTATAGATTATAACAGATGCCCGTGTGGAATCCAATCGGCGGCAGCGATATTCCAGAGAAACATGGAAAGTTTACTGAAGTCGGTCCCGCACACCGTGGTCTTCCAGTACGACATCTTGGTCACAGGTTGGAACACATTCGAGCATCTGCAGAACCTGGAGGAGGTTCTTAGTCGACTCAACTGCATGGAGCTCAGGTGAAAACGCTCAAAGTGCGTTTTCCTGGTGCCCGAAGTGGAGTTCCTGGGAAGGAGGATTGCGGCGGACGGCATCAGGCCCACCAACGCAAAGACAGAGGCAATTGAGAACGCACCGAGGCCACAGAACGTGATGCAGCTGCGGTTGCTTCTGGGACTCCTGAACTACTTTGGTAACTTCTTACCAGGTCTCAGCACACTGTTCGATCCATTACATGTCTTACTACGAAAAGGGGATGAATGGGTTTGGGGCAAAAGCCAAGAAAATGCCTTTGTAAAAATGAGAAAATTGTTATGCTCAAACAAATTGCTGTTGTTGTATGATCCATGTAAGCGTTTGGTACTAGCATGTGATGAGTCGTCATATGGCGTTGGGTGTGTATTGCAACAAGCTAATGATTTTTGGAAACTGCAACCGGTTGCTTATGCATCCAGGAGTCTGTCTAAGGCTGAGAGAGCTTAAAGCATGATTGAGAAAGAAGCATTAGCGTGTGTCTATGGGATAAAGAAAATGCATCAATACCTGTTTGGACTAAAATTCGAATTGGAAACTGACCATAAGCCACTTATATCCCTGTTCTCCAAGAGTAAAGGGATAAATACCAACGCATCGGCCCGCATCCAGATATGGGCGCTCACATAATCCACATACAACTACGCCATTCGCCACAGGCCAGGCACAGAAAACTGCGCCGATACTCTCAGTAGGCTGCCATTGCCCACCACGGGGGTGGAAATGGTGCAGCCTGCAGATCTAGCTATGGTTATGGAAGCATTTGAGAGTGAGCAATCACCCGTCACTGCCCGGTAGATCAAAACCTGGACAAGCCATGACCCCTTATTATCTCTAGTCAAAGGCTGTATGCTTTACGGGAGCTGGTCCAGTGTCCCAGTGGAAATGCAGTAAGAGACAAAGCCGTTCCAGCGGCGCAAAGATGAAATGTCTTAACAGGCAGACTGCCTTCTATGGGGCAATCAAGTAGTGGTCCCCAATCAGGGCAGAGACACCTTCATTAATGACATCCACAGTACCCACCCAGGCATTGTAATGATGAAAGCGATAGCCAGATCCCACATGTGGTGGCCCGATATCGATGCGGACTTAGAGTCCTGGTTCACAGATGTAATACATGCTCACAGTTAAGCAATGTACCCAGGGAGTCGGTGCTAAGTTTATGGTCTTGGCACTCCAAACCGTGGTCAAGGGTACACGTCGACTATGCAGGCACGTTCTTGGGTAAAATGTTCCTTGTGGTTGTAGACGCGTACTCCAAGTGGATTAAATGTGAGATAATGTCGGCTAGCACGTTCCGCTGCCACTGAAAGCTTGTGGGCCATGTTTGCCAAAAATGGCCTACCCGATGTCCTGGTGAGCGACAACGGGCCAGTACTGAGTTCAAAGAATTCATGACCCGTAACGGGATCAAACATGCACATCTGCCTTGTTTAAACCAGCGTCCAATGGTCAGGCAGAGAGACCAGTGCAAACCATCAAGCAAGGCTTGAAGAGGGTAACTGAAGGCTCACTGCATACTTGTCTATCCTGAGACCTGCTTAACTACCGCACAAGACCCCACTCACTCACTGGGATCCCACCTGCTGAACTGCTCATGAAAAGAGCACTTAAGACAAGGCTCTCGTTCGTTTACCCTGATCTACATGAACAGGTAGAGAGCAGGCGGCTTCAACAAAGTGCATATCATGATAGCGTAAATGTGTCAAGCGAGATTGAAACCAATGATCCTGTATTTGTATTAAATTATGGACCAGGTTGCAAGTGGCTTCCCGGCACTGTCATGGCCAAAGAGCGGAGCAGGGTGTTTCGGGTCAAACTTTCAAATGGACTCATTCACCGGAAACACTTGGACCAAATCAAACTCAGATTCACGGACTATCCTGAGCAACCCACCTTGGACCCTACCTTTTTTGATCCCCCAACATACACACCAGTGGCAACCAGCACCACGGTTGACCACAAAGCAGAACCCATCATCCACAGCAGCCCAGCAGGACCCAACACATCAGGCAGCTCAGCAAGGCCAGCTGCACAGCAGCCCAGCGAGGGTCCAACAAATGGTTGAACAACACCAGCTTTCACACTGACACGATCAACCAGGGCAAAAAGGGCCCCAGATCGACTCACATAGTAAATAGTTATACTATTGACTTTTGGGGGGGGGGGCGGGGAGTGTTGTTATATATGTATACTTGTATTTACTCTGTACAGCCACCAGAGGGCTCATAATACAGAAGAATTTTACATAAGAATTAGGAACAGGAGTAGGCCATCTAGCCCCTTGAGCCTGCTCCGCCATTCAACAAGATCATGGCTGATCTGGCCGTAGACTCAGCTCCACTTACCCGCCCGCTCCCCATAACCCTTAATTCCCTTATTTGTTAAAAATCTATCTATCTGTGATTTGAATACATTCAATGAGCTAGCCTCAACTGCCTCCTTGAGCAGAGAATTCCACAGATTCACAACCCTCTGGGAGAAGAAATTCCTTCTCAACTCAGTTTTAATTTGGCTCCCCCGTATTTTGAGGCTGTGCCCCCTAGTTATAGTATCCCCGACCAGTGGAAACAACCTCTCTGCCTCTATCTTGTCTATCCCTTTCATGATTTTAAATGTTTCTATAAGATCACCCCCTCATCCTTCTGAACTCCAACGAGTAAAGACCCAGTCTACTTAATCTATCATCATAAGGTAACCCCCTCATCTCCGGAATCAGCCTAGTGAATCATCTCTGTACCCCCTCCAAGGCTAGTATATTCTTCCTTAAGTAAGGTGACCAAAACTGCATGCAGTACTCCAGGTGCGGCCTCACCAATACCCTGTACAGTTTCAGCAAGACCTCCCTGCTTTTGTACTCCATCCCTCTCGCAATGAAGGCCAACATTCCATTCGCCTTCCTGATTACCTGCTGCACCTGCAAACTAACTTTTTGGGATTCATGCACAAGGACCCCCAGGTCCCTCTGCACCGCAGCATGTTGTAATTTCTCCCCATTCAAATAATATTCCCTTTTACTGTTTTTTTTCCCAAGGTGGATGACCTCACATTTTCCGACATTGTATTCCATCTGCCAAACCTTAGCCCATTCGCTTAACCTTTCTAAATCTCTTTGCAGCCTCTCTGAGTCCTCTACACAACCCGCTTTCCCACTAACCTTTGTGTCATCTGCAAATTTTGTTACACTACACTCTGTCCCCCTCTTTCAGGTCATCTATGTATATTGTAAACAGTTGTGGTCCCAGCACCGATCCCTGTGGCATTCCACTAACCACCAATTTCCAACCTGAAAAGGACCCATTTATTCTGACTCTCTGCTTTCTGTTAGCCAGCCAATTCTCGATCCATGCTAATAAATTTCCTCTGACTCCGCGTACCTTTATCTTCTGCAGTAACCTTTTGTGTGGCACCTCATCGAATGCCTTTTGGAAATCTAAATACACCACATCCATCGGTACACCTCTATCCACCATGCTCGTTATACCCTCAAAGAATTCCAGTAAATTAATTAAACATGATTTCCCCTTCATGAATCCATGTTGCGTCTGCTTGATTGCACTATTCCTATCTAGATGTCCCGCTATTTCTTCCTTAATGATAGCTTCAAGCATTTTCCCCACTACAGATGTTAAACTAACTGGCCTATAGTTATCTGCCTTTTGTCTGCCCCCTTTTTTAAACAGAGGCGTTACATTAGCTGCTTTCCAATCTGCTGGTACCTCCCCAGAGTCCAGAGAATTTTGGTAGATTATAACGAATGCATCTGCTATAACTTCCGCCATCTCTTTTAATACCCTGGGATGCATCCCCTGGAGTCCCAAGGGATCCCATAATCCCTTTGGAGCACAGGAATTTAAGGAGGCTTCACAGGTTGGAGAGGCGCTCTGGAGACCTGCAATAAAAGACTAAGGTCACACTTTACTTTGAGCTCACAGTATTCAGTCTGACTCTTTCTCCATACACAATAGTAACATTACAATGCCTAACCTTTGCTTTACTCCCAGAGTGTCGGTAGCAGTGGGAAGAGCACGCATGACATATATACACGCAAGGAAGACAATGACATTAAATATAAGCGATGAGATTAAGCAAAATATTGATGACTACATGGAAGTGCAAGCACCACCAATCCCTCATTAAAGGACTGGACAATGAAATAAAGGATCTTGAGATTATGGAATTGGGGAATAAACGTTGCAATACACCCACAGATAAGGATCCTTTCACATACCCTAGTGGCAGTACAGATAATAATAACCTTGAGTTGGTTGGTGATGTTATGTAACCAGTGCAAAAGACAGAAGAGGTATACCCGAGCAAAGCTACAAGCTAGCGATCAGAATTATATCCCATGTTTTAGTCCTAATGCAGTTGATAGTGATGCTGATACTCCTGGGAGAATGTGCAGGCAGATACAAGAGACGCAGAGCGAAGACGTTGGCCAAGGCCCTTAACCAAGGATGCAGAAAGCCTTTGCTAGACCCAAAAAGGGGTAATCAAACACAAAGACAGCACGAGTACCTGATATGAGTTGTGAGCGTCCCAATCCTATCGCCTGATCAATGAAACTAGGGCGGGAGACACACGAATTAAGACAGGGAAAGGCGGGGAAAGGAAAATTGTTGTTCATGGTGGGTATTTGGGGTAACCATCTGATCAAATGGGGGATTATAGGAGCGAAAACCTTAATCAGGGAAAAGTAATTTGGTGAAGTTAAAACATAAAGCAAGAAAGGCTGAAATGAAATAGTTGAGCTTTGCAGTTAAGTCTCATTGAACTCATAAACAATTCTAACAAAATGTGTTTTGCTGTTATCAAAAACTAGAACAAAGAAGAAATTATAAAATCCAGCTAAATGCATCATTAGAAGGAGTACAAACTGAGGTTAATACAGCTTCCAGGAAGATAAATCAGATAGTTGAAAAAATACACTCCAAGGAGGTCACATGGGGTGGTAAGAGATTACGGGAAACAATATACAATTGAAAAGCATATCAAATGTTTCAAACAGTTAGGATAAGAGGACAAAAGTTCAAGGAACTGCAGAATGATGTGACCACGTAACTTAGCAGATAAACGGCGTACAGCGGAGTAACGAAGTTGCTGTCAATAGAATTGTATATACCAATGAAATCAATGAAATTGTATATACCAATGAAAAGGTTGTAACTAGGTGAAGACGTAACGAGTTAGGGGAAACAACCAAAGGAAAGCCTCCACGCGGAACTTCATGATTTTGTATGTATTTTGAATGTATAAAAACAGTAACCCGACAATTGTTCAGAGAGAACAGCTGCTTTGGGTGACTGATTTATTGAACTCATGTAGAAGCTGTTTCTCCCTTGATTGAGTACTTTATAATAAACAATTCTTTTCTCCAAAACAGACTTGTGTTGAGTATCTTTGTAATACTCCACGTCAGGCGGTATTATTTTTTCCTGGCATTACGCACATGGGGAAAGTAACGCTCGGCGATAAGTGTCCGAAAAATGGCCGTCAGTTTCCATTTTGTGGCTAAATGGGCAATATCTGGGCATTATATGTCATTTTAGCGGTAAAATGGATGTTAAGTGGGCGTTATGCATGCAAGAAAAGTGTAAAATCTAGCCCCATATATTTTGTGCGTATAACCATGCACGTTATGTATGATGATTATTTTGTCATGATTACATCTTCATTAAGAATGGAGAAGTGTAATATAGAGCTCCCTCTAATGCACTACTGCTCCATGTCGTAGACAACTGTGGTGATGCAACTGCTGATGTAAATACCATAAAAGGGTCATGTGACAAGTCATATGATGACACATTTTCTGTAGAGCCATCTTGTAGTCTGTGTGTTTATGATGTTGTAAAGAATATATCACAGATATATGGATATAGTTTGATTGGAAAGTTTGCTTTTAGGTGGCTTTTATTTCAGCAGTGTGACCAAGATGATGTTGTGATTGTCAATAATAGAAGGAAGGTAAGGTTTGGGACTAATGTTACATGGGGCATTGGGGTTGCGGTCAATCATACCGCAGGCAGATGATTCGATCCCGGATATCCCAGCCATAAAAGGGATGTCTGGGTTGTCTCCTTTGTTCCGCTTACCCCCCCTCCTATTCCACCACCGTCTCCTGCTACTGAGCTGGTGGCCATATCCCTTGTGGCAAGAGCTGTGCCCTCATGATGGCCAGGTTATGGAAGATACAGCAGATCATGATGAATCGGAACACATGCTCTGTGGGGCTGCTCCAGAGTAGTCCAGGCAGCAGAATCATTGGTTCAGAACCCTAAAGGTCTGCTGTGTAATGTTTCGTATGGCAGGATGACTCTCGTTGTACGCATGCTGGCCACGTCTGGTTGGGTTGGGAAGCGGAGTCATGAGCCAGGTGATCAAGGGCTAGCCCCTTGTCGCCCAGTAGCCACCCTCTGGTTTTTCTTGTGGCTCAACGACTGAGGGAGCAGTGGACTGGCGCAGAATAAAAGCGTCATGACTACTGCCAGGATGCTGGGCATTCACCATCATGATGTGTTGAGCATGGTTGCACATCAACTGCACATTCAGCGAGTGGTAACCATTGTGGTTGCGGTACAATTCAGCATTTATATACATTGCCTGCAAAGCCACATGCGTGCAGATGATGGCGCATTGCACCATGGGATGTTTGCTATCCTGGCAAAGCCAAGTTCACACTCCGTCTGCTTTTCTCTGGTCAGAGAGAAGACAATGAAGTCCCCTCTTGGCATAAAGAGCATTTCTCTCCTCTCTTATGCAGCAGTGGATAACGAACTGCGAGATGTTACAGATGTTGCCTGCTCCACCCTGGAGAATCCTGATGCAAAGAAATTCAGAGCGACTGCCACCTTCACAGCCACTGGCCATGCCGTCCCTGCCTGCAGTGAGGCTGCAGGTCTGGCTGCAAGAGGTGGTGAGTTCTGTGAGAATTGCTCTCAGAAGACCCTAGGTGGGTAATGCCTCCTGCTGAAAGCCCTTCAACCCCTCCTTCTCCTCCCTCTGTGAGCAGCTTGTCCTCTTTTTTGCTCCTTCTCCCTGTCAAGCTACAGGCTGAGGTGGATAACGGCTATAGCATCCATGCATGGGAGCAAGTAGTTTGAGCAGAACCTTTAAATTCAGAAGAAAGGCCTTCTCCACTTTCTGCACTACTCCCTGTTGCCTCACCAACTTTAAATAATTCTAAAAGGATCCAAACAGTTCCACAAACTTAGAGAGCCAGTTGAAATCAAAAACCAAGTTACCTGAAAGTTGTTGATGATCCCTTTAAATAGTGCTGGTGGGGGGGTCCTTCCTGCTGTTGAACGGATGTTCAGCTGTGCGAGGTTAGGAGATGGCATTAGTTCCAATGATGATGGTGAAAATGACAGTGATGGCATCACACTGATTGATGTCACGAGCTGCCCACTTACCATTACCTCTAATGCACGCACCTAACAGCCACCGTACCACCCTCACCAAGCTGCAGTCCCTGCAGCCCATGCCAGAAGTGTGCACACTCTGCTCAGAAGCCATTTTGATCCCAGTTTGGCACCCCTGCACCCAAACAATGGGCGCTACGTTACCAAATTTCTAGACCAAAGACTTCTCCGGGGGAAACATAGAAATTAGACGCAGGAGTAGACCATTCGGCCCCTCAAGCCTGCACCACCATTCAATAAGATCATGGCTGATCATTCAGCCTCAGTACCCTTTTCCTGCTTTCTCTCCATACCTCTTTATCCCTTTAGCCATAAGGACCATATCTAACTCCCTTTTGAATATATCTAACGAACTGGCATCAACAACTCTCTGCGATAGAGAATTCCACAGGTTAACAGGAGGGAAGGGGAGAAAATTGGCTGAGGAAGGAACCTTAAGACCCAGCCAATAGTTCCTTTCTTCTCTTGCAATTCTTTTCTAATTCTCGGAAGATACCATGGGCTAGAAAGTGCGGTCGGAGGCATACCTCCAGAGTATGTTTCTAACTTGCGAAAGAACTATGAAATTACCTACTGGCGGCGAGGCTGCGAAATGTTGCGGTCTCAGACCTCGAGGCAGAGGTCCGTTTAATAGCCCACTAATCCCAGGGTCTCAGGCAGTGCGGAAGTGTACTTGGGATCACATAGGCTTGGTCCTCCAATCACAAAGTAGAATTCCATTTTATTCATTTACAAAGGGAATCCCCTAATGAGATGCAATAGAATCCAGAAATCTAATAATTATACAATTTACAGAATTGAAATTTTATTCGTAATTACCTTAATTCCATCAACCTCACTAAATAATTTTTGTGATTATAATTATATACACCAGTAAAACTGTAATCCGGACCAACATGTGCATTAATTAATTTCATACAGTGTATGTGCATAATTTACGATATGAAAAGGTTTAATTAATGGGTTAGATATTCACTTACGCTGATGCAAACAGGCCCTGTGCCTGTCAATGTGTACGCAAGCGCATGAGGAAATCCCGAACCTGTGGTGGATTTCAAAGGGAATACGTCCGTCATACACACCACAATTTCAGGGCCTATCTGTAGCAAACCAGCTGTAACATTATCTGCTTGTCAATCTGATTTAAATTTATTACATTTACTGCCAGATATGAATTTTTCTGTTAAGATTTTTTGCTGTCTTTTTATTAATTTCTTTCCCTCCATTTTTGGATAGTTGTGGAGATGATGGACAACCTATTGTCAGTCCTCTGCTTTGGCCACTCTTAAGCTGATTGCAATGCTTGCCAGTGACTTTGGTGTAAAATGTCCCTCTCTCCACAGAGGAGTCTCTGGTACCCTTCAGTGATCTCACTTGTGTGAAAATACTACTCCTCTAATATCAGTGAGATCATTCCACAAAACTTTTCAAAAATACATTTAAATCTCAATTGCCTTTATGGACGGTATTTACTCCAAAACATTATACGCTGTTTAAATCTGTTCTACGGTGTCTAATTGAAAGTGGTTAACATAGAAACAAAGTAACATAGATAATAGTTGCAGGAGTCAGCCATTCGGCACTTCGAGCCTGCACCACCATTCAATAAGATCATTCACCTCAGTACCTCTTTCCTGCTTTCTCTCCATACCCCTTGATCCCTTTGGCCGTAAGCACCATATCTAACTTCCTCTTGAATATATCCAATGAACTAGCATCAACAATTCTGCAGCAGGGAATTCCACAGGTTAACAACTCTCTGAGTGAAGAAGTTTCCCCTCATCTCAGTCCTAAATGGCTTACCCCTTATGCTTAGACGGTGTCCCCTGGTTCTGGACTTTCCCAACATCGGGAACATTCTTCCTGCATCTAACCTGTCCAGTCCATCAGAATTTTATATGTTTCTATGAGAGCCCCTCGCATCCTTCTAAACTCCAGTGAATACAGGCCCAGTCAATCCAGTCTCTCCTCATATGTCAGTCCTGCCATCGCGGGAATCAGTCTGGTGAACCTTCGCTGCACTCCCTCAATTGCAAGAACGTCCTTCCTCAGATTAGGAGACCAAAACTGAACACAATATTCCAGGTGAGGCCTCACCAAGGCCCTGTACAACTGCAGTAAGACCTCCCTGCTCCTATACTCAAATCCCCTAGCTATGAAGGCCAACATACCATTTGCCTTCTTCACCGCCTGCTGTACCTGTATGCCAACTTTCAATTACTGATGTACCATGGCACCCAGGTCTCGTTGCACCTCCCCTTTTCCTAATCTGCCATTTAGATAATATTCTGCCTTTGTGTTTTTGCCACCAAAGTGGATAACCTCACATTTATCCACATTATACTGCATCTGTCATGCATTTGCCCACTCACCTAACCTGTCCAAGTCACCCTGCAGCCTCTTAGCATCCTCCTCACAGCTCACACTGCCACCCAGCTTAGTGCCATCTGCAAACTTGGAGATATTACACTCAATTCCTTCATCTAAATCATTAATGTATATTGTAAATAGCTGGGGTCCCAGCACTGAGCCCTGCGGCACCCCACTAGTCACTGCCTGCCATTCTGAAAAGGACCTGTTTATCCTGACTCTGTTTCATGTCTGCCAACCAGTTCTCTATCCACGTCAGTACATTACCCCCAATACCATGTGCTTTAATTTTGCACGCCACATCCACTCATTCTCCCTTGTCCACTCTACTAGTTACATCCTCAAAAAATTCCAGACGATTTGTCAAGCATGATTTCCCTTTCATAAATCCAAGCTGACTTGGACTGATCCTGTCACTGCTTTCCAAATGCGCTGCTATTTCATCTTTAATAATTGATTCCAACATTTTCCCCACTACTGATGTCAGGCTAACCGGTCTATAATTACCCGTTTTCTCTCTCCCTCCTTTTAGAAAAAGTGGTGTTACATTAGCTACCCTCCAGTCCATGGGAACCGATCCAGAATCGATAGACTGTTGGAAAATGATCACCAATGCATCCACTATTTTTAGGGCAATTTCCTTAAGTACTCTGGGATGCAGACTATCAGTCCCCGGGGATTTATTGGCCTTCAATGCCATCAATTTCCCTAACACAATTTCCCACCTAATAAGGATTTCGTTCAGTTCCTCCTTCTCACTAGATCTTCGGTCCCCTAGTATTTCTGGAAGGTTATTTGTGTCTTCCTTCGTGAAGACAGAACCAAAGTATTTGTTCAACTGGTCTGCCATTTCTTTGTTCCCCATTATAAATTCACCTGAATCTGACTGCAAGGGAGCTACATCTGTCTTCACTAATCTTTTTCTCTTCACATATCTATAGAAGTTTTTGCAGTCAGTTTTGATGTTCCCAGCAAGCTTCCTCTCTTATTCTATTTTCCCCCTGCTAATTAAACCCTTTGTCCTCCTCTGCTGAATTCTAAATTTCTCCCAGTCCTCAGGTTTGCTGCTTTTTCTGGCCAATTTATATGCCTCTTCCTTGGATTTAACACTATCCTTAATTTCCCTTGTTAGCCACGGTTGAGCCAACTTCCCAGTTTTATTTTTACTCCAGACAGGGATGTACAATTGTTGAACTTTATCCATGTGATCTTTAAATGTTTGCCATTGCCTATCCAAAGTCAACCCTTTAAGTATCATTCGCCAGTCTATTCTAGTCAATTCACATCTCGTACCATTGAAGTTACCTTTCCTTAAGTTCAGGACCCTAGTCTTTGAATTAACTGTGTCACTCTCCATCTTAATAAAGAATTCTATCGTATTATGGTCACTCTTCCCCAAGGGGTCTCGCACAACAAGATTGCAAATGAGTCCTTTCTCATTACACATCACCCAGTCTAGGATGGCCAGCCTTTTAGTTGGTTCCTCGACATATTGATCTGGAAAACCATCCCTAATACACTCCAGGAAATCCTGCTCCATGGCATTGCTACCAGTTTGGTTAGCCCAATCTATATGTAGATTAAAGTCGGCCATGATAGAAACATAGAAACATAGAAAATAGGTGTAGGAGTAGGCCATTCGACCCTTCGAGTCTGCACCACCATTCAATAAGATCATGGCTGATCACCCACCCCAGCACCCCACCCCCATGCCTCCTCCACACCCCCCGACCCCCCCCAGCCACAACTCCCTCCCGAACACATCCAACTCCCTCCCGAACACATCCAATGAACTGGCATCAACAATTCTCTGCGGCAGGGAACCCCACAGGTAAACAACTTCCTGAGTGAAGAAGTCTCTGCCCATCCCAAGACCGAGCCCCCCCGCCCCCCCCCCCCCCCAGCACCGGACCCACCCAACACCGGGGACACTCCCCCCGCACCCAACCCGCCCCGCCCCGTCAGAATCCTTTCCAAATGCCGAACACCCCCGGATGTCGAGCCCCCAGCCCTGGCCACCCCGGAGCCACGCCCCCGCGACGCTAACCACACCACATCCACCAACCGCCATCTGCGCAGTCAACCCGTCCACCCCACTCTGAACACTCCCCGCACCGAGGCACAGAGCCTCCAGCCCCGCCCCTCCAACACACTTCAACTCCCCAGACCTTCGCTGCAATGTAGCCCCTCCTGTCTCCCATCCTGGGTTTCTCCGCCCCCCCACCTCCACCACTCTCCCCTCCATCCCCCACCCCCATCTCCCCTCCACTTCCCTCTGCCTCCCCCCAGGCTCCCATCTTGGAGGCGGTAACCTTCTGGGGCAGGGAATTTTAGCCCCCAGCATGGAAGTCCTGCTCCTGCCGCAGAATTGGCCTTTCCACCCCTCAATGGAAGCGGAGTGCAATTTCCCACACTGCACTTCCTTTGGGGGCAGTTACCAGGGCACGACTGGATGCTCCTGTGACAGTTGGAACTGGTGCTCTCCACTCTCCCGTCCTGTGACAGCTGGAACTGGTGCTCTCCACTCTCCCGTCCTGTGACAGTTGGAACTGGTGCTCTCCACTCTCCCGTCCTGTGACAGTTGGAACTGGTGCTCTCCACTCTCCCGTCCTGTGACAGTTGGAACTGGTGCTCTCCACTCTCCCGTCCTGTGACAGTTGGAACTGGTGCTCTCCACTCTCCCGTCCTGTGACAGTTTGAACTGGTGCTCTCCACTCTCCCGTCCTGTGACAATTGGAACTGGTGCTCTCCACTCTCCCGTCCTGTGACAGTTGGAACTGGTGCTCTCCACTCTCTGTCCTGTGACAGTTGGAACTGGTGCTCTCCACTCTCCCGTCCTGTGACAGTTGGAACTGGTGCTCTCCACTCTCCTGTCCTGTGACAGTTGGAGCTGGTGCTCTCCACTCTCCCGTCCTGTGACAGTTGGAACTGGTGCTCTCCACTCTCCCGTTCTGTGACAGTTGGAACTGGTGCTCTCCACTCTCCCGTCCTGTGACAGTTGAAACTGGTGCTCTCCACTCTCCCGTCCTGTGACAGTTGGAACTGGTGCTCTCCATTCTCCCGTCCTGTGACAGTTTGAACTGGTGCTCTCCACTCTCTCTCCTGTGACAGTTGGAACTGATGCTTTCCATTCTCCCGTCCTGTGACAGTTGGAACTGGTGCTCTCCACTCTCCCGTTCTGTGACAGTTGGAACTGGTGCTCTCCACTCTCTGTCCTGTGACAGTTGGAACTGGTGCTCTCCACTCTCTCTCCTGTGACAGTTGGAACTGGTGCTCTCCACTCTCCCGTCCTGTGACAGTTGGAACTGGTGCTCTCCACTCTCCCGTCCTGTGACAGTTTGAACTGGTGCTCTCCACTCTCCCGTCCTGTGACAGTTGGAACTGGTGCTCTCCACTCTCTAGTCCTGTGATAGTTAGAACTGGTGCTCTCCACTCTCCCGTCCTGTGACAGTTGGAACTGGTGCTCTCCACTCTCCCGTCCCGTGACAGCTGGAACTGGTGCTCTCCACTCTCCCGTCCTGTGACAGTTGGAACTGGTGCTCTCCACTCTCCCGTCCTGTGACAGTTTGAACTGGTGCTCTCCACTCTCCCGCCCTGTGACAGTTGGAACTGGTGCTCTCCACTCTCCCGTCCTGTGACAGTCAGAACTGGTGCTCTCCACTTTCCAGTCCTGTGACAGTTGGAACTGGTGCTCTCGATTCTCCTGTCCTGTGACAGTTTGAACTGGTGCTCTCCACTCTCTGACATGTGACAGTTGGAACTGGTGCTCTCCACTCTCTGTCCTGTGACAGTTTGAACTGGTGCTCTCCGCTCTCCCGTCCTGTGACAGCTGGAACTGGTGCTCTCCACTCTCTGTCCTGTGACAGTTGGAACTGGTGCTCTCCATTCTCCTGTCCTGTGACAGCTGGAACTGGTGCTCTAACTGATAACTGCTGTACATTTATTGCACCTAAGTTCTTCGGGCTAAAAATTGCATAGCGTCCTGTTTGGGGCAATAACTTTTTCAGGAGCGCAAAAGTATCGGTGGGCACTACAACATGTTGAATCTGACATGAAACTTCTGGTTTATTTCTCTAAGAGGGAAGTAGAGCACTAAATGAAGCGCTACCCCTTCCCTTGGAGCACTAAAGGAAGTAAGAGGGGCCGTAATGGCAGAATGCTGCACAATATCCCATGCACCGCGGCCGGATTCACAGACTCCTTCCCTCCTTTAAAGGGAAGGGCCAAAGCTGAGGTCATTGCAGACTAAGACTGAGAATGGTCGGCGACGTCATCTGCGATCCACGAAGAGCAGCCCCAAGCACTCTAAGAGAGTACAGAGCTGAGCAATCGTGGTCTGGAAAAAAAAGAAAACGCATCACTATGTGGTCATTATTAAATTTTGGCCTACCTGACCACCACTGCCTTTAATTACTGTTCCCCTAGTGGCCGGCTGAGATCACAACGCCTCCTACAGCTGTCATTGTTGATGCTTGGCGAGGCTGTCGGCAGTGGAAACAAATTTTATGTCCAGGGCGATAAAGACCACTACACACTGGATGGTGTCACGATCTCCGGGGTGCAGGTGCTCGCGGCAGTTAGTTTTAGCGCCAGCACTAGCCCGCCATGCAAGTTTGCAGGCGTCGGTTATTTCGCCGCACCCAGTCGATATGCCGTGAACGTCCCATTATTGCCACTAGGATGCACTAATGGGAGGTGCAACGGCGGCCAATTTCTCCCTCTTAGTAAATCTGATTTTCCACTGGACAGGGCAATGCAGATTGATCTGCTCCAATCTGCTGTACTGAAGAAAAATTACATCCACACTAAATAATTACAATTGATTTTATCTTTTCTACTATGGGTGGGGTTGGCATGCCCAATAGATAAAGAAGATGCTTGTAGTCAAGGCAATTTATGAAGAGTGAAATATGTTTATGCCAACTGACAGATGGAAGAGTATCTATTGAGACATCCTGGTTGCTGACAGGTGTTAATATTTATAGCAGCAGATGGTGCCTGTGTCACCCTGCATGAAATGAAGCACATTATTAAATTATAATGATTCTTAAACACAAAGCTTTGTTTGCAATAGCATTCTTAAGACTTCATTATTTGACAAATATACCTTGGTTTTGCTTTATGAATAAAAGGAAATGAGAGAAGAAGAATATTTATTATTATATTTTTCAGTTTTTTTAAAATACAGAAGCAATGCAAACTGATAGCACACATCTTTTTAACAAAGAGAATTGAGTCTGAGCAGCGGGAGTTCGGGGGAGGCCTATAAAAGGCCCAACGTTGTCGAGGAGTGGCAGTCCGAGCAGCGGGAGTCCGGGGGAGGCCTAAAAAAGGCCCAACGTTGTCGAGGAGTGGCAGTCTGAGCAGCGGGAGTCCGGGGGAGGCCTATAAAAGGCCCAACGTTGTCGAGGAGTGGCAGTCTGAGCAGCGGGAGTCTGGGGGAGGCCGATAAAAGTCCCAGCAGTCGAGGAGCAGCAGTCTGAGCAGCAGGATCCGGGGGAGGCCCATAAAAGGCCCAGCAGTTGAGGAGCAGCAATCCGAGCAGCGGAAGTCTGGGGGAGGCCCATAAAAGGCCCAGCAGTCGAGGAGGGAGCGGAAGTGTCGAGGAGGAGCCAGCTGGTGCAGCTGCAGCAGGGAGAGAAAGCAAAAAAGAAGTAAAAAGAAATCACAGGGTGATGTCACAGCCAAGGGGGAAAGTGATTGGTGAGTAGTTTTTCTTCTTTTTATTTTCCTTCATCAGTAAGAAACCTTTGGCATTGTTGCCAAATTAAATTAATTAAGGGTTAAGTCATGGCAGGAGATCCCAGATCTGTGGCATGCTCCTCCTGTGCTATGTGGGAAGCCTGGGACACTTCCAGTGTCCCTGACGACTACATGTGTGGGAATTTTATCCAGCTGCAGCTCCTGACAGACTGCATTGCGGCCCTGGAGCTGCGCATGGATTCACTCTGGAGCATCCGCAATGCTGAGGATGTCGTGAATAGCACGTTTATTGAGTTGGTCACACTGCAGATAAAGGGTACTAAGGTAAATAAGGAATGGGTGATCATCAGGAAGAGCAGTGGAAGGAAGGTAGTGCAGGGGTCCCCTGCGGTCATCCCTCTCCAAAACAGATGCACCACCTTGGGTACTACTGGGGGGGATGACTCACCAGGGGAGGGCAGCAGCAGCCAAGTTCATGGCACAGGTGGCTCTGCTGCACAGGAGGACAGGAATAATAGTGGTAGGGGATTCTATTGTAAGGGGAATAGATAGACGTTTCTGTTGCCGCAATTGAGACTCCAGGATGGTATGTTGCCTACCTGGTGCAAGAGTCAAGGATGTCTCGGAGTGGCTGCAGGACATGTTGGAGGGGGAGGGTGAACAGCCAGTTGTCGTGGTGCATATAGGTACCAAAGATATAGGTAAAAAATGGGATGAGGACCTACAAGCTGAATTTAGGGTGCTAGGAGTTAAATTAAAAAGTAGGACCTCAAAGGTAGTAATCTCAGGATTGCTACCAGTGCCACGTGCTAGTCAGAGTAGGAATTGCAGGATAGCTAAGATGAATACATGGCTTGAAGAGTGGTGCAGGATTGAGGGATTCAAATTCCTGGGACATTGGAACCGGTTCTGGGGGAGGTGGGACCAGTACAAACCGGACGGTCTGCACCTGGGCAAGAGCGGAACCAATGTGCTAGGGAGAGTGTTTGCTAGTGCTGTTGGGGAGGGGGTAAACTAATATGGCAGGGAGATGGGAACTTATGCAGGGATACAGAGGGAAGTAGAATGGGGACAGAAGTAAAAGATAGAAAGAAGAAAATTAAAAGTGGAGGGCAGAGAAACCCAAGGCAAAAATCAAAAAGGGCCACATTACAGCAAAATTCTAAAGGGGCAAAGTGTGTTAAAAAAACAAGCCTGAAGACTCTGTGCCTCAATGTGAGGAGTATTCATAATAAGGTGGACGAATTAACTGTGTGGGCAGCTATTAACGAATATGATATAATTGGTACTTCAGAGACATGGCTCCAGGGTGACCAAAACTGGGAACTCAAGATCCAGGGGTATTCAACATTCAGGAAGGATAGACAGAAATAAAAGGGGATGGGGTAGCATTGCTGGTTAAAGAGGAAATTAACGCAATAGTAAGGAAGGACATTAGCTTGGATGATGTGGAATCTGTATGGATAGAGCTGCGGAATACCACAGGGCAGAAAACACTAGTGGGAGATGTGTACAGACCACCAAACAGGAGTAGTGAGGTTGGGGACAACATCAAATAAGAAATTAGAGATGCATGCAATAAAGGTACAGTAGTTATCATGTGCGACTTTAATCTACATATAGATTGGGCTAACCAAACTGGTAGCAATACG
Source organism: Pristiophorus japonicus (assembly GCF_044704955.1). Classification (NCBI taxonomy): domain Eukaryota; kingdom Metazoa; phylum Chordata; class Chondrichthyes; family Pristiophoridae; genus Pristiophorus; species Pristiophorus japonicus. The sequence continues at coordinate 233,182,303 of NC_091978.1, forward strand.
GTGGGGGAGGATTTCCTGGAGTGTATTAGGGATGGTTTTCTGGACCAATATGTCGAGGAAACAACTAGAGAGCTGGCCATCCTGGACTGGGTGATGTGTAATGAGAAAGGACTAATTTGCAATCTTGTTGTGCGAGGCTCCTTGAGGAAGAGTGACCATAATATGATAGAATTCTTTATTAAGATGGAGAGTGACACAGTTAATTCAGAGAGTAGGGTCCAGAACTTAAGGAAAGTAATTTCGATGGTATGAGACGTGAATTGGCTAGAATAGACTGGTGAATGATACTTAAAGGGTTGCCGGTATATTGGCAATGGCAAACATTTAAAGATCACATGGATGAACTTCAACAATTGTACATCCCGGTCTGGAGTAAAAATAAAACAGGGAAGGTGCTCATCCGTGGCTAACAAGGGAAATTAAGGATAGTGTTAAATCCAAGGAAGAGGCATATAAATTGGCCAGAAAAAGCAGCAAACCTGAGGACTGGGAGAAATTTAGAATTCAGCAGAGGAGGACAAAGGGTTTAATTAGGAGGGGGAAAAAAGAGTATGAGAGGAAGCTTGCTGGGAACATAAAAAGTGACTGCAAAAGCGTCTATAGATATGTGAAAAGAAAAAGATTAGTGAAGACAAACGTAGGTCCCTTGCAGACAGAATCAGCTGAATTTATAATGGAAAAAAAAAGGAAGACACAAATAACATTCCAGAAATACTAGGGGACCGAGGGGCTAGTGAGAAGGAGGAACTGAAGAAAATCCTTATTAGTCAGGAAATTGTGTTCAGGAAATTGATGGCATTGAAGGCCGATAAATCCCTAGGGCCTGATAGTCTGCATCCCAGAGTACTTAAGGAAGTGGCCCGAGAAATAGTGGATGCATTGGTGATCATTTTCCAACAGTCTATCGACTCTGGATCAGTTCCTATGGACGGGAGGGTAGCTAATGTAACACCACATTTTAAGAAAGGAGGGAGAGAGAAAACAGGGAATTATAGACCAGTTAGCCTGATATCAGCAGTGGGGAAAATGTTGGAATCAATTATTAAAGATGAAATAGCAGCACATTTGGAAAGCAGTGACAGGATCGGTCCAAGTCAGCATGGATTTATGAAAGGGAAATCATGCTTGACAAATCTTCTGGAATTTTTTGAGGATGTAACTAGTAGAGTGGACAAGGGTGAACCAGTGGTTGTCGTATATTTGGATTTTCAAAAGGCTTTTGACAAGGTCCTACACAAGAGATTGGTGTGCAAAATCAAGGCACATGGTATTGGGGGTAATGTATTGACATGGATAGAGAACTGGTTGGCAGACAGGAAGCAGAGAGTCGGGATAAACGGGTCCTTTTCAGAATGGCAGGCAGTGACTAGTGGGGTGCTGCAGGCTCAGTGCTGGGACCCCAGCTCTTTACAATATACATCAATGATTTAGATGAAGGAATTGAGTGTAATATCTCCAAGTTGCAGATGACACTAAACTGGGTGGCGGTGTGAGCTGTGAGGAGGATGCTGAGAGGTTGCAGGGTGACTTGGACAGGTTAAGTGAGTGGGCAAATGCATGGCAGATGCAGTATAATGTGGATAAATGCGAGGTTATCCACTTTGGTGGCAAAAACACGAAGGCAGAATATTATCTGAATGGCAGCAGATTAGGAAAAGGGGAGGTGCAACGAGGCCTGGGTGTCATGGTACATCAGTCATTGAAAGTGGGCATGCAGGTACAGCAGGCGGTGAAGAAGGCAACTGGCATGTTGGCCTTCATAGCTAGGGGATTTGAGTATAGGAGCAGGGAGGTCTCACTGCAGTTGTACAGGGCATTGGTGAGGCCTCACCTGGAATATTGTGTTCAGTTTTAATCTCCTAATCTGAGGAAGGACATTCTTGCTATTGAGGGAGTGCAGCGAAGGTTCACCACACTGATTCCCGCGATGGCAGGACTGACATATGAGGAGAGACTGGATCGACTAGGCCTGTATTCATTTGAGTTTGGAAGAATGAGAGGGGATCTCATAGAAACATATAAACTTCTGACGGGATTGGACAGGTTAGATGCAGGAAGAATGTTCCCGATGTTGGGGAAGTCCAGAACCGGGGGACACAGTCTAATGATAAGGGGTAAGCCATTTAGGACCGAGATGAAGAGAAACTTCTTCACTCAGAGAGTTGTTAACCTGTGGAATTCTCTACCGCAGAGAGTTGTTGATGCCGGTTCGTTGGATATATTCAAGAGGGAATTAGATATGGCCCTTGCGGCTAAAGGGATCAAGGGGTATGGCGAGAAAGCAGGAAAGGGATACTGAGGTGAATGATGAGCTATGATCTTATTGAATGGTGGTGCAGGCTCGAAGGGCCGAATGGCCGACTCCTGCACCTATTTTCAATGTTTCTATATTTTTATGAAAGTTGTGTTTGTTTATTCTAAAATATTTTACATTACACTGAAGCTTTTAAAGATTTGAAAATGATTGTAAATGGCAATACCCTTGACTGTAGTTTAATGAATTACCAACATATGGCCCCGATATTGGTGGCCTTACCGCCCAATGCCACCCACTGCCGCCGAGTTTTGCCTACGGTCTCCCCTCTGTGCCAGTTTACACTTGGGCTGGAGTGGGCAGGAGGGGAGTACCGCCGGGAACCGCCCACTGATTGATGCTGACGGCCAAGTAGTGTAAGCGACCTCCCGCCCACTGAGCTGCCAGATTGGTGCGGGCGGAAGTCGGCGCCAGCAGAGGGAAGGACCGTTGTGTGGAGGCTGGTCTAACCCCAATGGCTAAGTATGAAGACCTACAATAAAAGGTTCGTAAACATCTTTAAAAAACATTTTTTTACAGTGACTTACCTGGATTGGGTCCCCTGAAGGTGTTCCAGTGTTTTTTTTCTTTGTAATGATTTTTATTTTCAGGTCTTCCACACTCCCTGGGCCCGACTCCATCCTCGGTGGCACTTGGCAGCAAGAGCCTTTGCCGCCGAGATTGAGAGTTCCTGCCCGCTGCCGCCCAGATTGACGGAGTAAGCCGTTATTTTGTCGCCGGGCGGTTTTGCCACCACTTAGTGGAATCTTCCTGGCAAATATTGAATATTGTGTACAGTTTTGGTCTCCTAATCTGAGGAAGGACATTCTTGCTATTGAGGGAGTGCAGTGAAGGTTCACTGGACTGATTCCCGGGATGGCAGGACTGACATTTGAAGAAAGACTGGATCAACTAGACTTATATTCACTGGCATTTAGAAGAATGAGAGGGAATCTCATAGAAACATATAGAATTCTGACGGGATTGGACAGGTTAAATGCAGGAAGAATGTTCCCGATGTTGGGGAAGTCCAGAACCAGGAGCCACAGTCTAAGGGTAAGGGGGTAAGCCATTTAGGACCGAGATGAGGAGAGACTTCTTTACTCAGAAAATGGTGAACCTGTGGAATTCTCTACTGCAAAAAGTTGTTGAGGCCAGTTCGTTGGATATATTCAAAAGGGAGTTAGATGTGGCCCTTACGGCTAAAGGGATCAAGGGATATGGAGAGAAAGCAGGAATGAGGTACTAAAGTTGCAAAATGATCAGCCATGATCATATTGAATGGTGGTGCAGGCTTGAAGGGCCGAATGGCCTACTCCTCCACCTATTTTCTATGCATGTTTCTATGTTTAAGTACCGCCCGATCTCTCGGCGGCCATCGGCAGTCTTTTGGGCGGGCCTTGGGTTTCACCGATTTTGGGCCCATAATAACTCAATTTTATTGACATTAAGAGGTTGAAGTTCTTCTGCACTATCTTTAGTGCACTGGTTAACATGGTTGCATCAAATTCATTTGTGCATTATGTTAACCAAGTTGTTATCCCATTTTTTAAGTGGGCTAATTACCAAATTAACACTCGCATGAATTTGATGCAAATATGTAAACCTCAAAGTAGAACCAATAAGAATTTCAGCCCCTAGCTTGTAATATATTTGGAAATTAATACAACCTTTACTATAACAATAACAACTACATAATAATTGTAGGGTTGTTAATATTCTTGGGCATTTGTGCTCTTCCTGGTGTAACTACACTGTCCAAAATGGAATACTGCTAACGTTTGTCGAGGTTATCTCAAGGAACACAATTACATCTCAAAAGCTTTACTAAATCCCACAAGGCATAATCTAATCTGCATTTCAAATAATTCTGAGTTGGACCTATGCACCGTGATATAATGAAATCTCTGTGATATCAACACACGTTCAAAGGGCAGTTTCTCAAACTCAGTTTGTACCTTGGGAATTAAATTGACAGATTGATTCTGAATTCAATTTTACAAAATGAGGGGCTAACCTTACCTTTATTCTTCCAGAAATTTATTGCATTCTATTTACCGAGCGGTTGTCAATGTTATATATGCAAAATTTGTTTTGTACTCCAGCTGCAAAATAATCACAGAACCAATTACTGATAAAGTTGATGTATTTTATTATTAGAGCTGGGTAGTCATTGTTCCTTGATTAAAAAGGACTTTGTGCTGCTTTGGAACATAATGCTGGGCCCCCACGATTAGAGCCTGTCTTCAGGGGCTGCTCTTGTTTGCTAAGCAAACCCTTGGACTGTAGCAGTACATTAATCAGTGTTGATGCTTCTCCATGTTTGCAGGTGCAGCAGATAATCAGGAAGGCGAATGGAATGTTGGCCTTCATTGCTAGAGGGATGGAGTACAAAAGCAAGGAGGCCCTGCTGCAACTGTACAGGGTATTAGTGAGGCCGCACCTAGAGTACTGCGTGCAGTTTTGGTCACTTTACTTAAGGAAGGATATACTAACTTTGGAGGGGGTACAGAGACGATTCACTAGGCTGATTCCGGAGATGAGGGGGTTACCTTATGATGATAGATTGAGTAGACTGGATCTTTACTCGTTGGAGTTCAGAAGGACGAGGGGTGATCTTATAGAAACATTTAAAATAATGAAAGGGATAGACAAGATAGAGGCAGAGAGGTTGTTTCCACTGGTCGGGGAGACTAGAACTAGGGGCACAGCCTCAAAATACGGGGGAGCCAATTTAAAACCGAGTTGAGAAGGAATTTCTTCTCCCAGAGGGTTGTGAATCTGTGGAATTCTCTGCCCAAGGAAGCAGTTGAGGCTAGCTCATTGAATGTATTCAAATCACAGATAGATAGATTTTTAACCAATAAGGGAATTAAGGGTTACGGGGAGTGGGCGGGTAAGTGGAGCTGAGTCTACGGCCAGATCAGCCATGATCTTGTTGAATGGCGGAGCAGGCTCAAGGGCTAGATGGCCGACTCCTGTTCCTAATTCTTATGTTCTTATGTTCTTATTATGTACAACTAACAAGAGGCTCTATTCAAATAGTGCTTGCATTTGTGGTCTGCCAAATTTTGTCTCATTTGGAATGGAGTTCCTCCTCTTCATGGAGGTCTTCATCTCAAGACCCTAATAAAACTGATGAAACACACTCGACCAGTCCAACCAACTTCAGGACAGGCTGCCCTACCGCACAAACTTCAGGCCTTCTGCTTTGAAGCCCATTGTTCATCTGCTTAAAATAATATTTCTTGGAGCTGCTCCAATCTGCCTCTGTAACTTTGCCGCAACTGCGGCAGTAAACCCGTTCATATATGTAGGCAGGGTTTCCGCTGCACTTCCAGCAAAGTTGTGGTGCGAGAATGGAAGCAGCTGCAAGAAAATTCCCAGCCTGGGACGTCTGTCCCAAATGGTTTTCAGTTTACTTGTTTAAAACAAAGTAAACCTTTTTTGCAGTATATTGAGTTTCAATATGCCAAACCATAGCTGTGGTGGGAGGTGGGCGATCTGCTTCAATCCCCTAAGCTGCCGCATTGCGGATCCCAGTCTGGCTGCTGTGCAGAGGCACCGTACAAAGTCCATGCAGCTGCCAACAGAGGAGAGGGCAAATCAGTGGAAGAATGACCCCTGAGGCAGTGTTGTGCATCTCCATGTGATATTGGTGCAGACCTGGGAACATATTGCCCGTTCTCTTAGCTGCAGTAGGTTAATTGTCTGCAGGGAATAAAGGAACTTGAACAGTGTATTTGTGTGGCGAGGAATCTCCATGAGGTAAAAGAAATCCATACACTTAGCAACTTTTAAGACATTCCAATCTATTTGTGTTAACGTGCATGTTCGAACAACAATGTTTGCACCATTGTGTGAATCCATGCAGACCCAATTCCCATAGCTTATCAAAGTTCCATTTTCAGTTATACTGCTGTGAAAGGCACCGAGTGGAACCAAGATATCACGGGGCCGAAATTTCCGATAAGGCCTCTGGCCACCGGAAAGTGGGGCTGACAGGGCGCTGTGGAATGGCCACCGCCTTGCAGCGGAATGGCCGTCATTAGCAAAATTCAGCTCGGGGCTTTTTGCTGTGGTTTGCCGATCCACCCCACTCCCCCCACTTCCGCCCCACTCCTGCTGATGCATCATTAAAGATGTCATCAGAGCGTGCTCCTGGAGGGAAATTAACTTCCAAAAGTCTTCCAGCCACCAATCGGTGCCCCCAACAGCTTTTTCTGTTGGTGCACTTCTTGTTGGTTGACAGTATGGCTGCTCTTAAAGGGGAGTTGGCACTGCCGGCGACGCCATTTTTTTTGTCGGCCGACTACCAGTTGGGACCGACAATTATGCCCCTGGATTCGGCCAGGCCGCTAACAGGCAGCCTGGCACCCCCTCTTGGGTGCCAGGCCGCTGGCCCGGGCAAAACTCTCCCTGGTGGCCCTGTGGACCTAATTTAAAAACATGCAGAGCTCACAGCAGCTCTCCCCTTTAACTGAAAGGGAGAGACGTGATGCGCCAGCGCAATGACATCACCAGTCTGGCGCTGATGACTGACAGCGGCGGAGATGCCGTCCCCTTTCCACCTCTGCCCCGCTAGTGATGGTTACTCCGTTCGCGCCTCCTCTTCCTCCCCCATTATGACTGACATCTGCCCCGCTCAAAAAAAAATGACAAAGAGCTGAATTTCGCAGGATGGTCGCTGCATCCATTGCGGCCAAAACACAACAAAAACGGTAGGTGCGATCCATTTTCGGCGGGAGTGAATTTCGGCCCACATCTTGTATCTCTGGCAGCCAATCTTTCTTTTCTGGTGCTAAATGTAGATGTAGTGCACCAGAAGCTGTGTGGGCCCCAGAAGCATTACAGTTCAAGATTGTCCTGTCGGCTCTCATTTCACTGGAGTGGGCAGACATCAAGTGCTGCTGGGATGCCCTGTTAGGTGCTGTGAGGATTCTGAGAGAACCTCTTGGTGCTGCCTGGGACTTAAAGGCAGCAGCAATGTTAAAGGGGGGTAGATCGAATTGAGAGACCTAAAAGAGCTTCATTTATAAAGGTAATGGGCATGATTTTTATTTTGCCAATTTGTGATGAATCGTGGTGAGTTTGCAATTTAATTTATGTGCGCCAGAAGCTGTGATTTGTATGTTGGTAGTCTTTATGTGTATTTAAAGGTTCTGCCCGTGTGAATGAGTCAATGCTGCTATGACATAGGAGGGATGGCAGCCATTCGGGCATCTCCGCAGCCAGCTTTGGAGGAAGCTGACAAGAAGGTGACACTGTAATGCCAAGCAGCCGGTGGAGGAACAGACAAAACTGTGCATACGAGGAATGATGGTGCAGGAATAGGAGGAGGCTGGTGGTTTCACTGGAGGCTTTTCATTTTTATTTCAGGTAGCCTGGAGAAAGTATAAGGTCAGGGAGAGAGGAGGAACGCCTATTCTGTGGGAGAGAATTAGTTGTTAGTGATTCAATCGAGGGAAAGATGAAAAATGTCAGCTGCTGTTAAGGGGCCTTGTGATTGTTTCTCATCATCTTCCTCCAAGGCTTGGACATTAAATTCTGGGCACCACACTTTAGAAATGATTTCAAGACCTTGGAGAGGGTGCAGAGGAGATTTACTCGAATGACACCAGGGACGTGGGACTTCAGTTATGTAGAAAGACTAGAGAAGCTGGGATAGTTCTCCTGAGAGCAGAGAAGGTTCAAGGGATATTTAATAGAGGTGATCAAAATCATGAAAAATGTTGATAGAGTAAATAAGGAGAAACCGTTTCCAGTGGCAGAATGGTCGTAACCAGAGGACACAGATTTAAGGTAATTCGTAAAAGAACGAAAGGGAAAATGAGGAGAATTGTTTTACGCAGTGAGATTATGATTTGGAATGCATTGCCTAAAGGAGTGGCGTAAGCAGATTCAATAATAACTTTCAAAAGCTAATTGGATATACACTTGAAAAGAAAAATTTGCGATGGCTATAGGGAAAGAGTGGGGTAGTGGAACTAATTGGATAGCTTTTAAAAATAGCTGGCACCGGCATGATGGGCAGAATGGCCTCCTTCTATGTTGTAAGATTCGATGGGGGAATTTTAATCCCCAAAAATGGATGGCTTGGCGTTGGGTGGGAGATTAAAGAGTTAAAACTCTGAATCCCGACCCCAACCCGCTTCTGACCTGCATACTTGCAGTTTTAATGGAGGCGGCACAGGGGCTGGGCAGCCAACCCGCTCCCAGGAAGTGGGTTGCCCATATAAATATTATAATGAGGCTGGCGTACCTCAGATTTAACCACCATTTTAAATTTAACTGGCTGGTCGGGTTTTGTGGGCCTCGTGAAACCCAACAGCTAACGGAAGGCGAGGACTGCTGGATCCAGGAGGTAAGTGCCTTTAGACATATCTGCCTAACCCACCCCCTGCAATCAGAGACCCCCCGCAAAGCCTGTGAATCTTCCACCCCAGGCTTCCGGTCACCTTCCTGGTCTCCCCACCCTGACCATCAATGATCTTCTGGACACCGCAATATTTTCTGCCTCCCCCCCACATCCATGCTCCTCCAGTCCCCCGATATTATTGTCCTCCCCCCACCCAGATCGTCCTCTGCCCTTCCCTTACTTCGATCAGCCCCCAGTCCCCCTCATTCATACTCCGTCCCTCCCCACCCCCGATCATGATTGGCCCTCGGCCCCCCCGATCATCTTCCAGCCCCCCCCCACAATCAGCCCCTGCTCCAGCCCCCCCCCCCAATTCATCACCTGGCCCCCACTCGATCCATCATTCCCCTCTGCGGCATAGTGCCACAGGCCTACCTGGCCGCAGCCAGCTGGCCTCTCCATGTGGCTGGCTGTGAGTGGGAAACAGAGGTTCCAAATGCAAATGAAGCCTTGCAGTTAAATTCAGCAGGGCCTGTGAGTAACCCATTCGCCAGGGTTTCTCAACCACTTCTGAGCCCTCCAGCTCCCAACCCGACAAAGGATTAAAATTCAGGCTTATAATTCTATGAAATAAACCATATTGCTAAAGGGAGGTGGAGGGTGGCACAATATTTAAACACAGCCTCAAGTGTCCCGTAAGCCTGATAATGCCTCAAAGAATTGGGACACCACTATAATATTTAAATCAGGCTCCCATAGTACAACTGGGAGCCTGATTTAAATTTAAAAGCTACCAGCTGGATTTTCCAGGGCTCAGGAAACCCCGTAATGAAGTGAACCCCACAAGAAGGTAAATGCTTTTTATAGAACCCCTTGTATGCAAACCTTCTGTACACCACCACCACCCCCCCCTCCGCCCCAACTGGTGGCTGACCTACAATTGCTGATTGAACCCCCAACTAATCTGTCAACCCTACCTTCCACCCACCCCACCTCAACTGATGCTAACCTGCGATCATGATTGCTGGGGACTTTCCCCAAGGGTCCCCAGCTGCAGCCTCCTGCCACTGGTTTCCCGGCTGCCGGATGGGAAATAGAAGAAAAAAATTATAATGAGATCCTGCTGTTAAATTTTCCAGGACCTCCACATCATGACCTTGCCAGGTTTCCCCTGCACTACCGTACTCTCCCGCACCCTCCCCGCAAATATTGGGGCCAATAATTCTGTTAATGAAAATCAAGATAAATGAGAACATGCTGGGGAAATGCTACCATAATTCAATTTGTAGGAATTTAAGTTATTTATTCACAAATTAAATGATTGAGGAATATGTTGAGAAGAAACCCAGACTGTAGCACCTATTAATTTCACCAATGGAGGGATACCATTTTTGAATATTGCTCTTATTGTAATTATCTTACTGATGGCTTATAAATAAACAGTATTAATTAATTTTATTAATAAGACAAAATTCTGTGAATGTTTATCACATATCTACAGAGCACAGGTGGTCAGAATGGTGTCAGCAATACATTGCACAAAGGTCCGGCAGTAGCAACTGTGGGTGGATGTAATATATTTGGATTTTCAAAAGGCCTTTGATAAGGTAATCTAATGACTAAACTATCAGAATGAATAGCAAGCTGGCTGCAAAACAGAAAACAGAGAGTTGGGATTAAAGGCAGCTAATCAGTATGGCAAAAGGTGGGAAGTAGTGTTCTAAGAACATAAGAAATAGGAGTAGGAGTAGGCCATACGGCCCCGCGAGCCTGCTCCGCTATTCAATAAGATCATGGCTGATCTGATCATGGCCTCAGCTCCACTTACCTGCCTGCTCCCCATAACCCCTTATCCTCTTATCGTTTAAGAAACTGTCTACAGGGCTCGGTGCTGGAACCACTGTTCACAATTTATATTAACGATTTGGACTCAGGAGTCGGAAGTACAATTTCAAAATTTGTGGACGATATGAAATTGGAGGGTAGAGCTGATACAAAGGAAGAATGCAACAAAATAAAAGAAAACATTAATAAACTTTCAGAATGGGCTTTTAATTGGCAAATTAATTTCAATATAGATAAGTGTGAAGTGGTACATTTTGGTAGGAGAATATGTAGGCCACATACTGTTTGGTTAATAAAATCGTGGGCCACCGCGACCTGCGAGAGTACGCCATCGCAGGTTGGGAGGATAAAAGAGCTGGAGCAAGGGACCTTCAACATTCTGGGCATACCACTACAACTTCCAGCGCGAGTCGTTCCAAGTGTGCGACGGCTTCGAGGTAGGCGACTGAGTGATGTCATCAAGGCTTAGGTCACCGTTTAGAGCGTGGGCGGGAACATCGGCGGGGCCCTGGTACAGCAGAGGAATAGGAAGGTTGTGGCGGATGAGCGGCGAGAGATCATGGTGGAGGTGCGGCGGATGATTGAGGCGGAGAAGTGGCGAGAGATCAAGGCAGAAATGTGGTGGCGGAGCGGTGAGAGATTGTGGCGGAGGTGTGGTGAGAGATTGTGGCGGAGGTGTGGTGAGAGATTGTGAGGGAGGTGCGGCAAATGTTTTGTGATAGAGGAGCGGCAAGAGATTGAGGCAGAGGTGCGGCAAATGGGGGTACGGGGCCCAGAAAAGCCGAGGGCCCAGGGGCAGCATGGTCCAGCTCACATTGCGATATGTGTGCGCAGTAGGTTCATGCAGCAGAGCAGGGTCCTGGTTAACCCTTGCCACTGGATAAAGGCCTAGCTCCATCAAGCCCGAGTGGTGGCTGTTGTGCAACGGTCACCACACGTTAAAAAAAAATCCACACATAGGCATCTTCCACCCCTGGAGTTCAGACCTGGAATATCGGGTCCTTCATTGAAACATCTGCGAACTCATCCTTTTTGGTCCGGAAACAAGTCATCCTCGTTCAAGGGACTGCCTACGATGATGATGGTTAATAAAAGTCCAAATGATATAGAAGAGCAAAGGGATCTAGGGGTACAGATACATAAATCACTAAACGTAGTGACGCAGGTTAATAAGGCCATATAAAAAGGAATTCAAGCATGGGTTCATTTCTAGAGGGCTAACATTGAAAAGCAGGGAAGTCATGTTAAACCTGTATATAAGTTTTGTTAGACCACACTTGGAGTACTGTGCACAGTCCTGGTCTCCATATTATAAAATGGATATCGAAGCATTGTAGAAGGTGCAAAAAAGATTCACAAGGATGATATCAGAACTGAGAGGTTATAACTATCAAGAAAGGCTGAACAGGCTGGAGCTCTTTTCTCTAGAAAAGAGAAGGTTGAGGTGACCTGATAGAGGTCTTTAAGGTAATGAAAGTGTTTGAATCATGAAATCATTGAAATGTATGGCACAGAAGGAGGCCATTCGGCCCATCTTGTCTTTGCCAGTTTAATAGGATAGATGTGGAGAAAATGTTTCCACTTGTGGGAAGACAAAAACTAGAGGCAATCAATATAAGATTGTCACAAATAAGTCCAATAGGGAATTCAGGAGAAAATTATTTACCCAACGAGTGGTAAGAATGTGGAATGTGGTACCACAAGGAATAGTTAAGGCAAATAGCATTGATGCATTTAATGGGAATCTATGAACACATGAGGGAGAAAGGAATAGAAGGTTATGTTGATAGCGTTAGATGAAGAGGGGTGGGAGGAGCATAAACACAGGCACAGACCAGTTGGGCCAACTGGCCTATTTCTGTGCTCTGGATTCGACGTAACTCGATGGATTATAATTTTGAATTTACAGGCTAGATTTATTCACAACACAGCAGCCTATGATATAAAACATTTGGGGGGTGAATTTCCATGGAGGGTGAATTTCCTAATTGTCCTCCATTACTTTGGTGGAAGAGCTGTGGAAATCCTGGAGATGTGGTACAAATGAACGTTATGCCATTTTTATGGTGTTTCCGTGGCTCGTCTGCTGAAGTTATGGCAGACAAGTGGGAGCACCTCCACAGAAACTCACCCCCTTTGTTACTTTTGTAAAATAGGGTTGTATAGTTCCATAAAAATTTATCAAGATATTACAAAAGTTACTTTCAACAAAAGTGATCCTGAAAAGGGTTCTTACAGGATGATTGATGGACATAATCTGTCAGTCAGGTAAAACTGTTTGAATAGAAGAATAAATGGATTGAAATATACACTTTTCACAAGTTCACTCTTTTGCATTTAATGCATGTATGCATTTAAATATTTTGCTGACAGCCCATATCTTGTGTTATTAGTGTAGAGAAATACTGGATGTGTGCATAATAATCAGGCTTCTGAAGCAATGACAATAATAAACCAATTTCTGCTGACAGTATGGGAAAGCTGGCACAGTCATTAGCTTCAGTTCCTTCCTCTTTTAAAGGCCGTGGGATGGGTTGGTTAGAGGTAGGTAACTGCTTTACTCTTTGCATAAAGTTGTTAGCTTCACTAATACAAAAAAGCAAAACAAAAAGCCAGCAAATATATTTTCTGCTGCAGCACATAATTACTGTCTACCATTTAATTCACCAGACCTAAAAAAATAACCAGGTCTGAATTCATTAGCTGACCCATTAATCTAGTGACCCTGTACACTATTGCTAGGTTATTGATCAAACAAAAATTAATCACCAATTATACTATTAGTATTGAACATTTTATATGGAATCAGAATGTACTTTGAGATTGTGTCATGAAAATAATCCTCACCAGTACAGAGCTTTTGCATCCACTTTTTAATCATTCCTGTAAATAAATATAGCGGATAACCCACCCACACAGAAATACATGAATATTGCAGAGTTCATTGTCATTTCCCCCTCATCTACTCTACTCACAAGTTTAAAAATACCCAGGGGTTGAAATTCGGTATCGTCGATTTTGAGGCGGTGACTCCGGCTGAGTGCAGATATTAACGGCAGGCGACAAACCGCAAAATTCAGTTTTGCCGCATGAAAAGTGGATTGCAGCGTTAAATCCAGGTTTTGTACGCTACTCTGGAGGCAAATGGGCCGTTAAGTGGGACAGCAACAGGAGCACTTTTACAAAATTGCTACGCTTGCCACGTTTTTTGATTAATGATTTGCCACTTTCAGCCAATGCATTAAGCAACATTTGGAGCTGCGTCACTTGTATTTAATTGAGGCAGTGATTGGGCGCCTCAGTGCCTCGTGGTTATATTTGCTTCCTACGTACTCAGTCAGATGCTGAAGATGGCAGATGCAGCAGCAGCAGACCAGCGGGCTCACCGCTTCTTGGACGCCGCCATCGATGCACTCCTTCGTGCCCTGGCGAGACATCGGGAACAACCGAGGACAGAGGCTGGGAGGAGGCCATAGCCACAGGTCATTTGGCACCTATGGAGGGAAGTGGCTGAAAGAGTGTCAGTGAGTAACACGGTGCACAGGACAGCCACTCAATGCCGCAAGAATTGGAATGACATGACGCAGCTGCTGAGGGTGAGTATCTTTAAGATTAATCTGACCATGCCATGCCGTGGGCTCAATGTGTCAGTCTGTCCTCAATGAGAATGTCTCGGGCCCTATGCTCTATGCGGGTGAGGTGAGGTGCAACGTTCATATTTGCAGTCTCACCCACTCCAGGGGCCTGCAAGCGCTGGTAACCATCCTCATCCGTTCTTCACACCCACCCCTCATCTTGTTACCTCCTCACTCTTCATATGCGTGTGGAAGACGGTAGCCTCACCATTACTGTCAGGTCCTGGCCCCCTCATTCAAACATTGGCAAACCAAGGATACGCAGCTAATCGAAGTTTCCTCGACCTGTGAAGGCTCTCATACAGTAACATGTAATCAAATATGTAAGGCACTTAGGACAAACCACTAACTCTGATGTTCTCTTTAATCTTGCAGGCCAAGCTCGCCCACAATCGAAGAGACCAGATGAGGGTCCTGACGGCCAGCCCATTATTGCATTGGAGGAACACATCTCAGCCCTGATGGGCCCTCAAGTTGGTGCGATGGCGGTGGGTGAGGTCGAACCCCCTTGGAACAGTGACGGTATGTTGAGTTCCTTTGCAGCATTTAGCTGGCCATTTAGCCTTGACACCATAATCCTTCAGCTCTTTCCATGAGACTGGCATTTCCTAATGTCTTTCCCGGTCCTAGCCCCATCCCCTGCAGGTAACCACTCTTCTCTGGCTTTGTGCTTTCAGATGATCAAACAGACGGACTGGAGTCTGCACATCAGCCTTCGACTGCAGGGGGAGACCACCTCTATGGACGTCACACCAGAGACAGCAGCCTCAGAGATCAGAGCTAGCAGCTTTTGGGAGGAAGGTATGGAGGTGGGTGATGCTCCAGGACCCAGTTGTCTCCACCAACGCCACGGGGGAGGGGAAGTCAGGGGGCTAGCTTACCGGTGGGAGGGTACGCACCCAAGTGATGCTCAGCAGCACTCTGATGAGGAGGTCGAATTATGGGTTGTCGCAAGACAATTATTGTGCACCATGATCTGCTGGGTGCACTGGCAAGGGTGCCCGAGAGTTTCGGTGAACTAGCTTTGAGGGTGGAGGAGTCCACCTCAAGGTTTGCACTTGCCTCTCAGCAGCCCACTGAGCTCATTCTTGGAATAGACCAATGGATGTCGGATGCAACAAGTGACCATGGGGTCTCAGACATGTTGGCTGACGTTGCAGTAGCCATTGAACATCAGGCCGACACTATTGGAGGTCTTCATAATGTAATGTCGTCAGTGCGTGGTGGCATCGTGGTGTGTGTTGCAGTCACAATCAGTGTTAATGCAGAGGCAAACTGATGCCACGAATTGAAAAATAAAAAAGGGGCGATCACACTGCTGGGCGTGTATTGTAGACCCCCAAACAGTGGGAGGAAGATAAAGGAGCAAATATGTAGGCAAATTGCTGTGAAATCCAAAAAACCATAGGGTAGTAAGTGTAGGGGATTTTAACTATCCAAATATTGATTGGGATAAATATAGTGTGAAGGGTACAGAGGGTGCGGAATTCTTGAAATGCATTCAAGAGAACTTTTTTAGTCAGTATGTAACAAGCCCAACACGAGAGGGGGTGGTTTTGGATTTTGTTTTGGGGAATGAAGCTGGGCAGGTTGAAGGGATATTAGTGGGTGAGCACTTGGGTGCCAGTGACCATAATTCAGTCAGATTCAAGTTAGTTATGGATAAGGACAAGGATAGGCCTGGAATAAAAGTCCCAAATTGGGGAAAAGCTAATTTTGCTAAGTTAAGGAGTGATTTGGCCACAGTGGACTGGAAACAGCTACTTGTGGGTAAATCAGTGTCAGAACAGTAAGAGGCATTCAAGGAGGAGATCCGGAAGGCTCAGGCCAAACATGTGCCCGTAAAGAAAAAGGATGGGAATAACAATTCTAAAGCCCCTTGGGTGTCCAGGGACTTACAGGGGAGGATAAAGAAAAAAAGGGATGCTTATGTCATATACCAATGGTTAAATACTATAGAATCTTTGGAGGAATGTAGAAAGTTAAGAGGCAAAATTAAGAGAGAGCATGAAAAATTATTGGCCAGTAAAATTAAGGAAAACCCAAAAGATATTCTATAAATATATTAAGAGTAAGAGGGTAACTAAAGAAAGGGTAGGTCCTATTAGAGACCATGAGGGTAATTTTTGTGTGGAGGCGGAAGATGTTGGTAAGGTTCTTGATGAATACTTTGCATCTGTTTTCACAAAGGAAAGGGGCAATGCAAATACTGCTATCGAGGAGGAATGTGATATTCTGGATGAAATAAATATAGTGAGAGAGGAAGTATTAAGGAGTTTAGCAGCTTTGAAAGTAGATTAAGTCCCCAGGCCCGGATGAAATGCATCCCAGGCTGTTGAGTGAAGTAAAAGAGGAAATAGCAGAGGCCTTGACCATCATTTTCCAGCCCTCTTTGGATTTGGGCATAGTGCTGGAGGATTGGAGGACTGCTAATGTAGTACCCTTGTTTAAGAAGGAATAAAGGGATAGGCTGAATAATTACAGCCCTGTCAGCCTAACTTCAGTGGTGGGAAAATTATTGAAAAAAATCCTGAAAGACAGGATAAATCTACATTTGGAAAGGCAAGGATTAATTAGGGACAGTCAGCACGGATTTGTTAAGGGATGATCGTGTCTGAATTGAATTTTTTGAGGAGGTAACCAAGAGGGTCAATGAGGGTAATGCATACGATGTAGTATATATGGACTTTAGCAAAGCTTTTGATAAAGTCCCACATGGT
Organism: Pristiophorus japonicus; assembly: GCF_044704955.1. Classification (NCBI taxonomy): domain Eukaryota; kingdom Metazoa; phylum Chordata; class Chondrichthyes; family Pristiophoridae; genus Pristiophorus; species Pristiophorus japonicus. The sequence goes on from NC_091978.1 coordinate 233,199,154, forward strand.
AGACTGGTCATGAAGTTTAAAGCCCATGGGATCCAGGGCAAAGTGGCAAGTTGGATCAAAAGTTGGCTTAGAGGAAGGAAGTAAAGGGTAATGGTTGATGGATGTTTTTGTGACTGGAAGGATGTTTCTATTGTGTTTCCGCAGGGCTCAGTACTTTTTGTGTTATATATATAACGACTTAGATTTGAATATAGGGAGTATGATTAAGAAGTTTGCAGACGACACTAAAATTGGCTGTGTGGTTGATAATGAAGAGGAAAGTCATGGGCTGCAGGAGGATATCAATCTACTGGTCAGGTGGGCAGAGCAGTGGCAAATGGAATTTAATTCAGAGAAGTGTGAGATGATGCACTTTGGGAGGGCTAATAAGGAAAGGGTATACACAATAAGCGGTAGGCCACTTAATAATGTAGATGAACAAAGGGACCTTGGAGTGCATGTCCACAGATCCCAGAAAGGAGCATACCAGGTGGATAAGGTGGTTAAGAAGGCATATGGACTGCTTGCCTTTATTGGCGAGGCATAGAATATAAGAGCAGGGAGGTTATGCTTAAATTGTACAATACTTTGGTCAGGCCACAGCTGGAGTACTGCGTACAGTTCTGGTCGCTGTATTGTAGGAACGACGTGATTGCACTAGAGAGGGTGCAGAGGAGATTTACTAGGATGCTGCCTGGAATGGAGAATCTTAGTTATGAGGATAGATTGGATAGGCTGGGTTTGTTCTCATTGGAACAGTGGAGGTTGAGAGGAAACCTCATTGAGGTGTACAAAATATTGAGGGGCCTGGATATAGTGGATAGCAGGGGCCTATTTCCATTGTTGGAAGGGTATTACGAGGAGGCATAGTTTTAAGGTGGTTGGTGGAAGGTTTAGAGAGGATTTGAGGTGGGGGGGTGGGCTTCTTTACACAGAGGGTTGTGGGGATCTGGAACTCACTGCCTGGAAGAGTGGTGGATACAGAGATCCTCACCACATTTAAGAGATGGTTGGATGGGCACTTAAAAGTGTCGTAACCTGCAGGATTATGGTCCCAGAGCTGGTAATTGGGATTAGACTGGGTAACCTCTTGTTGGCCAGCGCAGATATGATGGTAAGTACTGCAGGGAATCGAATATGGCCAGGGTGATCTCCTGTATTCGTTTCAATCGCCTGGATAGGTCAGAGAAGAATTTTCCCAGATTTATTTTTCTCCCCAAATTGGCCTGTGTTTTAATCAGGTTTTTGCCTCTCCCAGGAGATCACATGACTCCAGTTGGGATGGAATGTAGAATGTTTCAGTATAAGGGGTGTCGCAGTTGTGTGGAGCGGACTGGTTGGGCTGGGTGCTCTTTACCTTTCCGCCATTATTCATTGGTTTATATGTAACCTTCAGGGCTATAGACTGAGGGCTGTGCGGCTCTTTGTCGGCTGGCGCGGACACAATGGATCGACATGGCCTCCTTCTGCACTGTAAATTTCTATGTTTCTATGTACTGACTGCTGCCATCGTGTCTGGGGCCACATTGATTCAACGGAGCCCTAATGTTGCCGAAGCAGGGCAGTAATTTGTGCTCACCCAGATTGTTCCAGATGCTGAGGCTTTTCCCCAGGGGAGTAGCAGTGTGTCGTGCCAGTTGGAACCTGATGTCCTCTCTCAGCATGACATAATTCCACCTTTGCACCTGCCGCTCTCTGCAACCCATCCACACCAGAGGGCTGCCGCCCATGCTAAGATGATGCAATCCGCAGCCAGGTCTTCCAGGGCCCGAGCTAGTTGGCAGTGGCAGCTCAAAGTGAGCCACTGACTACCAGCTTTGCTGCTGGCCCTGACACCGCATTGAGGAGGAGCAGTAGGCGTGGGAGGGGGAGAAGGGAAGGGGTGGGAAATCACTCAGCAAAACCCATTGAACAACTGGGGGATGGTGGCCATAGATGCTGGCCTTGTTAAACCTTGTTTAAATCTGAACTCATGCAAATAGCTTCACTTGGGTGAACCAGCAAACAATTGTTTGATAGTCGCCAGGGACAGCTGCCTTGTTGGAAAATGAACTTGGATGTTATTATATATGTGAACTTGTATTTACTCTGTACAGCCATCAGAGGGCTCATCCCCTGGAGTCCCAAGACAGAGTAAATTCAAGTCCACATATATAACAGATGTCGCTGGGAATTTTTGAAGGAGTCTTGCGGGTTTGATTATTTGCTGAGGATTATGGCATTATATTGTGTTATTTTACAGCACACTATGGTTTTTCTGTTAAATAAATGAATTTTTGATTTTTGAAGTCTTCGCCACAGGATGATATGGTGTGCCATCACTGTTCCCATTGAGTTGCAGAGGTAACAGCAAGATATGAGTTGCCAATGTCAACGACCTGAAGCCCAACAATGTTTGGGAAATCCTAGTCGTCACACTGAGTAGTCAGCAGACACCGCACAGCAACACATATGCACTGTGCGAGGACCAAACGCTGCACTGACCGCGACCTCTGTGCCCCGGCTACAACTTTGTTTAAATGCCGCCTCAGAATCGTAACCCGCCTTGTGAACACCAACCTTTTGTGGCGTGTTGGCTGCCAGCCGGTAAGTAAGGTGGCAAAAATGAATTTGGCGAGATGTCATGATTTCCATGGCGGTAGTCGACGGGGCGACAATTCTTTATACCCTTGAAAAACCAGAATCGAATTTCGCACCAGACGTCAACGCCGTCGCGAAGCCGCTGCCGCCCAGTCAATGCCCACTGCCTGCATTATTAGCTGGTGGTAACAACCCAATTTCAGCCCTCTAGACTCATATTAACATCTAGCCACTCACAATTTGTAAGTACAACATTTAAAATTTATTAAAATATTTGCTGATACATGACACAAAATATGTTTCTTTTGAGGAGAGCAAATTCCACCCAGTGCTTCAGTGTTTTTTTTCCTCCCTCTCTGTAAAGTACCTTGGGACACTTCTATACATGATGTTATATACATGCAAATTGTTGTTGTTGTCAGTTAATGATATTTACGATGATCTTTATGGTTTATACTGAAAGACAGGAACTGCTCGGCTGTGGATTGATTGCTTTTACATTTAGTGAAATCGCTTAGTTGGACAACCAATGAATCAGTGCTTGTGAAATCAGTAAAATATTTGATTGAAGTAGTAAGTGTAGATATAATTAAGGGCTGCACTAGTGGATCGGTGAATCATATGGCTAGAAATTGCATAGCGCCCCGTTTGGGGCGATAATTTTTGCTGGAGCGTAAAAATATCGCCGGGCGCTACTCAATTCTACTGGATGCGAACTTCCAGTTTAGCGCTCCAGGAGGGAAGTGGAGCACTAAATCAAGCGCTACCCCTTTTCTTGGAGCACTAAACCAGGCAAGAGGGGTGATAGCGGCAGAGTGCTGCACAGTGTCCAGTGCAGCTGGGATCAGAGGCTCCTTCCGTGCCTTGAAGGGAAGGGCAATTGCTACAGGCTCTGCAAGAAATCAATTCTCCAGCTCGCTGACGGCACCTGCGATTTGTGACCATCAGCCCCAAGCACTTTAACAGAGTGCAGGGCTGTTCAATTACAGTAGAAGCAAATTTGAAAATAATGACCTCAGAGCTAAATAAAATATATTCCCCTACCTCAGCACCAATCCCTTTAACTACCGCTCCCCAAGTGACCGGTCTACCTTACAATGCCTCCTGCAGCTGCCAGTGTGGACACGCAGCGATGCTGCAGAGGGTAGAACTGAAGTTCGCACTGGGGCGCAGGAGATTGTGGTGTTAGTGTTTACCACCACCGCTAACCTGCAAGGCGAGTTCATGGGCGTCGGCACTCTCGCGCGCCTGGTCGCAGAGTCGATAGTGCCCCGCTAAACTCCCCCCCCCGACCCCTGGAGGCACTAACGGGAGGCGCAATGGAGGCTAATTTCTCCCCCCATAGAACCATAGAAATTTACGGTACATTATGTTGGTGCTGGCCGAAAAAGAGCTATCATGCCTAATCCCACTTTCCAGCTCTTGGTCCATAGCCTTGTAGGTAACTATGCTTCAAGTGCAACAAGTACTTTTTAAATGTGATGAGAGTTTCTGCCTCTACTACTCTTTCAGACAGCGAGTTCCAGAACCCCATCACCCTCTGGGTGAAAAAAGTTCTCCTCAAATCCACTCTAAACCTCCTTCCAATTACTTTAAATCTGTGCCTCTTTGTTATTGACCTCTCTGCTAAGGGAAATTGGTCCTTCCTATCCACTCTATCTAGGCCCCTCAATTTTATACACCTCAATCAAGTCTCATCTCAGCCTCCTCTGTTCCAAAGAAAAAAACCCCAGTCCAATCTTTCCTCATAACTAAAATTCACCAGTCCTGTCAATGTTCTTGTAAATCTGCTCTGTACCCTCTCTAGGTGTAATCACATCTTTCCTGTAATGCACTGACCAGGACCGCATGCAGTGCTCTAGGCCTAACCAGTGTTTTATACAGTTCAAGCTCTTGTATTCTATACCTTGGCTAATAAAGGAAAGTATTCCGTATGCCTTCTAATCATCTTATCTACCTGTCCTGCTACCTTCAGAGATCTGTGAACATGCACTCCAAGGTTCCTTTCTTCCTTCACACTTATCAGTATCCTATCATTTATCGTGTATTCCTTCGCCTTGTTAGCCCTTCCCAAATGCATTACCTCACACATCTCTGGATTAAATTCCATTTGCCAGTTGACAGTTCATCGATATCTTCCTACAGTCCACAGCTTTCTTCCTCACTAATCAATCACACGGCCAATTTTATATCATCTGCCAATTTCTTAATCATGCCCCCTACATTAAAGTCTAAGGGGCCAAAATTGCTGAGTTTGGGGCGATCATTTCGCAAAGTGTTTTTTTTTGTGCCTGTGCAGGAAGTGCTGGTCCCATCGCGGATTTGAGCTCTTTGAAAAAATCGTGCCTGCGGTAATGGAGCATTCCCTCGGTGTTCCCCTGGCATTCCTCCTGCTCTAGTGGGGCACGATGCTCAGTGTCGCGCTCAGCATATCAGCGGACATGCCGCATCACGCTGATGCCTCACAATGTCCCTTCCCTTCTTTTAAAGAGGAGGGTTGCTGCGAACTCTGCAGCCTCTTTAATGGCGCCCACTTGGCCACCAGCGAGGATGTCAGCCGGGCCAGCGGCCTGGCACCCAAAAGGGGCTGCAGGTTGGCGACCTGGCCACACCAGTGGCTGCCATTGTTGGGCCGAGTGAAAAGTCGTCCGACAAAAAAAAAAGATGCCGACTGCCGTGGGGTACCACCTCCCCTTTAAGGGTGACCGAGGTGCTACACTGAGAAGCTGTCATTGACATTGTCCGTCGCATTCTGTGGGGCAATTTACTCCTAGGGGTGCAAAGGGATCGGTATGGGACGATGACTTCATTGGCGTGTGTGCGCCGGAGCACTAATTGCGGGTAGCAGCACAAACCACCTTTTGCCGGGAGCAATTCCGCGTGGGTTGATGCAGCCCCCACGCCCGTGCGCTAACTCATTAGTGCTTCGTTAGGGCCGGCTGGCAGCACTAACTGAGTTCATGCAAATGGGCAATTTTGGCCCTAAATCTCAAAAGCAAGGGACCAAGGCCCCTATTTTCCACTTGCTGGATTTTTGGCACCTGGGCATAGTGTACGTTTGCGCTAGAAAAAAAAAAATCAGGACTTCCACCAAAGAAATATTTGAATTTGATGCAGCGCTCTCCGAAGTTAGTCTGGGGGGGGCGGAGCTTCAAGTCTGTGCTAAAAACTCTCTGGGCATGCGTGAAAAGCTGAAGTTGCCAGGGCAACCAGAGACGCTGAAGCAAGCTATAGCCCGTTCCACCGAAAGGACTGCTCTCCACCGGCTGGACCCACTGCAATCCTGGGCTGAATGACCCTTCTGCTCCTGAACCTTAACTCGCAGGGAGAGTGGGGAGATGGGAGGCGTAATTTGGCCTTGGATTGCAGCGGGTCCAGCCCGTGGGGAGCAGTCCTTTCGGCCCAGGATTGCAGCAGGGAGAGCAGTCTTTCGACCTGGAAATCTTCTTCCCTTGCTCCAAAAAGAGTTCCATATGAAAAAAAAGGTATTTTATTCTGTATTCTTATTGCCTTGCTCCTTTCCTCTTGTGCGCTGCACTGATCCCTTCAGTTAACGTATTTTTTTGGGGGGGGGGGTTGTTGCTTTCGGGCAGTGTGTGCCGCGCTGAAAAATAATTGTGGACAGCCAAAATAGATTAAGTCCACAAAAACGGCGCCGGATCCTGTTTTGACTCGAAAGTTGGAAAGTGAGTATTTCACGCCGAAAAACATATGGACGCCAAAAAACGGTGCACAATCGTGGTGAAAATAGGGGCCCTACTACTGAGCCCTGTGGAACCCCACTGGAAACAGACTTTCATTCACAAGAATACCCGTCAACCATTACCCTTTGCTTCCTGCCACGGAGCCAATTTTGGAACCAACCACCAAGGTTAGGCTGACTGGCCTGTAATTACTCGGTCTATCCCTTTTTCAACAAAGGTGCAACTTTAGCAGTCCTCCAGCATCACACCTGTAGCCAGAGAGGATTGGAAAATGATGGTCAGAGCCTCTGCTATTTCCTCCCTTGCTTCTCTTAACAACTTGGGATACGTTTCATCTAGGCCTGGTGATTTATCTACATTCAAAGATGCTAAACTCCTTAATCACTATGTTTATCTAATCTAATGTTACACATTCATCCTCAACTACAATGTCTGTATCGTCCCTCTCTTTTGTGAATACAGACGCAAAGCCTTCTTTAAGACCCACGTCTTCGGCCTCTATACTTAAGTTACCTTTTTAGTCTCTAATAGGCCTATTGCTCTTTATGTATTTATAAAACATCTTTGGGTTTTCCCTTGATGTTACTTTTTATTTTTCAATGCTCTCTCTTGGCTTTCTAATTTCCTTTTTAATTTCACCCCTGCACTTTCTGTACTCCTCTTGGGTTTCTGCAGTATTGAGCCCTCAGTATCTGACATCAGCTTGCCTTTTTAGGCTCATCATATCCTGCCCCATGACATCAGAGAGTCCCACCCTTTTTCTTAGTGGGAACATATTTACTCTGAACCCTCAGTATCTCCTCCTTGAATGCCTCCCACTGCTCGGACCCTGATTTATCTTCAAGTAGCTGTTTCCAGTCCACTTTTGCTAAATCACATCACAGCTTAGTAAAATCGGTCTTTTCCCCAATTGAGAACTTTTACTTGTGGTCTGTCTTTGTCCTTTTCCATAACTATGCTAAATCTAACTGAATTATGATCATTACCACCAAAATGCTTTCCCACTGATACACCTTCCATCTGCCCAGCTTAGTTCCCTAAAACTAAGTCCAGAATCACCTTCCTCTCTTATTGGGTTTGTTCCATTCTGGATAAAATAGTGAGTGAGTACTATTGTGTGACCAGAGAGCTCCCAGGTTTGAGTACTCATCTTGATGAGTTAAGTGATCTGACCAGGGCCACAGTGGAGGTAGTATAATTAGTCTCAGTTTATGGGATGGGGAGGGAAATCAGTGTAGGATCCCATTCCTGCAAGAAAGCATGTGGATGGATGTAGCATAGGATAGTGTCCTGCTCAGCGGTGATGCCTCCATCGCTAAATAGCCCATCAACACTCACTTTCTAAGCTCACAGATAAAGGGCCATTTGAATGACATATCAGGTGGCATCAGCCTTTGCAACTATATGCTAGCATGACCAACTGCATCAATGAGAGAAGTAAAGAGAAGAAACTAGAGGGGGAAAAATATAGATTATTATTTTTCTCGCTGATAGGTAAATTGATTCTTTATTAGGCATTCTATGTTTTTTTTAAATGTTACCTTCTTCCCGTGCCAGAAGATTTGCTTCCATCCTCTCTGAATGTCAGTCTAGATCTGTTGCTTAGGTAATGAAAGATGCTTGAGAGTAGTATGACCATCTCATTTATTTATGTTTATTGAAGTCATTCAAGTGCTGATGCTGCATCATCACTTAGCACGGAGTCAAATACAATGTGTTTCAATAACTGATCTGTATCAGAAACTGAAAATGACTAGGGAGAAAAATCATCTTGAAATGCAACAGACCCTGTTCTGGTAATTATTCATTTCTGATCAAGAGTAGATGAAAATGCTAAGGACAGAGGGGTCTTTGGCTACCATCACTCCTGCATCTCCCATGACGAGGCTAAAGAAGAATTCTACTTCAGCCTTGAACAATCCCTGTCCGGCATCCCAACGGGTGACAAGCTGATTATCTTTGGCGACTTTAATGTCAGAGTTGGAAAGGGCACAGACCTCTGGTGAGGTGTGATTGGCAGGAAATGGGTAGGGAACACCAACTCCAACGGTATCCTCCACCTGACAAAATGCTTCAAACATGTTCTGGTCATAACAAACACCTTGTTTCATCAGAAAGACAAGTACAAGGCCTCATAGCAACACCCTCGTTACAGGCATTTGCTTGACTAAGTCATCGGTCGAGCGAAGGACCGCAAAGATATCCGCATCATCTGCCCAATGACGGGAGCGGACGACTGCTGGACTGACCACCTCCATCAACTTAGTCTCAAAAGGGCAGCGGCAACACAAACCCTGCTGCAGAAAAATCAACGCTGAAGCACTCAAAGACCCTGCAAAGAAAGTCTTATTCAGCCAATGTCACAGTCAACCTGACGACTCCAAATGAACCGGAGCCGGAGCAGAGTGTTCATAGTGCCCTCAAGTCCATCATAATTAGCACCTGTGAAGAGACTCTTGGCTATTCTACCAGAAAACATCAAGATTGGTTGATGAGAATGACCAGGAGCTAATAATTGCAAATGCAAGGCATTTTTGAATTAGAAACAACACCACAACACGAGTGAAAAAAATCAAATCCACAGCCAACTGAAGGCTGAGGTCCAACAAGAAACTCATGACACAGATTGTGGGTGGAAGAAGCACAGGAGATCCAGCAACTAGCTGATAATCATGACCAGCATGGATTTTTTAGCGCAGTCAAGCACACCTACGGCCCAAGCACTCAAGGTCCTATTCCACTGAGAGCTAAGAATGGAGAGGTGCTCATCAAGGACAGAGAGGCAGTCAGTGCCCGCTGTACGGAACACTTCGAAGATCTTCTTAACCAAGATTCTGTCTTTGACGTGAGTGTCCTTGGCTCCATCCCACAGTATGTTACCCGCCACCACCTTGGCACAATCCCAGTCCGGCATGAGGTTGAAAAAGGCCATCCGACAACTGAAAAACAAGGCCTCAAGAGCAGACGGAATCCCCGCCGAAGTACTAAAGCATGGCGGAGAAATACTCTTGGTGTGAATCCATGACCTCATCTCTCTTATCTGGAAGGAGGCGAGTATGCCAGGGGATCTCAGAGATGCAGTAATCGTGACCTTCAAGAAAAGGGGACAAGTCGGATTGCGGTAATTACAGAGGAGTTTTCCTGCTGTCTGTCGCAGGGAAAATCATTGCAAGAATCCTCCTCAATCGTCTCCTCCCAGTGGCTGAAGAGCTCCTCCCAGAGTCAATGCGGATTCTGCCCACGAAAGGGCGCAACGGACACTATATTCACCGCGTGACAAATCTAAGAAAAATGCAGGGAGCAGCATCAACCTCTCTACATGGCTTTCTTTGACCTCACCAAGGCCTTCGACTCTGTCAACTGAGAAAGATTATGGAGTGTCCTTCTCAAATTCGGGTGACCTCAAAAAGTGTCACCATTCTCCACCTGCTGCATGATGACATGCAAGCCGTGATTCTTACCAACGGATCTACCCCAGACCCAATAGAAGTGCAGACCGGGGTCAAGCAAGGCTGCGTCATCGCACCAATGCTCTTAATATTCCTCGCTGCAATGTTTCATCTCACCTTTAACAAGCTCCCCGCTGGAGTGGAGTTAATCTACAGGACAAGTGGGAAATTGTTCAACCTCCGTCACCTCCAGTCCAGAACCAAGGATGCTCAAACCTCAGTCATTGAATTATAGTATGTAGACGACGCTTGCCTCTGCATATTCGAAGACCGAACTCCAAGCCATCGTTGACACCTTCACTGAAGTATACGAGAGTCTGGGCCTTACATTAAACATCCATAAGACAAAAGGTTCTCTATCAACCTGCCCCCACTACACAGTACTGCTCCCCAACCATCAAGATCCATGACATGACCTTGGACAATGTGGACCACTTCCCATAATTTGGGAGCCTACTATCAGAAAGGACAGACATCGATGACAAAGTCCAACACCACTGTGTGTGCCAGTGCAGCCTTCGGTCACCTGAAGAAAAAGAGTGTCTGAGGACCATGATCTTAAACCCAGTAGCAAGATCATGGTCTACAGAGCAGTAGTGATATCCGCCATCCCTATATGCTTCAGAGAAATGGACTATGTACAGTAGGCACCTCAAAGCACTGGAGAAGTACCAACGCTGCCTCCGCAAAATCCTGCAAATTCATTGGCAGGACAGGCACACCAACTTCGGCATTCTCTTAGGCCAACATCCTCAGTATCGAGGCATTGGCCATGCTCGATCAGCTCTGATGGACGGGCCACATTGTCCACATGCCCGATAACAGACTCCCGAAACAAGCACTTTACTCAGAGCTACATCACAGCAAGTGAATCTCCGGAGGGCAGTGTCATGTATTTCACCATCTTGCAATGACTATAAGTATGTAACTGTAACTCATGCATACTGTACCTGTACCCTTGTAATGCACACCCTGACCACAGGGATTGAGCTCCTCACCTGGGCTTTCAGGTATAAAAGGGGAGGCCCCACCCAGGATCAGCACTCTTCAGTCCTGGAAATAAAGTGAAGGTCACAGAGTGACCGTGTCTGATATATCCATGCCTCGTGTGAGTTTGTAACAAGGTGCAGAGACACTACATTTGGTGACGAGAATCGGGAATCACCAAACCAGGAGGATGGCCACCGGTGGCACAGAGGAACGCTACTGTGTGGGTGAGGACTGGGACGACTTTGTGGAAAGACTCCAGCAGAGCTTTGTCACAAAGGACTGGCTGGAAGAGGCAGCAGCTGACAAGCGGAGGGTGCATATACTGACCAGCTGTGGTCCACAGACGTATGCGCTGATGAAAGACCTGCTCACACCCCAAAAGCCAGTGGACAAGTCGTTCGAAGAGCTCAGCCAGCTGATCAGTGAGCATCTCAAGCCGGCAAGTAGCGTACACATGGCCCGGCACCGGTTCTACTCTCACCGGCGTCAGGAGGGTCAAAACGTCTCAGACTTCGTGGCAGAACTGCGGCGTTTGGCTAGTCTCTGTAAGTTCTCTGATGCCTGCAGGGGGAGATGTTAAGGGACTTTTTCACCGTGGGCATTAATCATGCCGGCATTTTCAGGAAGCTCATAAAGCCTAAGGATTTGACTTTAGAAGGGGCAGCATTGATAGCTCAGACCTTCATGGCAGGGGAAGAGGAGACCAAGCTAATTTACGTACACAGCCCTGGTTTCAATGTTGCGATGAACCAGGGAGTTAATGTTGTAAAAAGGACACAGAACCCCACAGGCAGGCAAGGGCAATTCGACACCGTCCAGGCAGGCAGGCAAGGGGAATTCGACACTGTCCAGGCAGCGACTAGCTCCAGGGTGGGCCTGCAACAGGGACAATGGAAAGGGGATCGGCAATTCATGCCATCACGAGGAACAATGCATCCTGTGATGGGACAATTAACACCCTCCATCAGAGTGCTAAGAAACAGCCAAGCGGGCCATCAGAGAAGAATGCCTGGGAATAGCCCTTTTGTTAACAGCAATCTCAGCTCATGTTGGAGATGTGGGAGCAGACACACTACAAAAATCTGCAGGTTCCAACTTTACACCGTAGGATTTGGAATGTCAAGGGACACCTGGCCAGGATGTGCAAAAAGGCAGTAGCGAGGCTAGTCTGCGAGACAGACGAACCAGACGAGGGGTCTGAAATGCAGGATGAGGCCTGGGGAACAACCATGGATGCTGAAGTTCAGAGAGTTCATGTGCCCAACGTCCACAGCTCATACACCAAAATGCCACCCATGATGATGAAAGTCTTACTGAATGGCATCCCGGTACACATGGAGCTGGATACCGGAGCTAGTCAGTCCCTCATGAGCGCCCAACAATTTGAGGGACTATGGCCACACAGAGCTAGCAGGCCCAAATTGGAACGCATTGAGACGCGCTACGTACGTACACCAAAGAGATCATCCCAGTGCTGGGCAGTGCAAACTTGGTGGTAACGCATAATGGATCGCAGAACTGGCTATCACTCTGGATTGTTCCGGGAAATGGCCCCGCGCTCTTGGGGAGGAGTTGGCTAGCTGAGATGAATTGGAAATGGGGGGATGTGCACACCATTTCATCCGTGGAGCGAAGTTCATGCTCGCAGGTATTGCAAAAATTAGAGTCACTCTTTCAACCCGGTGTCGGAACGTTCAAGGGCACCAAAGTAGTGATACACATCACTCCGGACGCCAGACCAGTGCACCACAAAGCCAGAGCGGTGCCATACGTGATGCTCAGAGAGGGCATAATTTCGCCCGTTGAATTCAACGACTGGGCCAGTCCCATTGTTCCCGTCCTCAAAGTAGATGGCTCGGTTAGGATCTGTGGCGACTACAAAGCCACCATCAACCGAGTGTCACTGCAAGACTAATACCCGCTCCCAAGAGCAGAGGACCTTTTTGCCACGCTGACAAGGTGGTAAGCTGTTCGCGAAGCTGGACCTCACTTTGGCCTACATGACTCAGGAACTGGCTGAAGAATCCCGACACACAAAGGACTATTTATTTACAATAGGTGCCCGTTTGGCATTCGTTTGGCAGCGGCTATCTTTCAGCGAAACACGGAAAGCTTGCTCAAGTCCATCACTAGAACGATCGTGTTCCAAGACGACATCCTGATAACGGGTTGAGACACCGAGGAACACCTCCGCAACCTGGAGGAGGTGCTATGCCGATTGGAGCGGGTAGGCCTGTGGCTGAAAAAGGCCAAGTGCGTGTTTTTGGCCCCAGAGGTCGAGTTCCTGGGCAGGAGAGTTGCCGCAGATGGGATCCGGCCCACTGAATCAAAAACTGAGGCAATTCGGCGGGCACCCAGGCCTGGCAATACGTCGGAGTTGCGATAATTCCTGGGACTCTTGAACTATTTTGGGAACTTCCTGCCGAACTTAAGCACATTGTTGGAGCCGTTACACATGCTCCTTTGTAAAGGTTGTGAATGGTCTTGGGGGGGATTGTCAAGAACGGGCTTTCAATAAGGCGAGGAACCTGCTTTGTTCCAACAAACTGTTGACTTTGTATGACCCCTGTAAAAAACTGGTTTTAACGTGCGATGCGTCATCCTACGGGGTTGGGTGTGTTTTGCAGCAGGGTAACGATGACGGCCGACTCCAACCGGTGGCTTACGCCTCCAGGTCGCTCTCCCAGGCAGAGCGTGGATACAGCATGGACGAGAAGGAGGCACTCGCGTGTGTGTACAGTGTGAAAAAGATGCACCAGTACCTTTTGGGTACACGGTTCGAGCTAGAGACGGACCACAAGCCGTTAACATCCCTGTTGTCCGACAGCAAGGCTGTCAACGCTAATGCGTCAGCTCGCATACAGCGATGGGCCCTCACGCTGGCTGCGCATGACTACACCATACGGCACCGGCCAGGCACCGAAAATTGCGCTAACGCGCTCAGCAGGCTCCCACTGGCCACCATCGAGGTGGCGTCAGAGCAGAGCGCCGAGATGGTCATGGCCATTGAGGCTTTTGACACTGCGGGCTCCCCCATCACAGCCCGACAGATCAAACTCTGGAGCAACAGGGACCCCCTCCTAGCCATGATAAAGAAATGTGTCCTGACTGGGGACTGGGCCCCTGCACACAGGGCGTGCCCCGAGGAAATCAGACCGTTTCAGAGACGGATGGATGAACTCTCCGTCCAAGCCGACTGCCTGAATTCCAGGAGTTTATGTCGGGCAATGGGATCAAGCACGTCTGGACAGCGCCGTTCAAGCCGGCCTCCAATGGCCAGGCAGAACGGGCGGTCCAAGTCATAAAGCAGGGCATGCTACGCATCCAAGGACCCTCCCTTCAGTACAGCCTATCGCGTCTCCTGCTGGCCTACAGGTCCCGGCCGCTCTTGCTCTCGGCAGTTCCGCCAGCGGAACTCCTCGTGAAATGCACGCTCAAAGCGCGGCTGTCCCTCATTCACCCAGCCCTGCCAGACATTGTTGAGGGCAAGCGCCAGTCCCAAACCGAGCTCCATGATCGAGGCTCAATGGGGAGGTGTATAGAAATAGATGACCCGGTATTTGTTCTTAACCATGCTTTTGGACCCAAATGGCTTGAGGGCACTGTAATTGGCAAAGAAGGAAACAGGATCATGGTGGTCAGACTAAACAATGGGCAGATATGCCGCAAACACTTGGACCAAGTACAGACAAGGTTCAGTGCAGACATGGAGGAACCGGAAGAAGAGCATGATGAGATAGCACTCACACCACTGGCAGCACACGAGCAACAAAGACAGCCCTCAGCATGCACAGTCCCTGCGGCCAGCCCGGACAGGCCGGAATCACCTCAAGTAACAGAGACGCGTGCTGAGGCTCAGCCACCAGAGCCACAACTGCGGCGCTCCACGAGAGAGCACCGGCCACCCGATAGACTTAACCTCTGAAACTAAAAGACCTAAGGGGGGGAGGTGATGTCATGTATTTCACCATCTTGCAATGACTATAACTATGTAACTGTAACTCATGCATACTGTACCTGTACCCTTGTAATGCACACCCTGACCACAGGGAGTGAGCTCCTCACATGGGCTTCCAGGTATAACAGGGGAGGTCCCACCCAGGATCAGTGCTCTTCAGTCCTGGAAATAAAGTGAAGGTCACAGAGTGACCGTGTCTGATATATCCATGCCTTGTGTGAGTTTGTAACAAGGTGCAGAGATACCATAGGCAGAGAAAACGCTTCAAGGATACCCTCAAAGCCTCCTTGAAAAAATGTAACCACCCCACTGACTCTTGGGAATCCCTGGCCCAAGACTGCTCGAAGTGGAGGAGTAGCATCCGAGAAGGCGCTGAACACTGAGTCTCTTTGTTGGGAGCACATGGAAGCCAAGTACCAACAGCGGAAGGAACATACGACAAATCTGCCCCACCTGTGACAGAGACTGTAGATCCCGCATTGGTCTCAGTCACCTTAGAACCCATTAGTATGGAAGTAAGTCATCCTCTACTCCAGGGGCCTAAGCAGATCCCCAGACCATTAAGAATATTGTGAAATTCACTCATAACAGGAAAATTTAACAATTGAAATTTATGGGGGTAATTTTCACCTTCACTGCCTGGCTAGTAATTTGACAACAGATTGCCCACCTGTTGTAGAACCCACCCAGATGAAATTGGATGGAAAAAAAGGGCACTGGAACAAAAAATATTTTGGAGTGTGACCCCCCTTGCAGGAGGCATTTGTTTAAAGTACACAACTAAAATAGTTGAGATTGGATGGATTCTATAGTAGGTTGTCAATCCGCTATGCCAGATTACTGCCCAAGCAGTGAAATTTAAAATTACACCCATAATTTAACAATAATGATAGTGGACAGAGAATTAAGAGGTAGGCTGTAACATATTTGCTTCATGGGTTCTTTGCTTAAGAATTCATTGTAACACATTGCTATAAGAACCAGTTGGTTTATGATCAAAAGGTTTAACAACCATCTGCTTAACCGTGGATTCCCCAACAGGCTGGGGTTTTGTTGAGGCTTGTGAACATCACGTGACTGGCTAAGCCACTCCCAACTCAACAGCTCCACCAACCTATGAGCATACTTACCAGGTATAAACAACACACTGCTTCCCTTTTTTTTTAGAAGCAAGTTATTTATACAATATTTCAAAAAGATTACTGATTACAATTTTACAAATTCGATTGATGAGCCTGAGCAGCTTGTTGTAAGCTTTTAGCTCCCTCCTGCTCCGACTTCCATTTCTTTGCAGTTGGCTGGCTGTACCCGTTTTCTATATTCTTACTTGACTCCGGAGACCATCTTGGGGAATTTTGTGTAGCTCAGGATTCCTGATCTATCTTCCTGTGTTCCCTTGAACTTCTTCGGAACCTTTACATCTGTTCTCATGTTAGCTTTCTTCGCATGATTGATATTCCCAGTTATCAATATCCTGTCTAGTTGGTTTGCGTTTCCTCGTTGATCTTCTCAACTGAACTCCAACTCCACTTCCCCCCCGAAAGATACAGAGTCTCTGCGAGATTGTACCATACCTGCAGAATCTCCTTCAGTGAGCTGCATCTGAGTTGGTGGAGATATGGACGTTGTGACTGTTGAAGTACTTGGATCTGCCAACTGACTCTGGTCATTGTTCAAGTCAGGCTCATAATTATCTACTCCTCATGGTACTGAAGGTGCATCACTCGCTAGCAACATTTGATCCACGTGAAACTTCCTGATATATTCACCAATTTTCACCAAGTACTGCTTGGTGCCACATACCCGAACAATTGTGCCAATGTCTCATTTGCGTGGACTTGCTCTTTGACGGATTGAGAACGCTGACCTGATCACCCTCCTGATAACACCACTCTTTAGTACTACAACGATAATGACATTTCTGCACATTTCTTGCTGGGAACATAAACACTAACTGCAAAAGCTTCTATAGATATGTGAAGAGAAAAAGATTAGTGAAATAAACATAGGTCCCTTACAGTCAGAATCAGGTGAATTAATAATGGGGAACAAAGAAATGGCAGACCAATTGAACAAATACTTTAGTTCTGTCTTCACTAAGGAAGACACAAATAACCTTCTGGAAATACTAGGGGACCGAGGGTCTAGTGAGAAGGAGGAACTGAAGGATATCCTTATTAGGCGGGAAATTGTGTTAGGGAAATTATTGGGATTGCAGGTCGATAAATCCCCGGGGCCTGATAGTCTGCATCCCAGAGTACTTAAGGAAGTGGCCCTAGAAATAGTGGATGCAGGTGATCATTTTCCAACATTCTATCGACTCTGGATCAGTTCCAAAAGCTAATGTAGCACCACTTTTTAAGAAAGGAAAGAGAGGGAAAACAGGTAATTATAGACCGGTTTAGCCTGACATCAGTAGTGGGGAAAATGTTGGAATCAATGATCAAAGATGAAATAGCAGCGCATTTGAAAAGCAGTGACAGGATCGGTCTAAGTCAGCATGGATTTATGAAAGGGAAATCATGCTTGACAAATCTTCTAGAATTTTTTGAGGATGTAACTGGTAGAATGGACAAGGGAGAACCAGTGGATGTGGTGTATTTGTACTTTCAAAAGGCTTTTGACAAGGACCCACACAAGAGATTGGTGTGCAAAATTAAAGCACATGGTATTGGGGGTAATGTACTGACGTGGATAGAGAACTGGTTGGCAGACAGGAAGCAGAGAGTCGGGATAAACGGGTCCTTTTCAGAATGGCAGGCAGTGACTAGTGGGGTGCCGCAGGGCTCAGTGCTGGGACCCCAGCTATTTACAAAATACATCAATGATTTAGATGAAGGAATTGAGTGTAATATCTCCAGGTTTGCAGATGACACTAAGCTGGATGGCAGTGTGAGCTGTGAGGCGGATGCTAAGAGACTGCAGGGTGACTTGGACAGGATAGGTGAGTGGGCAAATGCATGGCAGATGCAGTATAATGTAGATAAATGTGAGGTTATCCACTTTGGTGACAAAAACACAAAGGCAGAATATTATTTGAATGGCGGCAGGTTAGGAAAAGGGGAGCTGCAATGAGACCTGGGTGTCATGGTACATCAGTCATTGAAAGTTGGCATGCAGGTATAGCGGTGAAGAAGGCAAGTGGAATGTTGGCCTTCGTAGCTAGAGGATTTGAGTATCGGTGCAGAGAGGTCTTACTGCAGTTGTACAGGGCCTTGGTGAGGCCTCACCTGGAATATTGTGTTCAATTTTGGTCTCTTAATCTGAGGAAGGACATTCTCGCTATTGAGGGAGTGCAGCGAAGGTTCACCAGACTGATTCCCGGGATGGCAGGACTGACATATGAAGAAAGACTGGATCGACTAGGTTTATATTCACTGGAATTTAGAAGGATGAGAGGGGATCTCATAGAAACATAAAATTCTGAAGGGATTGGACTGGTTAGATGCAGGAAGAATGTTCCTGATGTTGGGGAAGTCCAGAACCAGGTGACACAGTCTAAGGATAAGGGGTAGGCCATTTAGGACTGAGATGAGGAGAAACTTCTTCACTCAGAGTTGTTAACCTGTGGAATTCCCTACTGCAGAGAGTTGTTGATGCCGGTTCATTGGATATATTCAAGAGGGAGTTAGATATGGCCCTTACGGCTAAAGGGATCAAGACGTATGGAGAGAATGCAGGAATGAGGGAATGATCAGCCATGCTCTTATTGAATGATGGTGCAGGATCAAAGGGCCGAATGGCCTATTCCTGCACCTATTTTCTATGTTTCTATGCACTGATTGTGCCTCCTCTACCTTATCAGATAAGTTTTGTTGCAATACACTGAAACACGTCTTCAGCCTATGCTTCATCAATAATTCAACAGGTGTACCCTTTTGTAGAATTAGGTGTAGTCCTGTATTTGAAAAGAAAATTCACGAACCTGTGCTTCATGCTCACTGATGATCCAGTCTGTAGAACTTGCTTCCGCAAAGCTTCCTTGACAATCCTGACCGATTTTTCAGTTGCACCATTTGAAGCAGAATGATATGGTGCTACCAATGTTTGATACCGTTGTGTCTGGCAAAATTCGCAAATTGCATGGACCGAAATTGCGGCCCATTATCTGACACCATTCAGACCACGGCATGTAAAAATGTCCCATAATTCATGCAATGTAGGCTCAGTAGTCGTAGATGACCCCATATACTGTACCTGCAGCCATTTTGAATGGCTATCGATTAGAACCAGAAATTATTGTTGCCCCTCTCGCAAAAATCAATATGTATTCTTTGGAATGGTCTCATTGGCCAAGTCCATGTTTGCAGTGGTGTTTTAGCTGGCATGGTTCTGCAGTCTTGACAGATAGTACACTTACTAATACTTTTAATCTTTAGCCAACCCAAGCCAATAAACAAAACTTCGGACCAGCGCTTTCATGCCTACGACACCAGTATGCTCACCGCGAAGTTCTGTCAAAACTTTGGCCCGTAGTGCACTGGGAATGACTACTCTCAGGCCCCATTTTAGATGTCCTTGCTCACATGATAATTCGTGCCGACGATGATAAGAGCTTTATCCCCTCATCTAAATGCGTCTGATCTTCAGACCACCCTTGCAGGGTGTGCTCATAGGCCCGCTGTAATGTGACATCTTTCTGTGTGTGCTCTGCGAAAACAGACGGTGACCGGAAAGTCCTCATCAATGACATCTAGAGTGAAAATGGACTGTTCGCGGCCAATTTCAGAATCTTCATGAGGCAACCTTGAAAGCGGATCCCTCACTGTGCATTCTGCTTCGACATGCGATACTCGATTTTGTAATTGTACTGAGACAATGCAATAGCTCATCTCTGCATCCTGGAAGCCACCATAGATGGAATTGCCGCCATTGGGCCTAGGATAGCTAATAAAGGTTTGTGATCGATTACTAGTGTGAATTGGCATCCTAAAAGAAACTGGTGAAACTTTTCAATACCAAATATAATCGCCACAGCCAACTTCTCAATCTGGGCATAATTTTGTTCGCTTTTATTGAGCGAATGCGATGTAAAGGCAACCGATTTTTCCTGGCCGTCATTCATAACATGGCTGATCACTGCTCCCACACCATACCCAGAGTCTTAGTTCATGAGTCAGATCATATTGGATGAGAAGAGCTCTACTGCTCAAGCATCACTTGCATGTGTCGTATGCATTCTGTTGCTCTATGTCCCATATCCAACGCACCCCTTTCTTTAATAAATAATGGAGTGGTGCGAGCACTATCGCTAGTCCAGGAAGAAAATGAGGATAATATTGGACCATGCCTAAAAATGATGGTAATTCAGTTAACGTTTTTCGGTTCCGGAGCCCACATGTCAGTTTGCATTTTCTCCTTAACTGGTTGGAGACCATTTTTATCAACCCGCAATCCTAGATAAATTACCTCATGCTGTATGAATGCACATTTACTCCTCTTCAGCTTCAGATTATGGTCATTAGTGAGTAAGTGTACTATCTGTCAAGACTGCAGAACCATGCCAGCTAAAACACCACTGCAAACATGGACTTGGCCAATGAGACCATTCCAAAGAATACATATTGATTTTTGCGAGAGGGGCAACAATAATTTCTGGTTCTAATCGATAGCCATTCAAAATGGCTGCAGGTACAGCATATGGGGTCATCTACGACTACAGAGCCTACATTGCATGAATTATGGGACATTTTTGCATGCCATGGTCTGAATGGTGTCTGAGTAAGATTCAGGTTTTCCCTCTGTGCCAGTGGCTATCAACACATCATCTTGATTGGTGAGGACTTGATACCATAGGGCAACTTAGTGTATGAATATAAACCTGTGTGTGTGTTGACTGTCAGACACTGCTGACTATCCTGGTCAATATTGAGTTGAGCATAGGCATCGATGAGATCCAGTTCCAAGAAAGACTTTGTCTCCTGCCAGTTCTGCATAAAGGTCCTGTGATGTCAGTGAAGAGTACTGTTCATCATCAACTGCTCGATTCAGGGTAATTTGATAATCCCCACAGAGCCATACGGTTTTGTCTGCCTTCAGAACTACAATGAACAGTGTGGCCCAGTTACTTCTATCAGTCTTCACTAAAACTCAATTTTTCTCCAACTTATCAAGCTCTCGCTCAACCTACGATTTTAATGCTTATGGTACCGGCCTTGGTCTACAAAAAATAAGTTTGATATCCAACCTAAACCTATGTGCATTGTATCCCTTGATGCCCTCATAGGAGTTCTCAAACATATTAGCATATTTTTCCAGCAGAGTATCTAGCCGAGATTTCTGTACTATAGACGCTGTACCAATCCAACCAAAGCACTCTTAGCCAATCTTTACCTATAAGTATTGGCCAATTGACGTATCCCACTATAATTATTATAATAATAATGTAATCTTGATTGTTACCCCTGGTATTGTACTATACACTCCATTTGTCCAAGCATCTGCACTTTGTCCACAGAATATGTTTTCAGCTCTGCTGAGCTCGCCTTCAGTGGTATGCCCCTGAAATTCTTGTAATATACATCCTGACTCATTATTGAGCAATCAGTCGCTGTATCTATTGTCAGATTAATCCATCGATTATTATTCAGTACTAACGTTCTGAAATCCTGACATAAGGAATGCACTGCCTTGTCCTTCACTGCATATACACCAAAACAAACACTGTTCTGATCGGTTTCCACTCAGTGAAATCTTTGATTATCATTTGGCCTATCCTTGGATTTACGTGCGACTGCAATGCGTCCTCTTACTTAGCACTGGCAGCAACTAGCCCACTTGAACCAACACTGTTGTGCAGTATGGTTGCCATTACGCCCATTCTCCTTCATTTCATAACTCTCCCTCCATCTAGGGCTCACCATCTTCTGCATTGCTACATATATTTTTGTTGTAAAGCAATAAATCAAGTGCCCCCTGATTAAAGGGGGGGACACACCAAACATTTTTAAACAAGTGCCCCCTTGTTTTTTTTTAAGGGCACTAAGAAACACAAATTTTACAAGTGCCCCCCAGCTAAAAGCGGGGTAGGGGGGCCACTAAAAACCAGCACATTCCATAAAAACGTGGAACACGGACTCTTCCAGATCGCAGAAATTGCAGGTGGCCTGGGAGCCCGTGAACAGACTTAAAAATTTATTGCACGGGACTGCTCCGTGCACCACCCTCCAGGCCAAGTCCCCAATAAATAGTGGGAGGACTCCCGCGTAGAGTGCACTCCATTGGGGACCCCGCCTCCTCCGGACGGCAAGATGGTGCATCATGGCATGCCATGGCATGTCCGGACGGCAGACAAGGGTGGCAAGGTGGAGAATGTGCAGGAGCAGCCCGTACAGAAAACCCCTCCACGCAGAACTGAAAGGCACGGAGCGGATTTCCCAGAAAAGGCTCAATTTGTGAGGCGCCGGCTCCCGAGGGAGATTTCGGGGCTTGGCGACGATGAGGAATTCTGTCCAGATGGGGCCAGTTTGGACAGGCTCTCCCCACGTGCTTGAGCCTCCTCGACACACCCAACGGAGTCGGGGCCCGATAGCGACTCGATGGCATTGGCCGCGTGCCGTACGTCGGCCCAGTTTAGGTGCCGTGCCAGCACGTCTGGCACCATCCAGCCCACTCCTCCGCCATCGAGCAGGTCCCTGACCCTGGCCACCTCGCCACCCACAGCCCTCTCGTCCGCCTGCCACCTAAAACCGCGGTCGTGGAGGTACGGATTCCTGAGCAGTGGCTCCTGCAGAACAGTCGCCACTCCAGACGGTGGAGAGCTGCACTTGGTGGCGACTCTGTTCCAGACCCTTTTGAGTTCCTGGTAAAAGACAGGCAGCCCCTGCACGGTGGTCTTGATGCCCCCCAGGCTCACAAATGGGAGTTGCGTGTCGTAATTGAGGCTGTACTGCTGGCGGAAGAAATACATCGCCAGCGCACGCCATCTAGGACAGGGCTCGACGTAGAGGTATCTCTGCAGGATATGAAGACGGAAAGTCACATGCTGGGTGCTGATGCACACCAATGCCTGACCGCCCTCTCTAAGCGGGAGACTCTAAACCACAGCAGAGACCCAGTGCTTCCTGTTGTTCACCAACTTCTTCTGTATCTTGGCGACAAACGCAGGGGGAGGGGTTAAAGTGACCAGCCGGTACCACAACATAGCGGCCATCAGCTGGTTTATGACTAGCACTCGACCCCTGTAGGACAGCACTCGGAGGAGTCCTGTCCAGCGCCCTAGGCGAGCGGTGACTTTGGCCTCCAGCTCCTGCCAGTGCGCCGGCCAGGCTTCCTTGCAGGGGCTAAGGTAGACTCCCAGATAGAGGAGATGGGTCGTGATCCAGGCAAAAGGCCTGAGCTCCTCCAGTAGGGAGTCCACCTGCCACTGACCCACCAGGAGTCCGGAACATTTCTCCCAGTTGATCCTGATGGAGGATGCGGCCGATTAAATCTTCTGGCACTCACGCATCCTTTGCAGGTCAACGGGATCCTCAACCATGAGGAGCATGTCATCGGCGTAAGCCGAGAGGACGACCTCCAGGCCCGGCCCTTGCAGAGCCAGTCCAGTCAACCTCGTCCGCAGGAGACGCAGGAAAGGCTCCACGCAGATGGCATATTACTGGCCGGACATGGGGAATCCCTGGCGCACTCCTCTACCAAAGCGAAGGGGCGCCATCAAGGACCCG
This sequence comes from Pristiophorus japonicus, assembly GCF_044704955.1. Taxonomy (NCBI): domain Eukaryota; kingdom Metazoa; phylum Chordata; class Chondrichthyes; family Pristiophoridae; genus Pristiophorus; species Pristiophorus japonicus. The sequence continues at coordinate 233,222,480 of NC_091978.1, forward strand.
TTAACCTTAGTCAGACACTTCATGGCAGAGTACAAAAGTCAGATCCGGGCGACGAAATGCGTCCCGAACCCAAAAGCGCGCAGAGTTCCGAACAGATACTCGTAATCCACCCTGTCGAACGCCTTTTCCTGGTCCAGGGAAAGGAAAGCGACCGACAGACCAGCCTCCTAGGAATGGTGGATGAGGTCCCAGACCAGATGGATGTTGTCGTGGGTTATCCTGCCCGGGACCGTGTAGGTCTGGTCGGGATGGATCATGTGGTCCAGCACGGCGCCAAGGTGAGCAGACATCATCCTGGCAAAAATGTTATAATCTGTGCTGAGGAGGGACACCGGATGCCAGTTCTTTAGTAGGTGGAGATCGCCCTTCTTAGGCAGCAGGACGACGACTGCCCTGTGCCAAGAGAGGGGCATTTCCCCAGTCGCCAGACTTTCCTCCAGGACCCACGCGTAGACGCCCCCCAAGATGTCCCAGAACGACCTGTGGAACTCCACGGTCAGCCTGTCCAGTCCCGAGGACTTTCCCCTCGATAGCTGGTCGAGGGCGCCGGTCAGCTCCGCCAGACTTAGCGGAGCGTCCAGATTTTCAGCAGGTCCTCCCATAAAATTCTACACGCTTCCTCGCTGGATGGATCCGGAGAGAACAGAGCCCTGTAATAGTCTTTTGCCCTGTTGCTGATGCCCTCCGGATCCGAGACCAGAGATCCGTCATCAGCCAGCAGCATCAAGAGTCTTCTTTCCAGCGAGTAGAAGAAGGGGGGAGCCGCGGTCCAGGTCTCGGAGGAATCGAATCCGCGACCTCACGAATGCGCCGCACAGGACCCGACGAGCTGCAGGTCCTTCAGCGCGGCCTTCTTCGCTTCGTACACCGTACGCAGGGCCGGGTCCTCGACGACTTGACCGAGACGAGATTCCAGATCGAGCACCTCCTTTTCTAGGTACCCCACCCTGGCCATCCGCCGCTTGGTCGACCCCCTCGCATACTCTTGACAGAAGAGACTGACGTGAGCCTTGCCCACGTCCCACCATAACCTCAAGAAAGGGAAGCCCCCCTGCTTCCTTCTCCAGTCAGCCCAGAAGCGACAGAACGAATCCCGGAACCGCTTGTCCTCCAACAGCAGGTTGTTAAAATGCCTGTACGCAGACCCCACCCACCCGCGCGCGGAGCAAAGCAAGCTCCGCCCACACCAGGTGGTGGTCAGAGCACGGCGCCGGCCGCATGGAAGCCGCTGGAACACAGGAGATGTATGCCCGAGACACGTAAAGGCGGTCGATTATGGACCATCTTACTCCAGGCCTCACCCAAGTAAAGGCGCTGGAGTCAGGATGGAGATTTCGCCAGACGTCCACCAAGTCAAAGGACCCGACCAGGTCCCTCAACTTCTCCATCGCCGTCATGCTCTGCGGGGCACCGGAGTGGTCCCTCGCCTCGAGGGTGCAGTTAAAATCCCCCCTGAGGACAATGCAGTCACCGATATCGGTGGAGCCAAGAAGAGTGGACACTTCTTCGCAGAAGCGCACTTGCTACGGGCTGGGCTGGGGGTGCGTACATGCTCACTAGATGGAGTGGCACATCCTCCAGGTGAACCGTGACATGGAGCAAGTAGCCTGGCACAGGCTCCTCGACCCCCCAGATCTCCGGCTGAAAATGTGGGGCCAGCAAGATAGCCACCCCATAAGAAGTGGCAGTGAGGTGGCTCATGCGGACCTCTCCTTGACATTCCAGGAGCCACGTGGTCTCGTCTTCCGGAACGGTATGGGTTTCTTGCAGGAAGAACACCGCATATTTCCCCTCCCGCAGGAGCGAAAAATTGTTAAATCTACGGTGTGCCTCTCTGCCGCCATTGATGTTGAGGCTGGCTATGGTTATCTGCATAGCAAAAGCATAGTGCAGCCTCTAACTTAAACTACTGTGTGGGGGGGGGGGGCGTGTTGGTGGGGTGGGGAGGAGTGGAGTCGCTTAATGACCTCCACTCCCGAAGCAACCCAACGAGGAAAGTTTTGAGCCAGCACAGCTCATGGCTTTCCTGTTTTGATAAGGGCCCGACCGCGCCCATGGTTTTGATGGCGGCACGGATGGACCTGATGAGCAACGCCGGCTTGGACCATTTGTCCAGGGCCAGTTGGGCTCGATTGCGGCGACCCTGGCATTGTGCCAAAAAGCCCCGGAGTTCCTTGGCAAGAATGACGGGGGGACTCAGCGGCGGGCACGAGGAGATCCACCACCTCACTGGTGATGGACTCCAGATCTTCCCCCGTGCCCTCCACCGAGTTCCCGTCCCCCTCCGGGAGGTCGCCACCAGCAGCCGGTCCACCGACCGCACGGGGTACGGCAAGCAGCCCGGCCGCACCATCCAGTCCTAGCTCTGTTCCGATCCCACCCCCAGGATCATCGGCGGAGGAGTACGCCCATGGCTCTTCTTGGGAAGCCGGGTCAGGAAGCGGCAGCGGACGGGGGGTCCCCCTCCGCCCCAGGCACGGGGGAACACGGAGAAACTGGCTGAAAAACAGCTCCAGTTCCTCCAAGGCCCCCGGCTCCAGCGTGAGGAACGAAGATTGGGGTTCCTCACCCTCCCCGCCACCACCCCGCGGCCCAGCGGGTGGGGGTTCCTCAAATTTATTATATTTAAATTTTTCTTTTTCTGCCAGGTCGAGCAGATCCAGAGGGATGTCAATATTTGGCTGGGCGGGCTCAGACTTTGCCTTTTTGGCCTCGCCCGCTTCAGTCCCCGGGATGCTCGGCCCGGCGGCGACACATTCTTGTGGTGGCCCTGTGCCCCCCGCAACATAGAAACATAGAAAATAGGTGCAGGAGTAGGCCATTCGGCCCTTCAAGCCTGCATCACCATTCAATAAGATCATGGCTGATCATTCCCTCAGTACCCCTTTCCTGCTTTCTCTCCATACCCCTTGATCCCTTTAGCCGTAAGGGCCATATCTAACTCCCTCTTGAATATATCCAATGAACTGGCATCAACGACTCTCTATGGTAGGGAATTCCACAGGTTAACAGCTCTCTGAGTGAACAAGTTTCTCCTCATCTTAGTCCTAAGTGACCTACCTCTTATCCTAAGACTGTGTCCCCTGGTTCTGGACTTCCCCATCATCGGGAACATTCTTCTCGCATCTAACCTGTCCAGTCCCGTCAGAATCTTATAAGTTTCTATGAGATCCCCTCTCATCCTTCTAAACTCCAGTGTATAAAGGCCCAGTTGATCCAGTCTCTCCTCATATGTCAGTCCTGCCATCCCAGGAATCAGTCTGGTGAACCTTCGCTGCACTCTCTCAATAGCAAGAACGTCCTTCCTCAGATTAGGAGACCAAAACTGAACACAATATTCCAGCAAGGCCCTGTACAACTGCAGTAAGACCTCCCTGCTCCTATACTCAAATCCCCTAGATATGAAAGCAAACATACCATTTGCCGCCTTCACCGCCTGCTGCACCTGCATGACAACTTTTAATGACTGATGAACCATGATACCCAGGTCTCGTTGCACCTCCCCCTTTCCTAATCTGCCGCCATTCAGATAATACTCTGCCTTCGTGTTTTTGCCTCCAAAGTGGATAACCTCACATTTATCCACATTATACTGCATCTGCCATGGATTTGCCCACTCACCTAACCTGTCCAAGTCACCCTGCAGCCTTTTAGCGTCCTCCTCACAGCTCACACCGCCACCCAGTTTAGTGTCATCTGAAAACTTAGAGATAGTACTGTGGTGTCTCTGCACCTTGTTACAAACTCACACGAGGCATGTATATATCTGACATGGTCACTCTGTGACCTTCACTTTATTCCCAGGACCAAGGAGTTCTGACCCTGGGTGGGACCTCCCCTTTTATACCTGGAAACCCAGGTGAGAAGTGTCTCCCGCAAGCTCACCCCCTGGAATCAGGGTGTGCATTTCAAGGGTACAGATACAGTGTGCATGAGTTACAGTTACATAACTATTGTCATTGTAAGATGGTGAAATACATGACAATTACACTCAATTCTTTCATCTAAATCATTAATTTATATTGTAAGGAGCTGGGGTCCCAGCACTGAGCCCTGCGGCACTCCAGTAGTCACTGCCTGCCATTCTGAAAAAGACCCGTTTATCCCGACTCTCTGCTTCCTGTCTGCCAACCAGTTCTCTATCCACGTCAGTACATTACCCCCAATACCATGTATTTTGATTTTGTACACCAATCTCTTGTGTGGGACCTTGTCAAAAGCCTTTTGAAAGTCCAAATACACCACATCCACTGGTTCTCTCTTGTCCACTTTCCTCGTTACATCTTCAAAAAATTCTAGAAGATTTGTCAAACATGATTTCACTTTCATAAATCCATGCTGACTTGGACCAATCCTGTCACTGCTTTCCAAATGCACTGCTATTTCATCTTTAATAGTTGATTCCAACATTTTCCCCACTACTGATGTAAGGCTAACCGGTCTATAACAGGCAGGTCTTTTTCCCCATCCCCGGGAGACAGAGGCTGGGCAGCCTTGGCTGTCTCACCCTCCCGAGGGATAGACTCCCCACACCTTCGGCGTGGTTTGGGAATGCTGGTGGGGCCGCTGGACACGCGACAGGCAACAACTCCTCCACGGAGATATGTTGTTCATCCTCCGCTTCCTTGGAGTGGTGCCTCCTTTTTTGTCTGGAGGTCGAGGGGGGAGGGGAGCGCGGAGGCAGGGAGACCTCCATGTCTGCTGAGGCCTCCAGCTCCGTTCCCTCCTTTGAATTGTCTTTCCCGCGACCGAGCCCAACCGCGGGTGGTAAACTCTCTGCGGTAGCGGTCAACGGCTTGAGCATGGGCTCGGGATACCCCGCGCTCGCCGATGACAGGGGTTGGCTGACCGCAGTGATGGGGCTGTCTGGCCCATTGAGGGGACTCGCCTGAAGGTGTTTGGTTTAGCACTGTGACTTCCTTCCCACTGCAAGCACTCCCTCCCCCGCGCCGGAGGCCGCGAAGACAAAGGCCTCCGATGATGCCTGCGCACCTACAGCTCCTGGCACGCTGACAGTACTTGGGGGAGGAGTGGTGATGGTGCCAGCCTTGGCCACTTTGGCTGTTTTCGCGGCCTTGGAGGCGGGGCAGTTCTTGCGAATGTGCCCCACCTCCCTATAGGCGTGGCACCGCACGCCGTCCGACATCCAGAAGACGCGGTAGGCAGTCCCCTCATGGACCACACTAAATGTTTACTCCATTATCTCCTCCCGTGCCAGCCAAATAAAAAGCTGGCGGTGGAAGGAGAACACATGACGGAGGCTGGCCTCCCTGAGGCCGAGCGGTATGGGGTTTATCCCTGACCTTACCACCCCCAGTTGACGTAGGTGGGGGAGGAGCTCACCGGGAACAATGCGGGTGGGGGAGAGGGGAGATGAAGGGGGGTGAGGGAAGAGGGGGGGCTGAGGGGAGAGGGGGGGTGAATGAAGAGGGGGTGAGTGAAGAGGGGGTGAGTGAAGAGGGGGGATGAGGGGAGAGGGGTGTTTGAGGGGAGAGGAGGGGTGTTGGGGAAGAGAGACGGGGGTGGGGAAGAGAGACGGCGGTGAGGTGAGGAAGAGAGACTGGGGGGCGAAGAGAGAGAGAGAGAGACGGGGCGGGGAGAGAGAGAGAGAGAGACGGGTGGGGGGGGGGAGAGAGAGAGAGCGAGGGAGAGAGAGAGAGACGGCGGGGGGGAGAGCGAGAGAGACGGGGGCGGGGAGCGAGAGAGACTGGGGGGGTGTGCGGGGAGCTAGATGGAGAAGGAGGGGGGGAGAGAGACGGGGGGGTGGGGGGTTGGGGGAAGAGAAAGACCAGGGGGGGAGGGGAGAGAAGAGAGAGATGGGGGGTGAGGGGGGGAAAGAGATGGGGGTGGGGAGAGAGGAGGGAGAGAGAAGAGAGAGACGGGGGGGAGAGAAGAAAGAGATGGGGGCGGGGGGAGAGAGACGAGGGGGAAGAGAGAGAGACGGGCAGGGAGGGGGGAGAGAGAGAGAGAGAGACGGGCGGGGGGGTGGGGAAGAGAGACGGAGGTGGGTGGGTAAAAGAGACGGGGGGGGTGGGGAATTGAAGAGAGAGACGTGGGAGAGAGAAGAGAGACACGGGGGCGGGGGGGGGAAGAGAGAGATGGTGGGGGGAAAGAGAGACAGGGTGGTGGAAAGAGAGAGAGATGGAGGGGAAGAGAGAGAGACGGGCGGGGGAGAGAGGGACTGCGGGGAGGGGGAGAGAGCGAGAGAGTGAGAGACGGGGTGGGAGGCGAGAGAGACGGGGGTGTGGGGAGAGAAGAGCGAGACGGGGGGTGGGGGGGAGAGAGAGAGAGTGATGGGGGGCAGAGAGAAAAAGAGAGAGAGAGAGAGATGGGGGGGGGGTGGGGGAGGCGGGGGGAGAGAGAGAGAGGGAGGGAGACCGGAGTGGGGGGGGAGGAGAGAGAGAGAGAGAGAGAGAGACGGGGGGAGGAGGGAGGGGTGGGGAAGAGAGAGAGAGAGAGAGATGGGGGTGGGGGGGGAGGAGAGAGAGAGAGAGAGAGAGCCGGGGGGAGGGGGCTGGGGAAGAGAGAGAGAGAGAGAGACGGAGGTGGGGGGGAACAGAGAGCACAGAGAGAGAGAGACAAGGGGGGAAGAGAGATAGAGAGAGACGGGGGGACGAGAGAGATAGAGAGACGGGGGGGTAGGGAGAGGGAGAGAGAGACGGTGGGGGGCGGGGATGGAGAAAGAGAGAGAGACGGGTGGGTGGTGAATAGAAAGCCGGGGGGCTGGAGGTGAAGAGAGAGCCGGGTGGTGGGGGGGGGGGGGGGGGGCGGGGGGGAGAGAGACAGCCGGGGGGAGGGGGAAGAGACAGCCATGGGGAGGGTCTCATGGATTCAACTATCATTGTAACCCATGTATAAGCTGACCTAAGTTGCGCACCTTGAGAACATTGACTACAAGGGGGTGAACTTGTGGGAGACTCTCCTAACCTGGACTTCCAGGTATAAAAGGGGAAGCTCCACCCACCTTCATTACTTGAGTTCTTGGTAATAAAGGTAACTGGTCACAGAGTGACCACCTCTCAAGTATGGGCCTAGTGTGCATTTAAACTGTATTGTAAGGACATATCATTGGCGATGAGAAACCGGGATTTAAACCACGCGAGCATGGCCACTAGCAGCACAGATGAGAGGTACTATGTTGGTGATGATTCGGACGACATTATTGAGAGACTGCAGCAAAGTTTTGTCACTAAGGAATGGTTGGGACAGGATTCGGGCGAAAAGTGCAGGGCCCATCTCCTGACGGTTTGTGGATCCAGAACGTACTCCCTGATGAAGGACGTTCTAGCGCCAGAGAAGCCGGCAGACAAGACGTTCGAAGAGCTCAGTAAGTTGAACACCTTAAACCGGCGAGCAGCATGCACATGGCGAGACACCAGTTTTACACGCACCGGCGGCGAGAAGGGCAAAGCGTTCCAGACTTCGTGGCAGATCTCCGGCGACTGGCGAGCCTATGTAAATTCCCAGATGCATGCAGAGTGGAGATGCAGCGAGACTTTTTTGTTGAGGGCATCGGGCATGCTGGGGTTTTCAGGAAACTGATTGAGATCAAAGACTTGACCTTGGAAGCGGCAGCTCTGATAGCCCAGACATTTATCTCAGGGGAGGAAGAGACCAGAATGATGTATGACAAAAATCTTGGCTCAAATGCGGCAAACGACCAGGGATTCAACATTGTTAATGTGGCACACAGTTCTCTAGGCAGACAAGGGCAATCGGACATGCCCCTGCATATAGTCCAAACCAAAGGGGGAATTCAACAGAGACAATGGCTAGCAAAACGGCAATTCATGCCATCGCAATGGACAATGCGGCCAGTAATGGGGCCATCAACACCTGTTAATGGTGCACTTAAGGACAGTTACAGAGACAGTCAGAGATGATCGACTGGTAATGGACCTTTTGTTTCCAACAATGGGGCCTCCAGCTCATGCTAGAGGTGTGGAGGCATACACCCAGCCAGAGCTTGCAGGGATCAGCAATATACCTGCAGAAACTGCAACATCAGCGGTCACTTGGTGCGTATGTGCAGGAAGCCTGCAGCCAGGCTGATGTACGAGGGTAACGGGCCTGATGTAAGCCCTACGAGGCCAAATGAATACTAGGTGAAAGCTCTGGAAGCTGAAGTTCAGTGCGTTCATGTGGAGCACATATACAGTTCATATACCAGGACGCCACCGATAATGATGAAAGTGCTCCTCAATGGCATCCCAGTATTAAGGGAGCTGGACACGGCGGCCAGCCAGTCCCTGATGAGTATCAAATAGTTCAAAAGGTTGTGGGTATCCAAGGTCAGGAGGCCAAAATTACTGCGATTGACGCACAGCTACGGACGTATACAAAGGAGATCATTCCGGTGCTAGGCAGTGCCACGGTAGTCGTGATCCACAAAGATTCGGAGAACAGGTTGCCACTCTGGATTGTCCTGGGGGACGGTCCCGCACTGCTGGGGAGGAGTTGGCTTGCTGTCATGAACTGGAAATGGGGCGATGTCAATGCAATTTCTTTTGTGGAGCGAGTATCATGCTCACAGGTCCTGGACAAATTGACTCATTATTTCAACCCGGCATCGGCACGTTCATGGGGGCCAAAGTAGTGATTCACATAAACCCGGACGCCAGGCCAGTACACCACAAGGCCAGAGCGGTGCCGTACGTGATGCGGGAAAAGATAGAAAGCGAATTGGACCCCCTGCTGAGGGAAGGCAACATCTCGCCAGTCGAATTCAGTGACTGGGCGAGCCCGATCGTGCCGGTGCTCAAGGCAAATGGGTCGGTCAGGATATGTGGCGATTACAAGGCCACCATCAATCGGGTGTCACTCCAAGACCAGTACCCACTACCGAGAGCGGAGGACCTCTTTGCGATGCTATCCGGTGGCAAACTTTTTTCAAAATTGGACCTGACCTCAGCTTACATGACCCAGGAGCTGACGAGTGAGTCGAAGAAGCTGACCACCATCACGACACACAAGGGGTTGTTTGAGTATAACAGATGTCCGTTCGGGATTCGTTCGGTGATCTTTCAGCGAAATATGGAAAGCCTCCTCAAGTCGATTCCAAGGACGGTGGTTTTTCAAGACAACATCCTCATCACGGGTTGCGATACTGAAGAACACCTCCACAACCTGGAGGAGGTGCTACACAGATTGGCACAGGTAGGGCTGCGACTGAAAAAGGCGAAGTGCGTCTTCTTAGCTCCAGAGGTAGAATTCCTGGGGAGGAGGGCAGCAGCAGAAGGGATCAGACCTACTGCGTCCAAAATGGAAGCGATCCAGAGAGCACCCAGACCCCATAACACGATGGAGCTGCGTTCGTTCCTGGGGCGCCGGAACTATTTTGGTAACTTTCTTCCCAAATTGAGCATGCTGTTAGAGCCGCTCCACGTGCTCCTATGCAAAGGTCTGGGGAGACAGCCAAGAAAGGGCTTTTGATAGAGCATGCAATTTGTTATGCTCCAACAAACTGTTAATCTTGTATGACCCGTGTAAGAAACTTATTTTAACGTGCGATGCGTTGTCCTATTGGGTCGGGTGTCTGTTGCTGCACGTGAATGCCAATGGTCAGTTACAGCCGGTAGTTTATGCCTCCAGAAGTCTGTCCCAGGCAGAAAGGGGCTACGGATGGTAGAAATGGAAGCGCTAGCATGTGTATATGCAGTAAACAAATGCACCAATATCTGTTTGGCAGGAAATTTGAGCTGGAGACAGATCACAAACCCCTAACGTCCCTTTTGGCCGACAACAAGGCCATAAATGCGAATGGATCGGCCCACATACAGAGGTGGGGCACTCACGTTAGCCGCCTATGACTACACAATTCGGCACAGACCCGGCAATGATGCTGAGATGGTCATGGCTGTTGAAGCTTTCGAAAGCGAAGGCTCACCTGTGACAGCCCGTCAGATTAAAGTCTGGACGAATAAAGACCCGCTACTGTCTTTAGCTAAGAAATGTGTCCTGAATGGGGACTGGGCAGCCACGTATGGGGCATGCCCTGAGGAATTTAAACCATTTCACTGGCGCAAAAATGAACTCTCGATTCAGGCCGATTGCCTACTGTGGGGAAACCGAGTAGTCATGCCCCAGATGGGCAGAGAGGTGTTTATCAGAGAACTTCACAATGAGCACCCGGGCATTTGGTGGCCAGGAATAGATGCAGACCTGGAACTTTGTGTTCGCAGGTGCAACACGTGTGCTCAGCTGGGCAACGCACCCAGGGAAGCCCCCCTGAGCCCCTGGTCCTGGCCCGTCAAACCATGGTCACGCATCCATGTGGACTACGCAGGTCCTTTCATGGGAAAAATGTTTTTGGTTGTAGTAGACGCCTACTCCAAATGGATTGAGTGTGCCATTTTAAATTCAAGCACATCCTCTGCCACGGTGGAAAGTCTACGGGCAATGTTCGCCGCCCATGGTCTACCAGATGTCTTGGTCAGCGACAATGGCCCGTGCTTCACAAGCACTGAATTCCAGGACTTCATGTCCGGCAATGGAATCAACCATGTCAGAATGGCACCGTTCAAGCCGGCCTCAAACGGCCAGGCAGAACGAGCAGTGCAGATAATCAAACAGGGGATGCTCAGAATCCAAGGGGGTTCCCTACAAAGCCGCTTATCATGCCTCCTGTTGGCCAATAGATCCCGACCACATTCGGTCACAGGGGTTCCACCCGCACAGCTGCTTATGAAAAGGACGCTCAAAACCAGGTTATCCCTTATACACCCCACTTTGAAAGAAATTGTTGAGAGCAGGCGTCAGTCACAATGTGACTACCATGACAGGAATGCGAGGGCACGATGTATCAATGTCAATGACCCTGTTTTTGTCCTTAATTACGTTGTAGGGCCCAAATGGCTTCCAGGCACTGTGATTGCCAAAGAGGGGAATAGGATTTTGGTAGTTAAACTTACCAATGGACAAATATGCCGCAAACACGTGGATCAAACTAAAAAGAGGTTCAGCAACCCCATAGAAGAAGCAGAGGAAGAACACGACATAGAGTTCACTCCACCACAGGTGACCGAACACCGGAACCCAGTGGAGGAGAGCCCAGTCACTGTGGGCAGTCTGGACAGGCCTGAGGCACCACAAACAGCAGACACTCAGGCCAGCACCCAACAACTGGAGCCCCAACTCAGACGCTCTACAAGGGAGCGTAAACCACCAGAGAAACTTAACCTGCGATCCCAATAAGAATTTGGGGGGGGGGAGGCGATGTCATGTATTCAACTATCATTGTAACCCAGATATAAGCTGACTTAAGTTGTCCACCTTGAGAACATTGACCACAAGGTGGTGAACTTGTGGGAGACATGCCTAACCTGGACTTTCAGGTATAAAAGGGGAAGCTCCACCTACCTTCATCAGTTGAGGTCTTGGTAATAAAGGTAACTGGTCACAGAGTGACCTTCTCTCAAGTATGGGCCTCGTGTGCATTTATATTGTATAGTAAGGACATATCAGAGGGGGGAGGGGGAGAGAGAGCCGGGGGAAGGGGGAGATGGAGAGCCGGGGGCGGGGGGGGGGGGATGGATAGAGAGGTGGGAGGGAGGGGGGAGGCGGAGGATGGTTACCGGAAAGAGGGGGGGTGTGGGAGGGGAAAGAGGGAGGCTGTGGTATCAGGCACTCCTCACAGCGTTGGATGGGCACTTGCAGGGGGTACATTCCACGGATCACAAAGAAAGTCTTTATATTCTTCTGGTGGGGGGAGAAGATGTCTTCACCTGGGATGGCTGGAATCACCCAGGCACAGGTCCTTCAAACGATGTTAAATAGTTAATTGGGAAAGAAAAACGCATCCAGGTAGCTCCAGCCAACCCAGGCCAGGCAATGTGGGCGGGGTGCTTCCAGTGGTGTGTGGGGCCTAGTTGTACACAAGAACCCCACACACTTGCATGCACACCTGCCCCCTTCCCCCCCGATGTTCTTATTAATCTTCTTTCCTCCCCCACCGATTAAGATTTTTTGGGGGGAGTGCACCAAAACCTGTTGATGTTGACAATGGCTCTCCCTCCTTCCTCACAGTTGGTGAGTAGTTGAATGGCAGCTTTTCCTTCCCCCTCTCTCAAACTCTGCAGCAGTAATAGGAGTATTGGCAGCTTTCCCTCCTCTCCCCCTCCAGGCAGCAGGCCTCCTCCTCCTCCTCCTCTCAGACGCTCACAGTCTACCTGTAGATGTCCCTAGAAGGCAGTTTTTCTTCCTCCTCCTCTCACAGGGTCCTGGGTTCACTCTCGCTCTCACTGTAGTTGTAACAGTATTCGCAAAGGTTTAACAATCACACTACACATTACCAGTTCATCCACGAGGCTCACAACCATCTGTCTAACCATGGATTCCCCTGAACCCAACTGGCAGAGGTTTTATTAAGTCTTCTGAACATCACGTGACTGGCGAAGCCACTTCCAACTCAACAGCTCTACCAACCTGTGAGCATACTCACAGGTGTATTCATTACAGTAGGCCAAGCACTAATGTTTAGGGTTAGGAGTTTTCTGTGTCACAAAGCAGAATGTATAATTGTCAAGGACCCAACAACACAGTTAAAATAGTACCTGTAATCAGAAAGCACAGAGCAGCAGCATATTATGATAAATGAATGTAGTGCATCGAGTCGGTAGAGGGGGGGAGCGGACAAAAAGTGGGAAAACACAATCACAGACATCGTTAATCAAGTAGCATGATTCTTCTTGATTAGTGACTATCTGTAATCTAAATGTGAGACCTAGTTAGAAACCCAGATAAGAAGTCAGGAAATGCAGTGCAACATGACTAGGAACAAAGTAAAGTGTAATAATGCAATGTGTGTGGTCGGGGAGCAGAGTTTTATGTATTAGACATTGGGAAATACACTTGTGATAGTAACAAAGTGTATAAGATTTCTTGGACTAGAAATGTAGCGCCCATTGTTTGGACGCTACAGATGCCGCATTGGTCAAAAACGGTGTCCGAGCAGTGTGCATAGACTTCTGGTGGGGGCCACGCCGGACGCCATCTTGGTGAGGGCGGTAATGCAGCCGTTAGGAGTGTGTGCTGAAAATATGGTAAGTAGGCAGATTGTGACGTCAATCAGGATGCAACACTGATTTGATGTCAGAACTGTAATTTTCATCATCATTGCTGGAACTAAGCCCTGCGTTAACCTCACACAGCTAAATGTACATTCAGCAGCAAGAAGCAACCCACACCAATGCTATTTAAAGGGATCATCAACAACTTTCAGGTAACTTATCAGGTAATATAATCCCTATCTGGAGTAAAAATAAAACGGGGAAGGTGGCTCAACCGTGGCTAACAAGGAAAATTAAGGATAGTGTTAAAACCAAGGAAGAGGTATATAAATTGGCAGAAAAAGTAACAAACCTGGGGACTGGGAGAAATTTAGAATTCAACAGAGGAGGGCTAAGGGTTTAATTAAGAGGGGGGAAATAGAGTACGAGAGGAAACTTGCAGGGGACATAAAAACTGACTGCAAAAGCTTCTATAAATATGTGAAGAGAAAAAGATTTGTGAAGACAAATGTAGGTCCCTTGCAGTCGGATTCAGGTGAATTTATAATGGGGAACAGAGAAATGGCAGACCAATTGAACAAATACTTCAGTTCTGACTTCACGAAGGAAGACACGAATAACCTTCCGAATGTACTAGGGGACAGTGGGTCTAGTGAGAAGGAGGAACTGAAGAATATCCTTATTAGGCGGGAAATTGTATTCGGGAAATTGATGGGATTAAAGGTCAATAATTCCATGGGTTCTGATAGTCTGCATCCCAGAGTACTTAAGGAAGTGGCCCTAGAAAGGGTGGATGCATTGGTGATCATTTTCCAACAGTCTATCGACTCTGGAGCAGTTCCTATGGACTGGTGGGTAGTTAATGTAACATCACTTTTTAAAAAGGGAGGGAGAGAGAAAACGGGTAATTATAGACCGGTTAGCCTAATATCAGTAGTGGGGAAAATGTTAGAATCAATCATTTATGATGAAATAGCAGTACATTTGGACAGGATCGGTCCAAGTCAGCATGGATTTATGAAAGGGCAATCATGCTTGACGAATCTTCTGGAATTTTTTGAGGATGTAAGTAGCGGAGTGGACAGGGAAGAACCAGTGGATGTGGTGTATTTGGACTTTCAAAAGGCTTTTGACAAGGTCCCGCACAAGAGATTGGTGTGCAAAGTCAAAGCACATGGTATTGGGGGTAATGTACTGACGTGGATAGAGAACTGGTTGGCAGACAGGAAGCAGAGAGTCGGGATAAATGGGTCCTTTTCAGAATGGCAGGCAGTGACTAGTGGAGTGCCGCAGGGCTCAGTGCTGGAATGAAGGAATAGAGTGTAATATCTCCAAGTTTGCAGATGACACTAAACTGGGTGGCGGTGTGAGCTGTGAGGCGGACGTTAAAAGGCTGCAGGGTGACTTGGACAGGTTAGGTGAGTGGGCAAATGCATGGCAGATGCAGTATAATGTCGATAAATGTGAGGTTATCCATTTTGGGGGCAAAAACACGAAGGCAGAATATTATCTGAATGGCGGCAGATTAGGAAAAGGGGAGGTGCAACGAGACCTGGGTGTCATGGTTCATCAGTCATTGAAGGTTGGCATGCAGGTACAACAGGCGGTGAAGAATGCAAATGGTATGTTGGCCTTCAAAGCTAGGGGATTTGAGTATAGGAGCAGGGAGGTCTTATTGCAGTTGAACAGGGCCTTAGTGAGGCCTCACCTGGAATATTGTGTCCAGTTCTGGTCTCCTAATCTGAGGAAGGACGTTCTTGCTATTGAGGGAGTGCAGCGAAGGTTCACTAGACTAATTCCAGGGATGGCTGGACTGTCATATAAGGAGAGACTGGATCAACTGGACCTTTATTCACTGGAGTTTAGAAGGATGAGAGGGGTTCTCATAGAAACGCATAAGATTCTGACGGGACTGGAGAGGTTAGATGCGGGAAGAATGTTCCAGATGTTGGGGAAGTCCAGAACCAGGGGACGTCGTCTTAGGATAAGGGGTAAGCCATTTAGGACTGAGATGAGGAGAAATTTCTTCACTCAGAGAGTTGTTAGCCTGTGGAATTTCCTGCCGCAGAGAGTTGTTGATGTCAGTTCATTGGATATATTCAAGAGGGAGTTAAATATGGCCCTTACAGCTAAGAAGATCAAGGGATATGGAGAGAAAGCAGGAAAGGGGCACTGAGGGAATGATCAGCCATGATCTTATTGAATGGTGGTGCAGGCTCGAAGGGCCGAGTGGCCTAATCCTGCACCCATTTTCTCTGTTTCTATGTTTCTAACTTGCTTTTTGACTTCTACTGACTCTATGTAAGTTTGTGGAAAAGTTTGGAGCTTTCTACAGTTGTTTAAACTTATTGAGGTGGCAGGGAGTAGTGGTGCAAGTGGGGAAGGCCTTGCTTCTGACTTCAAGGGTACTGCTCAGACCACTTGCTCCCAGTCATGGGTGTGCTAGTTGTCATACCCCTTGGCTTGCAGCATGAAAGGGAGATGAAGCAGAGGCAACAAAGAAGAGGACACGCTGCTCGCAGAGGGAGGAGGAGGGGAGAAGGGCTCTTAGCAGAACGCCTTACCCACTAGGGTTTTTCGAGAGCAATTTTCTTACCTCAACCTGAGCCAGGAACAGTGTGTGAGGCATAAAAATAGAAAATGCTGGACCAGAGAGAAGCAGATGGAGCGTGCATGTGGCTTTGCCAGTATAGCGAACATTCCCATGATGCAGGGCGCCATCGACTGCACGCACGTGGCTTTGCAGGCACCATATATAAATGCTGAGATGTACCGCAACTGCAAAGGTTACCACTTGCTGAATGTGCAGTTGGATTGCGGCCATGCTTAGCACATCATGATGGTGAATGCACTGTATCGTGGCAGCAGTCATGATGCTTTTATTCTGTGCCTATTTGAGCCACAAGACAAACCAGAGGGTGGTTACTGAGCAACAAAAGCTTGACCATCTGGCTCATGACTCGGCTCTGTAACCCAAGCACACGTGGCCAGCATGCCGAATCAGCCTTGTACAATCCCTTAGTGACTGTCTTGCATGTGTCTTTGCCTATCCTAGGGCTACCCCAGTGGTTACAGCATGGCTGGTGGAAGGCTACTGACTTTCTGTGGGTGAGGCTGCAGATGGTGTTGAAGGATGACCTCGAGGAGCCCTGGCCTAGTAGACCTGGCTTTGGACTGCAATACCTCAGCATGAGTGACGCCTGGCTGGCTGCCAGGCAACAGCAAGGGCATTGAAGGTTGGCATGCAGATACAGCAGGCGGTTAAGAAAGCAAATGGCATGTTGGCCTTCATAACGAGGGGATTTGAGTACAGGGGCAGGGAGGTGTTGCTACAGTTGTACAGGGCCTTGGTGAGGCCACACCTGGAGTATTGTGTACAGTTTTGGTCTCCTAACTTGAGGAAGGACATTCTTGCTATTGAGGGAGTGCAGCGAAGGTTCACCAGACTGATTCCCGGGATGGCGGGACTGACATATCAAGAAAGACTGGATCAACTGGGCTTGTATTCACTGGAGTTCAGAAGAATGAGAGGGGACCTCATAGAAACGTTTAAAATTCTGATGGGTTCAGACAGGTTAGATGCAGGAAGAATGTTCCCAATGTTGGGGAAGTCCAGAACCAGGGGTCACAGTCTAAGGATAAGGGGTAAGCCATTTAGGACCGAGATGAGGAGAAACTTCTTCACCCAGAGAGTGGTGAACATGTGGAATTCTCTACCACAGAAAGTTGTTGAGGCCAATTCACTAAATATATTCAAAAAGGAGTTAGATGAAGTCCTTACTATTAGGGGTATCAAGGGGTATGGCGAGAAAGCAGGAATGGGGTACTGAAGTTGCATGTTCAGCCATGAACTCATTGAATGGTGGTGCAGGCTAGAAGGGCCGAATGGCCTACTCCTGCACCTATTTTCTATGTTTCTATGTTTCTATGTTTCTATGTTTCTATGCATGCGCACAGTGGCAGTGGTGGGAGTATAAATGAAGTCAGGACAGCAGGTCGGCCTCCATGGATCAATTGCCACTCGTGAGGAATCCTAGTAAACTGATGGAATACAGATTGTGGACTGTTGTGATACTCTGCAGGCCCCTTTCGACACTAGTAAATCGAGTCATGATGACAGCAAGCTATGCTTGCATGGCAACAGCTGAGCTTGCATGGTTCAGTCTGAGCTTCCATTGCAGCACTCAGACATTGGGTAATTCTGTTTGTGCTGCAATGGAAGCTGAGTCTTCGGCTATCAGACGCAGCATGATGGTGGGTCCACAATAGCATGAATGGATCTGCCCGCCCCGGTGTCTTACCACATGCAGATTTTGCGTCTAACCTATCCTCTGAAGTATTTGAGTTGGTGGCTAGGAGTGTGAAATCGAGTGTTTCTTCTTCTTCCTCACTCTCCTCTCCCTCTTCATGTTGAGCCACTGGCTGGGCAGGCTGCATTTCTTGGATACCTGAAATGAGAAAGGCACAAGGGTAGGTTTGTGATGAGGGTGGGGTGGGAGTGGGGATGGAGGTGGTTGTGGGGGCGCAGAAAGCAAGAGCTGCAAGCTTACACCATGTGCAGGTTGTAAATCATAAGAGATTGTGGGATGAGTGGGAAGTGGGGAAGTGGGATGTGAAAAGGAGGATAATTATGAAGATACCAGCATCTTCTATTCTTTTAGCCCTGCCACTGGCCACGGGCTCAGCCATGCTCTTGCCAAGAATGGCCAGCACCGTCTTCTCCAAGGGGGTGAGATGGTGCAGGCAAGCCTGTTCCCCGCCAGTTCAGGTCTGCTGGCATCGGTTATGTGACCCTTTTCCTGCAAGAGAAAAGAAAAGTGTGTCAGTGAGTGTGGTGTAATGTGTTTGGGTGATGTGACCATTATGGTTGAATAGCTGACACTATGATCTAGCTGTGAGATTTGGGTGTGAAACTTGCAGCAATGGTAAGTGTGCGCAGGTGAGGTGAAGCTATGAATATGAGGTATGATATGTGTTAAGTCGAGATTGTTGGTAGGTGAATGATAAGGATATGGTGCATTGAGCATTCTGTGAGGCTAGTTATGCAGATTGTGGGATATGGCATTTGAAGATTAATTCACTGACCTTGATCACTCATGTGAGGTCATTAAACTTCTTCCTGCACCGGGTCCTTGGGGCTAAACTTCTGGCATTTACCACAGCGGCTATCTGCTCCCACTGCACTCTCATCTGTTGCCTGAAGGGCTTCCTGGCCCACTGTGGAAAGAGGAGCTCTATCCTAGAGTTGACCTCCTGGACCAATGCCTCCAGTGCTGCATCAGAGAATCTTAGAGCATGCTCTCTCTCCCCTGTTGTGCCATCATTACAACTTTCTTCTCCAAGTCCTCCCAGCCAATTCCAGCAGCTGCTGCAGACAGAATGCACCTACCCATTAAGATTGCCTTTAAGAAGTGGAGGCTATCTTTAGTTGGAGCTAGCCCCGCACGATCGTGCCCCCGTCACCCCCCCACCTCTGCCCCCGGTGAGTGTTTAGCCACTCTACAGCCCTGGGTAATCATGTAAATTAGCAGGCAGCACGAAGTTTGCTAATGCATAACTGACTGGCCAATGCGGGCTGGCTAGTAACTGGAGTGCTGGGAATTTGCACACAAGCTGTGGCTAAAGCTCTTGAAGGTCTCATATTCTGTTTAAATTAAAGGGGCATCCCCATAATATGACTGGAGCACCTGAGCAGCACCCAGTCTCACTGTAGCCATTGGGAACAGAAGCTGAAGTAGATGCCCTATTCAAAAAATAATTTCATTTTTGGTTGCTGGCTTTTTCCTGGAAGAAAAATTTCCAGTACTCCTCTGGTAGCTGTAAGGGCGGGGGGGGGTTGGGTCTCTATGAGGGGGTCAGGTTCCCTTCTGACCAAATTGAGCAGTTCGAATCCCTCCCACTCCCTTGGGTTCTGTACTCTGGATTTATTTGGGGGGTGTGACAAAAGTGCAAAGGACACTGGTTTGATGCAAAGAACTTTGTTTTTATTACAGTCAAGGTAATACAGGCTTATTACTCTAGTAAGAAAATACAAGGCCAAACTTACAATCACTCTAATAAAGAACAATACAAGGAAAGGTACAAGGTCAAACTTAAAATCACAAATCACTCTAATAAAGTACCATACACCACACATTCAAAGGGGGTCACAGTAAATTATACCTCCCACCTCCCAATACCTAATTCTAGCTAGGTTAGACTCCAGGGCATGTGGGGTCTATGCTTACCAACCCTTTTGATAGTTAACGGTAGATTGCGGTTGTTTTTCCCCTGCTACCACGTTGACTGTGATCGGTCGCTGCTGGACTTCAGGACTTCAAGGCTGGAGAAGGTAGTTTACAACTGTCGCATTGGTTTCTCTCCTTGTCTTGATGACACAGCGTAGTGTGGTACTAGTCTGTCAGTCAAAGTGTCATCTGAGGTGGTAGCAGCCTTGTAGCTACCTAGCAACCACCTAACCTCTGTTTAAAACAGGGGTCAGTTATATGATTTCAGAGTTCTAATCTTGCCGCCAAATCTGTTCAAAGTCCTTTGTATAATTTTGGCGGACTTGGTTCTTCTTTGTAATCTTTTGTCGGGCTCGTTAAAAGTTGATATGTCCTGGGTGGGTTGATGTTCGAAAACTGTTTCCTGATGGAAATATTAGCTTGGTAATTGCAATGTCCTTTTGTGCTTAGTCTTTCGCGTACAGGCTGGATTGGGCCTCTTTGTGATGTATAGGCTGAAATGGTTGTCCAGATCCATGTTGATGGGTAGCTACCTCTAGGTGATTTTGTGATAATGTCTCTTGTGGGGGAAGGATTTTTGAATACTCATTCATCCAGACAGGTTAACTCAGTCCTCACACCCAGGTAGCTTACTTAATTAGACTATCTCTTGCTAGTTCCGTAGGTCCGCCCACAGCCTTGAGTTTGTCTTTTAAAATCCAAAATTCTATTAAAGTTCGTAGTTTCTTCCATAAGCATTTTAGAGTTCCAAACTTTTCGGTAGATAGTCCCAAATTATATTTCCTTTCGAATGAGCCCAAACACAGGGGGGGTTTCTTGTGAATTTTGCATTCCTTCATAACCAGCTGTCCTTTCTGGCTGTTGGCACCTGAAATTTTTGCCCCTTTCCGCCAACCTTCTCCCACAACTAGTGTCATGACCTATCCGTTGCGAGCGTCAGAAAAACATCGAAATGAGTAGTCAACTCATTTGCACGCAGGCACACGCACCACCTATGGGGCAGCAGTCACACAGCACTGCCTTGGCACAACAATCGGTCCCTCTGTGTGCTTTCTGGAAACATGGGCAAATTAGGTTGCATTTAAACAAATGCATAACTGACTGGCCAAATGAAAAGTAGCGACAAGAATACGACTTGCGCACCCTTACCTCTGAGTCAGAATGTGGTTTTAACCACCACTATAATCTACCGTAGCATTTCCGTCCATACTGAAGAATTAGTGCATTGTTGGAGGTATTTTCATTTGGATGAGGATGTTAAACCGAGTCTGCCTACTCAAGTGGATATAAAAGATTTCCGACACAATTTGAAGAAGAGCAGGGAATTCATTTTGTGTCCTGGCCAAAATTACTCCCTCAACCAAAACCACTATTAAAACTGATGATCTGGTCAGTCATCTGCTGTTTGTGGGACCTTGCTGTGCACAATTGACTGCATTTCCTACAAAGTAACAGTGAGTACTTTTGAAAAGTACTTCATTTGTTATAAAGTGCTTTGGGACATCCTGATGACATGAAAGTGACAATATCAATGCAAGTTCATAGAATCATAGAATCATAGAAATTTACAGCACAGAAGGAGGCCATTCGGCCCATTGTGTCTGTGCCGCCGACAAAGAGCTATCTAGCTTAATCCCACTTTCCAGCTCTTGGTCCATAGCCTTGTAGGTTACAGCACTTTAAGTGCACATCCAAGTATGATTTAAATGTGGTGAGGGTTTCTGCCTCTACCATCCTTTCAGACAGTGAGTTCCAGACCCCACCACTCTCTCCTCAAATCCTCTCTAAACCGCCTACCAATTACTTTAAATCTATGCCCTCTGGTTATTGACCCCTCTGCTAAGGGAAATAAGTCCTTTCTTATCCACTCTATCTAGCCCCCTCATAATTTTATACATCTCAATTAGGTCTTCCCTCAGCCTCCTCTTTTGCAAAGAAAACAACCCCAGCCTATCCAATCTTGCCTCATAACTAAAATTCTCCAGTCCAGGCAACATCCTCATAAATCTCCTCTGTTCCCTTTCTAGTGCAATCACATCTTTCTTTAATGTGGTGACCAGAACTGCACGCAGTACTCTAGCTATGGCCTAAAAAGTGTTTATACAGTTCAAGCATAACCCCCCTACTCTTATAATCTATGCCTCGGCTAAAAAAGGCAAGTATCCCGTATGCCTTCTTAACCACCTTATCTACTTGTCTGCTACCTTCAAAGATCTGTGGACATGCACTCCAAGGTCCCTTTATTCCGCTACACCTCTCAGTGTCCTACCATTTATTGTGTATTCCCTTGCCTTGTTAGCCCTCCCCAAATGCATTACCTCACACATCTCCAGATTGATTCCATTTGCCACTATTCTGACCACCTGACCAGTCCATTGATATCTTCCTGCAGTCCACAGCTTTTTTCATTATCAACCACACGGTCAATTTTTGTATCATCTGCAAACTCCTTAATCATACCCCGTACATTCAAGTCTAAATCATTGATATATACCACAAAAAACAAAGGACCTAGTACTGAGCCCTCCAGAACCCCACTGGAAACAGCTCCAGTCATAAAAACACCCATCGGCCATCACCTTTGCTTCCTGCCTCTGAGCCAATTTTGGATCCAACTTGCCACTTTGCTTTATATCCCATGGGCTTTTACTTTCGTGACCAGTCAGCCATGTGGGCCCTTATCAAAAGCCTTGCTAAAATCTATATACATCAAATGCACTGCCCTCATCGACCCTCCTTGTTACCTCCTCAAAAAAGTCAATCAAGTTAGTCAGACATGACCTCTCCTTAACAAATCTATGCTGATTGTCCTTGATTAATCCGTGTCTTTCTAAATGAAGATTTTTATCCTGTCCCTCAGAATTTTTTCCAATAATTTCCCCACCGCCGAGGTTAGGCTGACTGACCTGGAATTACTCGGTCTATCCTTTTCTCCCTCTTTAAACAAGTTCTTTCTTTCCTTCATTTTAAATAGTGGACTGTGGTTCAATGCAACTTTATGTCCTAACTCTAAAATCCTTCCCTGCCTCATCCCACGCTATTTAAGTAATCTTCAGCAAAAAATAGCAATTTTTGCAGTGACACTAACACGACTACGGGTGCCTTTTCAGACCTTCTACCTACCAGAAACAAATCAGTAGCACCCCAAAAATGGTGGACAATGGCCTACCGCCCTGTAGCCTATGTCACTGTGGCTGCAGCAATGTGCCCCAGACCTACTGCTTGGCAGCTGTAGACACCCCCTGAGTTAGGGGGTCCATTTAAAATGAAGTGCATAGGACCTCGATTGTCACTTTTGGCTCAAACTGTGCAGAGCTTGCACCGTGCACACTGTGGCCAGTATCTGCTGGCGACCTGGCCGAAGAGGATCCCAAAGGTATGCTCCTTCTTATTTTTTGTTGCTGGGAAAAGCTCCACAAAATTTGCCTGGACTGTTGTCACTCCTGCTTCAGACAGCAGGCCCCACCTCCTCCACAACCAACCTCCTTCAAACTACCGCACCATCTCCAACCTCCCTTTCCTCTCCAAAGTCCTTGAACATGTTGTCACCTCCCAAATCCATGCCCACCTTTCCACGCAATCCCTTCAATCCAGTTTAACTGCCTGCCACAGTTTCGAAACGGCTCTCATCAAAGTCACAAATGATATCCTTTGTGACTGTGACAAACATAAACTATCCCTCCTCATCCTTTTTGACTTGTCTGCAGTCTTTGACACGGTTGACCACTCTATCCTTCTTCAACATCTCTGCACCGTTGTCCAGCTGGATGGGACTGCACTTGCCTGGTTCCATTCTTATCTATCTAATCGTAGCCAGAGAATCTCCAGCAACAGCTTCTCTTCCCATTACATCTGGTGTCCCCTAAGGATCTATCTTTGGTCCTGTTATACTCATAATAAATGGTGAGACTGAGTACTGTGTGTAATGAGCAAGTGTGTCCTTAGCTCCTTTATTAAGGTTCCAGAGTGCAGGTACCTCGTGGGTGACCTGCTTATATACTGTGCTCTCAAAGGATGCTGGGATCCCTTGGGACTCCTTCAGGTGGGCCCTCTGGTGGTTGGGTGTCATGCAGGTTACACAGGGTTAAATACATAACATCACTCCCCCGTGAAGTCAACAGTACACTTATTTACAAGGTGAGACGATCTGGGGCTTTGCACTCTCTTGTCGATCGTCTCGGTACAAATGCTGGTGTAGGTGGGTTGGTCAGTTCTTCACTGGGTTGTTGGGCAGCTGGCCTTGCCGGGCTGCTGGGGATGATGAGTTCGGTTTCGTGGTCAACTGTGATGTTAATTGCCACTTGTGTGTGTGTGTTGGAAGGTCAAAGTTGGTGGTGTCCTCCTTGGGTTGTTTGTAACTGTTGGTGAATCGCAATTTGATTTGGTCCAAATGTTTTCTGTGCATTTGTCCATTGGTCAGTTTGACCTGAAACACCCTACTCCCCTCTTTGGCTGTGACCGTGCCAGCAAGCCATTTGGGACCATGTCCATAATTGAGCACAAATATAGGATCATTGATCTCAACATCGCGTGACAAATTTGCGCGGTCATGGTACATACTTTGTTGATGCCGCTTGCCCTCCACGTGATCATGGAGATCAGGGTGGACAAGAGAGAGCCTTGTTTTAAGCACCCTTTTCATGAGCAGCTCAGCTGGGGGAATCCCGGTGAGTGAGTGGGGTCTGGTAGCTGAGCAGCACTCGGGACAACCGGGTCTGCAGGGAGCCTTCCGACACACGTTTCAAGCTTTGCTTGATGGTCTGAACTGCCGTTCTGCCTGACCATTGGATGTGGGCTTGAACGGGGCAGATGTGACATGTTTGATCCCGTTGCAGTTCATGCATTCCTTGAATTCAGCACTGGTGAAGCACGGCCCATTGTCGATGACTAGGACATCAGGCAAGCCGTGCGTGGCAAACATGGCTCGTAGGCTTTCAATGGTGGCCGTGGATGTGCTTACAGATATTATTCACATTCAATGCATTTTGAGTAAGCGTCCACGACAACCAAAAACATTTTGCCTAGAAATGGGCCCGCATAGTCTACATGGATCCTTGACCATGGTGCGAATGGCCACGACCACAAACTTAGCGGTGCCTCTCTGGGTGCATTGCTCAACTGAGAGCAAGTGTTGCACTGGCGCACACATGACTCTAAATTTGAGTCGATGCCAGGCCACCACATGTGAGATTTGGCTATGGCTTTCATCATTACAATGCTTGGGTGGGTGTTGTGCAGTTCGCAAATAAAAGACCACGCGATTGCCCCACAAAAGACAGTCCGCCTGCAAGGACAACTTGTCTTTGCGTCTGTGGAACGGCTTAATTGCTTCCTGCGTCTCCACTAGGACACTGGACCAGCTCCCATGGAGGACACAGTTTTTTACCAAGGACAGTAAAGGATTCTGGCTGGTCCAGGTCCTGATCTGGCGACCGTAACGGGGAACTTCTCGTTCTCAAATGCCTCCATGACCATAAGCAAGCCCGCTGGCTGTGCTATTTCCACCCCGGTGGTGGGCAATAGTAGCCGACTGAAAGCATCTGCGCAGTTCTCTGTGCCCGATCTGTGGCGGATTAGATAGTTGTATGCCGACAGCATAAACGCCCATCTTTGGATGTGGGCAGAGGCATTGGTATTAATCCCTTTGCTCTCAGGGAACAGCGATATGAGCAGCTTGTGGTCAGTTTCAAGCTCGAACTTGAGGCCAACTAAGTACTGGTGCATTTTTTTAACCCCGTAAACGCACACCAGAGCCTCTTTTTCAACCATGCTGTAGGCCCTTTCAGCCTTGGACATACACAACCGGTTGCAAAATCCCTGAATCATCAGCCTGTTGTAACACACACCCAACCCCGTATGATGACGCATCGCAAGCTAACACTAATCGTTTACATGGATTATACAGGACAAGCAGTTTGTTAGAACACAATAAATTTCTGGCTTTCTTAAAGGCAGCCTCTTGTGAAATCCCCCATACCCAGTTGTCTCCCTTGCGCAGTAGTGCATGTACGGATTCTAGCAGGGTGCTTAACCCAGGTAGGAAATTACCGAAATAGTTAAGGAGTCCCAGGAACGACCACAGCTCCGTCACGTTCTGTGGTCGTGGCGTGTTCTTGATGGTCTCTGTCTTGGTGTCGGTGGGTCTGATGCCATCTGCTGCAATTCTCCTTCCTAAGAATTCGACATCCTGTGCCAGGAAATCACACTTCGAGTGTTTCAACCTGAGCCCCACGTGATCCAACCGAATAAGAACCACCTCCAGGTTCTTCAAATGCTCCATGGTGTCCCGACCTGTAACCAATATGTCACCCTGGGAGACCACTGTGCAAGGAACCGACTTCAGAAGGCTCTCCATGTTCCGCTGGAAGATAGCCACGGCCGACCGAATCCCGAACGGGCACTGGTTGTAGATAAACAGACCTTTGTGCGTGTTGATGCAGGTGAAGCCTTTCGAAGACTCCTCCAGCTGCTGCGTCATGTAGGCCAAGGTCAGGTCCAGCTTGGTGAACATCTTCCCTCCAGCCAGGGTCGCAAATAGGTCATCTGCCTTGGGTAGCGGGTACTGGTCCTGCAGCGAAAAACAGTTCATCGTTACTTTATAGTCCCCGCAAATTCTAAGCGTGCCGTCCTCCTTAAATACCAGGACATTCGGACTGGCCTAGTCATTGAATTCCACCGGTGCAATGATGCCTTCACATTGCAGCCTGTCCAGCTCAATTTCCACTTTTTCACGCATCATGTATGGTTCTGCCCGAGCCTTGTGGTGGATGGGTCGCGTACCGGGAACCAAATGGATCTGCACTTTTGACCCGAGAAGCTTCCAATGCCTGGCTCGAACAACGATGGGAACTTGCTCAGAACCTGGGTACATGAGGCGTCGTCGACGGACGTAAGCGCTCGGATGTCGTCCCAGTTCAAGCGGATCTTTCCCAGCCAGCTTCTGCCAAACAATGTGGGGCCATCCCCTGGCACAATCCACAGCGGGGATTCATATACTGCTCCGTCATAGGAGACTTTGACTTCTGCACTGCCAATTACAGGGATTAATTCCTTGGTGTAAGTCCTTAGTTTGGTCTGAATGGGGCTGAGCTTGGGTCTGTGTGCCTTTTTGCCCCACAACCTGTCGAAGGCCTTTTTACTCATTATGGACTGACTTGCCCCCGTGTCCAGTTCCACAGACACTGGAATTCTGTCCAGTTCAACTTTCAACATTATTGGTGGACATTTCGTTGTAAATGTGTGTACCCTTCTGCCTCCTCAGTACGAGTCTCCAATTCAGCCTGATCCACAGTGGATCGATCTTTTTCTGCAACGTGGTGGTTTGCAGGGTTTGCAGGGTTTGCAGCTCGCCTGCACATTCGTTGGAGGTGTCCCATTTTTCTGCAATCATTGCACACAGAGTGCTTAAAGCGGCATTGATGGGGCCGATGATCACCTCTGCAGCGCCAACAAGGTGTTAACTGCCTCGCATTAATGATTGATGGCGGACTCTGGGTCAACTGAGGTCGGGCCACAGCAGCCGGCGTGTACGTTCTGCCAAGTACATTTCTGCTCGAGACCGACGTTACTTTATGCACAGTACTGGCTGAAACTTCTTTACTCTGCAAAATCTGTTTGGTGTTGTCGTTAGTGGACATAAATGCCTGGGCTATCGTTATGGCTTTACTCAGATTCGGAGTTTCTACAGTTAACAGTTTGCGAAGGATTGTCTCATGTCCAATGCCCAGTACAAAAAAGTCTCTGAGCATTTGTTCTAGGAATCCCTCAAACTCACAATGTCCTGCGAGGCACCTTAGTTTGGCGATGCAGCTCGTCACTTCCTGGCCCTCCGATCATTGACACGTGTAGAACTGATATCTCGCCATCAAAACACTTTCCTTAGGATTTAGGTGCCCCGGACCAGCGTACACAATTCTTCGTAGGATTTCTCTGTTGGTTTTGCCGGGGCCAGGTGCTTCTTCATGAGGCCGTAGGTTGTTGCCCCACAGACAGTTCGGAGGATCGTCCTTCGTTTGGTAGCATTCTCGTCCCCTTTCAGCTCTTTGGCCACAAAGTATTGGTCGAGTCTCTCCACGAAGACCTTTCAATCATCCCCTTCTGAGAACTTCTCCAGGATACCGACTGTTCTTTGCATTTTCACGCGGTAGTCCATTACCTCGTCGCCAATTGTTATACTCATAATAACTGGTGAGACTGAGTACTGTGTGTAATGAGCAAGTGTGACCTTAGCTCCTTTATTAAGGTTCCAGAGTGCAGGTACCTCGTGGGTGGCCTGCTTATATACTGTGCTCCCAAGGGATGCTGGGTTCCCTTGGGACTCCAACAGGTGGTCAGGTGTAATGCAAGTTACAAAGGATTACATACATAACAGGCCACCTTGTATTTCTCATCTACATGTTGCCACTTAGTGACATCATCCAAAAACACAGTGTCAATTTCCACATGTACGCTGATGACACCCAGCTCTACCTCACTACCACTTCTCTCGACCCCTCCACGGTCTCTAAATTGTCAGACTGCTTGTCCAACATCCAGTTCTGGATGAGCAGAAATTTTCTCCAATTGAGTATTGGGAACACCGAAGCCATTGTCTTTGGTACCCTAGCCACTGACTCCATCCCTCTCCCCAACTTCTGTCTGAGGCTGGACCAGACTGTTCGCAACCTTGGTGTCATATTTGACCCTGAAATGAGCTTTCGACCACATATCCGCAGCATAACTAAGACCACCTATTTCCACCTCCGTAACAATGCCCATCTCTGTCCTTGCCTCAACTCATCCGCTGCTGAAGCCCTCTAGACTTTGTTACCTCTAGATTTGACTATTCCAACCCACTCCTTGCTGGCCTCCCACATTCTACCCAAGTAAACTGGAGGTGATCCAAAACTCGGCTGTCCATTTCCTAACTCGCACCAAGTCCCGTTCACCCATCACCCCTGTATTCACTGACCTACATTGGCTTGCCGTTAAGCAATGCCTCAATTTCAAAATTCTCACACTTATTTTCAAATTCCTCCTTGGCCTCGCCCCTCCCTATCTCTGTAATCTCCTCCAGCCCCACAATGCTCCAAGATGTCTGCATTCCACTGATTCTGCCCTCTTGAGCATCCCTGATTATAATCGCTCAACCATTGGTCGTCATGCCTTCTGTTGCCTAGGGCCCAAGCTCTGGAACACCCTGCCTAAACCTCTCCACCTCTCTACCTCTCTTTCCTCCCTCAAGACGCTTCTTAAAACCTAGCTCTTTGGCCAATCTTTTGATCACCTGCGCCAATTTCTACTTATGCGGCTTGGTCTCAAATTTTTATCTCATAATACTCCTGTAAGGTGCCTTGGGACGTTTCACTACGTTAAAGGTGCTATAGAAATACAAATTGTTGTTGTTGTTCTGTCCAGAGGCCAGTTAGACTGTTCGATATTGCGGTGGCCTGGAGCTGGTGGGCTACTCCGGGTAGCTCGGTCTCTGTCCGCAGTATACCGTCCGCTGATAATGAGGCCCGGCCCTCAAATTGGACCAGGTGTCCAACCAAGAATACCGAGTGACTGGCCGGCACATTCGACTGATTTGCTGCCCGAACTTTGCTTGGGGAGGAAAATCCAGCCCTAATTACTACCCATCAACACAAATAGCGTGTCACTTATCACAATGTTTCTACCATAATGAGGTCTGGCTATTTGAACATAAGAACATAAGAACATAAGAATTAGGAACAGGAGTCGGCCACCTAGCCCCTCGAGCCTGCTCTGCCATTCAAAACGCTCATGGCTGATCTGGCCGTGGACTCAGCTCCACTTACCCGCCTGCTCCCCATAACCCTTAATTTCCCTATTGGTTAAAAATCTATCAATCTGTGATTTGAATACATTCAATGAGCTAGCCTCAACTGCTTCCTTGGGCAGAGAATTACACAGATTCACAACCCTCTGAGAGAAGAAATTCCTTCTCAACTCGGTTTTAAATTGGCTCCCCCGTATTTTGAGGCTGTGCCCCCTAGTTCTAGTCTCCCCGACCAGTGGAAACAACCTCTCCGCCTCTATCTTGTCTATCCCTTTCATTATTTTGAATGTTTCTATAAGATCACCCCTCATCCTTCTGAACTCCAACGAGGAAAGACCCAATCTACTCAATCTATCATCATAAGGTAACCCCCTCATCTCCGGAATCAGCCTAGTGAATCGTCTCTGTACCCCTTCCAAAGCTAGTATATCCTTCCTTAAGTAAGGTGACCAAAACAGCACGCAGTACTCCAGGTGAGGCCTCACCAATACCCTGTACAGTTGCAGCAGGACCTCCCTGCTTTTGTACTCCATCCCTCTCACAATGAAGGCCAACATTCCATTCGCCTTCCTGATTACCTGCTGCACCTGCAAACTAACTTTTTGGGATTCATGCACAAGGACCCCCAGGTCCCTCTGCACCGCAGCATGTTGTAATTTCTCCCCATTCAAATAATATTCCCTTTTATTGTTTTTTTTTTCCAAGGTGGATGACCTCAGATTGTATTCCATCTGCCAAACCTTAGCCCATTCGCTTAACCTATCTAAATCTCTTTGCAGCCTCTCTGTGTCCTCTACACAACCCGCTTTCCCACGAATCTTTGTGTCATCTGCAAGTTTTGTTACACTACACTCTGTCCCCTCTTCCAGGTCATCTATGTATATTGCAAACAGTTGTGGTCCCAGCACCGATCCCTGTGGCACACCACTCAGCACCGATTTCCAACCTGAAAAGGACCCATTTATCCCGACTCTCTGGTTTCTGTTAGCCAGCCAATTCTCGATCCATGCTAATACATTTCTTCTGACTCCGCGTACCTTTATCTTCTGCAGTAACCTGTTGTGTGGCACCTTATCGAATGCCTTTTGGAAATCTAAATACACCACATCCATCGGTACACCTCTATCCACCATGCTCGTTATATCCTGAAAGAATTCCAGTAAATTAGTGAAACATGATTTCCCCTTCATGAATCCATGTTGGTCTGCTTGATTGCACTATTCCTATCTAGATGTCCCGCTATTTCTTCCTTAATGATAGCTTCAAGCATTTTCCCCACTACAGATGTTAAACTATTTGGCCTGTAGTTACCTGCCTTTTGTCTGTCCCTTTTTTAAACAGAGGCATTACATTAGCTGCTTTCCAATCCGCTGGTACCTCCCCAGAGTCCAGAGAATTTTGGTAGATTATAACGAATGCATCTGCTATAACTTCCGCCATCTCTTTTAATACCCTGGGATGGATTTCATCAGGACCAGGGGACTTGTCTACCTTGAGTCCCATTAGCCTGTCCAGCACTACCTCCCCAGTGATAGTGATTGTCTCAAGGTCCTCTCTTCCCACATTCCCGTGACCAGCAATTTTTGGCATGGTTTTCGTGTCTTCCACTGTGAAGACCGAAGCAAAATAATTGTTTCAGGTCTCAGCCATTTCCATATTTCCCATTATTAAATCCCTCTTATCACCGTCTAAGGGACCAACATTTACTTTAGTCACTCTCTTCCATTTTATATATCTGTAAAAGCTTTTACTATCTGTTTTTATTTTTTGCGCAAGTTTACTTTCATAATCTATCTTTCCTTTCTTTATTGCTTTCTTAGTCATTCTTTGTTGTCATTTAAAATGTTCCCACTCTTCTAGTTTCCCACTAACCTTGGCCACCTTATATGCATTGGTTTTTAATTTGATACTCTCCTTTATTTCCTTGGTTTGAGATTGAATAAAACCAAATCACTGAACAAAAGCTTGTCTTCTCTTTGGTATTATATGTACAAATGTAGAAGGTACACACCATTCCTGGCAATGTATTGTTCATTTTGTTAAGGTATAAAAACTTTAAAAATGTGTTGTTAACAATTGTTTTCTATATGGGAACAAGAGTAGGTTATTCAGCCCCTTAAGCCTGTTCCGCCATTCAATTAGACCTTGGCTGATCTTTACCTTAACTCCATTTATCCCCCTTTGTTCCATATCCCTCGATACCCTTACCCAACTAAAATCCATCAAGCTCAGTCTTGAAAGTTTTAATTGACCCCCAGCATCCACAGCCTTTTGGAGGAGTGCGTTGCCGATTTCCTTTGTGTGAAAAATTGAGGAAATAGTTTCTCTGTATCTATCTGTTGTATCCCTTTATCATTTTAAATATATCGATTAGAAATCATACCTCAACCTTCTAAACTCAAGGGAATACAAGTCAAGTCTATGGAAAATGTCTACGTAAAAAAAAATACTTTTTTGAGTGTATAGTAGCTGCACTTCTGATGAACTAATGTCAGGTAACATTAATTTTATAATAAATAATTATTTCGGCATATTAAAACTTTGAAAGGATTTCTGGTAATGGGAGTTGTATGTCATGTCACTGCTAACCTGTTCAAGTTTGAAAAAATTGTTCGTAAGCACGATATTTATATTCCTCTGGCATCGCAGATTGCACTGTGAAATTAAATAGATGACATGTCATAAAGAGTGAATGTTGTGGAGCAAACTCCAAATCTTACAAATTTTAATGTCTTTTTATTGTTTGATATGATTCCAGACCAAGCTAAGTACAATAAAACAGTAATCAAATGATGTGACTTTGTTAGAATGCTGCAGGCAGGCCTTATGATGTTTTTGTCCATTACTTGACTTGAAGATACAAACCATTTGATTTCACAAATTAATGTTTTATTTATGATACCTGGTTATCAGCCAACATTTCATCTCGCCCGTATTTTCACAATGAGTGAATTCTGATATTCATTAACTATTCAAAAATTTGAGCAACCAAATTTAGATTTCAATCATTTACTTATTTATCTCCGTTGGAGTTTGTCCTTTCTCTATACATTTCTGCAGTTATGACATTTTTTCACTTTCATACTTCAAGATTCAGGTATGTAGTTTGAAGATTGAGAGATTATCAGAAGCTGAAAAATGATTTCCATACTTTTGGTGAATGGAAATAGAAGTATTCGGTTCGAGACCAAGGCCTAGAAATTCGTAGTGTTTGCACTGGCTATTAAGGTGCATTTCAGGAATAAAAATGGTGGCCGCCTCACTTCCGCCTGCTGCTGGCGGGTCCCGAAGCGATCATCATTTTTGGCTGGGCGATAGTGCTACCAATGTCTGTGCTCACTAGCGATATGGAGATTATGCAGATTGTGACACCAGTGAGTGTGCCACGCTCACCTGATGCCCAATCTGCCATTTTGAAGTGAGCTGCTCAACTTACCAGCCTGTGTTAATTACAACCAGCTGACCAAGCATTGACAAGCAGGGAGGAGCTCCAACAGTGTTATTTAAAGGGATCATCAGCAACCACTTTCAGCTGACGTGTTTGTTCAGTTTAACTGGCTCTTTGGAACATTCTGTAACTCTCGCAGCTTTCTCAACTTCTTTCAAAGTCTTAAGATGACAGGGAATGTTTGTGTAAGTACAGAATGCTTTCATTCTTATTTAAAGGCTTCTGCTCACAACAGTTCCTCACAGTCATGGGGGTTATACTGGCAGTTCCCATCGCCCTGTGTATCTTCAGGAGAGGGAGCGGAGGCAGCGAAGAAGAGGAGAAGATGTGCATAGAGGGCGGAGGAGGGCCAAGAAGGCTCTCAACCGGAGGCCTTACTCACCTAGAGCATTTGTCTTACCATCACTTAAATGAGGAGCAATGTATTTGGAGGCTCCGCTTCACCAAGGAGATGGTCACAGAATTCTGCCACCTTCTGCAACCAAAATTGGATGGGGCTTTGCACAGAGCTTGGAGCCAATGATTTCTAGGATAGAAATGATGGACAACTCCAGGAGAGACCTTGTGAACCCAGCCATGATGCTGCGTGTAATGGATGATGTCACGGTTCCCATTGCAGCACAGGTGAATGACCCAACATCTCTGTGATGCAGTGGAAGCGCGGATTGCGCTCCTGCAGGTTCAGCTTGCTGCCACGCAAGGTCAGACTGCCACCATCATCGCTGGGTTTATGAGTGTCGTAAGGGGCTTGCAGTCTATCACAGCAGTTTATCTGTCCTCCAACAGATTGCTAGGAATGCTGAGGCACCGCCCCAGGTGAATGGCAGTGGGTCTGTGGAGCAAGAACCTGCTGTCCCCTCTCAGGATGACAACATTCCTACTCCCACCGCTGCCACTCCTCCATTGCCCTTGCCGCTGCCTATCAGCTAGCCAGCCCAGACTGCTGCTGCCCATTACGAGATGGTGCAGTCTACAGTTGAGCCTTCTAGGTTCATAGCTGGTCAGGGATGTCGTGCAAGGTCATCTGCAGATTCCGCCACTGAAAGTCTGCAGCCTTCCACAAGCAGCCACTGGGAAAAGCACAGTGTAGGCGCATTAGACAAGGTAAAGCACATGAAAAACAGACACTAAGGGAGTGTACACAGGTAAATAGTTGATATGGTCATTTTGATTGCATTTCAATAAATTTATGATTTTTGTTTGTAATCTGTGTTTTGTAGTGGCTCTCATTTCAGCTTTGTGCCCAGGTGGACACTGTGATATTCCATGACAGAGGGATGGTATGATGGGGAATTGGTGAGCAATGGGAATCTGTGGTTTCATTCACTAGAATCGCAATCTGATGAGGCATTTATGGACAGCCCTTCCGGAACGGGGATTTGCTGCCTCCCTCCGCCCTCCCTCCTCTTCCTCCTCGTCCTCTTCCATTTCCTCCTCCTCCTCTCCCTGCTCCTCCACCTGAGGTTGTCCTGCAATCCCTGGTGGCATGGGCTGCACCTTCATGATGGTCAGGCTATGGAGCATGCAGCAGACCACCACAAAATAGGACAACTCACTCCAGCGAGTACTGGAGGGCTCCTCCCTTGCGGAAAAAGCAGCGGAACCGTTGCTTCAGTTGCCCGATGGTCTGCTCAATGATGTTCCTGGTGGCAGCATGGCTATCATTATATGAATGCTGACCACGAGTGGTGGGGTTGTGGACAGGAGTCATCAGCCAGGTGCAGAGCGGATAGCCCTTGTCTTTGAGCAGCCACCCTTGGGTTTGACATGGTTGCTGGAAGATTGCTGGCACACTGGACTGGCGCAAGATGAAGGCATCGTAACTGCTCCCAGGATAGCGGGAAATCATCATCATGATGCGTGGACGTGGTCGCACAACAGCTGCACATTAAGTGAGTGGTAGCCTTTGCGGTTATGAAACATCTCAGGATTGGTATGCGGTGCTCGTAAAGGCACATGTGTGCAGTCGATGGCTCCCTGCACCATGGGGAAGCCCCCCTATCCTAGCAAAGCCACATACACGCTCGCCCTGCTTCTCTTTTCAAAGAGAAGACAATGAAATACCTTCTCTTGGAGTAGAGAGTCTCTGTGAGCTCCCAGATGTAGCGATGGACAGCGAACTGGGAGATGTTAGCTATGTCTCCCGCTGGATGATCCGCTGGTGAAGAAATTGAGGGCCACCCTGACTTTGAGGGCCACTGGGAGAGTCATGTTCGCCCTTCTCTGAGGCTGCACGTCTGGTTTCAGGAGGTGGCAGGGTTCTGTGAGCACCTCCTTGGTGAAGCATATGTGGTGGTAAGAGAAGTACTCTCGGAAGAGCCTAAGGTGGTAATGCCTCCTTCCGAGAACCCTCCTGGCCCTACTCCTCATCTTTCTGCATTATCTTCTTGTCTTCTTCGCTGCCTCTGCTCTGTCTCCCAAGGTATATGAGTGTGAGTGGACTGCAAGTTGAGGTCCCATGACTGTGAACAAGTGGTATGAGCAAAAGCCTTTGAATGAGAATCAAGGTGTTCTCCACTTGCAGCAACACTCCCTGTGACCTCAGGAATATTAAACACGTTTAGGAAGTTGCAAGAGTTGCAGAAACTTAGACATAAAAACATAGAAACATAGAAAATAGGTGCAGGAGTAGGCCATTCGGCCCTTCGAGCCCACACCATCATTCAATAAGATCATGGCTGATCATTCCCTCAGTATCCCTTTCCTGCTTTCTCTCCATACCCCTTGATCCCTTTAGCCATAAGGACCATATCTAACTCCCTCTTGAATATATCCAATGAACTGGCATCAACAACTCTCTGCGGTAGGGAATTCCACAGGTTAACAACTCTCTGAGTGAAGAAGTTTCTTCTCACCTCAGTCCTAAATGGCTTACCCCTTATCCTTAGACTTTGTACCCTGGTTCTGGAGTTCCCCAACATCGGGAACATTCCTCCTGCATCTAACCTGTCCAGTCCCGTCAGAATTTTATACGTTTCTATGAGATCCCCTCTCATCCTTCTAAACTCCAGTCGATCCAGTCTCTCCTCATATGTCAGTCCTGCCATCCCGGGAATCAGTCTGGTGAACCTTCGCTGCACTCCCTCAATAGCAAGAATGTCCTTCCTCAGATTAGGAGACCAAAACTGTACACAATATTCCAGATGAGGCCTCACCAAGGCCCTGTACAACTGTAGTAAGACCTCCCTGCTCCTATACTCAAATCCCCTAGCTATGAAGGCCAACATACCATTTGCCTTCTTCACCGCCTGCTGTACCTGCTTGCCAACTTTCAATGACTGATGTACCATGACACCCAGGTCTCGTTGCACCTCCCCTTTTCCTAATCTGCCGCCATTCTGATAATATTCTGCCTTCGTGTTTTTGTCACCACAGTGGATAACCTCACATTTATCCACATTATACTGCATCTGCCATGCATTTGCCTACTCACCTAACCTGTCCAAGTCACCGTGCAGCCTCTTAGCATCCTCCTCACAGCTCACACCGCCACCCAGCTTAGTGTCATCTGCAAACTTGGAGATATTACACTCAATTCCTTCATCTAAATTATTAATTTATTGTAAATAGCTGGGGTCCCAGCACTGAGCCCTGCGGCACCCCACTAGTCACTGCCTGCCATTCTGAAAAGGATCCGTTTATCCCGACTCTCTACTTCCTGTTGCCAGCCAGTTCTCTACCCACGTCAGTACATTACCCCCAAGACCATGTGCTTTAATTTTGCACACTAATCTCTTGTGTGGGACCTTCTCAAAAGCCTTTTGAAAGTCCAAATACACCACATCCACTGGTTCTCCCTTGTCCACTCTACCAGTTACATCCTCAAAAAATTCTAGAAGATTTGTCAAAACAGAACCAGTAAAACTGAGAAACCATGTTAACTGCAAGTAGTTGTTGATGATCTTCTTATATAGCACTGCTGCGAGTGCCTTCCTGCTGCTAAATGCTTGGTCTGCTGGTCCTGATTAAGAGAGGGCAGTAAGTGGAGCAGCGACATTGAAAATGGCTGATCTGGCATGAACTGAGCGATGCACATTTATTGGCATCATGATCTGCCTCATTTCCAATTCACCAGTGAGCACTGGCAATGGCAGCGTTGCCAACCTGACGAAAATGTCAGCCGCCGTGAGACTCACAGGAAGCAGGCGGAAAAGAGTCAGCTGTCATTTTCTCTTCAAAATGGATCTTGACAGCTAGCGCTAAACCCCCAAATTTCTAGGCCAGACTTTTTTTGGAGTTCAAGTTTATGAATTTTCCCCCTTTCTTCTCATACCTTCCACAAAAAAACAAAATGATGCAAATCTGAAGCCAAGCTCCTATAAAGAATTGAATGTGCAGTTCAACTCCATGGAGGCCTTTCCCTTTCTTGCCCTGCCCCACTTCCACCACCACAGAAGGAAGCAGAGTACTAAGTAGCTCTCTCAAGGAAGCTAACAGATCCCTGGTCGAACAGGCAAATTAATGTCGCAAGTTAGATCTCTCCTTTACTCCCTCCCCTCCAACCATCCCCTCCACCGGATACCAATCAATAAAAAAATGGGAATTGAGAATGGACAGTCTCCATTCATCATGAGGGAAATGGAAACCTTAGACAAATATCCGATATCATGGGGGAAATGCATCCCTCAGTTGCTTCAACATATCTGTAAATAGTACAGACTGATCATATAACCCAAAATGAAATAAAATAAAACAACAATAACTGAAAAAACACCAGATTTGTGAAACACAGATGTGTAAACTGCCATTTTCATTTCCTCCGCTGCCAATTCTCTCCTTAGTTGTACCAGGATTATACAACTGCACAGATCTTTTATCAGTAGAGTGGTGTGGGAGATGGGTAAAAGAGATAAATTGGCAATGACTGGCAATTTCCTCGGAGCTTTTCCCACTACTCACCGTAACTTCACTAGAAGTGCAGTGAAGACTCCTTTTGTGCGTGTAAATGGGTTTTCCACTGCACTTCTGCAAGGTTACAGTGGCGGAGCTGTAGCAGCTACAAGGAAATTCCCAGCCCATGGGCTAAAATTTTGGGGATTTACCTCGGCCGTTCATTCCCTATTCAGGGAAAAAAATTGCGGTAACCACACTTTTGTCTGCTGCCGGCGGGTCTCTGGCGGCCGCCATTTTCGTAAGGTCTGCATCACTGCCGTTGCCTGCACTCTCTGAAAGTATTGTAATGAGTCGGAGCGTGACGGCAATCGGTGTGCAATGCCGATTTGATAGCCACTCATCCATTTTGGATATTGCCGCTACTAGTGCCGCCCTCTCTAAAGCACACCTGTGCACGCAGTCGCTAAAAGTGTTTCAGCAGCATTAATGGCCATGAGGAGTCTGGCAGAACTTGGCAGATTGTAGACGAGGATGAAGGCCGACAAATGGAAAACACCTCAGATGGATGCCAGAACTTAAAATGCCTCCTTTGCCAAGGATCTTGTTTTATGCTTTCATCTTTTGCCCATCTGTTCGGGAGGGTGGGGGCAATTTACGGCACTTCAAGTGCATATCCAAATACTTTGTAAATGCGATGAGGGTTACTGCCTCTACCACCCTTTCAGGCAGTAAGTTCCATACTCTCACCACCTTCTGGGTGAAAAATGTTCTCCTCAACTCCCCTCTAATCCTTCTACCAATTATTTTAAATCTATGCCCCTTGGTTATTGACCTCTCTGCTAAGGGAAATAGGTCCTTTCTATCCACTCTATCTAGGCCCCTCATAATTTTATACACCTCAATTAAGTCTCCCCTCAGACTCCTCTGTTGCAAAGAAAACAACCTCAACCTCTCCAACCTTTCCTCATAGCTAACATTTTCCAGTCCTGACAACACCCTTGTAAATCTCCTCTGAACCCTCTCTAGTACAATCACATCTTTCTAATGTGGTGACCGGAACTGTATGCAGTACTCTAACTGAGGCCTAACTAGTGATTTATGCTGTTCTAGCATAACCTCCCTGCTCTGATATTCCATGCCTCAGCTAATAAAGGAAAGTATCCCATATGCTTTCTTAACCACCTTATCTACCTGTCCAGCTACATTCAAGAATCAGTGGACATGCAAGGTCCCTCTGTTCTTCTATATTTCTCAGTAACTTACCATGTATTGTGTATACCCTTTTCTCTTGGGATCACGTATTTTTCTAACGCTGGATAGGGAAGGGAAGGAGTGGGACTTACAAATTTCAAATTCTGGCATGTTCTGTGTATTTTGCTGTTGATTATAAAGTCCCGAGGGGAGAAATTAGGTTCCTTTGCGCCTTCTGTTAGCGCCTCCAGCGTTGCACCCCGATCACCTTCGCCCGGAGATTGTGATGTCATTGCTGTGCGCATCACCCTGATAGCACTCCGGACCCGAATTTGCGTTCCGCCCCCTGTACCATCGCCGGGCGAAAACGCCGACAGCTTCAGGAGGCATCCGTCGGGAGGCCGAGCACTTCGGGGGCGATGCTTAAAGGTGAGGTGGCCGAGGTAAGTAAAAAACAATTTCAAGTCTCAGTTTCCAATATTTGACCTTGGTTCCTGCTCACGATCGATTAGCCCGGCATTCTGCTGCAGTGCATCAGCCTCATCGGGCCAGATCGCTGCTGGCGTGAGGAGACGGTAAGTCTTCTTTTGCAGAGCCTGCATCGATGACCCTTCCCTTTAAGGGAGGGAAGGAGCCTTCCAACGTGGTAGTGCTACATGGCCCATTTTACAAAAATTTGAAAACGTTAGCGCCTGGCACAAATTTTTCACATTTTTAAAAGTTAGTGCACTGAACGGGGTGCTCCCCAGTTTCTCCCCGGGTGAATTCTGAACACCCCTGCCTTCCCAGCTCCTATTTGTGTTGGTGTTCATTAGAACTCAAAAAGGAGTATTTTCTAACTGCATTTTGGATTCAAAATTGTTGCGCAAGTGGCAATTTCGCTCGTTGTGTGACTAGTCGTTGCCTGTGATGGTTCCTGAGTTAAATATCAAATTACACACTAGACAAATGACAGTATCGTTAATGTTCATTTAATACAGGAAAAGTACAAGACTCACTATTTATACTCTATAATTCTTCGATACAGAAAAGGTACAAGATTCACCACTTATACTCTATAGTTACTTATTACAAAAGAAGTATAAGATTCACAACTTATACTCTATTTAACTCTGCTGAACTCTGCAGAAAGACTTTCCAAAGGGTGTTCGTTTCTGCTCCAAATACTCTGTTT
The DNA here is from genome assembly GCF_044704955.1 of Pristiophorus japonicus. Lineage (NCBI taxonomy): Eukaryota > Metazoa > Chordata > Chondrichthyes > Pristiophoridae > Pristiophorus > Pristiophorus japonicus. The sequence goes on from NC_091978.1 coordinate 233,262,138, forward strand.
AACTCAACATACTCTCATAGTTACCCAATACGTCCCGGGCGATCAATCCGGTCCTGAAACTATTCCTTCAAGGGTCGCTCCCTGGTCCCTGCCTCTGTCGAGTGTTAGTCCCGGCCCTGTCCAGTATGTCCTAATTCTGCCTGGTTTTTGTACTGTGTTGGATTGTTTTAAACACATATCAGGCAGTTTTTGACATACCCTTCCACTTCTTGCTATATTCCAGGCCACCAGCATAGCTCCATCAATTTGGCTGTGGCCTTATCTATTCCTTGATACCCATTAATATTTGCTACATATTTGCCATCTTTAAGTACTACTCCAACATGGAGCTGTAAATCCTAGGTATGGTTTGGGACTTGGACTTTTTAATTGTATGTTTTTAAGATCAGGGTCTGTCGCCTGACTGGCTGCCAAGTCCAGTATAGGGCGGGTAACAGCAACTGTTGCCATTGGTGCGGTTTTTACGTTTTCCAAGGGGTCCCATAGGAAACCTGTACAAGCTGCTTCTTTTGCTGGTTCGTCCGTCATTCGGTTCCCTAAGTGGGTATTCTTAGCGTGTGCTTTGACTTTAGTTATGATGTATGGATCTTGGTTTGAGGTGGCTGTATCAAAAATCAATTTTAAAAGTGGGGCTGTAGCTAGCGGCCTTCTGTCTGCGGAGGTGAAACCTGTAGCTTGCCAGATGGGCAGGAAGTCAGTCAGACTGTTACATGTGTAACTGCTGTAGGAATAAATTTGAACAGGCATCGGGTAGTCTTCTGGGTGTATGACTACTCAACGCCTGTCCAAATTTATTTCAACAGTTCTGCAATTTGAGCTCCTTTACTGCCTTCTAATTTAATTGACGTCTGTTCTAAAGCCTGTTTGCCATCCGGGGTCATTTTTCTTCCTGAGAATCCTGTGCACTGCTGCCCATTTATAATTGCGGAAGAGCTGTCCACTTAAACGTGGGTTTTAAATTCGACTTCGTGACTGTTGTCTCCTCCTCCCTCCCTTTCTGACTGAAAGGGACTATCTAAGGTACCTGAAGTCAGAATCTCGCACTGAGGTGGGTCGCCGGGGTACAACATGTTTTGGGCTAGATTAGTGGTCTTGGGCTGGTACTGGACTGCAATGTCCCGACCTTGGAGAAGGAGGGTCCATCGTGCGATTCACTGAGAACTGACTGAGCCTTCCTTGAGATTTCCATCCATCAGCATTTTGATGGGGGTGTGTGGCATTAAGATAATAAGGGGGCTAAGTCCAATTATGAGGGAGAATTTATGTACCGCCCAAAAGACACTGAGAAGATTCTTCTCACAGGGCTGGAAAGTCACTGGCACTGATGTTATGACGCGTGAGGCGTAAGCTACGGGTTGGAGTTTGTCATGATGGTGCTGTAACAGTACCCCGAGAGGCCTGTGTTATCAGCTTAATTCCAAGCATTTTTTTAAAAAGAAAAGTCTTCAGTTCTATTTTTGTCACCATGCTGCGACATATCAGTAGTCTTGCTTAGAAGAAAAACAAACAGAAACTCCATTGTGGCTTTTCGTGCCAGCCCAGTGGGTTAATTCATCAATCCTAATCTCCTTTCTGTTACTGAGGGAAACCTCCACTCGAAACTTAAAATTTTCTTAAAATTTTAAAATGCTCAAAATATTTACATTCAACTCTGCAAAAAGGTGTTGCTTTCTGAAGTCTGGTGCAGAGAGTTATCTTCCTTTTCTCGCATTTTAAAAGTTTGACAAACACTTAACAATGGTACCAGCAATCTGTAAAGCAACACCACGCAATTGCAATCCTTCTGTACTCCACGCATAATAGCATTCCCTCCCTTTTCTCCACTGCTCACAGATTCTGGAATTGGTCAGAAACATTTTTATTTTAAAATACCAATATATGTGATTGCCTCATGTCCGGAACTAGAGCTTTTTCATACAGTTTAAACCAACCAAAATTCTACCATGGCCAAAATGAAAGTTTGGTTTTCACAGGTTAATTAACCTCAATAACTCCAAATTAATTCAAGCCAATTTCAAACTAACCAGTGCTAGTTCAAAAACTACAGACACACAGACAAATAAACATCTACGTGGTTTTTAGCATTCATTCACACTGAAGCGTCACACAAAATACATTTCATTACTTTTCAAACATCCATAGTAACAAATTCGATGTTCTATCTTCTTAGATTCATAGACATGCTTTTCTATTTTTTTCGTCTCTTAAACAAACAGCTTATTACCGTAAACCAATGTTTTTCTGAACCACAAATATACATTGCCATGCTTTGTACTTCCTTTTGGATCCCGCAGGGTCCTTCTGCTCACCTTGTTTCAGTGTTTCCTGAAAACTCTTGCTGTCAGCTTTCAGATTTTTAAAACTGCTTTTGCAGCTACTGAGGATCTGCTTCAAGTTCACATCTCCCAACTCAGTGCACTTTTGCTTCATTTTCTTCTCATTTTGCTTGTTATTTTCTGCCATAGTCATACTGGAGGTTAGATGCAACGTATGGAGTTTTTAAAATCGTTTTGGAGAGTCTCAATTTGATTAGCTTACTCTGCCAATTTAAGCCTCAATCCCTTAACTTCATCTGTCAATTTTCCTACATCTATCTGAAGTCCTGATATTTCGTGCTGACATTGGTTTTGTGAAGTTTTGTTAAGGTCTCTCTGCTTAAGTAATTCTGCATAACAGGCTGCTATTAAGACACATTTAGACTCTCTCTTCTTTACTTTTTTAGTTTTGTCGAAGAATTAGTTTCCTCTGGGAAATCCGGGTGAGCTCATTGTTTCAAGCCATCCCCTGACATTTTCGATCAGGGTCTGGTTACGCTGCTCTTCCCATGACTGGGAGGTTCCACCTTTTCCTGTCATTTCTTTTCTGTCTTTCTTAATTTAATTAATTTTAACACAAAATCGTCCCATCTGGGTCGCCAATGTTGCGCAAGCCGCAATTTCGCTCGTCGTGTGATTAGTAGTTACCTGCGATGGTTCCTGAGTTAAATATCAAATTACACTCTAGACAAATGACAGTATAGTTAATGTTCATTTAATACAGGAAAAGTACAAGACTCACTTATACTTTATAATTCTTCGATACAGAAAAGGTACAAAACTCACCACTTATACTCTATAGTTACTTAATACAAAAGAAGTATAAGACTCACAACTTATACTCTATTTAACTCTGCTGAACTTTGCAGATAGGCGTTCCAAAGGGTGTTCCTTTCCACTCAAAATACTTACTCTGTTCAATTTAACTCTGCTTAACCCTGCAGAACATCGTTCTAAAGGGTGTTCCTTTCCGCTCCAAATACTAACTCTGTTCAACTCTGTTTAACACAACTCTGTTTAAATCTGCAGAAAAGGCACTCCAAAGGGTGTTCCTCTCCACTTCAAATACCCTGTCTGTTTAACTCAACACTCTCTCATAGTTACCCAATACGTCCCGGGTGATCAATTCGGTCCTGACACTGTTCCTTCAAGAGTCGTTCCCTGGTCTCTGCTTCTGTCGAGCGTTAGTCCCGGGTTCTCGCTACAGACTGTCCGAGCTTGTCTATCTTTATACCTTTTTTTGTCCCTCAGTTAACCATATGTGTTGCTATTAATTGCCTGCTTGTTTCTACAAGATACAGGGACATTCTGCTGTTATCTCAACTTGTCTCTCGCCTCCAAAAGTTCTTACCAAGTTGGGAGTTTCCCTTCCCGTGTGCGACCATTAATTTGATCTCTGAAATCTTTCTTATCACCCGCCCCTGCTGTGGCTACTATCCGTTGGACTTCAATTTGTTATTCCTAGCCTGACCTTTTGTTCGGTCATTAGCAATTGCTGAAACTTTATTAATTGGCATTTGGCTTTATTATTCCGTGACTTTCCCTGATGGTTACAACTGTACCTCATCCCTTATCTCATTGACCCTGAGGTTAACACCTGCTTATTTTTTTGTGCAAGAGAGCTTGTTAGTTTTTTAGACCCCAAGTCTGAACTAACTTCTTAATCCTTTCTGATATTTCCACAAAAATGAAACAACTATGATTGATATAGCCAATTGGGAGGAACCAAGTTATTTGTAGGCAAAGAAAATGGTGAATATAGCCCAACCCAATCATTCAAGCTTCAGGCAACTATCTTAAATAGAGACAGGAGTAGGCCTCTCCAGAAATATTTCTAGTGGATTAATAACACTATTGTGGCAACACTGAGTAAGAATAAGTATTTTAAGAATTGTTCAATTCTTTTATGTTTTTTTATATTTCATATTTTAGTTTTATTGGTCATTTATTTTCTTCATGGGGGTCCGTCTGACAGTTGCACTCTGATTAGAGGATGAGTGGTGACAACAACAGGAGGAAAGATTTTTAAAAATGGCTCCAATTGCAGGGAGAGAAAATACAAGGTTGCATGTTCTCAGAAATCCTTACCTTCCCAATAGAATCTATAGGTCAAGCCTGCACGTCCCAAATACGTGTCCCGATGCAGTTTGCCAGCTCCAGGCTGGTGCAATTTCAAGGGCTCGGAAACCAACTTGACCGGCAGGAAGATAGGTCCAAGGGGGATGCGATTGCGGAGTGGGGGGAATCCAATGGCAATGGGCCACATTATTCTTGCAGAACATGCAAGAGCACTCTTACTCCTCCTGCCCCACAAAAATAATTTTAACATTGACCTTTTCAGACCTCTTCTGCTGTACCACCTGGCTTTACTGAGCAGAGCAATGGTGCATGCTTCATCCAGTAGGATGTTAGAATTGCATTGTTGTCTTATGTACTCATAGGATCCCAATTTATATAGATTAACGAGGCTCCTGCCCATCCCAAGATGGCAGCTCAACTGCCCAGCAGAAGGCCCTGGGAAAAATGATAGCGTTGGAGGAGGTTAAGTCCACCACCTTCATTTTAACTTCACTACCATCCCATTTCCACCAGGTGAAGGAAGTTAAAATCTCCCCTTATGTCATTGTCTTTAACATCATTAACATAGGTTTAGAAAAATGGATTTTATTTTATTGGAGCAGCTGAAGGATGGGGAAGGTTATACCTAATTTTGATATTCGAGAAATACAGGAATATTATATTGTGCTTACGGGGGAATTTTTCGGGGGGTCAGCGGATGCGTATGTTGGTGGGTCGGGTGGGAAAATGTTTTTTTTTGACAACGGGTCAGGAGCCCGCTGTCAACCTGCCACCATGCACCTTTCCCAAATATGGGTCTGTCAGCGTTGAACAGACCCGACACGCAGTGGTGGGGGAGGCAATTGAGCCAATTATTGGCTTGTTTAGAAGCCCTAAACAGTGATATTTTACTCACCTTTTAACTTTACCAGGTCACCCATGGATTTCATGCTGCTCCTGGACCCTGTCTGTTCATCTGAGGTGGAGGTTGAGTAGCCATTGAAGCAGATGATTGATGACAGTGTTAAATGTGTATAAAACCTCTCAATTTATACCTGTACATTATCCAAACCCAGAGACTCTTTGGTTTCTCCTCTTCGAAGACAGATTGTGCTTTATGCAGGCTGCAAGTCTTTGTAGCAAACTCTCCAGCCAGGCTCACTTCATTGCAGCAACCTCGCTCACCTTTGACAGAGTGTTTCTGTAATCTCACCTTCAATTGGTATCTGCTCCGTCAGGATGGAAACCATTTACACTCTGTCACCTTGGTCCTCAGAATCTGACCACGATGAACCCCAACTCCAGCATCACTAGGCATACCAGCAGCACCAACAACAACATTAACCTTCTCTGCAATCAACTGATGCTGCACAGGACACAGGGCATCAGCACATGACCATGTTGCCTCCCGGGACGCCAGGGATAGCCTCACCATCGTCAGATTTACTTCTCTTGATGCGGTACACACTGACTGCCACATGATGCTCCAGGTTTCACCACCCCACACCCATACCATAAAGCATCCCTACAATGTCCAAGCCATTTCTTTCACACTTATCACCATTGCGGGTGGTACCGTGAAGTCTGACCATTCACTGCAATTCACTAAGCCACTTCTAAAGATGCACACAGATCTGTCCAAGAATGCAAAATGTTGGAAATAAAGGTTTTTAATGTTTGACATCACATTAACAGAAACTCTGCATGAACATTGTATAAAACATCCAAGTCCCTAACCTTGTCTGTTGTAGTTGGTTATGATTTTACAAGTGTAAGGACATAAAAAAACGGTCACTAAAGTGGAGACAGACTTATGGTCACAAAAGTGGATACTGAAGCTGGTGAATTGATCTGACATGTAAAATGGTCCAGATTAAAAGGGCTTATCAGTATTAGGTGGTTCTGAGGAATCAAGAGATCTTCTTTATTCCGGTAAGGATTGTGATTGACCAATTATATGTAAAACTCGCTTATGCATGTAAAGCACGCTTATACACTCACTTACATTAGGTTAGGAAGAGGGAAGCAGCAATGCCTGATGGTTAATGAACCATCCGTTGTATTAACCTTAATACAGACTCATGGAAGCTTACATATTCAGCACAGAACAAGGACAATAACATGTTTGGGAACATAGATTATAGCAGCATGGGAACAGGATGACATTGACTGGTAGTTTTGACTAGAGTTCTTGGGAGAGGGATAAGGGGCATCACCCTGGAAAACAAAGTTAATCAACACATCATGAGAAACTGAGGCAAAGTTGACACCATTGAATAACACATTCCGGAAGGGTAACATGTGATGGAAGATGGACAGGTGGGGAAGAACCACTCAGAGCTAATCTGATAAGAGTCAACAAATCAATGTAACTTCGCTGATAGCAGTAGGCCAATTGATGGTTTTGTAGGAGGGTGGCACACCTCAGAAAATGTATAACTGTCATTACAAACTGTTGTTCTGGGAAGTGTTCATCAGAACCTTCCCGAGCATGCTCGAATAAAACTGGTTGAACCAAAGTTTTTGTCTGAGTGATTCCGTGGTCACTATATGAAAGGGCGAAGGGCAGTTGTCAATTCCTTTTATCAGGGAGTCCACCTCAAGGAAGAGAAGTCTTCCTTTTACCCAAACAACAAGGATGAGGGTGAGTGTGAGGGATGGCGAGTAAGATGGAGAAATGATACTGTAAATAGAGAGGGATCGGTGGATGTGCAAGTTAAGTTGGTGTTAGTAAGGGTATACAGGAGTAGGGTAGGGAAGTTAGAGTGATGGGGATATGATAAAAGGCACAGCAGGATGACGTTGAGTGTGACTTTGGAGTAACATTTTGTGATCTACTGAGATCATTGAAAGGTTTGTGCCACTGCCACCTGGTTGTCCTGACGACATCTCTGTTTGTGTCCTTCTGTGCAATGTGCAACCAGGCTGCGTTGGTCTCCTGGGGAGGTCTCTTCCGCCAATGGGAAGGGAAGAGAACCTCCCTGCATGGTGTGGCTCCCTCCATAAGCATATGGAGGGAGTCATGGGAGAGCCTGGGTGCAGCCATGAACCTCTGTGCACCTCTGTCAGTGTTTACAACACCTCAGTGCTTTAGAACACTGACAGCACAATTGTCAAACTAAATTTGCGCATGGTCTCTTTAAGGAAACCTCTGCTGAAGTATCATCGAATGATGTCATCAGACCTGCTTCTTTCAATTGGTCGTGAAACGCGCTGGGTGGGCTTAACAAGCCCATTCACTGTAAAATCATTTTGGGCAACGGGCTGGACCAGCAGCGAGGTTGGGACCCGCCTCCGATTTCACCTACCATGGATCTGCCGAGGTAAGAGAAATCGTGGCCTACATGTGCCGATGCTCTTTCACCCTTACAATGTAAATAGTGCAAGCATATGACAGTGATGTCGAATCACCCTGATGAGAAATGTTACAGATAATTACTTTATGAACATCCCAGGGGACTACATAATCTTGTTCTTTTGTACCCCTTGATTGCTTGTCTTCAATGTTCATCTATCATTCTTTCCTTTTGACAGAATCGCAATTGTTCCATATTCTGCAGGATGCAATAATGGCAAAATATTCATAGAAATTCTTACTTTTATTGGGTTCTGCCTCAGGGAAATATAGACATTGAAGTCCAATTTTCAAAAAAAGAATATGGACTGTATTTTTATTATTGTGTTAATGTTCGCCCCATTATAATTCTTTTGTGCTTTATTGTGGATATATTACAACTTAGCCTCAGTCTTGAGTCAGTCCTACAAAATAGGTAGCTCACTTCATCTATAAGAACATAAGAAATAGGAGCAGGTATAGGCCATTTGGCCCCTCAAGCCTGCTCCGCCATTCAATGAGATAATAGCTGATCTTCTACCTCAACTCCACTTTCCCATATTATCCCCTTTTCCCTTGATGCCTTTAATATCCAAAAATCTATTGATTTCTGACTTGAATATACTTAACGACTGAGCTTCCACAGCCTCTGGGATAGAGTATTCCAAAGATTCACAACCCTCTGAGTGAAGAAATTTCTCCTCATCTCAGTCCTAAATGACTGACCCCTTATTCTGAGATTGTGACCCCTAGTTCTAGACTTCCCAGCTAGGGGAAACATCCTCCCTGCATCTACCCTGTCAAGCCTGTAAGAATGTTGTATGCTTCAATGAGATCACCTCCCATTCTTCTAAACTCTAGAGAATATAGGCCTAGTCTACTCAATCTCTCTTCATAGGACAATCCCCCCCATCCCAGGAATCAGTCCAGTGAACCTTCATTGCACTCCCTCTATGGCAGGTATATCCTTCCTTCGATAAGGAGACCAAAACTGTACACAATACTCCAGGGACTAGATTTTTGGTCTTCTGCCACTCCTGTTAGTGCCCCGGAGTGGTGGCAATGGCGGCGGTAAGCACTTCTGGGCAGGCGGCCAGCTTCTAGTGCTCCGCTGGGACATTCGGTGCTGGTTTCGAGGGTGCGGAGCATTACCGCCTGGAAGTGGCGAGCCGGTGTGCACCGCCCCTGGTTGCGACACTGGCTCTATATTTGGATTGTGCCCGACCTGTAGTGCTCCATAAAACACCATGGTGGGAACGCCTGTAGAAGCTGGCGTTCCAAGCTGTAGTGGTTGCAGTGAGGTAGGTAATGTCGACCCGAGGTAAGTATGATTGATTTTCTTTTTGCGATTTATGTTGTGGTGGTGTGTTATTTATTGGGAATGTTTTTGGTGTTTTTTTTTCAGATTTCTTTTCCCCCCAAGGCCTCTCTTAGGCCGCTCCGTGGCCTGCTGTTTGGCTCGGGATTTTCACTTGCTCTGCCGGCCTGTGCAACCCCTCCCTGAGCATTCCGCTCCAAACTCAGGGCCCAGCTGATGAATTTTGCGGCGGCAGACACAAACTATTTGCTGACGAAAAACTTACCGCTCCGCCTGGATTAGCGGTGCAACAGAGTCTCACCATGGCCCTTTTTAATTGCATTAAGACCTTTTTACTCATACTCAAATCCTCTGTAATAAAGGACTCTTTGGGGTTCTACTGCCCCTTTGAAGTCCTTGTTGCCTCTTCGGCAGCACTCCACCACCCAATTCTCCTTGTTGGCTGTGACATCCTCCCTGTTGGTGCAGGAATCTGACTGGGAGCCTGCCTTGCATGCTAAGAAACCCCTGTCCTGCTATTACTCTGCCCCAAAGAGGGAAATTCAGTCCATGGTCTTAATCTTAGAGGCAAGGGGCCAGCTTTTCCTGTTATTGTGGCATTGTATTTGGGTTTAAATAATTATTTTGAAGAATACATAGAGGAACAGGGAGGATTGCATACCTATAACAGAGCCCATCTGATTTTCTGCCCATTAAATTTGTAAACATGAAAAATCTGTCCCAAAGAATGAATACTGCACTATACTGCACTAAAGTGTCTACTTAACATAAGATGCATTATACATCAACAAAAATCACTGTGATGCGGAAATTCTTTTGTTCATACAATAAATGCATTTATGGAAGTTTCCTTTGTTCGGCCTTTCTGGCAAAATCATAAATGTGTTCTTTTACATTAGTTTATGATTTTGCTCGAAATTCTAAACAAAGGAAATCTTTACAAATTAATTTAAAATGTCACTTCACAGATCGAACTTTGTGTGGTGGGATCACATATTGAGAACTTGGGTGTGGACGTCAGCGGGTCCCACAGGATTTTGGTGCATTCATTTTATGTGCTTATCCTTACATTTCATAATGTTGCAAAATGTGAAATGTGTTAAATATGACATAAAATTAATTGAGCAATTTAGAAAATAGAATTTTGCTTTATCTGCTAGTCACAGCAGGTTTGCTGCTGTTTGTAAAGATAAAAGATGGGTATAGACCTAAAGTCAGAACTGGCAGATAACCTTTATCAACTGAATAAAATAAAATGCGAGAAAAACAGATAAAGGTCAAGTCAGCTGCACTAACACCTGTCAAAAGGAGGCAGGTAATTGGTTTAATCGTCTGCAAACAGGTTAGCCATTCACACACCTTGGATATGCCCGTTCCAGATTGAGTGAATGGGGTCATTAACATACTGGGGATGGGTGACCAATGACTCTGGGCTCTTCAGAGGCAGTTGTCCCATTTTGCTGGGTGGAACTTCAGAGTGGCATCATACCACTCCAAAGGCAGAAGTGCAGCCCAGTCATCATCATAGGCAGTCAGTCGAAATCGAGAAAGACTTGCTTCCTCTCTTAAAAATGAGTTCTCAGGGACTGTACAGTCCAATACGGGAATTACAGTCTCTACCACAGGTGGGACAGACAGCGGTTGAATGAAAGGGTGGGTGGGGAGTCTGGTTTGCTGCACGCTCCTTCCACTGTTTGAGCTTGGTTTCTGCATGCTCTCGGCGACGAGACTCAAGGTGCTCAATGCCCTCCCGGATTTTTTTCCTCCACTTAGGGCGGTCTTGGCCCAGGGATTCCCAGGTGCCGGTGGGGATGTTACACTTTATCAAGGAGGCTTTGATGGTGTCCTTGAAATGTTTCCGCTTGCCGTGTAGGAGTTCCGAGTGGAGCACTTGCTTAGAGAGTCTCGTGTCGGGCATGTGGATGATGTGACCCACCCAACGGAGCTAGTCAAGCATGGTCAGTGCTTCAATGCAGGGGATGTTGGCCTGGGCGAGAACACTGATGTTGGTGCATCTATCCCCCCAGTGGATTTCCAGGATCTTGCGGAGGCAGCGCTGGTGATACTTCTCCAGCGCTTTGAGGTGTCTACTGTATATGGTCCACGTCTCTGAGCCATATAGGAGGGCGGGTATCACTTCTGCCCTATAGACCATAAGCTTGGTACCAGATTTGAGGTCCTGGTCTTCAAACACTCTCTTCCTCAGGCGACCAAAGGCTGCGCTGGCACACTGGAGACGGTGTTGGACCTTGTCGTTGATGTCTGCCCTTGCTGATAGTAGGCTCCCGAGGTATAAAAAATGGTTCACGTTGTCCAAGGCCGCGCCGTGCATTTTGATGACCGGGGTTATGCTGTGTGGTGGTGTCAGATTGGTGGAGGACCTTGGTCTTACGGATGTTTAGCGTAAGGCCCATGCTTTCGTACGCCTCGGTGAAGATGTTGACGATGGCTTGGAATTCGGCCTCTGAATGTGCGCAGACGCAAGTGTCGACTGAGTACTGTAGTTGGATGAGATGACCTTGGATCTAGCCTGGAGGCAATGTAGGTTGAACAGGTTTCCATTGGTTCTATAGTTTCGTTCTACTCTAGCAGGGAGCTTGTTGAGAGTGAGATGGAGCATTGCAGCAAGGAAGATCAAGAAGAGCGTTGGCACGATGATGTAGCCCTGCTTGACCCCGGACATAGATTGGGTCTGTGGTGGATCCGTTGGTCAGGATCATGGCTTGCATGTCGCCGTGGAGCAGGCGGAGGATGGTGACAAACTTTTGGGGGCAGCCGAAATGGAGGAGGACGCTCCATAGTCCCTCACGGTTGACAGTGTCAAAGGCCTTTGTGAGGTCAAAGAAGGCCATGTACAAGGGTTGGTGCTGTTCCCTGCATTTCTCTTATGGTTGTCGCGCGGTGAAGATCATGTCCGTTGTACCCCTTAGTGGACGGAATCGGCATTGTGACTCTGCGAGGAACTCTTCAGCCACAGGGAGAAGACAGTTGAGGAGGATTCTAGCGATGACTTTCCCAGTGGCCGACAGCAGAGAGATTCCTCTGTAGTTGCCGCAGTTGTGAAGATAGTCAGGATTACGACATCTCTGAGATCTCCCGGCATGCTCTCCTCCTTCCAGATAAGAGAGATGAGGTCATGCATTCGTGACAATAGTGCTTCTCTGCCATATTTTAGTACCTCAGCGGGGATTCCATCTGCTCCTGATACCTTGTTTTTCTTGACCTGACGGATGGCCTTTTCTATCTCGTGCAGGGCTGGGATTTTGTCGAGCTGGTGGCGTGTAGCATGCTGCGGGATGGAGTCAAGGAAAATCGTGTCAAAGGCAGAGTCTCGATTAAGGAGATCTTCTAAGTGCTCCTTCTAGCGGGCCCCGCCTGCCTCGGTGTCCTTAATGAGTGTCTCCCCATTCTTGGCCAACAGTGGGGTGGGGCCTTGGGTGCTTGGGCTGTAGGTGTAGGTGGTACCTTTTCTTCTGCCTTTTTAGCCCTACAATGCAAGTTGAATTTCACGCCTATCATACTTTGTTATCTTGGTACTTGTGCACTCTACCCATAAGCCTGGTATACAATATTAGACATAGCCAATTGAGCATCAAGCTACCTGAAAAATTGCTAGTTGTTCCATGTAAGTCCTTCCATCACATAGAAGGCACATTTCGATTATACAGCTGATGAAACGAGAGCAGTTGGAAGTCATTACCTGGAGACTTGACATGAGAATATGTACTCATATATCCAAGGTTCAACACTTTTCATGATTAATTTGGAAAGAGGAAACTCGTTGCTGAAGCTCTGCACATCCACTTGGTGGAATGTGCGTGTGTCCATCATCTGGTCAGGAGGATGATGATAATGTACTCACACATTTTATGGTGTGTTGTGCTGCTCACCAAACTTTTGTGAAGAGTTTCTGGTATCTGCTATTTGCCAAAAGAAGACTCAGACCTGGACCTGTCTTCTATCTAATGACCAAATAGTGACTATTCACCTTGGAGAGGTTGGAGAAGTAAATGGGGTCATCCTGAGGTTGCATTGGCTCCAGTATAACCAACCTACCGAGGAAAACTTGAAATTAAGTCAGCTCACAGTGCAGAATTGATAGTCTGATCCCCTTACATGGTGGGTGATATCGAGGCTCTGGGGAAGGTTCAAAGGAGGGCCGCTATAATGTTCCCTTGTTTAAAAGCCCTTATTATCATAGAAAAGCGTAGGCTTCAAGGAGATTTACTTAAAAGAAATATAGAAACATAGAAAATAGGCAGGAGTAGGCCATTCGGCCCTTCGAGCCTGCACCACCATTCAATAAGATCATGGCTGATCATTCCCTCAGTACCCCTTTCCTGCTTTCTCTCCATACCCATTGATCCCCTTAGCCATAAGGGCCACATCTAACTCCCTCTTGAATATATCCAAATGAACCGGCATCAACAACTCTCTGCGGCAGGGAAATCCACAGGTTAACAACTCTGAGTGAAGACGTTTCTCCTCATCTCAGTCCTAAATGGCCTACCCCTTATCCTAAGACTGTGTCCCCTGGTTCTGAACTTCCCCAACATCAGGAACATTCTTCCCGCATCGAACTTGTCCAGTCCCGTCAGAATCTTATACATTTCTATGAGATACCCATGCATCCTTCTAAACTCCAGTGAATAAAGGCCCAGTTGATCCAGTCTCTCCTCATATGTCAGTCCAGCCATCCCGGGAATCAGTCTGGTGAACCTTCGCTGCACTCCCTCAATAGTAAGAACGTCCTTCCTCAGATTAGGAGACCAAAACTGAACACAATATTCCAGGTGAGGCCTCACCAAGGCCCAGTAAGACCTCCCTGCTCCTATACTCAAATCCCCTAGCTATGAAGGCCAACATACCATTTGCCTTCTTCACCACCTGCTGTACCTGCATGCCAACTTTCAATGACTGATGTACCATGACACCCAGGTCTCGTTGCACCTCCCCTTTTCCTAATCTGCCGCCATTCAGATAATATTCTGCCTTCATGTTTTTGCCCCCAAAGTGGATAACCTCACATTTATCCACATTATACTGCATCTGCCATGTATTTGCCCACTCATCTAACCTGTCCAAGTCACCCTGCAGCCTCTTAGCATCCTCCTCACAGCTCACACTGTCACCCAGCTTAGTGTCATTTGCAAACTTGGAGATATTACACTCAATTCCTTCATCTAAATCATTAATGTATATTGCAAAGAGCTGGGGTCCCAGCACTGAGCCCTGCGGCACTCCACTAATCACTGTCTGCCATTCTGAAAAGGACCTGTTTATTCTGACTCTCTGCTTCCTGTCTGCCAACCAGTTCTCTATCCATGTCAGTACATTACCCCCAATACCATGTGCTTTGATTTTGCACACCAATGTCGTGTGGGACCTTGTCAAAAGCCTTTTGAAAGTACAAATACACCACATCCACTAGTTCTCCCTTGTCCACTCTATTAGTTACATCCTCAAAAAATTCCAGAACATTTGTCAAGCATGATTTCCCTTTCATAAATCCATGCTGACTTGGTCCGATCCTGTCACTGCTTTCCAAATGCGCTGCTATTTCATCCTTAATAATTGATTCCAACATTTTCCCTACTACTGATGTCAGGCTAACTGGTCTATAATTACCCGTTTTCTCTCTCCCTCCCTTTTTAAAAAGTGGTGTTACATTAGCTACCCTCCAGTCCATAGGAACTGATCCAGAGTCGATAGACTGTTGGAAAATGATCACCAATACATCCACTATTTCTAGGGCCACTTCCTTAAGTACTCTGGGATGCAGACTATCAGGCCCCGGGGATTTATCGGCCTTCAATCCCATCAATTTCCCGAACACAATTTCCCGTCTAATCCTTCAGTTCCTCCTTCTCATTAGACCCTCGGTCCCCTAGTACTTCCAGAAGGTTATTTGTGTCTTCCTTCGTGAAGACAGAACCAAAGTATTTGTTCAATTGGTCTGCCATTTCTTTGTTCCCCATGAAAAATTCACCTGAATCCAACTGCAAGGACCTACATTTGTCTTCACTAATCTTTTTCTCTTCACATAGCTATAAAAGCTTTTGCAGTCAGTTTTTACGTTCCCCGCAAGCTTCCGCTCGAACTCTGTTTTCCCCCTCTTAATTAAACCCTTTGTCCTCCTCTGCTGAATTCTAAATTTCTCCCAGTCCTCAGGTTTGCTGCTTTTTCTGGCCAATTAATAAGCCTCTTCCTTGGATTTAACACTATCCTTAATTTCCCTTATTAGCTGCGGTTGAGCCACCTTCCCCGTTTTATTTTTACACCAGACAGGGATGTACAATTGTTGAAGTTCATCCATGTGATCTTTAAATGTTTGCCATTGCCTATCCACCGTCAACCCTTTAAGTATCATTTGCCAGTCAATTCTAGCCAATTCACACTTCATACCATCGAAGTTACCTTTCCTTAAGTTCAGGATCCGAGATTCTGAATTACCTGTGTCACTCTCCATCTTAATAAAGAATTCTACCATAATATGGTCACTCTTCTCCAAGGGGCCTCGCACAACAAGATTGCTAATTATTTCTTTCTCATTACACATCACCCAGTCTAGGATGGCCAGTTCTCCAGTTGGTACCTCGACATATTGGTCGAGAAAACCATCCCTAATACACTCCAGGAAATCCTCCTCCACCACATTGCTACCAGTTTGGTTAGCCCAATCAATATGTAGATGAAAGTCACCCATGATAACTGCTGTACCTTTATTGCACGCATCCCTTATTTCTTGTTTGATGCTGTCCCCAACCTCACTTGTTTGGTGGTCTGTATACAACTCCCACTAGCGTTTTCTGCCCTTTGGTATTCCGTAGCTCCACCCATAGTGATTCCACTTCATCCAAACTTATGTCCTTCCTTACTATTGCATTAATTTCCTCTTTAACCAGCAATGCCACCCTGCCTTCTTTTCCTTTCTGTCTATCCTTCCTAAATGTTGAATACCCCTGGATGTTGAGTTCCCAGCCTTGGTCACCCTGGAGCCATGTCTCCGTGATGCCAATTATATCATAACCGTTAACTGCTATCTGCGCAGTTAATTCATCCACTTTATTCCAAATACTCCTCGCATTGAGGCACAGAGCCTTCCGGCTTGTCTTTCGAACACACTTTGCCCCTTTAGAATTTTGCTGTAATGTGGCCCTTTTTGCTTTTTGCCTTAGGTTTCTCTGCCTTCCACTTTTACTTTTCTTCTTTCTGTCTTTTGCTTCTGCCCCCATTCTACTTCCCTCTGTCTCCCTGCATAGGCTCCCATCCTCCTGCCATATTAGTTTAACTCCTCCCCAACAGCACGAGCAAACACTCCCCCTAGGACATTGGTTCCAGTCCTGCCCAGGTGCCGACCGCCCAGTTTGTACTGGTCCCACCTCCCCCAGAACCCGTTCCAATATCCCAGGAATTTGAATCCCTCCCTTCTGCACCACTCCTCAAGCCACGTATTGATCTGAGCTACCTTGCGATTCCTACTCTGACTAGCACGTGGAACTGGTAGCAATCCTGAGATTACTACTTTTGAGGTCCTACTTTTTAATTTAGCTCCTAGCTCCCGAAATTTGTCTCGTAGGACCTCATCCCGTTTTTTACCTATATCGTTGGTACCTATATGCACCACGACAACTGGCTGTTCACCCTCCCTTTTCAAAATGACCTGCACCCGCTCTGAGACATTCTTGCCCCTTGCACCAGGGAGGCAACATAGCATCCTGGAGTTGCGGCTGCAGAAACGCCTATCTATTCCCCTTATGATAGAATCCCCTACCACTATAGCTCTCCCACTCTTTTTCCTGCTCTCCTGTGCAGCAGAGCCACCCACGGTGCCGTGAACTTGGCTGCTGCTCCTCTCCCCTGATGAGTCATCCCCCTCAACTGTACTCAAAGTGTTTTTTTTTTCGCAGGGGGATGACCACGGGGGACCCCTGCACTACCTTCCTTGCACTGCTCTTCCTGTTGGTCACCCATTCCCGATCTGGCTGTGTACCCTTTACTTGCGGTAAGACCAACTTACTAAACGTGCTATTCACGTCATTCTCAGCATTGTGGATGCTCCAGAGTAAATCCACCCGCAGCTCCAGTGCCACAATGCGGTCTGTCAGGGGCTGCAGTCGGATGCATTTCCCGTACATGTAGTAGTCAGGGACACTGGAATCGTCCCTGACTTCCCACATATTACAGGAGGAGCATAACACATGTCCGAGCTCTCCTGCCATGACTTAACTCTTAGATTTATTGTGTTCCTTACACAGATGAGACTGCACACAGGGAGGTTAAAGTAACACTGACCTCAGTCTTTATTAAGACACTCCAGATTGATAAATAGGCCTTAGGGGCCGGCTTATATGCAGTGCTCCCAAGTGATGCTGAAATCCCTTGGGACTTCAGGGGATGCACTCCCTGGTGGCGGAACATGGGAGTGCATGCTTTACAGATACACAACATCACTCCCCCCACAAAGTCAAAGTGAAAACTATTTACAAGGTGAGGCGGTCGGGAGCCTTTCTTTCCCTGGTGGACCGCCTCGGTACAAATGTCTGTTCTGGTGTGTTGGCTGTGCCCTCGTTGGGCTGGCGTGTTGTTGGCCCTGCAGGGCTGTTGGGTGAGCCTGGCCTTGCTGGGCTGTTGGACATGATGGCTTCGATTTCCTGGTCTGGGGTGGTGTCGTTGATTCTTTGGGTGTCTGTTGTGGGCTCGATAAAGGTGGTGTCTGCTGTGGGTTGTTCAGGGCAGTCTGTGAACTGCAGCCTCGTTTGGTCCAGGTGCTTTCTGAAAATTTGCCCATTGTCTAGTTTGACTACAAACACCCTACTCCCTTCTTTAGCTATCACTGTGCCCGCGATCCACTTACGACCATGTCCATAGTTTAGCACATACACAGGGTCATTCAGATCAATTTCGCGTGACACAGTGGCGCGATCATCGTTTACATTTTGTTCATGCCGCCTGCTCTCTACCTGATCATGCAGGTTGGGGTGAACCAGCGAGAGTCTGGTTTTGAGTGTCCTTTTCATGAGTAGCTCAGCTAGGGGCACCCCTGTGAGCGAGTGGGGTCTCGTGCGGTAGCTGAGCAGTACTCGGGACAGGCGGGTTTGGAGTGAGCCTTCTGTGACTCATTTAAGGCTCTGTTTGATTGTTTGTGATAAGTCCTTACTATACAGTACAAATGCACACAAGGCCCATGCTTGAGAGAAGGTCAGTCTGTGACCTGTCCTTTATTTCATAGCACTCAAGTGCTGGAAGTGGGTGGAGCTTCCCCTTTTATATCTGAAGGTCTAGGTTAGGAGTGTCTCCCACAAGTTCACAGATCAGTGTTCTCACAGTGTACAACTTAGGTCAGATTATACATGGGTTACAATGCTGGTTGAATACATGACATCACCTCCCCGCCAAAGTCTTATTGGGATCACAGGTTGAGTCTATCTGCCGATTTACGCTTTCTTGTAGAGCGCCTGAGTTGGAGCTCCGGTTGTTGGGCGCTGGCCTGAGTGTCTGCTGTTTGCGGTGCCTCAGGCCTGTCCGGACTGCCCACAGTGACTGGGCTCTCCTCCACTTGGTTCCGGTGTTCGGTCACCTGTGGTGGAGTGAACTCTACATCGTGTTCTTCCTCTGCTTCTTCTATGGGGTTGCTGAACCTCCTTTTTGTTTGATCCACATGTTTACGGCAGATTTGTCCATTGGTAAGTTTAACTACCAGAATCCTATTTCCCTCTTTGGCAACCCCATTTGGGCCCTGCAGCATAGTTGAGGACAAAAACAGGGTCATTTACATCAATACATCGCGCCCTCGCATTTCTGTCATGGTAGTCATATTGTGACTGTCGCCTGCTCTCGACAATTTCTTTCAAAGTGGCATGTATAAGGGATAACCTAGTTTTGAGCGTCCTTTTCATCAGCAGCTCTGCGGATGGAACCCCTGTGAGCGGGTGTGGTCGGGATCTGTAGGCCAACAGGAGGCGTGATAAGCGGCATTGTAGGGAACCCCCTTGGATTCTGAGCATCCCCTGTTTGATTATCTGCACTGCTCGTTCTGCCTGGCCGTTTGAGACCGGCTTGAACGGTGCCGTTCTAACATGGTTAATTCCATTGCCTGCAATGAAGTCCTGGAATTCAGTGCTTGTGAAGCACGGGCCATTGTCGCTGACCAAGATGTCCAGTAGACTGTGGGCGGCGAACATTGCCCGTAGACTTTCTACCGTGGCAGAGGATGTGCTTGAATTTAAAATGTCACACTCGATCCATTTGGAGTAGGCGTCTACTACAACCAAAAACATTTTCCCCATGAAAGGACCTGCGTAGTCCACATTGATGTGTGACCAAGGCTTGGCGGGCCATGGCCAGGGGCTAAGGGGGGCTTCCCTGGGCGCATTGCCCAGCTGGGCACATGTGTTGCACCTGCGAACACAAAGTTCCAGATCTGTGTTTATCCCTGGCCACCAAACGTGTGACCTGGCAATTGCCTTCATCGTGACAATGCCCGGGTGCCCATTGTGGAGTTCTCTGATAAATACCTCTATGCCCATCTGGGGCATGACTGCGCGGTTTCCCCACAGTAGGCAATCGGCCTGAATCGAGAGTTCATCCTTGCGCCTGTGAAATGGTTTAAATTTGTCAGGGCATGCCCTGTACGTGGCTGCCCAGTCCCCATTCAGGACACATTTCTTGACTGGAGACAATAGCGGGTCTCTATTTGTCCAGACTTTAATCTGACGGGCTGTCACGGGTGAGCCTTCGCTTCCGAAAGCTTCAACAGCCATGACCATCTCAGCAGCATGCTCGGTCGCCCCCTCAGTGGTGGCTAGTGGGAGCCTGCTGAGTGCATCGGCGCAGTTTTCGGTGCCCGGTCTGTGCCGAATTGTGTAGTCATAGGCGGCTAACGTGAGTGCCCACCTCTGTATGCGGGCCGATGCGTTTGCATTTATGGCTTTGTTGTCGGCCAAAAGGGACGTTAGGGGTTTGTGATCTGTCTCCAGCTCAAATTTCCTGCCAAACAGGTACTGGTGCATTTTCTTTACCGCATATTCACATGTGAGCGCCTCCTTTTCTACCATCCCGTAGCCCCTTTCTGCCTGGGACAGACTTCTGGAGGCATTAGCTACCGGCTGTAACTGACCCTTGGCATTGACATGCTGCAACACACACCCGACACCATAGGATGATGCATCGCACGTTAACACAAGTTTCTTACATGGGTCATATAGTGTTAACAGATTGTTGGAACATAACAATTTGCGTGCTCTATTAAAAGCCCTTTCCTGGCTGTCCCCCCAGACCCATTTGCGACCTTTGCGTAGGAGCACATGTAGCGGCTCTAGCAGCATGCTCAATTTGGGAAGAAAGTTACCAAAATAGTTCAGGAGCCCGAGGAATGAACGCAGCTCCGTCGTGTTATGGGGTCTGGGTGCTCTCTGGATCACTTCCGTCTTGGGCGCAGTAGGGCTGATCCCGTCTGCTGCTACTCTCATCCCCAGGAATTCTACCTCTGGAGCTAAGAAGACGCACTTTGCCTTTTTCAGTCACAGCCCTACACGGTCCAGTCTGCATAGCACCTCCTCCAGGTTGTGGAGTTGTTCTTCAGTATCGTAACCCATGATGAGGATGTTGTCCTGAAAAACCACCGTCCCTGGAATCGACTTGAGGAGGCTTTCCATATTTCATTGGAAGATCGCGGCGGCCGAGCGAATCCCGAACGGACATCTGTTGTACTCAAACAACCCCTTGTGTGTCGTGATGGTGGTTAGCTTCTTCGACTCACTCGCCAGCTCCTGGGTCATGTAAGCTGAGGCCAAGTCCAATTTTGAAAAAAGTTGCCACCAGATAGCGTCGCAAAGAGGTCCTCCGCTCTCGGTAGCGGGTACTGGTCTTGGAGTGACACCCGATTGATGGTGGCCTTATAATCGCCACATATCCTGACCGACCCATCCGCCTTGAGCACCGGCACAATCGGGCTCGCCCAGTCACTGAATTCGACTGGCGAGATGATGCCTTCCCTCAACAGGCGGTCCAATTCACCTTCTATCTTTTCCTGCATCACGTACGGCACCGCTCTGGCCTTGTGGTGTACTGGTCTGGCGTCCGGGTTTATGTGAATACTACCTTGGCCCCCATGAAAGTGCCAATGCCGGGTTGAAATAATGAGTCAAATTTGTCCAGGATCTGTGAGCATGATACTCGCTCCACAGAGGAAATTGCATTGACATCGCTCCATTTCCAGTTCATGACAGCAAGCCAACTCCTCCCCAGTAGTGCGGGACCGTCCCCTGGGACAATCCAGAGTGGCAACCTGTTCTCCGAATTTTTGTGGGTCACGACTACCGTGGCGCTGCCTAGCAGAATGATCTGCTTTGTGTAAGTCTGTAGCTGTGCGTCAATCGGCGATAATTTTGGCCTCCTGGCCTTGGATGCCCACAACTTTTCGAACTGTTTGATACCCATCAGGAACTGGCTGGCCCCCGTGTCTAGCTCCATTGATACTTTGATGCCATTGAGGAGCACTTTCATCATTATCGGTGGCGTCCTGGTGTATGAACTGTATACGTGCTCCACATGAACTCGCTGAACTTCAGCTTCCAGCGATTTCCCCCAGCGTTCATTTCTGCAATTTCTGCAGGTATTTTGCTCACTTCTGCAAACTCCGGCTGAGTGTGTGCCTCCACGCCTCCAGCATGAGCTGCTGTTTGAAACAAAAGATCCCTTGCCAGTCGATCATCCCTGACTGCCCCTGTTATTGCTAGTGGCCATGCTTGCATGGTTTAAATCCCAGTTTCTTGTCGCCACTGATAAGTCCTTATTATACAGTATAAATGCACACGAGGCCCATGCTCGAGAGAAGGTCAGTCTGTGACCTGTCCTTTATTTCATAGCACTCAAGTGTTGGAAGTGGGTGGAGCTTCCCCTTTTATAGCTGAAGGTCTAGGTTAGGAGTGTCTCCCACAAGTTCACCACCTAGTAGTCAGTGTTCTCACAGTGTACAACTTAGGTCAGATTATACATGGGTTACAATGCTGGTTGAATACATGACAGTTTGTACTGCCCACTCTGCCTGCCCATTGGAGGCTGGTTTAAACAGGGCCGAGGTGACATATTTGATCCCATTTCGGGTCGTGAATTCTTTAAATTCGGCACTGGTGAAATATGGCCCGTTGTCACTGACCAGTATGTCAGGCAGGCCGTGGGTGGCAAACATGGCCCTCAGGCTTTCAATGGTGGCAGTGGTGGTGATTCCCGACATTATTTCACATTCAATCCATTTTGAAAAAGCATCCACCACCACCAGGAACATTTTACCGAGAAACGGGCCCGCATAGTCGACATGGATCCTTGACCATGGTCTGGAGGGCCAGGACCACAAACTTAGTGGTGCCTCTCTGGGCGCATTGCTCAACTGAGCACACACACTGCATTGCCGTAGACAGGACTCTAAGTCAGAGTCGATAGCGGGCCACCACACATGGGATCTGGCTATCGCTTTCATCATTACTATACCCGGGTGTGTGCTGTGGAGATCAGAGATGAACGTCTCCCTGCCCTTTTTGGGTAGCACTACGCGGTTACCCGACAATAGGCAGTCTACCTGAATGGACAGCTCATCCTTTCGCTGCTGGAATGGCTTGATTAGCTCTTGCATTTCAATGGGGATGCTGGCCCAGCTCCCATGCAGTACACAGTTTTTTTACTAGGGACAGCAGAGGATCTTGGCTGGTCCAAGTCCTAAGCTGGCGGGCCGTGACAGGTGAGTTATCATTTTCAAACGCTTCCATGACCATCAACAAGTCTGCGGGCTGCGCCACCATCAACAAGTTTGCAGGCTGCGCCATTTCCACCCCCGTGGTGGGCAATGGTAGCCAAATGAGAGCATCCGCACAGTTCTCTGGTGCCTGGCCTGTGGTGGATGGTATAGTTATACGCTGATGCCAAGAGTGCCCACCTTTGTATGTGGGCTGAGGCATTAGTAATTATCCCCTTGTTTTCAGCAAACAGGGATATGAGGGGCTTGTGATCGGTTTCCAGCTCAAATTTGAGGCGAAACAGGTACTGATGCATTTTCCTTATCCCGAACACACATGCTAATGCCTATTTCTCAATCATGCTGTCGGCCCTCTCGGCCTTAGACAAGCTCCTGGAGGCATAGGCGACAGGTTGCAACTTCCCCGTAATGTTAGCTTGTTGTAATACACATCCGACTCCGTACGACGACGCATCACATGCTAGCACAAGTTTTTACATGGGTTATACAATACAAGAAGCTTATTGGAGCATAAAATGTTTCTGGCTTTCTCAAAAGCAATTACTTGTTTTTTTCCCCATACCCAGTTCTCACCTTTACGCATTAACACATGTAGGGGCTCTAAGAGGATGCTTAACCCAGGTAGGAAGTTACCAAAATAGTTGAAGAGTCCCAGGAATGACCGCAGCTCTGTGAGGTTCTGTGGCCTGGGCGCATTCCTGATAGCCTCTGTCTTGGCGTCTGTGGGCCGAATGCTGTCTGCCGCGATCTTTCTCCCCAAAAACTCCACTTCTGTTGCCATGAAGACACATTTCGACCCCTTCAGCCGCAGCCCTACGCGATTCAGTCGCTGGAGGACCTCCTCCAGGTTTTCTAGGTGCTCGACGGTGTCCCGACCCATGACCAATATGTAATCCTGAAAAACCACCGTGTGTGGTACCGACTTGAGTAGGCTCTCCATGTTTCTCTGAAAGAGCGCTGCAGTCGACCGAATTCAAAACGTGCATCTGTTGTAGATGAACAGTCCCTTGTGCATGTTGATGCCGGTGTGGCTCTTTGAAGACTCCTCTAGCTCCTGCGTCATGTAGGCCGAAGTCAGGTCGAGCTTGGTAAACGTCTTGCCTCCTGCCAGCGTCGCAAATAGGTCGTCTGCCTTAGGTAGCGGGTATTGGTCCTGTAGCGAGAAACGATTAATAGTTACTTTATAATCGCCAGAAATCCTGACCGTGCCATCACTTTTGAGTACTAGAACAATCGGGCTGGTACACTTGCTGAATTGTAGTGGGGAGATGATGCCCTCGCGTTGCAGCCTGTCCAGCTTGATTTCCACTCTCTCCCTTATCATGTGAGGTACCGCTCGCGCCTTGTGGTGAATGGGTCATGCCTCTGGGACCAAGTGTATCTGCACCTTCACCCCGGAAAACTTTCCAATGCCTGGCTCAAAAAGGGAAGGAAATTTGTTAAGAATCTGGGTACATGAGGCCTCATTGACATGTGATAGTGCTCGGATGTCATCCCAGTCCCAGCAGTTTTAGCCCAGCCAACTCCTTCCAAGCAGTGTGGGGCCATCGCCCGGGACAATCCAAAGTGGCAGTTCGTGCACCGTGCCCTCATAGGTGACCTTGACCATGGCGCTGCCCAGGACAGTGTTGAGCTCTTTGGTGTATGTTCTCAGCTTCGTGTGGATGGGGCTCAGGGCTGGTCTGAGTGCCTTGTTGCACCACAGTCTCTCAAACATCTTTTTACTCATGATGGATTGGCTAGCGACCCTGTCTAGTTCCATGGCTATGGGTAAGCCATTCAATTTTACATTTAGCATTATAGGTGGACATTTCATCGAAAATGTATGCACCCCGTGTACTTCAGCATCTACCTCCTCTCTCTGAGGTTTGAAATTGCTTTGATCCACCATGGACCGATCTTCCTCTGCCACATGGTGGTTAGCAGTTTTGCAGAGCTTGCAGCTCGTCTGCAAGCTCGTTGGAGGTGCCCCATTGTTCCACAGCTCTTGCAAACATACTCTTTGAAGCGGCATGAATAGGCTGAATGGAAGCCTCTACAGTCTACAGTCAAAAGTTTTCATAGGTTGGTCTCATGGCCAATGCCCAGTACAAAAAAGTCTCTGAGCATTTGCTCCAGGTAGCCATCAAACTCACATTGTCCTGGAAGTCGCCTTAGCTCGGCGACGTAGCTCGCCACTTCCTGACCTTCAGATCGCTGGCATGTGTAGAACCGATACCTTGCCATCAGCGCGCTCTCCCTCGGGTTAAGATGCTCCCGAACCAGTGTACACAGCTCCTCATACGACTTATCTGTGGGTTTCACCGGAGCCAGAAGATTCTTCATGATGCTGTAGGTCAGTGCCCCGCAGACCGTGAGGAGGACTGCTCTCCTTTTTGCAGCGCTTCCTTCTCCATCCAGCTCGTTGGCTACAAAGTACTGGTCTAGCCGTTCAACATAGGCTTCCCAGTCCTCACCCTCCGAGAACTTCACCAGGATACCCACAGTTTGCTGCATCTTTGTGTTGGATTCGTATACTCGTCGCCAGTTACTGTGTTCCTAACACAGATGAGACTGCACACAGGGAGATTAAAGTAACAGTGACTTCAGTCTTTATTAAGACACTCCAGAGTGAGGAACAGGCCTTAGGGGCCGGCTTATATACAGTGCTCCCAAGGGATGCTGGGATCCCTTGGGACTTCAGGTGGCGGAACATGGGAGTGCATGCTTTACAGATACACAACAAGATTAGCTTAGAATGAAGCGATTAGACTGGGTCTGGTTGGACAGACTAATGGAACTAGCATTTAAGCTATACAAGCAAAGGAATTGTTAGATGTCTGGAGGTTTTTCTTTATGCAGCAGTTTCTCAACACTTGTAGCAAATTACTGGCTTTTGGGTGAATATAGATTTGCTGAAACAGTTTAAAAAAAAGACTGAATAAGTTACTTGCTGTGGCTAATAACACTGCATATAAAACGTAGGTGGGCCATTGGGTGTTTCCGCATTGTCACTGTGATCTCTTGGAACTTGATCACCTTGAGGGGTTGGAGAGGAATTTCCCCCTAAATATTTCCCTGAAATTTCCTCGGGCTAGAATTTCCCCAGCCTAACGTACATTTTAACACAATTTTTTTCACGTTAAAGGTGCTTTTTTGTTCTTAAAATGAAATGCACAAAATTCTCCAAAGTTTAAGAATGCCTTTTTCAAAATATCGGCAAAAAGGGGATTGCCAATGTGCAATGCAAAAAAAACCGCACCGCCTAATTTTAGCCATTCAGCGAACCCGTTTTGGGATGGAAAAAAAAATGCACGAGAAAAGCAGGCATTGCAGTCTCAGAAAGGTCGGTAAGTAAGAAGACCTGCAAAAAAAGGTAAGTTAAGTTTTTATTTTTGTAATGTCTGTAAGCTTGTAATGTTTGTAGCTCCACACTGTGGATGTGGACATATTGTGTACTGCAACTGGAGAGTTAATAATAAACAGAACCAGGCAGATTCCGGAGGCTTCCGACAGAGCTGCCTGCCATGTAGGAAGCTGTGTATGCTGTGCTCTGTGACAATATCACAGTTGGCATTGAGAATGGGATTTTTCGGATGATTTAAAGCTTAAATTTTGTTGGGGAAGGATTCAGCCAGCCGACAGAGACTTTGGAAGTTTCTGTCTTTGGAAAAAAGCTACAATATCCGAGGTAAAATACAGCACATGTTGCGAATAGCTAGAGATTAAAATGGCAGGTGTAATCGGACATTTGGGGGAATATAGACATGACTGGGAACTTTTTAAAGCGTATGTGGATTGGCTAGAAATGTATTTCACTGCAAGTAACATAATCAAAGTTCCAGACAATGCAGTCCAGAACCGGACTGTGTTGGAACGTAAGAAAGCGATCTTCTTATTGGAGACAGGTCCGGCATTGTACGAAACTCTTGTAAATCTGCTTGTGCCTGCCGAGCCAAAGGACACAACGCTTAAAGAGATTTTAATGAAGCTGGAGCAGCACTATAACCCCAAACAGTTAGAAATTGCTGAAAGCTATCATTTTGGGATTCGGAATCAAAGTATGGAAATATCAGTGATTATATCGTAGCATTAAAAAAGCTATCGATGCACTGTAATTTTGGAAACTTTCAAAACGGAGCATTACGGGATCGTTTTGTTTGTGGGGTGAAAAATGATGCAATCAGAAGGAAGTTATTGACGACGGATGACTTGACTTTTGAGATTGCTTGTCAGACAGCGAGGTCGATGGGCATGGCCGAACAACATTCCCGAGAATTAAATAATAGTTACGTCTTCAGTCAACCGAGGTAAATCACCTGCAGGTTCAAAGTAAAAGATGGTTGGGGGCCCAAAGTCTCAGAAACTGGAAATTCTACCAGAGCGTCGAAGTCGTGCTATAGGTGCCTGGGACAACACATTGCTCAAAGTTGTCCATACGTGAAGGCAGAGTGTTTCTTCTGCAGAAAGACTGGGCATCTTGCAAAGGCATGCCGACTGAAGGGTAAACCAGCTTTCAAAGCTATGAGTCCCGCGTTCAAAGCTATGAGTAGAAATCCCAAGAGACTACATAGCATGGAAGAACAACATCAGGACGAGGAGATGTTAGAGTTACACATCATCAGGAGCACGAGGTTAACGGACAGCGATTCGGAAAGCATCAAAATCCACATAGATGTTGCGGGATTCAAAATACCAATGGAAGTTGACACGGGTGCATCCATGAGTGTAGTACCGGAGTCGCTGTACCTCGACAAATTGCGTGATTTCCAACTGGAGAAATCCAAGATAGAGCTGCGAGGCTACTCGGGAGAGAAAATTCCTGTGGTAGATCGTATCACTGTACTGGTGAAATATAAAGATCAATTTCAGAACTTGCCTCTAATAGTAGTGAAAGGAGACAAGTCTGCCTTACGAGGAAGAAATTGGGTGAGCTCACTGAAGCTGGATTGGAGTAAGATTTTCTGTGTGGAAGTGAGGTTTTCATCAACAGAAGAGGTTATCAAGAAGTATCCGAAGGTGTTCTCTGAAACGGGCAGTCCGATCCAAGGCTTCAAGGCGAGTGTCAGGGTACAGAAGGACGCTAGATCGGTTTACTACAAGAATTCTGTACCATATGCACTCAAGGAGAAAGTTGAGTAAGAACTCAAAAGACTAGAGACTGAGAACATTATTTGTAAGATAGATCGATGTAATTGGGCTACACCCATTGTTGTTTTACCTAATCCGATGGTAAGGTAAGATTGTGTGGTGATTATAAAGTAACCGTAAACCAGGTTCTAGAGGGTAATGTCCCCAATACATTGCCGAATATAGAAGATTTGTTCACAACACTGACCGGTGGTCAGATCTTCTCAAAACTGGATCTTACGAATGCCTACTTATAGCTTGAACTAGATGAGGAGTCCAAGTCATGTTTGACTATAAATACTCATCTAGGCCTATATCAATTTAATAGGCTACCATTTGGCGTGTCTTCCGCCCCTGCCATATTCGAAGGGGTGATGAACCAGAGTTTGCAAGGTATTGAAGGGGTAGTATGTTATTTGGATGGCATACTAATTTCAGCACCAAATAGGAAAATACATAATAACATATTGAATGAAGTCCTCAAACAGCTAGAGAAGCACAGAGTACGAGTGTCTGATTGTAAGTGTGAGTTATTTAAAAACTCAGTAGAATACTTAGGGTACAGAGTAGACAAAGATGGTTGACATCCGACCAAGGAAAAACTGGATGCAATCAGAAATGTACCCACTCCCAGGAATGTCACTGAACTTCGATCATTCTTGGGTCTTTTGAACAATTATAGGAAGTTTCTACCAAATTTGGCTACAGTATTACATCCACTGAATGAACTATTGAAGAAACAAGTCCATTGGAAGTGGTCAAAAGAATGCGATACAGCATTCAAGGAGTGTAAAAGCAAATTGGTAGAGAGCACCATGTTAGTTCACTATGATATATCTAAGGAGATTAAGCTAGCATGTAATGCCTCTTGTGTGGAATTGGGGCAGTGATCTCTCATGTATCACGTAGTGGAGGAGAGACCAATTGCTTTTGCTTCATGCACTCTCAGTGCCAGTGAGAGTAATTGTGCGCAAATTGAAAGGGAAGCTTTGGCATTAATTTTTGGGGTCAAGAAGTTTCACAAATACTTGTATGGTCGTAAGTTTACCATCGTTATAGACCATAAGCTCCTAACAGCAATCCTCCATCCAAAGTCCCCAGTTCCAACATTAGCTGCAGCCCGAATGCAGAGATGGGCTTTGAGTTTGTCAGCATATACATGTGATATTGACTATAGACGATCAGCTGATCACAGTAATGCTGATGCAATGTCTAGATTGCCTTCCCCATCACAAGTTACACCCGATAGGGAAGAAGTGTTTTATTTTTCATACATTGATGAACTGCCAGTCACAGCTGAAGAGATTGGTAGAGCAATCAAACGTGACCCAGTGATGTCAAAGGTGTATGAGTATATTGCAAATGGATGGCCAAACCAGGTAACAGACAAAGATACACATCCATTCTTCATTCATAGGAATGAATTATCAGTCGATAAAGATTGTATCATGTGGGGTGCAAGAGTGGTTATACCAAATAAATTCAGGTCCAAATTATTAGGAGACCTCTTTGACCAGCACCTGGGAATGTGCTTGACCAAGAGTTTTGCACAGTTATTTATGGTGGCCAGGTCTTGATAAAGATATCGAGTACATCGTGAGTCAGTGTACGACATGTCAATCGGTAAGCAAGCAACCACCACCAGTACCATTACAGCCATGGAAATGGCCTCCCAGGGTGTGGCAAAGGCTACATATTGATTTTGCTGAGTTAGAAGGACAACAATTGTTCATTGTGATTGATAGCCATTCGAAGTGGGTTGAGGTGTTTTCAATGTGGAAAATAACAACAAGTAAAACATTGGACATTTTACGAAAATTATTTTCTTCAGTTAGCCTCCCTGAAGAAATTGTTTCGGATAATGGACCACAATTTCGTTCAGAAGAATTTGCACAATTCACGAGCAAAAATGATGTGAAACATACCAAAGTTCCACCATACCATCCTGCTTTGAATGGTGCAGCAGAGCGTACTGTACAAATTGTAAAACGTGCCCTCATAAAACAAATGTTAGATCCAAATCCAAGGAAACGACAGTTGTCATTGGATCACAAATTGGCTAATTTTTTGATTACATATCGAAATACTCCTCACACCAGAAGAGTTGTTTCTCAAACGACAGCCACGAACCAGATTCTCGTTGTTAAAGCCAAATTTGGCACCGTCCGTAGAAGAGACACAATTAAGACAGAAAGAGAATCATGATAGAGGTAGAGTAAAAGAGAGAAGTGTGAAATTAAACCAGAAGGTGAGAGTCAAGAACCATCACCATAAATGGGTAAAGTGGTTACCAGGAAGAGTGGTGAAGATATGTGGTCCTCGCACATATTTGGTAAAGATGTTTGATAATGGACAGGTTAGGTTTGTTCATATTGATCATATTTTACCTATAGACATGGAAGGAGTTGAAGGTGGGAATGATTCAATTATTTCTGACTCATCAGATAGTTTTGATACACCAGTAGCAAATCCTAAATCCAATGTACTGGAAACAAATGCAGGAGAGAATCAGAATGAAAGTCTGAGCATGAGTCAGATGAACAAAGAGCCTGAAGTTAGAGTGAGTTCAAATGAAAATCAAGGAAATTCCGTGGAGGAAAATGTTCCTCAGGATGAGCCTCGAATGAGTTTAGATTCGACACCATGTTTGGAAGGTTCTGTTCGAGAGCGAAGGTATCCTCTTCGAAACAGAAAACAAGTGGTAAAGTTAAATTTGTAAATATGGAAAAAAAATAAGTTTATATCCTGTGTTATGTATAAACATGAAAGTTATGTATGATGTTTGTTATAATAACTTCTTCATTAAGGAGGGAGAAGTGTAATGCCTGTGAGCTTGTAATGTTTGTAGCTCCACACTGTGGATGTGGACGTATCGTGTACTGCAACTGCAGAGTTAATAATAAACAGAACCAGGCAGATTCCAGAGGCTTCCAACAGAGCTGCCTGCCACGTAGAAAGCTGTGTGTGCTGTGCTCTGTGAAGATATTACAATTTACAAAAAATCTTTGCAGCAATTACTTAGTTAAGGGTCTCATGAATGTTTCGTGCTTTTTGATTTTTTGCATTTTGCAATTTTTTTTCTGTTTTTTTCCCCTCCCCCCTGTATTTTTGGAATTGATAGGCCTCGGGCTAAAGTTGGCGAGATCATGGTTTTTAACGGCAATCGTCGTGCAGCATCATTTTTTGAAGGACAGGTGTATTTGTGGCCCTTAAAAAATAGCGAAATTTTAATTCTTATTTCTTCACTAAAATTATGTTATCTATCAAATTTCTAGCCCTAGGGTTTTTAAAATCTGGTTGTTCAACTCCCTCCCTCCCACCTCAAAATTACAGACCAAATTTGATAGCTACAGCAATGAAAACGTAACGGCAAAATTGAAGAAGAGAAATATCAAGTTGGTGTTGTGAAAATCAGTCACCTGAGATTTAAAAATGTTCACATCTAAAATAAAAGAAGATATCTGCCTGCAATAGCTAAACTTAACACAGATCATTTCTCACTGAGATCAATGGGGAACAGAAGACTGTGTACTGTGGTTCGATGAATTCTCGATGGAAATCGTAATAATAGCCACTGACGGCAGTTTGTTCTGATAGTGATTTAAGCGATGCATTTTCCTATGAGGTAGGTTATATTGTGAGACCTCTGTGAGACAGTTGTGAAATGGATAGGTAAGGTAGTGGTGACACAGTCTCTTGTTACATTGCCTGGTGAAGATATCTCACTTTGAATCTCAGGTGACTGAGTTTCACTGCACCAGCATGATAATTCTCTTTTTCACTCTCAACTTTACCTTTACGTCTTTCATTGCTGTATCTACCAAATTTGGTCAGAAATTTGGTGGTGGGGGAGGAGGGGGATTGGTTTTGTTGAGGTTACTGGGGTGCAGAATGCCATGTGCTGAAAGCTCTATAAGAACATGGAAATTATTTGCTTCTGCCAATAATAAAAGGTAGGTTAGTACAATATGCAGTATGGTGGAGTTCAAGCTGAGGGATCCTTTAAAGTAAGACATCTTTGTTTTGCTGGAGTTGTCCCTGCTCTGCTGACTGTGCCACATGTAACTTATTTTTCAAGATTGTTGACTATAATATCACCCCAAAAAAGTGCATTAACATAAGCTATCCTTCTCTGACACTGGCTGAACCTAAACATAAGTCATAAACATTATTGGTTTATTGTGTATATTCCCCTTCCCGAGGGGCTTCCTTTTAAAGGAGGTACAATGGACCTCCCTTCACCCATCACATTCATCAAACTAGATTGTAAAAGGTTCCATGTCCTTGCTTTTCAAACTGTCACATTCCAGATTTGCACATATTGGGCCCAAGTTTCCACAGGATAAAAAACGGGCGCCCCTCCGAGCTGGGCGCCCGTTTTTCACGCCTAAAACGGCGCCAGAAAAAAAACGCGCTATTCTCGAGTGCTTTGCAGCTCCTTGTCTGTTTGGCGCAGCGCCCAGGGGGGCGGAGCCTACACTCGCGACGATTTTGTAAGTGGGAGGGGGCGGGTACTATTTAAATTAGTTTTTTTCCTGCTGGCAACGCTGCGCGTGCGCGTTGGAGCGTTCGTGCATGCTCAGTGTGAAAAAAACATTGGCACTCGGCCATTTTTGTAGTTCTTTGTAGCTGTTTAATTTTTGAACATTTTTTAATAAAAGCACATTGCCATCAGCACATCAGCACTGAGGCTTCCCTTCTCACTGTCTCCTTTCCCTCCCTCCCCTCCGCGGCAACAAACCGCTGTCTCCTCCCCCTCCCTCCCCTCCGCGACAACAAACGGCGGTTTTCTTCCCCACCCTCCACGGGAATGAACGATGGCTGAAGCACTTTCACACAAGTAAGAAGATGGTTTATTTAATCTTTTCTTTGCTTATAAATGTTTATTCAGGTTGGATTTATTTGTATAATATTTGTAGAAGTATAAATAAGGATTGATTGTAGAATTTAATGACTTCCCTCCCCCCCCCCCACCTTGTTCTGGACGCCTAATTTGTAACCTGCGCCTGATTTTTTAATGTGTAGAACAGGTTTTTTCAGTTCTACAAAAATCTTCACTTGCTCCATTCTACTTTAGTTTGGAGTACGTTTTCACTGTGGAAACTTTGAAATCAGGCGTCAGTGGCCGGACACGCCCCCTTTTGAAGAAAAAATTCTGTTCCAAAGTAGAACTGTTCTACCTCACTGGAACTGCAGAAAAAAAATGTGGAGAATTGCAATTTCTAAGATAGTCCGTTCTCCACCAGTTGCTCCTAAAAATCAGGCGCAAATCATGTGGAAACTTGGGCTCTTAGAATCAGCTCATATGTTCTCAATCAAACAGCCTGTGTGAAAACAATAATTTTCTATAGTAAAGTAAAAATGGATTTTGCTTTTCATGTTGGAACTGTTGGCCATATTTTCCACCTGATATACTTTTAAAACATAGAAACATAGAAAATAGTTGCAGGAGTAGGCCTTTCGGCCCTTCGAGCCTGCACCACCATTCAATAAGATCATGGCTGATCTTTCACCTCAGTACCCCTTTCCTGCTTTCTCTCCATACTCCTTGATCCCTTTTGCCATAAGGGCCATATCTAACTCCCTCTTGAATATATCTAACGAACTGGCATCGACAACTCTCTGTGGTAGAGAATTACACAGGTTAACAACTCCGAGTGAAGAAGTTTCTCCTCATCTCAGTCCTAAATGGCTTACCCCTTATCCTTAAACTGTGACCCCTGGTTCTGGACTTCCCCAACATCGGGAACATTCTTCCTGCATCTAACCTGTCCAGTCCCGTCAGAATTTTATGTTTCTTTGAGATCCCCTCTCATTCTTCTAAACTCCAGTGAAGACAGGCTCAGTCGATCCAGTCTCTCCTCATATGTCAGTCCTGTCATCCCGGGAATCAGTCTGGTGAATCTTCGCTGCACTCCCTCAATAGCAAATATGCCCTTCCTCAGATTAGGAGGCAAAAACTGAACACAATATTCCAGGTGAGGCTTCACCAAAGTCTCACCTGGGATATATTTGGGATTGCAATGTGGGATATATTTTAATAATTAGTATAGGTCATACATGCTTTACTTTTCATGTTTAAATTGTTTAGAAATAAGTTTATTTACATGCAGTTTGGAAAGATGTTTGTTTTATTTGATTTGGTCCACATTACCCTAGGACAAACCCATATTCCTGCAGCAGTAAGCCTATGTAGAAAGTCTAAAAATAACTTTTATGGATTAAGCTGAGCTGGTTTCTATTGCTGCTTGAATTGCTATCTAGACTGCTGCACCATGAAGCTTTAATAAGTGAGGCTAAGATGAAGTTTAAATTAATGTACTGGAATTGATTTGAAACTACATTCATTAAAGTGAATTAATTCTTCAAAGATGTAGACACCACTTATTTGTGGTCTCATTTAACTGATTTTAAATGGTACTTGGTTTAATATCTGCTGAGGTTAGCATTTACATAAAACATAAGAACAGAAGAAATAGGAGCATACAGCCCCTCGAGCCTGCTCCGCCATTTAATAAGATCATGGTTGATCGGATCATGGACTCAGCTCCACTTCCCCGCCCGCTCCCCATAACCCCTTATCCCCTTATCGTTTAACAAACTGTCTATTTCTGTCTTAAATTTATTCAATGTCCCAGCTTCCACAGCTCTCTGAGGCAGTGAATTCCACAGAGTTACAACCCTCTGAGAAGAAATTCCTCCTCATCTCTGTTTTAAATGGGCGGCCCCTTATTCTAAGATCATGCCCTCTAGTTCTAGTCTACCCCATCAGTGGAAACATCCTCACTGCATCCACCTTGTCAAGCCCCCTCATAATCTTATACATTTCAATAAGATCACCTCTCATTCTTCTGAATTCCAATGAGTAGAAGCCCAACCTACTCAACTTTTCCTCATAAGTCAAACCCCTCATCCCCGGAATTAACCTAGTGAACCTTCTCTGAACTACCTCCAAAGCAAGTATATCCTTTCGTAAATATGGAAACCAAAACTGCACACAGTATTCCAGGTGTGGCCTTACCAATACCCTTTATAACTGTAGCAAGACTTCCCTGCTTTTATACTCCATCCCCTTTGCAATAAAGGCCAAGATACCATTGGCCTCCCTGATCATTTGCTGTACCTGCATACTATCCTTTTGAGTTTCATGCACAAGTACCCCCAGGTCCCTCTGTATTGTGGACTTTGCAATTTAAATAATAACTTGCTCTTTGATTTTTTCTGCCAAAGTGCATGACTTCACACTTTCCAACATTATACTCCATCTGCCAAATTTTTGCCTACTCACTTAGTCTGTCTATGTCCTTTTGCAGATTTTTGTGTCCTCCTCACACATTGCTTTTCCTCTCATCTTTGTATCGTCAGCAAACTTGGCTACGTTACAATCAGTCCCTTGTTCCAAGTCCTTTTATATAGATTGTAAATAGTTGGGGTCCCAGCACTGATCCCTGTCGCATCCCACGGCAAATAGATACTGTCTATTTAATGTAAACACAAAAGATACCGTCAGACAGATCAATCATATGTCCAAATAACAGTCTGCTCTAACACCCTGCTCTACTTATAAACATGAACGTCAGTGAATTTTATTGCCCCTCACCAAGAAGACAGATACATTACTTTGTGTCCCTGAATGATCAAACTGAAAAAAATGAAGGTGAAAAATGATCACATCTACATGCCTATCCTTCCTCCTACTTTACACTATTCAGATAGGAAGGTATACATTTTAATACTAAGATAAAATAAAGGTAGATCAAATAGATGGAATGTGTTGTGAAGGACATTGGGTTCAAGTAGAACACAGATAAAATATAAAGAAATTTGTCCTGTGATGATATCCTTGGTATCCTTGGTTTCTCGAACAATTGTACCTTTTGGAGGTAATCGTTGGTAAACTGTGAGGCAGATGAACTGAACCTTGTTAACTTTGGATATTACTCTTATTATTAAAACAAGAAAGAACTTGCATCTATATAACACATCATGTCCTCAGGATATCCTAGAGCGTTTTAGAACCAATGGATTAGTTGTAGAAAATAAAAATGTAATTATTACTGCCAGTACCAATATCCTTCGATTACACAACAGCACAGAAACTAGATTTGTTTGTAAGAAAGTGTAGATTTTCATTAAAATATCATTCAACATCTTTGAGTCTCTGACTCTATTCCAGGACAAGAGCAGCGGGGGTGGGGAGGGCGGGGGTGGGGGTGGGGGCGGTTGGGATGTGGCGGGAAGCAGTACTTGACTCAGTACTTGGAAGGATCAGTTTCCTTCCTTTCCCCATTTTCCCCTGATTACAGAAAACCCATAAATTCAAAAGTGAAGAAATATAGATCCACACCAGAGGTGGAGTTAACCAAGAGTGAAAACAATAATAAGCCCTTTCATTTCCTAGAATTCGAGGTAATCGCTGGGGAATTGGGAATAAACTGTGAGGCAGACAAATTGAAACTTGTTAACTTTGAATATTACTCATTATTAAAACAAGAAATAACTTGCATCTATATAACATCTAAACATGTCTTCTGGACTTCCCAAAAACCTTTATAACTGTTAGCTATCTTAATTTCCAATGAAATACGAACTCCGGTTGTAGTTTTAATATAATTTTATTCTGGCAGCAGCAACAAGCTCTTGGCTTTAAGCCAGGCCTTTGTCCTTCTGAGACCACATGGCCAAAATGACTGTACTTATACCTGGTTCAATTTACAGAAAAGAACTCACCTTCTTTGACCTTATTGGCTCAATTAATAGTCTGTTAACCTTTAATTGGCTTGCTACCCAAAGGTCCTAAAATGTCAAGTTGATTGATGACTTAATGCAATGTGGTCTGTGTTTTTTCAAAACTGCAGCCGGGCTGCAGAGCTTGAATTCTCTATCAATCCCCCCTTTGATTCTTTCACAAACTGAATCATAAAACATCAGGTATCACTGATTAAACATTCTACAAAATAATTTCATACATGTTAATACAGTTTCCTTCTAAAATTTGTTGATGTGTTTCGCCACATTTCCAGACTAGTAGCTTCCACACAAATTTACACCAACCCGAATTCCATCGTGGCCACAATGGAAGTCTGGTTTTAGTAGGTTAATTAACCTTATTCCAATTTAATCCAAATCAATATCTTAATTCAACCAGTAAACAACCTTTCCTTAAGCATAACATACCTCTGTGCCACATACAGGCAGTCTGCTGGGACCTGCAAGGTGTCTCACATGCGGAACAGCAGCTGCAGCCGCCTGGTCGCAACAACATTTAATCAACATAAACAAACAACATAAAAGTAAAATAATTACAATGAATAGAATTAAACCTTCCACCAATGAACCTAGCCATTCAGTGGCTCCGCTCCACAAAGTGAATGATGGGGGTTGCTTAAGTTTTTCTACCTCCTTTTGGATATGCTCCGCTAAGTGGGTAATTTCTTCGGAGCTATCTGGGATATACGTGCAACACTCAGTTCCGAGTAGGGCGCAAGTACCTCCCTTTTCAGCCAGGATGTAATCAAGGGCCAGTCTATTCTGTAGGGCTACTGTGCGGATTGCTATAATTTCTGCATTGATTTTAACTAGGGCCTCTGAGGTATCATTGGCTACCTGTTCCACAACGGATGCCATGTTAATGGATTCCCTTGCCAGTCTGGCAGTCCCATACCTGGGGATCAGAATGGCAAAGAACCTCTCTGTTTCTGTGATAGCTCTCTTAGGACGGTGTAAATGTTCCGTCAGTGACTTTATATGATACATATAAGACACAATGTAGGTTAAATAGCAGGATTGCGTCCAATTCTGGGGCAGCCAAGGGTAGGCCTTGTGGCCACACACCCAATAGGTGCCATTATAGGCAATGAAGGTTAGCTGTTTCTTTGTCAGCAACACTCTGGGGTCTGTCCAGGCTTTTCCATCTGTTTTATTCAGAATCCCTGTTGTGTTAAAAACTCACACATCGGCCCAGTTTGGACGGTTCCGTGGCTTGATTATATTATAATTCCGGGAGCAGTTACTATACCCCATATTTTGGCCTCCTTTGATGTTTCTAATCAGACAGACCGATCTTCCTATTCCCGTTGTATTAGTGATAACAAAAAATGGGGGCCGTTTGTAATTATTGTAGCACGGTTGGTATCCCCCTTCAAAGGTAGTCAGATTGTAACCTGCTGACTTCCATTTACGTGCCCAGTTTTCCGTATCCTGAAACGCATTGCCTGTTTTGTTTTGAAAATTATCCACTCAGCCATTTCCGAGATATTCAAGGGAACTGGCCTCAAGGGAATCCCTCCCTTTGAGTGAATAGGAATATGCGCACATACCCAACAAGAGGAAATGTTACTTTGTTTGGCATAAATGTGTGACATATATAAAAAGGTATTTACATGTAATTCCCTTGCTACCCTACTATTTCCCTTTGGTGCAGAGGATTGGCTAGTAAGAAGTAGGCAAATGCCTAGAATACCTACAATCAGTAATACAGTAAATTTATACATTTTGGCAAAAAGTAATTGTCCTTATTAGATTTCAGCTTCAGTTACGGGTGCTCGTTTAACGTGTGAAGTGTGGATCCAGGCTTTCTTTCCTTGGACTTTAACAGCTGCCTGGGTGGTCAATAACACTTGATAAGGTCCCTCCCACTTGGCACCCAAAGGTTCTTTATACAACTTTTTCACATACACTCAGACTCCCGGGATGATGTCATGTCCTCCTTCGGGTGGATTACCCCAAGCTGCCGATACCTGTCGGGAAACAGAACTAATAGCATTGGTTAGGTTCTGACAGTATGATAACAAAGTGTCACTCATTAAGTGAACATCAGCTTTCCTTAAATCGATAGTTCCTGGCAGCGACATGGGTCTTCCTGTTATAATTGCAAATGGGCTTAGACCTGTAGTTCTGTTCGGGGTTGCCCTAATGCTACATAGCACTATTGGTAGTGCCTGGGGCCATGGTGTTCCTTCTAGGTGATATTTGGCAAGCCGTTGTTTCAGAGTTCGATTCATTCGCTCTACTTGTCCTGATGATTGTGGATGATAAGGACAGTGTAAATCCCACGTAATGTTCAGTAACCTACAGACTTCTTGGCAGACAGCACCTGTGAAGTGTGTTCCCTGATCTGAGTCAATGCAACTCGGGACTCCCCATCGGGGAATGTAATCCTTACACAAGACCTTTGCAGTGTGATTGGCTGTGGCTCTTTTAGTTGGGACAGCTTCTACCCATCTAGAGAATCTGTCGATCATGACAAGAATGTTAGTGTATCCTTGGCATGAAGGAAGAGATATATAATCAACCTGCAGATGCTGGAATGGTCCGACAGGGGCAGGGGGCCTCAGTTCGGGCATTACCGTGATGGGTCCAGAATTATTTTTCTGGCAGACCACACAGCGGTCTGCTACCAGCTGGGCATGTTTATTAAATCCCCGACCCCACCAGCTTTTCTGGAACCGTGCCGTCATCTGTTGTGAGGCCAAGTGTCCCCACGAGTGGATCTGTTGGGCTAAAAAAGGCATAAGCTCTTGTGGCGCGACTGGCTTGTCGATAACTCTTTGTCTCCGGACACCATCTTCACATAGCTTAATTCCTGCCTCAATCCATGTCCATTCTTCCTCTCGGGAGCACTCGCCTTGCATTGTTTGAAGGTCTCGTGTCAGAGTCCTGAGTGCTTTCAATCTGCACATCTGTGTTGGTTCTTCTGGGGGAACGCCCTGTGAGGCGGCATCTTTAGCTGCCTGGTCGGCTAGAGCATTTCCCTGTGCTTCTGTGGTATTTTCCTTGGTATGGGCCTTACACTTCAGGATGGACACTTCCTGAGGTAATTGTATGGCCTCTAGTAAGTCTTGGACTTCTTTTCCATTTCAGATAGGTGTACCAGCAGCAGTGAGGAATCCTCTTTTCCGCCATAACAGACCAAAGTCGTGAGCGACTCCAAAAGCATAACCTGAATCTGTGTAGACATTAGCTGTCTGTCCTTCTGCTATTCGACATGCTTCTGACAGGGCCCGTAACTCGGCCTGTTGTGCTGACGTTCCTGAGGGTAAACATCCTTTTGCCACTACCTCATATAAGGTTGTAACTGCCCATCCTGCTTTTCTGGTACCATTGTCAACAAAGGAGGAACCATCTGTAAACAGGATGAGGTCTGGGTTGTGCAGAGGCTCCTCTGCTGCTAAGGCTGCTTCTTCTATTTCTTTTAAAATCTCCACGCAGTCATGCTCTTCACATTCTCCCCCCTCTTGCTCCCTCGATTCTGACATCGGGAGCATAGTTGTGGGATTTACCGGGCTGGCCCAGATGATATGGAGATTAGGAGCTTCCAAAACTGCTGTCCAGTGGGTCCATCTAGCTGCCGTCACCTGAGACACTTGACAATCAGCTTTTGGTCGAGGACTAGACCCGCAGTGATCATTACTGCTCGACAAGTAGCTTCCATGGCCCTTAGGCAACTTCCCCATCCGAGGGCTACCGCATCCAGTTTTGCCGAATAATAGCCAATAGGTCTTTGTCGATCCCCATGTTCTTGTGTCAGTATAGCTGTCATGTATCCTTCTTTCTCATGGACAAACAGGGTAAATGGCTTACCACTGTCGGGGATTCCGAGAGCTGGCGCCGAACACAAAGCCTTTTTCAAACTCAGGAAGGCCTCTTGCTGTTCCTTAGTGAGGGTGATGGCTTCTTTAGAGGCACGTTTCCCCTTTAAAATATCATTCAATGGCTGAGCAAGCTGTGTGAAGGAGTCAATTCAATTTTTGTTAAAGTTACACAATCCCAGAAAAGACCTTAGTTCCTGAATAGTGGTGGGTTTTTTAGCAGCCCGAATGGCTGCAGTTCTATTCTGGGTAAGTTCTCTCTTTCCTTGTGAAATCTTTTGTCCCAGGTATACAACCTCTTCTTGGGATATTTGTGCTTTGTCGATGCTGGCTTTATGTCCTTTCAGCCAAAGGTGGTCCAGCAAAGCTCGTAAATCTTGTTCATGCTATTCTTCCGTGTTTGAAGCTTGCAGGATATCGTCTACATATTGGATAACTGTGGATGACAGGGGAGGTAATTCTCGCAAATGGCTTTATAAAGCCATGTGGAATACTGTAGGGCTGTTGTGGAAACCCTGCGGTAACCGGGTCCAAGTATACTGTTGTCCTTGGACAGTGAAAGCAAATCACTGTCGAACCTCCGGTGCCAGAGGCACCGACCAAAATCCGTTGGCCATATCAAAAACCGAGAAATATTTATGTTCCGGTTTGAGGGCATTAAAAATGGTGGAGGGATCTGCGACCAAAGGAGCTTTTTGATCAATACACTGGTAAGCTTTCCTATAATCGACAGTCAAACGCCAAGTCTCATTAGATTTCTGTACCGGTCACACGGGGCTATTGGAGGAGCTATGCGTTTTAATAAGCACCCCTTATTTCTCCAATTGCTGAATAACCGGTAAGATTCCCGCGATGGCAGTGGACTGATGGGATACTGTTTAGTGCATGGAGGCTTGGTCCCGGTAAATGACGCAGGCTCCATCTGGAGTAGGCCACAATCGTTCTTATCTTTAGCCCATATCGGGTGTTCCTTCAATTCTTCTTTCTTCAAAGTTCTAATTGACCATGTCACCCGACCATCCTCAAAATGCAACGATGAATCTACTTGGATTAGAACGCCCATTCCCAAAAGGGGTTGATCTACTGGGCCTATCCAGATCGGCGTGGTTAGTTCATGTGGACCCAGCCCTATAAGTACCGGTGTTGTCCTTTTAATTTCCATTTTATGGCCCCCAACTCCATAGGCTGTACGCGCCCGACCATCCAACGGCAAAACGTCTCCATATTGTAGAGGTAAGCATGTTAATACCGCCCCTGTGTCTAAAAGACAGTCCACATCCTTATCGCCCACCCTCACAGTTATATATAGCCCATCTCCCCTTTGTTGTATTAGTGCGAGGAGGGGGGCCAGGGTGGGCTCTAATCATTTTTTACTATCCCAAGTAACTCCTTCTGTTGTTGTATTGTCAGTCGCTTAGATGCTTCTATGAGGTCATTATCTTGTGACAAGCCTGGTTTGTTGGCTGAATTGTATCCCTGGCTGCGTCCTCTTCCCCAGCCACGACCTTGCTGTTTTGCCCTGCACGTCTTGGTCCAGTGACCTTCTTTCCCACAATAATGACATTTTCCGGGTAATTTTCTCAATAACTGTTTATCGGAATCCTGGGATTTCCATCCCACAGCCTGCAGGGCTCGGACTTTAGCTCCCATATCCCGATCTAATTGGTTACAACGATCCACCAATGCTGCAAAGGTAGTTCCTCTACCTTCCCAGTCCGGTAACACTAACTTAAGCATTTTTGACAGTTCTGGCTTTAGACAGGCCACGAAAGCTGCTTTCAGGGGTCCAAACACTTGTTCATCCATTTCCTCATCCATATTATTCATACCCGAATGTTCTAGCCACGTGCATCTAAACCGCTTGTCATACTCCAGGACCTCCTCTGTTCCTTTCTGTTGGCAGGCTGCAATTTTTCCCCAGTCTGTCTTAGCTGGACTGAAGGCTTGCAGCCAGTGTTTAATCGCCTCCCATCCTGCGTTTAATTCTTGCTCATCCTGCCCCAAAGCTTCTTCTACCTTGTCGTGCAATTTTCTTCCCTGTATTTTTGACACCATTATGGTCAAAATTTGCACTCCGTCCCAGGGATGAAGTTGATATATATTTCTTAAGTGGTCCAATTGGTTTTCACTCCCCCTTTCTTTGGATTGGGCAATTCCTTGAAACTTATCAATTTTCTCTGGGTCTGCCGGATCATGAAATACGTATTCTGCATACACCCTTTTCCTCATTTTTTTGGTTCCGCCCTCATTCGCAGTCTCTTTTGACTTGACTACAACTCGTCTTTTTTTAAACGGGGCAAAGCGCACCCCTAATTCTTCATCCTCCGACCCTGTATCATCAGAGGATTCAGAATCCGTATCTATTCCTTGGTCGTGTCTTCGGGTTTGCGCTTTTAATTTATCCAAACATGGGTACCCTGGGAATTGACCAATACATTTTCCTTTTCCTATTATTGTCTCTTGACCTAATGATTTTTTCCATTCTTTAATTTCACCTTTAAGATCTTTAACTTCCGCTTCCGATTTTTCAAGTTCAAGTCTTGTCTGTCGCAGCTGTGCACAAACAGCTTGCAATTGGTCCTTTGTACTGGTCAGTTCTCGATCATGTTGGGAACGCATTATAATTTCATTCCGCTTTCGGATCTGTCCCATAATGGCTAGGGACCATCTAGTTCACTCTTTATTTTTCATACGGGTCGTTTTTCCCCAGACCCTTTTAATCTCGTCCAAGGACCATTGTCCTTTGGAGGTACCGTATTTTTGTTCGATCTTAATACAGGTTTTAGATAAGTTGAATTGTTGCTCTATGTATTCTTTCAACTGTTTGAGGATTTCATCTATCGAAACCTCAGATGGTGCCTGCCCACCTTTAACAGTTGTCGGCAATTCTTTGCTCTTATCTACTGCTGCCATAATACTGATTTCTTTACTGGGGTCTCGAGTCGTAGGCTTTCCAGCCGATTAGTGAATCGGTGATTAATTAACTAACACACCGCCGAAGTTAGACGTCGATGGGACCTCGAGCCGAATACCAACCAGAGGGTTCGCTAACCGGAGAGGTGAATTTAGACTTTTGACCGAGGACTTTTATAAAGAGGAGTCCTTACCTCAGTATGTAGGTCCGATGTCCAAAATTCAGTTTCTTCCCTCAGCGATCGTGTTCGTGACGCCAAAATTGTTAGATCTCTTAATTTCCAATGAAATACGAACTCCGGTTGTAGTTTTAATGTAATTTTATTCTGGCAGCAGCAACAAGCTATTGGCTTTAAGCCAGGCCTTTGTCCTTCTGAGACCACATGGCCAAAATGGCTGTACTTATATCTGGTTCAATTTACAGAAAAAAACTCGCCTTCTTTGACCTTATTGGCTCAATTAATAGTCTGTCAACCTTTAATTGGCTCGTTACCCAAAGGTCCTAAAATGTCAAGTTGATTGATAACTTAATGCAATGTGGTCTGTGTTTTTTCAAAACTGCAGCCGGGTTGCAGAGCTTGAATTCTCTATCAATAACCAATGGATTAGTTTTGAAGTGCAGTCACGGTTGTTAAGTAGCTATAATGAGCTTTGCTTGTCAAAAAGAGAATTAGGTCAGAAGCGGTGAGGAGTGGAGGTTGGAAGTAGCTTGGAGCAAAGGTCGGAATCGGGGAGAAGCGGAGTTTGGAAGCGGCATGGAGTGGAGGTCAGAAGCAGCGCGGAGCAGAGGTTGGGACTGACGAGGTCCGGAGGTCGCTATAGGCGAGATCTGGAGGTCGGGGCCTCCAGAGGTGGAGCAGCGTGGACAAGACCAAGGGAAGGCGCAGCACGGGGCTATAGCGAGGCTGTGAGGTCGTGAGGCTCACATTGCACACTATGAATTCCATGTAGAGAGAAGTCCTGTGGGAAGGAGGAAGGAAGGAGGACAGTAGGAGTATGTTTGAGTTTGTGTGTATGTATTGGCACATGCGACGGATTCTGGTCTCCAGTTGTCTTGGATCCTCTTGCCACTGGACCAAGACCTTGCTCCGTCAAGCTGGGCGGTGGCTGGTGTGCAACAGCCAACCCACGTTAAAAGAATTCGCGCACAGGCATCTTCTACTGTTTAAAATGAGTTCATCAGTCACCTGAGTACTCATTTTTAGTGTGGAAACAAGTCATCCTCGACCCT
Source organism: Pristiophorus japonicus (assembly GCF_044704955.1). Taxonomy (NCBI): domain Eukaryota; kingdom Metazoa; phylum Chordata; class Chondrichthyes; family Pristiophoridae; genus Pristiophorus; species Pristiophorus japonicus. Next base: position 233,306,759 of record NC_091978.1, read on the forward strand.
GAGGGACTGCCTATGATGATGACTGCAATTCATTATAAGATGAAAATAGAACCTCTGAAAATTCTTTGACAATTTTGAATGGTACCAAATAATTATGTTGAGTATCGTATTCTAAACTGTTCTCTGGAATCTAATAGAATATTAACAGTTTGTTGGGGAAAGAATTCTCTGAACGCTACAAAATAGTAAACTGTGTCGTACAGTGCATTGTAACACAGCTATTTAACTTTTGGCCAAGGTTCTAGGATTGGGTCCAACTCAGACAGCAGGAATGAAACTTTGCTCTCTGTAAGCTTAAAATAGCATTCCAAAGTCATGTTTTAAAGTTTATTAAGAATGAGTTAAAATGAAATATTGTCATTTTCTTCCCTCGTGCTTAAAATGCTTGAATCACTGGGATCTGTGTGAAGTTATGGTTCTATACCTTTTCATTTGATGCAATTTGAAGCGCAAGATCATTTTGCACTTTTAAAGGCATGAATTACTCTTTACTTAACAACCTGAGGTAGGTGTGTACTCGGTAGCATCTAATTAAATGTTTCAGTCTGTAGATCAAGATAAGGTAATCTAAACAATATTATTACCAGGATTAGTGAAATGTTGCAGTGTTTTTTTAGTAAAGTCTATGGCACAATTTTCCCACATCTACGTATTTTTGTTCCTCACTTCAGCAAAACTGGTTAAGTACATGGGCACATTAAAATAAATGCCGATTTATTCAATAAGAAATTACTTTATGAACCATCACATAGGAAAAGGGGAGGTGCAACGAGACCTGGGTGTCATGGTACATCAGTCATTGAAAGTTGGCATGCAGGTACAGCAGGCGGTGAAGAAGGCAAATGGTATGTTGGCCTTCATAGCTAGGCGATTTGAGTATAGGAGCAGGGAGGTCTTACTGCAGTTGTACAGGGCCTTGGTGAGGCCTCATCTGGAATATTGTGTTCGGTTTTGGTCTCCTAATCTGAGGAAGGACGTTCTTGCTATTGAGGGAGTGCAGCGAAGGTTCACCAGACTGATTCCCGGGATGGCAGGACTGACATATGAGGAGAGACTGGATCGACTGGGCCTGTATTCACTGGAGTTTAGAAGGATGAGAGGGGATCTCATAGAAACATATAACATTCTGACGGGACTGGACAGGTTAGATGCAGGAAGAATGTTCCTGATGTTGGGGAAGTCCAGAACCAGGGGATATAGTCTAAGGATAAGGGGTAAGCCATTTCGGACTGAGATGAGGAGAAACTTCTTCACTCAGAGAGTTGTTAATCTGTGGAATTCCCTACCGCAGAGAGTTGTTGATGCCAGTTCATTGGATATATTCAAGAGCGAGTTAGATATGGCCCTTACGACTACAGGGATCAAGGGGTATGGAGAGAAAGCAGGAAAGGGGTACTGAGGTGAATGATCAACCATGATCTTATTGAATGGTGGTGCAGGCTCGAAGGGCCGAATGGCGTATTCCTGCACCTATTTTCTACTTTTGCTATGTTTCTATGCATCAGTCTGTTCAGAAATTAAGATACTTTGGAAGCCGACCATTTGATTAATTTCTCCCATGCATGTAACAAGGCTCTGTGATGCAGTGGTGTGTTACAAGTGCAGATGCTATCTGGCTGCTATTTTATAAATTGAAGTACATCTTTTTTGTGGGCATCACAAGCTGATGAAAATATTTGTTTGTGGCATTGGAAATGACATAATGGAACTGATTATGACTTCCCCACCATTTGTCCATGTCTACCCTATCAAAATTCTTTTTAACATTTTAAACACATCGATCAATTGAACTCTCAATTGTCTATTCTCAAAGGAATACGAGCCAAGTTTATTCAACCAGTGTTCATAATTGAACACTCTAAGCCCTGGCATTACTCTGGTGAATCCCCATGTACACTGATAACACCCAGCTCTACCTCACTGCCACTTCTCTCGACTCCTCCACGGTTTCTAAATTATCAGATTGCTTGTCTGACATCCAGTTCTGGATGAGCAGAAATTTTCTGCAATTAAATATTGGGAAGATCGGTCCCTGCCACAAACTCCGTTCCCTAGCCACTGACTCCATTCCTCTCCCCAACTTCTGTCTGAGGCTGAAGCACACTGTTCGCAAACTTGGTGTCATATTTGACCCTGAAATATTTCGACCACATATCCGCAGCATAATTAAGACTGCCTATTTCCACCTCCGTAACATCACCCATCTCCACATTACAACAGCGACTACACTTCAAAAGTACTTCATTGGCTATAAAGCACTTTGAGCCGTCCTGTGGTCATGAAAGGTGCTAAATAAATGTAAGTCTTTTTCTTTTCCATCCCCTTGCCTTAGCTCATCCACTACTGAAACTCTCATCCATGCCATTGTTACGTCTAGACTTGATTATTCCAATGCACTCCTGGCTGACCTTCCACATTCTATCCTATGTAAACTTGAGGTCATCCAAAACATGGTTGCCCATGTCCTAACTCGCACCGTCCTGCTCACCCATCCCCCCCATGTTCGCCGACATACATTGGCTCCCGGTTTTAAAATTGTCATTCTTGTTTTCAAATCCCTCCATGGCCTCGCCTCTCCCTATCTCTGTAATTTCCTTCAGCCTCACGACCTCCCTGGATATCTGTGCTCCTCTAATTCTGCCCTCTTAGAACATAAGAACATAAGACATAGGAGCAGGAGTAGGCCATTTGACCCCATTTAATAAGAGCATGGCTGATCTGATCATGTACTCAGCTTCTCTTCCCTGCCCGCTCCCCATAACCTTTATTCCGCTATCATTCAAAAATTTGTCTATCTCTGCCTTAAATATATTCAATGACCTAGCCTTCACAACTCTCTGTGATGGAGAATTCCATAGATTTACAACCCTCTGAGAAAAAAAATTCCTCCTCATCTCAGTTTTAAATGGGTGGCCCCTTATTCTGAGACTATAGGCTAGATTTTACTCTTTTGTGCTTATCGCCCAAAAATGGGCATTATTTCCGGCATGGGTGGTAAAAATGGGTTTTCAGATCACCAGCTTCTCGCCCCTTCTCAAAACACCTAGTCTCCATTTTTGAAGTTGGGCATTACCACGAGCGATGTGAAATGGGTGGTAGTATTAAATCTCGTTGACCTTCTGCCGTAAAGTGTCGCCGTCCTTAGCAACGACATGGCAACGCTTGATTCCCGTTATTCAGGAGGTCAAGGATCATCATGAGATGTGCAGAAGAGGAGACAGAGAGAGAGGGCACTGAGAAGTACTGAAGGCGTGTGTGGGTGTGGTGTGGCTGCTTTGGGAGGAAGGAGGGAGAGTGTAGAGCTGTACAGCAAATAGGGAAACAAAAATTAGCTGTTACCAGCCAGATATTTGCCCGAATTTGGCCTATAATGGAGGGAGAGGAGGAGGCATCACAGCACGGTGTGGAGACTGATGCTGGGAGGTGGGAGAGGAGCACATTGGAAGGCGCAAAAGAGCGAGGTGTTTCTCGGACGATGCAAATGCCTCCCTCCTGCAGGAGATCGAGTTACGCTGGGGTGGTTTGACACAGGGAGAGCGTGGGAAGCCCATCCCAAAGGCCTACTAGAAGATATGGACTGAGATAGCAGAGGTGGTCTCGTCGGTGACCAATGAGGTGCGTGAGGGCAACCAATGCCGCAAATGATGGAACGACCTTGTGGGATCCGCAAGAGTAAGTATTACATTTATTTACATGTACTTATTTATTTATATAATTTGATTTGTGACAGTCATGAGTGACTATCAGCAGATGTGAGATCTTCCACTTTTACCGGGAATGTTTTACTCAAAGCCTGCGGTCACGCTGCACATCTTTAGGTAAAGAATGATAATTATCATAATAAGCATGATTACATCTGTTGGTTATGTGTTGTATCAGTCTCTGTGACAGTACCTAGCAATAATATCACACAATGATCTCATGCCATGTCATCCCGTCACCTTTTACAGAAGAAGCTATCGACGATGAGGTCCATGCAGAGGCGAACGGGTGGTGGGGGGGGGACATCAGTCCCCTGTGACATCACTGATATGGAGGAGCGGGTGCTCGCACTCGTGGGGAAGCACACTCGGATGGCCACGGAAGCATCTGCAGACCCTGAAGTGATGCCACGTGAGTAAAGCTTATACCATTGCGTGATGTAAAGTCAATAGATGCCACTCCCACTCATATCCGAACAATCATACATGATAGATGATTTCTAAAATTGTCCTATAAATAATGCTGGCCTAATGAAAATCATTGCAATGCAAATGTGTTGATGGTCATGAAATGTGATGTCTGTGATGATTTTGATAGCGGTGTTGCTTTTGTCGTGCATATGCTGTGTGTAGCGCTGGACTCACCTTGTGACCCTAGCACCCCCTTCTCCTCTAATAACCTCATTTGTGTTTTGCAGCTCAGTCAGCAGCACGGCCCCAGGCAAGACCACAGAGGCCAGAAGGGGGGGGGGGCGGGGCAGGAGTCGGCGGATGATCCTACATCTGGTGCTGAGGAGCTCCGATTCTCGCCCGTCAATCCACTGGGTCTGTTCTCTACGGATGAGAGTGCGGACTTCGAGGAACCTGCATCACCACGCTCCAGAAGCCATTCCATCCCAAGGCCATCTAGTGGACCTCCGATCATTCCCGCCTCCACTCTGGAGGTACCGGCCCTAAGCACCTCGCCACACAGCACCCCATTTGTCCGCAGGACGACGCCGACCCCGCGGAGACCTCATGGACGTGGCAGGTCTGGTCCATGAGTGCCACATGAGAGCGGAAAGATGTAGTCATTGGTGACCAGCTCATCGAAGCATTGGGGGGCATATCCTGACAGCTGGCCACCATGACTGAGTACATTCCGCAAATGGCGAAGGCCCTGGATGCGATAGCTAGGAACACTGCTGGCACAGGCCTCCCAGTGGTCCTAGAGCACGGCACTCCACCCCTAGGTTCTGCACCACCATGGCGAACGACAGATGAGAGAAAGGACCAAGATCCTGCTTCTGCATCAGAGAATGTTGCCCCCTCGGCACCCCCTGCTCCCGTACCCATCCAACCACCGCCTCTGCCTTCATCCCCCCCAATGAGGCACTGCCTGAGGAGCTCCTCGGCCAGGCAGCGTGGAGTGAGGAGGGGTAGGGGTAGAGGTGGGGAGAAGAAAAGTGAGGTGCATGTCCGTAGGTGATGGCTGTGTTATATCTTCATCTGGGTGTATGCAATTTGTTGTGATGTATGGGGGGAGGGGGCCACCTTCCTGCTTTGCATTTGTATTCTGTGTCGCTGGACATGTTGAACATTTGATTGATGTCAATGGTCGAAAAAGTGGGGTATGGGTGGGGGTTGGGTTTTTTTACCTGTGATATTTATGATTTCAGACCAATGGTGATATAAAATTTTTTTTATTGAACATAACTTTGTTGCGCATTGTCTCAGGTAGCTGGACCATTACACACTGGTGATTCCTTAACATGAAAGGGTTAAAAAAAAATTAACTTCAATCAACGTAAGCTTTAACTGGCACCAAGGTGATGGGCGCCATTGATGTCTGAGCTGTACACACAGCAGTGTGTCAGCATTGTCACTCACAGCAATGTTCTTTCAGGCAAATCGTTCAGATATCAGCTCCTGATGTAAGAGTCTTGCAGCTATATAGCCACCATGGGCCCTTTCCTGTGCTCTGGAGGGGATTGTGGGTATGGTTGCATAATCAGCCTGATTGTCTGGCCCTAGGTCAGCGTCCAGCCCCTCATCCTCCTCTTCCTCTCCTGAGGTGGAGCATCAGTCCCTTCTGGCCATTCTTGGCCCCTCCTGATAGGCAGATTGTGCAGCATGGAGCACATGACCACGAATTTACCTATTGCTCAGGGTTGTATTGTAGCTCCCCTCCTGAGCGGTCCAGACATTTGAAGCACTGCTTATGCACAGTTATTGTTTCCTGGACCACATTGCGTGTGTCTCTGTGGCTCTGGTTGTATCGCTTCTTGGCCTCGGTGTAGGTGTCACGCAAGGGGGTCATCAGCCAGATGGCTGACTCTTAAAGATGTCAGAGACAGCACTCTCACGCAGGATGTGAGCCTCATCGAAGGTGCCCGGACATTTGGCATTCACTGCCATGATTATCTGGTTGTGGTCGACAACTAGTTGGACCTTCAGGGAGTGAAATCCTTTTCTGTTATGAAAACGCTCCGGGTTCTGAGAAGGTGGCCGCATGGCGATGTGAGTGCACTGTGTAGCTCCCTACACCCTGGGGAACTTAGCAATGCGGTAGAATGCTCGAGCCTGTCAGTCTGAGCCTCCATGGTCATGGGGAAGCTGATAAAGTCCACCCTTCTTGCATACTGGGCTTCCGTGACCTGTCTAATGCAGCGATGGGCTGCATGGTGAGACAGAGGACAAATCTCAACTGCGGAGGCCCGAAAGGAACCGGTTGCTTAGAAAGACAGTGCAGCGGTGACCTTGATCTTGACTGACACTGATGTCCTGGTGGCAGGCTGCATATGTGGCCTGAGGAGCTTGCATATTTCATTGATCACCACCTTGTGGAAGTGCAGTCTGCGAAGGCTCAGACACGTCAAGGTAAGACCTCTTTTCCTTATACATGCGGGTTGTGTATGGTCTGGACCTCTTCCTCATTCTGGCACGTCTTAAATTGTGCATCAGATATTGAGCCATTTGCACTCTGCAGCATCTGCGTATTAGTCGATGCAGGCTGAGAAATGGCTAGCCCCATTGCAATGAAAGTATAATAGCGATTAGTCAGAAGCAATAATTTCCTCAGTAAATTACACCTACAGTAAACCCCCAGTAGAACATAGTCTGAAAATATGTCTGTTGAGAGGTCACTTCACCTGAGAAGAACTTCAGAGTCAATCCAAACTTCCCTGAAGTTGAAACAGCCTTTTGAATGAAGCGACCTGCGATTTAAAAAATGGCAGCCATGCCGCTGGCTTTAGTTCAGAACAGTTCTACTTTTTCCGGGTGTTTTTTTGGGCGAGCAATATTGTGGCGATATGTGTGTGTGGTGATGAAAGTGACAGAGGGCGATCTCCTGGGCGTTAGTTTCTCCAAATGTGCTCTTTACGACAAAAAAAATAGGGGGAGGGTATTATTGAATCTCGGTGTTAATTCCATGCGGAAAGTAACGTCGGGCGATATTATGGCCGTTGATTCCGCCCATTCTGATGATCAGTGAGCGGTTATTTTTTCCCGGCGTGACGCACATGGGGAAAGTAACATTCGGCGATAAGTTTCTGAAAAATGCCCGCCAGTTTCCATTTTGTGGATAAATGTGCGATATATGGGCGTTATACATCAGTTCAGTGGTAAAATGGATTTTACGTGGGCGTTAAGCATGCAAAAAAACGTGGAAAATCTAGCCCTATATCCCCTAGTTTTAGTTTCCCCTATGAGTGGAATTATCCTCTCTGCATCCACCTTGTTGAGCACCCTCATTATCTTATATGTTTCGATAAGATCACCCCTCATTCTTCTAAACGCCAATGAGTATAGGCCCAACCTATTCAACTTTTTTTCATAAACCAACCCCCTCATCTCCAGAATCAATCTAGTGAACCTTCTTTGAACAGCCTCCAATGCAATTATATCCTTCCTTAAATACGGAGACAAAACTGTACGCAGTACTCTAGATGTGGCGTCACCAATACCATGTACATTTGTAGCAAGACATCTCTGCTTTTATACTCTATCCCCCTTGCAGTAAAGGTCAACATTCCATTTGCCTTCCTGATTACTTGCTGTACCTGCATACTAACTTTTTGTGTTTCATGCACAAGGTCCCTCTGTACTGCAGCACTTTGCAATTTTTCTCCATTTAAATTATAATTTGCTTTTATATTTTTTCTGCCAAAGTGGATAACCTCACATTTTCCCACATTGTACTCCATCTGCCAAAATTTTGCCCATTCACTTAGCCTGTCTATATCCCTTTGCAGATTTTTTATGTACTCCTCATAATTTCCTTACCCACCCATCTTTGTATCATCAGCAAACTTGGCTACATTACACTCGGTTCCTTCATCCAATCATTAATATAGATTGTAAATAGTTGAGTCCCCAGCACTGATCCCTGTTGCACCCCACTAGCTACTGTTTGCCAACTGGAAAATGACCCGTTTATCCCGACTCTCTGTTTTCTGTTAGTAAGCCAATCCTCTATCCATGCTAATATATTACCTCTAATCCCATGAACTTTTATCTTGTACAGTAACCTTTTATGTGGCACATTATCAAATGCCTTCTGGAAATCTAAATACTCCATATCTACTGGTTCCCCTTTATCCACCTTGCTCGTTACATACTCAAAGAACTCCTGCAACTTTGTCAAACATGATTTCCCTTTCATAAAACCATGCTGACTCTGCTTAATTGAATTATGCTTTTCCAAATGTCCTGCTACTGCTTCCTTAATAATGAACTCCAGCATTTTCCCAATAACTGATGTTAGGCTAACTGATTTATAGTTTCCTGCTTTTTGTCTGCCTCCTTTTTTAAATAGGGGCATTACATTTGCAATTTTCCAATGCACTGGGACCTGCACAGAATCCAGGGAATTTTGGTAGATTACAACCAATGCAGCCAACATCTCTGCAGCCACTTCTTTTAGGGCCCAAGGATGCAGACCATCAGGTTCAGAGGACTTATCTGGCTTTAGTCCCATTATTTTACCGAATACTACTTCTTTAGTGATAGTGATTGTATTAAGTTCCTCCCTCCCTATAGCCCCTTGATTATCCACTATTGGGATGTTTTTAGTGTTTTCTACTGTGAAGATCGATACAAAACATTTGTTCAAAGTCTCTGTCATTTCCCTGTTCCCCGTTATTAATTCCTCCGTCTCATCCTCTCGGGGACCAACATTTACTTCAACCACTTTTTTCCACCTTATGTCATCAATCATCATCATAGGTGGTCCCTCGAACGAGCATGACTTGCTTCCACGAGAGTTCACAGATGTTTCAATGAAGGACCCGATGTTCCAGCCCTGAACTCCTGTGCGTGGATTTTTTTTAACGTGTGGTGACCATTGCACATCAGCCACCACACGGGCTTGCAGAGCTAGGCCTTTATCCAGTGGCAAGGATTAACCAGGACGACTGGAGACCTGCTCTGCTGCACGGACCTAGTGTGCACACATATCGCAGTGTGGGCAGGTCTGTACTGCCCCTGGGACCTCGGCTTTTCTGGGCCCCATACCCTCATTCGCGGCACCTCCGCCACGATGTTCCAGGGCCTGGTGCTCCAGCTCTATTTATAGCCCCGACCTGCGGTGGTGTTCTCGCACAGGTCGGGGCAGCCCCCGATGTTCCAGGGCCTGGTGCTCCAGCTCTATTTATAGCCCCGACCTGCGGTAGTGTTCTCGCACAGGTCGGGGCAGCCCCCGATGTTCCAGGGCCTGGTGCTCCAGCTCTATTTATAGCCCCGACCTGCGGTGGTGTTCTCGCACAGGTCGGGGCAGCCCCCGATGTTCCAGGGCCCGGTGCTCCAGCTCTATTTATAGCCCCGACCTGCGGTGGTGTTCTCGCACAGGTCGGGGCAGCCCCCGATGTCCATTTTATGTACTTGTAGAAACTCTTACTATCTGTTTTTATATTTTGTGCTAGTTTACTTTCATAATCTATCTTGCCTCTCTTTATTATTTTTTTAGTTGTTCTTTGCTGGTTTTTAAAAGTTTCCCAATGCTCTGGCCTCCCACTAGTCTTGGTCACATTGTATGCCCTTGTTTTCAATTTGATACCTTCCCTTATTTCCTTAGTTAACCATGGACGGTTATCCCTTCTCTTACAGTCTTTCCTTCTCATTGGGATATATTTTTGTTGGGAGTTATGAAATATCTCCTCAAATGTTTACCACTTGCTTATCAACCATCTTACACTTTAATATATTTTCCCAGTCTACTTTAGCCAACTCTATCTTCATACCTTTGTAGTCTCCTTTATTTTAGCTTAGACCACTGGTTTGAGATCCAACTTTCTCACCCTCCAACTGAATTTTAAATTCAACCATGTTATAGTCACTCACTCCTAGAGGATCCTTTACTCGGAGATCGTTTATTAATCCTGTCACATTACACAGTACCAGATCTAAGATAGCCTCCTCCCTGGTTGGTTCTGCAACGTACTGTTCAAGGAAACTATCCCGGATACACTCTGAATTCTTCCTCAAGGCTACCCTGGCCAATTTATTTTGTCCAATTAATATGAAGGTTAAAATCACCCATGATTATTGCCATTCCTTTTTTACAAGCCTCTATTATTTCTTGATTTATACTTTGTACAACAGTGTAGCTACTGTTAGGGGTCCTATAGAGTATGCCCACCAGCGACTTTTTCCCCTTATTATTCCTTATCTCCACCCAAACTGATTCAACATCTTGATCTTCTGAGCAAATATCATTTCTCGCTAACGCACTGATCTCATCCTTTATTAACAGAGCTACCCCACCTCCTTTTCTTTTCTGTCTGTCCTTCAGAATTTTCAAATACCCCTGAATATTTAGTTCCCAGCCTTGGTCACCTTGCAAACACATCTCTGTAATGGCTTCAGATCATATCCAATTGTATCTATTTGTGCTGTCAACTCATCTATTTTGGTGTGAATGCTGCGTGCATTCAGGTAAATAGCTTTAAAAAAATGTTTTGTACCATTTTTTCCTGCTTTGACCCAACTTTCTGATTCACTCTTATATTTATACATTCTGAACCTTCCTGGCACGCTCTGGTTTTCATTCCCCCCAGTGCTACCCTGCTCTATTGCCTTCCCTTCATTCTTTGACTTTTTAAATTTCGCTCACCAAAATCATCCCTCTCACTAATTAGTTTAAAGCCCTCTCTACAGCCCTAGTTATTTGATTCGCCAGGTCCCTAGTCCCAGCGCGGTCTAAGTGGAGTCTGTCACAACGGAACAGCTCCCTCTTACCCCAGTATTGATGCCAGTGTCCCACGAACCAAAACCCATTTCTCCCACACCAGTCTTTGTGCCACGTGTACCACTCTCTGATCTTATTTACCCTATGCAAATTTGCACGTGGTTCAGGTAGTAATCCAGCGATTATTACCTTTGTGGTTCTGCTATTTAATTTGGCCTCTAGCAGAACCTCTTTCTTTGTTCTATCTATGTTGTGGGTATCTACGTGGACCACAACAACTGGATCTTCCCCCTCCCACTCCAAGTTCCTCTCCAGCCCAGAGGAGATGTCCTTAGCCCTGACACCGGGCAGGCAACACAGCCTTCGGGACTCACGCTCTCGGCTGCAGAGAACAGTATCTATCCCCTTAATGATACTGTCCCCTACCATTACAACGTTTCTTTTTACTCCCCCCACTTGAATGGCCCCTGTACCATGGTGCTGTGGACAGTTTGCTCATCCTCCCTGTAGTCCCTGCTCTCATCGATACAGTGAGAAAGAGCCTTGAAACTGTTGGACAAGAGCAAGGACTGAGGCTCTTCCATCACTACTCCCTGGATCCACATACCTTCCTCACTTGTAGTCACACCCTTCTGTCCCTAACCATGGAACAAATTTGAATTAATTAATCTAATTGGTGTTTAATTAATTAATTAAATCTAATCTCTTGAGCATTCCTGATTATAATCGCTCAACCATTGGTGGCTGTGCCTTCTGTAGCCTAGACCCAAGCTCTGGAATTCCCTGCCTAAACCTCTCTGCCTCTCTACCTCTCTTTCCTCCTTTAAGACACTCCTTAATAACTACCTCTTTGACCAAGCTTTTGGTCACCTGCCCTAATTTCTCTTTATATGCCTCAGTGTCAAATTTCCTTGTCTCATAATAATCCTGTGAAGCACCTTGGGACGTTTCACTACGTTAAAGGTGCTATATAAATGCAAGTTGTTGTTGTTGTTGAATCTGTGCTGCACCCCTCGAGGCCAATAGTTTCTTCCTGAGAAGTGGTGCCCAAAACTGAACTCTACCTGAAAAGGCAGCTTCAGATTGTGCAGGCAGAGAGGGAGTGGGTGACCGAAGAAGGGGAGTACCAGACAGGTAGTGCAGGAGTTCCCCGAGCCCATCTCGCTTTCCAACCAGTATTCTGTTCTAAGTACTGGTGAGGGCGATGGTGCCTCTGGGGAGTGCAGCCAGAGCCAAGTCCATGACACCACGGGTGGCTCAACTGCATTGGGGGGGGGCGGGATGGGGGGAAGAAAAATGAAGAGTAATAGTGGTAGGGGATTCAATAGTCAGGGGAGCAGACAGATGCTTCTGTGGCTGCAGATGTGACTCCAGGATGGTATGTTGCCTCCCTGGTGCCAGGGTGAAGGATGTCACCAAGTGGCTGCAAAATATTCTGGGGGGAGAGGGAAAACAGTGAGGTCCAAATGGAGCCCGTCCCCAATGACAAGGGATGAGTTCCTGCAGGCAGAGTTTAGGAAGCTAGATTAAAAAGCAGGACCTCAAAGGTAGTAATCAAGGATTACTACTGGTGCCACGTGCTAGTGATTACATAAATAGGAGGATAGAGAAGATGAATGTGTGGCTGGAGAGATGGTGCAGGCGGGAGGACTTTAGATCCCTGAGACATTGGGACCGTTTCTGGGGGAGGTGGGACCTGTACAAGCCGGACAGGTTGCACCTCAACAGAGCCGGGACCAGTATCCTCACGGGAGGTTTTGCTAGTGCTGTTGGGAGGATTTAAACTAGCTTGGCAGGGGGATGGGAACCGCAGAATAGATTCAGTGGGGAGAGAATCAAAGCTGGAATTGGGCAGCAGAGAAGTAGAAGTAGAAAGTGAAATTAGAAGACAGAGAAAACAAGGGCTGGAAAATAGACAACAGTAGAGTTTGGCAATACTAAATGGTATATACTTCAATGCAAGGAGTATAGGAAATAAGGCAGATGAGCTGAGACCACAGATTGAGTGTACGGTATTATAGCTGTTACTGAGACATGGCTGAAAGAAGGGCAGGTATGGCAGCTCAACATTCTTGGTTACAGGGTTTTCAGACAGGATAGAGAGGGGGGTAAAAAAGGAGGGGGGGTTGCAGTATTGATGAAAGAAACAATTACAGCTGTGAGAAGGGATGCTATGTTAGAGGGGTCATCAAACGAGGCACAATGGATTGAATTAAAGAACACAAAAGGGGTGATCACACTACTGGGAGTGTACTATAGAGATGTAAGCAGTCAGAGGGAGATAGAACAAATATGTAGGCAAATTGCTGGAAAGTGCAAAATATAGAGCTGTAATAGTGGGAGATTTCAACTACCCTAATATTAACTGGAAAAAGGTAGTGTGAATGGTACAGAGGGTGTAGAATTCCTAAAATGGATTCAGGAGAACTTCTTTAGCCAGTATGTAACAAGCCCAACAAGGGAGGGGGCGGTTCTGGACTTGGTTTTGGGGAATGAAAAGTGGCAGATGGAAGGGGTATCAGTGGGAGAGCATTTTAGTGTTAGTGATCATAATTCAGTAAGATTTAGGGTAGTTATGGAAAAGGACAAAGGGGTACCAGGAATAAAAATTCTCAATTCGGGTAAAGCCAATTTTGCTGAGCTGAGATGGGATTTGGCCAAAGTGGACTTGAAATGGCTACTTGATGGTAAATCAATGGCAGAGCATTGGAAGGCATTCAAGGAGGAGATCCTGAGGGTACAGAGCAAGTATGTTTCCTTAAAAAAAAGGGTGGGGCTAACAAATCTAGAGCTCCTTGGATGTCAAGGGACATACAGGGTAAGATAAAGAAAAAAAGGGAAGCTTATGACAGATACCGAGGACTCAACACTGCAGAAACTCTAGAGGAGTATAAGAAGGATAATTAAAAAAGATATCAGGAAAGCAAAGGGAGAGCATGAAAGAATGTTGGCAAGTAAAATCAGGCAAAACCCAAAGATGTTTTATAAATACATTTAGAGCAAGAGGATAACTAGAGAAAGAGTGGGGCCTATTAGAGACCATAAAGGAAATCTATGTGTGGAGGCAGAAGTATGATTCTTAATGAATACTTTGCATCTGTTTTCACAAAAGAGAGGGGCGATGCAGACTTTGCAATGAGGGAGGAGGAGTATGAAATATTAGATAGATAAACATAGTGAGAGAGGAGGTATTAAGGGGCTTAGTAGCTTTGAAAATGGATAAATTCCCAGGCCCGGATGAAATGTATCCCAGGCTGTGAAGAGAAGCAAAAGAGGAAATAGCAGAGAGTCTGACCATCATTTTCCAATCCTCTCTGGCTACAGATGTAGTATCAGAAGACTGGAGGACTGCTAATGTTGTACCTTTGTTTAAAAAGGGAGAAAGGGATAGACCGAAAAATTACAGGCCAGTCATCCTAACCTCGGACGTGGGAAAATTATTGAAAAAATCCTGAGAGACAGTCATGTATCCTACATGGCTACTGTTGGTACTATCACAAGGTGTCACCAGAGAGCACAGCAGTGGGAGACTCGTAAGTTACCTGTACAGGTGTGCCTGGCCTAGTATAAAAGGCAGGCCACCAGGTGTGATCCTCACTCTGGAGTTAAATTATAAAGGACTAAGGTCACTACAGTTCAAGTACAACACATTGCCTCGTGGAGTCATTACTAGAGCATCTAAGGACACTACAATTGGCGACGAGATTACTTTCATATGGAAATGGCTACCCTTGGTACGTTGCAGCAGTTCGCCGATGGTGATAATTGGGACGCCTTTGTGGAGAGGCTAGAACATTTCTTCACAGCAAATGACCTGGCAGGAGACGACCCAGCTGCACTGGCTGATAAGCGCCGTGCTATCTTGTTAACCAGTTGTGGGCCCAAAATTTATGGCCTCGTCAGGGACTTGCTAGCACCAGCGAAGACAATGACCAAGTCATAAAAGGAGCTCGTAACCCTGATCTAGGAGCAACTCAAGCCCAAGGAGAGCATCCTCACAGCCAAACACCAGTTCTACACCCACCGATGGCCCGAAGACCAGGAAGTCGAGAAGTATGCTGCAGACCTCAGGAGGCTGGCGGCACTGTGTGAGTTCGGCACCCATCTCAACGAAGCGCTGCGAGACATTTTTGTCATTGGAATTGGCCATGAGGGCCTTCTTCACAAGCTACTGTTGGCGGATACCAGAGTCATACTGCAGAAGGCCATCTCTGTGAGCCAGTTATTCATGACCTTGACCTACGGCTCTAGGCTGATGTCTCACCCTCAGGGCTCAAACCCGGCAGGTACTGTGCACAGAGTGGTGCCGTTTAGAGGCTGGACTGTAGAGCGCAAACCCTCTCAGGGAAGAGAGAACAGCCCCCGAGTCCCTTAATTCAGAGTCCACCGAGGGGGGCTAATCGAGTAGCACCATGCTGGCATTACGGAAGGAATCACAGGGCTCACCAGTGCCGTTTTAAAGACTATGTATGCAAAGGCTGCAGCACAAAGGGCCACCTCCAGTGAATGTGTAAGAGAAGTAGGACTCACTGTGTCGATGAGGAGTCTGCAGATGGCCATGAATCCAGCGTGAATTATGAAATGATAGACAGAGAGGCAGCCCAGTCCCATGGGGAGCTTGCTTACCTGCACCACCGAGTGTTCCCCGCTGAAGATGGAAGTCGAGATAGAGGGAGCTCCAGTCTTCATGGAAGTGGACACGGGGGTGAGCCAGTCACTGATGAATCAAGAAGCCTTTGAGAGGCTATGGGACAATCCGGCTGAACGACCCGAGTTGGTCCCGGTTCAGGCAAAACTGCTCACCTAAACCAATGAAATGTGCGAATGCAAACGATGCATACGTTACCTCTGTGGACTGTTGCAGATGATGGACCAATGCTGCTCGGCAGAAGGTGGATGGCGAATATCCATTGGAAGTGGGGATACTTTACCCCTTCAGTGATTGACGTCCTCGTTATTCGGAGGCACAGCAAGCCCTCACCTGAGAATGGACCTGGCACCAGAGAGCAGACCAGCACAGCACCCGAGACACAGACCGCTCAGCACGATTGCGTGGAGATGATCCAGCTGAGGTGACCCGAACGCACCTTCCAGGCTCCAGTGGCAGGACTCCGGAGGAAGAAAATCGGATCTAGAAGCAACTTCCCAACTGCGGAGGCAGAACCCAGGGAGAAGAGGATCACTGCAGTCGACATCGTGGATGAAGGAAAGATGCGCTCAAACCATGAGGTGATGCGCTGAAAACAAAGATGGCCACGGCCAGACCACGAGGTGCAGCACTGATGGAGCAACACGTGGCACCAAACGGAGAAGCGGATTGGGGTAAAGCAAGCAAGGCTCTCTTGAAGGAGGCCGGCAACCCATTACAATTAAAGGGACAGTTCCATACACTCAAACAATGTTATAGTAACTGTAAGTCAGAGGCAAAATGTATACCTGATCATGTTTAATGTGTAACTGATAATCTGAATTTTGTACATGCAACCAGCGAGGAAAAGTCATGCAATCGTGATCGGACCCAGAGTGTCCATCATAAGTAAGGAAAGGTTGTGTGATGCAGGATTTCTACTGCACGCAGCCAATGCAGCGGGCAGGCACCCATCGGGTACACACAGGTCCAGCAAGCTACCCAATTTTGCAGCCTGCGTCCCGGGGACCAGAGTCATGCACCATGAAGAGTGGCCACAAACAGCCAACACACACGAGCTGCAGAGCAAGCGACCTCAGCAGGGCAACAGCACCGGTATCGATAATATGCCCCGGTCGGCTCCACCAACTGCCACGAGCCTGAAGGAGCAGACTGCACCAAGGCCATACCCTTAGATGTAGAGTCACCCGCCACTGTTCCCCCAAGGGAAACAGGAACCAGCCAGGATCCCAAACCAAACGTCTCACAGGCCAGCGAGTCAGCAGTTCCCTGTGCACTGCTAGACAACAACTCCTCAGGGAACATCTGTGACCCAGTGCGCAAAAAAAAAACAGGGAGGTCACAGACATCTGTGAACCGGCCTGATGCTCGGGACCACGGCAACAGCCCCGAGCAGCCTACGCAAGCCAACCGGGTTCCCACTGTCAGCACTGGGCACTGAGCTGCCACCAGTCTGCAGCGACACAACCCAGCAGCTCCGGACCTAGCTTGTCCTCACGCACTGGTCACTGCATCGATAAGGCATCTAATGTACTTTTCGCACCATGGAACCACACACACAAAACAATGCAAAACCCACTTACCTGAACTTGAATGTACATGAATGTCAGGAGCCCCCTGCCATAATCGATGTGGGGGGCGGGGGGGGGTGGGGATGAAGAATGGAATGGTCAGGGACACACAAACAGCAACCACCAACACGCTATTGCACCAACTACTCACCCAAGGTTGAAATGACCCGCCAAGGGTCAACCAGACAGAGCCCACATAGAGCTAAGCCCAAAGCACAGTCAATGCAGAGGCGATTTGCACTGAGGGCTCAGGGGGGAGTGATGTCATGTATCCTACATGGCTACTGTTGTTACTATCACAAGGTGTGCCACCAGAGGGCACAGCAGTGGAAGACTTGTAGGTTACCTGTACAGGTGTGCCTGGCCTAGAATAAAAGGTAGGTCACCAGGTGTGATCCTCACTCTGGAGTTAACTAATAAAGGACTAAGGTCACTACAGTTCAAGTACAACACACTGTCTCGTGGAGTCATTACTAGAGCATCCAAGGACACTACAGACAGGAGAAATCTTCATTTAGAAAGACATGGATTAATCAAGGACAGTCCGCATGGATTTGTCAAGGGAAGGTCATGTCTGACTAACTTGATTGAATTTTTCGAGGAGGTAACAAGGAGGGTCGATGAGTGCAGAGTGCGTATGATGTAGTGTATATGGATTTTAGCAAAGCTTTTGATAAGGTCTCACATGGCAGATTGGTCACGAAAGTAATAGCCCATGGGATCCAGGGCAATGTGGCAATTTGGATCCAAAATTAGCCCAAAGGCAGGAAGCAAAGGGTAATGGCTGATTGGTGGTTTTGTGACTGGAAGGCTGTATCCAGTGGTGTTCCACAGGGCTCATTACTAGGTCCCATGCTTTTTGTGATATATATCAATGACTTGGAAAATTTTTGGGGGTATGATTAAGAAGTTTGCAGATGATACTAAAATAGGCTGTGGGGTTGATAATGAAGAAGAAAACTGTGGACTATAAGAAGATATCAATGTACTGGTCAGGTGGGCAGAACAGTTGCAAATGGAATTCAATCCGGATAAGTGTGAGGTAATACATTTCAGGAGGTCTAACAATGCAAGGGAATACACATTAAATGGTACAACACTGAAAAGTGTAGTGGAACAAAGGGACCTTGGAATGTAGGTCCACAAATCCCTGAAGATAGCAGACCAGGTAGATAAGGTGGTTAAGAAGGCATGTGGAATACTTGCCTTTATTAATCAAGGCATGGAATACAAGAGCAAGGAGGTTATGCTTGAACTGGTTATGCCGCAGCTGGAATATTGTGTGCAGTTCTGGTCACGCCATTACAGGAAAGATGTGATTGCACTGGAAAGGGTGCAG
Organism: Pristiophorus japonicus; assembly: GCF_044704955.1. Classification (NCBI taxonomy): domain Eukaryota; kingdom Metazoa; phylum Chordata; class Chondrichthyes; family Pristiophoridae; genus Pristiophorus; species Pristiophorus japonicus. Next base: position 233,325,186 of record NC_091978.1, read on the forward strand.
AATGTTGCCTGGATTGGAGAATTTTGGATGTGAGGGAAGTTTGGAGATGCTGGATCTGTTTTCTTTGGGGAGACCTGATTGAGATATATAAAATTATGAAGGGCCTGGATAGAATGGATAGGAAGGATCTGTTTCCCTTGGCAGAGGGGTCAACAACCAGGGGGCATAGATTTAAAGTAATTATGGGGAGGTTTAGAGGAGATATGAGGGGAAATGACTTCACTCAGAGGGTGGTGGAGGTTTGGAACTCACTGGCTGAAAGGATGGTAGAGGCAGGAACCCTCACCACATTTAAAAGATACTTGGATGTGCATGTAAAGTGCCGTAACCTACAGGGCTACGGACCAAGAACTGGAAAGTCGGATTTGGCTGGATAGCTCTTTGTCGGCCGTCATGGACACGATGGGCTGAAATGGCCTCCTTCCGTGCTGTAAATTTCTTTGATTCTATGATAAACTGATACCATAACTAATTTTAAAAGGTTGTTGGACAGGTACTTGAGAATGCAGAACCTACAAGGTTGCAGACAAAAAGTGGGAATGTCGGAGTAAGCACGACTGCTCTATCAAAGAGCCAGCACTGGTATGACAGGCTGATGGCCTCCTACTGTGCTGTAAGTTTCTATGATTCCATGAACACAGCACTCCCAAGGGGTCTGACTACGGCTTTATATAACTGAAGCATAATTTCCTCCACTTTGTAGTCCAGCCACCTTGAGATAAAGGTCAACATTCCACATTAGCCTTTATAATTGATGTCCACCAGCTTTTAGTGGCTTGTATACATTATTCACGTGGGCATTGCTGGCAAGGTCAGTATTTTTTCCCATCCCTAATTGCCGCTTGAGAAGGTGGCATGGTGAGCCTTGACAACTGAATGGCTTGCTAGGCCATTTCAGAGGACAGTTAACAGTCAACCACATTTCTATTGGTCCAGAGTCATGTGTAGGCCAAACCAGGTAAGAATGGCAGATTTCCTTCCCTAAGGACATTTATGAACTAGATGGGTTTTTACAACAGTTTCATGGTCACCATTACTGGTGCTAGCTTTTTTTAAATTCCAAATTTATTTTAATTAACTGAATTTAAATTCACCAGCTGCCGTGGTGGGGTTTGAACTTGATCATTAGTCCAGTCTTCTGGATTACTAGACCGGTAACATAACCATTACTGCCGCCATTCCCATTTGCACTACTTACTGTTCCTCCTAACTTAGTTTCATCTACAAACTTGGATATACAATGCTTTATTCCTTCATCATCATCAGCAGCAGCAGCAGCAGCAGTCCCTCAATCAAGGAAGACTTGCTTCCACTCTAAAAGTGAGTTCTTAGGTGACTGAACAGTTCAATACAGAAATGACAGTCTCTGTCACAGGTGGGACAGACAGTCATTGAAGGAAAGGGTGGGTGGGGAGTCTGGTTTGCCGCACGCTCCTTCCGCTGCCTGTGCTTGGTTTCTGCATGCTCTCGGCGATGAGACTCGAGGTGCTCAGCACCCTCCCGGATGCACTTCCTCCACTTAGGGCGGTCTTTGGCCAGGTACTCCCAGGCGAGGATGGGGATTTTGCATTTTATCAAGGAGATTTTGAGGGTGTCCTTGAAACGTTTCCTCTGCCCACCTGGGGCTCGCTTGCCGTTTAGGAGTAGAGCGCTTGTTTTGGGAGTCTTGTGTCAGGCATGCGAACAATGTGGCCCGCCCAACGTAGCTGGTCGAGTGTGGTCAGTGCTTTGATGCTGGGGAGGTAGGCCTGATCGAGAACGCTGATGTTGGTGCGTCTGTCCTCCCAGGGAATTTGCAGGATCTTGCGGAGACAGCATTGGTGGTATTTCTCCAGCAATTTGAGCGGTTTACTGTATATGGTCCATGTCTCTGAGCCATATAGGAGGGTGGGTATCACTACAGCGCTGTAGACCATGAGCTTGGTGGCAGATTTGAGGGCCTGAACTTCGAACACTCTTTTCCTCAGGCGGCCGAAGGCTGCGCTGGCACACTGGAGGCTGTGTTGAATCTCGTCGTTGATGTCTACCCTTGCTGATACAAGGCTCCCGAGGTATGGAAAGTGGTTCATGTTGTCCAGGGCCACGTCTTGGATCTTGATGACTGGGGGGCAGTGCTGTGTGGCGGGGTCAGGTTGGTGGAGGACCTTTGTCTTACGCATGTTTAGTGTAAGGCCCATGCTTTCGTATGCCTCACTGAAGATGGTGACTATGATTTGGATTTCAGTCCCTGAGTGTGCGCAGACGCAAGCGTCGTCCGCGTACTGCAGTTCGACTAAAGCGGATTGGACGGTCTTGGACCTGGCCTGATGATGACGAAGGTTGAACAGATTCCCACTGGTTCTGTAGTTTAGTTCCACTCTAGCGGGGAGTTTGTTGAGTGTGAGGTGGAGCTTTGCAATGAGGAAGATTGAGAAAAGGGTTGGTACGATGACGCAGCCCTGCTTGACCTCAGTCTGGACGTGGATTGGGTCTGTGATGGATCCGTTGGTAAGGATCATGGCTTGCATGTCATCGTGGAGCAGGCGGAGGATGGTGACGAACTTTTGGGGGCAGCTGAAACGGAGTAGGACGCTCCATAGTCCCTCGCGGTTGACAGTGTCAAAGGCCTTTGTAAGGTCAAAGAAGGCTATGTACAAGGGTTGGTGTTGTTCCCTGCATTTTTCTTGCAGCTGTCGCGCCGTAAAGATCTTGTCTGTTGTACCCCATAGAGGACGAAATCCACTCTGTGACTCCGAGAGGAGCTCTTCAGCCACAGGGAGAAGATGGTTGAGGAGGATTCTAGCGACGACTTTCCCAGTGGCTGATAACAGGGAGACTCCTATGTAGTTGCCGCAGTCGGACTTGTCCCCTTTTTTAAAGGTGGTCACGATTACTGCATCCTTGAGATCTCCCGGCATGCTCTCCTCCCTCCAGATGAGAGAGATGAGGTCATGCATTCGTGTCAATAGTGCCTCAGCTGGGATTCCATCCGCTCCTGTTGCCTTGTTGTTCTTGAGCTGGTGGTTGACCTTTTCTACCTTGTGCAGGGCTGAGGTTTGGCTAAAATGGTGGCGGATACATGTTGCGGGATGAACACTCAAGTTAAAGGCAGAGTCTCAGTTAAGGAAATCTTCGAAGTGCTCCTTCTAGCGGGCCCTGACTGCCTCAGTGTCCTTGATGAGTGTCTGCCCGCTCTTGGCCAGCAGTGGGGTGGGGCCTTGGATGCTTGGGCCATAGGTGGCCTTGACTGCGGTGAAGAATCCTCGCACATCATGGCTGTCGGCCCTGATTGACAGCAAGATAACACAAGATGGCGGATGGGATAGCAGCTCCCTAGGGAGCTTTCCCCAAACAAGTCCTCACCTGACCATCTGATGCCATCTTCCATCGCTCTCCCTCAAATCTGCCCCCCCCCTCTCACTGCCTAAGCCCCCTTCATCCCTAACACTGACCCTTAAACCATGCTACAAGGGCCCACTGCCCATTCCCCAACCCCCAACTGCGGCCTTCCTTCCAGGTCGACCTCCTCGTTGCCAAATCCCTCCAGCTGGACCCTTGCTTCTTGCTCCCCACGGATGACTCAGCTGCCCCAGTGAACCTTCGACCAGCCACAAAATGCTTTATTCCTTCATCTGTCATTAATAAATATGGTGAAAATTTGAGGTCCCAGAACAGAACCTAGGGGGACACAACTTTTCACATCCCGCCGAACACAGTATGTACCCTTTATCCCCACTCTTTGTATCCTACCAACCCAAGTCAAAAGGTTATCTCCAATTCTATTTTTCTCATTGCTTTCATTTTTGCCAATAATCTCTTGTGTAGAACCTCATCAAACGTCTTCTGGAAATTCATATAAATAACATCCAAAGCCAATCCCTTATCTACCTTATTTGTGGCCTCCTCAAAACATTACTCAGAGATTAGTCAGACATGACTTGCCCAGGCAGGACCGGAACCAATGTCCGAGGGGGAGTGTTTGCTAGTGCTGTTGGGGCGGGTTTAAACTAATATGGCAGGGGGATGGGAATCTATGCAGGGTGACAGGGGGAAGTAAAATGGGGGCAGAAGCAAAAGGTAGAAAGGAGATAAGTAAAAGTGGAGGGCAGAGAAACCCAAGGCAAAAATCAAAAAGGGCTACATTACAACATAATTTAAAAGGACAAAGAGTGTGAAAAAAACAAGCCTGAAGGCTCTGTGTCTCAATGCGAGTAGCATTAGTAATAAGGTGGATGAATTAACTGTGCAGACAGCTGTTAACGGATATGATGCAATTGGGATTACGGAGACATGGCTCCATGGTGACCAAGGTTGGGAACTCAGCATCCAGGGGTATTCAATATTCAGGAAGGATAAACAGAAAAGCAAAGAAGGTGGGGTAGTGTTGCTGGTTAAAGAGGAGATTAACGCGATAGTAAGGAAGGACATTAGCTTGGCTAATGTGGAATCTGTATGGGTAGAGCATCAGAACACCAAAGAGCAGAAAACGCTAGTGGAAGCTGTGTACAGACCACCAAACAGTAGTAGTGAGGTTGGGGGATGGCATCAAAAGGAAATTAGGGATGTGTGCAATAAAGGTACAGCAGTTATCATGGGTGACTTTAATCTACATATAGATTGGGTTAACCAAACTGGTGGAGGAGGATTTCCTGGAGTGTATCAGGGATGGTTTTCAAGACCAATATGTCGAGGAACCAACTAGAGATCTGGCCATCCTAGACTGGGTGTTGTGTTTTGAGAGAGGATTAATTAGCAATCTTGTTGTGCGAGGCCCCTTGGGGAAGTGTGACCATAATATGGTAGAATTCTTTATTAAGATGGAGAGTGACACAGTTAATTCAGGGACTAGGGTCCTGAACTTAAAGAAAGGTAACTTCGATGGTATGAGACGTGAATTGACTAGGATAGACTGGCGAATGATACTTAAAGGGTTGAAGGTTGATAGGCAATGGTAGACATTTAAAGATCACATGGGTGAACTTCAACAATTGTACATCCCTGTCTGGAGTAAAAATAAAACGGGGAAGGTGACTGAACCGTGGCTAAAAGGGAAATTAGGTATCGTGTTAAATCCAAGGAAGAGGGATAGAAATTGGCCAGAAAAAGCAGCAAACCTGAGAGTGAAAGAAATTTAGAATTCAGCAGAGGAGGACAAAGGGTTTAATTAGGAGGGGTAAAATAGAGTATGAGAGTAAGCTTGCAGGGAACATAAAAACTGACTGCAAAAGCTTCTATAGATGTGTGAAGAGAAAAAGATTAATGAAGACAAATGTAGGTCCCTTGCAGTTAGAATCAGGTGAATTTATAATGGGGAACAAAGAAGCGGCAGACCAATTGAACAAATACTTTGGTTCTGTCTTCACTAAGGAAGAAACAAATAACCCGGAAATACTAGGGGACCGAGGGTCTAGCGAGAAGGAGGAACTGAAGTAAATCCTTATTAGTCAGGAAATTGTGTTAGGGTAATTGATGGGATTGAAGGCCGATAAATCCCCAGGGCCTGATGGTCTGCATCCCAGAGTACTGAAGGAAGTGACCCTAGAAATAGTGGATACATTGGTGGTCATTTTCCAACATTCTATAGACTCTGGACCAGTTCCTATGGATTGGAGGGTAGCTAATGTAACCACACTTTTTAAAAAAAAGGAGGGAGAGAGAAAACAGGGAATGAGAGACCAGTTAGCCTGACATCGGTAGTGGGGAAAATGTTGGAATGAATTATTAAAGATGTAATAGCAGCACATTTGAAAAGCAGTGACAGGATCAGTCCAAGTCAGCATGGATTTATGAAAGGGAAACCATGCTTGACAAATCTTCTAGAATTTTTTGAGAAGAACTTTGAAGATCTCCTCAATCGAGACTCTGCCTTTGACTCGAGTGTTCTCAACTCCATCCTGCAGCATGCAACCCGCCACCACCTCAGTGAAACTCCAACGCTGCAAGAGGTAAGCAAAGCCATCAAACAGCTTAAGAATAACAAGGCTATGGCTGCAGGTGGAATTCCTACTGAGATGCTAAAATATGGCGGAGAGGCGCTGTTGGCGCGGATACATGACCTAATTTCTCTCATTTGGAGGGAGGAGAGCATTCCCGGAGATCTCAGAAATGCAGTAATCATGAACATTTTTAAAAAGGGGAACAAATCCGACTGTGGCAAATACAGGGGAATCTCCCTACTATTAACCACTGGGAAGCTGGTCGCTAGAGTCCTCTGCAACCGTCTTCTCCCTGTGGCCGAGGAGCTCCTCCCGGAGTCATGGACGACTTACAGAAGACACATCAAGTATCGCTGGAGATATATCACCAACGATGTCTCCGCAAGATCCTGCAAATCCCCTGGGAGGACAGACGCATCAACATCAGTGTCCTCGCCCAGGCTAACATCCCCAGCATTGAAGCACTAACCATACTAGATCAGCTTCGTTCGCATTCCAGACACGAGACTCCCTAAGCAACTGCTATATGCGGAGCTCCTTCATGGCAAACGAGCCAAAGGTGGGCAGCGGAAACGTTACAAGGACACCTTTAAAGCCTCCCTGGTGAAGTGCAACATCACCACTGATGCCTCGGAGACCCTGGCCGAAGATCGCCCTAGGTAGAGAAAGTGAATCTCAACGCTGCGAGCGTGAAGAGGTCAGGTGCAGGCAGCGGAAGGAACGTGTGTTAAATCAGTGCCACCCCCCCACCCTCCCTTCCTCCAACAACTATCTGTCCCACCTGTGACAGAGACTGTGGTTCTCGTATTGGACTGTTCAGCCACCAAAGAACTCACTTTAGGAGTGGAAGCAAATCTTCCTCGATTCCGAGGAACTGCCTATGATGATGAGGAATGCTGATACTCCGCCCCAGGAGATTGACAGTGGGTCAGTGGAACAGGAACCTGCTGTCCTTTCTCAGGGTGATAGCATTCTTGTTCCCCCATTGATACTCCGCCATTGCCCTTGCCGCTATCTGTCAGCCAGTGGGCCCAGGCTGCTGCCACCATGCTGAGGTGGTGCAGTCTACAGCCGGACCTTCTAGGTCCAGAGCTGCATGAGGTCATCCTACAAGGCCATCTGAAATCTCCCCCATGGAAACTCAGCAGCCTTCCAGCAGCCATGCTGCAGCCACTGGGTGAACACTTCGCAGGAGCACTAGATCAGGGAAGGGCACCCGATCGACAGGCACTAAGGGATTGCACAAGGGTGATTAGTTCATATCATATGTGTAAATTGATTGTTGATAAATTTAATAATTTTGATTGGAATCTTACAGTTTCAAGGGGCTGAATAGACTCCTCCTGTTCCCATTTAACAGGCTCGTAGGGCTGAATGGCCTACTCCTGTTCATGTGTAACCAGCTCTCTTTTCAGCTTTGTTCCCAGGAGGACGCTGTGATATTCTGCGACAGAGAGATGGTATGATGGGAACATGGTGAGCAATGGGGATCTGCTCCACTGAGTACGGGACGGCTCCTGCTGAGCAGTCAAAGCAGCGGAACAGTTGCTTCAGTAGCCCGGTGGTCTGCTCAATGATATTCCTGGTGGAAGCATGGCTCTCATTATATGAGTGCTGGGCGTGAGTGGTGGGGTTGTGAAGGGGTTCATCAGCCAGCTGCAGAGTGGATAGCCCTTGTCTCCGAGCAGTCACCCTCGAGTTTGATGTGGTGACTGGAAAATTGCTGGCACACTGCACTGATGCAGGATGAAGGCATCATGACTACTGCCAGGATGCTGGGCATTGACCATCAGGAATCACTGGGTGTGGTCCCACAACAACTGCACATTAAATAAGTGGTAGCCTTTTTTGTTATAGAAAATCTCAGGATCGTTATGTGGCGTCCGCAAAGCCACATGTGTGCAGTCAATGGTGTTCTGCACCATGGGGAACCCCGATATCCTGGCAAAGCCACACGTGTGCTCGTCCTGCTACTCTCTGCTCAGAGAGAAGAAAATGTAGTCTTATCGCCTGGTGTAGAGAGCCTCAGTGAACTCCCGGATGCAGCGATGGATAGCAAACTGTGAGATGTTAGCTATATCTTCTGCTGCCAACAGGAATGATCTGCTGGTGAAGAAATTGAGGGCCACAGTGACCTTGTCTACCACTGGGAGAGCTGTGGTCACCCTGCTCTCAGTCTGCAGGTTTGATAGGAGGTGTCAGAGTTCTGGTGAAGCAGTGCCTCCTAATACACTGCTCCTTGCTTATGTGTACAGAAGAGAATTGTTCTCTGAAGACCATAGGTGGGAAGGTCTCCTGTTGAGAGCCCTGATGGCTCTCCTCTACCTCCCTCTGCACACATCTTCTCTTCTTTGGTGCCTCCACTCCCTCCCCTTATGATACTCAAGCACGAGCGGGACTGCGAGTAGAGCCCACATGACTATGAGCAAGTGTTGTGAGCAGAAGCCTTTAAATAGAATGAAGGTGTTCACCATTTGCACCTGTTACTTTAGAACCTTGAAAGAATTTTATAAAGCTGCTGGAGTTGCAGAAAGTTGCACAGAGCCAGTCAAACTGCAGAAACATGTCAGGTGCACGTTGTTGCTGATGATTCCTTTAAATAATACTTCCTGCTTGGCAATGCATGCTCAGTTGGTCGCACTTAAGGCATGCCAGTAAATGAAGCGGCAAAGATGAAAATGGCAGATCGGACACCATGTGAGCATTGCACACTCACTGACGTCACAATCTGCATAATCGACACAATTTTTGCGAGCACAGCCATGGGCAGTGCTGCTGGCCAGCCAAAAATGGCAGCCGCTGTGGGAACCGCCAGCAGCGAGTGGAAGTGCAGCCGCCATCTTTCCCTCAATCTGGCGGTAACAGGAGGCACTAAACCCCTGAATTTCTAGCCCCAATTGAATTTTGCCGCTTTATTTTGGAATCGAGTTCTAGAGGATTCTCAATGATTTTGCTTAATAGATCATTTTTTTAAATTTGAATTTTCTTAAAATAATGGCCCAGAAATTCCTGTTGGCTGCTTTCCATGGGCGATCGACTAAAGAACTTAAAAAAGAAGCGCACTTACCTGAAGCTGCTGCGCCCACGTGAGTTCCTTGTCTTCAGGCCTCCACTGACTGCGCATCACAATGAGTGCACATCAGGACATGCACAGGGCTGGAGCTGCAGTCACATGGCTTGGGACAGCCAATCAGGTAAAGTATGTTATTCATAGTAATGGGAACTAGTTGGAGTTCCCATTATTATGAATGAGAACCCCCCCCCCCACCCATTAAAACATTCAAAACATTAATAAAAAATAGAAAAAATACACTACATATTTAACATTAATTTAAATTAAAGTTATTTATGTATTATTAAAAATACTTTTCCGATTTTTTAAAATGTTTTTTTTAATTATGCTTTTAAATAAATTTAATGTAGTGGGCAGGATTTAAAAAAATAAAATGTGTTCTAGTCTTGACTAGACAGACTTGACAGATCGGAAAAGTTGGTTTTCAGTGCATGCGCATTGTGCGTTGAAAATCGGCTTTTGCGATGCCTTCCCGGGTCCGTATACACTCAGTATGGACCCGGGAGGCCAAAATTTCTGCCTCATTTTGACTAAATGAGTAAACTTTTTTAGAGGATTTAAGCCCATTGTTTACTTGGAGAGAATAGTGTATAAGTGGTAAAGGTTCAATAAGCCAGTTCAGATCATACCCATTATGTAGTTGTAATTTATATATTGGGATGAAATAATATTGTCGGAATCTTTTTTGTATGTAAATCACGTTCCACTTGAAGATAGAAAGTTTGATGCCTTTACAAGAGGACGAGTTAAAAAGTGTACTGCTCCTAATACTATCATTCCTGATATATGGACATGAACATTTTGGGGACAAATTGCATATCTTAAAGATTACTTACTGCCGTGACCCATATAATAAAAGATGATTGTGAGGATTCATACAATGTGTGCATGTATGTTGACCATGTATACTAATTGTATAGTCACATAAGGTGTGCCACCAGAGGGCATTGCAGTGGGAGACCTGAGGGTCACCTGCATAGGTGTGCAGGGCCCAGTATAAAAGGCTGCCCACCATGCTTGTGCCTCAATCTGGAGTTACAATAAATGGGACTAAGGTCACAACAGTTCAAGTACAATACTAGACCTCGTGGAGTCATTCATAAGAGTATTAAAGACACAACACAATGTTTCCAGACTCCTCCATAACTCTCTCATCAATCTCTGTAACAAGGAGTCCCACATCTGATTCAGTTTTCCATTTTGATGTAGTTTACAACTATTGCTTCGAATTCTATTACTTCAACTTTGATTTAACTAGGCACCATTATATATCCTCCCTGAAGAGTTCCTATGCCACGTCAATAGAAAAACATAAATGAAATGTGAAAATAAATGTTGGGGAGACAAATGAAAGCAGTTAGAAAATTTATGTGAACCATTAGGTGACAATTTTATCTTCCTACACTTGGTGTATACAGGGCAATAAGAGGCCTGAAAATACTACTGGGTCACTTACTGATCTGTTTACATTGGGGCTCCTGCTGCCATCTTGACTAGAACCCTGAGAAGGAGGACCAACGGCTTCAGGTGTGAGGCCACTTGTAATATGCAAATTGGGCTCCTATGACGTACATTAGACCAGCTTTGCAATTTTGTGGCACAAATGGGTGGAGGGTGCGCCACTGATGCTTCATCTAATTTACTGGCATTGAGCATCCTAAAGGATTCACTAGAGGTTGCTGGCAAAATGCCCCAAAGAAATGTTTTACTTACAATACTGTGGCTCCCTGCTGGCCAGTGTGCAAAACCCTTCAATTCCATATTATAATTTCAGGGCCTCGGTGAACCTTAATAGTTTGTTGAACAAACACTTGTTTCAGTAGGAAATTAGGGATACTTTTTAGAAGTTATGCTTGAGACATATTGCCAGGGTTCTTTATGTGAGTTGTGCAGCACCTGACCTAGAGCTTTTCAAATTATCACAGGGTACAAAGGGATAATAGTTCCTTCCAGTTAAATTATGCTGAGAACATTGTATATAACAACAAAATCATCCAGTGATGCACATTGATAATTTCTAAAGTGAACTTTAGTTTTTAGATTCAATGTAATTAGGTTAACAAGCTTGACAGAAATTCTGTACAATGTGCTTCCAACAGTTTGTTACAGCCACATTTATATTATAATAAATCATCATGATGTTTTAAGACTTACTTCTGAAATAGGTCTCTGGGAACAGCTGAAGCATATGGTTAAACAGCCATAATTAACTTTAAGTGTTTTCATGCTTACAGCTCTTGTCACAATCAACAAGAGTACTGTAAGTCTTGGCTGAAATTTTGGTGTCTTCCACTTTGCATTGGTCTCACTGTGCAACAATTGTCTGAGAAATAAATTTCATATTTTCACACTAGTGGTGCCAAAATAAAAACATAAAAAACGCATGGAATGAGAAAAGCCCATTTGCTCATCAAATTCATTCTTTCCACAAACTATCATAAATTAACTCCAATTCACATTTCCATTCCACTCCACAGCAGTAGTAGGGAACATGTTCCTGACATCAGTAGTAGAGAAAATGCTAGAATCTATTAGGAATGTGGTAACAGGGCACTTAGAAAATCATATTATGGTTGGACAGAGTCATCATGGATTTATGAAAGGGAAATTATGTTTGATAAGTCTATTAGCTGTTTTAAGATTGTAACTAGCAGGGTAGATAAAGGGGAACCAGTGGATGTAGTTTATTTGGATTTTCAAAAATCATTCGCTAAGGTCCCACACAAGAGGTTATTACACAAAATAAGGGCTCATGGGATTGGGGGTAATATATTAGCATGGATAAAGGGGGCTGAAGCGCGGCTCACCTACGCAGTTTCAGATGATTTTACCGGCGCGGTTGAGGCAGTCGCCTTTGAGCGAAATTCCGCTCTTTGGCTTTTTTTTCCAGCGGCCTGGAGATTGGTCATAATCGGGGCGGAATTGCAGTGGTGAGTGGAAATTCGCACACTAGAGGGGTGGAAATTGGGGGCCGGGCGGAGTGTCCTTCGCTGTCAGTCATCAGTGTAGCACTGATGATGTCATCGCGCTGACACATCACCCTGTTGGTGGCCCGGCTGAACCCGGGGGCATAATTGTCAACCCGACAAAATAATGAAGATGGTGGCCGCGGCAGTAGGTCCTCCATTTTACAAAAAATCAGCAGCCATTCCACTTTGTAGCACGGCTGACAATTTCCGGCGATAACAGGCCTTAAGGGAAGGGGCAATTTTGGCTCTGGGGATGGTTATCAAACAGAAAACAGAGAGTATGAATAACCAGGTTATTTTCAGATTGACAGGCTATAACTAGTGGGGTACTGCAAGGATCAGTGCTTGAGCCTTAGCTATTTACAATCTATATCAATGACTTGGATGAGGGGACCGCATGTAATGTACCCAATTTTGCTGATGATAGGTGGCAAAGTAAGCTGTGAGGAGGATGCAAAGAGGCTGCAAAGGGAAGTAGACAGGTTAAATGAGTGGGCAAGAACATAGTAGATGGAATATAATGTTGAAAAGTGTGAAGTTATCCACTTTGGTAGGAAAAATAGATAAGCAGAATATTTTTGAAATAGTCAGAGATTGGGAAATGTTGGTTTCCTGGATGTGCTTGCACATGAATCACAGGAAGTTAACATGCAAGCAATTGGGAAAGCAAATGGTATGTTAACCTTTATTACAAAGGGATTAGAGTATAAAAGTAAAGAAGTCTTACTACAATTATATAGGCCCTTGGTGAGACCACACCTGGAGTACAGTTTTGGTCTCCTTACCTTAGGAAGGATATACTTGTTTTAGAGGGAGTACAATGAAGGTTCACCAGACTGATTCATGCGATGGGAGGATTGTCCTATAAGGAGAGATTGAGCAGACTGGGCCTATATTCCATATTAAAGCAGAAAATGCTGGAAATACTCAGCAGGCAGCATCTGTGGAGTGAAACAGAGATAACGTTTCAGGTCATTGACGAAAGCCTGACCTGCTGAGTATTTCCAGCATTTTCAGTTTTTATTTCATATTTCCAGCATCTGCAGTAATTTGCTTTTCTATATTCCCTAGAGTTTAGAAGAATGAATGGTGATCTCATTGAAATGTATAAAATTTATAAGGGGCTTGACAGGGTAGAGGCTGGGAGGATGTTTACCCTGGCTGGAGAGTCTAGAATTAGGGGGGTCACAGTCTCAGATTAAGGGGTCAGCCATGCATGGCTTCCTTGTCCTCGTCCTCATCCTCTTGCTTGTCATCTGCATCTTCCTCAACATTATCATCAGCCACTCTCACCTCAGGTAAAACATAGAAACATAGAAACATAGAAAATAGGTGCAGGAGCAGGCCATTCAGCCCTTCTAGCCTGCACCGCCATTCAATGAGTTCATGGCTGAACATGAAACTTCAGTACCCCCTTCCTGCTTTCTCGCCATAACCCTTGATCCCCCGAGTAGTAAGGACTTCATCTAACTCCCTTTTGAATATATTTAGTGAATTGGCCTCAACTACTTTCTGTGGTAGAGAATTCCACAGGTTCACCACTCTCTGGGTGAAGAAGTTTCTCCTCATCTCGGTCCTAAATGGCTTACCCCTTATCCTCAGACTGTGACCCCTGGTTCTGGACTTCCCCAACATTGGGAACATTCTTTCTGCATCTAACCTGTCTAAACCCGTCAGAATTTTAAACGTTTCTATGAGGTCCCCTCTCATTCTTCTGAACTCCAGTGAATACAAGCCCAGTTGATCCAATCTTTCTTGATAGGTCAGTCCCGCCATCCCGGGAATCAGTCTGGTGAACCTTCGCTGCACTCCCTCAATAGCAAGAATGTCCTTCCTCAAGTTAGGAGACCAAAACTGTACACAATACTCCAGGTGTGGCCTCACCAAGGCCCTGTACAACTGTAGCAACACCTCCCTGCCCCTGTATTCTTCTCCTATCAGGTGCTGCTGCCTCATGATGGCTAAGTTATGCAGCATGCAGCACACAACAGTGAACTGACCATCAATCTCAGGGGAGTACAGCAAGTAGCCTCCGGAATATTCCAGGCATCGGAAATGCTGTTTCAAGATGCCAATGGTCCTCTCTATGATGCTGCGCGTCGCAATGTGTGATGTGTTGTATTCCCGATCAGCTTCCGTCCGGGTTACGCTTAGGGGCGTCATGAGCCAAGTGGCGAGGCCGTACCTTTTGTCTCCCAGTAGCCAGCTCTGCCCTTCTGGCTGCTGCTGAAACATGGCAGATATAACGCTCTCGAGTAGCATGAATGTATCATGGGTGCTCCCAGGATATCTTGCATCGACTGACATAATGCGACGCATGTCGTCACACACGAGCTGTACATTAATGGAGTGGAAGCCTTTTCTGTTCCTGTACATCTTGGAATCCTCCAAAGGTGCTCACAAGGCGATGTGGGTACAATCAATGCAGCTCTGTACCTTTGGGAAGCCAGCAATCCTGGAAAAGCCCACAGCCCTGTCACGCATTGCTTGGGTGGTCATGGGGATCATTATGTAGTCATTCCTCCATGCATATACTGCAGCTGTCACCTGCCGAATGCAGATATGTGTTGCATGTTGAGAGATGGTGCATACATCCCCAGTTGTAGCTTGAAATGATCCAGAAGCATAGAATGAAAATGCAGCTGTAAACTTCACTTCAACTGACAAAGCAGTCCCTCTGACACTTCTAGGTTGCAGGTCTGCTTTCACCAACTCACAGATCTCAGTTACAACTTCTTTGCAGAAATGCAGCCTTCTGACACAGTCTGCATCATTCAGGTGCAGGTACGAACGCCTGTCTCGATATAGCCGATGTGGGTAAGTCCTCCCCCCCAACTAATTGCAGTCTTGTGACTTCTCCCCTTCTCCCCTCCTTCCTAAACTCATTGCAGTCTTGTGCCTAGTGCAGCAACCTTCCAATCCTGTACTTAACACCCTTTTTCCCCGGTAACTGAATCAAATAAACCGCGGGGTTCAATCAGTCTATAATCTTATGCGGTCCCCACCACCTGGGCTCAAAGACATGCTTCTTTTTCCCATAATTTGGAATCATTACTGAGTGTCCCACCTTATATTCAAAGGGGCGTACTTTCTTGTCAAAGTACCTTTTAATTTGTCTTTTTGACTTCCCCAAGTTGGTGGCCAGAAATCGATTGATCTGATCGGTGTGATCTACCACTTGTTCCAGCCACTTGGAATTACATGTTTTCATTGTCAGGTGACTCATCCCTGTTTGTGTTAGCTGGCCTGGTAATTTCATGAGCTTCCCTGTCATGGCCTGATATGGGAAGACCCCTGTTGTTCTATGAGGTGTGGACCTCATTGCCATTAAACACATTGGCAGCATGTTAGCCCACTGAGTGGGGTGGTCCGCGCACAATTTTTTTTACATTAACTTGAGCGTCCTGTTTCCCCTTTTGACCCCGCCGGATGACTGGGGGTGGTGAGCAATATGTAATTTGTGTTTTATCCTCAATATTTCCTGCAGGTGGGTAAAAATTTTACCGGTAAAGTGTGAACCTTGATCACTGTCCACTTGTACTGGTACTCCCCACCTACAAAATATATGATTCAATAGTGTTTTGGCTGCTATGATTGTGGTGTTGGAGTGGCAAGGGAATGCTTCGATCCATTTAGTGAATTGATCCACCATCACTAGGGCATGCTGAAAATTTTCTTGTGCCTGTGGAAGTGGCCCAATGAAGTCTATCCGGAGGTGAGTCCATGGCCCTTGAGGTGGGGGTGAGCTTTGAACCAAGGCTCAGTTAGTGCATGCGGGAGGATTGTGTTGCAGGCACAGTAGGCATCCTGCCACGTATTGGTTGATTGTTTCCCTCATGGAAGGCCACCAAGCTGTGGATGCTACCTTATAGAAGGTTACCAGGGCCGAATAGTGCCCTGCTGTGGGGTGGGAGTGAAAGAGGGAGAGCAGTTCCTGACCCACCTCTGGTGGAACACACACCACCAGGTAAGCGTTTGGCTTTTTTTTGAACATCAGCAACTGCTCATCTGAGTCAGGGGTAGTGGCTAGTATGGTATTGGGAGCCCAGGCTGTTGGTTGAGGAAGGGGGTCTGCCTTCCTCGTGCCAGGCGCTTACAACAGCATATGACCAGTATTGCTGCTGCAGGGATTTTAAATCTAGGTGATCTTTTGGGGAGGCTTTGCTAACAGCATTGCAGTGCTCAACAATTATATCCTCTATCTCCCCATTAATCACAGTGTCCTTGGCTGCTCTGTCTGCTCTGGAATTTCCCTCACTATGTTTACCCCCTTTTCTATGGGCTGCTACCTTTCCTATGAAGCAGGGCTGGGATCGCTGTTTAAGGTATGACCAGAGCAGGCGTAACCAGGGCCCATGGACCAGGGCCTTACCGTCTATCGTACAATAGTCATTTTTGTGGTATAGGGGCAGGGAGAGCATGGTGTTTATAGCATAGGCACTATCGGACCAAATATTCACAGTCTATCTGAGGTTTCCTTCACAGTAGTTAGACGTGCGGCGATTTCTGCATATTGTGAAGACTGTCTGTTGCATTTCGCTGGATGGTTCTTTCTGGCAATACACAGCATATCCAGTATGAGGGCATCCTTCAATGTGATATGAGGATCCATCGATGTAGACATCTGGGGCACCCTGTATGGGCTCTTTCTGCTCAGGATGTTAATCAGGGGTAAAGGACATGCATGTGGGTCCCCCTCATAGATCAGAAATTGTGGCAGCAATGTGGTGGGTTTGGAAATGGTATCTATGTCGCTTTCCATAAATTCCAATGTCCATTTGCTGAGGCTCTGCGAGGAAACTAGCGAATCTCCAGGTTTCATCAGTAGTTTCAGGGATGTGTGTCCGCTGTGCAGGATTGTAGCCTGTAACCCAGTAATAAAAGTAAAGTGATATACCAACCAGAAGACGGCCATAGGTGGCGCTCGCATGTGGTATACATCTTTTCTGCCCCCAGCAGGATTTGAGACACATATGCAATGGGCTGTAATCGATCAGCTCGCATTTGGCACAGAACTGCAGTGAGGCTTTGCTCTGTGACCCCGACCTCCAAATGGAAGGGCTGCATGGGATCGGAAGAGATCAGACATGCGGCCTGTATCGCTGCAGTTTTTAGTTTAGCCATGGACTGGGTGTGAGCATCAGTCCATGCCGGGCATATGTCATCACCCTGCAGTTTTATTAAATCATACAGGGGCTTTGCACACTCTGCATTGCCTGGGATAAAGTTCCTTTGGTACCCCACCAAACTCAAGAATGATCGTAGGGCTGTTTTTGAAGTGGGTAATGGCAGTCGCTGTATTATCTCTACCTTGTGAGAGTCGGGGGATGATCCCTCTTGAGAAATGGACAATCCTAGAAAGGTGACCCATTCTTTTACTAATTGAGCCTTGCGGGGATTCACTTTTAGTCCTACCTGAGCCAACAATGTCAAAAGTTCGTGCAAAAGGGACAGATGCTCCTCCATGCTGTCGGTTGCAGCAGTAGGTCATCTACGTATTTCAGCAAGCAAGTAGGGCGTGAAAAGTCTTTTAAAATTGCAGCCATTCTTTTGTGGAATATCGTGGGGGCATTGTGAAACCTCTGAGGCAGGCATGTCCAGGTTTAGCTCTGGTCCTGAAATGTGATCGCAAATTTGTACTGGTCTTCCCCTTTAACAGGGATACTCCAGAATCCATTGGTGATGTCGAGGGTTGATAAGTACTTGGAACTATATGTGAGATAATATGGTAGGAGTTTCTCTTACTACTGGTGAGCATGGTGGTGTTACAGAATTTAACTTTCTGTCATCAATAGTCAGTCGCCAGCTGCAATCAGGCTTTTTAACTGGCCATGTGGGTGAATTGGTCGTGAAAGTGCCTGTCCTAAGAACACCCTGCTCGACTAGAGATTTTAAGGTGTCTCGGATGTAAGAGTGACTCTCCCTTGGGATGGGATATTGTTTAGTGAATGAGTGGGGGGGTCCCTCAATAGATTCCTTGCCTGCCATTTTTCCACAATCATGCTTGCATGTGGCAAACACCGCTAGGTGTTCCTGAATTAGTTTTGCCACAGCTTCATTT
Source organism: Pristiophorus japonicus (assembly GCF_044704955.1). Classification (NCBI taxonomy): domain Eukaryota; kingdom Metazoa; phylum Chordata; class Chondrichthyes; family Pristiophoridae; genus Pristiophorus; species Pristiophorus japonicus. The sequence continues at coordinate 233,343,204 of NC_091978.1, forward strand.
TCGCTCCCTGGAGCGTCATACTCACATGACTTTTTAATAGCAAAAACACAGTGAGCATCTGAAATTTCTATCACTCCTGCCTTATCTCTCAATCCCATCCAAACACAGTCCTGATTATAATCTATCACTGCGCCATACTGATCCAAAACATCAGCCCCTAAAATTCCCCTTCTGTCAGGGGTGGTCATCAGCATAGGTGCTGGGACCTTACAGGTGAGGCCTCCCAACTGAGGTTCAGTGGCCTTTCCTGTATACGTGGTGGTTGTATCACCGTTAAACCCTTTAAGGGTCATATAACCCTTGCCCGCCACCGCATAGTGTTCAGGGTATGGGATGTGGATGATGGTAACGGCTGAGCCAGTATCTGCTGCCTGCCCCCTTTTAAGACAACAAGGACTCCTTGTTGTCTCCCACTACCATCACGTTGGAACCCCACTTCCGACCAATCTTTGGGGGCTGAACCCAGTCATAGGATTGATCCTTGAATGGGTCCCTCTAATGAGTGTGCATCGGCGATTGCATGCACTGGTAAATTATTTTGCATCCTCCCCATGGTAATTTGGGTTTGCATGAGGGTTATCAATTGATCCAATCGCTGATCTGTCCCAGAGGGCTTGGATTCATCTCTCACGAGGTATCTATGCATTGCAACATGGTTCGGTGCTGGTCTGGGTCTGCTGCAGTCTTTTGCTATATGGCCTACCTTCTTACAATTAAAGCACTGTCCCTGAAAATGGTAGTTTCGAGATCTCTCCACCATTGACTCTGGTTTATTTGCAGTGGGTAGTGACTTCTCCTTTAACTGGTCTTTTACCATCTCTCAGGCTCTTTGAACACTGGTCTCTATATCTGTCCACTGATTGATGGGCCTCATGGCTATGCCCAGGATGGTTTTAACTAAAGGGTGGAGTTGGGTCAGGAACATCGATTTAAATTGTTGCTGATTCTTTCCTATGTAGCATTTGCGGGTGCCTGGTTCTGCGTACATTGACAGATATCATACAGGCGATTACTGAAGGCTCTAGGGGTCTCTTCTGGGTGCTGCTTGGTCTGATTAAGCAGAGCCACTAAGTTCAAGTTTTGGATCCCTAAATGGTTTAGGATCTCGGTCATGAGTGTATCGGCCGCTGCGGCAGGCTAGAGGACTGCTTCTGGCAGATTATCTTTTAGGGAAGTGGAACAGGCCAAGAGGAGGACTCGTGTTAAGGCTCTCTTTTCCAACTCGGGGTGACCCTTCCTATTAACTTTCAGTGGGTCGTCCCCATCATTAATAGGCCCCAACTAGTGGCTACACGCCCTGGCGTCAGCACCAGATATGGGCCGTGAGTCTGTATGATTACTGGTGATGCGACCATGCGTATTACGTCGTAAAGAAGTGGTTACTACAGATATGGTTGGCTCTTGTGTCTCCAAGGTATCCCATTCTACATCACTCTCCTGCAGATTATACTGACTTCCTTCCTCTTCCCAATCTGTCTCTGTTATGGCTCCCCGTGTTACTGCGGATACCAGGGCCTGCTGCTCCCCTAACTTACTTTTTAGCCTCGCTATTTCTAGTTGGCGCTGGGAGTGATCTGCTTCCCTATGTAGCTTCTTAATGATTTCTCTTAATGCACCCCTAGCATCTTCTATCTCTTGCTGGAGCCTCAAGTTTTCCAATTTATATTTTTTAACTCTAATTTGTTTTCATTTGCTTCACCAACGGCTGCGGTGGCATTTAAGTTTGAAAGGCTTTGTTGCTGTAGCAGTGAAGCTGCCTGTTCGGCCCCTATTTCTCATTGCTTAATACTGTGGTTTAATTGGCCAATGTCTTGTCTTAAATGCTGTATTTCTCCCTCTTTTAACTTCTTCCTTTTATTGTTTTATACCTTCAATCTCTCTTTCTTTTAGTTGAATCTCTTTTACTTGCAATTCTTTCAAATCTTGTATCACTTTGGCATCTTGCCTCATTAATTCCTCAACTCTCCTGGCACAATAAAATGCGCTTAAGGCCACAAGACTGTTTGCTCGTTTTGGTATTATCTCTCCCTTATCGACTCTTTCCTGGATTAGTTTCACCATCTCCTCAAATGACACAGGTTGACCCTCGTGGATGTGCCATGCCTGTGCCTTTATGTCTTGTATCGTGAACTTTTTGGACAACTTCTCCTGATAAACTAACTCAACATTACTTTTTATAGTTAGCTTTCTGACCATGACCGATCCCTTCATCCTGTGACTTTTGAATATAACTACTGGTGGGTCCCCACTTAAACAGTTACAACCCACCCCACTTAAACAGTTACAACAATCGAGACAACCGCTGCTTAAGACGCAGTTTCTCCCGATCCGTTTAATTGTTTCAAGCTATACTTCGCAACACAGTTTAGAATCGCAACTCCCGAGATTTCCAATTGTTCAAAAGAATCATCAAAAAGCTATTTCACCAGTTGGCCACATTCTCCACCAATTGTGAGATTTCTAAATCTCTGGCATTAAATTTGATAGTGAGACAATTCTTCTAAAACAATTGGAACAGTTTATTAAAAAAACACACACACATGCACATCCAGATACAATGAGGTTCTAATAAAAAGTGATATATGTTACTTCCCTTTGGCTGGTTGGTTGAGGAGTGAGAGGAAAGTCTTTGGCTGAGTTCTTTATACCTTTCAAAGCCATTGTCCCTCCGAAAGCCTCACGATTGGACCTTAGTTCCAGGGCAGTTCCTTATTGGCTCTCCTCACACATGTGGCTGTCTGGCCTGGCTCAGCCATCTCTTGATTAGATTAAATGTCTTTCCAATACACAAAACCCATGTGGCAGCTCCGTGGGCTTCCATTTTGTTTCTTACAAAACTCAGCCTTTCCGTATAATCTACACTTTTATCATTTATACATACACAGAATCAATTTTAATCATTAATAAACACTTTTATTCTTACATTGGGGCCGATGCTACGACCCACCCTCCAGCCCTGCTTGAAGACGTTCGGTGGTGTTGTGTGAGTAAAAACAAATGAAAATTTCAGAAATCCAAGAAACTTCCATATACTTCGTTGAAAGGTAAAAAAGTGAATTTTATTATGGACATTTAAAGTGTTCTTGACTCCCTCCATAAACTTCGATGAAAAACAGTGGTGTCTTTCAGCACCAATTTCTCAATGTGCGCTGCTTTCTGTTAACTCACCAGAAGGTTTTTTGGGAGTGGCCATATACGCCGACCTAGGATTAAAAATTTTTGAGCAAACTGCAAAAAATGCTGAAAACTGGTGCCAACATCAAAAAACCTAACCTAGAAAAATCATAACTATAGCAGTTACTCCAGTGCAGATTCCAGGGGGAAACTTTGAAATAAATAATTACATCAGAAAAAACGGCGCGCGCCAAAAAAATGGCGCAAATTACCTGGGAAATTTGAACCCATTGTTGTAGCTTTCTTTCCGGCCTACACTTCCCTCTGACTATGGCTCTTCACAGGGAGAGAAGGATCAGTAAATTTATCCTTTAAATTCAGGAATTATTCAGAACCTCTCCCCAGACTCAAATAATGGTACAAATCTTCCAGAATTTATTATTGTTTATGTAAACAATGGCCGTTTTTGAGTTCTGAGTGTAATTATGAATTTTTAAAAAACTATAGCTGGCTTGACCATTTAGAATACATTACAAAATATAAAGACCTAACCTGAGTCATCCTCACCTGAATCCTAGCACACTTGTCAGTTCTGTCTTCAGCTATACCCTTGTTTGGCTCTCTTTCTGCTCTTGCTGACTGTAGCTGTTGCAGGTCAGCTTGTATATAATATACATGTTTCTGCTTTCAAGGTTGCCTCAGAAATGTTTGGGTTCATATTTTACTTCCTTCTGATTTTTTTTGGAGAGGATGGATAGGCCACTTTAAAATTTTTAACAAAAGGAAATTCGGGCACTTCTACCCTTTGCAACCCTCTACCACCGCCTGCCCCCACCCCTCACCCCCCCCCACCCTGCCCATGATCTCTGGCGCAAGTGCCTTTGTCCCTTTCTTCCCTTGTTCACTCCACACTGGGAAATGTGCCCGGTGTAAAATAGACAGCCAGCAGAAATTCACCAGCTGCTGGCACCCAATATTGCAGCTGTGGGGCTCACAGTGTATTGTGAGAGTCATGACTGGAAAGCCAGTAGATTATGTAAATAGATTGACATTGCATTATCAAGCACGGTCAGTCCACTTGTGTGTATCACACTGGTACTGGTGTAAGCAGTACTGGTGTACACCGCAAGATCCTGCAAATCCCTTGGGAGGATAGACGCACCGATGTCAGTGTTCTCGATCAGGCTTCAAAGCACTGACCACACTCGACCAGCTCCGTTGGGTGGGCCACATTGTCCGCATACCCGACGCAAGACTCCCAAAACAACTCGGAACTCCTACACGGCAGGCGATCTCCAGGTGGGCAGAGGAAACGTTTCAAGGACACCCACAAAGCCTCCTTGATAAAGTGCAACATCCCCACCGACACCTGGGAATCCCCTGTCAAAGACCGCCCTAAGTGGAGGGAGAGCATTCGGGAGGGTGCTGAGCACCTCGAGCCTCATTGCCGAGAGCATGCAGAAAACAAGCGCAGGCAGCGGAAGGAGTGTGCGGCAAACCAGACTCCCCACCTGTGGTGTATGTAGCACACAAATCACTGACTCCACACGGTCTGGTGTAAGTCTAACTGCTGTGACCTGCGTCCTTTATTGTTCAGCTCCAGAGTGCCTCCCAGGTGTGGTGGTCAGCCTTATATAGCACCTGTTACAGGTACTACCAGGGTTTCCCACCGCAGCGCCCTCTGTGGTGTGGCATAGTGCTTACAATACATTTAAGGTACTGGGACGATACACACATCATTACATAACATCACCTTCCCCCCCTCCACCTGGACGCAGGAAAACGATACACACATCATTACATAACATCATACTTGTCCAACGGAAGGCAGGTGGGCATAGACAGTGCGTTAGTATGGTACATTTTATCTGGTACATTATCTGGTTATTGACTGGTAGCGGAACCTTGATTTCCTTGTTAGCCGTTATCATTAATTGTACTTCATCCATTATTTTACACAAATACAGTGGCCATTCAGCATAAAAAAAAGTAATTCTTATTATAAATTCACTATCTCACATTAACATAGCTCATTTTAGACTTGCTCTGCCAAACAGAAGTCCTTTGTGGGGACCACCTCTTTGTAAGGCCCTTTTAAGACTCCCAGGTACATTTCCTCTTTAAGGCGCCATCTTTGATGCAGGAGGATTCCACGAGGCTTCTCCTTGGGCGCCGCCATCTTTGATGCTCTGCAGCTCCGACACGATGCAACCGCCATCTTCGATACCGCCGCCGCAGCCTCCGCTCCCCTCTGCTGCCACCTGACTTGCCGCCTCTCCTGCGGCCATCGTGGCCTCTCCAGCGGCCGCACTTGTCGCGTCCCCTGCGGCCTCCGTAGCCCCCGACCTCCAGCTGCTGCCGCCGCCCGACACTAACAGCTCCTCTGCGGGGCTCTTGCGATCCGCCGGCCCCTGGATCCCTCAGCACCCCGCCCGCAGCGCCCCGCCGGCTCAACCCCCACCCCCCCCTTGGGCCCCTCTGTGCAGGGCTGCTTGCCTGTGGGGGCTGGGGCTGCGGGATCTCTGGGGCCTGAGGTCAGGGCCTGGGACTTGCCTGTGGGGATTAAGGCTGCAGGGTCTCTGTGTGAGGTCCGGGCCTGGGACTTGCCTGTGGGTGGATTGAGGCTGCAGCTCCAGCTCAGTCGGCACTGCTCTCTGGGGACCCGGGGCACGGCAGCACCCCGGGGAGCAGCAGCCTGTGGTGTGATGAAGTCTTCCCAGCTCCCACGGACCGTCCCCATCCACCTCCGGCCGAGGAGTGTCGGCCCATCGCCTGCAACGACCCACAAAGGTAAAGCATGCGTCTCGTCTCCGTGGGATACCTGCACCATCGCTCTGCCGAGAACAGGTATCAGATCCCTGGTGTAGGTACGCAGCTTTGCCGTGACCAGGACCAGCTTGGGTCATGCAGCTGGGTTAATCCACAGTTTATCAAAAGTTCTCTGACTCATCAACGATGGACCCGAGCCTGTATCCACCTCCATACTCACAGGGACTCCGTTGATTTTTACTTCACTTATCACTGGGGGCGAATCGTCAGTACACGTGTGCAGTCCAAACACCTCATCATCTTCTACCTGCTCCTCGCTGAACAGTGGATCATCCCCCATCTCCTCAGCCACACGGTGAGTCCGATTTCTTTTACACATATGCTGAAGGTGGCCTTTAACATGGCAGGTATTGCATGTGTACTCCGCAAACCTGCACCGGTGAGCCCCATGGCTTCCTCCACAGCACCAGCATGGTGCTGCTTGATTGGCCCCCCTCGGCGGACTCTGAGCTCCAGGATCCCGAGGTTCGTGCTCTCTGCCCCGGGCAGAGCCACGTTCTGCAGTTTTGTCCGTGGTGGGCGCTACCCTGTGGACAGTGCCTGCCGGGTTCGAGACTGTGTGGATTATTTGCTTGGTGCTGCAAGTCGAGGTCATATATGCCTGGCTGATGGCGATGGCCTTTGTCAGAGTGACTGTGGGTTCCGTGGCCAGCAGCTTGTGAAGGAGGCCCTCGTGGCCAATCCCCATAACGAAAACGTCCCGCAACGCCTCGTCAAGGTGTGCCGTGAGTCTCCTGAGGTCTGCAGCATATTTGGTGACATCCTGGCCCTCGGGTCTGCAGTGATGGTAAAATTTGTATCTGGCCGTGAGGATGCTCTCCTTCTGTTTCAACTGGTCACGAATGAGTTCAGTCAGCTCCTCGTATGACTTGTCCCTGGCGCTCCCAGGTGCCAGAAAATCCCTGACGAGACAGTAAACATCATCTCCACAACTGGAGAGCAATATCGCCTTACGCTTATCTCTCATTGCGTATGTGTCCTATGTCAGGTCATTTGCTGTGAAGTAGTACTCGAGCCTTTCCGTAAAGGCCTCCCAATCATTGCCCATGGTAAAATCCTTTAGCGAGCCCAGAGTAGCATGGAGTTCGTCCGCTTCCTCGTTGCCAATGTGGTGTATGTAGCACACAATCACTGACTCCACACGGTCTGGTGTAAGTCTAACTGCTGTGACCTTCGTCCTTTATTGTTCAGCTCCAGAGTGCCTCCCAGGTGTGGTGGTCAGCCTTATATAGCACCTGTTACAGATACTACCAGGGTTTCCCACCGCAGCGCCCTCTGTGGTGTGGCATAGTACTTACAATACATTTAAGGTACTGGGACGATACACACATCATTACATAACACCACCCACCCTTTCCTTCAAACGCTGTCTGTCCCACCTGCGGCAGAGACTGTAATTCCCTTATTGGACTGTACAGTCACCTGAGAACTCACTTTTAGAGTGGAAGCACGTCTTCCTTGATTTCGAGGGATTGCCTATGATGATGATGGTGTAAGCACTGCTCGGGTCATGTAAGCCCCCTGCCATAGAGTGGGATGTTTGCATGTGCTGACCTGTTGTTTTTAATATGATTTAGTCGATCTTCCGTTGCATAGCTCACAGTGAATTGGAAGGTACTCTGTTTTATTGCAATTAAGGTTGTTATGTCTTGTAATGCACAGTATAGTATCAGGGCCATTGATTTATTTCCTTTGAATAGGAATACTTGTACAAATTTGCTCATCTGGCACTGAGTTTTGCCACTGGGAGCAGATGAAATGTATTCGGGTATGTGAGTCAATAGGAGCTACAGGTCTTTGTTTCCAGCCTTGCAGGATATGCTGACCTCCATGCCCGCAATCTTAACATATACTACCAGTGGTAACCATTCCTTATTAATTCAAATTATGCTGTTATTGCCTGGTATTTTGGGATTTTGATCCTATTTTGAAAGATCAAATTTGGTTATTCTGTCCATTTTTCCTTGAAAGCTATAAATTAGTGACCTTCCTTTAGATATACATTCAATTATGTCTGTTTTAATGCCCAGAAAATTTAGTGGTGAAGGCAGGGGACCATGATGATTACCATCACTTTGAAGGGTCCTGGGATTTGAGCACTTTGAAAGCAGTGGCCCTTTGTTTGTTAGAGCTGTGGAGGGGGAGTTCTGGAGTTTGGCAGAAATACAGTGTTATGTATGTAAACCTGTAATTACCATGTCTAACCACCGGAGGGCTTATCCCCTGGAGTCCCAAGGGATCCCACAATCCCTTGGGAGCACCTGTATATAAAGAGGCCTCAAAGGCAGGAGAGGCACTCTGAGATCTGTAATAAAGGACTAGATCACACTTACTTTGAGCTTGCAGTATCTAGTCAGACTCCTTATCCAAGACACATCAACTGTCGACGAGATACAGATGACGAAGCCCAACGCAACAATGCAGAGAACTGTGGGCACCCTGGAGAAATTTTCGTAGAGAGATGATTGGGAAACTTTCGTGGAGCGACTTGAACAATACTTTGTGGCCAACGAGCTGGAAGGAGAAGGGAACGCTGCCAAATGAAGGGCGATCCTCCTCACCGTTTGCAGGGCACCAACGTATGGCCTCATGAAAAACCTGCTCGCTCCAGAAAAACCCACAGGCAAGTTGTACGATGAGCTGTGCACACTAGTCCGGGAGCATCTAAACCCGAAGGAAAGCGTTCTGATGGCGAGGTACCGGTTCTACATGTACAAGTGGTCTGAAGGCCAGGAAACGGTGAACTACGTCGCCGAGCTAAGGCACCTTGTGGGACATTGCGAATTTGAAAGACACTTGGAGCATATGCTCAAAGACTTCTTTGTACTTGGCATTGGCCATGAAGTAATACTTTGCAAACTTTTGACTGCAGAGACCCCAACTTTGAGTAAAGCCATAGCGATAGCCCAGGCATTTATCTCCACCAGTGACAATACCAAACAAATTTCCCAGCACACTCGTGCTGCTGCAAGTACTGTGAACAAAGTAACGTTGTTTTCAAATCGAAATGTACATGGCAGGACTTACACGCCTATAGCTGCAAATCCGCAGATGACTCAGAGTCCGCCATCAAGGGTGGTGAATACAAGGCAATTAACATCTTCTTTGTGCTGCGGGGGTGATCATTGTTTCTATTCATGCCGCTTCAAAGGATAAGTTTGCAAGGGCTGTGGAACAATAGGACACCGCCAATGTATGTGCAGGCGAGCTGCAAACCCTGATAATCCTGCAAACCCCCCTGTTGCAGAGGAGGACAGATCCATTGCAGATCATGACGAACCAAAGCCTCAGACCGAGGAGGCAGAGGTATATGGGATGCACACATTTACCACAAAGTGTCCCCCGATAATGCTGAAGGTTGAATTAAATGGACTCCCAGTGTCCGTGGAGCTGGATACGGGTGCAAGCCAGTCCATAATGATTAAAAAGACTTTCGATAATTGGGTGCAACAAGGCTTCAAGGCCAGTCCTGACTCCCACTCGTACCAAACTTAGAACGTATACAAAGGAACTGATTCCCGAAATTGGCAGAGCTACTATAAAGGTCTCCTACGATGGAGTGGTGCACGATTTACCACTCTGGGTGGTACCGGGCAGTGGCCCCATGCTGTTCGGCAGGAGCTGGCTGGGAAAGATACGCTGGAACTGGGACGATGTCCGAGCGCTTTCGTCCATCGACGACACCTTATGTGTCCAGGTCCTAAGCAAGTTCCCCTCGCTGTTTGAACCAGGCATCGGGAAGTTCCAAGGAGCAAAAGTGCAGATCCATTTGATTCCGGGGGCGCGACCCATCCATCACAAGGTGAGAGCGGTACCTTACATGATGGGAGAGAGGTTGGAGATCGAGCTGGACAGGCTGCAATGAGAGGGCATCATTTCGGCAATCGAATTCAATGAGTGGGCCAGTCCAATTGTTCCAGTCCTCAAGGGAGATGGCACCATCAGAATCTGTGGTGATTACAAAGTAATCGTTTCTCACTGCAGGATCAATACCCGCTACTAAAGGCAGATGACCTATTTGCGACGCTGGCGGGAGGGAAAACGTTCACGAAGCTGACTTGACCTCAGCCTACCTAACACAGGAGCTGGAGGAGTCTTTGAAAGGCCTCACCTGCATCAACACGCACAAAGGTCTTTTCATTTACAACAGATGTCCGTTTGGGATTTGATTGGCGGCGGCGATATTCCAGAGGAACATGGAAAGCTTGCTAAAGTTGGTACCATGTGCCGTGGTCTTCCAGGACTACATCTTGGTTACAGATCGGGACACCATCGAGCGCCTGCAGAACCTGGAGGAGGTTCTTAGTCGGCTTAATCGTGTGGGGCTCAGGCTGAAACTCTCGAAGTGCATTTTCCTGGTGTCTGAAGTGAAGATCCTGGGGAGAAGAATCACAGCGGATAGCATCAAGCCCACCAATTCGAAGATGGAGGCAATCAAAAACGCATCTAGACCACAGAACGTGACAGAGCTGCGGTCGTTTCTAGGACTCCTGAACTATTTTGATAACTTCTTACCAGGTCTTAGCACATTGTTAGAATCCCTGCACTTGTTACTGCATAAAGGAGATGACTGGGTATGGAGTAAAAGCCAAGAAAATGCCTTTGAGAAAGCTAGGAAGCTGTTATGTTCAAACAAATTGCTTGTGTTGTACAATCCATGTAAACGTTTGGTACTAGCATGTGATGCGTCGTCGTACGGGGTCAGGTGTGTATTACAACAAGCTAATGAATTTGGGAAATTGCAACCAGTTGCTCATGCATCCAGAAGTCTGTCTAAGGTCGAAAAAGAAGCGTTAGTGTCTGTTTATGGGGTAAAGAAAATGCATCAATATCTGTTTGGGCTCAAATTTGAATTGGACATCGACCATAAGCCGCTTATATTCCTCTTTTCTGAAAATAAGGGGATAAATACGAATGCATCGGCCCACATCCAGAGATGGACACTCACATTTTCCGCATACAACTATGCCATCCGCCACAGGCCAGGCACAGAAAACTGTGCCGATGCTCTCAGTAGGCTACCATTGCCCACCACCGGGGTGGAGATGGCACAGCCTTCAGATTTAGTTATGGTAATGGAAGCATTCGAGAGTGAGCAATCACCTGTTATTGCCCGACAGATTAGAACCTGGATGAGCCAGGACCCCTTACTGTCCTTAGTAAAAAACTGTGTGCTCCACGGGAGTTGGTCTAATGTCCCTTTAGAGATGCAGGAAGAAATAAAGCCATACTAGCGGCGCAAAGATGAAATGTCTATACAGGCAGACTGCCTCCTATGGAGTAATCGGGTAGTTGTGCAAAAAAAGGGCAGGGACACTTTCATTAGTGATCTCCACAGTACCCACCCAGGCATTGTAATGATGAATGCGATAGCCAGAGCCCAAGTGTGGTGGCCTGGTATCGATGCAGACTTAGAGACCTGTGTGCACAAATGTAATACATGTTCCCAGGGAGGCACCACTAAGTTTATGGTCTTGGCCCTCCAAACCGTGGTCTAGGGTTCATGTTGACTATGCAGGCCCATTCTTGGGAAAAATGTTTTTAGTGGTTGTAGATACGTACTCCGTACTGAATGTGTGATAATGTCAGCAAGCACGTCCGCTGCCACCATTGAAAGCCTACGAGCCATGTTTGCCATGTACGGCCTGCCTGATGTCCTTGTAAGTGACAAATGGCCGTGCTTTACCAGTGCCCAATTCAAGGAATTCATGACCCGCAATGGGGTCAAACATGTCACATCTGCTCCGTTTAAGCCAGTGTCCAATGGTCAGGCAGAACGAGCAGTTCAAACAATCAAGCAGAGCTTGAAAAGGGTAACTGAAGGCTCACTGCAGATTCGCTTATCCTGAGTCCTACTTAGTTACCGCACAAGACCCCACTCGCTCACTGGAGTCCCTCCCGCTGAACTGCTCATGAAAAGGGCACTTAAGACAAGGCTCTCGTTTGTCCACCCTGATCTACACGAACAGGTAGAGAGCAGGCGGCTTCAACAGAATACATATCATGATAGCGCAAATGTGTCACGCGAAATTTGAGTAAATGATCCTGTATTTGTGTTGAACTATGGACAAGGTCCCAAGTGGATTCCTGGCACTGTTTTGGCCAAAGAGGACAGTAGGGTGTTTTGTCAAATTCGCAAATGGACTCACCTGCAGAAAACACTTGGACCAAACCAAACTCAGATTCACGGACTATCCAGAACAACCCACAATAGACTCTACCTTTTTCAACCCTCCAACACGCACACAAGTTGCAACCGACCCAGCGGTTGGCCACGAAGCAGAACCCATCACCCGCAGCAGCCCAGCAAGACTCACCACCCTCAGCAGTCCAGCAAGGCCAGCTGTGCAGCAGCCCAGCGAAGGTCCAACAAATGACTCACCAACACCAGCATTTGCACAGAGACGATCAACCAGGGAAAGGAAGGCCCCAGATCGACTCACATTGTAAATAGTTACACTATTGATTTTGGCGGGGATTATTGTTATGTATGTAAATCTGTAATTACCATGTCTAACCACCAGAGGGCTTATCTCCTGGAGTCCCAAGCGATCCCACAATCCCTTGGGAGCACCTGTAGATAAGGAGGCCTCAAAGGCTGGAGAGGCACTCTGAGATCGGCAATAAAGGACTACAGTCACACTCACTTTGAGCTTGCAGTATCTAGTCTGACTCCTTATTCAAGACATAACATGTAGCAAGGATGACCTGGCAGCAATTAGTGGAGAGGCGTGATGAGGCCACGGAAAATATTAAATTTTACCTTCATTGAAGATTCCTTGTGTGCGTAGAGGAGCAGCAGTGATACCCTGGGCCCCACCAGGAATCCTTGGGCATCTCCAGATCTGGACTTGCCTCTCCCTCCCAGTGCCGGTAATGCCTGCCAATCCCCCTCCTCAGCATTAACTTAATTCCAGAGGCCGTTCCCCTTGGCATCCTTGGGCTCCCGTTCCAAATGATGCTCCCGCCTGCCGCCTCCGACTTCACTCCTGCTGTTTTTTGGCAGGAGGAAATTCTGTAGTATTTAAATGAGGCCTGGGAGTTAAAATAGTCTGGGCCTTACACTGCACTCTTCATGGGGGTTTCCCTCCTGCCCTGTGTCCGGCCCGCCCATACTTGCCCTGAGTTAAAATTCAACCCTCAAGGGTCTGCCATAATGAATAATGCCTGGACATTCACCAAGGGTTCTCCAGCAGCCTACTGCCGGAACCCCCGGTGAAATTATGTCATGGGCTAAAAATAGTCAGGACATCCGCACATTGGGCTTTGAGGAGTAATGTCACAGTTGAGGAGCGCTGAAACATAGAAAAACATAGAAAATAGGTGCAGGAGTAGGCCATTCGGCCCATCGAGCCTGCACCACCATTCAATATGATCATGGCTGATCATGCAACTTCAGTACCCCATTCTTGGCTTCTCTCCATATCCCCTGATCCCTTTAGCCATAAGGACCACATCTAACTCCCTTCTGACTAATAGTATAACCTGGCTGGTATATTAGAAACAGAATAATGAATGTTACTCTGCTCTTCCTCTCAATCCCAACACCCACCAACATTTGAACTCGCACCACAAAGGTATGAAACCCAGTATGAAACAATGCTGATGTCTGTTTGCACACGTCCAGCAATTTAACGAGCTTACATAGAAACATAGAAACATAGAAAATAGGTGCAGGAGTAGGCCGTTTGGCCCTTCAAGCCTGCACCACCATTCGATAAGATCATAGCTGATCATTCCCTCAGTACCCCTTTCCTGTTTTCTATGTTTCTATTAAGCCATTTAGGACCGAGATGAGGAGAAACTTCTTCACCCAGAGAGTGGTGAATCTGTGGAATTCTCTACCACAGAAAGTTGTTGAGGCCAATTCACTAAATATATTCAAAAAGGAGTTAGATGTAGTCCTTACTACTCGGGAGATCAAGGGATATGGCGAGAAAGCAGGAATGGGGTACTGAAGTTGCATGTTCAGCCATGAACTCATTGAATGGTGGTGCAGGCTTGAATTGCCGAATGGCCTACTCCTGCACCTATTTTCTATGTTTCTATGTTTTCCTGCTTTCTCTTCATATCCCTTGATCCCTTTAGCCGTAAGGACCACATCTAACTCCCTCTTGAACATATCCAATGAACTGGCATCAACAACTCTCTGCGGTAGGGAATTCCACAGGTTAACAACTCTCTGAGTGAAGAAGTTTCTTCTCCATCTCAGTCCTAAATGGCCTACCCCTTATCCTGTGTCCCCTAGTTCTGGACTTCCCCAACATCGGGAAAAATCTTCCCGCATCTAACCTGTCCAGTCCCGTCAGAATCTTTTATGTTTCTATGAGATCCCCTCTCATCCTTCTAAACTCTAGTATATAAAGGCCCAGTTGATCCAGTCTCTCCTCATATGTCAGTCCTGCCATACTGGGAATCAGTCTGGTGAATCTTCGCTGCACTCCCTCAATAGCAAGAACGCCCTTCCTCAGATTAGGAGACCAAAACTGAACACAATACTCCAGGTGAGGCCTCACCAAGGCCCTGTACAACTGCAGTAAGACCTTCCTGTTCCTATACTCAAATCCCCTAGCTATGAAGGCCAACATACTATTTGCCTTCTTCACCGCCTGCTGTACCTACATGCCAATTTTCAATGACTGATGAATCATGACACCCAGGTCTCGTTGCACCTCCCCTTTTCCTAGTCTGCCGCCATTCAGATAATATTCTACCCTCGTGTTTCTGCCCCCAAAGTGGATAACCTCACATTTATCCACATTATATTGCATCTGCCATGCATTTGCTCACTCACCTAACCTGTCCAATTCACCCTGTAGCCTCCTAGCATCTTCCTCACAGCTCACACCGTCACCCAGTTTAGTGTCATCTGCAAACTTTGAGATACTGCACTCAATTCCTTAATCTAAATCATTAATGTATATAGTAAAGATCTGGGGTCCCAGCACTGAGCCCTGCGGCACTCCACTAGTCACTGCCTGCCATTCTGAAAAGGACCCATTTATCCCGACCCTCTGCTTCCTGTCTGCCAACCAGTTCTCTATCCACGTCAGTACATTACCCCCAATACCATGTGCTTTGATTTTGCACACTAATCTCTTGTGTGGGACCTTGTCAAAAGCCTTTTGAAAGTCCAAATACACCACATCCACTGGTTCTCCCTTGTCCACTCTACTAGTTACATCCTCAAAAAATTCCAGAAGATTTGTCAAGCATGATTTCCCTTTCATAAATCCATGCTGACTTGGACCGATCCTGTCACTGCTTTCCAAATGCGCTGCTATTTCATCCTTAATAATTGATTCCAACATTTTCCCCACGACTGATGTCAGGCTAACCAGCCTATAATTACCTGTTTTCTCTCTCCCTCCTTTTTTAAAAAGAGGTGTTACATTAGCTACCCTCCAGTCCATAGGAACTGATCCAGAGCCGATAGACTGTTGGAAAATGATCACCAATGCATCCACTATTTCTAGAGCCACTTCCTTAAGTACTCTAGGATGCAGACTATCAGGCCTTGGGGATTTATCGGCCTTCAATCCCATCAATTTCCCTAACACAATTTCCCGCCTAATAAGGATATCCTTCAGTTCCTCCTTCTCACTAGACCTTCGGTCCCCTAGTACTTCCGGAAGGTTATTTGTGTTTTCCTTCGTGAAGACAGAACCAAAGTATTTGTTCAACTGGTCTGCCATTTCTTTGTTCCCCATTATAAATTTACCTGACTCCGACTGCAAGGGACCTACGTTTGTCTTCACTAATCTTTTTCTCTTCACATCTCTGTAGAAGCTTTTGTAGTCAGTTTTTATGTTCCCGGCAAGCTTCCTCTCGTATTCTATTTTCCCCCTCTTAATTAAAGCCTTTGTCCTCCTCTGCTGAATTCTAAATTTCTCCCAGTTCTCAGGTTTGCTGCTTTTTCTGGCCAATTTATATGCTTCTTCCTTGGATTTAACACTATCCTTAATTTCCCTTGTTAGCCACGGTTGAGCTACCTTCCCCGTTTTATTTTTACTCCAGACAGAGATGTACAATTGTTGAAGTTTATCCATGTGATCTTTAAATGTTTTCCATTGCCTATCCATTGTCAATCCTTTAAGTATCATTTGCCAGTCTATTCTAGCCAATTCACGTCTCATACCATCGAAGTTACCTTTCCTTAAGTTCAGGACCCTAGTTTCCGAATTAACTGTGTCACTCTCCATCTTAATAAGGGATTCTACCATATTATGGTCACTCTTCCCCAAGGGGCCTCGCACAACAAGACTGCTCGAAATCCCGCTGGGCCTTTTTATAGGCCTCCCCACGCTGCCTCTCTGCTTAATTTGTATTATCATTAAAAACAGCAAAGCTGCTTCAGTTGGTTTAAACTCTGATGGTGGTTCTTAAAGCTGTGGGGCAAAATTGCCCTGTGCCCTGATTGAGTGCAGTATCCTGCTGGGGCCGAAACTTCCTGCGCCAAGCCGCTGAATTGGGCTTACCGCCCCTCAAAGGAAGTGGAGCGCAATCTCGTGCACTCCACTTCCTTTAGGGGTGGATCCTGGGGCAAATCTGGGTGAATAGTGCAGCGCTATGCCGATGCACCATGTAGCGCTGAAGCACTTCAACACCCCTCCCCTTCGCGTAAAGGGGAGGGCCTCTGCACACTCTGTATCATCATCATCATCATCGGCAGCCTCTCAAAATCAAGGAAGACTTGCTTTCACTCTAGTAGTGAGTTATCAGGTGACTATACAGTCCAATAGGGCAATTACAATCTCTGTCACAGGTGGGGCAGACAGTGGTTGAAGGAAAGGGTGGATGGGGTGTCTGGTTTGCCGTATGCTCCTTCCGCTGCCTGCGCTTGATTTCTGCATGCTCTCGGCGACGACTCGAGGTGCTCAGTGCTCTCCCTGATGCTCTTCCTCCACTTAGGGCAGTCCTGGGCCATCATCATAGGCAGTCCACTCTGCAAGGCCTCTGATGTCCTCCATTATACCACCAGGGCAGCATGGTATAGGGCCTGCAGCCCGGCAACCAAAACAGAGCGGGGCGGAAATGGCCTTATCACGGGGTGGAAGTGGGGGTGGGGCGGAGTAGTCATCAATAGCGGGGTGATAATGGGGTTGGGATGGAGTAGCCGATGCTCAGTCATCAGCGGCGTGCCAATGACGTCATCGCGCTGGCGCGTCACAATGTCTCTCCCCTTCAGTTAAAGGGGATAGCCGCTGCGAACTCTGCAACCACTTTACTGGCAAACACTGGGCCACCAGGGAACGATTCGGTCGGGACAACGGCCTGGCACTCAAGAAAGGATGCCAGGCTGCCTGTTGGTGACCTGGCCGAACCCGCGGCATAATTGTCGGACCGACCTGGCAGTCAGCCGACCAAAAAAAATAACAAGTTGGCCGCACAGTGTGCCCTCCACTTTAAAGGCGGCTGGGCCGCTATGCCACAGAGAGTGTACCAACAGCAAAAGCTACGGTCCCGGGCACCGCTCCAAAACTCACAAAAGGCACTTTCCAAAATGGTGGACCCTCCATGGAGAGTCGGCGGCCATTCCATGCCACCCAGTGGCTGCCGCTTTCAGGTGGCCCGAGGCCTTATCGGAAGGGGCAATTTACAACAAAAACCATAGTGTGCTGTAAAGACGCACTAAAGGACACCATCATCCATAGCAAACAATAATTGAAACCAGATGCCTTGAAACATTCTCACCCACATTCACGTGCAACTATTTACATTAGTTCTTATTTGAACAATGACAGCATTAGGTCCTCGTTGAACTGATGGGGCCCCAGACACGAAGGCAGCGGTCTGTGCTTGCATGGCATCAAGTTGGCTCTGCATCAGGGCAGACTGCATCTGCAGCACGCCACAAAGCTGATTGATGCCACCACGCACTGACAACATGACAGTCTGCAGGCCTGCCATGGCATTGGCCTGGTGTTCAAAGGCTACTTCCACGTCAGGGACCCCATGGTCACTTGAAGCATCCAACATCTGTTGTTATCTGTAATGACTCAA
The DNA here is from genome assembly GCF_044704955.1 of Pristiophorus japonicus. Taxonomy (NCBI): domain Eukaryota; kingdom Metazoa; phylum Chordata; class Chondrichthyes; family Pristiophoridae; genus Pristiophorus; species Pristiophorus japonicus. Next base: position 233,361,150 of record NC_091978.1, read on the forward strand.
GAGTTTGGTTACTGTAAACTCACTCAGGTGCAACCTGATCCATCTTTATTCCAGCCCAAGAGTGCCTGCGTGACAAAGACACCCAGCTTATATACAGGTGACCAAGCACACATGCCACATGCGTACAGCCTGATGACCTCCGACCGCGGCGCCCTCTGGTGTCTGATGACCTCCAAGTATTAATACATAACAACATCCCCCTTTTAAAATCTTAACAACGGTCTTTTTACAAATTAAGACCGTCTGGGGCTTTCCTCTTACGAGTTGATCGTCTCAGTTCAACTTTGGCTCTGGGCGAGCGTTCTGAGTCCGTTGAGACTGAGGGCTGAGCAGCCGATCTGATGGGAGTGGTCATGACCACATCAGAGACTGAAGGTTCAGAGTCAGTGATGTCAGCAGAGTCCTCTGATGATTGAACAATGGTTGGTTGGTCACTGACTGCATCTTCCTCACTCGGTTCCAGTTCATCCGTGTGACGCAGTTTAACCTGGCCAGGGTGTTTCTTGCATGTTTGCCCATTCTTGAGCACGACAATAAACACTCTGTTCCCCTCCTTGGCTGTAATAGTGCCGTCGATCCGCTTTGGACCTTGACCATAGTTCAGTACATAAACCGGATCGTTGGCCAAGATGTCACGTGACACGACAACACGATCATGACACCATTGCTGACTTTGACGTCTGTTTTCAACACGATCATTCAAATCAGGATGAACAAGAGAAAGCCTGGTCTTGAGATTTCTCTTCATCAGTAGTTCAGCAGGAGGAACCCCAGTAAGCATATGAGGTCTTGGTCTGTAACTGAGCAATATACATGACAACCGTCTCTGCAGTGAACCCTGAGTTACACGTTTCATACTTTGCTTGATCGTTTGAACAGCACACTCTGCTTGATCATTAGAAGCAGGCTTGAATGGAGCTGATCTTTGAGTTTCCTGAACTCCTGGAACTCAAGACTTATGAAGCAAGATCCATTGTCGCTCACAACAATGTCAGGCAAACCATGAGAAGCAAACATGATACGAAGGCTCTCAATGGTAGCTGTAGACGTGCTGGATGACATAATAACACACTCTATCCACTTAGAATATGCATCCACTACGACAAAAACATCTTTCCTAGGAACGGGCCTGCAAAATCAATGTGGATCCTCGACCATGGTTTGGTTGGCCACGACTAAAGACTCTGCAGAGATTCCGCTGGTACTTTACTTAGCTGCATGCAAGTATTGCACTGATGTATGCATGATTCCAGATCAGAGTCAATTCCAGGCCACCATACATAAGACCTAGCAATGGACTTCATCATGACAATACCAGAATGAGTGCTATGAAGTTCACGTACAAATTTTTCTCGACCTTTCTTAGGCATGATTACACGATTACCCCACAGTAAACAGTCTGACTGAATGGACAGCTCATCCTTGCGATGGTTGTAAGGTTTGGTCTCGTCACGCATCTCCATAGGTATGGCAGACCAATCACCACTGATTACACACTGTTTCAGAACCAATAAAATAGGGTCATGGCTGGTCCAGATCCTAACTTGTTGAGCAGGGCCAGGGGTTCCTTCACTCTCAAAAGCATCCATTACTAACAGTAGATCTGCAGGTTGAGGCGTCTCCATCTCAGTTGTGGGTAAGGACAGACGACTCAGTGCATCGGCATAATTCTCAGTACCAGGTCTATGACGGATGATGTAATCATAGGCAGACAATGTCAGCGCCCACTTTTGAATGCGGGATGATGCATTGGTATTAATACCTTTGTTTTCCGCAAACAATGAAATGAGTGGCTTGTGATCCGTTTCTAGTTCAAAACGACGAACAAACAGGTACTGGTGCATTTTTTTTACCCCATACACACAGACCAAAGCTTCTTTCTCCACCATACTGTAAGCTTTTTTCGCTTTAGACAGACTTCTCGAAGCATACGCAACAGATTGTAGCTTGCCCGATTCATTTGCTTGTTGGAGTACGTAGCCAACCCCATATGATGAAGCATCACAGGCCAATACAAGATGCTTACATGGATCATAATGAACAAACAACTTGTTTGAACATAGCAGATTCTTGGCTTTCTCAAAGGCTCTATCTTGAGACGCACCCCAGACCTAGTTGTTGCCTTTTCTTAGTAACACATGCAGTGGCTCTAGTAAAGTGCTCAATCTGGGTAAGAAATTACTAAAGTAGTTGAGTAGCCCAAGGAACGAACACAGCTCCGTCACATTCTGAGGCCTGGGTACATTTCTGATGGCCTGGGTTTTGGAATCAGTGGGCCTGATGCCATCAGCAGCAATCTTCCTCCCGAGGAATTTGACTTCAGGTGTCATGAATACACGCTTCGAGTGTTTCAGCCTGAGTCCCACTTTGACCAGACGCTGTAGAACTTCTTCAAGATTGTTCAGATGTTCAGCAATGTCGCGACCTGTGACCAGAATGTTATCTTGAAACACAACAATTCTAGGAACAGACTTCAGTAAATTCTCCATATTCCTCTGAAATATGGTTGCAGTCGAACGAATCCCAAAAGGACACCTGTTGTAGATGAACAATCCTTTATGGGTGTTGATACATCTGAGTTTCTTCGAAGTGTCGACAAGCTCCTGGGTCATATAGGCCGACGTCAGATCCAGTTTCGTGAACGACTTTTCACCAGTTGGCATGGCGAACAGGTCAACAGCCCTCGGTAATGGATACTGATCCTGTTTCGAAAATCGGTTAATCGTAACTTTGTAGTCTCCACAAATTCTGACAGTGCCATCACTCTTCAAAACAGGAACAATGGGACTAAACCACTCGTTAAACTCAATCGGTGATATGATCCCTTCACGCTGGAGTCTGTCAAGCTCAATTTCAATCTTCTCCCTCATCAGGTACGGAACAACCGAGCTTTGTGATAGACAGGCCTTGCATTGGAGTCCAGGTGAATCTGCACCTTGGCTCCCGTAACATTACCAATGCCCGGTTCAAACAAAGAAGGAAACTTTTTTAATACTTGAACACACGAAATATCATCCACCGGGGACAACATCTTGACATCATTCCAGTTCAGCTTGATTTTCTTGAGCCAATTCCTGCCGAACAGCATTGGGCCTTTACCTGGGACGATCCATAATGGTAGCTTGTGAGCCACTCCGTTATATGACACCTTGATTGCTGCACTGCCAAGTAGCGGTATGAGTTCCTTGGTGTAAGTATGCAACCTGCCATTGACTGGACTCAGCTTCAGTTTCACAGCCTTAGTGTCCCACAGCTTGTCGAATGTCCTTTGGCTCATTATCGACTGGCTCGCACCTGTGTCTAGCTCCATTGATACAGGCACGCCATTCAGCTTCACATTAACGATTATCGACTGGCTCTTGCTCAGTGTTGTGGAACCCAAAATAAAGGCTCAACACAAGAGTCTGATGAAGAATCAAAGATATGTTTATTTAGGAATACCTATAGCTTGGCCAAGGGAGTGTGGCTTAGAGTTCCTCAACCCTTCACCAGCCGACTCAACCCTTGAGTACCAGTGTACAGTATTTAAAGCTGAAAACCACAATCTGTCATCAATTACATTGGGGGCTTTTACATTTTTCAGCTATGAAGCAAACAAGCCAGGTTTCATAGAAACATAGGAACATAGAAAATAGGTGCAGGAGTAGGCCATTCGGCCCTTCGAGCCTGCACCACCATTCAAAATGATCATGGCTGATCATTCACCTCAGTACCCCTTTCCTGCTTTCGCTCCATATCCCTTGATCCCTTTAGCCGTAAGGGCCATATCTAACTCTCTCTTGAATATATCCAATGAACTGGCATCAACGACTCTCTGCGCCAGGGAATTCCACAGGTTAACAACTCTCTGAGTGAGGAAGTTTCTCCTCATCTCAGTCCTAAATGGCCTACCCCTTATCCTGTGTCCCCTGGTTCTGGACTTCCCCAACATCGGGAACATTCTTCCTGTATCTAACTTGTCCAGTCCCGTCAAAATTTTATATGTTTCTATGAGATCCGCATTCATCCTTCTAAACACCAGTGTATAAAGGCTCAGTTGATCCAGTCTCTCCTCATATGTCAGTCCAGCCATCCCGGGAATCAGTCTGGTGAACCTTCGCTGCACTCCCTCAATAGCAAGAATGTCCTTCCTCAGATTAGGAGACCAAAACTGAACACAATATTCCAGGTGAGGCCTCACCAAGGTCTTGTACAACTGCAGTAAAACCTCCCTGCTCCTATACTCAAAACCCCTAGCTATGAAGGCCAACATACCATTTGCCTTCTTCACCACCTGCTGTACCTGCATGCCAACTTTCAATGACTGATGAACCATGACACCCAGGTTTCATTGCAGCTCCCCCTTTTCCTAATCTGCCGCCATTCAGATAATATTCTGCCTTCGTGTTTTTGCCCTCAAAGTGGATAACCTCACATTTATCCACATTATAATGCATCTGCTATGCATTTGCTCACTCACCTACCCTGTCCAAGTCACCCTGCAGCCTCTTAGCATCCTCCTCACAGCTCACACCGCCACCCAGTTTAGTGTCATCTGCAAACTTGGAGATATTACACTAAATTCCTTCATCTAAATCATTAATGTATATTGTAAATAGCTGGGGTCCCAGCACTGAGCCCTGCGGCACCCCACTTGTCACTGCCTGCCTTCTGAAAAGGACCCGTTTATCCAGACTCTCTGTTTCCTGTCTGCCAACCAGTTCTCTATCCACGTCAATACATTACCCCCAATACCATGTGCTTTGATTTTGCACACCAATCTCTTGTGTGGGACCTTGTCAAAAGCCTTTTGAAAGTCCAAATACACCACATCCACTAGTTCTCCCTTGTCCACTCTACCAGTTACATGATCAAAAAATTCCAGAAGATTTGTCAAACATGATTTCCCTTTCATAAATCCATGTTGACTTGGACCGATCCTTTCCAAATGCGCTGTTATTTCATCTTTAATAATTGATTCCAACATTTTCCCCACTATTGATGTCAGGCTAACCGATCTATAATTACCCGTTTTCTCTCTCCCTCCTTTTTTAAAAAAGTGGTGTTACATTAACTGCCCTCCAGTCCATAGGAACTGATCCAGAGTCGATAGACTGTTGGAAAATGATCACCAATGCATCCACTATTTCTAGGTCCTTCCTTAAGTCCTCTGGGATGCAGACTATCAGGCCTGGGGATTTATCAGCCTTCAATCCGATCAATTTCTCTAACACAATTTCCCACCTAATAAGGATATCCTTCAGTTCCTCCTTCTCACTAGACCCTCGGTCCCCTCGTACTTACGGAAGGTTATTTGTGTCTTTCTTCGTGAAGACTGGTCTGCCATTTGTTCAACTGGTCTGTCATTTCTTTGTTCCCCATTATAAATTCACCTGAATCTGATTGCAAGGGACCGACGTTTGTCTTCACTAATCTTTTTCTCTTCACATATCTATAGCAGCTTTTGCAGTCAGTTTTTATGTTCCCGGCAAGCTTCCTCTCATACTCTATTTTCCCCCTCCTAATTAAATACTTTGTCCTCCTCTGCTGAATTCTACATTTCTCCCAGTCCTTAGGTTTGCTGCTTTTTCTGGCCAATTTATATGCCTTTTCCTTGGATTTAACACTATCCTTAATTTCTCTTGTTAGCCACGGTTGAGCTACCTTCCCTGTTTTATTTTTACTCCAGACAGAGATGTACAATTGTTGAAGTTCATCCATGTGATCTTTAAATGTTTGCCATTGCCTATCCACCGTCAACTCTCTAAGTATCATTTGCCAGTCTATTCTAGCCAATTCACGTCTCATACCATCAAAGTTACCTTTCCTTAAGTTCAGGACCCTAGTCTCTGAATTAACTGTGTCACTCTCAATCTCAATAAAGAATTCTACCATATTATGGTCACTCTTCCCCAAGGGCCGCGCACAACAAGACTGCTAATTAGTCCTTTCTCATTACACATCACCCAGTCTAGGATGGCCAGCCTTCTAGTTGGTTCCTTGACATATTGGTCCAGATAACCATCCCTAATACACTCTAGGAAATCCTCCTCCATCGTATTGCTACCAGTTTGGCTAGCCCAATCTATATGTAGATTAACGTCTCCCATGATAATTGCTGTACCTTTATTGCATGCATCCCTAATTTCTTGTTTGTTGCTGTCCCCAATCTCACTACTACTGTTTGGTGGTCTGTACACAACTCCCACTAGCATTTTCTGCCGTTTGGTATTCCGCAGCTCCACCCATACAGATTCCACATATCATCCAAGCTAATGTCCTTCCTTACTGTTGCATTAATTTCCTCTTTAACCAGCAACGCTACCCCATCTCTTTTTGCTTTCTGTCTATCCTTCCTGAATGTTTGAACACCCCTGGATGTTGAATTCCCAGCCTTGGTCACCCTGGAGCCATGTCTCCGTGATGCCAATTATATCATATTCATTAATTGCTGCCTGTGCGGTTAATTCGTCCACCTTATTGTGACATCCTTTAATTCAGGCTCATCATCAGAGTGCTGCTGAGCATCACTCAGGCGCGTACTCACCCTATGGAGAGCTGGCCCCTTGCTTTCCCCTCCCCCGTGGCATTGCTTCAGTTCACTGGGTCCCGGAGCATCACACACCTGCATCTCCCGACCATGCCTTCCACCACAAAGCTGCTGGCCCCGCTCTCTGAGGCCGCTGGATCCTTTGTCATGGCCAATGAGGTGTCCTCTGCCTCCTCCTCATCCTCTCCACCATCACCCGCAGTGGAAGGCTGATGTGCAGGCCCCTGGTCGTCCGAGTCATCATCTGAAAGCTCAAAGCCAGAGGAGTGGTTCCGTGCAGGGGAGAGGCTCAGGATTGGGAAAGGTGTTTGGAAATGTCAGTCTCATGGAAAGTGGTGAAGAATTGCGGTGTCAGGACTAAGTGGCCTGCTAGAGGCTGCAAAGGAACTCAACATACCGTCACTGTCCCGAAGGGGTTCGGCCTCACCCACCGCCACCGCACCCATTTGTGCACCGGAAATGCGTTCCTCCACAGGAGTTAGTGCCTTACATAGTTCAGAACATGTTAGTGTATGAGAATCTTTAAAATTCGATGTAACTTCCATTAGCTGCAAGTACTTGGTGTGGCAATGCTTAAATAAGAAGGAAGTGAGGACCTAACGGTTACTGTGAAGATAGCGTCTTGCAGACGCATATGAAGATTTAAGAGGTAAAAAGATGAGAGGTTGGTCTCCACAATGGAGCAGGAAGGTTAACGACACAGGCAGGCTCTTGGTGTGGGTGAGGCTGCAAATGCAAACCTAGCATGTGGCCTCACCCACGTAGAGCATGGAGTCAGACACATTCACATTGAGGAGAGACTGCACATTGAGCTCACAGCATGATATACTCAGGTTAATGTAAAATATACTCACCTTCAGCAAACGAGTCATATTGTTCCACTTCTTTCAACATTGGGTTGTTGTCCTGGGCATGGTGTCACTCGCTGACACTATTTCAACGACTTCCCACCATAGCCTGCGAAATGTTTGGAGCTGTGGCCTCCTTCCAGCCTCTATTCTCAGTAGTTCTTGACACCTCTCCAGGGCATCAAGCAATGCATTGACAGCAGCGTCCGAGAAGCAGTGAGTGTGCTGGCGAGCTGCTGCTGCTGCATCTGCTATCTTCACCCTGTGAGTGAGTGCGTAGGAAGCGAATATACGTACGAGGCGGTGCCGCGCCCAATCACCACCTCAATTGAATCCAGGTGGCGACAGTATGTCTGTGGCGTAGTTACAAATGATAATTGCCGCCTGGATGTTGCCGCCTCACTTGCCGCCCTACTTACCGCCGCTTCTGCCTCCAGACTAGCATATAACGCCTGATTTAACGCTGCAATCCCCTTTTCAGGTGGCAAAACTGAATTTCGCGGTTGGTGATGGCAACTGCCACCTGGCGTTAAAATCTCCATTCAGAAGGTGACACCACCTCAAAAACGCAGAATCAAATTTCAACCCCTCTGTGTTTGTACACCTTTCCCAGTTAAAAGATCACTTGCTCCCACGGTGTGACATGTGCTACTCTAATCCTGGCTGCTGAAGGTGTTGCAGGATCGCTCGAGGTGATTCGTCCTCTGCTTTCTCCCTCAGACTCTGAATTGTCTGAGCTGTGTTTTAATGCTCTGCACCACTATGTTGCCTTTGCATCAGTCATTATTAGTTTGTGCTTTTAGGCAGTCATTATTATTAGTCAGGATTATCCTGGAATGTAAAGATAACCCCCGGCTTCTTTTCTCTTCTTAAGCCCCTCTTCCCTGCCTCCTTCACCCTCACCTCCAACAAGTGCAAGGAGCTCCTGGACTTCTTTGTCACTAAGATTGAGACCATCCATTCAGCTGCCTCTGCCAGTTCCTTCCCTTGCCCTAGCCCACTGGGCCAAACTTCCTCTGAGGTTCCCCAATGCCCTTGCCCTGAACTCACATCTTTCTCTAGTTTTTCTCCAATCTCCCTCATGTCCTCTCCAAGCCCATCTCATCCAAGAGACCCACCCCACAACTCTATTCCCACTAAACAGCTGACCACCCAACTTCCCTTCCTGGCCCTCATGTTATCTGATATTGTTAACAGTTCTGTCCCCTTCCCCTTCAAATCTGTTGTCATCACCCCACTCAAAAAACCAAGCCTTGACCCCTCTGTACTTGCAAATTATTGCACCATTTCCAACCTCCCTTTCCTCTCCAAAGTCCTTGAACTTGCTGTAGCTTCCCAAATCCATGCCCATCTTTCTCGGAACGCCATGTTTTCATCCCTCCAATCAGGTTTCCATCCCTGCCACAGTACTGAAACGGCTCTTATCAAAGTCACAAATGACATCCTATGTGACTGTGATCCCTCCATGTCCTTCTCGATCTGTCTGCAGCCTTTGACATATGTGACCACATCATCATCCTCCAATGCCTTTCTTCCATCATCCAGCTGGGTGGGACTGCATTCGCCTGGTTCCATTCTTATCTATCTAATCGTAGCCAGAAAATCTCCTGCAATGGCTTCTCTTCCCAATCCCACATCATCACCTCCAGAGTCCCACAAGGATCTCTCCTTGACTCCCTCCTATTTCTCATCTACTTGCTGCCACTTGGTGACATCATCCAAAAACACAACGTCAGGTTCCACATGTATGCTACGACACCCAGCTCTACCTCACCACCACCTCTCTCGACCGATACTTTACTATGGTCACAGTCACAGCTTGCTTGTCCAACGTCAAGTACTGATGAGCAGAAATGTCCTCAAACTAATTATTGGGAAGATCGAAGCCATTATTTGGAATTTCCGCCACAAACTCCTCGCCACTGACTCAATCCCTCTCCCTGGCAACTGTCTGAAGTTGAACCAATTTTCACCCATCAATGCGACTTGGTGAGAGTTCCGATATGGGCACCAGAGTTTTGGATGTGCTTAAGTTTATAGCGGCTGGCCAGAAATGGTTTGAAATAGTCTAGAGGTAACAAAGACATGGATGAGGGTTTCAGCAACAGGTGAGCTGAGGTAGGGGCGGAGTTGGTCGATGTTATGGAGGTGGAAATAGGCAGCCTCAGTGATGTGGTCAGGGTCAAATAGGACACCACGGTTGTGATCAGTCTAGTTCAACCTCAGACAGTTGGGGGTGGGGGTGGTTAGCAACAAGTCCACGCTTGGGAGTAGGGGGATCCTCGGACAAGATAGGGTTAAGGTATCCTTGTGGGACCAGCAGGAGCCCTTTTGCTCTTCCTGGCCCACAAAGGAGCTTTAAGATTTTTTAAAAAATCACCCACCTGGGCCTTCTCCGGCCACGATCCTTGCTGCATCCAGCTTTTTCTGGTGTGTTGGAGACCATGGGGAGGAGCTTTTACCTAAAAAAGTGAGTGTGTTTGGGAGCAGGCGGGTGGCTAAAAGGGATGAAACTGGCAGTGGGTCGGGAATCTGACTCGAACCCGCCGACTTCCGCTTTTAACTACTGCGCTTTCGGCTGCGTGCAAGAAACTCCCATGGAAGAGACGGGTTGGCAATTGAAAGATGTTAAGAGGCAATTAGGAGCTTTAAACTTCAGATTTGAGCTTTAACACTGAGTGCACAGGTTTCTCGGGTTTTCTGGAACTCGCCAGTTAAAGCAAGGCAAAATGAGGGGGTTGACCAACTCATAGGGCCTGAGTTTCGTCAAACCTGAGTTCCGTCCATTTACCGTTGAAAAGACCGCCAAGATCCTGATGGTATTTTGGCCGGGAGTTTGGTGAAAAAAATGGGAAAAAAAACACTCGCCGGAAAAAATGAGCGGCAGCGGGCGGTAGGTCGGATTCTGGGTGGCAAATGTGATCCTCGGCAAAGTAATGCTGAGGCTAGGGTCATGCCCAGGGAGAGGGGAATGGAAAAAAAAATCTTCAACAAATGGAAAACAAACCATGACAAATCCTTCAGAGGACCCTATCAAACAAAATCGCTGCAAAAGAAATAAAGCAAACCATTTCACTTACCTTTTCTTGCAGGTCTCCATACCTACCGTTCAGGTAAGATCTGCCTCCATGCGGCGCTCTTTTCTCCTGCTGGAGCGGAGGACTGCCTGGACCAATCTTGGGAGGGAGTGGGTGGGAGGACCTTTGTTGGCGTTGCAAGCTAGTGCATGCCAGCGGATGCTCCCCAGCGGTCCTCTCACACCGCCCGCGTGAGGGCCTCACCAAACTCGCTCGGAGGGGAGAGCGTTAATAAAAACAGGGAGGCCACTGAGAAAACTCGGCGGCAGCCGGAGGTGGTTCACCAAATTCGGACCCATAGAATCATAGAAATTTACAGCACGGAAGGAGGCCATATCAGCCCTTGGTGTCCGTGCTGGCTGACAAAGAGCGAACCAGCCTAATCCCACTTTCTAGCTCTTGGTCCGTATCCCTGTAGGTTACGGCTGTTTAAGTGCACATCCAAGTATCTTTTAAATGTGCTGATGCTTTCTGCCTCTACCACCCTTTCAGCTTGTGAGTTCCAGACCACCACCACCCTCTGGGTGAAGACATTTTCCCTGATATCTCCTCTAAACCTCCCCCCAATTACTTTAAATCTATGTCCCCTGGTTGTTGACCCCTCTGCCAAGTGAAACAGGTCCTTCCTATCCACTCTCTCCAGGCCCCTCATAATTTTATACACCTCAATTAGGTCTCCCCTTAGCCTCCTTTGTTCCAAAGAAAACAGACCCAGCATCTCCAATCTTTCCTCATAGCCAAAATTCTCCTGTCCAGGCAATGTTCTTGTAAATCTCCTCTGCACCCTTTCCAGTGCAATCACAGCTTTCCTGCAATGTGGTGACCAGAACTGCACACAGTACTTCAGCTGCAGCCTAACCAGTGTTTTATTCAGTTGAAGCATAACCTCATTGCTCTTGTATTCCATGCCTCGATTAATAAAGGCAAGTATTCCATATGCCTTCTTAACCACCTTATCTACCTGGCCTGCTACCTTCAAGGATCTGTGGACATGCACTCCAAGGTCCCTTTGTTCCTCTGCATGTTTCAGTATCGTACCATTTAATGTGTATTCCCTTGCCTTGTTAGACCTCCCCAAATGCATTACCTCACACTTATCCAGATTGAATTCATTTGCCACTGATCTGCCCACATGACCATTGATATCTTCATGTAGCCTGCAGCCTTCTTCTTCATTATCAACCACACAGCCTATTTTAGTGTATTCTGTAAACTTCTTAATCATACCCCCAACATTTAAGTCCAAGTCATTGATACATACCACAAAAAGACAAGGGACCCAGCACTGAGCCCTGCAGAACCAACTGGATCCAGCCTTCCAGTCACAAAAACACCCATCAACCATTACCCTTTGCTTCCTGCCTCTGAGCTAATTTTGGATCCGACTTGCCACTTTGCCCTGGATCTCATGGGCTATTACTTTCGTGACCAGTCTGCCATGTGGGACCTTATCAAAAGCTTTGCTAAAATCCATATACACTACATCATACACACTGCCCTCATCGACCTTCCGGGTTATCTCCTCGAAAAATTCAATCAAGTTAGTCAGACATGACCTTCTCTTAACAAATCCATGCTGATTAATCCTTGATTACTCCATGTCTTTCCAAATGAAGATTAATCCTGTCCCTCAGGATTTTTTCCAATAATTTTCCCACCACCGAAGTTAGGCTGACTGGCCTGTAATTACTTGATCGATCCCTTTCTCCCTTTTTAAACAAAGGTACAACATTAGCAGTCCTCCAGTCCTCTGGCACTGCATCTGTAGCCAGAGAGGCTTGGAAAATGATGATCAGTGCCTCTGCTATTTCCTCTTTTGCTTCTCTTAACAGCCTGGGATACATTTCAACCTGGCCTGGGCATTTATCCACATTCAAAACTGCTAAGCCCCTGAATTCTTCTTCTCTCACTTTGTTTATCTCGTATAATATTTCACACTCCTCTTCCCTCATTGCAAAGTCTACATCGCTCCTCTCTTTTGTGAAAACAGATGCAAAGTATTCATTAGTAATCCGACCCACGTCTTCCGCCTCCACACACAGATTTCCTTTATAGTCTTTAATGGACTCCACTCTTTCTCTAGTTATCCTCTTGCTCTTAATGTATTTATAAATCATCATGGAGTTTTCCCTGATGTTACTTGCCAACATTCTTTCATACTCACCCTTTGCTTTTCCGATATCTTTTTTAATTGCACCCCTGCAATCTTATACTCCTCTAGAGTTTCTGCAGTGTTGAGTTCCCGGTATCTGTAATAAGCTCCCCTTGTTTTCTTTATCTTACCGCGTATGTCTCTTGACATCCAGGGGTATCTAGATTTGTTAGCCCCACCCTTTTTTTTAAGGGACCATAGGCTAGATTTTCCACTTTTGTGCATATCACCCAAAAATGGCCATTATTTCCGGCGTTGGTGGTAAAAATGAGTTTTCAGATCACCGGCTTCTCGCCCATTCTCACCTAATCTCCAGTTTTTAAAATGGGCGTTACCGCGAGCGATATGAAATGGGTGGTAGCGTTAAATCTCATTGATTTTCTGCCGCAAAGTGTCACCGGGCTTAGCAAGGCATGGCAACGCTCAATTCCCGCAATTCAGGAGGTCAAGAGTCATCATGACATGCGCAGAAGAGGTGACAGAGAGATAGAGAGCTCAGAGTGACTGAAGGCGTGTCTGGGTGTGGTGTGGCTGCTTGGGAAGAAGGAGGGAGACTTTAGAGCTTCACTGCAACTAGGGAAACAAAAATTAGCTGTTACCAGCCAGATATTTGCCTGAATTTGGCCTATAACGGAGGGAGAGGAGGAGGCATCATAGCTCTGGAGAGTGACGCTGGAGAGAGCAGAGAGGTGGGAGAGGAACACGTTGGAGGACGCAAAAGAGCCAGGAGGTTCTCGGACAAGGCAAATGCCTCCATCTTGCAGGAGGTCGAGTTACGCTGAGGTGATTTGACACAGTGAGGGCGTGTGAAGCCCACCCCAAAGGCCTACCAGAAGATATGGACCGAGATAGCAGAGGTGGTCTCGTTGGTGACCAACGAGGTGCGTGAGGGCAACCAAAGCTGCAAACGATGGAGTGACCTTGTAGGATCCACAAACGTAAGTATTACATTGATTTACATGTACTTATGTATTTATATAATTTAATTTGCAACAGTCATGAGTGACTATCAGCAGATGTGAGGTCTTCCACTTTTACCGGGAATGTTTTAATCAAAGCCTGTGGTCACGCTGCACGACTTTAGGTAAAGAATGATAATTATCATAATGGCCCGATCCTGCACCTATTTTCTATGTTTCTATGCCATATAGGATCGAGATGAGGAGAAACTTTTTCACCCAGAGAATTGTGAACCTGTGGAATTCTCTGCCACAGAAGGTTGTTGAGTTCAGTTCGTTGGACATATTCAAAAGGGAGTTAGATGTGGCCCTTACAGCTAAAGGGATCAGGGGGTATGGAGAGAAGGCAGGGGTGGGGTACTGAGGTTGCATGATCAGCCATGATCATATTGAATGGCAGTGCAGGCTTGGAGGGCCGAATGGCCTGCTCCTGCACCTATTTTCTATATTTCTATGTAGAAATCATGATTTCATCTGTCAGTTATGTATTGTATCAGTCTCTGTGACAGTACCTTGCAATGATATCATGCAATGATCTCATGCCATGTCGTCCTGTCACCTTTTACAGAAGAAGCTATTGATGATGAGGTCCGTGCAGAGGCGAACGGGTGGGGGGTCCACCAGTCCCCAGCGACATCACTGAGATGGAGGAGCCGGTGGTCGCACTCGTGGGGAAGCACACCCGGACAGCCACGGAAGCATCTGCAGACCCTGAAGTGATGCCACGTGAGTAAAGTTTACACCATTGCGTGACATAAAGTCAATAGATGCCACACCCACTCAGATCCGAACAATCATATATGATAGATGCTTTCTAAAATTGTCCTAGAAATAATGCTGGCCTAATGAAAATCATTCAATGCAAATGTGTTGATGGTCATGAAATGTGATGTCTGTGATGATTTTGATAATGGTGGTGCTTTTGTTGTGCATATGCTGTGTGTAGCGCTGGACTCACCTTGTGACCCTAGCACCCCCTTCTCCTCTAATAACCTCATTTGTGTTTTGCAGTTCAGCCAGCAGCGCGGCCCCAGGCAAGACCACAGAGGCCAAAAGGTGGGGGCGTGGGGCACGAGTCGATGGACAATCCTACAGCTGGTGCTGAGGAACTCCAATTCTCGCCCATCAATCCACTGGGCCACAGATGAGAGCACGGACTTCGAGGAACCTGCATCGCCACGCTCCAGAAGCCAATCAACTCCAAAGCCATCTAGTGGTCCTCCGGTCATTTCCACCTCCACTCTGGAGGTAATGGCCCCAAGTTCCTCGCCACAGGACACCCCATTTGTCCCCAGGACGGCGCCGACCCCGCGGAGGCATCGTGGATGCAGCAGGTCTGTTCCACGAGCGCCACATGAGAGCGGAGAGATGGTACAGTTGTCCACGGGGACTGTAGACATTGGTGACCAGCTCATCGAAGCATTGGGGGTCATATCCCGACAGCTGGCCACCATGACTGAGTACATTCCACGGATGGCGAAGGCCCTGGATGCGATAGCCAGGAACACTGCTGGCACAGGCCTCCCAGTGGTCCCAGAGCGCGGCACTCCACTCCTAGGTTCTGCACCACCACTGTGAATGACAGATGAGAGCAAGGACTAAGATCCTGCTTCTGCATCAGAGAATGTTGCCCCCTTGGCACCACCCGCTCCCGTACCCGTGCAACCACCGCCTCTGCCTTCATCCCCCCCCCCATGAGGCACTGCCTGAGGAGCTCTTTGGCCAGGCGCCGTGGAGTGAGGAAGGGAAGGGGTAGATGTGTGGAGAAGAAGGGAAGGGGGGAAGGAAAGTGAGGTGCATGTCTGCAGGTGATGGCTGTGATATATCTCCATCTGGGTGTATGCAATTTGTTGTAATGTATGGGGGCAGTAGACCCTGGCTTGCCTTTGTATTCTATGTTGCTGGACATATTGAACATTTGATTGATGTCAATGGTGGAAAAAGTGGGGTGTGGGCGGGGGTTGGGTGTTCTTGCCCGTGATACTTATGATTTCAGACCAATGTTGGTATAAAGTTTTCTTTATTGAACATAACCTTGTTGTGCATTGTCTCAGATAGCTGGACTGTTACACACTGGTAATTCCTTAACATGAAAGGGTTAAATAAAACTTAACTTCCAATCAACGTAAACTTTAACAGGCACCTAGGTGATTGGTACCATTGATGTCTAAGCTGCACACACACACCAGTGTGTCAGCATTGTCACTCACATCAACGTTCTTTCAGGCAAATCGTTCAGATATCAGCTCCTCACGTAAGAGTCTTGCAGCTATGTAGCCACCACGGATCCGTTCCTGCGGTCTGGAGGGGGTCATGGGCATGGCTGCATAGCCAGCCTGATTGTCTGGCCCGAGGTCAGCATCCAACCCCTCGTCATCCTCTTCCTCTCTCTTCTGAGGTGGAGCATCAGTGCCTTCTGGCAATTCTTGTCCCCTCCTGATAGCCAGGTTGTGCAGCATGGAGCACACGACCACAAATTTAGCTACTTGCTCAGGTTTGTATTGTAGCTCCCCTCCTGACATCTGAAGCACTGCTTAAGCCCATTACGTGTGTCTCTGTGGCTCCGGCTGTATCGCTTCTCGGCCTCGGTGTGGGTGTCACGCAGGGAGGTCACATCAGCCAGGTGTCTAGGCCATATCGGTTATCACCAAGCATCCAGCATTGTCCTTATAGCTGACTCTTCAACATGTCAGAGACAGCGCTCTCACGCAGGATGTAAGGCTCATCGAAGGTGCCCGGTCATTTGGCATTCACTGCCAGTATGATCTGGTTGTTGTCGACAACTAGTTGGACCTTCAGGGAGTGAAATCTTTTTCTGTTACGAAAACGCTCCGGGTACTGAGAAGGTGGCCGCATGGCGATGCAAGTTCACTGTATTGCTCCCTGCACCCTGGGGAACTTAGCAATGCGGTAGAATGCTCCAGCCCTATTAGTCTGAGCATCCGTGGTCATGGGGAAGCTGATAAAGTCCATCCTACATGCGTACAGGGCCTCCGTCACCTGTCTAATGCAGCTATGTGTGGCATGGTGAGACAAAGGGGAATTCTCGACCGCGGAGGCCCGAAAGGAACCGGACACATAGAAAGACAGTGCCGCGGTGACCTTGACCTCGACCAACACTGATGTCCTGATGGCAGGCTGCATATGTGGCCGGATGAGCTTGCATATTTCATGATCACCACCTTGTGGAAGCGCAGTCTCCGAAGGCAGGTGTGCTCGGACATGTCGAGGTAAGACCTCTTTTCCCTGTAAGTGCGGGGTATGTATGGTCTGGACCTCCTCCTCATTCTGGCACTTCTTTAAATTGGGCACATAATGATGTGCATTAAACATTGAGCCATTTGCACTCTGCAGCATCTGCGCATTAATCGATGCAGGCTGAGAAATGGCTGGCCCCATTGCAATGAAAGTATAATAGCGATTGATCAGAAGCAATAATTTCCTCAGCAAAATACACCTAGAGTAAACCCCCAATCGTCCAGAGTCTGAAAATATGTCTGTTGAGATGGTCACTTCACCTGAGAAGAACTCCAAAGTCAATGCAAATTTCCCGAAGTTGAAGCAGCCTTTTTTAATGAACCGACCTGCAATATAAAAAATTGCTTTAGTTCCACTTTTTCTGGGCAGTTTTTTGGGTGAGCGATATTGTGGGCGATATGTGTGCGAGGCGATGAAAGTGACGGTGGGCGATTTCCTGGGCGTTAGTTTTACCAAATGTGCTCTTCACGACAAAAAAAAAATGGGCGGGCGATATTATTGAATCTCGGCGTTAATTCTGTGCGGAAAGTAACGCTGGGCAATATTATGGGCGTTGATTTCACCCATTCTGATGATTCTGCCCCAAAAAAGTGGATGGGTAGTAATATCTTTTCCTGTCGTTAAGCACCTGAGGATAAGTTTCTGAAAAATGCCCGTCAGTTTCCATTTTGTGACTAAATGGGCGATATATGGACGTTATATGTTATTTCTGCGGTAAAATGGGTGCTAAGTGAGCGTTAAGCATGCAAATAAAGTGGAGGTTCTAGCCCCATATTTGCTGTGTACCCTCAAGTTCTCCTCCTTGAATGCCTCCCACTGCTTTGACTGTGATTTACCGTCAAGTAGACTGCATCCCAGAGTACTTAAGGAGATGGCCTTAGAAATAGCGGATGCATTGACAGTCATTTTCCAACATTCCATAGACTCTGGATCAGTTCCTATGGAGTGGAGGGTAGCCAATGTAACCCCACTTTTTAAAAAAGGAGGGAGAGAGAAAACAGGGAATTATAGACCGGTCAACCTGACATCGGTAGTGAGTAAAATGATGGAATCAATTATTAAGGATGTCATAGCAGCGCATTTGGAAAGAGGTGACATGATAGGTCCAAGTCAGCATGGGTTTGTGAAAGGGAAATCATGCTTGACAAATCTTCTGGAATTTTTTGAGGATGTTTCCAGTAGAGTGGACAAGGGAGAACCAGTTGATGTGGTGTATTTGGACTTTCAGAAGGCTTTCGACAAGGTCCCACACAAGAGATTAATGTGCACAGTTAAAGCACATGAGATTGGGGGTAGTGTGCTGACGTGGATTGAGAACTGGTTGTCAGACAGGAAGCAAAGAGTAGGAGTAAATGGGTACTTTTCAGAATGGCAGGCTGTGATTAGTGGGGTACCACAAGGTTCTGTGCTGGGGCCCCAGCTGTTTACATTGTACATTAATGATTTAGACGAGGGGATTAAATGTAGTATCTCCAAATTTGCGGATGACACTAAGTTGGGTGGCAGTGTGAGCTGCGAGGAGGATACCATGAGGCTGCAGAGTGACTTGGATAGGTTAGGTGAGTGGGCAAATGCATGGCAGATGAAGTATAATGTGGATAAATGTGAGATTATCCACTTTGGTGGTAAAAACAGAGAGACAGACTATTATCTGAATGGTGACAGATTAGGAAAAGGGGAGGTGCAACGAGTCCTGGGTATCATGGTACATCAGTCATTGAAGGTTGGCATGCAGGTACAGCAGGCGGTTAAGAAAGCAAATGGCATGTTGGCCTTCATAGCAAGGGGATTTGAGTACAGGGGCTGGGAGGTGTTACTACAGTTGTACAGGGCCTTGGTGAGGCCACACCTGGAGTATTGTGTACAGTTTTGGTCTCCAAACTTGAGGAAGGACATTCTTGCTATTGAGGGAGTGCAGTGAAGGTTCACCAGACTGATTCCCGGGATGGCAGGACTGACATATCAAGAAAGACTGGATCAACTGGGCTCGTCTTCACTGGAGTTCAGAAGAATGAGAGGGGATATCATAGAAACGTTTAAAATTCTGATGGGTTTAGACAGGTTAGATGCAGGAAGAATGTTCCCAATGTTGGGGAAGTCCAGAACCAGGGGTCACAGTCTAAGGATAAAGGGTAAGCCATTTAGGACTGAGATGAGGAGAAACTTCTTCACCCAGAGAGTGGTGAACCTGTGGAATTCTCTACCACAGAAAGTTGTTGAGGCCAATTCACTAAATATATTCAAAAAGGAGTTAGATGTAGTCTGTACTACTAGAGGGATCAAGGGGTATGACGAGAAAGCAGGAATGGGGTAATGAAGTTGCATGTTCAGCCATGAACTCATTGAATGGCGGTGCAGGATCGAAGGGCCGAATGGCCTACTCCTGCACCTATTTTCTATGTTTCTATGTTTCCAGTCCACTTTGGCCAAATCCCATCTCAGCTCAGCAAAATTGGCTTTACCCCAATTGAGAATTTTTATTCCTGGTCCCCCTTTGTCCACTTCCATAACTACCTTAAATCTTGCTGAATTATGACACGCCAACAATCCTTGAAGTATACTCAGACCTCACACCTGCTTCCTTGCCTAAGTGAAAGGCTTTTGGAGAGTGTGCTTTCATTACTTTGCAACTGATCTCCACTACTTTGGAGGTCATTTCTGCTACCTTTTTATTCTGTCAGTCTGATGTACACTTTCCATCTGTCAAACATCAATTCAACTTGGGTACTGCTTATGCAGCTTTACCTTGAACCTTAGTTGAGGACCATGATGAACATTAGCAACAATAGCACCAGCTGAAGGAGAAGCACCAGCAGAAGCAGCAGCAATCTTCTCCTTACCAACCTGCCGCTCCACAGGAGAGAGGGGATAAGCACAGGGATGCAGCTTGCGGGAGGCATTACCCCCAACACATGGGTATATAGGCAGAGGATCAGCTTCCTGGACATGTCAGAACACCAGTGCATCAGGAGGCGCAAGGTATTGCATTAGGTGGTTGCAGACATTTGCAGACCTGGTGGGCACACTTTGCCAGTGGCTGTCAAAGTCACCACCACCCTCAATTTCTTCACCTCTTTCTCCCTTCCAGAGATCTGTGGGAGATATCTACAGAACCTCGCAATCTGATGTTCAGAATTGCCTCCCTCAGATGACCGATGCCATGTTTGCCAGGACCAGCATCTATGTGCCATTTGAAACCAATGAGGCCAGTCAGAATGAGCGGGCACACGGCTTTGCGGCTCTAACTTGCTTTTCACAAGTCCAGGGAGTTTTCAATTGCATACATGTGGCAATCAATGTGCCCCCAGATCTCCCTGGAGTCTTCATCAACTGCAAGGGCTTCCACTCCATCAATGTTCTGCTCGGATGCAACCAGAAAAAGATCATCACGCAGGTGCGTACAAGATTCCCAAACAACTGCCATGACGCTTTCATCCTGCGCCAGTCCACCCTCCCAGAGCTCTTTGGACTCCAAGCAGAGTTAACGGCTGACTCCATGGTGACAACGAAAACGGTAGCATAATGGTTAAGTTACGCCACAAGTAATCCTGAGGCCTGGACAAATAATCCAGAGACATAAGTTCAAATCTCTGCATGGCTGTTGTGGAATTTAAATTCAGTTAATTAAATAAATCTGGAACTGCCGGATTGTTCTAAAAACCCATCTGGAGCCCTTTAGGGAAGGAAATCTGCCGTCCTTACCTGGTCTGGTCTATATGGGACTCTCGACCCACAACAATGTAGTTGACTCTTAACTGCCCTCTGAAATGGCATAGCAAGCCACTCAGTTGTAACAAACCGCTACAAAAAACAATAATAGTAATAAAACCGGATGGACCACGCATCATCGACCTTGGCACCGGCTTCAGACATGACAACAGCACACCCAACCCATTCGACCCTGCAAAGTCCTTCTCACTAACATATGGGGACTTGTGCCAAAATTTTGAGCAACAGCCTGACATAGTCATACTCTATCCTACCTAGAATCATACCTTTCAGCCAATGTCTCAGACACCTCCTGTCCCACTGGCAAGACAGACTCACCTGAAGTGGTGGCGCAGTGGTATACAGTTGGGAGGGAGTGGCTCTGGGAGTCCTCAACATTGACTCCAGACTCCATGAAGTCTCATGGCTTCAGGTCGAGCATGGGTAAGGAAAACTCCTGCTGATTACCACATACCACCCTCCCTCAGTACTCCTCCATGTTGAACACCACTTGGAAGAAGCACTGAGGGTAGCAAAGGCATAGAATGTACTTTGGGTGGGGGACTTCAATGTCCATCACCAAGAGTGACTTGGTAGCACCACTATTGACCGAGCTGGCCAAGTCCTGAAGGACATAGCTGCAGGATTGGGCCTTCAGCAGGTGGTGAGAGAATCAACACAACGGAAAAACCTACTTGACCTTGTTCTCAACAATCTACCTGTCGCAGATGCATCTGTCCATGACAACAATTCTAGTAGTGATCACCGCAAAGTCTTTGTGGAAACGAAGTTCCGTCTTCACACTGAAGACATCCTCAATTGTATTATGTGGCACTACCACCGTGCTAAATGGGAAAGATTCAGAACAGATCTAGCAGCTCAAAACAGGGCTGTGGGATATCAGCAGCAGCAGAATTGTATTCCACCACAATCTGTAACCTCATGGCCCAGCATACCCCTCACTCTACCATTACCATCAAGCTAGGGGACCAACCCTGCTTCAATGAGGAGTGCAGAAGAGCATGCCAGGAACAACACCAGGTGTACCTAAAAATGAGGTCCCAACCTGGGAAAACTGCAACACCGGACTAAGCAGCAGAGGCAGCAAGCCTCAGAGCTAAGTGATCCACAATCACTGGATCAGATCAAAGCTCTGCAATCCTGCCACATCCAGTCGTGAATGGTGGTGGACAATTAAACAACTAACGAGAAGAGGAGGCTTTATGAATATTCCCATCCTCAATGATGACGGAACCCAGCACGCAAGTGCAAAAGACAAGGCTGGAGTGTTTGCAACCATCTTCAGCCAGAAGTGCAAAGTGAATGATGCACATCAGCCTCCTCCTGAGGTGCCCACCGTCACAGAAGCCAGTCTTCAGCCAATTTGATTCACTCCACGTGATATCAAGAAGCAGCTGAGCACACTGGATACAGCAAAGGCTATGGGCCCTGACATCATCCCGGCTGTCATGCTGAAGACTTGTGCTCCAGAACTAGCTGCGCCTCTAGCCAAGCTGTTCCAGTACAGCTACAACAATTTGGAAAACTGCCCATATATGTCCTGTCCACAAAAACCAAGGCAAATCCAATCTGGTCACTTACCGCCCCATCAGTCGACTGTCAATCATCAGCAAAGTGATGGAACGTGTCGTCGACAATGCTATCAAGCGGCACTTACTAACCAATAACCAGCTCAGTTTGGGTTCCGCCAGGACCATGGCTGCAGATCTCATTACAGTCTTGATCCAAACATGGACAAAAGAGCTGAATTCCAGAGGTGAGGTGAGAGTGACTGCCCTTGACATCAAGGCAGCATTTGACCGAGTGTGGCATCAAGGAGCCCGAGTAAAATTGAAGTCAATGGGAATCAGGGGATAAACTCTCCACTGGCTAGAGTCATACCTAGCACAAAGGAAGATAGTTGTAGTTGGTGGAGGTCAATCACCCCAGCCCCAGAACATCGCTGGAGGAGTTCTTCAGGGCAGTGTCCTAGGCACAATAATCTTCAGCTGCTTCATCAAGGACCTTCCCTCCATCATGTCAGAAGTGGGGATGTTTGCAATGATTGCACGGTGTTCAGTACTATTCACAACTGTTGAGAAAATGAAGCAGTCCATGCCTGCATGCAGCAAGACCTGGACGACATTCAGGCTTGGGGTGATAAGTGGCAAGTAACATTTGCGCCACACACGTGCCAGGCAATGACTATCTCCAACAAACGAGAGTTTAACCATCACCTCCTGATATTCAATGGCATTACCATCACCGAAACCCCACCATCAACATCCTTGGGGTTACCATTGACCAGAAACTTAACTGGACCAGCCACATAAATACTGTGGCTACAAGAGCAGGTTAGAGGCTGGATATTCTGTGGCGAGTGTCTCACCTCCTGACTCCCCAAAGCTTTCCACCATCTACAAGACACAAGTCAGGAGTGTGATGGAATACTCTCCACTTGCCTGGATGAGTGCAGCTCCAACAACACTCAAGAAGTTTGACACTATCCAGGACAAAGCAGCCCACTTGATTGGCACCTCATCCACCACCTTCAACATTCACTCCCTCCACCACCGGGGCACCGTGGCTGCAGTGCGTACCATCTATAAGATGCACTGCAGCAACTCGTTACGTCTTCTTAGACAGCAGCTCCCAAACCTGCATCCTTTACCACCTCAAAGGACGAGGGCAGCAGACGCATGGGAGCACCATCACCTGCAAGTTCCCCTCCAAGTTGCACACCGTCCTGACTTGGAAAATATCACATTTCCTTCATCATTGCTGGGTCAAAATCCTGGTACTCCCTCCCTAACAGCACTGCGTGAGTACCTTCACCACCTGGACTGCAGCGGTTCAAGAAGGTGGCTCACCACCACCATTGTAAGGGCAATTAGGGATGGGCAATAAATGCTGGCCTTGCCAGTGACGCCCACATCCTGGAGCGAATAAAAAAAGGAGAAATACAAGCTAAGCCACATCATCATGAGAACTGTCATCGACCAAGCAATCAGAATACTGAAGATGTGCTTTAGGTGCCTGGACAGATAGGAATGTGTGTACCTGTAAGGTAAGTACATCTTGTTACATATGTGGACTTGTATTTACTCTGTACAGCCACCAGAGGGCTCAGCCCCTGGAGTTCTAAGAGATCCCATAATCCCTTGGGAACACAGGTATTTAAGGAGGCTTCACAGGTTGAAGAGGCACTCTGGAGACCTGCAATAAAAGATTACGGTCACACTTTACTTTGAGCTCACAGTGTTCAGTCTGACTCTTTCTCCATACACAACAACTGGTGACGAGATACAGATAGCGACCCCAAAGATGCAGAGAACTGTGGGCATCCTGGAGAAATTCTCAGAGGGAGATGATTGGGAAACATTTGTGGAGTGACTCGACCAATACTTCATGGCCAACGAGCTAGATGGGGAAGAGAGCACAGCCAAATGAAGGGCGATCCTCCTCACCATCTGTGGGGCACCAACGTATAGCCTCATGAAGAATCTGCTCACTCCAGCGAAACCCACGGAGAAATCATACGACGATTTGTGCACACTGGTCTGAGAGCATTTGAACACGAAGGAAAGCATTCTGATGGCGAGGTACCGGTTCTACACCTACAAAAGGTCTGAAGGCCAGGAAGTGGTGAGTTATGTCGCCGAGCTAAGACGCCTTGCAGGACATTGCGAATTTGAAGGACATTTGGAGCACATGCTCAGAGACTTTTTCATACTTGGCATTGGCCACAAAAACATACTTCGCAAACTTTTGACTGTAGAACCCCCAACCTTGAGTAAGGCCATAGCGATAGCCCAGGCATTCATTGCCACCAGTGACAATACGAAGCAAATCTCTCAGCACACAAGTGCTGCTACAATTACTGTGAATAAAGTGATGTTGTTTTTGAATCGTGATGTACAGGGCAGGTCACACATACCTGCAGCTGCACGTCAGCAGATGACTCAGAGTCCACCATCAAGGGTGATGAATGCAAGGCCTTGTTGGCGCTGCGGGGGTGATCATCGTTTCCATTCATGCCGATTCAAAGGATACGTTTGCAAGGGCTGTGGAGCAATGGGACACATCCAACGAGTGTGCAGGTGACCTGCAAAGCCTGTTAAACCTGCAAACCACCATGTTGCAGAGGAGGACAGATCCATGGAGGATCACGACAAACCAGAGCCTCAGATAGAGGAGGCAGAGGTACATGGGCTGCACGCATTCACCACGAATTGTCCCCCGATAATGCTGAATGTTGAACTAAATGGACTCCCGGTGTCAATGGAGCTGGACACGGGCGCAAGCCAGTCCATCATGGGCAAAAAGACTTCTGAAAGGTTGTGGTGCAACAAGGGCTCAAGGCCAGTCTTAACTCCAGTTTGCACGAAACTAAGAACTTACACTAAAGAACTGATTCCTGTAATCGGCAGTGCTACCATAAAGGTCTCCTATGATGGAGCAAGCTACCACTCTGGGTGGTACCGAGCGATGGTCCCACGCTGCTCGGCAGGAGCTGGCTGGGAAAGATACGCTGGAACTGGGACGACGTCCGAGCGCTATCGCCCACTGACGGCCTTAAACAAATTTCCTTCGCTGTTCGAACCAGGCATCAGGAAGTTCCAAGGAGCAAAAGTGCAGATCCACCTAATTCAGGGGGTGCGACCCATCCATCACAAGGTGCGAGCAGTACCGTACATGATGAGAGAAAGGGTAGAGATCGAGCTAGGCCGGCTGCAAAGAGAGGGCATTATTTTACGGATCGAGTTCAGCAAGTGGGCCACTCCTATTGTCCCAGTCCTCAAGGAAGATGGCACCTTCAGAATTTGTGGCGATTGCAAAGTAACTATCAATCGTTTCTCCCTGCAGGACCAATACCCACTACCAAAAGCCGACGACCTCTTTGCAACGGGAGGGAAGACGTTCACAAAGTTGGATCTGACTTCAGCCTATATGACACAGGAACTGGAGGAATCATCAAAGGCCCTCACCTGCATCAACACGCACAAAGGTTTTTTTGTTTATAACAGATGCCCGTTTGGAATCCGATAAGCAGCGGCGATATTCCAGAGAAACATGGAAAGTTTACTGAAGTCGGTCCCGCACACTGTGGTCTTCCAGGATGACATCTTGGTCACACGTCGGAACACAGTCGAGCACCTGCAGAACCTGGAGGAGGTTCTTAGCCGACTCAACCGCGTGGGGCTCAGGTTAAAACGCTCGAAGTGCGTTTTCCTGGCATGTGAAGTGGAGTTCTTGGGAAGGAGGATTGCAGCGGACGGCATCAGGCCCACCAACGCGAAGGCAGAGGCAATCGAGAATGCACCGAGGCCACAGAACGTGGCGGAGCTGCGGCCGTTTATAGGACTCTTGAACTACTTTGGTAACTTCTTACCAGGTCTCAGCACACTGCTAGAACCACTACATGTCTTACTATGAAAAGTGGGCAAATAGGTTTGAGGCAAAAGCCAAGAAAATGCCTTTGTGAAAGAGAGAAAATTGTTATGCTTAAACAAATTGCTTGTGTTGTATGATCCATGTAAGCATTTGGTACTAGCATGTGATGCGTCGTCATATGGCGTCGGGTGTGTATTGCAACAAGCTAATGATTTCAGGAAACTGCAACCGGTTGCTTATGCATCCAGGAGTCTGTCTAAGGCTGAGAGAGCCTACAGCATGATTGAAAAAGAAGCGTTAGCATGTGTCTATGGGGTAAAGAAAATGCATCAATACCTTTTTGAGCTAAAATTTGAATTGGAAACTGACCATGAGCTACTTATATGCCTGTTTTCCGAGAGTAAAGAGATAAATACCAACGCATTGGTCCGCATCCAGAGATGGGCGCTCACGTTGTCCGCAAACAACTACGCCATCTGCCACAGGCCAGGCACAGAAAACTGCACCGATGCTCTCAGTAGGCTGCCATTGCCCACCACGGGGGTGGAAATGGCGCAGCCCGCAGATCTAGCCATGGTTATGGAAGCATTTGAGAGTGAGCAATCGCCCGTCACTGCCCGGTAGATCAAAACCTGGACAAGGCAGGACCCCTTATTATCTCTAGTCAAAAGCTGTGTGCTTCACGGGAGCTGGTCCAGTGTCCCAGTGGAAATGCAGGAAGAGATAAAGCCGTTCCAGCGGCGCAAAGATGAAATGTCTATACAGGCAGACTGCCTTCTATGGGGCAATCGAGTAGTGGTCCCCAAGAAGGGCAGAGACACCTTCATCAATGACCTCCATAGTACCCACCTAGGCATCGTAATGATGAAAGCGATAGCCAGATCCCACATGTGGTGGCCCGGTATTCATGCGGACTTAGAGTCCTGCGTTCACAGATGTAATACATGCTCGCAGTTAAGCAATGCACCCTGGGAGGCGCTGCAAAGTTTATGGTGTTAGCCCTCCAAACCGTGGTCGAGGGTACACGTCGACTATGCAGGCTTGTTCTTGGGTAAAATGTAGACGCGTACTTCAAGTGGATTGAATGTGAGATAATGTCGGCTAGCACGTCCGCTGCCACTACTGAAAGCCTGCGGGCCATGTTTGCCACTCACGGCTTACCCGATGTCCTGGTGAGCGACAACGAGCCATGTTTTACCAGTGCTGAGTTTAAAGAATTCATGACCCGTAACGGGATCAAACATGTCACATCTGCCCCGTTTAAACTAGCGTCCAATGGTCAGGCAGAGAGAGCAGTGCAAACCATCAAGCAAGGCTTGACGAGGGTAACAGAAGGCTCACTGCAGACTCGCCTATCCCGAGTCTTGCTTAGCTACCGCACGAGACCCCACTCACTCACTGGGATCCCACTGCAGAACTGCTCATGAAAAGAGCACTTAAGACAAGGCTCTTGTTAGTTCACCCTGATCTGCATGAACAGGTAGAGAGCAGGCGGCTTCAACAAAATGCATACCATGATAGAGCAAATGTGTGACGCGAGATTGAAATCAATGATCCTGTATTTGTATTGAATTGTGGACAAGGTCCCAAGTGGCTTCCCAGCACTATCGTGGCCAAAGAGGGGAGCAGGGTGTTTTGGGTCAAACTTTCAAATGGACTCAAATGGACCGGAAACACTTGGACCAAATCAAACTCAGATTCACAGACTATCCTGAGCAGCCCACCTTGGACCCTACCTTTTTGATCCCCCAACATACACACCAGTGGCAACCGGCACCACGGTTGACCACGAAGCAGAACCCATCATCCACAGCAGCCTTGCAGGACCCAACACACCAGGCAGCCCAGCGAGGGCCCAACAAATGATTCAACAACACCAGCTTTCACACCAAGACGATCAACCAGGGCATGAAGGGCCCCAGATTGACTCACATTGTAAATAGTTACACTATTGACTTTACAGGGGAAGTGTTGATATATATGTGGACTGTTATTTACTCTGTACAACCACCAGAGGGCTCATCCCCTGGAGTCTTAAGGGATCCCATAATCCCTTGGGAGCACAGGTATTTAAGGAGGCTTCACAGGTTGGAGGGCACTCTGGAGACCTGCAATAAAAGACTAAGGTCACACTTTACTTTGAGCTTAGTGTTCAGTCTGACTCTTTCTCCATACACAACACATATGAGGAGTGATGTGCTGGAATCGGTCTGGGAATAGAATCTCCCTGCAGGCCATTACAGAATGCAGTATGCAGCTCTAGGGATGCATCATTTAAGTGAGATGCAGCCTTGCCACTTTGGCACTCCATTAATGCAGTTTCTTCCTCTGTTCCTCCACCTAGACAATCCTTCAACTTTCACCTTTGCAAGATCCCTTTAAATAGTTCAGCTGAAATAAACTCATACATGCCAGCATCACACACGCTCGCTCTAATTGGTCAGGAAAATCGGAAGTCAGATGTTAATTAATGCAATGGCTTCGTTAAAATCTGCTGAAATACCTGGGTTACCCACACGCTACAGGGCTCCCCCACTGCCAGCGCGCCAGACAGTGAAAATTCCGGCCTTGTGTGTATCTTAGTTTGGCCCAAGGTTAAAATGACGTGCTTGGCCCAATTACATATTCAGGACATAACTTTGCTGTTGAAATTATGCCTTTGCTCTGCTGGGACGGGCAGCCTTCCTGTGTCTGAATACAGGCAAGTTAAAATGGTCGAGCTATAAGTCCGCTAATGTTATTTTCAGTCTAAAGTCTAACTCAGTGGATCATTCTTTCCACTGCAGTGGTAGAGTTACACAAACCATTTTTATTTTAGAGATTTTAATGCAGAATTCAAAACAATTCTAAAACTAAACAGCATGTTACATTTTTAGAGACTCCACTCCTGTTGCAAAGTCTTGCTCAATGGGAACATGATTCAGAGATCGGGTTGGAGGTCAGCACTTCCAATTCATAACACTCTTGATTTTCCCATTATTCCTTGTCCACAGTAAGTAATTAATTTATTATTTTCATAAATTTGTTGGACACCTGGAGTTGAAAAACCTACAGTTTGTTGAAAGCAGAACAATACTTGCAGTTATACTGTCGCTGGGGTAAAGGGAGAATATCATGAAATCAGGGGTTAAAAATTAGTTGACGCCCAAAGACTTGTTGCAGGTGGCGCAGGTAACAATCCCTGTGCCTGAATAGCAAGCCAGAGGTGTACATAATGGGCCTTATTGACGTAAAACTGGCGAGCTACGGACACCTAAGTGGTGTCCCCAGGCAACTCACCAGAGAAAAGGCAACGAAATCAGGCCACTACTTCGGCAGCAGTAATCCTCCAGTAAGCCCTTAAAGGGAGAGGTGGGAACTTGCTTTGTAAAAGGAGGTTGTTATATGTTACATAACAACATTGACTGCATGGTTGTGAAGCCTTTTGGGATGTCCTGAGAGTAAAGGTATGCTTTATACATGAAAGCCGTTCTTTCTTCTTAGATGGCCTGAATGGCTTCCCTCAGCTGTATATATCTTTATGACATCTATAGCTTCACTTTCTAGTAGGAATGATTAGATAGTGAATAGGAATGGGTATCCTGACTGGTTTACATACGACTGTAGGGCTAGATTTTACACTTTTTTTGCATGCATAATGCCCACCTAATGTCCATTTTACCGCTGAAATGAGGTATAACACCCAGATATCGCCCATTTAGCCACAAAATTGAAACTGACGGCCATTTTTCACCGAGCGTTACTTTCCCCATGTGCGTAACGGCGAGAGAAAATAATACCGCCCGCCTACTTTTTTTGGGTGGAATCATCAGTGTTATGTTTAGATAAGGACTCAGACTAGATACTGCAAGCTCAAAGTAAGTGTGATTGTAATCCTTTATTACAGATCTCAGAGTGCCCCTCCAGCCTGTGAGGCCTCCTTATATACAGGTGCTCCCAAGGGATTGTGGGATCGCTTGGGACTTCAGGGGATAAGCCCTCTGGTGGTTAGACATGGTAATTACAGGTTTACATACATAACAATCAGAATGGGCGAAACTAACGCCCATAAAATTGTCCAGAATTACTTTCCGCACGTAATTAATGCCGAGATTTAATAATACCGACCGTCCACTTTATTTTGGCGTAAAGATCACATTTGCTGAAACTAACGCCCAGGAGATCGGGCACCGTCACTTTCACCACATCGAACACATCTAGTCCACAATATCGCTTGCCCAAAACATCGCTCAGAAAAAGTGTAATCATTGTGAACAAATCACAGCGGTGTGGGCGCCATTTTTTAAATCGCAGGTCACTTCATTCAAAAGGCTGCTTCAACTTCGGGGGAGTTTGGATTGACTCTGGAATTCTTCTCAGGTGAAGTGACCATCTCAACAGACATATTTTCAGACTCTGGACGATTGGGGTTTACTGTAGGTGTATTTTAGTGAGGAAATTATTGCTTCTGATCAATCGCTATTATACTTTCATTGCAATGGGGCCAGCCATTTCTCAGCCTGCATCGATTAATGCGCAGATGCTGCAGAGTGCAAATGGCTCAATGTTTAATGCACATCACTATGTGCCCAACTTAAGACGTGCCAGAATGATGAAGAGGTCCAGACCATACATACCCCGCACTTACGGGGAAAAGAGGTCTTACCTCAACGTGTCCGAGCACACCTGCCTTCGGAGACTGCGCTTCCACAAGGTGGTGATCATGAAATATGCAAGCTCATCCGGCCACATATGCAGCCTGCCATCAGGACATCAGTGTCGGTCGAGGTCAAGGACACCGCGGCACTGTCTTTCTATGTGTCCGATTCTTTTCGGGCCTCCGCGGTCGAGAATTCCCCTTTGTCTCACCATGCCACACATAGCTGCATTAGACAGGTGACGGAGGCCCTGTATGCACGTAGGATGGACTTTATCAGCTTCCCCATGACCACGGATGCTCAGACTAATGGGGCTGGAGCATTCTACCACATTGCTAAGTTCCCCAGGGTGCAGGGAGCAATACAGTGAACTTGCATCGCCATGCGGCCACCTTCTCAGTACCCAGAGCTTTCTCGTAACAGAAAAGGATTTCACTCTCTGAAGGTCCAACTGGTTGTTGACCACAGCCAGCTGGCACCAACCGCCACGAGCCTGAAAGAGCAAACTTGTTTGTTTGTCTGTGCGTGTGGCATCTATTGACTTTGCATCACGCAATAGTGTAAACTTTACTCAAATCGCATCACTTCAGGGTCTGCAGTGGCCGTTTGGGGGTGTTTCCCCACAAGTGCAAGCACCCGCTCCTCCATGTCAGTATGTCTCTGGGAACTGCTGGCCCCCCACCCATTCACCTCTGCACGGACCTCATCGTCAATAGCTTCTTCTGTAAAAGGTAACAGGACGACATGGCATGAGATCATTGCGTGATATCATTGCTAGGAACTGTCGCACAGACTGATACAACACATAACCTACAGATGTAATTATAATTATTATGATAATTATCATTCTTTACCTAAAGACATACACCGTAACCGCAGGCTTTGACTACAACATTCCCAATAAAAGTGAAAGACCTCACATCTGCTGATAGTCACTCATGACTCTTGCACATCAAATTATGTTAATACATAAGTACATGTAAATAAATGTAATACTTACTCTTGCAGATCCGACAAGGTCGTTCCATTGTTTGCGGCATTGGTTGCCCTCACGCACCTCGTTGGATGCCGAAGAGACCACCTCTGCTATCTCGGCCCATATCTTCTGGTAGGCCTTTGGGATGGGCTTCCCACACACTCCCTGGGTCAAGTCACCCCAGCGTAACTTGACCTCCTGCAGGAGGGAGGCAGTTGCCTCGTCCGGGAACCTCCTGGCTCTTTTGCGCCCTCCAATGTGCTCCTCTCCCAGCTTACTGCTCTTGCCAGCGTCAGTCTCCACAGTGTGCTGTGACACCTCCTCCTCTCCCTCCATTATAGGCACCAAATTCGGGCAAATATCTGGCTGGTAACAGCTAATTTTTTTTGCCCAATTTGCTTAAAGCTTCGAAACTCTCCCTCCTTCCTCCCAAAGCAGCCACAACACACCCACACACGCCTTCACTCCCTCTCAGCTCCCTCTCTCACTGTCTCCTCTTCTATGCATGTCATGATGACCCTTGACCTCCTGAATTGCGAGAATCGGCGTTGCCATGCTGTTGCTAAGGACGGCGACACTTTATGGCAGAAGGTCAGAGAGATTTAACGCTACCGCCCATTTCATATCACTCAATTTCAAAAATGGAGATTCGGGGCTTTGCGAATGGGCGAAAAGCCGGCGATCTGAAAACCTATTTTTACCGCCCACGCTGGAAATACTGTCCATTTTTGGGTGATCTGCAGAAAAGTGTAAAATCTAGCCTGTAAGAACATAAGAAATAGGAACAGGAGTAGGCCATTTGGCCCTTGAGCCTGTTCCTCCATTCAATAAGATCATGGCTGATCGATCCTGGCCTCAACGCCACTTCCCCACCCACTCCCCATAACTCCTGACTCCGTTATCTGTCAAAAGTCTGTCTTGGTCCACCTTAAATACATTAAATGACCCAGTCTCCTCAGTTCTCTGAGGTAGAGAATTCCAAAGATTCACGACCCTCTGAGCAAAGAAATTCCTCCTCATTTCTGTTTTAAATGGGCAACCCCTTATTCTGAAACTGCGCCCCCAGTTCTAGATTCCCCTACTAGGGAAAACATAATCTCTCCATCTACCCTGTCAAGCCCCTTCAGAATCTTATACATTTCAGTAAGATCACCTCTAAGTCTTCTAAACTCCAATGAGTATAGGCCCAAACTACTCAACCTTTCTTCATATAACAACCCTTCATCTCAGGAGTCAACCTTGGGAACCTTCTCTGAACTGCCTCCAATGCACGTATATCCTTCCTTAAATAAGGAGACCTAAACTGTACGCAGTACTCCAGATATGGTCTTACCAACGCCCTGTAGATTTGTAGCAGGACTTCCCTACTTTTATACTCCATCCCCCTTGCAATAAAGACCAACATTCCATTTGCCCTCCTAATTACTTGCTGAACTTGCATGCTAACTTTTTGTGTGTCATATACAAGGACCCCCAGATCCCTCTGTACCATCGCATTTGTAATCTCTCACCATTTAAATAATAATTTGCTTTTTTATTTTTCCTACGAAAGCGGATAACCTCATATTTTCACACATGGGGCCAAGTTTCGGCCTGAGTTGCTTCTGTTTTTTTGGAGCAACTGGTTTAGAATGGAGTATCTTAGAAATTTGAATTCTCGGCATTTAGTTTGCTCCAGTTCTAGTCAGTTAGAACAGTTTCACTTTGGAACAGAATTTTTTTTTCAAAAGGGGGCGTGTCCGGCCACTTACGCCTGTTTTCAAAGTTTAGGCAGTGAAAACTTACTCCAAACAAACTTAGAATGGAGTAAGTGAAGATTTTTGTAAGTTCGAAAAAACCTTGTCTACACTTTAGAAAATCAGGCGTAGGTTACAAATTAGGCGTAGGGAATGGGGCGGGGAGGGGGGGTTAAAGGGAAGTTTACAAACATTAAACACTTCAGTTTTACAAATAAAGAGCCATCATCAATAATAAATGATAAATACATCAATAAATCAAACAATAAATCAATCAAAAAAAATTAATAAAAAATAAAAAAAATGTAAAAATCAATAAATAAAACATTTTCTACTTACCGACTGCAGCACCGGAAGTCCTCCAACAGCGTGCTGGGACGGGCCCCACAGTGTGTCTCTGTCAGTGTCTCTATCTCTCTGTCTGTGTGTCTGTCAGTGTCTGTGTTTCTGACAGCGAGGGGAGGGGGAGAAGTGGGGTGGGAGGGGGAGGGGAAGAAGGGGGGTGGAGGGGAGGGGGTGGGGGGAGGAGGAGGGGGGTGGGGGGAGGAGAAGGGGGTGGGGTGGAGGAGGAGGGGTGTGGGGGGGAGAAGAAGGGGGTGGGGGGGAGGAGGAGGGGTGTGGGGAGGAGGAGGAGAAGGGGGGAGGAGAAGGGGGGGAGAGAGGGGGAGGAGAAGGAGGGGAGGAGGAGAAGTGGGGGAGAGGGGGAGGAGAAGGAGGGGAGGAGGAGAAGTGGGGGAGAGGGGGAGGAGAAGGGAGGGAGAGGAGAAGGGGAGGAGGAGAAGGGGGGAGAGGGGGAGAAGGGAGAGAGGAGGGAGGGAGGGAAGGAGAGAGGAGGGAGGGAAGGAAGGAGAGAGGAGGGAGGGAAGGAAGGAGAGAGGAGGGAGGGAGGAGGGAGGGAGAGGAGAAGGGGGAGAGGAGAAGGGGGGAGAGGGGGAGGAGAAGGGGGAGAGGGGGAGAAGGGAGAGAGGAGGGAGGGAGGGAAGGAAGGAGAGAGGAAGGAGGGAGGAGGGAGGGAGGAGGGAGGGAGGGAAGGAGAGAGGAGGGAGGGAAGGAGAGAGGAGGGAGGGAGGAGGGAGGGAAGGAGGAGGGGAGGGAGGGAGGGAGGGAAGGAGAGGGGATGGAAGGATAGGGGAGGGAAGGAGAGGGGAGGGAAGGGGAAGTAGAGGGGAGGGAGGGAAGGAGAGAGGAGGGAGGGAAGGAGAGAGGAGCGAGGGAGGGAAGGAAGGAGGGAGGAGGGAGGGAAGGAGGAGGGAGGGACGGAAGGAGAGGGGAGGGAAGGAGAGGGGAGGGGGGAAGGAGAGGGGAGGGGGGAGGGAGGGAGGGGGAAGGGAGAGAAGGAGGCTGAACGGCCGGGCCCCAAGATTTCGGGCTGGATTTACAGGTCGGTGGCGTCGGGTCTCGGGGGGGGGTCGCGGAGGTCCGGGGGGGGCGGGGGAAAGAGTCACGGAGGTCCGGGGGGGGAGGGAAGAGTCGCGGAGGTCCGGAGAGGGGGGGGGGGGGGGAGTCGCGGAGATCGGGGGCGGTGAGAGAGTCGCGGAGGTCCTGGGGGGGGGGGGTGGCGCGGAGGTCGGTCGGGTCGCCAGGGGGGCGGATAGCGGGTGTCAGGTCGGGTGGGAGGAGCCTTATCCACGCAGCCCCAGTGAGGCCATTCGGCCAGGGCTCGGGGCTGCGTGCTTCGGGCCCCTCTCACAGTTTTGGGCGCCTGGAGCTACTGCACATGCGCGACCACTGTAGCGCACATGTGCAGAGGTCCCGGCATTGTTTTCAGCGCAGGGACCTGGCTCCGCCCCCCCATAGCTCGTCCTGTGCCGCGCCCAGCTCCAGAGGACCTGCAGGGAGCCGGAGAATAGGTAAGTTTTTTTTAGGCGCACTTTGTGGCGCGAAAAACGGGCGTCCAGGTCCAGGCTGCGCCGTTTTAGGCGCGGCCCGAAACTTGGGCCCATTATACTCCATCTGTCAAATTTTTGCCCACTCACTTAGCCTATCTACATCCCATTGTAGATTCTTTGCGTCCTCCTCACAACTCGCTTTCCCACCTATCTTTGTATCATCAGTAAATTTAGCCACATTACACTCGGTCCCTTCATCCAATTGTAAATAGTTGAGGCCCCAGCACTAATCCCTGTGGCATCCCACTAGTTACAGTTTGCCAACCTGAAAATGACCCATTTATCCTGACTCTCTGCTTTCTGTTAGTTAGCCAATCCTCTATCCATGCTAATATATTACCCCCAACCCCGTGAGCT
Source organism: Pristiophorus japonicus (assembly GCF_044704955.1). Taxonomy (NCBI): domain Eukaryota; kingdom Metazoa; phylum Chordata; class Chondrichthyes; family Pristiophoridae; genus Pristiophorus; species Pristiophorus japonicus. The sequence goes on from NC_091978.1 coordinate 233,396,670, forward strand.
CTCATCTTGTGCAGTAACCTTTTATGTGGCACGTTATTGAATGCTTTCTGGAAATCCAAATACACGACATATATTGGTTCCCCTTTATCCACCCTACTCATTACATCCTCAAAGAACTCGAGGAAATTTGTCAAACACGATTGCCCTTTCATGAACCCATGCTGACTCTGCTTGGTTGCATTATGATTTTCTAAATGTCCTGTACTACTTCCATACTGATGGACTCCAGTATTTTCCCAATGACAGATGTTAGGCTAACTGGTCTATAGTTTCCTGCTTTCTGTCTCCCTCCTTTCTTCAATAGGGGCGTTACATTTGTGGTTTTCCAATCCACAAAGACTTCTCCAGAATCCAGGGAATTTTGGTAGATTACAACCAATGCATCCACTATCTCTGTTGCCACCTCTTTTAAGACCCTAGGATGCAGGCCATCAGGTCCAGGAGAGTGTCCATCTTTAATCCCGTTAGTTTGCCTTTTAAGTTCCACCCCTCCCCAATAGCCCCTTGTTTATCAATTATTGGGATGTTTTTAGTGTCTTTTACCGTGAAGATCGATACAAAATATTTGTACAAATTCTCAGCCATTTCTCTGTTTCTTATTATTAATTACCTAGTCTCATCCTCTAAGGGATCATCATTTACTTTACCTACTCACTTCCTTTTTATATACATATAGAAGCTCTTACTGTCTGTTTTTATATTTCTTGCTAGTTTATCTCATAAGCTATCTTCTCTCTTTTATTATTTATTTAGTCGTCCATTGCTGGTTTCTAAAAATTTCCCAATCCTCTGGCCTTCTACTGTTCTTCGCAACATTGTATGCTTTTCTTTTCAATTTGATACCATCCTTTACTTCCTTAGTTAGCCACATATTGTTCATTCTTCTCTTAGAGTCTTTCTTTCTCTCTGGAATATATATTTGCTGAGAGTTATGAAATATCTCCTGAAATGTTTGCCACAGCTTTCCTACTGTCTTACCCTTTAATATATTTTCCCAGTCCACTTTAACCAGCTCTGCCTTCATACCTTTGTAATTACCTTTATTTAAGTTCAGGACACTAGTTTGAGAACTAGCTTTCCCACCTCAAACTGAATTTGAAATTCTATCATGCTATGATCACTCTTCCCAAGAGGATCCTTCACTACGAGATCATTAATTAATCCAGACTTATTACACGTTACCAGATCTAAAGTAGTCTGCTCCCTGGTTGGTTCCACAACGTATTGTTCCAAGAAACCATCCCGCAAACACTCTATGAACTCTTCCTCCAGGCTACCTTTGCCAATTTGATTTGTCCAATCAATATGAAGATTAAAATCGGCCATGATTATTGCCATACCTTTTTTAAAAACCTCTATTATTTCTTGATTTATAATCTGTCCTACAGTGTGGCTACTGTTAGGGGGCCTGTAGACCACTCCCGCCTGTGACTTCCTATCCTTATTATTTCTTATCTCCACCCAAACTGATTCTACATCTTGATCTTCTGAGCCAATATCATTTCTCACTACTGCACTGATCTCATCCCTTATTAACAGAGTTACCCCACCTCCTTTTCCTTTCTGCCTATCCTTATGAAATGGAAAATACCCCTGAATATTCAGTTCCCAGCTTTGGTCACCTTACAACAAGTCTCTGTAATGGCAATCAGATCATACCCATTTATTTCTACTTGTGCCTTCAACTCATCTATCTTGTTATGAATGTTGCGTGCGTTCAGATATAGAGCTTTTAATTTTGTCTTATGTATATACACTCTGTCCCTTCCTATCACACTCTGGTTATCATTACCCTTATTGCTACCTTGCACTTTTGCCTTCTCCTTTCTCTTTTTACATTTCCGCTCATCCGATCCTCCCCCCTCCTCCCACTATTTAGTTTAAAGCCCTACCTACAACCCTAGTTATTTGATTCACCAGGACACTGGTCCCAGCATGGTTCAAGTGAAGCCATCCCAATGGAACAGCTCCCTCTTTCCCCAGTACTGGTGTCAGTGCCCCATTAATTGGAACCCATTTCTCCCACACCAATCTTTAAGCCACGCGTTCATCTCTTTGATTTTATTTATCCTATGCAAATATGCTGAGATTATTATCTTTGTGGTTTTGCTTTTTAATTTACACCCTAGCTGTTCATACTCCCTCAGTAGAATCTCTTTCTTTGTTCTACCTATGTCATTGGTACCTACATGGACCACAACAACTGGATCTTTCCCCTCCCACTCCAAGTTCCCCTCCAGCCCAGAGGAGATGTCCTTAACCCTGGCACTGGGCAGGCAACACTGCCTTCGGGACTCAAGCTTTCGGCTGCAGAGAACAGTATCTATCCCTCTAACTATACTGGCCCCTAGCACTATCACACTTCTTTTTACTCCCCCTACTTGAATGACTCCCTGTACACAGTGCTGTGCTCAGTTTGTTCATCCTCCCTGGAGTCCCATTCCTCATCCAAACAAGGAGCAAGAACCTCGTACCTGTTGGACAAGTGCAAGGGCTGAGGCTCCTCCAATGCTACATCCTGGGTCCCCACACCTGCCTCACACGTAATCACACCCTCCTGTCCCTGACCACGGACCAAAGTTGAATTAATTAATCTAAGGGGTGTGACTGCCTCCTGGAACACAGTGTCCAGGTAACTCTCCCCCTCCCTGATGTGTCGCAGTGTTTGCAGCTTGGACTCCAGCTCATCAACACGGAGCCGAAGTTCCTTAAGCTGCAGACACTTACTGCAAATGTGATCGTCGTGGACCTCAATGGGGTCAACCAGGTCCCACATATTGCAGCAGTGGCACATTGCCTGCCCTGCCATCTCTAATTTATTTAATTAATTATGTTTTCACGTTTTGAAAGCTTTAATTTTTAATCCCAGATCTTAATTTAAGCCAATGCCCAAGAAAAAGAGAAAAACTTACCAACCAATCACTTCCCTGCTTTCCTGTGACACACACTTTGAATCTTTTTACTTCTTATCCGACCAGGTCGGTTTTTGCTGGTTGGGCTCGCTCCGGATCTCCCACTCCGGTTAGTAGGTCCTGCGCTGTTTCGCCGCTCCCTTTATCTCCTTTTATCTCCCGCTCCGATTCTTTCCCCTTCCTACTTCAAGGGTACTGAGGTCAATTGTAGGCCTCCTACTCCTGCTTCTGCTTCAGGAAATCTGTTAATTCAACTCAGATCAGAGTTGGGTCCCAGGTCCTTCTGCATCTTAGTTACTGAGTTATGGAAAAGCCTGTGACGCAGATTATCCTGCGCTGGTAACGAAATAAAGAAACATGGTATCAGGGACAGCAACACTTACTTTAGAGAAAAAATGTAAATGAATTAATTACTTTTTCAGCTAGAATACAGTTGTAATCATGGATACATAATATGAAAGACTGTGGTTTCTCATCTTTCATCATGTCTGTTTTAAATTGCCTTGTCCTTTTTATGCCTTTTGTGCTAATTTTGTAATCTTGACGACAAGGTGCCATGTTTAACTAACTTCATGGTTAAATGGATTTCCCTGTACAGTGTACAAAATAACCACACAAGAGTCCTTGACATTCAATGCCAGGAGGACAGCATAAATAATGGATGACATTCCTCACCCTCTGGCTGTGTCAGATTAACTGCATGTGCATGTACTAGAGGACTACAAAGACCTAACATTTACCTAAATGAAGTGTTATGTAAGAAGCACCACTCCAGAACATACCGTATAATGGTGGTAATTGGAAGTAGTAATTGATTGGGTGTCTTGAAACACAGTTCTATCTTGCAGGCTTTCAAAGCACAAAGAAAGACGGTCGTAATAGAAACTTCATTGGTTTAATCTGTAGAGACAGCAATCTGTGCCTACAATTTGCAGTGGGAGGTGAGGCCTGAAAAGCTGCATGATTTCTGTCGGACTACTCAGCATATTACTCATGTGGGACATTTTGAATTAATGAAGCAGTGATGAAAGAATAATTAGGCCTGAGCTGACTGTACTTCGATGAGCATTTTTGATGCTGACTTGTAAAACTTTCATTTCAAAACATACAAATCAAAACAAATATATAGAAATACATTTGTGTATTTTTTGTTTCTATTCCATACTCACAATTAGTAATTTTTAAAATAAATATCCACATCAAATAAAAAAACATTCAACCGTATCTTCTAACAACAATTAACATCTGGAGTATTTTGGATTCTTAAGATAGAGGTTGTAAAATGGGAGAAATATATAAAGGTTACAACATGGCTGGCGTTAACAGCTTCAAAATGGGGTCAGTAACCTCTCTGCTCTGTTAACACGGTTGATGTTGCTGGCTCCATTTGAAAGTGGTCTTGAAAGCGATGCTCAAAGCACTCGCTTGTTTCAGGCAATAGGCCCCTTTTCAAATGGAAATCGGGGCCGTATGACATTAATAAGACCCCGATTGTCAGTTTAGGTCAGAACAGCACAGTGTAGGCTCCGACCAGTTCCATGGGTGATAGAATCAAAGAGACCCGCCAAAGATTAGTGTTGAATTGCTTTGTGGGCCCCGGAGGATCAATTATTTTAATGATGATGTTTATTTCTGTGGTGCCCCGGGAGCCCCACCCTCCGTGATTATGGTCCCCCTCCCCCCCGCCACGCCCCGCAATTTACCTTGCTAGCAACTGCCCTGGCTCATTCTTGAGGCCTCAATCCGGCAAGCCTCAATTGGTGCTCTGCAACTCCCCTGCAAAATTAACTGAGGCTGGGGCCTCAAAATCATGGTAACCTCTTTGCTGCTGGAATGGGCGGCCGACTAGTGTGCTCCTCCGGTTGATCACCTAAAAGTCAAAAACGTACCTCCATTATTCTCCAGAATTCAGCTGTGCTGCTGAGGGTAGGTGCTGAATGGCGGGGGTGGGAGTGTGGAGGAAGGTGCCTCACTAGTATGAAGGAGAGAAAATCAGAGAGAAAGACATCAGTAGAAAGGACTTGTGTATCTCCATGCAACTGACTTAAGAGCACATTCTGGATGTTGACATTAGGGCTAAAAAAACCAACATAATATGAGAGTGCTTCAATTTGATAGGATATAAATTGCATGTAGCGATTATTATTGCAGTATGAAAAACCGATACTTTCGTCTAACTAGAGTCTGAGGTAAGTGGTGGCTTGTAGGAAATTAGTTATCTTTACATAGTACAGAGGATGGAGGTCAAAGAACATATTTATTTATTGGAGCCTTTGGCGTTAAAGAGCAGTCATGTGTGAGGGGTTTGGTATCAGCAAGTACTGTCAATGAGGCCATTTTAGGAAAAAAAGTAAACATGCTTCTTTTGATTCCTGAAGGCGTATAATCCAAAGATATAAAAATGCAAATGTTGACTATAGTTCAGAACCATTTGCTTCTGAGAATGTAGAAGGAACCTTGAGTGAATTTAATATGCATAACACACACTGAAATTTCTAAATCCGAGAGGTAATGTTTTATCTCTATTTGTATTTTATATATATATATATAAAACATGCAGGGAGATAAAATTCCTATAGCTAAAGAGAGTTGCATATAACAGGACAGCCAAACCATTAGTTACCAAGGAATCATAATTTGGACTTGATTTAAAACTGAGGTGAGGAGGAATTTCTTCTCTCAAAGAGTTGTAAATCTATGGAATTCTCTGCCCCAGAGAGGTGTGGAGGCTGGGTCACTGAATATATTTAAGGCGGAGATAGACAGATTTTGAGCATTAGGGGAATAAAGGGTTATGGGAGCGGGCAGGGAAGTGGAGCTGAGTCCATGATCAGATCAGCCATAATCTTATTAAATGGTGGAGCAGGCTTGAGGGGTCAAGTGGCCTACTCCTGCTCCTATTTCTTATGTTCTTATGTTACAAGCTGTATATGTTGGGACTGACAACCGAAGGCTGCACTGACGCACTGGAGGCGATGTTGAATCTCTGCATCAATGTCTGCCTTTGTTGATAAGAGGCTCCCAAGGTATGGGAAATGGTCCACGTTGTCGAAGACCGCGCAGTGAATCTTGATGATTGGAGGGCAGTGCTGTGTGGCGGGGACAGGCTGTTGGAGGACCTTTGTCTTACGGATGTTAAGCGTAAGGCCCATACTTTCATATGCCTCAGTGAATGCATTGACTAAATCCTAGAGTTCATCGCCTCCAGTGCATCAGTGCAGCCTTTGGCTGTCTGAGGAAAAGAGTGTTTGAAGACCAGGCCCTCAAATCTACCACCAAGCTCATGGTCTACAGGGCTGTAGTAATATCCACCCTCCTGTATGGATCTGAGGCATGGACGATGTATAGAAGGCACCTCAAGTCACTGGGGATATATCATCAACGATGTCTCCGTAAGATCCTGCAAATCCCCTGGGAGGACAGGCGCACCAACGTCAGTGTCCTCATCCAGGCTAACATCCCCAGTATTGAAGCACTGACCACACTCGATCAGCTTCGCTGGGCAGGCCACATAGTTCACATGCCAGATACGAGACTCCCTAAGCAAATGCTTTATGCGGAGCTCCTTCATGGTAAACGAGCCAAAGGTGGGCAGCGGAAGTGTTACAAGGACACCCTAAAAGCCTCCCTGGTAAAGTGTGACATCACCACTGACACCTGGAAGACCCTGGTCGAAGACTGTCCGAGATGGAGAAAGTGCATCCGGGAGGGCGTTGAGTTCTTCGAGTCTCAACGCAAAGAGTGTGAAAAGGTCAAGTGCAGACAGCGGAAGGAGCACGCGGCAAACCAGCTCCACCCACCTCTTCCCTCGACGAATGTCTGTCCCACCTGTGGCAGGGTCTGTGGCTCTCGTATTGGACTGTTCAGCCACCAGAGAACTCACTTTGGGAGTGGAAGCAAGTCTTCCTCGATTCCGAGGGACTGCCTATGATGATGATGATGTTGCAACATATATAGGTATATAAATTACACACTTTAGCTGGAACTTTCTGCCTTGCTGGAAATCCGGTAGGAAAATGGCCTAATCTCTCCGCTATTGACCGTGGCACATTTTCTGGGTTCAGTCTAATGTACCTCATTTTGGCAGCTAGCTGCAGAATTCCAATCTACACCAGGGAACCTGCTTGGAGACGTAAACAGGGTAGTACCAAGATGAAAATAACAAAAATTAATGTACTGCCGAATTCCATAACTTTTGAGCGAGCTTTGGACGGCCAGAATTCCTCATTGATTTATGCAACTCAAAGGCATGTGATATAATTAGGACCCTGATGCCATTTAGGTTGTCATCAGCATGATATCCACTCACGGAAAATCCTGCCCCCCGATACATGGGTGATACAGAGCAGGAAACAACCAGGACCAACATCATGTAAAGAGATCGCTGGAAGCAGGTCTGGCGGTAATAAACATTTCTGGATATACAAGTTTTCACTTTTCAGGATGATTTTAATTGCTCTCCCTGTTCCCACTGCAAAGTCCTCAATCTCTTTATTAATGCGCTCTGCACCCCCACCAGCCCCTAGAGCTGCCCAGCCATCCCCTTTCAGGTGCTGCTCTGTGGTTGGCCTGCCAGATTTCTGATCCTGCCAAAACAGCAAGTGACCTATTAGCGCCATCTCGTGTTCTGACAGGTTCACTGTGCCCACTGCCTATCCGATGTATGCCGAAAGCCAAAATCAAGGCCCTGGGGTCAGTAGGTACTGCTAAGTACATGATGCAGTAGACTGCATGAGTGCACCGGCATAATTATCAATTAGAAAAAAATACAAGTTACCCAATTGTGTGCGGCAAATATAACCTGCACAGCTCCATCAAACCATTGTAATTCATTGTGCTGGAGCATATCTACTGAGACATATATATAAGAAGCAGAGAATGATCATTCAGAAGTCTCTGGAAACCCTTAGTCACAGTTTGGGCTAATTTTTAAGTATTAATTTTAGCTAGATAAAATTGAATGAAACTGATTCTAAAGGCGAAGCTACATTAGCATCACTGTAACTCGAGGATAGGACTATTTTTTACAGAGCGCAGTAAGATTTTAGTTGCCTCATCCTTTGACACGTGTCTCCTGAGTACTGAGTCATTGGAACTTGTGGATATGCCCACATATAGCCCCTTCGCTTCAGTACCTACCTGAAGAGGATGTGCTGATGGGGTGGTAATGATGTGAGGGAAAACAAAAAAAATTTGGCTTTTTTAACAGTTTTAAAATGTTCTATCCATCAGTAAGCTGCAAATTTAAACCTTAGTCATAATATTCTTGGCTAGCAGTCTGGACAGGTAGTAGAGTTTTGACTGGATGAACTAGCTGACATTAACATAGTCTGATAAATAACTTTTTGACAGAAGCCATCAAGCATTCTGTGGAATCTTAATGCATTTTTTAATGCTGATATATGAACTGAGTCGTCAATCCATCGCAACATGCAGCTAAATAATTTAATGGTAGCATCTTTGCCCAATCATCACTGCAAAGTATAATCATTTCCTTGTAAATACATAATCTATTTGCAAAACAATCTTCTCCACTTACTGAAGTCAAGCCAAGTTGATGAGCATATAAGGAAAGAAGCTACAATAAAGTAATTTATTTTATTATTTCTAGTGTAAAATGAAACAATTTCATTTCAAAGCAGGAATTGTTCAATACTTTGCTGCATAATCTCATTGATTACATTATTTTCGTAAACCATAATCAGGCTATCCATCTGACATCATTATAAAGAGATGTTCCTCCTGTATCCAGTATTTGTGATATTTGTCAGAAGAACATTGATATATAATTTGGGAGCTCCACGGATAATTCACAAATTCAGCAACTTTGATATATTCTACTGATACTTCATTATATATTGACAGAAGGGACCTGCCAGTTAGCTATTTTAAAGTGATTTTTTTTCACTATAATTTAACAGATTTTACTCACATTGTTGTGAAGGTTTTAGCATCAAAATGTGTTACCTTAGGAGTAGGCTGTTGTGATTTGTTGCTAATTATGACCTCAAGAAAAGGATATTTGCAGGCTGTTTATAAACACAATAGTTCCACAATACAATTTTATACATATTGGGTTTCTAAACCACTGAACAACAAAATCTTACACAAATGCTGTTGAATAGCAGTCATGGAATAATATCCTAACCAGGAAATTAGGGAGATATCCTACAGTGTGTGACTTACTTATTTATGAATTAAGAAGTTTTCCTTATAACTGAATATATAATGTATTGTTGGCTCCCCAGTAAAAATTCTCAAATTCACTTTGTACATTTAGCAACCACCAAACCGTGTTCAATGACACCGTACATTCTTTACACATTCCTTTCTCTTTTTCTTTTCTGTTCAATGCCTACCTTTTATGGACCCTGTAATGCCTCCAGGCTAGATCCAAGGTCGTCCCATCCTCTGTCATCGAACTACAGCATGCGGACGACGCTTGCATCTGTGCACATTCAGAGGCTGAACTCCAAACCATCGTCAACATCTTCACCGAGGTGTACGAAAGCATGGGCCTTACACTAAACATTTGTAAGACAATGGTCCTCCATCAACCTGACCCCGCCACACAGCACTGCACCCCGGTCATCAAAATCCATGGTGTGGCCTTGGACAATGTGGACCACTTTCCATAGCGCGGGAGTCTACTATCAGCAAGGGCAGACATTGACGATGAGGTCCAACACTGCCTCCAGTGCACCAGCGCAGCCTTCGGTCGCCTGAGGAAGAGAGTGTTCGAAGACCAGGACCTCAAATCTGGCACCAAGCTTATGGTTTACAGGGCTGTATGACTTAGAGAAGTAGACAGTAGACACCTCAAATCACTGGAGAAATATCACCAACGCTGCCTCTGCAACATCTTGAAAATCCCCTGGGAGGATAGACGCACCAACATCAGTGTTCTTGATCAGGCCAACATTCCCAGCATCGAAGCACTGACCAACTCGACCAGCTCCGTTGGGTGGGCCACATTGCCCGCACACCCTACACAAGACACCCAAAGCAAGTGCTCTACTCGGAACACCTACATGGCAAGCGAGCCGCAGGTGGGCAGAGGAAATGTTTCAAGGACACCCTCAAAGCCTCCTTGATAAAATGCAACATCCCATCGAGACCTGGGAATCCCTGGGCCAAGACCGCCCTAAGTGGAGGAAGAGCATTTGGGAGGGCGCTGAGCACCTCGAGTCTTGTCGCCGAGAGCATGCAGAAAACAAGCGCAGGCAACGGAAGAAACATGTGGCAAAGCAGACTCCCCACCCACCCATTCCTCCAACGACTGTCTGTCCCATCTGTGATAGAGACTGTAATTCCCTTATTGGACTGTACAGTCACCTGAGAATTCACTTTTAGAGTGGAAGCACATATTCTTCGATTTCGAGGGACTTCCTATGATGATGATGATGAAAGCACTGTGAGATATTGCCCATTATTTGTAGAGTGCTACAGAAATATAAGTTGTCGCTGTTATTGTTCTCTGTTCCCTCCCTGTTGTTGTGCTATCTAATTAAAATACAATACAAATCCCATTAGCCCCCCTTTCTACACCCAATGTTAGCTGTGGCATGGTGGCTAGCATGCTCGCCTCTGAGTTCAAGAAAGCTGTGGGTTCAATCCCACTCCAGGGACCTGAGCACATAAATCTAGATTGACACTGCAGTGCTGAGAGAGTGCTACACTGTCGGAGGTGCTGTCTTTCGTCTGCTCTCTCAGGTGGAAGTAAAAGATCCCATGGCACTATTTTGAAGAAGACCAGGGGAGTTATCCCAGTGTCCTGGCCATACGTATCCCTCAATCAACATAACAAAAACAGTTTAGCTGGTCATTATCACATTGCTGCTTGTGGGAGCTTGCTGTTTGCAAATTGGCTGCTGCGTTTCCCACATTACAACAGTAACTACATTTCAAAAAGTACTTCATTGGCTGTAACGTGCTTTGAGACGTCTGGTGGTCATGAAAGGTGCTGTATAAATGCAAGTCTTTTTCATTCCATCTTCTTATGTATCACATTAATTTCACGATCATGCCTTAAAATAGAAATTATCTGCCATATCAAAAGAGAAAATAATGTTTTAAGAGAAGTCTATTACCATAACGTTTTGGAGCTGTATACAAACAAAATAATAACAGAATTCAAAGGCAAATTATCAAAAGTATATAGCATTGACATTTTGTGTGCTATATTTTCTGCCCCTCCAAGTCTGGATTTTGTAGCAATGTAGTCATCACAAACAAAAGTAATTTATTACTGTAATCATATCCAGTAACACAATTCACCACAGAAATAAACATATTAATTAAAATAATTGAATATCTAGGCAGCTCAAAATAGAGATGTACTTACAGTCCACTTTCCCAAGGAAGCTTCTTTGCAGAATTAGATGATGTGTGTGAGTGCATGTGAGAGAGTGAGTGACAAACCGAATATACAAAAACACCTCTAAACGACTATGCCCAGTTAATATCCAGCAGGTGTCTGGATGCAGCAGCTATACCAAATCATTAGGACATTTTAAATGGATTAATATGTTTTAATATAGATGTAATTTCTTTCATAATCTGTCAGCCATGGCACATGTAATATTAACCTCATGGCAGAGGGCCAATGGATATTTCATCAAGGTTAGAGTTTCCTGGTGAAATCCATCTCCCTGAGATAATTGGTTAAAGATGGGAGAACTGCAGATGCTGAGGCTGTGCACTGGTTCTGCACGCAGGACATCTTTGACTAGTTCAGAATTAAATTGAATCTCAGTATTATTTTAAACCTACACATCTGCTTTCATTGCAAAAGCATATCTCTATATTATCAAATCAAAATGGTTTGCATTAACAACTGCTTAGAAAAGCTCATATCTATCAAGAATTGTAAAAAGTATAAAGGATTAAAGCAAAAATCTAGTTTAAAAAGCAGTAAGTGTTTTCCTTTGAATCATGTCTGTCATGTATTTAACTGCCATTGTAACCCATGTATAAACTGACTAGTTGTACACTGTGAAAACATTGGCGACGAGAAACTGGGATTTAAACCACACGAGCATGGCCACCAGCAGCACAGGCAAGAGGTACTGTGTTGGTGATGATTGGGACGACTTTATTGAGAGACTACAGCAAAGCTTCGTCACTAAGGAATGGCTGGGACAGTATTCGGCCGACAAATGCAGGGCTCATCTCCTGATGGTTTGTGGGTCCAGGACGTACTCCCTGATGAAGGACCTTCTAGCGCCAGAGAAGTTGGTAGACAAGACTTTTGAAGAGCTCAGTAAGTTGATCGGGGAACACTTTAAACCGGCGAGCAGCATGCACATGGCGAGACACCGGTTTTATACACACTGGCGGCGAGAAGGGCAAAGCGTTACAGACTTCGTGGCAGACCTCCGGCAACTGGCGAGCCTATGTAAGTTCACAGATGCATGCAAAGCGGAGATGTTGCGAGATTTTTTTATTGAGGGCATCAGGCACGCTGGGGTTTTCAGGAAACTGATTGAGACCAAAGACTTGACCCTGGAAACAGCGGCTTTGATGGCCCAGACATTTATCTCAGGGGAGGAAGAGACCAGAATGATGTTTGACAAAAATCTTGGTTTAAATGCAGCAAATGGACAGGGAGTCAACATTGTTAACACGGCACACAGTTCTCCAGGCAGACAGTGGCAATCGGACATGCCCAAGCATGTAGTCGAATCCAAAGGGGGAATTCAACAGAGACAATGGCTAGCTGAACAGCGATTCACGCCATCGCAAGGGATAATGCGGCCAGTACTGAGGCCATCAACAACTGTTAATGGTGTGCTTAAAAACAGTTACACAGACAGTCAGAGACGATCGACTGATAATGGACCTTTTGTTTCCAACAACGGCTCATGTTGGAGGTGTGGAGGCAAACACACAGCCAGAGCTTGCAGGTATCAGCAATACACCGGCAGAAATTGCAACGTCAGCGGTCACTTGGCGCATATGTGCAGGAAGCCTGCAGCCAGGTTGATGTACAAGGAGGACGGGCCCGATGTAAGCCCTACGGGGCCAAATGGGCACTGGGGGAAATCGCTGGAAGCTGAAGTTCAGCGAGTTCATGTGGAGCACATATACAGTTCATATACCAGGACACCACCGATAATGATGAAAGTGCTCCTCAATGGCATCCCAGTATCAATGGAGCTAGACACAGGGGCCAGCCAGTCCCTGATGAGTATCAAACAGTTCGACAAGTTATGGGCGTTCAAGGCCAGGAGGTCAAAATTATTGCCGATTGATGCACAGCTACAGACATATACAAAGGAGATCATTCCAGTGCTAGGCAGCGCCACGGTAGTCGTGACCCACAAAGATTCGGAGAACAGGTTGCCACTCTGGATTGTTCTGAGGGACGGTCCCACACTACTGGGGAGGAGTTGGCTGGCTGTCATGAACTGGAAATGGGGTGATGTCAATGCAATTTCTTCTGTGGAGCGAATATCATGCTCACAGGTCCTGGACAAATTTGACTCACTATTTCAGCTCGGCATCGGCACTTTCATGGGGACCAAGGTAGTGATTCACATAAACCCGGACGCCAGGCCAGTACACCACAAGGCCAGAGCGGTGCCGTACGTGATGCGGGAAAAGATAGAATGCGAATTGGAGCGCCTGCTGAGGGAAGGCATCATCTCGCCAGTCGAATTCAGTGACTGGGCGAGCCCGATTGTGCCGGTGCTCAAGGCGGATGGGTCGGTTAGGATATGTGGTGATTACAAGGTCACCATCAATCGGATGTCACTCCAAGACCAGTACCCGCTACCGAAAGCGGAGGACCTCTTTGCGACACTATCCGATGGCAAACTTTTTTCAAAATTGGACCTAACCTCAGCTTACATGACCCAGGAGTTGGCGAGTGAGTCAAAGAAGCTGACCACCATCACGACACACAAGAGGTTGTTTGAGTACAACAGATGTCCGTTTGGGATTCGCTCGGCCGCCGCGATCTTTCAACGCAATATGGAAAGTCTCCTCAAGTCGATTCCAAGGACAGTGGTTTTTCAAGACGACATCCTCATCATGGGTTGTGATACTGAAGAACACCTCCGCAACCTGGAGGAGGTGCTACATAGACTGGACCGGGTAGGTCTGCGACTGAAAAAAGCGAAGTGCGTCTTCCTAGCTCCAGAGGTAGAATTCCTGGGGATGAGGGTAGCAGCAGACGGGATCAGACCTACAGCGTCCAAAACAGAAGCGATCCAGAGAGCACCCAAATGCTGTAACACGACGGAGCTGCGTTCGTTCCTGGGGCTATTGAACTATTTTGGTAACTTTCTTCCCAAATTGAGCACGCTGTTAGAGTTGCTATACATGCTCCTACGCAAAGATCGTGAATGGGTCTGGGGGGACAGCCAGGAAAGGGCTTTTGATAGAGCACGAAATTTGTTATGCTCCAACAATCTGTTAACGCTATATGACCCATGTAAGAAACTTGTTTTAACGTGCGACGCGTCGTCCTATGGCGTCGGGTGTGTGTTGCAGCATGTTAATGCCAAGGGTCAGTTACAGCCGGTAGCTTATGCCTCCAGAAGTCTGTCCCAGACAGAACGGGGCTACAGGATGATATATGCTGTAAAAAAAATGCACCAGTACCTGTTCGGCAGGAAATTTGAGCTGGAGACAGAACACAAATCCCTAACATCCATTTTGGCCGACAACAAGGTCATAAATGCAAATGCATCGGCCCGCATACAGAGGTGGGCACTCACGTTAGCCGCCTATGACTAAACAATTCGGCACAGACCAGGCACTGAAAACTGCGCCGATGCACTCAGCAGGCTCCCACTAGCCACCACCGAGGGGACAACCGAACATGCTGCTGAGATGGTCATGGCTGTGGAAGCTTTCGAAAGCGAAGGCTCACCCGTGACAGCCCGTCAGATCAAAGTCTGGACAAATAGAGACCCGCTACTGTCTTTAGTCAAGTAATATGTCCTTAATGGGGACTGGGCAGCCACGTACGGGGCATGCCCTGAGGAATTCAAACCATTTCACAGGCGCAAGGATGTACTCTCGATTCAGGCCGATTGCCTACTATGGGGAAACCGAATAGTCATGCCCCAGATGGGCAGAGAGATGTTCATCAGAGAACTTCACAATGAGCACCCGGGCATTGTCATGATGAAGGCAATTGCCAGGTCAAACGTTTGGTGGCCAGGGATAGATGCAGACCTGGAACTTTGTGTTCGCAGGTGCAACACGTGCGTGCAGCTGGGCAATGCGTTCAGGGAAACCCCCCCTTAGCCCCTGGTTCTGGCCCGCCAAACCATGGTCACGCATCCATGTGAACTACGCAGGTCCTTTCATGGGAAAATTGTTTTTAGTTGTAGTAGACGCCTACTCCAAATGGATCAAGTGTGACATTCTCAATTCAAGCACATCCTCGGCCACGGTAGAAAGTCTACAGGCAATGTTCGCCGCCCATGGTCTACCTGACGTTTTGGTCAGCGACAATGGCCCGTGCTTTACAAGCATTGAATTCCAGGACTTCATGGCAGGAAATGGTATCAACCATGTTAGAACGGCACCGTTCAAGCTGGCCAGGCGGAACGAGCAGTGCAGATAATCAAACAGGGGATGCTCAGAATCCAAGGGGGTTCCCTACAAAGCCGCTTATCACGCCTCCTGTTGGCAAATAGATCCCGACCACACTCACTCACAGGGATCTCACCCGCAAAGCTGCTAATGAAAAGGATGCTCAAAACCAGGTTATCCCTTATATACCCCATCATGAAAGAAATTGTTGAGAGCAGGCGCCAGTCACAATGTGACTGCCACGACGGGAATGCGAGGGCGCGATGTATTGATGTCACTGACCCTGTCTTTGTTCTCAACTATGCTGCAGGGCCTAAATGGCTCGCAGGCACTGTGATTGCCAAAGAGGGGAATTGGATTCTGGTAATTAAACTTACCAGTGGACAACTCTGCTGCAAACATGTGGATCAAACAAAAAGGAGATTCAGCAACCCCATAGAAGAAGCAGAGGAAGAACACGATGTAGAGTTCACTCCTCCACAGGTGGCCGAACACCGGAACCAAGTGGAGGAGAGCCCAGTCACTGTGGGCAGTCTGGACAGGCCTTAGGCACCGCAAACAGCAGACACTCAGGCCAGCACCCAACAACCGGAGCCCCAACTCAGGCGCGTAAACAAGGGAGCGTAAACCACCAGAGAGACTTAACCTGTGATCCCAATAAGACTTTGGGGGGGAGGTGATGTCATGTATTTAACTGTCATTGTAACCCATGTATAAACTGACTAGTTGTACACTGTGAGAACATTGACCACTAGGCGGTGAACTTGTGGGAGACACTCCTAACCTGGTCTTTCAGGTATAAAAGGGGATGCTCCATCCACCTTCATTCATCTCTTCAGTGCTGGAATAAAAGTTGCTGGTCACAGAGTGACCTTCTCTCAAGCATGGGCCTCGTGTGCATTTGTACTGTATAGTAAGGATGTCAGCTGTAGATCAGTGCGTAGACTCTCTCACCTCTGAGTCAGAAGGTTGTGGGTTTGAGTCCCACTCCAGGGACTTGAGCACAAAAATCTAGGCTGACATGCCAGTGCAGTACTGAGGGAGTGCTGCACTGTCGGTTGTGATGTCTTTTGGATGTGATGTTAAACCGTCTCTCAGTGAATGTAAAAGATCCAAGAGCACTATTTCGAAGAAGAGCAGCGGAGTTATCCCCGGTGTCCTGGCCAATATTTATCCCTCAATCAACATCACTAAATCAGATTATCTAGTCATTATCACATTGCTGTTTGTGGGAAATTGCTGTGTACAGATTGGCTTCCGCGTTTCTTACATTACAACAGTAACTTTACTTTAAAATGTGCTTAATTGGCTGTAAAGTGCTTTGGGATGTCCGGTGGTTATGAAAGGTGCTATATAAATGCAAGTTTTGTTTTCATGCCACAATTAACTAGAAGATGCATATAATTTGTTGTGAATAAAAGTCCTATTCAGATTTTATAGCTTGGTGTGTTGGTGCTCCAATGCAATGATGAGCACGAGGACACGGGTTTGCGACCACAATTGCTTGCCTGGTTTCAGATATGCCATTTATCGTCCAGGAGCCTTTGACAAAATAAATGAAATTGTGCACTCTTACAGAAAATGATCAGTTTCCATAAGCACATCAGGCTTAAAAGTGTTCCTTAGATTTTCCTCTATCATGTATCGGTCATAAGCCTTTTCTGTAAGGGAGAGGGGTGCTAAAACTTCTAATTTATCTGACCGTGGCTCCAGGAGAAAGAACTGAGAAGCCAGCCATCCCAGGCCATTCTCACATAACTCTTAGTGATTGATTATAATCGTGACATTGGTGCAGAGCTAGGAACTGGTGTTCTCTTGGTGATAAAGATGCAAAATAATAAATTAAATCATAGTGATGGCTTTGGTGGAACCTAATATAGAGGGAGGCTATGATAACATAAGCATCACAAAGACCTGGTTCAACAATGACACAGGTTGGAACATAGAAACATAGAAATTTACAGTGCAGAAGGAAGCCATTTCGGCCCATCGTGTCCGCGCCGACCAACAAAGAGCCACACGGCCCTCGGTCAGCAGCCCTGAAGGTTACTTATAAACTTATGAACAATGAACAATGGTGGAAAGGTGAAGAGCATCTGGCCCAACCAGTCCACCCCACACAACTGCAATACCCCATGTATTGCAACATTTTACACTCCACCCCAACCGGAGCCATGCGATCTACTGTGAGAGGCAAAAAAATGGATAAAACCCAGGCTAATGGGGAAAAAAATCTGGGAAAATTCCTCTCTGACCCATCCAGCCAATTGAAACTAGTCCAGGAGATCACTCTGGCCGTATTCAATTCCCTGAAGTACTTACCATCGTATCTGCGCCAGCCAACAAGAGGTTATCCGAGGCGTACGAAAGCATGGGCATTACACTAAACATGCATAAGACAAAGGTCCTCCACTAACCTGACCCCGCCCCACAGCACTGGCCTCCCAGTCATCAGGGTCCACGGTGTGGCCCTGGACAATGTAGACCACTTTCCATACCTCGGGAGCCTATTATCAGCAAAGGCAGTCATCAACGACAAGGTTCAACACTGCCTCCAGTGCAGCTTTCGGCTGCCTAAGGAAGAGAGTGTTCGGAGATCAGGCCCTCAAATCTGGTACCAAGCTTATGGTCTACAGGGCTGTAGTGATACCCACCCTCCTGTATGGCTTAGAGAAGTGGACCATATACAGTAGACACCTCAAATCGCTGGAGAAATACCACCAACGATGTCTCCACAAGATCCTGCAAATCCCCTGGGAGGACAGACGTACCAACGTCAGTGTTCTTGATCAGGCCAACATCCCCAGCATCGAAGCACTGACCACACTTGACCAGCTCCGTTGGGCAGGCCACATTGTTCACATGCCCGACATAAGACTCCTAAAGCAAGTGCTTTTCTCGGAATTCCTACACGGCAAGCGAGCCCCAGGTGGGCAGAGGAAACATTTCAAGGACACCCTCAAAGCCTCCTTGATAAAATGCAACATCTCCATCGACACCTGGGAATCCCTGGCCAAAGACCGCCCTAAGTGGAGGAAGAGCATGTGGGAGGGCGCTGAGCACCTCGAGTCTCGTCGCCGAGAGCATGCAGGAACCAAGCACAGGCAGCGGAAGGAGTGTGCAGCAAACCAGACTCCCCACCCACCCTTTCCTCCAATGACTGTCTGTCCCACCTGTGACAGAGACTGTAATTCCCGTATTAGACTGTTCAGTCACCTGAGAACTCACTTTTAGAGTTGAAGCAAGTCTTCCTCAATTTTGAAGGACTGCCTATGATGATGATGATAATGATCCATTCTAATCCCACTTACCAGCTCTTGGTCCGTATCCCTGTAGGTTACGTCACTTCAAGTGCCCATCCAAGCATCTTTGAAATGTGATGAGGGTTTCTGCCTCTACCACCCTCCAAGGAAATGAGTTCCAGACTCCCACAACCCTTTGTGAAGAAGCTTCCCCTCAAATCATCTCTAAACCTTCCACCAACCACTTTAAAACTATGTCCCCTCGTAATTGACGCCCATGCCCCATCCCACCAAGGGAAATAGGCCTTTACTATCCACTATATCCAAGCCCCTCAAAATTTTGTACACCTCAATGAGGTCTCCTCTCAGCCTCCTCTGTTCCAAGGAGAACAAACCCAGCCTATCCAATGTCCTCATAGCTAAGATTCTCCATTCCAGGCAGCAGCCTCGTAAATCTCCTATGCACCCTCTCCAGTGCAATCACGTCCTTCCAATAATACGGCGACCAGAACTGCATGCAGTATTCCAGCTGTGGCCTAACCAGAGTATTATACAATTTAAGCATAACCACCCTGCTCTTGTATTCTGTGCCTCAGCCAATAAAGGCAAGCATTCCGTATGCCTTCTTAACCGCCTTGTCCACCTGGCCTGCTACTTTCAGGGATCTGTGAACAAGCACTCCAAGGTCCCTTTTTTCATCTACACTTCTAAGTGGCCTACCATTTAATGTGTATATCCTTTCCTTATTAGCCCTCCCAAAGTGCATTACCTCACACTTCTCTGAATTAAATTCCATTTGTCACTGTTTGTCCACCTGACCAATAGATTGATATCCTCCTGCAGCCCATGACTTTCCTCTTCATTATCAACCACACAACCAATGTTAGTGTCATCTGCAAACTTCTTAATCATACCTCATATATTCAAATCATCCATGTATAGCACAAAATGCAAGGGACCCAGTACTGAGCCCTGCAGAACCCCACTGGAAACATCCTTCCAGTCACAAAAAATCCATCAACCATTACACTTTGCTTCCTACCTCCAAGCCAACTTTGGATCCAACTTGCCACTTTGTCCTAGATCCCATGGACTTTTACCTTTGTGACCAGTCTGCCATGTGGGACCTTATCAAAAGCTTTGCGAAAGTCCGTATACACTACATCGTACGCACTACCCTCATCAACCATCCTGGTTACCTCCTCGAAAAATTCAATCAGGTTAGTCAAACATGATCTTCCCTTAACAAATCCATGCTAACTGTCCCTGATTAATCCTTGCCTTTCTAAATGTAGATTTATCCTGTCTTTCATGATTTTTTCCAATAATTATCCCACCACTGAGTTTAGGCAGACAGGCCTGTAATTACTCAACCTATCCCTTTCTCCCTTCTTAAACAAGGGTACCACATTAGCAGTCCTCCAGTCCTCCGGCACCATGCCTAAATCCAAAGAGGACTGGAAAATGATGGTCAAGGCCTCTGCTAGTTCCTCTTTTGCTTCGTTCAACAGCCTGGGATGTATTTCATCCGGGTCTGGGAACTTACCTACTTTCAAAGTTGCTAAACCCCTTAAACCTCCCCTCTCACTATGTTTATTTCATCCAAAATTTCACATTCCTCATACTCCTTGATAGCAGTATCTACATTGCCCCTTGCATTTGTGAAAACAGGCGCAAAGTATTCATTAAGAACCATACCAACATCTTCCGCCTCCACACAGAGATTACCCTCATCGTCTCTAATAGGCCCTACTCTTTCTTCAGTTATTCTCTTACTACTTAATATATTTATAGAACATCTTTGTGTTTTCCTTAATTTTACTTGCCAAGAATTTTTCATGCTCTCTCTTAGCATTTCTAATATCCTTTTTAATTTTACCTTTGAATTTTCTATATTCCTCCAGAGATTCTACAGTATTTAGCTGTCGGTATATGACATACCCTTCCCTTTTTTTCTTTATCCTCCCCTGTAAGTCCCTAGGCATCCAGGGGACATTAGAATTGTTATTCCCACCTTTTTTCTTTAAGGGCACATGTTTGGCCTGAGCCCTCCAGATATCCTCCTTGAAAGCCTCCCGCTGTTCCGACACTGATTTACCTAAAAGTAGCTGTATAAATGTAGAGTGATGCAGCTTACTATATAGAGATAGAAATGAAACTCGGAGCAGCGGGTAGATTTTTATGTGAAAGATAATTTGATTATAATGGAGCCAGACCTATCTTGTCTGGATGAGGTTAAGCTGGAAATCCTGAGAATAGGAATGAAAGACATAAAGAGAAGGAAGCTAACTGTGGGTATATGCCTTAGACAATCAGTTTAGGAGAAGGGATTGGACCAAAAGCTTTGTAGACAACTTAGGATAGTATTTACATTGTTACTATGGGTGACTTCAATTTACCAGGAAATCTATCATGGTTGTAATAGGAGTCTAAAGAGGATCTTGAACAATTGGTTAAGAAACCAACCTGAATGGGGTGCTATTGGACTTGATATTAAGTAACAGCTAAGAGATTGTGGAGTAGGCCAGATTCAAAGACCAACCATGGCAACAATGACCACAATATGGTTGTGGTTAAGGTAAGGTTTATGATGGAAAAAAATAAGAATATTGGCCACGAAATTTGATAACCCTTGAAAACGGGCACGGGGATTGCGATGCACAATTAACTCGCGCCCATTAGACCAATGCAGGTGGCATGCCAACTTTGTGCTGCCTGCTCATTTAAATGATTGTAGCATGCAGCCAGTGTTAACCATGCTATTCTTTGGCTGCATGCATCAGCAGGGGGCCCAAAACGTGAGAGGTTAGCACCACTTAAAGCTAGCCTGCACCCTCTTAAATGGGAGGAACATTGTGGCTGGAGTAGGTGCTGGGAGTTGTGGTTGAAGAGATTCTGATGTTGGAAAGAGTGAATAATGGTACAACATGGCAGAGAGTGGGCTCCAAGATTTTCCAATGTTGCACTGGAGGCCTTGGTGCAGGAGATGGAGAAGAGAGATGTGCTCGATCCACAGTCCACCCACCACTGCCACTCCGCCAGTGCCCTTACTGTTGCCTGTCAGCCAAATGGCTGCCTCATATATCAAGATGGTGCAGTCCAAAGCTGGGCCTTCTAGTCCCAGAGCTGCCTGAGGTCGTCCTCCAAGACCATCTGCATTCTCCCCCACTAAAAGTCAGTAGCCTTCCACCAGCCATGCTGCAGCTACTGGGGTAGCACTGTGGTAACACTGCATAGGAACATTGGGGCAGGTAAAGCTCATGAAAGGCAGGCATTAAGGGAAAGCACAGGGGTGATTAGCTGACATTTGTGTGCAATATGGCATGCTTTGATTTATAAATTTGGCTTGGAATGTTTATTTTATGTTGGCTTTTATTTTTGCATTGCGGCCAAGCGGACACTGTGACAGTCAGTAACAGGGGCAAGGTAAGCTTTGGGACTGTTGGTGAATGGGGAATTGGGGTTGTATTTACTGCTATTACAGTAGGATGAGTTCTTCATGGAAGGTTGCCTCTTCCTCCTCCTCTCCTCCTCCTACTCTTTCTCCTCCTCCTCTTCTTCTTAGGCAGTCCCTCGGAGTCGAGGATGACTTGCTTCCACACTATAAATGAGTTAGGTGACTGATGAGTCCCATGTGGGACTGACAGTCTCTGTCATAGGTGGGGCAGACGGAGGTTGGAGGAACGGGTGGGTCCTCTTGCTCCTCAGCTGGGAGTTGTTGCAAATATCTCCAGCTCCAGCCTGAAAGGATCCTGATGCATAAAAGTTCATGGCCACGGTCACCTTCACAGTCACTGGTGATGCGTTCCTGCCTTGCTCTGAGGTTGTAGTTGTGGCTAGAGCAGATGGAAGATTTCAGGGAGGATGTCCTTAGTGAATAGCAGATATCTGACACACTGTTCCTCGCTGATGGTCAGCACCGTCTCCTCCATGGGGATAACGGCATGCATAAGAACATAAGAACATAAGAAATAGGAGCAGAAGTAGGCCATACGGCCCCTCGAGCCTGCTCCGCCATTTAATCCGATTATGGCTGATCCAATCATGGACTCAGCTCCACTTCCCAGTCCGCTCCCCATAATCCCTTATTCTCTTATCGGTTAAGAAACTGTCTACCTCTGTCTTAAATTTATTCAATGACCTAGCTTCCACAGCTCTCTGAGGCAACGAATTTCACAAATTTACAACCCTCTGAGAGAAGAAATTCCTCCTCATCTCAGTTTTAAATGAGCGGCCCCTTATTCTAAGATTATGCATCCTAGTTCTAGTCTCCCCTATCAGTGGAAACATCCTCTCTGCATCCACCTTGTCAAGCCCCCTCATAATTGTATATGTTTCGATAAGATCACCTCTCATTCTTCTGAATTCCATTGAGTAGAGGCCCAACCTACTCAACCTTTTCTCATAAGTCAATCCCCTCATCCCCGGAATCAACCTAGTGAACCTTCTCTGAACTGCCTCCAAAGCAAGTATATCCTTTCGTAAATATGGAAACCAAAACTGCACGCAGTATTCCAGGTGTGGCCTCACCAATACCTATAACTATAGTTAGACTTCCTCGCTTTTATACTCCATCCCCTTTTCAATAAAGGCCAAGATTCCATTGGCCTTCCTGATCACTTGCTGTACCTGCATACTATCCTTTTGTGTTTCATGCACAAGTACCCCTAGGTCCCGCTGTACTGCAGCACTTGGCAATTTTTCTCCATTTAAATAATAACTTGCTCTTTGATTTTTTTCTGCCGAAGTGCATAACCTCACACTTACCAACATTATACACCATCTGCCAAATTTTTGCCCACTCACTTAGCCTGTCTATGTCCTTTTGCAGATTTTTTGTGTCCTCCTCACACATTGCTTTTCTTCTCATCTTTGTATCGTCAGCAAACTTGGCTACATTACACTCGGTCCCTTCTTCCAAGTCATTAATGTAGATTGGGGTCCCAGCACTGATCCCTGCGGCACCCCACTAGTTACTGATTGCCAACCCGAGAATGAACCATTTATCCCGACTCTCTGTTTTCTGTTAGTTAGCCAATCCTCTATCCATGCTAATATATTACCCCCAACCCCGTGAACTTTTATCTTGTGCAGTAACCTTTTATGTGGCACCTTGTCAAATGCCTTCTGGAAGTCTAAATACACCACATCCATTGGTTCCCCTTCATCCACCCTGTTCGTTACATCCTCAAAGAATTTCAGCAAATTTGTCAAACATGACTTCCCCTTCATAAATCCATGCTGACTCTGCCTGACTGAATTATGCTTCTCCAAATGTCTTGCTACTGCTTCTTTAATAATGAACTCCAAGTTTTCCCAACCACAGATGTTAGGCTAAATGGTCTATAGTTTCCTGCTTTTTGCCTGTCTCCTTTTTTAAATAGAGGCATTACATTTGCAGTTTTCCAATCTGCTGGGACCTCCCCAGAAGCCAGGGAATTTTTGTAAATTACAATGCATCCCTGCTGCTGTAAGGGGTTCTCGGGGAGTGTTGTTGTGCCTTGGGTGTCTCTCTCTGGGCTTCTGCCCTCACAGCATATGCCTGGCCTGTGAGGTACCCTGAGTGCTGCAAGAGCACCCCTGGAGAGACTGTGTCCACAGCTTATAAAGGGGGTTTTGAGACTCGTGCGTCCCCACAGCTTATGCCTAGCCTGTGAGGCACCTGTGAGTGTCAAACACTCCTAACCCCTTCTTCCCTAGCCTGTGACACAGTTGAGCATTTTCGAGACGCTCCTAGCTTCCCTTACACTGTTCTGACATAAGACTCACGATCAGGAGATGTAATACAATAAAACTGAGACAAGGTGATTCCAAGAGGAACGTAGGCTTCCAACTTATTTGACAAGGTGTATCTCAACAAACAGCAATACACCAACAAAACAATCCCCCTAAATCCCACTAAACGGACACAACGAAAATTTTTACACAAGTTTAGCAGTACAATGTCCGACCTCCCATCTTTCCTGGCCTAACTGAGTTGGGAGTTCTGGGGACCAGAGGTTATACTCACTACTGTGCCTTCTGCAGTCTGGTGGTTTGTTTCTTCTATCTTCGGTGTCTTCGGACACTGGTTTTCCTTCAGTGTCGAGAGGCTTGCTGGTTGTTGGATCACGAGGGCAGAACACACACACACTGGGTCAGAAACCGCTTTTTATAGCCAGATTAACCAGTCCGCCTCTCGTGCTGAAATCGATCCTTCCCATTGGTGGGCTTTGTGATTTTGAAAAATGCAGCAGTTTTAGATTATTGCGGATTTTTTTCCACTGATGTTAACCGACTCAAGGTTTGAGTAGGTGTTGATTGCGTTGGCCTCCTGTAGCCATTGTGTAGACCCTTGGTTTGTTTTGGGTTCCCTAGTTTTCTGAAGGTCTGCATAATTTCCCTCCAACTCAGTTTTCCAAACCTACTCAAGGTTCGAGTAGGTGTTGATTAGGTTGGCCTCCCATAGCCATTGTGTAGGCCCTTGGGTTGTTTTGGGTTCCCTAGTTTTCTGAAGGTCTGCATAATTTCCCTCCATAGTGTAAACATGGAGAAGACAAGAGCCCGATAATGGCGATGAGTCAGTCCCACAATTTTCGAGCAAGTGCTCTCCCATTGGCTTGAAAGCCCCATGCTTTGGGCTGACTCTGTCCCACCATTGGCCCTCCGGTGTCCTCCCCCGTCCAATCACTGCTCTGCCAAGGTCAAACCGTCTCGGTTTCAATTCACATTGCAGCACAGACAGATCCCACAGCTCTTTACCTTCTGGGCAAAATGAGGGGGCTTTCCTCCTCCCCCACACTGCTACTTCTCTTAAGACCCTAGTGGTACACTCATAATAAAGGATGAAACTGAGTACTGTGTACAATGAGCAAGTGTGACTGTAAAGCAAATGTTGGTCCTTTAGAAGATGAGAAGGGGGATTTAATAATGGGAAATGTGGAAATGGCTGAGGCCGTAAACAATTATTTTGCTTCGGTCTTCACAGTGGAAGACACAAAAACCATGCCAAAAATTGCTGGTCACGGGAATGTGGGAAGGGAGGACCTTGAGATAATTACTATCACGAGGGAGGTAGTGCTGGACAGGCTAATGGGACTCAAGATAGACAAGTCCCCTGGTTCTGATGAAATGCATCCCAGGATATTAAAAGAGATGGCGGAAGTTATAGCAGATGCATTCGTTATAATCTACCAAAATTCTCTGGACTCTGGGGAGGTACCAGCAGATTGGAAAGCAGCTAATGTAACGCCTCTGTTTAAAAAAGGGGGCAGACAAAAGGCAGGTAACTATAGGCCGGTTAGTTTAACATCTGTAGTGGGGAAACTGCTTGAAGCTATCATTAAGGAAGAAATAGCGGGACATCTAGATAGGAATAGTGCAATCAAGCAGACGCAACATGGATTCATGAAGGGGAAATCATGTTTAACTAATTTACTGGAATTCTTTGAGGATATAACGAGCATAGTGGATAGAGGTATACCGATGGATGTGGTGTATTTGGATTTCCAAAAGGCATTCGATAAGATGCCACACAAAAGGCTACTGCAGAAGATAAAGGTACGCGGAGTCAGAGGAAATGTATTAGCATGGATAGAGAATTGGCTAACTATCAGAAAGCAGAGAGTCGAGATAAATGGGTCCTTTTCCGGTTGGCAATCGGTGGTTAGTGATGTGCCACAGGGATCGGTGCTGGGACCACAACTGTTTACAATATACATAGATGATCTGGAAGAGGGGACAGAGTGTAGTGTAACAAAATTTGCAGATGACACAAAGATTGGTGGGAAAGCGGGTTGTGTAGATGATACAGAGAGGCTGCAAAGAGATTTAGATAGGTTAAGCGAATGGGCTAAGGTTTGGCAGATGGAATACAATGTCGGAAAATGTGAGGTCATCCACCTTGGAAAAAAAAACAGTAAAAGGGAATATTATTTGAATGGGGAGAAATTACAACATGCTGCAGTGTAGAGGGACCTGGGGGTCCTTTTGCATGAATCCCAAAAAGTTAGTTTGCAGGTGCAGCAGATAATCAGGAAGGCGAATGGAATGTTGGCCTTCATTGTGAGAGGGATGGAGTACAAAAGCAAGGAGGTCCTGCTGCAACTGTACAGGGTATTGGTGAGGCCGCACCTGGAGTACTGAGTGCCATTTTGGTCACCTTACTTAAGGAAGGATATACTAGCTTTGGAGGGGGTACAGAGACGATTCACTAGGCTGATTCCAGAGATGAGGGGGTTACCTTATGATGATAGATTGAGTATTCTGGATCTTTACTCGTTGGATTTCAGAAGGATGAGGGGTGATCTTATAGAAACATTTAAAATAATGAAAGAGATAGACAAGATAAAGGCAGTGAGGTTGTTTCCACTGGTCGAGGAGACTAGAACTAGGGGGCACAGTCTCAAAATACGGGGGAGCCAATTTAAAACCGAGTTGAAAAGGAATTTCTTCTTCCAGAGGGTTGTGAATCTGTGGAATTCTCTGCCCAAGGAAGCAGTTGAGGCTAGCTCATTGAATGTATTCAAATCACAAATAGTTAGATTTTTAACCAATAAGGGAATTCAGGGTTATGTGGAGTGGGCGGGTAAGTGGAGCTGAGTCCACGGCCAGATCAGCCATGATCTTGTTGAATGGCCGAGCAGGCTCGAGGGGCTAGATGGCCTACTCCTGTTCCTAATTCTTATGTTCTTCTGTTCTTATGTGACCTTAGCTCCTTTAATAAGACTCCAAAGTGCAGGTACCTCGTGGGTGGCCTGCTTATATACTGTCCTCCCAAGTGATGCTGGGATCCCTTGGGATTCCAACAGGTGAGCCCTCTGGTGGTCAGGTGTCATGCTGATTACAAAGGGTTAAATACATTACATCACTCCCCCGTGAAGTCAACAATACACATTTACAAAGTGAGACGATCTGGGGCTTTGCACTCCCTTGTTGATCGTCTCGGTACAAATGCGGGTGTGGTTGGGTTGGTCAGTTCTTCACTGGGCTGTTGGGCAGCCAACCTTGCCGTGCTGCTGGCGATGATGAGTTCAGCATCGTGGTCAACCATGATGTCAGTTGCCACTTGTGTGTGTGTTGCAGGGTCAAAGTTGGTGGTGTCCTCTTCGGGTTGTTCATAGCTGTTGGTGAACCGCAATTTGATTTGGTCCAAATGTTTTCTGTACGTTTGTCCATTGGCCAATTTGACCTGAAACACCCTACTCACCTCTTTGGCTGTGACCGTGCCAGCGAGCCATTTGGGACCATGTCCATAATTGAGCACAAACACGGGATCATTGATCTCAATATCGCGTGACAAATTTGCGCGGTCATGGTACATACTTTGTTGATGCCGCTTGCCCTCCACGTGATCATGGAGATCAGTATGGACAAGAGAGAGCCTTGTTTTAAGCGCCCTTTTCATGAGCAGCTCGGCTGGGGGTACTCCGGTGAGTGAGTGGGGTCTGGTGCGGTGGCGGCAGCAGTCGGGACAACCGGGTCTGCAGGGAGCCTTCCGACACACGTTTGAAGCTTTGCTTGATGGTCTGAATTGCCCGTTCTGCCTGGCCATTGGATGCGGACTTGAATGGAGCAGATGTGACGTGTTTGATCCCGTTGCGGGTCATGAATTCCTTGAATTGAGCACTGGTGAAGCACGGCCCATTGTCGCTGACTAGGACATCAGGCAAGCCGTGCGTGGCAAACATGGCTCGTAGGCTTTCAATGGTAGCCGTGGACGTGCTTACAGACATTATTGCACATTCAATCCATTTTGAGTAAGCGTCCACGACAACCAAAAACATTTTGCCTAGAAATGGGCCCACATAGCCTACGTGGATCCTCGACCACAGTTTGGAGAACCACGACCATAAAATTAGCGGTGCCTCTCTGGGTGCATTGCTCAGCTGAGAACAAGTGTCGCACTGGCACACGCATGACTCTAAATCTGTGTCGATGCCGGGACACCACACATGGGACCTGGCTATGGCTTTCATTATTACGATGCCTGGGTGTGTGCTGTGCAGTTCACATATGAACGTATCTCTGCCTTTCTTGGGCAAGACCACACGATTGCCCCACAATAGACAGTCCGCCTGCAGGGACAACTCGTCTTTGCATCTGTGGAGCGGCTTAATCGCCTCCTGCATCTTCACTGGGACACCGGACCAGCTTCCATGGAGGACAGTTTTTTTTACCAAGGACAGTAAAGGATCCTGGCTGGTCCAGGTCCTGATCTGGCGGGCCGTAACGGGGGACTTCTCGTTCTCGAATGCCTCCATAACCATGAGCAAGTCCGCTGGCTGTGCCATTTCCACCCCGGTGGTGGGCAATGGCAGTCAACTGAGAGCATCTGCGCAGTTCTCTATGCCCGGTCTGTGGCGGATTACATAGTTGTATGCCGACAGCATGAACGCCCATCTTTGGATGCGGGCAGATGCATTGGTGTTAATCCCTTTGCTCTCAGAGAACAGCGATATGAGCGGCTTGTGGTCAGTTTCAAGCTCAAATTTGAGGCCAAATAAGTACTGGTGCATTTCTTTCACCCTGGAGATGCACGCCAGAGCCTCTTTTTCAATCATGCTGCAGGCCCTTTCGGCCTTGGACAAACTCCTGGATGCATAAGCGACTGGTTGCTAAATCCCTGATTCGTTAGCCTGTTGTAACACACACCTGACTCCATATGACGACGTATCGCAAGCGAGCACTAATCGTTTACAAGGGTTATACAGGACAAACAGTTTGTTAGAACACAACAGATTTCTGGCTTTCTTAAAGGCAGCCTCTTATGAATTCCCCTATACCCAGTTGTCTCCCTTGCGCAGTAGCGCATGTAGGGGTTCTAGCAGGGTGCTTAACCCAGGTAGGAAATTACCGAAATAGTTAAGGAGTCCCAGGAACCGTCACATTCTGTGGTCGCGGCGCGTTCTTGATGGCCTCCGTCTTGGCGTCGGTGGGTCTGATGCCGTCTGCTGCGATTCTTTTTCCCAAGAACTCGATGTTCTCTGCCAGGAAACCACACTTCGAGAGTTTCAACCTGAGCCCCACGCAATCCAACTGACTAAGAACCTCTTCCAGATTCTTCAAGTGCTCCATAGTGTCCAGACCTGTAACCAATATGTCATCCTGGAAGACCATGGTGCAAGGATGCTCTCCATGTTCCGCTGGAAGATAACCGCGGCCGACCGAATCCCGAGCGGGCACCGGTTGTAGATAAACAGACCTTTGTGCGGGTTGATGCAGGTGAAACCTTTTGAAGGCTCCTCCAGCTGCTGCGTCACATAGGCCGAGGTCAGGTCCAGCTTGGTGAACATCTTCCCTTTAGCCAGGGTCGCAAATAGGTCGTCTGCCTTGGGTAGCGGGTACTGGTCCTGCAGCGAAAAACGGTTAATTGTTACTTTATAGTCCCCACAAATTCTAACCGTGCCGTCCTCCTTAAGTACCGGGACATTCGGACTGGCCTAGTCGTTGAATTCCACCGGTGCAATGATGCCATCACGTTGCAGCCTGTCCAGCTCAATTTCCACTTTTTCACGCATCATGTACGGTTCTGCCCGAGCCTTGTGGTGGATGGGTCGCGTACCGGGAACCAAATGGATCTGCACTTTTGCCCCCGAGAAGCTTCCAATGCCTGGCTCGAACAACGATGGGAACTTGCTCAGAACCTGGGTACATGAGGCGTTGTCGATGGATGAAAGCGCTCGGATGTCGTCCCAGTTCCAGCGGATTTTTCCCAGCCAGCTTCTGCCAAACAACGTGGGGCCATCCCCTGGCACAATCCACAGCGGGGATTCATATACTGCTCCGTCATAGGAGACTTTGACTTCTGCACTGCCAATTACAGGGATTAGTTCCTTGATGTAAGTCCTTAGTTTGGTCTGAATGGGGCTGAGCTTGGGCCTGTGCATCTTTTTGCCCCATAGCCTGTCGAAGGCCTTTTTACTCATTATGGACTGATTTGCCCCCGTGTCCAGTTCCACAGATACTGGAATACCGTTCAGTTCAACTTTCAACATTATTGGTGGACATTTCGTTGTGAATGTGTGTACCCTGTACACTTCTGCCTCCTCAGTACGAGTCTCCAATTCAGCCTGATCCACAGTGGATCGATCTTCTGCAACATGGTGGTTTGCAGGGTTTGCAGCTCGCCTGCACATTCGTTGGAGGTGTCCCATTGTTTTGCAACCATTGCACGCATAGTGCTTAAAGCGGCATTGATGGGGCCGATGATCACCTCCGCAGCGCCAACAAGGTATTAACTGCCTCGCATTAACGATTGATGACGGTCTCTGGGTCAACTGAGGTCGGGCCGCAGCAGCCGGCGTGTACGTCTGCCAAGTACATTTCTGCTCAAGACCGACGTTACTTTATGCACAGTACTGGCTGAAACTTCTTTACTCTGCAAAATCTATTTGGTGCTGTCGCTGGTGGACATAAAAGCCTGAGCTATCGTTATGGCTTTACTTAGATTCGGAATTTCTACAGTCAACAGTTTGCGAAGGATTGTCTCATGTCCAATGCCCAGTACAAAAAAGTCTCTGAGCATTTTTCTAGGAATCCCTCAAACTCACAATGTCCTGCGAGAGGCGCCTTAGTTCGGCAACATAACTCGCCACTTCCTGACCCTCCGATCGTTGACACGTGTAGAACTGATCTCTCACCATCAAAACGCTTTCTTTAGGATTTAGGTGCTCCCGGACCAGCGTACACAATTCTTCGTAGGATTTCTCTGTTGGTTTTGCCGGGGCCAGGAGATTCTACATGAGGCCATAGGTTGTTGCCCCACAGACAGTTCGGAGGATTGTCCTTCGTTTGGTAGCATTCTCGTCCCCTTCCAGCTCGTTGGCCATGAAGTATTTGTTGAGTTTCTCCACGAAGGCCTCCCAATTGTCTCCTTCTGAGAACTTCTCCAGGATACCGACTGTTCTTTGCATTTTCGCGCGGTTGTTCATTACCTCGTCGCCAATTGGTACACTCATAATAAAGGATGAAACTGGGTACTGTGCACAATGAGCAAATGTGACCTTAGCTTCTTTAATAAGACTCCAGAGTGCAGGTACCTCGTGCTTATATACTGTGCTCCCAAGGGATGCTGGGATCTCTTGGGACTCCAACAGGTGAGCCCTCTGGTAGTCAGGTGTCATGCAGATTACAAAGAGTTAAATACATTACACCTAGAATGTAAGCCATCAGATCCAGGGGATTTATTCACCTTTAGTCCCATTATCTTACTGAGTACCACCTCCTTAGTGATTGTGATTGTGTTAAGTTCCTCCCCCCCATAGCCCCTTGACTATCCACTGTTGGGATATTGTTAGTGTCCTCTACCGTAAAGACTGATATTTGTTCAGAGTTTCTGCCATCTCCATGTTCCCCATTACTAATTCTCCGGTTTCGTCCTCTAAGGGATAAACATTTACTTTAGCCACTCTTTTCCTTTTTATATACCTATTGACACTCTTGCTATCTGTTTTTATATTTCATGCTAGTTTACTTTCATAGTCTATCTTCCTTTTCTTAATGATTTTTTTCGTAATTTTTTGCTGGCTATTAAAAGCTTCTCAATCTTCTGTCCTCCCACTAGTTTTGGCCACTTTGTACGTCCTTGTTTTTAATTGTATACCACCCTTTATTTCTTTAGTTAACCACGGATGGCTATCTTTTCTTTTACACCGTTTCCTCCTCACTGGAATATATTTTTCTTGAAAGTTGTGAAATATCTCCTTAAATGTACAGCACTGTTCATCAACTGTCCTACACTTTAATCTGTTTTCCCAGTCCACTTTAGCCAACTCTGCCCTCATACCTTCATAGTCTCCTTTATTTAAGCTTAGTACGCTGGTTTGAGATCCAACTTTCTCACCCTCTATCTGAATTTGAAATTCAATCATGCTATGATCGCTCATTCCAAGGGGATCCTTTATTAGGAGTTTGTTTATTAATCCTGTCTCATTACACAGGACCAGATCTAAGGTAGCCTGCCCCCTGGTTGGTTCCATTACATACTACTCAAGGAACCCGTCCTTTATGCACTCTATGAACTCTTCCTCAAGGCTACCCAGACCAATTTGATTTGTCCAATCAATGTGGAGGTTAAAATCACCCATGATTATTGCTGTTCCCTTTTTACAAGCCCCCACTATTTCCTGGTTTATATTTCGACCAACAGAGTTGCTACTGTTAGGGGACCTAGAGACTACACCCACCAGTGACTTTTTCCCCTTATTATTCCTTATCTCCACCCAAACTGTTTCAACATCCTGATCATTTGAGCCAATATCATTTCTTACCATTGCACTGATCCCATCCTTTATTAACAGTGCTACCCCAGCTCCTTTTCCTTTCTGTCTGTCTTTCCGGATTGTCAAGTACCCCTGAATATTTAGTTCCCAGTCCTGGCCCCCTGCAACCACATCTCTTTAATGGCTATCAGATCATACCCATTTGTATCTATTTGTGCCGTCAATTCATCTATTTTGTTATGAATGCTACGTGCATTTAGACAAAGAGCCTTTAAATGTGTTTTTTACCCTTTTTTCCTGCTTATTTCCTCTCTCCTTCAAACTCACTTTCTTTATTTTTGCTTTCTAATTCCAGCTTTACTCCCTTCCCCACTGAATCTATTTTCAGGTTCCCATCCCCCTGCCAAGCTAGTTTAAACCCTTCCCAACAGTACTAGCAACCCTCCCCGTGAGGATATTGATCCCGGCTCTGTGAGGTGCAACTCATCCGGCCTGTACAGGTCCCACCTCCCACCCCAAGAAGCGGTCCCAATGCCTCAGGAAACTAAAGCCCTCCCGCCTGCACCATCTCTCCAGCCACACATCTGTCTGCTCTATCCTCCTGTTTCTGTACTCACTAGCTCGTAGCACTGGGAGTAATCTGGAGATTACTGCCTTTGAGGTCCTGCTTTTTAATTTCTCTCCTAGCTCCCTAAACTCTGCCTGCAGGACGTCATCCATCTTTCTACCTATGTCATTGATCCTGATATGGACCACGACCTCTGGCTGTTCACCCTCTCCTCCCAGAATGCCCTGCAGCCGCTCAGTGACATCCTTGACCCTGGCACCAGGGAGGCAACATACCATCCTGGATTCACATCTGCGGCTGCAGAAACGCCTGTCTGTTTCCTGACTATTGAATCCCCTACCACTATAGCTCTCCATTCTTCTTCCTCCCACCCTGTGCAGGTGAGCCATCCGTGGTGCCATGGATTTGGCTCTGGCTGCACTCCCCACAGCCACCATCACCCTCACAGTTACTCAGAGCAGCGTACCGGTTGGTGAGCGAGATGGACTCAGGGGACTCCTGCACTACCTGCCTAGTCAACCTCTTCTGTCTGGCGGTCACCCACTCCCTCTCTGCCTGCACACTCTTAAGCCGTGGGGTGACCATCTCTAGAAATGTGCTATCCACGTAGCTCTCAGGCTCGCAGATGCACCGCAATGACTCCAGCCGCCGCTTAAGCTTCAAAACACGGAGCTCAAATTGGTGCAGCTGGAGACACCTCCTGCACACGTGGTCATCCCGGCTGCGTGAAGCCTCCAGGATTTTCCACATGCCACAGGTTGTGCAATCCACAGAACTGAGCTGCCCTGCCATCTCTCTAGTTAGACTCGGAACTATCAAGTAGAACTAAACTCTAAACCTTTGCAAAACACACCCAGCCACTACTCAGCAAACAGCTGATTTAATTCATTAGTTTTCCTTAGACAATAAAGATCACTTATCTATTTAAAAGAAAATACTCAGCCAATCACTTACCTGCTTGGCTGTGACATCACACTTTGATTTTTCTAACCTTTTTGTCCCTTACTGTGGTCGCTGCTGCAGCTGGCTCCTCCCGAACTCCGACTCCTCCAAACTGCTGCTGCCCTTTGTTGTCTCGCTCAGGTCTCGCGATGCTGGCCGCTCCTCCGAACTGCACACCTATCACCCAATGGGCAGCCACTGGTTGTGCGCCACCTTGTCCTGCAAGAGAGAGGGAAGTGAGTCAATGAGTCGTGCAATCTGTTTGTGTGATGTGCCTATAGAGATGCAACAGGGGTGCCTACCCCAATGAGCTGGTAGAAGTTGGAGCGGCACCCTGTCGTCCTGAGGATAGACCCCCAAGGACCAGGAAAGACCATTGAAAAAAAACACCCAGATTTCTTGTTAAGTTTATGGCAGCATTTCTAAGGTGTTCATTCCCTTTGGAAATCTTGGTGCCCTCTTACATTTCAGTATGTTATCTACTCCTGATCTCATAGGTGTAGGACTATGTTTGGCCTATCAAATGGTGTACTGGGTGGAATTCCTGGGGTACCTCAGGAACATTCCCAAAGTCCTGCTTAGACATGTGGGGAATGGATAAATGACTTGCCCACCCTCACCTCCCCAATCTGAATTTGAGATACTAGTTGCATGGGGCACAAAACCCTGCAGATCCAAAATGTGCCCTAAATTCCTCAACCAGCCCCCTCATGTGTTCATTCACTTTATGCCCTCCCATGCCCCAAGAATTTTGTCCTACACGTATGCAAAAATTAAACATACAATATATGCTGAGAAACTTTTGTTTTTATCATAATTGAATCTTGGGCTACCTATCATGTCAAAAATATAATGAGGTTTAAATATTTGAATTGATTTGGTGATGAGTATTGAATAAGTGACAAATCTACAAAGCTTCATAGACAATTTAATATCATACGTGGGTCAAAGGTTGATGATAGAACTGATAATTCCACATCTTCCAGACATGAAATATTAATATAGTAACATAGAAACATAGAAACATAGAAAATAGGTGCAGGAGCAGGCCATTCAGCCCTTCTAGCCTGCACCGCCATTCAATGAGTTCATGGCTGAACATGAAACTTCAGTACCCCCTTCCTGCTTTCTCGCCATAACCCTTGATCCCCCGAGTAGTAAGGACTTCATCTAACTCCCTTTTGAATATATTTAGTGAATTGGCCTCAACTACTTTCTGTGGTAGAGAATTCCACAGGTTCACCACTCTCTGGGTGAAGAAGTTTCTCCTCATCTCGGTCCTAAATGGCTTACCCCTTATCCTCAGACTGTGACCCCTGGTTCTGGACTTCCCCAACATTGGGAACATTCTTTCTGCATCTAACCTGTCTAAACCCGTCAGAATTTTAAACGTTTCTATGAGGTCCCCTCTCATTCTTCTGAACTCCAGTGAATACAAGCCCAGTTGATCCAATCTTTCTTGATAGGTCAGTCCCGCCATCCCGGGAATCAGTCTGGTGAACCTTCGCTGCACTCCCTCAATAGCAAGAATGTCCTTCCTCAAGTTAGGAGACCAAAACTGTACACAATACTCCAGGTGTGGCCTCACCAAGGCCCTGTACAACTGTAGCAACACCTCCCTGCCCCTGTATTCAAATCCCCTCGCTATGAAGGCCAACATGCCATTTGCTTTCTTAACCGCCTGCTGTACCTGCATGCTAACCTTCAATGACTGATGTACCATGACACCCAGGTCTCGTTGCACCTTCCCTTTTCCTAATCTGTCACCATTCAGATAATAGTCTGTCTCTCTGTTTTTACCACCAAAGTGGATAGCCTTACATTTATCCACATTATACTTCATCTGCCATGCATTTGCCCACTCACCTAACCTATCCAAGTCACTCTGCAGCCTAATAGCATCCTCCTCGCAGCTCACACTGCCACCCAACTTAGTATCATCCGCAAATTTGGAGATACTGCATTTAATCCCCTCGTCTAAATCATTAATGTACAATGTAAACAGCTGGGGCCCCAGCACAGAACCTTGCGGCACTCCACTAGTCACTGCTTGCCATTCTGAAAAGTACCCGTTTACTCCTACTCTTTGCTTCCTGTCTGACAACCAGTTCTCAATCCACGTCAGCACACTACCCCCAATCCCATGTGCTTTAACTTTGCACATTAATCTCTTGTGTGGGACCTTGTCGAAAGCCTTCTGAAAGTCCAAATATACCACATCAACTGGTTCTCCTTTGTCCACTTTACTGGAAACATCCTCAAAAACTTCCAGAAGATTTGTCAAGATGATTTCCCTTTCACAAATCCATGCTGACTTGGACCTATCATGTCACCATTTTCCAGATGCACTGCTATGACATCCTTAATAATTGATTCCATCATTTTACCCACTACTGAGGTCAGGCTGACCGGTCTATAATTCCCTGTTTTCTCTCTCCCTCCTTTTTTAAAAAGTGGGGTTACATTGGCTACCCTCCACTCCATAGGAACTGATCCAGAGTCTATGGAATGTTGGAAAATGACTGTCAATGCATCCGCTATTTCCAAGGCCACCTCCTTAAGTACTCTAGGATGCAGTCCATCAGGCCCTGGGGATTTATCGGCCTTCAATCCCATCAATTTCCCCAACACAATTTCCCGACTAATAAAGATTTCCCTCAGTTCCCCCTCCTTACTAGACCCTCTGACCCCTTTTATATCCGGAAGGTTGTTTGTATCCTCCTTAGTGAATACCGAACCAAAGTACTTGTTCAATTGGTCTGCCATTTCTTTGTTCCCCGTTATGACTTCCCCTGATTCTGACTGCAGGAGACCTACGTTTGTCTTCACCAACCTTTTTCTCTTTACATACCTATAGAAACTTTTGCAATCCGCCTTAATGTTCCCTGCAAGCTTCTTCTCGTACTCCATTTTCCCTGCCCTAATCAAACCCTTTGTCCTCCTCTGCTGAGTTCTAAATTTCTCCCAGTCCCCAGGTTCGCTGCTATTTCTGGCCAATTTGTATGCCACTTCCTTGGCTTTAATACTATCCCTGATTTCCCTAGATAGCCACGGTTGAGCCACCTTCCCTTTTTTATTTTTACGCCAGACAGGAATGTACAATTGTTGTAATTCATCCATGCGGTCTCTAAATGTCTGCCATTGCCCATCCACAGTCAACCCCCTAAGTATCATTCGCCAATCTATCCTAGCCAATTCACGCCTCATACCTTCAAAGTTACCCTTCTTTAAGTTCTGGACCATGGTCTCTGAAATTACTGTTTCATTCTCCATCCTAATGCAGAATTCCACCATATTATGGTCACTCTTCCCCAAGGGGCCTCGCACAATGAGATTGCTAATTAATCCTCTCTCATTACACAACACCCAGTCTAAGATGGCCTCCCCCCTAGTTGGTTCCTCAACATATTGGTCTAGAAAACCATCCCTTATGCACTCCAGGAAATCCTCCTCCACCGTATTGCTTCCAGTTTGGCTAGCCCAATCTATGTGCATATTAAAGTCACCCATTATAACTGCTACACCTTTATTGCATGCACCCCTAATTTCCTGTTTGATGCCCTCCCCAACATCCCTATTACTGTTTGGAGGTCTGTACACAACTCCTACTAACGTTTTTTGCCCTTTGGTGTTCTGCAGCTCTACCCATATAGATTCCACATCATCCAAGCTAATGTCTTTCCTAACTATTGCATTAATCTCCTCTTTAACCAGCAATGCTACCCCACCTCCTTTTCCTTTTATTCTATCCTTCCTGAATGTTGAATACCCCTGAATGTTGAGTTCCCAGCCCTGATCATCCTGGAGCCACGTCTCCGTAATCCCAATCACATCATATTTGTTAACATCTATTTGCACAATTAATTCATCCACCTTATTGCGGATACTCCTTGCATTAAGACACAAAGCCTTCAGGCTTGTTTTATTAACACCCTTTGTCCTTTTAGAATTTTGCTGTACAGTGGCCCTTTTTGTTCTTTGCCTTGGGTTTCTCTGCCCTCCACTTTTCCTCATCTCCTTTCTGTCTTTTGCTTTTGTCTCCTTTTTGTTTCCCTCTGTCTCCCTGCATTGGTTCCCATCCCCCTGCCATATTAGTTTAAATCCTCCCCAACAGCACTAGCAAACACTCCCCCTAGGACATTGGTTCCGGTCCTGCCCAGGTGCAGACCGTCCGGCTTGTACTGGTCCCACCTCCCCCAGAACCGGTCCCAATGCCCCAGGAATTTGAATCCCTCCCTGCTGCACCACTGCTCAAGCCACGTATTCATCTGCGCTATCCTGCGATTCCTACTCTGACTATCACGTGGCACTGGTAGCAATCCCGAGATTACTACTTTTGAGGTCCTAGCTCCTTAAATTCGTTTCGTAGGACCTCATCCCTTTTTTTACCTATGTCGTTGGTACCAATGTGCACCACGACAACTGGCTGTTCTCCCTCCCATTTCAGAATGTCCTGCACCCGCTCCGAGACATCCTTGACCCTTGCACCAGGGAGGCAACATACCATCCTGGAGTCTCGGTTGCGGCCGCAGAAACGCCTATCTATTCCCCTCACAATTGAATCAGGATAGTAGATGGCCTTTTAATCAAGACAGCCCCAGCACCTTTAACATTTTCGGAGAGCAAACAATTTTTGTCCTCAGCCATTCGGTGTCATGCAAACGCTAGAACGCCTGGAGAATGACCTAATATGTAAGAAACTGTTCTTATTCACAGAGTCTCCATTAATTGACATGCACTGTACTGTGCAACAATATATCAAAAATGCCATTTAATGCTCTTTATTAATACAAAATCAAAGGAGTACAGGTAGAACGTCCGAAAACCGGACTGTGCAGATTGCAAGAGTCGTCCGGAAATATTTCCCAAAAACCGGACTTTTAAGCTGTATATATCTTTTTCCAAACATGAATCCAAAGAAATACTCAAACTGGCGCGGCCTGGTCTCGAGGTTGCCGTATTCGGGCTGTCGGGTTTTCTTCCCTGAAATCCGGAAATGCCCGAAAATCGGCCCAGGGGTTTCCGGATTCGGAACGTCGGATTTCTTCTCCGAAATCCGGAAAAACCCAAAAACAGAGATGGCCTCGCTCCCGAGATTTCCGGTTTCGGGACGTTTTACAGTACCTGTATTAAATGTTATATTAAATGGACTGTACTCCAGGCCCTGAATTTAAACTGTACATGTGTGCTGTTGTATTAAAAATTTATCAATTCAAGGCACAATACAGAGGCCAGGAAAGCCAGCTGAATATTTAAAGGAAACTATAATGTACTTTCCCAGTGTCACCATTGCATTGATAAGCCACATGTGTCAGAAGGCTATTCCTTCTATTCAGATTTATAAGCAGATCCTCCCTAACAGCACTATGGGAATACCTTCACCGCACGGACTGCAGCAGTTCAAGAAGGCGGCTCACCACCACCTTGCAAGGGCAATTAGGGATGGGCAATAAATGCTGGCCTTGCCAGTGACGCCCACATCCCAGAACGAATATAAAAAACAGAATGCGATAATGACCAGATAATCTGTCTTAGTGTTGTTGATTATGCAATAAATATTGCCTATGACGCCAGGGATAGCTCCTCTGGTTTTCTTTGAAGATGTGCCATAGGATCTTTTACATCCATCTGAAAGGGCAGATGAAGTCTGGTTTAACGTCTCATTTGAAAGGCGTAACCTCCAACAATGCAGCACTCCCTTAGTATGGCCCTAGAGTGTCAGCCTAGAATTTTGTGCACAAGTCTCTGGAGTGGGACTTGAACCCATAACCTGCTGACTCAGAAGCAAGAGTGCTACCAACTGATCCACGGTTGACACAATGGCATGATATGAAAATAAATCTGCTGCTGAGGGTATTAAACTGTACAGTTTGTTTTATATACCGGTAAGCAGCATTATCCATGCCAAAGTCTCCTCTGGACTTGATTAGCTCAACACTCTTCTTACTGGTCTTTCAGACTCCTCTGTCTGTAAATTCCAATTTGTCTAAAACTCAGCCACCTGTATCCTGTCCCACGCTAAGTCCTAATCATCCTCTGACCTACAAGGGCTCAAGCAGAGTCAGCATGGTTTTATGAAAGGGAAATCATGTTTGACAAATTTGCTCGAGTTCTTTGAGGATGTAACGAGCAGGGTGGATGGATAAGGTAGAACCAGTGGATGTGGTGTATTTGGCTTTCCAGAAGGCATTTGATATCATCATCATAGGCAGTCCCTCGAAATCGAGGAAGACTTGCTTCCACTCTAAAAGTAACTTCTTAGGTGACTGAACAATCCAATATGGGAATTACAGTCTCTGTCACAGGTGGGAAGACAGTCATTGAAGGAAAGGGTGGGTGGGGAGTCTGCTTTGCCACACGCTGCTTCCACTGCCTGCGCTTGTTTTCTGCATGCTCTCGGCGACGAGACTTGACGCACTCAACGCCCTCCTGGATGCTCTTCCTCCACTTTGGGTGGTATTTGGCCAGGGATTCCCAGATGTCGATGGGAATGTTGCATTTTATCAAGGAAGCTTTGAGGGTGTCCTTGAAATGTTTCCTCTGCCCACCTGGGGCTCACTTGCTGTGTAGAAGTTCCGAGCAGAGC
This sequence comes from Pristiophorus japonicus, assembly GCF_044704955.1. NCBI lineage: Eukaryota > Metazoa > Chordata > Chondrichthyes > Pristiophoridae > Pristiophorus > Pristiophorus japonicus. The sequence continues at coordinate 233,437,670 of NC_091978.1, forward strand.
GCTTGCTTTAGGAAGGAGTCTTGTGTCGGGCATGCGAACAATGTGGCCCGCCCAACGGAGCTGGCCAAGTGTGGTCAGTGCTTTGATGCTGGGGCTGTTGGTCTGATCAAGAACACTGATGTTGGTGCGTCTGTCCTCCCAAGCGATTTGCAGGATCTTGCGGAGACATCACTGGTGGTATTTCTCCAGCGATTTGAGGTGTCTACTGTATATGGTCTATGTCTCTGAGCTATACAGGAGGGTAGGTATCACTACAGCCCTGTAGACCATAAGCTTGATGCCAGATTTGAGGGCCTGATCTTCGATTGAAGGCTGCGCTGGCGCACTGGAGGCGGTGTTGAACCTCGTCGTCGATGTCTGCCCTTGCTGATAATAGGCTCCCGAGGTATGGAAAGTGGTCTACGTTGTCCAGGGCCACGCCGTGGATCTTGATGACTGGGGGTGGGGGGGCAGAGGGGCAGTGCTGTGTGGCATGGTCAGGTTGGTGGAGGACCTTTGTCTTATGCATGTTTAGTGTAAGGCCCATGCTTTCATACATCTCGGTGAAGATGTTGACAATGACTTGGAGTTCAGCCTCTGAATGTGCGCAGATGCAAGTGTTGTCCGCGTACTGTAGCTCGACGACAGAGGATGGGACGGTCTTGGATGTGGCCTAGAGGCGACGAAGATTGAACAGGTTCCCACTGTTTCTATAGTTTAGTTGCACTCCAGCGGGGAGCTTGTTGAGTGTGAGGTAGAGTATTGCAGTGAGGAAGATCGAGAAGCAGGTTAGCACGATGACGCAGCCTTGCTTGACCCCGGTCCGGACATGGATTGGGTCTGTGGTGGATCCGTTGGTCAGGATCATGGCTTGCATGTCGTCATAAGGTGCTACATAAGAGGTACTGCACAAGCTAAAAGCTCACGGGGTTGGGGGTAATATATTAGCCTGGATAGAGGATTGGCTAACTAACTGAAAACAGAGAGTCAGGATAAATGGGTAATTTTCGGCTTGGCAAACAGTGTCTAGTGGAGTGCGCAGGAATCGGTGCTGGGGCCTCAACTGTTTATAATCTACATAAATGACTTGGATGAAGGCACCGAGTGTAATGTTGCCAAGTTTGCTGATGATACAAAGATGGGTGGGAAAGCAAATTGTGAGGAGGACACAAAAAATCTGCAACAGGATATAGACAGGCTAAGTGAGTGGGTAAAAAATTGGCAGATGGAGTATAATGTGGGAAAATGTGAGGTTATCCATTTTGGCATAAATAATAGTGTTGGGGTAAAAAGAAGACTTCTCTTCTTCAAGGTGGACACCCTGATATAAGGAATCGACACCCGCCCGTATCCCCGCCCGTATAGCGATCACAGAATCACTCAGACGAAACCTTGGTTCAACTGGTCTTTATTCAAGCATGCAGGGCAAGTGTTCACGGATGAACCGTCTCAGAACAGAGGTTTTACAATTACAGTTATACATTTTTCGAGGTGTGCGACCCTCCTATGAAACCACTGATTGATCTACTGCTATCAGCGAAGTTACATTGATTTGTTGACACTTATCAGACTAGCTCTGAGTGGTTCTTCCCCACCTGTCCATCTCCCATCACATGTCACCCTTCCGAATGTGTTATTCAATGGTGTCAACTTTACCTCAGTTCCTCATGACGTGTGAAGTAACCTTGTTTCCCAGGGTTTGCTATCTTGTTCCAAAACACCTGCTTTCTTATCCTGTTCCCAAGAGAACTCCAGTCAAAATGTTCTAGTTCTCATGAGATTCAGATGCTGTTACAATTTATGTTCTAGACTGTTGACTCTCCACTGCCTTTTGGCGGATGTGTTATTCAGAATGTACGTTTCCCTCAGTCTGTATTTAGGTTAACACAATGGATGGTTCATTAACCATCAAGCTTTGCTGCGTAGCAAGCTTTGCTGCTTCCCCTTCTTAAAACCCATTGTAAGCGAGTGTATAAACGTGCTTTACATACATTCGTGAGTTTTACATGCAATCGGTCAATTTACGATATATTACAATCCCTACCGTAAGACAGAGGAACTCTCGATTCCTCAGAACCTCCTAATACTGATAAGCCCTACAATCTGGACCATGTGCCAGATCAATTCACTACCTTCAGTATCCACTTTAGTGACCATCTGTCTGTCTGTCTATCTCCCACTTTCGTGACTTACAATCCCCCCTAATGGCCCTTGGCTATATGTCCAAGATAGGCCATTTCCCAATTAATTCCTCATGGGTGAGCTGCCAGGTTTATCCTTTCGCTTGGGCAGCGCTACTTCCCGAACTGCAGGACCCACTCGTTGGCTTTCCCATCAAGGTTATACTAAATAAGTCCTTTCTGCCAGACTGTCTATATTCCCTTTATTCAATGTTTTAACTATAGTTCGGGCTATGGCCTGCCTCTTACGTCGGTTACACTTTTTACAGGCTAACAATAGCAAGATGACCAATATGATCCCTTGCACTACAACCAGTACGTGTGACACTATCTGTATCCACAGATGCACTTGCACATTGAGTCCAGCGTTCCACAATTTTCTATACCAAGGCTGGCTAGCCAACATTTTTTCTGTGTCCTTTTGTAGCTTGTTTATGTCTTCCATCAGAACTATCTATTTCAGTTGTTGCCTACGAATATCCTGCTCCAGTCGAGTTTGTTCTCATTCAGTTCGGGTATCGGTTTTCCTTGCGGCCCGATGACCTTTCATACCCTTCTCGGATAGTGTCTATCATTGTCCCATTGATGGTTTCTTCTTTCAGTTCAGTTATAATGTACCCCTTTATATGTGTCCCATCAAGCGGGGAAAAGCAGAAGTCAATATTCATGATGGCGCATGAGGTATCTCCTCCTTTATTTGTGACCGTCATCTCAGTCGCCGTCGTGCTCATACACCATTCCCCATTTCCTCGTAGAGCAGCAGTAGTTTCATAATCCCGTGCTGGGGGGGGTGATACTCAAGGTGCAACTGTCAATTTGGTCATATCCACAGTCATCTTTGATTATTCGTAGTGGATCTCGACATAAAACAACTCGGCTATTTTTATAACAATCATCTATGCTGAGACTCTTAGTACCGTTGTTCTCTTTAATCACATATCTGGATAGATCATGGTAACGCATGCGAGTTTGATTTCTTATTTCCCCTATATTGTTTGTTTGGTATAGGGGATCTCCCTTTGTCACATCATACTGTGGTATAGATAATACAACATCTATTATATTTAAATGTCCGGTTACACATCTGACCTTTGGGACCCAAGCGTGACTATTTCTCCAAACCTCACAAGCATAAGTCATGTTTTTGTCCAAGGTCCAGTTGGTAAATACATCAAATATTATCCAATCCGGCACCTTTCCATTTTGAAGTTGCTCTAGGTTATGTTATATACCACTGAGTAACCATGCTCCGTACCCTGCGCATACTATTTCTGCCATTTATGGTTCTACTCAAGTTTCTTTCCGCTCTATTTATCAAATTTATAGTTCTGACGTGGTCTCGCAACGTGTGGGCCATTTGTAATAATTCCCTCTCTACGCCACTACCCAGTTGTACCTGTAACTTTTCATTATCCTCATCCCTCTCCAACAATCCCTGTAAGGTTCGTGTTCGGGTGTTGACTTGTGTGCAGGTCTATAGTGTTTACTGTCACAACTCCCGCCGCGTATCCCACGCCTACCATTTCTAGTATCGCTCTTTTTCCCCGATCCCGCTTTTTACCTGACCCTCTTTCCACATTAAACTTCATGATTTTTGATTCAGGGCCTTCAAGTGCTCGCAGAGTCAAATTTTTATACAAGCTTATGGTGTTTGACCTGCAGAAGTTGGGGATGGTTAAGTCTGTTAAATTTAGGAATACAGTAATTATTCGCTGACGTACCCCGAAGTGTATCTTATCCTTGGTCTGCCTAATTATCAATCCCCCTTTTGCCCCAGCGTTCATAGTTGGACACGTTGGTGGCGCTGGGGGTGTGTCTCGGGCAATAACCCTCCCACATCATTCATAGGCGCCTGCACCTTGGGACGGTGGGCATCATTTCCACTCATCCTTCCCTTGTTGGGGTACTCCGGAAAATTGAGTGAAATTTGGTGTGCACCTTATCTGCACTGCTGCCCCCCCACCCCCCCCCCCTTCTCCTGGGTGCAGTATCTTTGTCCCCCCCTCCTGATTGCAAAACACACCTCCATCTCATTCACCCAAATTATTAGTCCCGCAATATTGGCCCATCCCCATTGTCGATCCGACCCCTCGCTATGTTGGCTTATGCCCGTTAGTCCAATGCTGCAATTTAAGTCCACTGTTGCTCCGACTGTCACCGTCAATGTTCCTGATTCTTTATCACAACTAATGTCACCCGAGTCCCTGTAATACATGCCTTGTTGTCCCTCAGCCGGTTGTCCTCGGTATGAGGATGAGTTACTCCACGTTGTTCCCACGAGCACCAGAATCCTGTAAAAAATAATTTCCCGGATGTCGCTGGTTAATTAATGACCATGCTTTTTCAATTGGGTCCAGTAACCACTTGTCGATACCCCTTATAACTACGCAGGCGCACGTATCACTTACTATTATTACCTAATGGGGTCCGGTCCATTTTGGTGCAAGCCCGGACCTCTCTGGGTTAATCCTCACCATCATCTGACTGCCTATTTGGGGTATTTGGACCTTATGGTCTTTAGTGTCATTCTCTAAGTCCTTGATTACTTGTTGGTCTCTAGCCTGTGCCTTTAAATCATGTAACTGCTTACAGAGTTCCATCACAAACCTCCGTATCCTGTCTTTATATGGTCCTGTGTCCTCACTTCTTATAACATGAGAACATAAGAACATAAGAATTAGGAACAGGAGTAGGCCATCTAGCCCCTCGAGCCTGCTCCGCCATTCAAAAAGATCATGGCTGATCTGGCCGTGGACTCAGCTCCACTTACCCGCCCGCTCCCCATAACCCTTAATTCCCTTATTGGTTAAAAATTTATCTATCTGTGATTTGAATACATTCAATGAGCTAGCCTCAACTGCTTCCCTGGGCAGAGAATTCCACAGATTCACAACCCTCTGGGAGAAGAAATTCCTTCTCAACTCGGTTTTAAATTGGCTCCCCCGTATTTTGAGGCTTTGCCCCCTAGTTCTAGTCTCCCCGACCAGTGGAAACAACCTCTCTGCCTCTATCTTGTCTATCCCTTTCATTATTTTAAATGTTTCTATAAGATCACCCCTCATCCTTCTGAACTCCAACGAGTAAAGACCCAGTCTACTCAATCTATCATCATAAGGTAACCCCCTCATCTCCAGAATCAGCTGAGTGAATCGTCTCTGTACCCCCTCCAAAGCTAGTATATCCTTCCTTAAATAAGGTGACCAAAACTGCACGCAGTACTCCGGGTGCGGCCTCGCTAATAACCTGTACAGTTGCAGCAGGACCTCCCTGCTTTTGTACTCCATCCCTCTTGCAATGAAGGCCAACATTCCATTCGCCTTCCTGATTACCTGCTGTACCTGCAATCTAACTTTTTGGGATTCATGCACAAGGACCCCCAGGTCCCTCTGCACCGCAGCATGGTGTAATTTCTCCCCATTCAAATAATATTCCCTTTTACTGTTTTTTTTTCCAAGGTGGATGACCTCACATTTTCTGACATTGTATTCCATCTGCCAAACCTTAGCCCATTCGCTTAACCTATCTAAATCTCTTTGCAGCCTCTCTGTGTCCTCTACACAACCCGCTTTCCCACTAATCTTTGTGTCATCTGCAAATTTTGTTACACTACACTCCGTCCCCTCCTCCAGATCATCTATGTATATTGTAAACAGTTGTGGTCCCAGCAACGATCTCTGTGGCACACCACTAACCACCAATTTCCAACCTGAAAAGGACCCATTTATCCCGACTCTCTGCTTTCTGTTAGCCAGCCAATTCTCTATCCATGCTAATACATTTCCACTGACTCCGCGGACCTTTATCTTCTGCAGTAACCTTTTGTGTGGCACCTTATCGAATGCCTTTTGGAAATCTAAATACACCACATCCATCGGTACACCTCTATCCACCATGCTCGTTATATCCTCAAAGAATTCCAGTAAATTACTTAAACATGATTTCCCCTTCATGAATCCATGTTGCGTCTGCTTGATTGCACTATTCCTATCTAGATGTCCCGCTATTTCTTCCTTAATGATAGCTTCAAGCATTTTCCCCACTACAGATGTTAAACTAACCGGCCTATAGTTACCTGCCTTTTGTCTGCCCCCTTTTTTAAACAGAGGCGTTACATTAGCTGCTTTCCAATCCACTGGTACCTCCCCAGAGTCCAGAGAATTTTGGTAGATTATAACCAATGCATCTGCTATAACTTCTGCCATCTCTTTTAATACCCTGGGATGCATTTCATCAGGACTAGGGGACTTGTCTACCTTGAGTCCCATTAGCCTGTCCAGCACTACCTCCCTAGTGATAGTGATTGTCTCAAGGTCCTCCCTTCCCACATTCCCATGACCAGCAATTTTTGGCATGGTCACCAAGTCTTGATAACCAAGACTGGCAGTCTCTTAGCCCTTCCGGTCATTAGTTCAAAGGGTGTCAGTCCTGTCGTCCGACTAGGGGTTGCCCTGAGTTTCATCAGTACTCGAGGTAACATGTCTACCCATCCCTTTACAGTCTCTTCGATTGCCTTGGCTATGGCTGCTTTTAAGATCCTATTCATTCGTTCCACCAATCCGGAAGATTCCGGATGGTATGGGATATTTTTGCCTGATCCCTAGTAAAGCGCAGGTCTGTTTCATTATCTTCCCTGTGAAGTGTGTACCTTGATCTGAGTCCAGCTGTAGTGGCATTCCCCATTGGGGTATTATAACTCGGCAGTATGTCTTCCCCTTGTTGCTGGGTAACGGTCCAGTAAAATCTATCTGTAAGTTTTCCCAGGGTCCTTCCTGTCGGGGCTGATGTCCCATTCTGACCTTTACTTTTCCCCCTGGGTTGTATTGTGCATATGTCAGGCACCTTCTACAGTGGTTCTCTATATCTCTAACCATTCTCTTCCACCACCACCAGCATCTGGACATCAAGCTTATCATGTTGGTTCTACCTGTATGGACATACCCGTGGTATAAATTTAGTAGGCTCCCCTGGAGGCATTCCGAGGCCACCACATTCCCGTCTTTCCTCCATACCACGTCGGTCCCTTGTTGGGCTCCTCTCTGCTTCCATCTCTCCTTTTCCTGTGGAGTGGCTTCTCCCTGTACCTTAAGCATATTTGCTTCCTCAGGCTCAATTGTACATGCTCTGACCTGGGCTTCCCCGGCCAGTTTAACTGTCTCCACCACCCGCTTGGCTGCCTCGTCTACCTATGCGTTTCCCTGTTGGTGTTGATCAGTAATTTTTATGTGCGCTTTGACTTTTATTATTGCACACTCTTGGAGTAGGAGGGAGGCTTCCACTAATTTTTTAACAATCTCCTCGTGTTTAATTGGCCCTCCTTCTGATGTCATGTATCCCCGTCTACTCCAAACTATCATATAATCATGCACTACTCCAAAAGCATATCGACTGTCTGTATAGATGTTTACTCTTTTTTCCTTTAGGCAGCTTCAGAGCTTCAGTGAGAGTCATCAATTCAGCCACTTGAGCCGATAGGCCCCCTTCTAACAGTCCTTCCCTTCTAACCTGTCCGCTGCTATCTACCGGCCCATTCCATCCGTGGTGACCCATTGATGTAGCGCCGAGACCCATCTACGTATAGATCCATGTCTGTTTCCTCAAGCGGGGTTTCACTAGCTTGACTACTTCCCTCGTCTTCCCACTTTGGGCTACACTGATGCTTCTTTCCCTCCGTAATGATCCACCCTGCAGGGTTGTTACAATTGTCTTTTGTTATTTTTACCGTCTCATTGAGGGTAAGAGCATTGCTTCCTACCTAGCCCTTTACGCGTCAGATATCGTTTTTAGCCTTCCTGTGTTAGGCAATTCTACTAAGGTATGCTGGGTATGTAGGATAATGCGTCCTGACATTACTATTGGTTCGCTGATGGCCCATGCCGCACAGTCTAGGGCAGCAACGCACCTGGACAGTCCTGCGGCTACAGGTTGCGGTTTACCTGAGTAATATGCCACTGGCCTATGTCTGTCCCCATGTAATTGAGTCACTACCGCGTTATAATGATCGTTACTGTGGTAGGTACAGCCATGAAAGAGCCTATTCTGGTTGGGTAATCCCAGAGCTGGAGCACTTGTGAGAGCTTGTTTTAACTTTACAAACGCCGTTTCCTTATCAGGGCCCCAGTTTACTGGCTCTTGGGAGGGTTTCCCCCCTTTGACCAGGTCCTGTATAGGTTGGGCCATCTCGGCATATTCGGGAATAAAATTTCTGCAGTAGTTGAATAGCCCTAGTAACTGCCTGACCCCTTTCACAGTTCCTGGCCTGGGCATTGATCGAATTGCTTCCTTTCTGTTCTCAGGCATCTGTCTCTTCCCTTGTGTTATTATGTATCCTAGATATGTTACTTCGCTCCTTCCCACCTGTACCTTCCTAGGATTTATTTTTAATCCTGCACTCTATAGAGCTCCTAGCACTGTAGTTAAAGCTATTACGTGTTGTTGTTCTGTACTGGCGGCAATAAGGATATCATCCACATACTGCAAAAGGATGCTTCCTTCTCCTACGCCTACCGGTTCCAAAATTCCGGACAGTACTCGATGAAATATGTTCAAACTATTATAGAATCCATGTGGCACTCTTGTCTATGTGTATTGTTTTCCCTTTACAGTGAAGGCAAATTTCCCATGGGACGCTTCGTCTAAAGGTATGGCCCAAAATCCGTTCACTATATCCAGCACGGTGAATATCTTATGTTCTGGATCCAGGCCATTTAAAATTGTGACCATACTTGCCACTGTTGGGTGTTCTCGGGGAGTCACCTTATTCAGGGCGGTATAATCGATAGTCAGTCGGTAAGACCTGTCGGGTTTCTTTACCGGCCACACAGGTGAATGAACGGAGGCTATTACCTGTTTCACTACCCCTTGCTTCTCTAATTCCCGCACTATCTGACAGACCGCTGCCTCAGCTTCGGGTCTTAATGGGTACTGTCGGTGAGCTTTGTGTTCGGGTCCGGGAATTTTGATGGGTGGTATCTCTGCTAACCCACAACTGTGCTTGTATTGTGCCCACAGAGTCAGGTATAATTGGCACACACTACCCCATACACCCTTCGTTTCCCACTCGGGTTGGATTAGGGTTATTCCAGCCACTCGTTGCTGCTGGTGTCCTGGGTGTTCGAACTTAATTTGGTTTTTGTGCTTATCCCCCCAAATTATCTGGTTACACTGGGGATCTATCAGTACCCCTATCTCTCTTAAGGTATCGATGCCCAATATGCTGCCCTCTGTATTCAGCCAGCACCAAAACTGAGTAGGTAGCATTACTCCCTGTACTTCTAATAACACCATCTCACTTAGGGTAGCTTTTCTATATCCCGCACCCACCCCTTGTATGTTAACAGTCCTGCAGGTCAGGGGCAAGACTAAGTTGGTTATGGATACGGATGCTTCTGTGTCTACGAGCATATCGCAATGCCAGCCCCCTAACACTGCACTAATAAACATTCTTGGATCCCCTAGTTGCCGTCCCATACCTCCGCTGGGGGCCGGCAACCCCTAGCCTGTACTGGCTAATCGGAGCATCATCATCATCATAGGCAGTCCCTTGGAATCAAGGAAGACTTGCTTCCACTCTTAAAATGAGTCCTGAGGTGCATGTTGATAATCGGAGCATGTTGATAATGTCCTTGTTGGAGGGTGTCTCAGGTGGGGGCAGTAGTGGCAGTGATGCTGGTACCTGTCTGAGCATATCCGTCAGCTCTTCCCGGATTAATGGTGTTCCCTTCTTTGCCTGTTGGGGGCCTCGCCTTCCCGCGCCTCCTCCCTTATTCCAGAAATCTTTGGACAGGTGTCCCGATTTCCCACAATTATAACATTTCACTATAGAATTTCCGTAACCTTTCTTCTTCTGTGTGCATTTTCTACTGAAGTTAAAACATATCAGGGGAGCTGTGCAGGGGTGTTCCTCCTCCCCCTTCACCTCTGCTGCTATCGTCACTGCTGCTATTTTAGCAATCTTCTCCCTTTGTTCTGACTTTATCTCTCTATGTGTTCTGCCATCCCAGAGTTTCATCGTAATCGTCCCCCACTTTAAATCCTAACTTAATTATCTTTTGATGGGCTTCTCCTAGCCCGTCTTTAAACATTTTCAAAAATGCTGCATCTTCGTTGTCAGGGTCATTTATGCCGGAGTGGTCTTTGTACTCAATCCACTTTCATTCCCCGTATTCCCCGACACTTTCACCTGCCTTTTGTGTTACTTTCAGTATCCTACTCCAATTTGTTCAAATCGGTCCCTAGCACACATCCATTCCGTGCTTGAGGAAATCCAATTTTTGCGTTTTTGGCATATTGGCACCTTACCTATTCTGCCAGTTCCTGCTTTGTACCAATTGTGTCTTTTTGTGCCAATTTATCGGACCCATTTTGGCTTTTATCAGACTATGAATGTCTGCTAAGGTTAAGTTATGGGCGTCTAGCATCTCTTCCACCTTTTGCCAGAATTCTGTAGTCCTACTATATGTTTTAGGGGCTGGCAATTCATTCAATAGTACTTGTCTCTCCTGTGGACTGAGGTGTACCTCCTGTATGGTAATTTCGGCTGGTCTGCATTCGTTGGCGGGAATCGTAGTGGTACGTATAGGCGCTGCTGGTAGGTAGCCATTATCATATGCCGAGGGCCAATCTACTCCATACTCATCATCGGCCAACTTATCCCAGTCTGGTTTACTGTCAGGTTAGGTTTGTGGACTACTGTTACCCACCGAGGGGTACAGCGGCTCTATTGCTGGTGCTGTAGGTGATGGTGCTATGGCTGCGCACTGCACTCACCATCCGGTCCTGTCTTTTATCTCTTCCAGCTTATTTATCTTAGCTTCTAACTCTTGAATTTGTTTTGTTTGAGTAGCTATTTCTTTTATCTGTCCTCTGTAGCAGGCAAGTATTATTACATAGGCTTGTTCTGTTTTATTCTTTGTCTGACTGTCCCACCATTCCCTCTGTCTGTCTGGTGAGCCTTCTGGCTGCCATCCTTGCTTTTTCATTGCTTCTATTAATTTCTCATATTTCTCAGCTAGCATATATATCAGAGATCCTTGCGATCCCCATTCCCATTCTATCCCACTGGCCATTTTTCTCTAATGATCGCTAGGGTCGGCACCCACCGTCTCTTTAGGTTGTATTCCTTCCTTGTTTGTGCCGTGCACGATCAACACAGGTTTCTCCCTGTTATTACTGTGTTACCCGTCACGTTTCAGGACATACACCTATCCTACCTCAGTTTTCATCCTTCCGTGGTTCACTATAACTTAGTTCTTTATACAAAATACCTCTTTCCCAGTCAATGCTACAGCTCTAACGTGTAGGTGGTACAAAAAAGGATACTCACCACAATAGCTGGCACATCGTCTGGGGTTGGATTGTCTCCACCCTGCTCGCAGCGCCAATTGTTGGGGCAAAAAGAAGACTTCTCTTCTTCAAGGTGGACTCCCTGATATAAGGAATGACACGCGCTCATATCCCCGCCTGTATAGCGACCACGGAATCACTCAGACGAAACCTCGGTTCAACCGGTCTTTATTCAAGCATGCAGAGGAAGTGTTCTCGGATGAACCGTCTCAGATCAGAGGTTTTACAACTACAGTTATACATTTTTCAAGGTGTGTGACCCTCCTACAAAACCACCGATTGACCTACTGCTATCGGCGAAGTTACATTGCTTTGTTGACCCTTATCAGACTGGCTCTGTGGTCCCTTCCACCTGTCAATCTCCCATCATATGTCACCCTTCCGGAATGTGTTATTCAGTGGTGTCAACTTTGCCTCAGTTCCTCATGACGTGTGAAGTAACCTTTTTTCCCTGGGTTTGCTATCTTGTTCCAAAACACCTGCTTTCTTATCCTGTTCCCCAGCGAACCCCAGTCAAAATGTTCTAGTTCTCATGAGATTCAGATGCTATTACAATCTATGTTCTAGAATGTTGACTCTCCACTGCCCTTTGGCGGATGTGTTATTCAGAATGTAAGTTTCCCTCAGTCTGTATTAAGGTTAACACAATGGATGGTTCATTAACCATCAAGCTTTGCTGCGTAGCAAGCTTTGCTGCTTCCCCTTCTTAAAACCCATTGTAAGCAAGTGTATAAATGTGCTTTATATACATAAGCGAGTTTTACATGCAATCGGTCAATTTACGATATATTATAATCTCTACCGTAAGGTAGAGGAACTCTCGATTCCTCAGAACCTCCTAATACTGATAAGCCCTACAATCTGGACCATGTGTCAGATCAATTCACTACCTTCAGTATCCACTTTAGTGACCATCTGTCTGTCTTTCTGTCTCCTACTTTAGTGACCGTATTTTATCCCCTTACAAATAGAAATGCAAATTATAATTTAAATGGAGAAAAATTGCAAAGTGCTGCAGTACAGAGAGACCTGGGGGTCCTTGTGCATGAAACACAACAAGTTGGTATGCAGGTACAGCAAGTAATCAGGAAGGCAAATGGAATGTTGGCATTTATTGCAAGGGGGAATAGAGTATCAAAACAGAGAAGTCCTGCTACAACTGTACAAGGTATTGGTGATGCCACACTTGGAGTACTGTGCACAGTTTTGGTCTCCGTATTTAAGGAAGGATATACTTACTTTGGAAGCTGTTCAGAGAAGGTTCACTAGGTTGATTCTGAAGACCCCAGCTATTTACAATATACATCAATGATTTAGATGAAGGAATTGAGTGTAATATCTCCAAATTTTAAGATGATACTAAGCTGGGTGGCGGTGTGAGCTGTGAAGAGGATGCTAAGAGGCTGCAGGATGACTTGGACAGGCTAGGTGAGTGGGCAAATGCATGGCAGATGCAGTATAATGTGGATAAATGTGAGGTTATCCACTTTGGTGGCAAAAACAGGACGGCAGAATATTATCTGAATGGCAACAGATTAGGAAAAGGGGTGGTGCAATGAGACCTGGGTGTCATGGTACATCAGTCATTGAAAGTTGGCATGCAGGTACAGCAGGCAGTGAAGAAGGTAAATGGCATGTTAGCCTTCATAGCTAGGGGATTTGAGTATAGGAGCAGGGAGTGTTTACTGCAGTTGTACAAGGCCTTGGTGAGGCCTCACCTGGAATATTGTGTTCAGTTTTGGTCTCCTAATCTGAGGAAGGATGTTCTTGCTATTGAGGAAGTGCAGCAATGGTTCACCAGACTGATTCCCGGGATGGCAGGACTGACATTCGAGGAGAGACTGGATCGACTGGGCCTGTATTCACTGGAGTTTAGAAGAATGAGAGAGGATCTCATAGAAACATAAAATTCTGATGGGACTGGACAGGTTAGATGCAGGTAGAATGTTCCCAATGTTGGGGAAGTCCAGAACCAGGAGTCACAGTCTAGGGATAAGGGATAAGCCATTTAGGACCGAGAAGGGGAGAAACTTCTTCACTCAAAGAATTGTTAACCTGTGGAATTCTCTACCGCAGAGAGTTGTTGATGCCAGTTCATTAGATATATTCAAGAGGGAGTTAGATATGACCCTTATGGCTAAAGAGATCAAGGGGTATGGAGAGAAAGCGGGAAAGGGGTACTGAGGTGAAAGTTCAGCCATGATCTTATTGAATGGTGGAGCAGGATTGAAGGGCCGAATGGCATACTCCTACCTATTTACTATGTTTCTATGTTTCTATGAGGAGGTTGACTTGTGAGGATAGGTTGAGTAGGTTGGGCCTATACACACTGGAGTTCAGAAGAATGAGAGGTGATCTTATTGAAACTTATAAGATATTGAGGGGGCTAGACAAGGTGGATGCAGAGAGGATATTTCCACTCATAGGGGAAATTAAAACTAGGGGATTTGTCTCAGAATAATGGGCCATCCATTTAAAACTGAGATGATGAGAAATTTCTTCTCTCAAAGGGTTATAAATCTATGGAATTCTCTGCCGTAGAGAGCTGTGGAGGCTGGGTCATTGAATATATTTAAGGCAGAGATAGACAGATTTTTGAGCGATAGGGGAATAAAGGGTTATGGGGAGCGGGCAGGGAAGTGGGGCTGAGTCCATGATCAGATCAGCCATGATCTTATTGAATGGTGGAGCAAATCGAGGGGCCAAATGGCCTATTCCTGCTCATATTTCTTATGTTCTTATGTGCTTATGTTAGCACCCGTTCCCTTATCAGTTTCTATCTGTGCAATGCCTTGGGGCACTTTTTTGCCTTAAAGATTGTTATGTCTTGAATAAAGAATCTGATCAGATGCTGTAAGATTAAAGTAATGTGTGACCGTAGTCCTTTATTACAGGTCTCCAGACTGCCTCTCATGCCTGTGAGGCCTCCTTATGTACAAGTGCTCCCAAAGGATTGTGGTATCCCTTGGGACTCCAGGAGATGAGCCCTCTGGTGGTTAAACAATGTATTTACAGGTTTACATATATAACAACACTCCCCCCCCCCAAAGTCAATATTGTAACTATTTACAATGTGAGTCGATCTGGGGCCTTCCCTTCCCTGGTTGATCGTCTCGGTGCAAATTCTGGTTTTGGTGAGTCATTTGTTGGGTCCTCGTTGGGCTGCTGCGCAGTTGGCCTTGCAGGGCTGCTGGGGGTGGTGAGTCCTGCTGGACTGCTGCAGGTGATGGGTTCTGCTTCGTGGTCAACCGCTAGGTCGGTTGCCACTTGTGTGTGTGTTGGGGGGTCGAGAAAGGTAAAGTCTATTATGGGTTGTTCTGGATAGTCCGTGAATCTGAGTTGGGTTTGGTCCAAGTGTTTTCTGCAGGTGAGTCCATTTGAAAGTTTGACCTGAAACACCCTACTCCCTGTTTTGGCCATGACAGTGCCGAGAAGCCACTTGGGACCCTGTCCATAGTTCAACACAAATACTGGATCATTAACCTCGATTTCACGTGACACATTTGTGCAATCATAATATGTATTCTGTTGAAGCCGCCTGTTCTCTACCTGTTCGTGTAGATCAGGGTGGACTAACGAGAGCCTTGTCTTAAGTGCCCTTTTCAAGAGCAGTTCAACGGGGGGAACCCCAGTGAGTGAATGGGGTCTCGTGCGGTAACTAAGCAGAACTCAGGATAGGCGAGTCTGCAGTGAGCCTTCAGTTACCTTCTTCAAGCTCTGCTTGATTGTTTGCACTGCTCGCTCTGCCTGACCATTGGACACTGGTTTAAATGGGGCAGATGTGACATGTTTGATGCCATTGCAGGTCATGAACTCTTTGAACTCGGCACTGGTGAAGCACGGCTCATTGTCACTCACAAGGCCATCAGGCAGGCCGTGCGTGGCAAACATGTCCCGCAGGCTTTCAATGGTGGCAGCGGACGTGCTTGCCGACATTATCTCACATTCAATCCATTTGGAGTACGCATCTACAACCACAAGGACCATTTTTCTCAAGAATGAGCCTGCATAGTCGACATGGACCCTGGACCACGGTTTGGAGGGCCAGGACCATAAACTTAATGGCGCCTCCCTGGGTGCATTGCTTAACTGTGAACATGTGTTACATCTGTGCACGCAGGACTCCGTCTGCATCGATACCGGGCCACCACATGTGGGATCTGGCTATCACTTTCATCATTACAATGCCCTGGGTGGGTACTGTGGAGGTCACTAATGAAAGTGTCCGTGCCCTTTTTTGCCACCACTACCCGATTATCCCATAGAAGGCAGTCTGTCTGTATAGACATTTCATCTCTGCCCTGCTGCATGTCTAACAGGACACTAGATCAACTCCTGTGATGCACGCAGTTTTTTTACTAAGGACAGTAAAGGGTCCTGGCTAGTCCAGGTTCTAATCTGTCGGGCGGTAACAGGTGATTGCTCACTCTCGAATGCTTCCATTATCATAAATAAATCTGTGGGCTGTGCCATCTCCACCCATGAGATGGGCAATGGCAGCCTACTGAGAGCATCGGCACAATTTTCTGTGCCTGGCCTGTGACGGATGGTGTAGTTGTATGCGGACAATGTGAGCGCCCATCTCTGGATACGGGCCGATGCATTCATATTTATTCCCTTACTTTCAGAAAAGAGGGATATAAGCGGCTTATGGTCGGTTTCCAATTCAAATTTGAGCCCAAACAAATATTGATGCATTTTCTTTGCCTCGTAAACACATGCTAACGCTTCTTTTTCGATCATGCTGTAGGCTCTCTCAGCCTTAGACAGACTTCTGGATGCATAAGCAACCGATTACAATTTCCCAGATTCATTAGCTTGTTGCAATACACAACCGACACTGTACGATGACGCATCACATGCTAGTACCAAACGCTTACATGGATCATGCAACACAAGCAATTTGTTTGAGCATAACAGTTTCCTAGCTTTCTCAAAGGCATTTTCTTGGCTTTTACCCCATACCCATTCATCTCCTTTACGCAGTAAAGAGTGCAGTGGTTCTAACAGTGTGCTAAGACCTGGTAAGAAGTTACCAAAGTAGTTTAGGAGTCCTAGAAATGACTGCAGCTCCGTCCCGTTCTATGGTCTTGGTGCGTTCTTGATTGCCTCCGTCTTCGAATCGGTGGGCCTGATGTTGTCCGTCGCAATTCTTCTCCCCAGGAACTCCACTTCAGGTGCCAGGAAAATGCACTTCGAGCATTTTAACCTGAGCCCCAGACGATTAAGTCGATTAAGAACCTCCTCCAGGTTCTGCAGGTGTTCGACGGCGTCCCGACCTGTAACCAAGATGTCATCCTGGAAGACCACGGTGCGCGGGACCGACTTCAGCAAGCTTTCCATGTTCCTCTGGAATATTGCTGCGGCTGATCGAATCCCAGCGGGCATCTGTTGTAAATGAGGAGACCTTTGTGCGTGTTGATGCAGATGAGGCCCTTCGATGATTGCTCCAGCTCCTGCGTCATGTAGGCCGAGGTCAAGTCCAGCTTCACGAACGTCTTTCCTCCTGCCAGCGTCATCTGCCTTTGGTAGCGGGTATTGATCCTGCAGCGAGAAACGATTGATAGTTACTTTGTAATCACCATAGATTCTGACGGTGCCGTCTTCCTTGAGGACTGGAACAATCGGACTGGCCCACTCGTTGAATTCGATCGCCGAAATGATGCCGTTTTGTTGCAGCCTGTCCAGCTCGATCTCCAACCTCTCTCTCATCGTGTACGGTACCTCTCTCGCCTTGTGATGGATGGATCACACCCCCGGAATCAAGTGGATCTGCACTTTTTCTCCTTGGAACTTCCCGATGCCCGGTTTGAACAGCGAGGGGAACTTGTTTAGGACCTAGGCACATGAAGTGTCATCGACGGACGAGAGCGCCCGGATGTCATCCCAGTTCCAGCGTATCTTTCCCAGCCAGTTCCTGCCAAACAGCATGGGGCCATCGCCCGGTACCACCCAGAGTGCGAAGTTGTGCACCGCTCCATCATAGAAGACCTTTATGATAGCACTGCGAATTACGGGAATCAGTTCCTTTGTGTACGTTCTCAGTTTACTACGAATGGGAGTCAGGACTGGCTTTGAGGCCTTGCTGCACCACAATTTATCGAAAGTCTTTTTGCCCATGATGGACTGGCTTGCGCCCGTGTCCAGCTCCATTGACACCAGGAGTCCATTTAGTTCAAACTTCAGCTTTTTGGGGGACACTTTGTGGTAAATATGTGCACTCCATATACCTCTGCTTCCTCAGTCTGAGGCTCTGGTTCGACGTGATCCACTGTGGATATGTCCTCTTCTGCAACATGGTGGTTTGCAGGAGTAGCAGGGTTTGCAGCTCGCCTGCACATATGTTGGAGGTGTCCCAGTGTTCCACAGCCCATGCAAATGTATCCTTTGAAGTGGCTTGAATGGAAATGATGATCACCTCCGCAGCACCAGCAAGATGTTAATGGCCTTGCATTCACCACCCTTGATGGTGGACTCTGAGACATTTGCTGCAGGCATGTGAGTCCTGCCCTGTATGTTACAATTCAAAAACAACATTACTTTGTTCACAGTACTTGCAGCAGCACTCATGTGCTGAGAGATTTGTTTGGTATTGTCACTGGTGGCGATGAACGCCTGGGCTATCGCTATGGCTTTACTCATGGTTGGGGTCACTACAGTCAAAAATTTGAGAAGTATTACTTTATGGCCAATACCAAGTACAAAGAAGTCCGTGAGCATGTGCTCCAAGTGTCCTTCAAATTCACAATGTCCTGCAAGGCACCTTAGCTCGGCAACATAGCTCACCACTTCCTGGCCTTCAGACCTCTTGTATGTGTAGAACCGGTACCTCACCATCAGAACACTTTCCTTCGGGTTTAAATGCTCCCTGACCAGTGTGCACAAATCATCATATGACTTCTCTGTGGGTTTCGCTGGAGAGAACAGATTTTTCATGAGGCCATATGTTGGTACCGCGCAAACGGTGAGGAGGATCGCCCTTCGTTTGGCAGCGTTCTCTTCTCCTTCCAGCTCGTTGGCCACAAAGTATTGGTCGAGTCACTCCACGAAGGTTTTCCAATCACCTCCCTCCGAAACTTTCTCCAGGATGCCCACAGTTCTCTGCATTGTTGCGGTGGGATTTGTCATCTGTATCTTGTCGCCAGTTGTTGTGTCTTGAATAAAGAATCTGACCAGATACTGTAAGCTTAAAGTAATGTGTGGCCGTAGTCCTTTATTAGAGGCCTCTCCAGCCTCTGAGGCCTCCTTATGTACAGGTGGTCCCAAGGGATTGTGGGAGCCCTTGGGACTCCAGGGGATTAGCCCTCTGGTGGTTAAACAAGGCAATTACAGGTTTACATATATAACAAAGATGTTCTGTAATTGTAAGTTGTTGTTCTTAATAATGCAAATCATGGCAGTAATGGCTTTACAGCAGTTCCCCAAGAATAAAGTCTGCCTCCACACTTTCATTTTTATGGAACCTTGGATTAATGCAGCAGTTTGCCTATAATGAAAGGCGCCTGATCTGGACCCTTTACTTCCCCACTTCTTGTTATCACGCAGCCCAATGGTGGATGGAAGTTAATGAGGAAATCGTGGAGGTACTGGAGAATTTGCAATGTTGCCATACAGAGGTGGTGTCGGAGGACTGGAGAATTGCAAATATTACACCCTTGTTCAAAAAAGGGTGTAAGGATAAACCCAGCAACTACAGGCCAGTCAGTTTAACCTTGGTAGAGGGGAAGCTTTTAGAAACGATAATCAGGGTCAAAGTTAACAATCACTTGGACATGTGTGGATTAATTGAAAAGCCAGCACGGATTTATTAAACACAAATCGTGTTTAACTAATTTGATTGAATTTTATGATGAGGTAACAGAGAGGGTTGAAGTGGTGTACATGGACTTCCAAAAGGTGTTTGTTAAAGTGCTACATAATGGGCTTGTCAGCAAAGTTGAAGCTCATGGAATAAAAGGGACACTGGCAGCATGGATCCGAAATTGGCTAAGTGACAGGAAACCGCGAGTCGTTTTGAACGGTTGTTTTTCGGACTGGAGGAAGGTATACAGTGGTGTTCCCCAGGGATCAGTACTAGGACCACTGCTTTTCTTGATATATATTAATGACTTGGATTTGGGTCTACAGGGCACAATTTCAAAATTTTCAGATGACACAAAGCTTGGATGTATAGTGAACAGTGAGGAGGCTAGTAATAGACTTCAAGAAGACATAGACAGGCTGCTGAAATGGGCAGACACGTGGTAGATGAAATTTAATGCAAAAAAATGCAAAGTGATAACTTTTGGTAGGAAGAATGAGGAGAGGTAATATAAACTAAAATGTACAGTCCTAAAGGGGGTGCATGAGCAGAGAGACCTGGATCTATATGTGCACAAATCATTCAAGGTGGCAAGGCAGGTTGAGAAAGTGGTTAAAAAAGCATACGGGATCCTGGGCTTCATAAATAGAGGCATAGAGTACAAAAGAAAGGAAGTTGTAATGGATCTTTTTAAAACACTGGTTCAGCCTCAACTTAGAGAGGCTGCAGAAATGATTCCAGGGATGAGGGACTTCAGTTACATGGATAGACTAGAGAAGCTGGGTTTGTTCTCCTTAGAGCAGAGAGGGTTGAGAGGAGATTTGATAGAGTTGTTCAAAATCATGAGGGGTCCAGACAGAGTAGTTAGAGAGAAACAACAGGACACAGATTTAAGGTGATTGGCAAAAGAAACAAAGGCGACATGAGGAAAAACTCTTTAACGCAGCGAGTGGTTAGGATCTGGAATGCACTGCCTGAAAGTGTGGTGGAGGCAGATTTAATTGTGGCTTTCAAAAGGAAATTGGATAAATATCTGAAGGAAAATAATTTGCAGAGCTACAGGGAAAGGGTGGGGGAGTGGGACAAACTGACGTGCTCTTGCAGAGAGCCGGCACGGGCTTAAAGGGCCGAATGGTCTCCTTCTGTGCTGTAACCATTCTATGATTCTATGATTCGATGATGATAGTTGCTCAAGGATGGCAGTTGAGAGATTTAACTGGGATCTGAACTGGCCTCCAAATCTTTCAGTACTTGTCACCTGTGCGATATTCCTTTTAGTCTAGGGGAGTAATTTTCTGATAATGTGCTGGTGGTGGGGATCCTCTTCAATCGGCAGCAGATATAGGAAAATAACAGAACACACACTCATGATTTCTCTGTAATATGTTCTCCAAGAATTGGTTGTTTATGCTAGTAAAATGAGAATTGTCTTAAATTTTGACATCAGGATTATCCATACTATTTCTGGATTACAGATGATTTAAGAGGTTGAAGAGAAAAGTACAAATCCTTCTCTATCAGTGGGGTGACAATTATCTAAGAACACAAGAACATAAGAAATAGGAGCAGGAGAAGTCCACCTGGCCCCTTGAGCCTTCTCCGCCATTCAATAAGATCATTGCTGATCTGATCATGGACTCAGCTCCACTTCCCTGCCCGTTCCCCATAACCCTTTATTCCCATATCGCTCAAAAATCTGTCTATCTCCGCATTAAACATATTCAATGACCCAGCCTCCACAGCTCTCTGGTGCAGAGAATTCCATAGGTTTACAACCCTCTGAGAGAAGAAATTCCTCCTCATCTCAGTTTTAAATGGGCGGCTCCTTACTTTAAGACTATGGGCTTTTGTGCAGATCGCCCAAAAATGGGCGTTATTTCTGGAGTGGGCGGTAAATATGGGTTTTCAGATAACCGGCTTGACGCCCACTTTCAAAGCCCCTAGTCTCCATTTTAAAAATTGGGTGTTACCACGAGCAATCTGAAATGGCCGTTAGCATTAAATCTCTCTGACCATCTGCCATAAAGTGTCGCTGTTCTTAGCAACAGCATGGCAACGCTCATTTCCCGCGATTCAGGAGGTCAAGGGTTATCATTGCATGCGCATAAGAGGAGACAGAGAGAGAGAGGGAGCTGAGAGGGAGCGCAGGCATGTGTGGGTGTGGTGTGTGCTTGTTTGGCTGCTGTGGGAGGTAGGAGGGAGAGTTTCGAGCTTTATAGCAGATTGTGCGAAAAATGTTAGCTTTTACCAGCCAGATATTTTCAAGATTTTGGTGCCTATAATGGAGGGAGTGGAGGAGGTGACACAGCACACTGTGCAGACTGACACTGGTGAGAGCAGTGAGCTGGGAGAGGAACAAGTGGGAGGACACAAGAGAGCGAGGAGGTTCTCAGACGAGGCAAATGCCTCCCTCATGCAGGAGGTCGAGTCACGCTGGGGTGATTTGACCCAGGGAGGGCGTGGGAAGCCCATTCCAAAGGCCTACCAAAAGATAGGGGCTGAGATAGCAGAGGTGGTCTCGTCGGCAAACAATGCTGAAAGCATTGGTGAGGGCAACTAATGCCGAAAGCGATGGAACGACCTTATTGGATCCGCAAGAGTAAGTATTACATTTATTTACATGTACTTATATATTTAAATAATGTGATTTGTACGAGTCATGAGTGACTATAATCAGATGTGAGGTCTTTCACTTTTACTGGGAATGTTGTACTCAAAGTCTGTGGTCACGGTGCATGTCTTTAGGTCAGGAATGATCATTTTCATAATAATCATGATTACATCTGTCGGTTATGTGTTGTATCAGTCTCTGTGACAGTACCTAGCAATGATATCACGCAATGATCTCATGCCATGTCGTCCTGTTACCTTTGACAGAAGAAGCTATCGAGGAATAGGTCCAAGCAGAGGTGAACGGGTGGGGGGGACACCAGTCATCAGCGACCTCACTGACGTGGAGGAGCACATTAGTGGGGAGGCACCCCGGACGGCCACGCAGGCAGCTGCAGACCCTGAAATGATGCTACGTGAGTAAAGTATACACCATTGCGTGATGTAAAGTCAATAGATACCACACCCACTCAGATCCGAACATTAATGTATGATAGATGATTTCTAAAAGTGTCCTATAAATAATGCTGGCTTCATGAGAATCATTGCAATGCACAATGTGTTGATCGGCATGAAATATAATGTCTGTGATGATTTTGAGAACAGTGGTGCTTTTATCATGCAAATACTGTGTATAGCGCTGGACTGACCTTGTGACGCTGGCACCCTCTTCTCCTCTAATAACCTCATTTGTGTTCTGCAGCTCAGCCAGCAGCGTGGCCCCAGGCAAGACCACAGAGGCCAGAAGGTGGGGGCGTGGGACTCGCCAGACATTCCTACATCTGGTGCTGAGGAGGTCCGATTCTTGCTCGTCAATCTGCTGGGTCCGTTCTCAATGAATGAGAGCGCTGACTTTGAGGAGCCTGCATCGTCAGGCTCCAGAAGGCATTCCACTCCAAGGTAATCTAGTGCTTCTCTGGCCATTCCCAGCTCCACTCTGGAGGTACCAGGCCCAAGCACCTCGCCACGGGGCACCCCAGGAGTCCCCAGGATGGCGCCGACCCCGCGGAGGTTTCGTGGACGCGGCAGGTCTGCTCCACGAGCGCCAGATGAGAGGGGCGACATGGTAGAGTTGTACAGGAGGACTGTAGACATAGGTGACCAGATCCTCCAGGCATTGGGGGGCATATCCCGACAGTTGCCCAGCATCTTCAGCACCATGACAGAGTACGTTCCGCCGATGGCGGAGGCCCTGGAGGCAATAGCCAGGAACACTTGTGGCACAGGCCTCCCAGTGATCCCGGAGCACAGCACTCCACCCCTAGGCTCTGAACCCCCAGTGCCAACAACACATGAAAGGCAAGAGCAAGATCCTGGTTCTGGATCAGAGAATGTTGCCACCTTGGTACCCCCCCGCTCCCGTATCCGTACAACCACCGGCTCTGCCTTCATCCACCCAATGAGGCACCGTCTGAGGAGCGCCTCGGCCAGGCGCCGTGGAGTGAGGAGGGGAAGGGGTAGAGGTGGGGAGAAGAAGGGGAGGGGGGAAGGAAAGTGAGGTGCATGTCCGGAGGTGATGGCTTTGTTATATCTCCATCTGGGTGTATGCAATTTGTTGTAATGTATGGGAGGAGGGGGCCACCTTGTTGGTTTGCATTTGTGTTCCGTGTTGCTGGACATGTTGACCATTTGATTTATGTCAATGTTCTAAAAAGTCGGGTGGGGGTGCGGTGTTTTTGACCGTGATACTTATGATTTTAGACCAATGGTCGTATTAAATGTTTTTTATTCAACATAACCTTGTTGTGCATTGTCTCAGATAGCTGAACCGTTACACACTGGTGATTCCTTAACATGAAAGAGTATAATTAAACTTAACTTCAATCAACTGAAACTTTAACTGGCAGAAAGGTGATGTCCACCATTGATGTCTGAGCTGCACACACAACACTGTGTCAGCTTTGTCAATAACAGCAACGTTCTTTCAGACAAATCGCTCATTTATGTGCTGCTGACGTAAGAGTCTTGCAGCTATGTAGCCACCATGGGCCCTTTCCTGCGGTCTGGAGGGGGGCCTGGGCACGGTTGCATAGTCAGCCTGATTGTCTGGCCCAAGGTCAGCCTCCTGCCCCTCATCCTCCCCTTCCTCTCTCTCCTGAGGTGTGACATCAGTCCCTTCTGGCAATTCTTGTCACCTCCTGATAGCCAGTTTGTGCAGCATGGAGCACACGACTACGAATTGAGCTACCTGGTCAGGGTTGTATTGTAGCTCCCCTCCTGAGTGCTCCAGGCATCTAAAGCGCTGCTTAAGCACACTAATGGTTTTCTGGACCACATTGCGTGTGGCTTTGTGGCTCTTGTTGTATTGCTTCTCGGCCTCGGTGTGGGTGTCACGCAGGGGGGTTATCAGTCAGGTGGCTAGGCCATATAGTTTGTCACCAAGCATCCAGCATTGACCTTGTGGCTGACTGGTAAACATGTCAGATACAGTGCTCTCACGCAGGATGTGAGCCTCATCGAAGCTGCCCAGATATTTGGCATTCACTGCCATAATTATCTGGTTGTGGTCGACAACTAGTTGGACCTTCAGGGAGTAAAATCCTTTTCGGTTGCGAAAAACATCTGTGTCCTGAGAAGGTGCCCGCATGGCGATGTGCGTACCGTGTATTGCTCCCTGCATCTTGGGGAATTTAGCAATTTGGTACAATGCTCCAGCCCTGTCAGTCTGAGCCTCCGTGGTCATATGGAAGCTGATAAAGTACTTTGGTTCGGTATTCACGAAGGAGGACACGAACAACCTTCCGGTTATAAAAGGGGTCGGGGGGTCTAGTAAGGAGGAGGAACTGAGGGAAATCCTTATTAGCCGGGAAATTGTGTTGGGGAAATTGATGGGATTGAAGGCCGATAAATCCCCAGGGCCTGATGGACTGCATCCCAGAGTACTTAAGGAGGTGGCCTTGGAAATAGTGGATGCGTTGACAGTCATTTTCCAACATTCCATTGACTCTGGATCAGTTCCTATGGAGTGGAGGGTAGCCAATGTAACCCCACTTTTTAAAAAAGGAGGGAGAGAGAAAACAGGGAATTATAGACCGGTCAGCCTGACATCGGTAGTGGGTAAAATGATGGAATCAATTATTAAGGATGTCATAGCAGTGCATTTGGAAAGAGGTGACATGATAGGTCCAAGTTAGACAGGTTAGAGGGGTTAGACAGGTTAGATGCAGGAAGAATGTTCCCAATGTTGGGGAAGTCCAGAACCAGGGGTCACAGTCTAAGGATAAGGGGTAAGCCATTTAGGACCGAGATGCGGAGGAACTTCTTCACCCAGAGAGTGGTGAACCTGTGGAATTCTCTACCACAGAAAGTTGTTGAGGCCAATTCACTAAATATATTCAAAAAGGAGTTAGATGAGGTCCTTACTGCTAGGGGGATCAAGGGGTATGGCGAGAAAGCAGGAATGGGGTACTGAAGTTGAATGTTCAGCCATGAACTCATTGAATGGCAGTGCAGGCTAGAAGGGCCGAATGGCCTACTCCTGCACCTATTTTCTATGTTTCTATAAGTCAGCATGGATTTGTGAAAGGGAAATCATGCTTGACAAATCTTCTGGAATTTTTTGAGGATGTTTCCAGTAGAGTGGATAAGGGAGAACCAGTTGATGTGGTATATTTGGACTTTCAGAAGGCGTTCGACAAGGTCCCACACAAGAGATTGATGTGCAAAGTTAGAGCACATGGGATTGGGGGTAGTGTACTGACATGGATTGAGAACTGGTTGTCAGACAGGAAGCAAAGAGTAGGAGTAAATGGGTACTTTTCAGAATGGCAGGCAGTGACTAGTGGGGTACCGCAAGGTTCTGTGCTGGGGCCCCAGCTGTTTACACTGTACATTAATGATTTAGATGAGGGGATTAAATGTAGTATCTCCAAATTTGCGGATGACACTAAGTTGGGTGGCAGTGTGAGCTGCGAGGAGGATGCTGTGAGGCTGCAGAGCGACTTGGATAGGTTAGGTGAGTGGGCAAATGCATGGCAGATGAAGTATAATGTGGATAAATGTGAGGTTATCCACTTTGGTGGTAAAAACAGAGAGACAGACTATTATCTGAATGGTGACAGATTAGGAAAAGGGGAGGTGCAAAGAGACCTGGGTGTCATGGTACATCAGTCATTGAAGGTTGGCATGCAGGTGCAGCAGGCGGTTAAGAAAGCAAATGGCATGTTGGCCTTCATAGCAAGGGGATTTGTGTACAAGGGCAGGGAGGTGTTGCTACAGTTGTACAGGGCATTGGTGAGGCCACACCTGGAGTATTGTGTACAGTTTTGGTCTCCTAACCTGAGGAAGGACATTCTTGCTATTGAGGGAGTGCAGCGAAGGTTCACCAGACTGATTCCCGGGATGGCGGGACTGACCTATCAAGAAAGACTGGATCAACTGGGCTTGTATTCACTGGAGTTCAGAAGAATGAGAGGGGACCTCATAGAAACATTTAAAATTCTGACGGGGTTAGACAGGTTAGATGCAGGAAGAATGTTCCCAATGTTGGGGAAGTCCAGAACCAGAGGTCACAGTCTAAGGATAAGGGGTATGCCATTTAGGACCGAGATGCGGAGGAACTTCTTCACCCAGAGAGTGGTGAACCTGTGGAATTCTCTACCACAGAAAGTTGTTGAGGCCAATTCACTAAATATATTCAAAAAGGAGTTAGATGAGGTCCTTACTACTAGGGGGATCAAGGGGTATGGCGAGAAAGCAGGAATGGGGTACTGAAGTTGAATGTTCAGCCATGAACTCATTGAATGGCGGTGCAGGCTAGAAGGGCCGAATGGCCTACTCCTGCACCTATTTTCTATGTTTCTATGTTTCTATGTTAAAGTCCATCCTACATGTGTACAGGGCTTCAGTGACCTGTCTAATGCAGCAATGTGTGGCATGCTGAGACATAGGGAACATGTCGAGCGTGAACTGTGATGTCCTGAAGGTGCTGGCAGGCTGCAGATCTGCCCTGATGAGCTGGCATAACTCATTGATAACCACTTTGTGGAAGCGCAGTCTCCAAAGGCAGGTGTTCTTGGATTAGTCGAGGTAAGACCGCTTCTCCCTGTAAGTGCGGGAGATGTATGGTCTGGATCTCCTCATCAGTCTAACATGTCTTAGATTGGGCACATAATGCTATGGATTAGACGTTGTGCCATTTGCACTCTGCAGCTTCTGCATTGTAATCGATGCAGGCTGAGAAATGGCTGGCCCCATTCCAATAAAAGTATAATGCCAATTGTTGACAAGCAATAAATTTCCACACTAAAAGACACCTACAGTAAAACCCAATCATCCACAGTATGATAAGATATCTGTTCAGATGGTCACATCACCTGAGAAGAACTCCAGAGTAAATCCAAACTCCCCCAAAGTTGAAGCAGCCTTCTCAATGAAGCGACCTGCGATTTACAAAATGCCGTCCATACCGCTGTGATTAGTTCAGAACAGTTCAACTTTTTCAGAGCGCTTTTTTCGGTGAGCGAGATTGTGGGCGAGATGTGTGCGAGGTGCTGAAAGTGATGCTGGGCGATCTACTGGGCATTAGTTTCAGCAAATGTGATCTATACGACAAAAAAAAATGGGCGGTCGGTATTATTGAATCTTGGCGTTAATTACGTGCCGAAAGTAACGCCGGGCGATATTACGGGCGTTGGGTTCGCCCATTCTGATTCAAAAAAAGTGGGCTGGTGGTATTATTTTGTCTCGGCATTACGTACATGGCGAAAGTAATGCTTGCTGATAAGTCTCCGAGAAATGGGCGTCAGTTTCCATTTTGTGGCTAAATGGGCGATATATGGGTGTTACACCTCATTTCAGCGTTAAAATGGGCGTTAAGTGGGTGGTATGCATGCAAAGATAATGGAAAATCTACCCCATGCCCCCTAGTTTTAGTTTCCCCTATGTGGAAATATCCTCTCTGCATCCACCTTGTCGACACCCCTCAATATCTTATGTGTTTCAATAAGATCACCTCTCATTCTTCTGAACTCCAATGTGTATAGGCACAACCTACTCAACCTATTCTCTTAAGTCAACCCCATCACCTCCGGAATCAAGCGAGTGAACCTTCTCTGAATAGTCTCCAATGTAAGTATATGCTTCCTTAAATACGGAGACCAAAACTGTACGCAGTACTCCAGGTGTGGCGTCACCAATATCCTATACAGTTGGAGCCGGACTTCTCTGCTTTTATACTCTATCCCCCTTGCAATAAAGGCCAACATTCCATTTGCCTTCCTGATTACTTGCTGTACCTGCATACTAAACTTTTGTGTTTCATGCACAAGGACCCCCAAGTTCCTCTGTACTGCAGCACTTTGCAATTTTTCTCCATTTAAATTATAATTTGCTTTTCTATTTTTTCTGCCAAAGTGGATAACCTCACATTTTCCCATATTATAGTTCATCTGCCAAATTTTTGCCCACTCACTTAGCCTGTCTATATCCCTTTGCAGATTTTTTGTGTCTTCACAATTTGCTTTCCCACCCATCTTTGTATCATCAGCAAACTTGGCTACATTACACTTGGTCCCTTCATCCAAGTCATTAATATAGATTGTAAATAGTTGAGGCCCCAGCATTGATCCCTGCGGCACCCCACTAGTTACTGTTTGCCAACCGGAAAATGACCCTTTTATCCCAACTCTCTGTTCTCTGTTAGTTAGCCAATCCTCTATCCAGGCTAATATTACCCCTAACCCTGTGAGCTTTTATCTTGTGCAGTAACCTCTTATGTGGCATCTTATCAAATGCCTTCTGGAAATCCAAATACACCACATCCATTGGTTCTCTCTTATGCGCCCTGATCGATTCATCCTCAAAGAACTGCAGCAAATTTGTCAAACATGATTCTCTTTCATAAATCCATGCTGACTCTGCTTGATTGAATTATGTTTTTCCAAATGTCCCACAACTGCTTCGTTAACAGTGGACTCCAGCATTTTCCCAATGACAGATATTAGGCCAGCTGATCTTAGTTTCCTGCTTTTTGTCTGCCTCATTTTTTAAATAGGGTGTTACATTTGCAGTTTTCCAATCCATTGGCACCACACAAGAATCCAGGGAATTTTGGTAGATTACAACCAATGCATCCACTATCTCTGCAACCACTTCTTTTAAGACCCTAGGATGTAAGCCATCAGGTCCAGGGGACTTGTCCGCCTTTAGTCCCATTAGTTTACCGGGTACTACTTCTTTAGTGATAGTGATTGTATTAAGTTCCTCTCTCCCGATAGCCCCGATTATCCACTATTGGGATGTTTTTAGTGTCTTCTACTGTGAAGACCAATACAAAATATTTGTTCAACTGCTCTGCCATTTCCCTGTTCTCCATTATTAATTCCCCAGTCTCATCCTCTTAGGGACCAACATTTACTTTAGCCACTCTTTTCCTTTTTATGTACCTGTTGAAACTCTTACCATCTAGATGCTTCTTTGGCAGAATCCTGTTCTGTGGTGCTGGTGTACTTTGACCAAGTTTGCCAGGAAATTCATTACTTCACAGCTGCAAAGCTTTGAACAACTGCTCCTTTAGTGTCTAAATCCAACTGTCATCTACCTGCAGTCCAAATTATTTGGTGAAGTAATTCAGAATTTTAGGGCTCAATTTTCTCCAGTTATCTGCGCCCCTTTTTGGTGCGCACCACTTTTTTTGGTGTAAATTAAAATATCCAAGTTTCCCCAAAGCTTCTGTGCCAGCGTAACTCAGTTAGATACGATTTTTTTAGGTTAGGGTTTTTTTGCGTCAGATGGGGCATGACCTGATGTCTGCGCCAGTTTTTCACATTGAAGCAAGTTTGGCCAACTTACATTTTTCCTCGGACTGCGTATATGACCACTCCCAAAAAACCTTCTGGGTACTTAAAAAAAACCAGCGCACATGAAAAACTTGGAGCAGAAAGACACCATTGTTTTTATGTGAAGTTTTGGGGTCAAGAAGACAAAGAATATACATCATGAAGCTTAATTTTTTCAAAGTCATAAAGGAGAGAATGAAAGTCCAATGCAATTCTTTAATTGTTGATTTTGTTCAAAGTACCATGCCACCATCGAACGTCTCTTCACCCAGCTCGAGGTTCGGAGTGTCGGCCGGCAGAATTGCTCCCTCGCCCGGACACAGGAGCTCGGGGCTTGGCTTCATAAGAAGCTCAGAGGGTTGAGGTGGTTGGGGGTGGGGTGGAAGTCGAACTGAAGGGATAAGAACCCTTATCCATATAGGAGCTTCAAAAGAAGCCCGGGGGGGTGGGGGTGAGGTGGAAGCCGTACTAATGGGATGAGAACTCTTATACATGCAACAGCTTCAGAAGAAGCCTGGGGGGTGGGGAACAGGGAGTTGGTGGACACCGAGCCCCTATGTTCAGGCGAGGGAGCAATTCTGCCGGCCGAACCTTGAGCCCAGTGAGGAAACGTTCATTCGGTGGTGGGAGGAACTAAGAAAAAAATTAAAAATTAAAGAATTGCATTAGACTTCATTGCCCCAAATGTCTTCATTCAATGCCTAGCTTCCTGCTCTAAGCAAGCCTATTGCGCATGCACAGACCAGGGTGTGGTCCATACTAGGGTGTTGAATCTCCCTGTTATCAGCCACTGGGAAAGTCGTTGCTAGAGTCCACCTCAACTGTCATCTCCCTGTGGCTTAGGAGCTCCTCCCAGAGTCACAATGCGGATTTCGTCACCTATGGGGCACAACGGACATGATTTTTGCAGCGCGACAGCTACAGGAAAAATTCAGGGAACAGCGCCAATCCTTATACATGGCCTCCTTTGACCTTACTAAGGCCTTTGACACTGTCAACCGCGAGGGTCTATGGAGCGTCCTCCTCTGTTTTGGATGCCCCCAAAAGTTCATCACCATCCTCCGCCTGCTCCACAATGACATGCAGGCCGTGATCCTTACCATTGGATCCATTACAGATCCAATCCACGTCCGGACCAGGATCAAACAGGGTTGCGTTATCGTTCCAACCCTCTTCTCAATCTTCCTCACTGCCATGCTCCACCACACAGTCAACAAGCTCCCTGCAGAACCAGTGGGAACCTTTCAACCTTCACCGTAATCCAGACCAGTTCCAAGACCATCCCAACCTCTGTCGTTGAGCTACAGTACACTGACGATGCCTGCATCTGCGCACATACCGAAGCTGAACTCCAGGACATAGTCGACGTATTTACTGAGGCATACGAAAGCATGGGCCTTGTGCTAAACATCCGTAAGACAAATGTCTTCCACCAGCCTGTCCTTGCTGCACAGCACTACTCCCCAGTCATCAAGATCCACAGCGTGGCCCTGGACAACGTGAACAATTTTCCATACCTCGGGAGCCTCTTATCAACAAGAGCAGACATTGATGACAAGATTCAACACTGCCTCCAGTGTGCCAGTGCAGCCTTCAGCTGCCTGAGGAAAAGAGTGTTTGAAGACCAGGCCCTCAAAACTGCCACCAAGCTCATGGTCTACTGGGCTGTAGTAATACCCGCCCTCCTGTATGGCTCAGAGACATGGACCATGTACAGTGGACACCTCAAGTCGCTGGAGAAATACCACCAGCGATATCTCCACAAGATCCTACAAATCCCCTGTTAGTATCCTTGACATCGCCAGCATCGGCAGCATTGAAGCACTGACCACATTTGATCAGCTCCGCTGGGCGGGCTACATTGTTCGTATGCCAGACACGAGACTCCCAAAGCAAGTGATCTACTCGGAACTTGTCCACGGCAAACGAGCCAAAGTCGGGCAGTGGAAATATTACAAGGACACCCTCAAAGCCCCTTGATAAAGTGCAACATCCCCACTGACACCTGGGAGTCCCTGACCAAAGACTAAGTAGTGGAAGTGCATCCGGGAGGGTGCTGAACACCTTGAGTCTCATTGCCGAGAGCGTGCAGAAATCAAGCGCAGGCAGTGGAAAGAGCGTGCGGCAAACCAGTCCCACCCACCCCTTCCCTCAACGACTATCTGTCCCACCTGTGACAGAGACTGTGGTTCTCGTATTGGACAGTTCAGCCACCTAAGGACTCATTTTAAGAGTGGAAGCAAGTTCTTCCTCAACTCCAAGGGACTGCCTATGATGTTGACCTTGGGGAGAGAGAGAGAGGAAAGAAGGTTTAAGTCCTTTGACCTACTGTTTTGAGCTTTTTGCAAAGCTACAATTTAATCATGGGGGCACTACTGACAAAGCCATACCTCGTGCAAACCTTCTGCACGATGGTGTTGCGGAGGAGACGATTGATTAGACATCATCACGTGAGGAACCTCAGAGCACATATGGGAAGGAGGCCTTACTCACATCGAGTATATCAAGACAGGCATTCATACCTGCACCTGAGTGATGCAGACTGTGTAAGAAGGTTGCGTTTCCACAAAGAAGTTGTAACTGAGATCTGTTAGTTAGTAAAAGCAGACCTGCAACCTAGAAGTGTCAGGAGGACTGCTTTGTCAGTTGAAGTAAAGGTTGCAGCTGCACTTTCATTTTATGCATTTGGATCATTCCTTGCCACAATTGGGAATGTGTGCGCAACATGCGACACCTATCTGCATTCGGCAGGTGACTGCTGCACTATATGCCCGGAGGAATGACTACATAAAGTTCCCCATGACCGCCCAGGCACTGCGTGAAAGGGCTGTGGGCTTCTCCAGGATTACTGGCTTCCCAAAGGTACAGGGCTGCATTGATTGTACCTACATCGCCTTGCGAGCACCTTTGGAGGATTCCGAGATATACATGAACAGAAAAGGCTTACATTCCGTGAATGTGTAGCTCGTCTGTGATGACATGCATCACATCATGTCAATTGATGCGAGATACCCTGGGAGCACCCATGATGCGTTCATCCTACGCGAGAGCGCTGTATCTGTCATGTTTCAGCAGCAGCCAGAAGGGCAGAGCTGGCTTCTGGGAGACAAAGGGTACGGCCTCGCCACCTGGCTCATGACGCCCCTACACATAACCCGGATGGAAGCTGACCGGGAATACAACATGTCGCACATTGTGATGTGCAGCATAATAGAGAAGACATCTTGAAGAAGCTTTTCCGATGCCTGGACCATTCCAGAGGCCACTTGCAATACTCCACTGAGATTGTCGGTCAATTCACTGTTGTGTGCTGCATGCTGCATAACTTAGCCATCATGAGGCAGCAGCAGCTGGTAGTAGAAGACCCACCTGAGGTGCGAGTGGCTGATGGTGAGGAGGAACATGCAGATGAAGAGGAGGAGGAGGGGGAGGAAGCCATGCAACTACCTGAATCCGGTGCACAACGGCGGAGGAGAGCAGGCCATCGTGCCCCTTTACCGATTGCTCGAGCCTTGTGCCAGCAGCTCAAACGTGAACACTTTGCTGCCTGAAGGCTCAGTGGCAACTATTCCAAATGGACCATATTTACTGTTTGGACCTGTTCTGTAATGTTGTGTTGTGTTAATGGAACAAATAATGGAAATGATTCTTCTTTAGTTCAAAAAGTTGTGTTAATGATGGAACAAACAATGGAAATGCTTCAGTTATAATTTAAAATATATTTTATTCATAAATTTAACAAACACTTGTTTGTACTTCACTTAACTTTAAGAAAACTATTCTTGTATCAAACTTTAAAGTTTTCAGTTATGATCACTTACAAACTTTTAAACTTGGAAATTTACATCACTTACAAAAAACTTTTAACGTGAGTACAGTTACAACAGTAACAACAATAATAACAGCAACATCAACAGCAGCAAAGAAAGGCTGCACCCATCTCTCCTCCACCTTATTCTAAGACTGCCCGCTACACTTGATCTTGGTAACTTCACCCCACCCGCAGGTGGTGGCACAGCGTTTCTTGGGTTGGTACCAAGCTTATTCTTTCGAGCATCTCGGGTAATGCGCATTTCTTGATGGGGGCATGGGTAGGCGGTAATGTGGAATTCTCGGCTTGGGCCTCTTCAGAGTCTGGTCTGGGGTTTGGAGTGGGAGTGGCAGTTGATTCTGTCAATAGTCATGGGGTCTGGGCATGTTCCCTAATTGCAGCAGCTAACTCTGACATTCCCTCCCTCATGTGCACTGACAGTGTCTCAACTGCCTGCAATATTCCCTCCCTCATGTGCACCAACAGTGTATCAACTGCCTGCGATATTCCCTCCCTCATGTGCCCGAACAGTGATCCCATTTCTCGTGAGAATGTTGTTACTTCTCCCGACAGTCCCGATACCTCATCACCCACCCCGCTGGTGGTGTCCAGGAGTGATCACGTAAGGTCAATTCTCTCCGTACTCATTGCCATCATCTGAACCACATCTGTTAGATCCTGCACCTCAGGAGAGTGCTGTCGAGTTCTCCTTCCCCTCCTCACCCTGGGTGTGGTTCGCTGCATTCCACTAGGACCCGCAGCCTCAGACGGTGGGGCCCTGGGTGAGCCTTGCTGCACCCTACTGGAACCCCCAGCCTCAGACAGTGCGAAACCATGGAATGTCCCAGCAACAGTCGTACCACTCAGGAACGGGGCTGGCACCTCAATGGGTGGTACCTGCACCTCTTCCAGAGTGAGGACAAGAGTGGGGGCTTAATCCTCCCCCCTCCCCCTCGCCCCCATGCTCTTGGTCTAGAAGGTGGGATTGGAAGATGTTCTCCTCTTCAGGCTCGTACGCATCTGAATTTTCTTCTGCATCGGCTTTAGCCTCGTCACGGTTGGCCTCAAGTTCTGCAAAATATAACAGAACAGACAAATGGTTAGCAGCAGAGGAGGGGGCAGGATGGCATGAGTAGGCTCACACAACGCAGGCAGCAGGCTCATTTGAAGGACCACGATGAATGATGGCACATTGCATCAATCGAAATGTAGCTGACAGAGACATCCCCTTGAACTGAAGCATGGCTAGCCCGCGCAGCATTTGATTTTTAACAAAGCCAGAATGTGGAATTTGCCGGACTTATCCTCTCCCTCGAGTGTGGGCCCAGCTTGTGCAGTGGTGATTGCTTTTCTCCAGGCAGGACCCATCAAAGCAGCAACCCTGTCTTCCAAGTGTGTCAGTGGGTGCAGATTTGCCGGGCTTCCTCCTGTTCGAGTTCTTTCCCTTGTGTGCCACCTTCCTCTGCAAAGATGAAAATATAACTTTTTAGAGAGGGTGTCTTTTTGCTGGGTGGAACATACAGATGGTCACATTTACAATTGCAATTACAGTGAATAAATGAAAATATTGCTTACACTAACTATTTGATTAAGGTCCTGCCACTTCTTTTTGCACTGGCCTCCAGACCTCGAGGTGGTCACCATTGCACAGTAATCTTCTGCAAGTTGGTTCCAGCGTTTCTTCATTTCTTTTGGTGAAACATTTATGTGACCTCTGCTGGTGTCCAGCTCATGCCATTTGGCCTCAATTACAGTAACTAGTGCCTCCATTTCGTCCTGTGAGAAATTCTTGGTCCTTGAGCTGCATTGCATATTGCAGCTCCGATTTTTCCACTGAGAATTAAAGTTCTCACACGCAACTGGCTCTTTAACAATGGCCGAATGCAGACCGGGAGCTGTACTGAGCATGTGCGCCCATCGCAGTCACGTAAAAAACGCCATTTTTTGGGGGGGCGCATGCGCAGAAGGGGGGGGGGGGCATCATTTTTTCGGCGCAGACATTAGGTTCCACCCCACGAAGCTAAAGGACAGGCTGCACGTCGCCAATTAAAAAAATTAGAACGGGGAAACTTGCAAGTTATATTTTTGGAGTAGTTGGCGCCAAAAAAATGGGTGTAACTCTTGTAATACGCCAAAAAACGGCATTGGGGAAAATTGAGCCCTTAGTTTTTAACCCACCTCATTGGCCACTGGTGTAACTTTTACTTTTGTAAACTAAGAGAGCAGTGTTTTATACATAAGCCACCATCGCCGAGTGCATGCAGAAAACAAGCGCAGGCAGCGGAAAAAACGTGCGGCAAACCTGTCCCACCCTCACCCACTGTCTGTCCCATCTGTGGCAGGGACTGTGGCTCTTGTATTGGACTGTTCAGTCACCTATGGACTCATTCTAAGAGTGGAAGCAAGTCTTCCTCAATTCCGAGGGACTGCCTATGATGATGATGGGATGATACATAAGCATTATTTCTTCTTCCACACCCAGATGAAGTGATTTATCGTGCTTCCTCTTAAAAATGTATGTCTCCAAACAGGTGCATGCTTTATGTTATGATGCAATTGAGTTCTGCAATGGTATTTGTTGCTGAGAAGTGTTGATTGTTGCTCCTGAGATTGTGACATATCTGCAACAAGAAGAAAATGACATGGTAAGTACATGCGCATAGTTAGGCATGTTACTGGTGTGCAGACTGTACATAGCACAATTCATGGGGCACCACAGTCATCCCTTTATGCTTGATGAAACACATTTACTGAGATGAGGTAGGCGATTAGAATTTACAATCTCTTCCATCCTGCATATCACCAACACCGTATATGACCTCCCAGCTAATGACCTGCGTCATCAGCATCATCATCATAGGCAGTCCCTCGGAATCGAGGAAGATTTGCTTCCACTCCTAAAGTGAGTTCTTTGGTGGCTGAACAGTCCAATACGAGAACCACAGACTCTGTCACAGGTGGGACAGATAGTCGTTGAGGGAAAGGGCGGATGGGATTGGTTTGCCGCATACTCTTTCCATTCCCTGCGCTTGATTTCTGCATGCTCTTGGCATTGAGACTCAAGGTGCTCAGCGCCCTCTCGGATGCACTTCCTCCACTTAGGCCAGTCTTGGGCCAGGGACTCCCAGGTGTCAGTGAGGATGTCGCACTTTATCAGGGAGGCTTTGAGGGTGTCCTTGTAGAGTTTCCGCTGCCCACCTTTGGCTCATTTGCCGTGAAGGAGCTCCAAGTAGAGCATTTGCTTTGGGAGTCTTGTGTCTGACATGCAGACTATGTGGCCTGCCCAGCAGAGCTGATCGAGTGTGGTCAGTACTTCAAGGCTGGGGATGTTAGCCTGAATGAAGACGCTGATGTTGGTGCGCCTGTCCTCCCAGGGTATTTGTAGGATCTTGTGGAGACATCGTTGGTGATATTTCTCCAGCAACTTGAGGTGTCTACTGTACATAGTCCGTGTCTCTGAGCCATACAGGAGGGCAGGTATTACTACAGGTGGCAGTTTTGAGGGCCTGGTCTTCAAACACTCTTTTCCTCAGATGGCCGAAGGCTGCACTGGCGCACTGGAGGTGGTGTTACATCCCGTCGTCGGTATCTGCTCTTGTTGATAGGAGGCTCCCGAGATATAGGAAGTGGTCCACGGTATCCAGGGCTGCGCTGTGAATCTTGATTACTGGAAGATAGTGCTGTGTGGTGAGGACAGGCTGGTGGAGGACCTTTGTCTTACGGATGTTTAGCGTAAGGCCCATGCTTTCGTACGTCTCAGTAAATACGTCGACTATGTCCTGGAGTGCAGTCTCTGTATGTGCGCAGACGCAGGCGTCATCCGCGAATTGTAGTTCATCGACAGAGGTTGGGGTGGTCTTGGATCTGGCCTGGAGATGGCGCAGGTTGAACAGGTTCCCAATGGTTCTATAGTTTAGTTCCACTGTGAGGTGGAGCATGGCGACGAGAAAGATTGAGAAGAGGGTTAGGGCGATGACGCAGCCCTGTTTGACCCCGGTCCGGACATGGATTGGGTCTGTGATGGATCCGTTGGTAAGGATCACGGCCTGCATGTCATCGTGGAGCAGGCGGAGGATGGTGCTGAACGTTTGGGTACATCCGAAACGGAGGAGGACGCTCCATAGACTCTCACGGTTGACAGTGTTCAAGGCCTTAGTAAGGTTGAAGAAGGCCATGTATAAGGGCTGCCGCTGTTCCCTGCATTTTTCCTGTAGCTATCGTGCTGCAAAAATCATGTCCGTTGTGCCCTGTAGGGGGCGAAATCCACACTGTGACTCCAGGAGGAGTTCCTTGGCCACGGGAATAAGACGGTTGAGGAAGACTCTAGCGACGACTTTCCCATATGGCCTCCTCGAAGGGAGCGAGAAGCTTCAATTGCTGTGCCTCACCGCCAATTTCGACTTGGTGCTTTCTGTCAAAAGCAGACCTTTTCAATTAAAACAAACTTTTTTTCTGCAAGAAAAAGAATAATATGTATCCTATCAGCAGATATATTGTTCTGTTTGTCAGGCAGCAGCACATTTTTATGTCTTGATGCATAACTTACTGAATGTAAAGTACTGACGCACAAAATAATTACACAATCATGTGTATTAGATCTAACACACAGAGAAATTTCACTGCCTTGTTTTTACCCAGTGAGTTTCACATACTAGTTGTACTATTGGTTTCAGAAACCCCAAATATGGATATTTGATGACTGATGGTCTGTTAGTCAATGTAAGGAAACTTTCACAAAGAAATATGATGAAGGTGGCACATCTTTTATTCGACTAATTGGTACAGGGCTGGCCTGAATAAGCTTCTAACTTAAACATATTCAGACACAAGCTTTGCAGTGCAGATGTTCCCTACTTAGGTGTAAAATGTCATTAGTGTTGGAAAAATCATGTGAATTGTCTTTCAGTGAATCAGTTGGTAAATGCTCTGCATGGTCTGGCATTTAGGTTGGTAGATGAGAAAAGGTCAGGTTCCTTTCTTGTCTCTCCTGAATCTCCATTTGACTTTGGGAGAAAAAAGTCAGTCAGTGTTCCTGCCCTTGATCATGAGTAAGTGACACCTGCGCGAAGTGTGTGTGTATAAATACAGGTGATGATGGGGGCAAGCTCAACTATTATAATCTCTACAATTGGGGACCACATATACAGAATAACTACTTGGGCAGGGAACTGGAGACGCTAATCATGGAATTCTATTCCATCGTGAGTTACTGACCTGAGGAGAAAGGTAGAGAACAAAAATTGGATAGAAGAAAAATATGAATCCTAAGTGAATACCTTGAAAAACAAAACCACTTCCCTGGGTTTGTGACTTAGTACTTTCATAACATTTTAGTATCACTTATTCTCTGCCTTTACTGCTGATTTTATTGTATAATCAATTAGATTCTTAAAAAGGTTTGGAATGATTTGTCAGATAATTGCTGTGGAAAAAAATCAGAGTAGGCGAAAGCTGGAACGATGTTACTGTTCACACTTATAGCAATATACGATTTATAAAGGGCTCTATCAAAGGGGGTTTCAGACAAACAGCCTATTCGGCTTCTATCTGAGTCATCAAAATTGATTAGCAGTGTTTTGAATCCATTCCACCTTTAGAAGAACTCCCAAAGAAATTGCGTCTCAGGTTCTATTAGATTCTAAAGTGAAAGGAATATCCTAAAATAGTTCAAAGGAGTCCAATAGATATTAACAGGTGGGGTTTGTCATTGAAGCCTGTAGGAATGCCACAGAAACTTTGAACATGAATCCTGGGATAGATCAATGTACAGAAAATATGCTTTATCATCTTTGAGACTAATGTTAGTAACTCCTAATTCTCCCCAAATAATATCTTACTAAATGTGTGCTATTGTTCAGCAGGGTTTGAGGCTTCCCAGAACCTGGAGAATAATATTTAATTCAGATACACTTATTTAAAAAAAAATCATGCAATGTGAATTTGTTGTGGACACTATATTTTCACTGCCTCTGGGCAATTTCATGCAAACTTGTACAGCAAAATTTCATGCAATGTGAATATAGCTTGCCATATATATTACAAATTTGAAACAGATACTGCCCTCAAAACTGAATGCAAATTACTACAGATTCTGGAAATTTGAATGAGAAACAAAAAATGGTAGAAACACTCAGCAGGTCAGGCTGCATCTGTGGAGAGAGAAACACAGGGTTAACATTTCAGATCAATGACCTTTCGTCAGAACATCGACTTGAAATGTTAACCCTACGCTTCTCGCTCCACAGATACTGTTGTACTCACAAAACTATTGCTCTATGAAGACTTTCAGTTCCCAGCTAGGATTCAGGCCAAATACTACTTATGTGCCTGGGCTGATACTTTAATTTTTGCAAGTAACTGCAGCAATATAGTAATGAAGCATACTCTGCTAACCTGTGACTGTAGTAGTGATGGAATATTTATACAGTATATGGACCCGGCTGTACTCTGAGTGTATACATAGAGAATCATAGAAATCTACAGCACGGAAGGAGGCCATTTCGGCTGATCGTGTTCGCGCCTAGTTGAGTCAATGGCTTGTATAAATGTATTATCAAACTGGTCCGTAGCATTTGAATGAAAGACTTTTCTTGCCAATATATTGATGTTTATGCAAGATTAAAGTTTTAGCATTGGCACTTGTTTCAGTAGCGGTGTAATGCTGTCCGGCCCACCCAGTGTCCGCTGCTGATTACTCAGGGCACTATAGGCTGCAGTATCATGTTTAATGGGGCAACTTTCATTCTGGAATTTACTTTTCATGCAAATTTTCTTCCCTCACCATTCATAAAGACAAGGGGGAAAAATTTGTGGCCGCCATGAGATTTGCCATTGTCATCAACAACTCGGGTTATCATCATCATCATCATCATAGGCAGTCCCTCGAAACAAGGATGACTTGCTTCCACGCCAAAAAGGGATGCGTTCACAGATGTTTCAATGAAGGACCTAATATTCCAGATCCTGAACTACATCCTGAAGGGTGGAAGATGCCTGTGCGTGGATTTTTTAACATGTGGTGGCCGTTGCACACCAGCCACCACACGGGCTTGACAGAGCTTGGTCTTGGTTCAGTGGCAAGGATTAACCAAGACGACTGGAGACTTGCTCTGCTGCACGGACCTAGTGCGCACATATGTGGGCTGACCTATGCTGCTCCTGGGCCCCTGGCCCCGAACTCACGCCTCTCCTGGGCCCCGATCACATCCCTCCACAGACTCTTGCAGCTCCTGCTGTATCTGCCCACGCTCCAGTCACCGACCTGGATCTTGATGATGTCACTCTTCGCTGCGGTCGCCCTCCTGCACCAGCTCGCGCTGCTGCCCTGAAGTGGCATGTCTCCGCTGCTCCCGAGGCCTCCACACCTCCGCTCCTTTTATGGACCCGACCTGCCGCTGGTGTTCTCACGCAGGTCGGGGCCTCCTTATGGGGAACAAGAAAATGGCAGACATGTTAAACAAATATTTTGTATCTGTCTTCACAGTAGAAGATGCAAAAAGCCGACCTAAAATGGTGGGGAACCAAGGGTCTCATGAAGGTGAGGAACTTAATGAAATTCATATAAGTAGAGAAAAAGTACTGGAGAAACTAATGGGATTAAAAGCCTGGACCCGACAGCTTACACCCTAAGGTACTAAAAGAGACGGATGCAAAAATAGTGGATAAATTGGTTTTGATCCTTCAAAACTCCCTAGATTCTAGAATGGTCCCAGCGGATTGGAAGGTAGCAAATGTAACACCACTATTCAAGAAAGGAGAGAGAAAACAGGGAACTACAGGCCAGTTACCCTGACATCAATCGTTGGGAAAATGCTGGAATCCCTTGTTAAGGAAGTGGTATCAGGGCACTTAGAAAATCATAACATGATTAGGCAGAGTCAACCTGGTTTTATGAAAGGGAAATCGTGTTTGAGAAATTTATTAGAGTTTTTTGAGGATGTAACTAGCAGGGTAGATAAGGGGGAACCAGTGGATGTAGATATTTGGATTTCCAAAAGGCATTCGATAAGATGC
Source organism: Pristiophorus japonicus (assembly GCF_044704955.1). Taxonomy (NCBI): domain Eukaryota; kingdom Metazoa; phylum Chordata; class Chondrichthyes; family Pristiophoridae; genus Pristiophorus; species Pristiophorus japonicus. Next base: position 233,479,184 of record NC_091978.1, read on the forward strand.
CACGTAAAAGATTATTACAAAAGATAAGGGCTTATTGGATTGGAAGTAATGTATTAGCATTGATAGAGGATTGGCTAATGGACAGAAAACAGAGATTAGGCATAAATGAGTCTTTTTCAGGTTGGCAGGCTGTAACTAGTGAGGTTTTGCAAGGATCAGTGCTGGGGCCTCAGCTATTTACAAGCTATATTATCATCAGATCAGATCATAGGCAGTCCCTCGGAATCGAGGAAGACTTGCTTCCACTCTTAAAATGAGTCCTTAGGTCCCTGTCACAGGTGGGACAGATAGTCGTTGAGGGAAGGGGTGGGTGGGACAGGTTTGCCGCACGCTCTTTCCGTTGCCTGCGCTTGATTTCTGCATGCTCTCAGCGATGAGACTCGAGATGCTCAGTGCATTCCCGGATGCACTTCCTCCACTTAAGCCGGTCTTTTGCCAGGGACTGCCAGGTGTCAGTGGGGATGTTGCACTTTTTCAGGGAGACTTTGAGGGGGTCCCTGTATCATTTCCTCTGACCACCTTTGGCTTCTTTGCCGTGAAGGAGTTCCAAGTAGAGCACTTGCTTTGGGAATCTCGTGTCTGGCATGCAAACGATATCGCCTGCCCAGTGGAGCTGATCAAGTGTGGTCAGTGCTTCAATGCTGGCGATGTTGGCCTGGTCAAGGATGCTAATGTTGGTGCGTCTGTCCTCCCAGGGGATTTGTAGGATCTTGCATCGTTGGTGGTATTTCACCAGTGACTTGAGGTGTCTACTGTACATGGTCCATGTCTCTGAGCCATACAGGAGGGCAGATATTACTACAGCCCTGTAGACCATGAGCTTAGTGGCAGTTTTGAGGGATTGGTCTTTGGACACTCTTTTCCTCAGGCGGCACTGGAAGTGGTGTTGAATCTCGCCGTCAATGTCTGCTCCTGTTGACAAGAGGCTCCCGAGATATGGGAAATGGTCCACCTTGTCTAGGGCCGCGCCATGGATCTTGATGATTGGAGGGCAGTGCTGTGCGGTAAGGACAGGCTGGTGGAGGACCTTTGTCTTACAGATGTTTAGCTTGAGGCCCATGATTTCATATGCCTCAGTAAATACGTCGACTATGTCCTGGAGTTCAGCCTCTGTATGTGTGCAGATGCAGGCGTCATCAGCGTACTGTAGCTCGACAACAGAGGCCGGCGTGGTCATGGACCTGGCCTGGAGACGACGAAGGTTCGACAGGTTCCCACTGGTTCTGTAGTTTAATTCGACTCCAGCCGGGAGCTTGTGACTGTGAGGTGGAGCATGGCAGCGAGGATGACTGGGCCTCCTGTGGCGACGACCTGGACCGCTTACCACCTTCGGCGGCCTCCTCCTCGGCATCGACTCACCTACCTCACCCGATCCTTGATCCACGAAGGCGCCCAGCGAGCAGGTGAGCCTCCGACCAGGCGACTGGGCCTCCAGCCCTCCAGCGGCATTTGGGCCTTCACCCCTCCAGCGGTGTTCTGGCCTTCACCCCTCCAGCAGCGGGCCTTCATCCCTCCAACGGTGGGACTTCACCCTTCTAACTGCAATCGGGCCTCCAGCCCTCCAGTGACGGGCCTTCACCCCTCCAACGGTGATCGAACCTCTCCTCCAATCTAATGACCGAGATGAAGGGTTAATGTCCACTGAGAATGAACAAAGTGCTATCGGAGAAAAAATTGTGCTGAGACAAAAATTTTTTAGCCCAGCATTAACTTACTAATACCCTTCTGGTGACGTTAGTGCAGGCCTGGAAGTTAAAGTTCCGGTTCTGAGTCGGCCCCTGGAAGCGAGGCTATGGAGTTTGCAAGGGATTGTGGGTAATTAAAAGGGCAATGAATTGAAACATGTTGTCGACCCCCCAAATCCATGCCCATCTTTCCCGCAACTCCATATTTGAATTCCTCTAATCAGGTTTCCGCCCCTGCCACAATACCGAAATGGCTCTCATCAAAGTCACACACTGTTAAGTCCTGACTCTAATGTATTGACTTACACGAGACACATGCTGAAGTCAAGGTCACTCAGGACCTGCACCTTTAATTCCAGCTCTCCAGTGCTGCACTTGCCTGAGACCTCCCTTTATATACTCAGTGGGACAGGTATGGAGTGTCTCCTGCAAGTGCACCCCTGGTGGTAAGGTATGCTTATTGTTACAGGTCATATCCAGTTACAGTCATGTATAGCATGGTAAGATACAGTAATGTGAGATACATCACACAAATGACATCCTTTGTGACTGTGACACGGATAAACTATCCTTCCTCATCCTTCTTGACTTGTCCAGAGCCTTTGACATGGTTGATCACTCCATCCTTCTACAACGCCTCTCCACTGTCGTCCATCTGAGTGGGTCTGCACTCGCCTGGTTCCATTCTTATCTATCTAATCGTAGCCAGAGAGTCACCTGCAACTGCTTTTCTTTCCGCTCCTGCATTGTTACCTATCGTTGGCCCCCTCCTATTTCTCATTTACATGCTGTCTCTTGTATGCTGATGACACCCAGCTCTACCTCGCCACCACTTCTCTCAACCCTTCCACGGTCAGACTGCTTGTCCAGTTCTGGATGAGCAGAAATTTTCTCCAATTAAATATTGGGAAGACCAAAGCCATTGTTTTTGGTCCCGCCACAAATTCCATTCCCTAGCCACTGACTCCATCCCTCTCCCTAAAATCTGTCTGAGGCTGAACCACACTTTTCGCAACCTTGGTGTCATATTTGATCCTGCAATGAGCTTCCGACCATATATCCGTGACATAACTAAGACCGTCTATTTCCACCTCTGTAACATTGCCCGTCTCTGCCCTTGCCTCAGCTCATCCACTGCTGAAACCCTCATCCATGCCTTTGTTACCTCTAGACTTGACTATTCCAGCACACTCCTGGCTGGCCTCTCACATTCCAACCTACGTAAATTTGAGGTGATCCATGTCCTAACTCGCACCAAGTCCTGTTCACCCATCACCCCTGTGCTCGCTGACCTACATTGGCTCCCGGTTTTAAAATCCCTCCATGGCTTCGCCCCTCCCTATCTCTGTAATCTCCTACAGCCCCACAACCCCCCGAGATATCTGCACTCCTCTAATTCTGCCCTCTTGAGCATCCCTGATTAAAAATGGGAAAAGTGCTTCAGCACTAACACAAATGGCTCAACAAGCTAGGGAAGGGGCACCCAGGGTCTCGCATGCAGCACTTCAGCTGTGCGCATGGGGTCAATACTGCAAGAGAGGTCCTCTACCAAATGGGGCCCCAGAAAGAACGACATGGGACCATATCACTGAGGCTGTCACTGCCAGCAGTATCGCCCCCCCACCAACTTGCTCCAGTGCACAAAAAGCTTCATAACCTCAGACAAGTGGTCAAGGTCAGTGAATGCATCTTTAAAAGCCATCTCTTACCAACTGCAGCACTAGCCTCACACATTGCTCAATGCACGACTCCCCCCAATCACTCACCTATCAACAATCTATACCAATATTGAGGCATGCCTCCCATTCCTAGCCTCACCTCACCCCTTTGGAGGAGACAGGTCAGGCCATTCTTGGCAGAGGCATGACTGAACCCTTGGCCAGCAGCAGGGCAGAAAGGATACAAGATGCTGGTATCCTCATACATTATTCTGGCATGCACCTCTTGCTTTCCTGCCTCCCCCTCACAACTTCACCCTTGTGTCTTCCTTATTTCACACACCCAAGAAGTGCAGCCTGCCCAGCCAGTGGTTGGCCAAGAAGAGGGAGAGAAAAGTGAAGAAGAAGAAGAAACAGTCCCAGCCACCAGCTCCTCAAGGTTGACCAGCAAGATCATTTGCAGTGTCCCCCACTGAAAGTCTGCAGCCTTCCACCAGCCATGCTGCAGCCACTGGAGTAGCACTGCGTGACATCAGTAGGATAGGCAAAGGCACATGCAAGGCAGTCACAAAGAGAATGCATAAGGGTGATGAATTGATTTCTTGATGGATAGATGTATAAAGTTGGATTGGAAAGTTTGATTTGTGGTGGCTTTTATTTCAGCATTGTGGCCAAGAAGACATGGTCAGTAACAGAGGGAAGGTAAGGTGTGGGCCAAATGTTGAAAGGGGAATTGGGGTTGTGGTCTCTGGTACCACAGGCGGATGATTCCATCCCAGATATCCCGGCTAGAAAGGGGCTGTCTGGTTTGCATTCTTCTTTCTGCTTCTTCCTCTTCTGCTTCATCCTCTCCTGTTTTCTCCTCTTCGGCTTCTTCCGCTTCTGCATCTTCCTCTTCCTCTTCCGTTCCAGCAATATACCTGTAGGGTTTGTAATGTCAGTGGACACTTGGCCATGATGTGCAAAAAGGCAGTAGCGAGGCTAATCTGCGAGACAGAGGAACCAGACGAGGGGTCTGCAATGCAGGATGAGGCCTGGGGTAAAGCCATAGATGCTGAAGTTCAGCGGGTTCATGTGGCTGACGTCCACAGCTCATACACTAAAACGCCACCCATGATGATGAAAGTCTTACTGAATGGCATCCCGGTGCACATGGAGCTGGATACGGGAGCTAGCCAGTCACTCATGAGCGGCCAACAATTTGAGAGACTATGGCCACACAGAGCTAGCAGGCCGAAACTGGAATGCATTGAGACGCAGCTACGGATGTACACCAAAGAGATCATCCCAGCGCTGGGCAGTGCAAACTTGGTGATAACACATAATGGATTACAGAACTGGCTGCCACTCTGGATCGTTCCGGGAAATGGCCCTGCGCTTTTGGGGAGGAATTGGCTAGCTGAGATGAATTGGAAATGGGGGATGTGCACGCCATTTCATCTGTGGAGCGAAGTTCATGCTCACAGGTCCTGCAAAAATTTGGGTCACTGTTTCAATCTGGCGTTGGAACGTTCAAGGGCACTAAAGTAGTGATACGCATCACTCCGGATGCCAGACCAGTGCACCACAAAGCCAGAGCGGTGCCGTATGTGATGCATGAAAAAATTGAATGTGAACTGGACAGGCTGCTCAGAGAGGGCATAATTTCGCCCATTGAATTCAGCGACTGGGCAAATCCCATCGTCCCCGTCCTCAAAGAAGATGGCTCGGTCAGGATTTGTGGTGACTACAAAGCCACCATCAACCGAGTGTCGCTGCAAGACCAATACCCGCTTCCGAGAGTGGAGGACCTTTTTGCCACACTGACAGGTGGCAAGCTGTTCACAAAGTTGGACCTCACTTCGGCCTACATGACTCAGGAACTGGCTGAAGAATCCAAGCTTCTGACCACCATCACGATGCACAAGGGATTATTTGTCTACAACAGGTGTCCGTTTGGTATTCGTTCGGCAGCAGCCATCTTTCAGAGAAACATGGAAAGCTTGCTCAAATCCATTCCTGGAACGGTCGTATTCCAAGTCGACATTCTCATAACGGGTCGAGACACCGAAGAACACCTCCACAACCTGGAGGAGGTGCTACGCCGATTGGATCGGGTAGGCTTGCGGCTGAAATAGGCCAATTGTATGTTTTGGCCCCAGAGGTCGAGTTTTTGGGCAGGAGGGTTGCCGCAGACGGGATCCGGACCACTGAATCAAAAACACGTCGGAGTTGCGGTCATTCCTGGGACTTTTGAACTATTTTAGGAACTTTCTGCTGAACTTAAGCACATTGTTGGAGCTGTTACACATGCTCCTGCGTAAAGGTTGTGAATGGTTTTGGGGGGATTGTCAAGAATGGGTTTTCAATAAGGCGAAGAACCTGCTGTGTTCCAACAAACTGTTGACTTTGTATGACCCCTGTAAAAAACTGGTCTTAACATGCGATGCGTCATCCTACGGGATTGGGTATGTGTTACAGCAGGGTAATGATGACGGCCGACTCCAACCGGTGGCTTATGCCTCCAGGTCGCTCTCCCAGGCAGAGCGTGGATACGGCATGGTCGAGAAAGAAGCACTCGCGTGTGTACAGTGTGAAAAAGATGCACCAGTACCTTTTTGGTAGACAGTTCGAGCTAGAGACGGACCACAAGCTGTTAACATTCTTGTTGTCCGACAGCAAGGCTGTCAACACCAATGCATCAGCTCGCTTACAGCGCTGGGCCCTCACGCTGGCTGCGTATGACTACACCATATGGCACCAGCCAGGCACCGAAAATTGCGCTGATGCGCTCAGCAGACTCCCACTGGCCACCACCGAGGAGGCGTCGGAGCAGAGTGCCGAGATGGTCATGGCTGTTGAGGCTTTTGACACTGCGGGCTCTCCCATCACAGCCCGCCAGATCAAACTCTGGACCAACAGGGACCCCCTCCTATCCATGATAAAGAAATGTGTCCTGACTGGGGATTGGGCGCCCGCTCACAGGGCGTGCCCCGAGAAAGTCAGACCGTTTCAGAGACGGATGGATGAGCTCTCCATCCAAGCCGACTGCCTGCTATGGGGCAGCAGGGTAGTCATGCCCCAGAAAGGAAGGGAAGCGTTCATCAGGGAACTCCACAGCGAGCACCCTGGCATCGTGTTAATGAAGGCCATTGCCCGGTCACATGTATGGTGGCCGGGGATTGACTCAGACCTGGAACACTGGGTTCGCAGGTGCACGACGTGTGCCCAGCTGGGCAATGCTCCCAGGGAGGCCCCACTCAGCCCGTGGCCCTGGTCCACCAGACCATGGTCACGTATTCACGTAGACTATGCGGGCTCGTTCATGGGGAAAATGTTCCTGATCGTTGTCGATGCATACTCGAAGTGGATCGAGTGCTTCATATTGAACTCGTGCATGACATCCATCACCGTGGAGAGTCTGCGTACGGTTTTCACAATCCATGGCTTGCCGGACATCCTGATCAGCGACAATGGCCCGTGTTTCATCAGCCATGAATTCCAGGAGCTTATGTCGGGCAATGGTATCAAGCACGTCCGGATAGCGGCGTTCAAGCCGGCTTCCAATGGCCAGGCGGAGCGGGCGGTCCAAGTCATAAAACAGGGCATGCTATGCATCCAAGGACCCTCCCTTCAGTACCGCCTATCGCGTCTCCTGTTGGTCTACAGGTCCCGCCCGCACTCGCTCACGGGAGTCCCACCAGCGGAACTCCTCATGAAACGCACGCTCAAGACGCGGCTGTCCCTCATTCATCCAGCCCTGGCAGACATTGTTGAGTGTAAGCGCCAGTCCCAAACCGAGCTTCATGATCGAAATTCAATGGGGAGGTGTATAGAAATAGATGACCCGGTATTTGTTCTTAACCATGCTTTGGGACCCAAGTGGCTTGAGGGCACCGTAATTGACAAAGAAGGAAATAGAGTCATGGTGGTCAGACTGAACAATGGGCAGATATGCCGCAAACACTTGGACCAAGTAAAGAAAAGGTTCAGCATAGACACGGAGGAACCTGAAGAAGAGCATGAGATGGCGCCCACACCACTGCCAGCGGACGAGCAACAAAGACAGCCCTCAGCATGCACATTCCCTGCAGCCAGCCCGGACAGGCCAGAATCACCTCAAGTGATAGAGACGCGTGCTGAGGCTCAGCCACCAGAGCCACAACTGTGGCGCTCCACGAGAGAGCATCAATCACCTGAGAGACTTAACCTCTGAAACAAAAAGACTTAAGGGGGAGGTGATGTACTGTATTTAACCATCTTGCAATGACATAGTCATGTAACTATAACTCATGGTACACTGCACCTGTACCTTAGAAATTCACACCCTGACCACAGGGGGTGAACTTGCGGGAGACACTCCTCACCTGGGTTTCCAGGTATAAAAGGGGAGGTCCCACCCAGGGTCAGCCCTCCTTGGTCCTGGGAATAAAGGTGAAGGTCACAGAGTGACCGTTTCTGATATATATACATATGCCTCGTGTGAGTTTGTAGTAAGGTGCAGGGACACTACACCTTTAGCATCAAAAGCCTTGTAAGCATCCAGCAGCACTACTTACACACTGAAAAAACTTTAAACATCTATTTCAGCAAGCCACTACTTCAGTAAAATAAAAAAAAACAGTCCACAAGCTTAAATTCAAACTTACCTGCAAGATGTGTGTGTCCCTTTAAAAGGTGCTGACAGCACCTCTGTGTGTCTGTTTGCATGCTGGGTTTAACCTGGTGTACTTAGGATCCAGCGCTGAACTCAGCACAATGGTCCAAGTTTGCCGTGGTGACGTTATGTTGCCATTGCACGCCCACTGACATCACCACTCCCTCATTTTATTTTGCAGGGCAGGGCGATACATCTTACCAACAGCATTGCCGGGCATGTGAAAATGGAGGGCGCCACGGGACCCACCACCATTTATTGATGGTAACGGGTGACGTAACGCCCATGAATCTTTAGTCCATTTACTACTTATCGGGATATGATTCCATGGGCATGGAATACCCCATAATTCTTCACCTAAGAAGCCATTATTCATCTGTGAGCGTTGACAGTGAGTGCTATCAGGTTACTCATCTGTGGGGGTGTGGGTCATCATAGCCAAGCTTGATCTTGCCGTCACCTGAAATCCTTCCAGCAGGAGAACCCTGGGTAATTTTTTCCTCCCTAACCCAGGGGCGATAAGATTAATTGCAATGCTTCTACTACTGCCTCAGGTGAAATCAGTTAAATCAGCATAGACTGAGGATTGAACCAATGTAGTTCCGTTTCTCACTGGAGAAACTCAATGAACTGTTCGGCAAGCGGTGTCATTTTTAGTGTTGTGCACATAATTAGTCAGCTGGTGAGATTTTCATAAAGGCGGCTCCATGAAGGAACATTTCATCTGGTCGCCAAGTTTTAGCAACATTGTAAACATAGCAAGAAGCTTTCCTACTATTGACAGTATGACAGTTAAAGTGGCAAAAGGGGCACTACAATTAGCTTCAGCGGCCTTGGGCTGCGGAGTGGGAATTCAGCCAAATGCCCTTGTGATTGGCAAAAAGAACCAGAAGTGACATGAGGAAAACCTTTTTATGCAACGAGTGGTTAGGATTTGGAATGCACTGGTAGGGTGGTGAATACAGATTCAATAGTAGCCTTCAAAAGAGAATTGGATAAATGCGTGAAGGAGAAAAATTGCAGGGATTCAAGGAGTGGGATTAACTGGATTGCTTTTTGAAACAGCAGGCACAGACTCGATGGGCCTTGGATGAAGGGACTGAGTGTAATGTAGCCAAGTTTGCTGATGATAGAAAGATGGGTGGGAAAGCAAATTGTGAGGAGGACACAAGAAATCTGCAAAGGGATATAGACAGGCTAAAAATTTGGTAGGTGGAGTATAATGTGGGAAAATGTGAGGTTATCCACTTTAGCAGAAAAAATAGAAAAGCAAATTATAATTTAAATGGAGAAAAATTGCAAAGTGCTGCAGTACAGAGGGACCTGGGGGTCCTTGTGTACAAAACACAAAAAGTTAATATGCAGGTACAGCAAGTAATCAGGAAGGCAAATGGAATGTCGGCCTTTATTGCAAGGGGGATAGAGTATAAAAGCAGAGAAGTCCGGCTCCAACTGTACAGGGTATTGGTGAGGCCATATCTAGAGTACTGCATAAGTTTTGATCTCCGTATTTAAGGAAGGATATAATTGCATTGGAGGCTGTTCAGAGAAGGTTCACTAGGTTGATTCTGGAGGTGAGGAGATTGACTTATGAAGATAGGTTGAGCAGGTTGGACCTATACTCATTGGAATTCAGAAGAATGAGAGGTAATCTTATCGAAACATATAAGATAATGAGGGGGCTCAACAAGGTGGATGCAGAGAGGATATTTCTACATAGGGGAAACTAAAACTAGGAGACATAGTCTCAGAATAAGGGGCCGCCCATTTTAAAACTGAAATGAGGAGGAGATAGACAGAGTTTTGAGTGATAAGGGAGTAAAGTGTCATGGGAAGCGAGTATGGAATGAGCTAAGTCCATGATCAGATCAGCCATGATCTTATTAAATGGTGAAGCAGGCTCAAGGGGTCAAATGGCCTGCACCTGCTCCTATTTCTTATGTTCTTATGGCTATTCTATGATTCTGAGACAGCTCCCCCAGTGGCTTATTGGATAATTGCACTGTCTAGTGCGGTACCAGAAGTTTCCAGGTTCGGTTTGTGCTTAGTTAGTTGATCACAGTTAAGGGGGCAAAAGGGGCAGTACAATTAGCCTCAGCAGCCCTGGGCTAGGGACTGGAAAATCAGCCAGGAGTCCTGCTCTTGATCACTGTTAAGTGGCTACTGCTGGAAAGTGCATGAATATAGATTCACTGGACTCACCTTCATTGTCCTCCACAGGTCAAATAACCTGATGCACACTAAACAGTTCATACATGAAGAATATCACTTGAGAGAAGGACTGAAGAACCGTGGCATCCATGGACTGTATTCCAAGAAGGTTCAGTACCTGCAGGGCTGAGAGGGCGGGGAACAACAGAGAGAAAATTGGACAAAATACATTGAGAAGAGTTTTTAAAAGTAATTTCCAATCTCACACAGTCTTTTTTTTATTAGTAGATATGAGGGAAGGTTTCCTTTGGTCACCATGTGTTAACAACAGCATAAACATAGCAGGAAGATTTCTGCTGCTCTCTATTTTCAGCAAAATCTTTTTAGAGCATGTTTATAATTTAGTAGAAATAGTAAATGTAGGGAATCTTCCTGCAATATTTAGTGTTGCTAATGCCAGGTGACCAGAGGAAATTTTCACTCACAGGACTGTGTCTGTTAAGTTTATTCTATAGTTTAGTATATGCACAGGAATGAAGATACTGAAAGTTGAAAAAGAGACAAAATTGCCGTAACAAACTCCCTGTTTCCCAAAGGAACAAAATTGAAGCTTTGTGAGTTTAAGAGTGACTTAGTTTTCATTAGGCATTCCTCCCTTGAATGTAATGTAAAGCAGGGGAGAAGCAACTTTTGATTCATTCATAATTGGTTACTGATTGATATCAGGAAAATTATGGATTGTTTCAAGATAAACTAAAATACTAAATCATCTGACAATCTCATTTTTAAATTATATTGTTGCTGTCTATCATACTGATGCTAATGAATTAAACACTTGTTAAATTGCAGTTTCTTGATTGTATAAAAGATAGTGTAAATTAGTTATGGGAACGAGAAGATATTTAGTCAACTATGTATGGAGTTTTGACTATTTACATGAAAGTATGGATTAATAATAAACATACTGGCTCCAGAAATCCATGGAATGTGATCCTGGTGTTTATGCCTCCAGCACTGACCCAGCTAGAATTTACACCACTGTGTGCACATCTCTGCCACATGCAGCCAAAACATCTGGCACCTGTTCACCATTGGGAGCGTGCACAAATTCCCTCCCCCCAACGAAGACCCCTCAGTCCCCCGTGTAAGTGAGCCAATCTAGCCTTCGGGGATCCACGCTGATTCCTGGCTTGGAGGTCCTGGCAAGGCCTACTCTTGTTTTTTTTAGAGGCCAGCACACCTCATCTATCTTGCTGTACTGGTCTCCAGCCCTACACAATGCTCTGACTAAGTAAAGGAAGTAGGAGCTCCCGGAATAGATGCCCCTGGTATAGCTCTTTATGTCATTGGTGGAGGTTTTGTCTCTTACAAGCCTAACTGGAAAATCCCAGAAATGGCAGAGATCCTGGTGCATTTGGGATCCTGCTGTTTTCCGGTAGATTCCGCTGCCCCCCCAACCCCCCGCCAGAATTACGACAGGAAACAAGCAGAGCTCTGAAGAAATTTAGGGCTATGCTTTTTAAAATACTAAAAATCAGAAACATTTTAATTATAACAAGACAAAAAAAAATGGAATAGTGTCTACTTTTTCCACAGATTCTGAATTGTAAAGAAATTAACTGCTTCTGAACATGCACCATAGAATTTGAAAGCTAACGGTGGCGTCCCTCATTGCACCCCCTTGGAGGGTCCTTCACTTTACTATAGAGAGAGTGACATTCAGCAGGGAACGCTGGAAGAAGACATCAAAGCAAAAGGAACTGTTCTGGTGATTTATTCCGTTTTACTAGCTATTCAGCCTGTGGGAACTTCGTGCTTCAGCAGTTTGGAACCTAAGCTATTGAACCGGATTCTTTTTACAGGCATGTAGGCTGGATTACAGAAACTAAGGAATTATATTATAGGGCATTCCAAAAGGAAAGAGCTCAGTGTGTTGTCAGAGTGAGGACCATAGCCTAGTGTTCAGACTCTTAATAAGCAAGTGCTGCACCGTTTGTATATGGAAAAGTTTCTTGCAGAGCTGCTGGGCTGCACATTGCCAGAGAAGGCCACCTCTCCTATGTTTGAGGTAGATAAATTTGTGGAGTTTGAACATGTTTGAGTGCAATATCAAAAATAAATTGTACACCTAGTTCTGTTTTTGTTTATTGATCCTTATCTCCAGCAGCTCATCTTCCCTTGATGTGTGTCTGGAGCCGATTGATGTGAATTGTGCAATATTAATCTCTCTTTCATTACACTGGTAGACTCCGTGATTCTCCAGTGTTACAAAGTGTCCCCAGCTAAAGGCAAACACTGTCTGCGTGGAGCAACTCCAAAGCAGAATTGGTTACCTGGATCATTCATGTAGACTTCCCTCATAACTTTTGTCTGAGGTACAGAGGGAGCTGTTAAATTAGAACAGTTGTGCCTTCACATAATAAGAGTATGTAGGTTGCAAGTGTTGGAATTCACTTATTCTAATCCAGTATCTGTTTTTTGGGTCAAACGATTCCCTTCCTCTCAAAAGGAAATTGTTGTCCACTTTTACATCACTTTTTCTATCATGTTTACCAATTTCTTTCATGGTTGGAACAACGTTTTAAGATTAAGTGCAACTTGATCCTTGAAGCATGTCTTGCACATCTGCCATAAGAGTGTATCTTGCATGTTACAGATAAATAACAAAAAAAATGAAGAAATAAACACAATTCTGGTTTTGATAAAAATAAATATACAACAAAATGTGTGGTTATTGATAGCACAGTAGGATTGTGCAAAGATATAACACAGACTGTGTTCTGTGTTCAGACTAGCCCCTATAAGCAACCCAGTTGTGGTTTGGAACCACTCTGGAAGTAAGTACTGAGCGTTGTATTACTGGTATAGTACAGAATGCTAGTCTAGGATCCTATGCCCGGTTAACTTCAGGCAGGTGCAGCTCTGGAAAGCTTGCCAGCAGGGGAAGTGGCATCATCATCTTGCATGCGTCAGAACATCCCTCATCCCTTTACAGCACTGGCAAGCTTTCACTTTTGAACGGTGGAATGGTTGCTGCCCAGCTTTCGGAGCAGAGTACATCAGTGTACAGATTTCAGTCAAGCCAGCAGCTGGAATACAGTGCGCATTCGTGGGTTTGAGTCCAAGGATGGCCAGCATTCCAGCTCATGTAGCTATTATTGGACCAAAATTGCCCATCGCTGGAAACGAGGTGCACCTACCCTGTTTCTTGTGATTTTACTGGCGCGGTGGATGCGGTGGTCTCTTGAGCGAAATTCCGCTCTTTGGCTTTTTTTTCCGGCGGACCAGAAGTCGGTCATAATGGGGATGGAAGTAAGCTGGTAAGCAGAAGTTTGGAGTCTAGAGGGGCGTAAGTTGGGGGGCGGGTGTAGTGGCCACCACTGTCCGTCATCAGCGTCATTAGAGCGTTGCATCAGCATGGCTTTCCCCTTCACTTAAAGGGGAGAGCCGGCCCGATTTTTTAAGTTCGGTCCACTGGGCCACCGGGGAGGGTTTCGGCCGGGCCAGTGGCCTGGCACCCAAGAGGGGGTGCCTCACTATTAATTGTCAATGAATGCATTAACATTTCTTAAGATGTGTCTTTATCTATGGATTATCTATTCCATTGTAAATTTGCAGCAATGCATACTGTTTATTTAGTTGTATGTAGAAAATGATGGTATACCAACTTGAACTAAATTAATTTCTATAAACATCATCATCAGAGGCAGTCCCTCGGAATCGAGGAAGACTTGCTTCCTAAAGTGAGTCCTTTGGTGGCTGAACAGTCCAATACAAGAGCCACAGACCCTGTCACAGGTGGGACAGGCATTCGTCGGGGGAAAGGGAGGTAGGACTGATTTGTGGCACGCTCCTTCCGCTGCCTGTGCCTGACCTCTTCATGCTTGCAGAGTTGAGACTTGAGGAGCTCAGCGCCCTCCCGGATGCACTTTCTCCACCTAGGGCGGTCTTCGGCCAGGGACTCCCAGGTGTCAGTGGTGATGTCGCACTTTACCAGGGAGGCTTTGAGGGTGGCCTTGTAACGTTTCCGCTGCCCACCTTTGGCTCATTTTCCATGAAGGAGTTCCACATAAAGCAATTGCTTACAGAGTCTTGTGTCTGGCATGCGAACTATGAGGCCTGCCCAGCGAAGTTGATCAAGTGTGGTCAATGCTTCAATGCTGAGGATGTTAGCCTGGGTGAGGACACTGATGTTGGTGCGCCTGTCCTCCCAGGGGATTTGCAGCATCTTGCGGAGACATCTTTGGTGATATATCTCCAGTGACTTGAGGTGTCTTTTGTACAGTGTCCATGCCTCTGATCCATACAGGAGAGCGGGTATTACTACAGCCCTGTAGACCATGAGCCTGGTGGTAGATTTGAGGGCCTGGTCTTCGAACAGTCTTTTCCTTAGGTGGCCAAAGGCTGCTCTGGTGCACTGGAGGCGATGTTGAATCTCTGCATCAACATCTCCCTTTGTTGCTAAGAAGCTCCCGAGGTATGAGAAGTGGTCCACCTTGTCGAGGGCCGCACCATGAATCTTGATGATTGGGGGGGAAGTGCTGTGCGGCGAAGACAGGCTGGTGGAGGACCTTTGTCTTACGGATGCAAGAGCCTTGCGTCAGGAGCTCATCAATGATCACTTTGCCTAAAAGAACGTTGGTGTTATTTCCATGGCTGACACACTGCTGGGTGTGCAGATCATACATCAATGGTGGGCATCACCTTGGTGACCGTTAAAGTTTACGTTGATTGAAGTTAAGTGTGATTATACCTGTTATGTTTGAATAAAGCAATGTAACTGAGTACTGTAGATGTGAGTAAGTGTGACCTTGGTCTCTTTATTCTAACTCCGGAGTGTTGGTACAGCATGAGAGGGCTGCTTATATACTGTGCTCCCAAGGGATGCTGGGATCCCTTTGGACTCCAACAGATATGCCCTCCGGTGGCGGTAGAATGCTGGTTACATAGGGTTGCATACATAACATCACACCCTCCCAAAGTCAATAGTACACTTATTTACAGGATGAGACGATCCCGAGTCTATCGTCTCAGTACAAATGCAGGTGCTGGTGAGTTAGTTGGTTCTTCGCTGGGCTGCTGCGCAGCTACCCTTGCTGGGCTGCTGGGAATGATAGGTTCAGCTTTGCGGTCAACCATGATGTCGGTTGCCACTTGTGTGTGTGGCGGAGGGTCGAAGTTGGTGGTTTCCTCTTCAGGTTGCTCATGGCTGTCTGTGAATTGCAGTTTGGTTTGGTCCAAATGCTTTCTGCAAGTTAGTCCATTTGTGAGTTTGACCTGAAACACCCTACTCCCTTCTTTGGCTATGACAGCGCCAGCAAGCCTTTTGGAACCATGTCCATAGTTGAGTACAAATACAGGGTCATTGACTTCAATATCGCGTGACAAAAATTGCACGATCATGGTACATGCTTTTTTGATGCCTCCTGCCCTCGACGTGATCATGGAGATCAGGGTGGACTAGAGAGAGCCTTGTTTTAGCGCCATTTTCATGAGCAGTTTGGCTGGGGGAACCCCGGTGAGCGAGTGGGGTCTTGTGCGGTAGCTGAGCAGGACTCGGAACAGGCGGGTCTGCAGAGAGTCTTCCGACATCCGTATCAAGCTTTGCCCGTTCTGCCTGGCCGTTAGATGCGGGCTTGAACAGGGCAGATGTGACGTGCTTGATCCCATTGTGGGTCATAAATTCCTTGAATTCAGTGCTGGTGAAGCTTGGCCTATTGTCGCTGACAAGGACATCAGGCAGGCCGTGCATGGCAAACATGGCTCATAGACTTTTGGTGGTGGCAGTGGATGTGCTTACAGACATTGTTACACACTCAATCCATTTTGACTAACCATCCACAACAACTAAAAACATTTTGCCGAGAAATGGGCCTGCGAAGTCAACGTGGATCCTAGACCACGGTTTGGAGGGCCATGACCACAAACTTAGCGATGCCTCCCTGGGTGTATTGCTCAGTTGAGAGCAAGTGTTGCATTGGCGCACGTGTCACATATGAGTCGATGCCGGGTCACCACACATGGGATCTGGCTATAGCTTTCATCATTACTATGCCTGGGTGGGTACTGTGTCGGTCACATATAAATGTGTCCCTGTCTTTCTTGGGCAAAATCACACGATTATCCCACAAAAGACAGCTCACCTGTATGGACATTTTGTCTTTGCGCCGCTGGAACGGTTTGATCTCTTCATGCATCTCCTCTGGGACGCTGGACCAGCTCCCATGGAGGACACAGTTTTTTTACAAGGGACAATAAAGGATCCTGGCTGGTCCAGGTCCTGATCTGGTGGGCTGTAACGGGTGACTTTTCATTTTCAAAAGCATCCATTACCAAGAGCAAGTCTGCAGGCTGTGCCATTTCCACCCCGGTTGTGGGCAATGGTAGCCGACTGAGGGCGTCAGCGCAGTTCTCTGTACCTGGTCTGTGGAGAATTACATAGTTATACGCAAACAGCGTGAGCGACCATCTTTGGATGTGAGCAGAGGCATTGGTATTGATGCCTTTGCTCTCTGAGACTAGCGATATGAGCGGCTTATGATCAGTTTCTAACTCGAACTTAAGCCCAAACAGATACTGATGCATTTTTTTCCCCATAAACGCTTGCCAGAGCTTCTTTTTCAATCATGCTGTAGGCCCTTTCGGCCTTGGACAAGCTCCTGGATGCATAAGCGACCGGTTTCAATGTTCCCGATTCGTTTGCTTGTTGTAACACACCCCGACCCCGTACGAAGACACATCGCAAGCTAGCACTAAACGTTTACAAGGATTATACAGGACAAGCAGTTTATTGGAACATAACAGATTTTCGGCTTTCTCAAAAGCTGTTTCTTGTGATTTCCCAAATACCCAGTCAACTCCCTTGCATAGCAACACGTGTAGAGGTTCTAGCAAGGTGCTTAACCCGGGTAGGAAATTACCAAAATAATTGAGGCGTCCCAGGAGCGACCACAGCTCCGTCACGTTCTGTGGTCTCGGCACATTCTTGATGGCCTCCGTCTTAGCGTCGGTGGGTCTGATGCTGTCCGCCGTGATTCTTCTCCCTAAGAACTCGACCTCTGGCGCCAGGAAAACACACTTTGAGTGTTTCAACTTGAGTCCCACACGAGCTAGCCGACTTAGAACCTCTTCTAGGTTCTGCAAGTGTTCGATGGTGTCCCGACCTGTGATCAGTATGTTGTCCTGGAAAACCACGGTGCGCGGAACCGACTTTAGCAGACTTTCCATGTTCCTTTGAAAAATAGCCACGGCCGATTGAATCCCAAATGGGCATCTAGTGTAGATGAACAGACCTTTGTGCGTGTTGATGCAGATGTGGCCTTTCGAAGATTCCGTCAGCTCCTGCATCATGTAGGCCGAGGTCAGGTCCAACTTGGTGAACGTCTTCCCTCCTGCCAGTGTCACAAATAGGTTATCTGCCTTGGGTAGCGGGTACTGATCCTGCAGTGAAAAATGGTTAATCGTTTTAGTCCCCACAAATTCTGACCGTGCCATCGCCCTTGAGAACCAGAACAATCGGACTGGCCCACTTGTTGAACTCCACCGGCACGATGATGCCCTCTCGTTGCAGCCTGTCCAGCTCAATCTCCACTTTCTCTTGCATCATATATGGCACCGCCCGTGCCTTGTGGTGGATGGGTCCTGTACCGGGAATCAAGTGGATCTACACCTTTGTCCCCGAGAAACTTCCGATGCCTGGCTCAAACAACGATGGAAACTTGCTCAGAATCTGGACACATGAGGCGTCGTCGACGTACAAAAGTGCTCGGATGTCGTCCCAGCTCCAGTGCGTTATGTATTGATGTGTGTATCATCCTGGTACCTTAAATGTAATGTAAGCACAATGGTACACCACAGAGGGCGCTGTGGTGGGAAACCTGGAAGTACCTGCAACAGGCAATATAAAAGGCTGACCACCACACCTGAGAGGCACTCTGGAGCTGAACAATAAAGGACAAAGGTCACAGCAGTTAGATTAATACCAGACCGTGTGGAGTCAGTGATTTGTGTGCTACATACACCACACAGTGGATTTTTCCCAGCCAGCTTCTGCCGAACAGTGTGGGGCCATCTCCTGGTACAATCCATAGTGGTAGTTCGTGCACTGCTCCATCATAGGAGACTTTTACTGCTGCGTTTCCAATTACAGGGATCAGCTCTTTAGTGTAAGTTCTCAGCTTGTAATGAATAGGGCTCAGCTTGGGCCTGTGTGCCTTGTTGCACCACAGCCTATCGAAGGCCTTTTTGCTCATGATGGACTGACTCGCCTCCGTGTCCAATTCCATGGATACTGGAATTCTGTTCAGTTCAACTTTTAACATGATTGGTGGACATTTCGTGGTGAAGGTGTGTACCCCATACACTTCTGCCTCCTCAGTTTGAGTCTCTAGTTCAGTTTGTTCCACCATGGATCGGTCTTCCTCTGCAACGTGGTGGTTTGCAGGGTTTGCAGCTCGTCTGCACATTCACTGGAGATGTCCCATTGTTCCACAGCCTTTGCACGCATAGTGTTTGAAGCGGCATTGATGGGCTCGATGATCACCTTCGCAGCGCCAACGAAGTGTCAATTGCCTCGCATTAACGCTTGATGGCAGACTCTGAGTCATCTGAGGTCGTGCAGTTGCAGGCATGTTCATTCTGCCATACATATTCCTGCCTGAAACCGACATTACTTTGTGTACAGTACTTGCCGATGCACCTTTATGCTGTGAAATTTGTTTGGTGTTATTGCTGGTGGACATAAATGCCTGGGCTATCGTTATGGCTTTGCTCAGGTTCGGTGTTTCAACAGTCAATAGTTTGCGAAGGATAACCTCCTGGCCAATGCCAAGCAGAAAAAAGTCCCTAAGCATTTGCTCCAGGAATCTATCGAATTCGCAATGTCCTGCAAGGCGCCTTAGTTCGGCGACGTAGCTCGCCACTTCCTGGCCTTCAGACTGTTGACATGTGTAAAATCGATACCTTGCCATCAGAACACTCTCCTTCGGATTTAGGTGCTCCCGGACCAGCGTACACAGTTCTTCATACGATTTTGTTGTTGGTTTCACCGGAGCAAGAAGATGCTTCATGAGGCCATAGGTTGTTGCCCCACAGACGGTGAGGAGGATCGCCCTTCGTTGGCAGCGTTCACACTCCCTTCCAGCTCGTTGGCCATGAAGTATTGGTTGAGTCGCTCCATGAAGGCTTCCCAATCGTCCCCTTCTGAGAATTTCTCCAGAATGCCAACAGTTCTCTGCATTTTCGCATGATGGTTCGTTATCTCGTCGCCAGTTGTTATGTCTTGAATAAAGCAATGTAACTGAGTACTGTAGGCATGAGTAAGTGTGACCTTGATCTCTTTATTCTAACTCCAGAGTGTTGGTACAGCATGGGAGGCCTGCTTATATACAGTGCTCCCAAGGGATGCTGGGATCCCTTGGGACTCCAAAAGATACACCCATTGGTGGCAGTAGTGTGCTGGTTACATAGGGTTACATACATAACAATGCCCTTTGATATTAAGGAATCACCAGCTATCTGAGCCAATTTGCTGCAAGGTTTTGTTAAATAAAAAACATTTAAACCAAACATTAGTCTGAAATTATCAGTATTTCTGTACAAACCAACCCTTCCCCCAGCCCGTGCTTCTCCTCCCCACCTCTACTCCTTACCCTCCTGACTCCAAGCCGCCTGGTCGAGGAGGTCCTCAGGCAATGCCTCATTGGGGGGGCAGGGGGCTGATGGCCGAAGCGCTGCTTGGACGGACACGGAAGAGGACGGTCCTGAGGTGGGAGCGTGCTCCAAGGCAGAAGTTAGATTTTGCTGCTGGCTCTCATGTGTGGTTGGCAATGGGGGTGCATCACCTTGGGGTGCCGTGTGGCGATCCGTGACCACTGGGAGCCCTCTGCCACCAGTGTTCATGGCTACCAGCTCCAGGGCCTCCTCCATCCCTTCCAATTTATATGTTATTTGTTGGACAAAAACTCGGTGCCAACTATGTTCTTGGTGTTTAGTAGGCTTTTTGCTGCTGGTGAATCTCCCTCGTGCTTCCCACAACAGCCAAACAAGCACACAACACAGCCACACATGCTTTCAGTGTCTCTGAGCTCCCTCTCTCTGTGTCTCCTCTTCTGCACATGTCATGGTGACCCTTGACCTCCAGAATCGCAGGAATTGAACGTTGCCATGCCTTTGCTAAGGACGGCCACACTTTACAGCAGAAGGTCAGAAAAATGTAACACTACCGTCCGTTTGATATCGCTTGCGGTAACGCCCATTTTCAAAAATGTAAACTAGGTGTTTTGAGAATGGGTGAGAAGCCGACGATCTGAAAACCCTTTTTTACCGCCCACGCCGGAAATAACCCCCATTTTTGGGTGCTAAGCTAAAAAGTGGAGGTTCTAGCCCTAAGAGTTTAAAAGTATTTCCGAATTATTTTTTAAAAAGTTACACAGGTTGTTTGAAAGTTTAATAAATAGATAAAATTGATAAAGTTGATAAAATAGTCTAAAATGTAAATCAAGTTGTTTAAAAGTTAGAAAAAAAGAAAACATTTCTGCAAGTTGATTAAAAATGTAAGTTTTCCTGAATTGTTTAAGAAGTTTAAAAGTTGATTAAAAGTTTAAAAACAATGGAGTTCCTTCGGCGGGTTCAACACCTGCCCCGGACAAAATGTTTCACAGTCGCTGCAGTCGGGAGGCCCAAGTCGCGAGACTGCAGTACAGGGCAGGACACAGAGGCTGGAATCACCACCACACCTGCTCTCTCCTCCGCTCCCGGGCTGGGTCTGTCCTCTCGATAGAAACGGGCCGGTGCGTGGTCCTTTCGGCCTGGGATACTCTGGTGTTGCCGCCAGGTGAACAAGGGCTAACCATTGGACAACATCACTGTAAGGTACTAGGGGCTGAATGGCATCCTGTTGTGCCCATGTAACAGGCTTAACAGGAGCAAACTGGCTTACAACAGATGATGCTGGAAATAAACAAGGTCTCTCAGCATCTGAAAAGAGATAAAACGGGTCAACGTTTCCAATAGAGACCCTTCATCAGAACTGAATTGGGAAGGTTAATAAATCTTGTTATAGTGTAGACCAAGCAAAGTGGAACGGGAAGAAGTATGTGGAATATTAACACAAAGAAGCAGATAATAGAGTGAATTGCCAGGAACAGTTTTTTTTAAGCTGGAAAGAGGTAAAAGTGATGGATAACATACAAAGGTCATCTCAGTCAGGCTGTGTAAATACAAAACATTAGCATTTGCAATTTTTAAAATCTAGTATATCTCCTGTGGCAGTTTTTGTTGGAGTAAAGGATGTGCACAGAGACAGGAATGCCCTTTTGCCTGTGTTGTATATTAAGAATGAGTTTGACAAAAACAAGTTTAAGTGGGTAGAAAAGTGGTAGATGAAATGTAATGCAGATAAGTGTAAAGAAAGAGCGAGCTTGAATTTATGCAGTGCCTTTTGCAACCTCAGGATGTCTCTAAACATGTCAGAGCCAATGAAATACTTTTGAAGCAAAAGCAAAATACTGCAGATGCTGGAATCTGAAATAAAAACAGAGAATGCTGGAAATCTCAACGGGTCAGGCAGCATCTGTGGAGAGAAAAACAGAGTTAATGTTTCGGGTCAACGACCCTTTGTCAGAACTGCCGAATGTTCGAACAGAGCACATTCTTAAGCACTGAAAGGGGGAGGGGAAGAAAGAACAAAAGGGAAGGTCTGTGATAGGGTGGAAGGCAGGAGAGATTAGAGAGACAAAAGGGATGATGGGCCGAATTGAAATGGTAATGATAGAGGTTAGAAAAAGGTTAATCTGGATAGGATGTGAATGACGTAGTAATAACCAGCTGCCATTATAGACAAAGAGAAAAAAAAGAGGAAAAAAAACATAAGATGAGAGGGAGGGAGAGGGAACCAAAAATGGCTGGAGGTTATGCTCTGAAATTGTTGAACTCGATGTTGAGTCCAGAAGGCTGTAATGTGCCTAAACGAAAGACGAGGTGCTGTTCCTCAAGCTTGCTGCCATGTATCCTACATGGTTACTGCTTGTACTATTACAAGATGTGCCACCAGAGGGCACTGCAGCAGGGGACTTGTAGGTTACCTGTACAGGTGTGCCAGGCCAAGTATAAAAGGCAGGCCACCAGGTGTGATCCTCACTCTGGAGTTATCAATAAAGGACTAAAGTCACTACAGTTCAAGTACAACACATTGCCTCGTGGAGTCAGTATCAGAGCATCTAAAGACATAACAATTGGGACCTTCACGCGAAATAGGCTACCCTTGGTACATCGATGGTGATGATTGGGACGCCTTTGTGGAGACGCTCGACCATTTCTTCACAACCAACGACCTGGCAGGCGACAATCCGGCCACACTGGCCACTGGCTGATAAGTGCAGAGCTATCCTGCTAACCAGTTGTGGGCCCACTGTCTATGGCCTCGTCAGGGACTTGCTGGCACCAGCGAAGACAGTGACCAAGACGTAAGAGGAGATAGTAACGCAGATCCAAGAACAACTCAAGCCCAAAGAGAGCATCCTCACACCAGACACCGGTTTTGCATCCACCAACGGCCTGAAGGCCAGGAGATTGTGAAATGTGCTGCAGACCTCAGGAGGCTGGCGGCACCATGTGATTTCGCCGACCACCTCACCGAAGCACTGCAGGATATCTTTGTCATTGGAATCGGCCACGAGGGCCTTCTTCATAAGCTACTGTCTGCGGATACCACAGTCGTACTGAAGAAGGCCATCTCCGTGAGCCAGGCATACATGACCACGGCCTGTGGCTCTAGGCAGATGACTCATCCTCAGGACTCAAACCCGGCAAGTACTTTGTACAGAGTGGCGCCTTTTAGAGGCTAGACTGTAGAACGTGAACCTTCTCAAGGAAGAGAGAACAGGCCCCTGAGTCCCTTAGCTCAGAGTCTGCCTAGGGGTGCTTACCGAGTAGCTCCATGCTGGTGTTGCGGAGGGAATCACAGGGCTCACCAGTGCCGCGTTAAAGACTGTGTAAAGGCTGCAGCACAAAGGGCCACCTCCAGCAAATGTTTAAAAGAAATCTGACTCACTGTGTTGATGAAGAGTCTGCAGATGGCCATGAATCCAGTGTGGATTATGAAACGATAGTCAGAGAGGCAGCTCAGCCCCATGATGAGGTATATAGCATGTTTACCTGCACCACAGAATGTTCCCCGTTGAGGATGGAAGTCGAGATAAATGGCGTTCCAGTCTTCATGGAAGTGGACAGGGGGGCGAGCCAGTCAGTAATGAATCAAGAAGCCTTTGAGAGGCTATGAGACAATCAAACTGAATGACCCAAGTTGGTCCTGGTTCAGGCAAAGCTGCGCACCGACACGAATGAACTTATCCCAGTCGTTGGTAGTGCGGTGCACAAGTTACCTCTGTGGTTTGTTGCAGGTGATGGACCAACGCTACTCGGAAGAAGGTGGATGGAAAAGATCCATTGGAGTTGGGAAAATTTCATCCCTTCAATGATCGACGTCCTCTGCGCTCAGAGGCAAAGCAAACCCTCACCTGAGGGTGGACCCGGCACCAGAGAGCAGACCAGCACAGCACCCGAGGCACAGACCATTCAGCACGACTGTGTGGAGATGATCCAGCTGAGACGACCCAAACGCATCTTCCAGGCTCCAGTGGCAAGACTCCGGAGGAAGAAAATCGGATCCAAAGGCAACTTCCCAGCTTCGGTGGCAGAACCCGGGGAGAAGAGGATCACTGCAGTCGACATCGTGGATGGAGGAAAGATGGCGCCCAAACCACGAGGTGATGCGCTGAAGAAAAAGATGGCGGCGGCCAGACTACGAGGTCCAGCGCTGATGGAGCAACACGTGGTACCAAACGGAGAAGAGGATTGCGGTAAAGATAGCAAGGCTCTCTTAAAGGAGGCCTGCAACCCACCACACTTAAAGAGACAGTTCCACATTCTCAATCAATCTAAGAGCAACTGTGAGTTAAATGTAAAATGTGCAATTGATGATCAGAATTGTGTACTTACAATAAGCAAAGAAAAGTCTCAATGTACTTGCAACTGTGAGTTAGATGTAAAATGTGTAATTGATGATCAGAGTTGTGTACATGCAATAAGCAAAGAAAAGTCACGCGATCGCGATTGGAGTTACAGGTTATTTTTAATGAGTAATGAAATGTTGTGCGATGTAGGATTTCAGCTGCATTCAGTCAATGCAGCGGGCAGACACCCATCGGGTGCACACAGGTCCAGTGAGCTACCCAATGTAGTAGCCTACATCCCTGGGACCAGAGTTATACACCATGGAGTGTGGCCACAAGCAGCCAATACATACAAACTGCAAAGCAAGCGATCTCAGGAAGGCAACGGCACCAGTATCGATACCTTGCCCCGATCGGCTCCACCTTTCAGGCACCCGATGGCACCAACCGCCATGAGCCTGAAAGAGCAAAATGTGCTAAGGCGCAGCCCCCAGAACCTATCGCCACCAAGGCCATACCCGGGAATGAAGGGTCACCCGCAACAGTTCTCCAAAATGGGGCCGGGATCAGCCAGGATCCCAAACCAAATAACGCCCAGGTAAGTGAGTCAGCAGTTCCCTGTGCACTGCCAGACGACTGCTCCTCAGGGAGCAGCAGCAACCTGGGGCACAAGGAGAGGACAGGGAGGTCACAGGCATCTGTGAACCTACCCGACGCTTGGGGTAACGGCAAAAGCCCCGAGAGCAGGCAACTTGAGCCAACCGGGTTCCCACTGCCAGCACTGGGCACCGCGCCGCCACCAGACTACCTGGACACTATCCAGCAGTCCTGGCACTAGTTTGTCCTCACGCACCGGTGCTGATACCGGCACTGAGTCCAAGTATATTCCAAGCATGTACCACGAATGCAATACTATAAATGCAAGTTTTTTGGGGGACTTGAATGTATATGAATGTAATGAGCCAATCAGCTGTATGTGGGGGGCGGGTGCGGGGAGAATGGAGTTGTCATGGACACACAAACAGAAACCACCAGCACTCTACTGCCAACGAAACACCAACCACTCACCCAAGATGGAAACAACCTACCAAAGGTCAACCAGATAGAGTTAAGCCCAGAGCACAGTCAATGCAGAGGTGATTTGCACTAAAGGCTTGGGGGAGAGTGATGTCATGTATCCAACATGGTTACTGCTTGTACTATTACAAGGTGTGCCACCAGAGGGCACTGCAGTGGGAGACTTGTAGGTTACATGTACAGGTGTGCCAGGCCTAGTATAAAAGGCAGGCCACCAGGGGTGACCCTCACTCTGGTGTTATCAATAAAGGACTAAGGTTAAGTACAACACATTGCCTCGTGGAGTCATTATCAGAGCATCGAAAGACATAACATTTGCATTGAGCTTCATTGGAATAGTGGAGGAGTCTGAGGATGGAGATATCAGAGTCGGAGTGGAGTAGAGAATTAAAGTGACAGGCGACCGGAAGCTCAGGGTCACACTTACTGTTATGTTTAGAATAACTCCACAAGACTGTATATCTTAAGTTCAAACTGTTGTGACCTTGGTCTTTTTATTGTAACTCCAGAGTAAGGAGGCCGCATGGTAGACTGCCTTTTATACCTGCTTGCCCAGGGTGTGCAGGTGACCCTTGGGTTTCCCACAGGTGTGCCCCCTGGTGGCAAGTCTTACACATTGGTAATGTTTACATACATAACACTTACGAACTGAATGGAGGTGTTCAGCAAATCGGTAATGTTTACATACATAACATCATTCCCCCCTCAAAGTCTTATGTACAAATTATTTACAAGTTGAGGCGATCCGGGGCTCTGCATTCCCGGGTTAATCGCCTGAGTTGAAGTCCTGGCATGGGTGAGTCAGTCGGACCATTGCTGCACTGCGGTGTGACTGTTCTGATTGGACTCTCGGGCATGGTGGGTTCATCCTCCTGGTTGACCGCGATGTGGATGGATCAATGATGGTAATGTCCTCTTCAAACTGTTCTTGGTTGTCAGTGAGCCGCAGTTTGGTCTGATCCAAGTGCTTTCTGCATGTTTGTCCATTCAAAGGTTTGACAACAAACATTCTATTCCCCTCCTTGGCTAACACAGTGCCAGCAACCCATTTGGGACCATGACCATAATTAAGAACAAACACAGGGTCATTATCCTCAATATCATGTGATACAGCTGCGCGATCGTGGTACATGTTATGCCAGTGACGCCAGGTTTCTATATGATCATTGAGATCTGGGTGGACTAAGGAAAGCCTGGTTTTGAGTGCTCTCTTCATTAGCAATTCTGCAGGGGAACCCCGGTAAGCAAGTGCAGTCGTGTGCAGTAGCTGAGCAGAATCCGAGAGAACCGGGTCTGCAGGGAACCGTCACGCATTTCAAGCTCTGTTTAATGATTTGGACTGCCCGTTCTGTTCGACCATTGGATGCGGGCTTAAATGGTGCAGACCTGATGCCATTGCAGGTCATGAACTCGTTGAATTCCGAGCTGGTGAAGCATGGTCCATTGTCACTAACAAGGACGTTGGGCAAACCATGGGTGGTGAACATGGTTCGGAGGCTTTCAATGGTGGCAGTGGTCATACATGAAGACGTTATTATACATTTAATCCATTTAGAGTAAGCGTCCACAGCTACTTGGAATATTTTTCCGAGAAAGGGGCCAGCGAAATCTACATGGGCCCTTGACCACGGTTTGGAGGGCCATGACCACAGACTCAGTGGGGCCTCCATTGGTGCATTGCTCAACTGTGAGCAAGTGTTACATTGGTGTATGCATGACTCCAACTCCGAGTCAATGCCGGGCCACCAAACGTGCGATCTGGCGATAGCCTTCATCATGACTATGCCTGGGCGGGTACTGTGAGGGTTGTGTATAAACGTTTCCCTGCCTTTTTTTGGCAACATTTCACGATTCCCCCCATAGGAGACAATCCGAATGGATGGACATTTCATCCTTGCGTCGGTGGAACAGCTTAATTTCGTCTTGCATTACCCCGGTAACAGCCGACCAGCTCCCATTGAGGACAAGTGATAGCTTAGTTTACTGGTGATAGCACTAGTTCCTGGCTAGTCCAGGTCCTGATCTGGTGAGCCGTGACGAGTGACCCCTCGCTCTCAAAAGCATCCATTACTAGGAGCAAGTCTGCGGATCGCGCCATTTCCACCCCGGTGGTGGGCAATGGTAGCCGACATAAGGCATCCACACAGTTCTGAGTGCCTGGTCTGTGGCGGATTACATAATAATATGCAGATAATGTTAGTGCCCATCTTTGGATGCGGGATGAAGCATTGGTGTTAATACCTTTGCTTTCTGAGAACAGTGAAATGAGCGGTTTGTGGTCGGTTTCGAGCTCAAACCGGAGCCCAAATAGGTATTGGTGCATTTTCTTAACACCGTATACGCATTTTAATGCTTCTTTCTTAAGCATACTGCAGGCTCTTTCAGCCTTAGATAAGCTTCTGGACGCATATGCAACCGGTTGCAGTTTACCAACCCCGTGCGAAGATGCATCACAAGCTAGTACTAAATGTTTACATAGGTCATACTATACAAGTAACTTGTTAGAATATAACAGGTTTCTGGCCTTGTTAAAGGCTCTCTTGAGATTTATCCCAAACCCAGTTGGCACTCTTGCGTAGCAATAAATGCAATGGTTCCAGCAAAGTGCTCAACCCTGGTAGAAAGTTACCAAAATAGTTGAGTCCCAGGAACGAACGCAGCTCCGTCACGTTCTGTGGTCTGGGTGCATTCTTGATGGCCTCCATCTTGGAGTCTGTGGGTCTGATGCCGTCTGCCTCAATCTTTCTCCCCAGAAATTCGACCTCTGGTGCCAGGAAAACACACTTGGGGCGTCTCAGCCTGAGTCCCACTCTGTCCAGTCGCTTGAGAACCTCTTCCAGGTTGTGCAAGTGTTCGGTGGTGTTCCGGCCAGTGATCAAGATGTCGTCTTGGAACACCACGGTGCATGGAACCAATTTCAGCAGACTCTCCATGTTCCTTTGGAAGATGGCCGCCGCCGAGCGAATCTCAAAGGGGCATCTGTGGTATATGAACAGTCCTCTGTGTGTGTTGACGCACGTCAATTTTTTCGAAGGTTCAGCCAGCTCCTGTGTCATGTAAGGAGAGTTTAGATTCAGCTTGGTGAACGATGTCCCCCCAGCTAGTGTTGCAAACAGGTCCTCTGCTTTGAGTAATGGGTACTGGTCCTGTAACGAGACTCGGTTGATCGTTACCTTGTATTCCCCACAGATTCTGACCGTCCCATCGCTTTTCAACACCGGCACAATTGGACTGGCCCACTCGTTGAACTCGACTGGCGATATGATCCCCTCTCGTTGAAGTCTGTCCAGCTCGATCTTGACTTTCTCTCGCATAACGTATGGAACCGCTTGGGCCTTGTGATGAACGGGTCGTGCATCAGGGACTAAATGGATCCGCACTTTGGCGCCTGTGAAGTTGCCGATGCCTGGCTTGAATAACGATGGGAATTTGTTTAGCACTTGGGCACACGAGGCATCACCCTCCGAAGACAGTGTTTTGATGTCGTCCCAGTTCCATCGGATCTTTCCTAGCCAGCTTCTGCCGAACAGCGTTGGGCCATCATCTGGTACAATCCATAGTGGTAAATCATGCACAGTTCCATCGTATGACACTTTCACAGCCGCACTGCCAATGACTGGTATGAGCTCTTTGGTGTAAGTGTGCAGTTTGGTGTGGATCAGGCTTAGTTTTGGCCTTTGTGTCTTGTTGCCCCACAGTTTCTCAAAAGCCTTCTGGCACATAATTGACTGACTCGCATTGACTGACTCGCCCCGTGTCCAATTCCATGGAAACTGGAATGCGTTTAATTTGGCTTTTAACATTATTGGAGGGCTTTTGGTGGTGAAGGTGTGTATCCCATACACTTCCTCTTCAGCCTCGGGTTGAGTTGCCTCTCTTACTCGTTCAGCGTGATCTGCGTCGGATCGGTCATCTTCTGCCGACTCTGCCATGTGGTGAGTTGCAGCATTTCTGCACATTCGCTGGAGGTGCCCGATTGTTCCACAGCCCTTGCACACATAGTGCTTGAATTGACATTGATGGGCTCGATGATTACCCTCGCAGCGCCAACATGGTGCTAATGGATTCGCATTCATGCCCCACGGTGGACTCTGAGTCATCCTAGTGCTGGCCTCTGCGGCCGTGTAGGCCCTGTCATGTACAGTCCTGCCTGCTGAAGGCGTTATTTTATACACAGTACTTGCCGGTGAGTTCTGATGCTGCAATGATATCTGTTTAGTGTTATCATTCGTGGACATAAATGCCTGGGCTATCGTAATGGCCTTGCTCAGATCTAGGGATTCGGCAGACAGCAGTTTGCGAAGAATGACCTCATGGCCGATTCCAAGCATGAAAAAGTCCCGAAATACTTCCCCCAAAAATCCAGCAAATACGCACAGTCCCACAAGGCATCTTAGGTCGGCGACATAGCTCGCCACGTCCTGACCCTCGGAGCGGAGGTGCGTATAAAAGCGATACCTGGCCATCAAGATGCTCTCCTTCAGCTTGAGGTGTTCCAGAACCAATGTGCACAACTCTTCATATATCTTCTCCATTGGTTTCGTTGGTGCTAGCAGAGTTTTGATGAGGCCATATATCGTGGACCCGCAAACGGTGAGGAGAATCGCCCTGCGCTTGACCGCGGTTTCTTCCTTTTCCAGCTCGTTGGCCACGAAGTACTGATCAAGACACTCAATGAAGGCTTCCCAATCATCCCCCTCAACAAATCTCTCAAGAATACTCTCAAGAAGAAGCCATAACTGCATGAAAGTTCGTGATCTGTTACTCGTCGCCAATTGTTACATTTAGAATAACTCCACAAGACTGTATATCTTAAGCTCAAACTGATGTGACCTTGGTCTCTTTATTGTAACTCCAGAGTGAGGAGGCTGCATAGTAGACTGCCTTTTATACCTGCTTGCCCAGGGTGTGCAGGTGACCCTTGGGTCTCCCACAGATGCGACCCCTGGTGGCAAGTCTTACACATTGATAATGTTTGCATACATAACACTTACGAACTGAACGGAGGTGTTCAGCAAATCGGTCACCCAATCTACCCAATGTAGAGGAGATCACATCGTGAGCAGCGAATACAGTATACTAAATTGAAAGAAGTACAAGTAAATCACTGTTTCACCTGGAAGGAGTATTTGGGGTCTTGGATAGTGGGAAGGGAGGAGGTAAAAGGGCAGGTGTTGCATCTCCTGCGCTTGCACGGGAAGGTGCTGTGGGAAGGGAAGGAGGTGCTGGGGGTGACTGCAGAATGGAACAAGGTGTCGCGGAGGGAGCGGTCTCTACGGAATGCTGAGAGGCAGTGGGGGGAGGGGGGGAGATGTGATTGGTGGTGTGATCACGCTGGAGGTGGCGGAAATGGTGGAGGATAATCTGTTGAACGTGTGGTGAAAGGTGAGGACAAGGGAAACCCTGCCGTGGTTCTGAAAGTGAGGGGAAGTGGTGAGAGTACAAGTGCGGGAAATAGAACGGACGCAGTCGAGGGCCATGTTAACCATGGTGGAGGGGAATCCTCAGTTGAGGAAAAAGGAAGACATGTCAGAGGCACTAGTGTGAAAGGTGACGTTGTCAGATGCGATGGAGACAGAAAAACTGGGAGAATGGAATGGAGTCCTTACAGGATGCGGGGTGGGAGGAAGTATAGTCCAGGTAGCTGTGGGCGTCAATGGGCTTATTGTAGATACTGGTTGAAAGTCTATCCCCAGAGATGGAGACATAGAAGTCGAGGAAGGGAAGGGAAGAGTTGGAGATGGACCATGTGAAGGTGAGGTAAATTGGATGCAAAGTGAATTAAATTTTCAGGTTCAGGGCGAGAGCAGGAAACAGCACCGATACAGTCATCAATATACTGGAAAAAGAGGTGAGGGAGGGGACCCGAGTAGGACTGGAACAAAGAATGTTCCACATATCCCACGAAAAGGCAGGTATAGCTAGGACCCATGCAGGTTCCCATAGCAACACTTTTAATTTGGAGAAAGCGAGTGGAGTTAAAGGAGAAGTTATTCAATGTGAGAACAAGTTCAGCCAGGCGGAGAAGGTGGTGGTGGATGGGGACTGGTTGGGACTCTGCTCGAGGAAGAAACGGAGCGCCCTCAGGCCATCCTGGTGGGGGATGGAAGTGTAGAGGGATTGGACGTCCATAGTTAAAAGGAGACGGTTGGGGCCAGAAAACTGGAAACTGTTAAAGTGACGGAGGGCGTCGGAGAAGTCATAGATGTAGGTGGGAAGAGAGTGAACAAGAGGAGAAAAAATAGAGTCGATATAGGAAGTAGTAAGTTCTGTGGGGCAAAAACAGGCATAAACGATGGGTCTACCGGGGCAGTACTGTTTGTGGATCTTGGGAGGGAGGTAGAAGCAGGCTGTGCGGGGTCGGGAAACTTTGAGGTTGGTGGCTGTGGAGGGAAGATCTCCAGAAGAGATGAGGTCAGTGACGGTCTGGGAAATGATGGCTTGATGTTCAGTGGTGGGGTCATGGTCCGGGGGGGGTAGAAGGAGGTGTCAGAGAGTTAGCGATCAGCCTCTGCAAGGTAGAGGTCGGTTCGCCAAACAACAACAGTGCCACCTTTGTCAGCAGGTTTAATGACAAGGTTGGGGTTGGATCTGAGCGAGCGGAGTGCCGCAAGTTCAGAGGGAGGTAGGTTGGAGTCAGTGAGGGGAGCAGAGAAATTGAGACAACCGATGTCCCATCATCAGTTTGCAATGAAAAGATCTAGAGAGGGCAATAGGCCAGAGGGACGGTTCCGGGTAGAGCGAGAATTTTTGAAATGTCGCCATTATTGCATTGTTGGGAAGTACTATATATAGGAAGGGAAAATGGGAACAAACATACTGTCTGCTTTCCTTTAAGTTTAACCTCAGGCAATTTACTGGTCCCAGCACTATTGTGCTCCCTGCACACATCCAAATGTGCATCTGCAACAGTAAATAATTATGCAAATGCCCTAACCCATGAAAATTGAGTGTCAGTAGTACCGTGTCAGTCTGTCAAGATTTTCTCCAGTTCTTAAACATTTAGAACAGCCGTGTACATGAAAATTGGACCCCTGGTGCATTTCCATAACAACTGTTAGGCTTCTGTTAGATTACTGACATCCTTGAAAATGATCTAGTGATTAAAGAGCACCTCCCCCCATTACCCAGTTTTTTATTTCAGAACTGGGAAGCATGGATTTGAGCCCTTGCTAGGTGGAAAGCAGATGGCCGATTTTCTGAACACATGCTTCCAGTGCACAGGTTCACCCACCAGGCATGCATGTTGAAAAATCACAAGTGGATTGCTCACACTTCTCCATCGATCATGTCCCAGTCTTGTCAAGCTGCACGAGTTCCCAATTCCTCTGAAAATTGAATTCAAGATCCTCACTTTCAACTTCAAATTGTCCTAGAATCTCCCCTCACCTGAACACTTTATTCTAACCAGAAATCTCTGTACATACACACCACTAACTTGCTTCTCATTTCCTCTGCTCCGCCATCAGTCACTGCTCCTCTGGAACTCCATTCTTCTAAACCTTCACTTTGCCATTTCCTTTTCAGAAGCTTCCTAAAAATGCTTCTTTTCAACCCCCCCCCCCCAAACCCTTCAGTTCCTGTCCTGTTTGGTGTCCACTTTTTGCTGATCCTGTGACATTCTCTGATATGCTTGTCTATACATAAGGAGTAATATAGAAATGTATGTTGTTGTTTTGTTGAAGACATCAAATAGAATGAATGATAGTGATCAATCTTACCTTGTTCCCTTTTTAAGAGAGATAGACTAAATGGCGATAATTCTGACTTTGGGTGATGGTATAAAACGGGCGATATTAATTCAGCCGTCCATTATAAATTTCTTCTGATTTTTATTTCCATTCCATTCCATTTTACACTATCACCCAAAGTCAAAATGACCACCAGTGAGTCTACCCTCACACGGATGGTGGAACTGGAGGACATATCTTACATAAAATACAAGATTCCATATATTCCCATAATTTACTGCTTCTTTATAAGGGCTACATGAAGTATCTGGTCAAAAGCTTTATGTAAGTTAATTTATGCAATGTTTCACGCAATGCAAGTGGATTTCTCTGGTGCCTTAAGGCGTCCTACAATCTTTTATAAAGCTACAACATGCATTCCTCAAGAAAACTGTTTTTGAATATGTGCATTAAATACATGTGATATACTGACGTAGCATCTATCCAACCTTGAGAGCCATTGACATTCCACAGTCGTTGTTGGCCTCACTAAGATCCACTTTAACATTTTCATCATGATGTCATCATATGCATGTGACACAATTCACATCATCATGTTATGTATGTTTTCAAATAATTTTTTACAAAGATTTTCTAAATACTTTCTTATGAAGGTGGTGCTCTTCTAATAAAACCTTTAATAGATCAATATTTAATGTCCAGGCTAATCTTAATAAACTTTTTTACCTGTTGCCTGCAGGTTCTGGGGTTAAATATTTTTAGCATTCTGCAGGCGACAGCTGGATATCTTTTATGTGCAACATGCTGCCAAATTCGCGATCTTCTTGCACAATAAGAGAAACTGAACAGATGTCCCAGCTTTTTAACTGATAGTGTGTTCATTTACTTTTGCCAAAATAATCAGAAAAAAAATCAATTTTTATTTGAATATAATTGGAATTAATTATAAAGATGTCTTTTTTTAAAATTCTGCAACATAATGAAAAATGAAGAGGGAGGAGTTTCTGAGCTCTGAAATTGTCCTAGTTTATAGGATTATGAGGAGTCTATCAAGCTTGCTTTCTGGTGGTACAGATTAGTACATATGAAATAACTTGGCCTGGAGCTGGAATGAAGCCAATACATTAAAATACCTTGCTAAGCAACTGACATAATTAATGAGATTTTACTGATACTGTCTGGGTTTATGGTGCTCGAAATTAAAATGTTACCATTTCATTTTGCTAAGAGAAAGAACTCCGCATTTACTTTATAAGTTCCATAACTCTTAGTTGAGCAGTATATCATGGAATTATGATGACTTAAGATAGTGCCTGCTGGCCAGTAAGGATAAGATCTTGGAGATTGTTTCACTCTCTTCCCACCTACATACAAAATGTAATATCACATTCAGGTTGGATTAGGAACAGCATTTACATTGTCCTCTGCTCCCGTTTCACTTTGCACACTGGCTACTATAAATTACTAGCTTAAGTGCATGGGCTTCCTTAGGGAGGGAAGTGACAGGAAATTTGTAGTAAGCCGTTAACACAATCCGAATATGAATACTCAGAGGTACAGCAGAGTTTAAATGTGGCATCCAAAGAATGGAGATGTGCCTTTTTTTTATTATGGCACACATTTCTCATTTGAGGATGTGCTTTTCGCAGAAATCTACAACTTCTCAATTTTCACTAAGGAACAATGATAAAAGCTAACTATGTGTCTGGAATGATTTTTGTTTTATGGGCAACTACCTCCGAATTCAAAATTAGCGCAATTAGAACAAATTTGGTTACTTCTAAATAATTCCAAAATGGTTCATTTGGCTCATGTTCTAATTTTGATTTGTTGTTCATACTTACATTGCAGAGACTATGGCCCCGATACTTACTGGGCATGCTTTGGTAGCGGAGGTGGCGGGGTGACGGCAGGAGTTACGGCCCTGAAACACGGAACTACAGGTTTTCTCAAACACCCTACAGTTTTAAATCCAGGGCGCATTTAAATTGTTTTTTCTAGGTTTCCTGCCAGCATGATTGACACGCTTAGCTGCTTAACGGATGGGGACGTCTGTGGCACTAAACCCCAGCCAAGGAGCATGTAGGTTTAATGGTCATGAGGGGAGAGATCGTGGGGTGGGGGAGGTAGAGTGCGGTTGGGGGTGGGGATTGGTAATGGCGGTGGGGGTTTGAACGTGATTGGAGTGGTCGGTGATCAGTGGGGGGTCGGGGAAAATTCGAAATCACGGAATAGAGTTCTTGGGTGTGGGGAGACAGACAGATCGCGGGTGAAGTTGGGGGAGATTGTGGAGGTGGGAGGTTTACAGGATAAGCTTGTTGGGCTGGGGAAAACATTCCTGCTCCTCCTGGCCCACAAACAGTGCTAACTTTATGGATTCAGCCCTTCTTGCCTTCTTTTACCTTTCGGGTTTCCCGAAGTCAGGGAAAACCGACAGAAATAGGTTAAAAATAGAAATCATGTTAAAATGGAGGAATGCAGTTTCCTTAAAAGATTTCAATGTCCGACCCACCTCCTGAGAATGGATTGGTCGCCCACCTCTGCTAAAACTGAAAGTGGCCGGGTTCGAGGCGGGTTGGGGTCGTGTTCGAAATTATAACTTTCCACCCGACCCAAACCAACCCGTTTTTGGGGGTTAAAATTACCTCCCATGTTACATTAGTATTTGTAATAATAGGAAGTATAATTGAGCATTTATATACTGCGGCAAAGAGAGGAAGTCTACATTTAGCCCTTGGTGGATGGACAAATGTTATTGGCAAAGTTAATATAATGTAACAACACAACAATGTAAACCTCATGTTATGAGTGGGAATGCAAAAGGGTGATCAGTTGACTTTGTTCTTTTGATTTGCAATTAATGAATTTATTAATTATATTTGGAATTTGTGTCTAGTGGTGGCTCTCATTTCAGCTTTGTGCTTACGAGGGCGCTGTAATATTCCATGACAGAGGGATGGTAAGATAGGGAAATGGTGAGCAATGGAGATCTGGGGTTTCAACCACTGGAACCGAAGTCTGATGAGACACTCACGGACAGTCCGTCTGGACCAGGGAGTTGCTTCCTGCCTCCTCTTCTTCCTCCTTCTCTTCCTTTTCCTTTTCCTCCTGCTCCTCCTCTTCCTTTTCCTCTTCCTCCTGAGGTGGTTCCGGAACTTGTGGTGGTGAGGACTGCGTGTTCATGGTGGCCAAGTTGTGGCGTGTGCAGCAGACCACCATAAAATGGGACACACCTGCTCTGACATGCATTGGAAAGCTCCTCCCGAGTGGTCAAGGCAGCAGAACCATTGCTCTAGCACCTCGATGGCCTTCTCGATGTCGTCCCTCGTGGCAGCATGGCTGTCATTTTGTGAGTGCTGGCCACGAGTGGTGGGGTTGCGGAGGAGAGCCATCAGCCAGGTGGAGAGTGGATAGTCCTTGTCTTCGAGAAGCCATCCTCGGGTTCGATATGGTGCCTGGAAGATTGCTGGCACACCGGAATGGCACAGGATCAAAGCATCATGACTGCTGCCAAGATACCAAGCATTCACCATCATGATGTACTGGACATAGTCACACAACAACTGCAATTAAGTAATTCAATGAGTGTTAGTCTTTGCGGTGGCAGAACATCTCAAAATTGATATGCGATGCCTGCAAAGCCACGTGTGTGCTGTTGATGGTGTCCTGCACTATGGGGAAGCCCTCTATCTTGTCAAAGCCACATGCGTGCTCCTCCTGCTCAGAGATAAACAATGAAGTCCCTAACCCTGGAATAGAGAGACTCTGTGACCTCCCGGATGCATCACTGGATGGCGATCTGAGAGACATTAGCTAAATCTCCTGCTCCAGACTGGAAGGTGGGCAAAAAAATTGAGGACTAAGGTGACCTTGAGGGCCACTGGGAAAACAGTCGTACCCTGCTCTGAGGCTGCGGGTCTGGTTGCAGGAGTTGCAGAGTTCTGTGACCACCTCCTTGGTGAAGTGGAACCTCCTAATACACTGCTTCTGGCTTAGGTGCAGGTAGGTGTAGTGTTCTCAGAAGATCGTAGGTGGGTGAGGCCTCCTGCTGAGAACCCTCCTGGCTTTCCTCCTTCTCCCTCTGCAAGCATCTTGTCCTCCTCTTTGCTGCATCCGCTCCATCTTCCTATCATACTCGAGTGCGAGGGGGACTGCAAGCGCAACACCCATGACTGGGAGCAATTGGTGTGAACAGAACCCTTTAAATGAGAAGCAAGGTGTTCTCCACTTGCAGCACCACTCCCTGACACCTCAACTAAATAACTTTTGAAAGCTCCAAATAGTTGTATAAACCTGCACAGAGCCTGGAGAACTGAAAAAGCAAGTCAGCTGCAAGTTGTTGATGATCCCTTTAAATAAAGCTGGTGGAGAGTCCTTCCTGCTGCTGAATATTTGGTCAGCTGGTCGTGATTATAAGAACATAAGAAATAGGAGCAGGAGTAGGCCATATGGCCCCTCGAGCCTGCTCCGTCATTCAATAAGATCATGGCTGATCTGATCATGGACTCAGCTTCACTTCCCCGTCTGCGCCCCATAACCTCTTATCCCCTTATCATTCAAGAAACTGTCTATTTCTGTCTTAAATTTATTCAATGTCCCAGCTTCCACAGCTCTCTGCGGCAGCAAATTCCACAGATTAACAACCCTCTGAGAAGAAATTTCTCCTTATCTCTGTTTTAAATGGGCGGCCCCTTATTCTAAGATCATGCCCTCTAGTTCTAGTCTCCCCCATCAGTGGAAATATCCTGTCTGCATCCACCTTGTCAAGCCCCCTCATAACCTTATACGTTTCGATAAGATCATCTCTCATTCTTCTGAATTCCAATGAGTAGAGAACCAACCTACTCAACCTTTCCTCATAAGTCAGCCCCCTCATCCCGGAACCAACCTAGTGAACCTTCTCTGAACTGCCTCCAAAGCAAGTATATCCTTTCGTAAATATGGAAACCAAAACTGCACGCAGTATTCCAGGTGTGGCCTCACCAATACCTTATATAGCTGTAGCAAGACTGCCCTGCTTTTTTACTCCAACCCCTTTGCAATAAAGGCCAAGATACCATTGGCCTTGCTGATCATTTGCTGTACCTGCATATTATCCTTTTGTGTTTCATGCACAACTACCCCCAGGTCCCGCTGTACTGCGGCACTTTGCAATCTTTCTCCATTTAAATAATAACTTGCTCTTTGATTTTTTTGTGCCAAAGTGCATGACCTCACACTTCCCAACATTATACTCCATCTGCCAAATTTTTGCCCACTCACTTAGCCTGTCTATGTCCTTTTACAGATTTTTTGTGTCCTCCTCACACATTGCTTTTCCTCCCATCTTTGTATCGTCAGCAAACTTGGCTACGTTACACTCAGTCCCTTCCTCCAAGTCGTAGATTGTAAATAGTTGGGATCCCAGCACTGATCCCTATGGTTGCCAACCAGAGAATGAACCATTTATCCCGACTCTCTTTTCTGTTAGTTAGCCAATCCTCTATCCATGCTAATATATTACCCCCAACCCCGTGAACTTTCATCTTGTGCAATCACCTTTTATGTGGCACCCTGTCAAGTGCCTTCTGGAAGTCCAAATATGCCACATCCACTGGTTCCCCATTATCCACGTTGTTCATTACATTCTCAAAGAACTCCAGCAATTTCCCTTCATAAATCCATGCTAAGTCTGCCTGACCGAATTTTGCTTTTCCAAATGTCCTGCTACTGCTTCTTTAATAATGGACTCCAACATTTTCCCAACCACAGATGTTATGCTAACTGGTTTATAGTTTCCTTCATTTTGTCAGCCTCTTTTTTTAAATAGGGGCGTTACATTTGCAGTTTTCCAATCTGCTAGGACTTCCCCAGAATCCAGAGAATTTTGGTAAATTACAACCAATGCATCCACAATCCCGACCGGTACTTCTCTTAAGACCCTAGGATGCAAGCCATCAGGTCCAGGGGATTTATCTGTCCTTAGTCCCATTATCTTACTGAGTACCACCTCCTTAGTGACTGTGATTGTGTTC
Organism: Pristiophorus japonicus; assembly: GCF_044704955.1. Lineage (NCBI taxonomy): Eukaryota > Metazoa > Chordata > Chondrichthyes > Pristiophoridae > Pristiophorus > Pristiophorus japonicus. Next base: position 233,518,048 of record NC_091978.1, read on the forward strand.
CTCACCCCATCTAGTCCCTAGACTATCCACTGTTGGAATGTTATCAGTGTCCTATACCGTAAAGACTGATACAAAATATTTGTTCACAGTTTCTGCCATCTCCATGTTCCTCATTACTAATTCCCCGGTCACGTCCTCTAAGGGACCAACATTTACTTTAGCCACCCTTTTCCTTTTTATATACCTGTAGAAACTCTTGCTATCTATTTTTATATTTTGTGCTAGTTTACTTTCAGACTATCTTCCCTTTCTTAATCATTTTTTTAGTCATTCTTTGCTGGCTTTTAAAAGCTTCCCAGTCTTCTGTCCTCCCACGAGTTTTGACTACTTTGTATGCCCTTGTTTTTAATTGGATACCATCCTTTATTTCTTAAGTTAGCCACGGATGGCTATCTTTTCTCTTACACCCTTTCATCCTCACTGGAATATATTTTTCTTGAGAGTTTTGAAATATCTCCTTAAATGTACACCACTTTAGCCAACTCTGCCCTCATATCTTCATAATCACCTTTATTTAAGCTTAGTATGCTGGTTGGAGATCCAACTTTCTCACCCTCCATCTGAATTTGAAATTCAATCATGCTATGATCACTCATTTCGAGGGGATCCTTTACTAGGAGATTGTTTATTAATCCTGTCTCATTACACAGGACCAGATCTAAGATAGCCTGACCCCTGGTTGTTTCCTTTACATATTGCTCAAGGAAACCGTTCCTTACGCTATGAACTCCTCCTCAAGGCTAGCCTGACCAATTTGATTTGTCCAATCAATATGGAGGTTAAAATCACCCATGATTATTGCTGTTCCCTTTTTACAAGCCGCCACTATTTCCTGGTTTATGCTCTGACCAACAGAGTTGCTACAGTTAGGGGGCCTATAGACTACGCCCACCATTGACTTTTTCCCCTTATTTTTTTTTTTAATTCGTAGCCAATCTTTCCAATTCTTTGTCAAATCACAAACGCCAGAGGTCACCTTGCACACATCAAGGATCACTCTGCGTCAATGCTCTTAGCCAAAAGGCCGAGAGCCACTGCACCGTTCCTGGAAGTACTGCAATACCAGGTTCGTGCCATGGAGGTGGATGGGTCAGGCCCCCCACACACCTCCGTGGAGGTGGATGGGTCAATCCACCCCACCCACCTCCTATTTCCAAAAAGCATAGGAGAACCACCTTCCTGATCCAGGGAGAACCACTTTGGGGTCATGGTTACTCCCCTGTCAGGTCAGTTACACATGATCTCCCCTTATTGTTCCTTATCTCCACCCAAACTGTTTCAACACCTTTATCATTTGAGCCAATATCGTTTCTTACTATTACAGTGATTCCACCCTTTATCAATAGAGCTACCCCACCTCCTTTTCCTTTCTGTCTGTCCATCTGGATTGTCAAGTACCCCTGAATATTTAATTCCCAGTCCTGGTCACATTGCAACCACGTCTCTGTAATGGCTATCAGATCATACCCATTTGTCTCAATTTGTGCCGTCAACTCATCTATTTTATTACAAATGCTACGTGCATTTAGACAAAGTGCCTTTAAGTTTGTTTTTTTACCCTTTTTTCCTACTTGTTTCCTCTCTCCTTCAAACTCACTTTCTTAATTTTTGCTTTCTAATTCCAGCTTTACTCCCCATCTGACTGAATCCATTTTTAGGTTCCCATCCCCCTGCCAAGCTAGTTTAAACCCTCCCCAACAGCACTAGCAAACCCCTCCTGTGAGGATATTGGTCCCGGCTCTGCTGATGTGCAATCCATCTGGTTTGTACACATCCCACCTCCCCCAGAAGTGATCCCAATGCCTCAGGAAACTAAAGCCTTCCCGCTTGCACTGAGAGGGCATTTAATGGTGCGGCGATGTCGAAGATGGCAGTTTGTGCGTCAAATCAGCATTGCATGCTCATTGAAGTCACGATCTGTCTCATCTAACTATCTGGAGTGAGTGCAGGCAATGGTAGCGCTGCTGACCTGCCCAAAATGGCGGCTGTCGTGTGACCCACTGGAAGTGGGCAGAAGTGAGGCGGCCGCCATTTTTTCTTCCAATCTGGCCTTAATGGCCGGTGCTAAAGGCTCCAATTTTGCACCTGTAATCTCATAATTCTGTAAATTTACCAGAATATATTAAATGCATCTAACTTTAAAAACATAGCTGGATTTAAAAGTATACACCAGATATTGGAGAGGAGATTTACAAGAATGATACCAGGGATGAGGGATTTCAGTTATGTGGAGAGACTAAAGAAGCTGCGATTGTTTTACTTAGAGCAGAGAAGGTTAGATTTAAGGTTAGAAGGGAGATTTAATAGTGGTGTTCAATATGATAAAGGGTAAATAAGGAGAAACTGTCTCCACTGGCAGGAGGTTCGGAAACCAGAGGACAAGCAGTCCGAGCAACCAGCATCGCGAGAGAGGAGCAGTGCGGGAGGATAAAGGGTGGTGGCAGCAACTGAGAGCGGCGACAGTCCGAGCAGTCAGCCTCGCGAGAGAGGAGCAGTGCGGGAGGATAAAGGGTGGTGGCAGCGACTGGGAGCGGTGGCAGTCTGAATGGCCAGCCTCGCGAGAGAGGAGCAGTGCGGGAGGATAAAGGGCACTGGCAGCGACTGGGAGCGGTGGCAGTCTGAGCAGCCAGCATCGCGAGAGAGGAGCAGTGTGGGAGGATAAAGGGCGACGGCAGCGACTGGGAGCGGTGGCAATCTGAATGGCCAGCCTCGCGAGAGAGGAGCAGTGCGGGAGGATAAAGGGCGGTGGCAGCGACTGTCCGAGCAATCAGCTGTTACAGAGGCCGAAGGTAAAACAAAAAAGTTACAGCCAAGTAGGTAAGTGATTGGCTGGTGGATTGGTGAGTATTTAATCTTTTTCTCTTTCTTTTTCTTTCCTTATCAGTAGGTAACCTTTGGCATTGTTGCCAAATTAAGTTAATTTAAGGGTTAAGTCATGGCAGGAGAGTCTAGACTCGTGTCATGCTCCTCCTGTGCTTTGTGGGAAGTCAGGGACGCTTCCAGTGTCCCTGACTACTATGTGTGCAGGAAGTGTGTCCAGCTGCAGCTTCTGACAGACCACATTGTGGCATTGGAGCTGCGCATGGATTCACTCTGGAGCATCCGCGATGCTGAGGATGTCGTGAATAGCACGGTTAGTGAGTTGGTCACACCGCAGGTAAAGGTTACTCAGGCAGATAGGAATGGGTGACCATCAGGCAGAGTAGTGGAAGGAAGGTAGTGCAGGGGTCCTCTGCGGTCATCTCCCTCCAAAACAGATGTACCGTTTTGGGTACTGTTGGGAGAGATGACAGGGGAAGGCAGCAGCAACCAAGTTCATGGCACCATGCTGTGCTGCACAGGAGGGCAGGAAAAAGAGTGGCAGAGCAATAGTGGTAGGGGATTCTATTGTAAGGTGAATAGATATGCATTTCTGCGGCCGCAATCGAGACTCCAGGATGGTATGTTGCCTCCCTGGTGCAAGGGTCAAGGATGTCTTGGAGTGGCTTCAGGGCATTTTGGAGGGGGAGGGTGAACAGCCAGCTGTCGTGGTGCATATAAGTACCAATGATATAGGTAAAAAATGGGATGAGGTCCTACAACCTGAATTTAGGGAGCTAGGAATTAAATTAAAAAGTAGGACCACAACGGTAGTAATCTCAGGATTGCTGCCAGTGCCACGTGCTAGTTAGAGTAGAAATAGCAGGATAGTTGAGATGAATATGTGGCTTGAGGAATGGTGCAAGAGGGAGGGTTTCAAATTCCTGGGACTTAACTGGTTCTGGGGGAGGTGGGATCAGTACAAACTGGACGGTCTGCACTTGGGCAGGACCGGAACCAATGTCCTAGGGGGAGTGTTTGCTAGTGCTGTTGAGGAGGGTTTAAACTAATATGGCAGGGGGATGGGAATCTATGCAGGGAGACAGATGGAAGTAAAATGGGGGCAGAGCAAAAGGTAGAAAGGAGATAAGGAAAGGCGGAGGGCAGAGAAATCAAAGGCAAAAATCAAAAAGGGGCACATTACAACATAATTCTAAAAGGACAAAGAGTGTTAAAAAAACAAGCCTGAAGGCTCTGTGTCTCAATGCGAGGAGCATTTGTAATAATGTGGATGAATTAACTGCATAGATAGCTGTTCACGGATATGATGTAATTGGAATTACGGAGACATGGCTCCAGGGTGACCAAGGCTGGGAACACAACATCCAGGGGTATTCAATATTCAGGAAGGATAGCCAGAAAGACAAAGGAGGTGAGGTAGCGTTGCTGGTTAAAGAGGAGATTAACACAATAGTAAAGAAGGACATTAACTTGGATGACATGGAATCGGTATGGGTAGAGCTGCAGAACACCAAAGGGCAGAAAATGCTTGTGGGAGTTGTGTACAGACCACCAAACAGTAGTAGTGATGTTGGGGAGGGCATCAAACAGGAAATTATGGGTGCATGCAATAAAGGTACAGCAGTTATCATGGGTGACTTTAATCTACATATAGATTGGGCTAACCAAACTGGTAACAATACGGTGGAGGATGATTTCCTGGAGTGATTAGTAAAGAATAACGTAGGTCTCTTGCAGTCAGATTCAGGTGAATATATAATGGGGAACAAAGAAATGGCAGATCACTTGAACAAATACTTTGGTTCTGTCTTCACTAAGGAAGACACAAATAACCTTCTGGAAATACTAGGGGACCGAGAGTCTAGCGAGAAGGAGGAACTGAAGGAAATCCTTATTAGTCAGGAAATTGTGTTAGGGAAATTGAAGGGATTGAAGGCCGATAAATCCCCAGGGCCTGATAGTCTGCATCCCAGAGTACTTAAGGAAGTGGCCCTAGAAATAGTGGACGCATTGGTGGTCATTTTCCAACATTCTGTAGACTCTGGATCAGTTCCTATGGATTGGAGGGTAGCTCATGTAACACCACTTTTTAAAAAAAGAGTGAGAGGGAAAACAGGAAATTATAGATCGGTTAACCTTGCATCGGTAGTGGGGAAAATGTTGGAATCAATTATTAAAGACATAATAGCAGTGCATTTGGAAAGCAGTAACAGGATCAGTCCAAGTCAGCATGGATTTATGAAAGGGAAATCATGCTTGACAAATTTTCTAGAATTTTTTGAGGATGTAACTAGTAGAGTGGACAAGGGAGAACCAGTGGATGTAGTGTATTTTAACTTTCAAAAGGCTTTTGACAAGGTCCCACACAAGAGATTAGTGTGCAAAATTGAAGCACATGACTTTGGGAGTAATGTATTGACGTGGATAGAGAACTGGTTGGCAGATAGGAAACAAAGAGTAGGAATAAACGGGTCCTTTTCAGAATGGCAGGCAGTGACTAGTGGGGTACCGCAAGGTTTAGTGATAGGATCCTAGCTATTTGCAATATACATTAATGATTTGGATGAAGGAATTGAATGTAATATCTCTAAGTTTTCAGATGACACTAAGCTGGGTGGCAATGTGAGCTGTGAGGAGGATGCTAAGAGGCTGCAGGGTGACTTGGACAGGTTAGGTGAGTGGACAAATGCATGGCAAATGCAGTATAATGTAGATAAATGTGAGGTTATCCACTTTGGTGGCAAAAACGGGGAGGCAGAATATTATCTGAATGGTGACAGATTGGGAAAAGGGGAGGTGCAATGAGACTTGGGTGTCATGGTACATCAGTCATTGAAAGTTGGCATGCAGGTACAGCAGGCAGTGAAGAAGGCAAATGGCATGGTGGCCTTCATAGCGAGAGGATTTGAGTATAGGAGCAGAGAGGTCTTACTGCAGTTGTACAGAGCCTTGATGAGGCCACACCTTGAATATTGTGTACAGTTGTTTTGGTCTCCTAATCTAAGGAAGGACATTCTTGCTATTGAGGGAGTGCAGCGAAGGTTCACCAGACTGATTCCCGGGATGGCAGAACTGACATATGAAGAAAGACTGGATCGACTTGCCTTATATTCACTGGAATTTAGAAGAATGCGAGGGGATCTCATTGAAACATATAAAATTCTGACGGGATTGGACAGATGCAGGAAGAATGTTCCCGATGTTAGGGAAGTCCAGAACCAGGGGTCACAGTTTAAGAATAAGGGGTAAGCCATTTAGGACTGAGATGAGGAGAAACTTCTTCACTCAGAGAGTTGTGAACCTGATGAATTCTCTACCACAGAAAGTTGTTGAGGCCAGTTCGTTAGATATATTCAAAAGGGAGTTAGATGTGGCCCTTATGGCTCAAGGGATCAAGGAGTATGGAGAGAAAGCAGGAATGCGGTACTGAAGTTGCATGATCAGCCATGATCATATTGGATGGTGGTGCAGGCTCGAAGGGCTGAATGGCCTACTCCTGCACCTATTTTCTATGTTTCTATGTTTCTTTGACACAGATTTATAATAATTGGCAAAACAACCAGAGGGGAAATGAGGAGAATTTATTTTACACAGCAAGTTGTTGTGATCTGGAACGCAGTGCCTGAAAGGGCAGTGAAAACAAATTCCATCGTAAATTTCAAAAAGAAGTTGAATAAATATTTGAAAAGGAAAAATTTGCAGCCCTATGCGGAAAGAGCAGGGGAGTGGAACTAAATAGATAGCTGGATTGACTGGGCCTTTATTCACTGGAGAAGGATGAGAGGGGATCTCATAGAAACATATAAGATTCTGACGGGACTGGACAGGTTAGATGCAGGAAGAATGTTCCCGATATTGGGGAAGTCCAGAAGCAAGCGACACAGTCTAATGATAAGGGGTAAGCCATTTAGAACTGCGATGAGGAGAAACTTCTTCACTCAGAGAGTTGTTAACCTGTGGAATTCCCTACCGCAGAGAGTTGTTGATGCCAGTTCATTGGATATATTCAAGAGGGAGTTAGATATGGCCCTTATGGCTAAAGGGATCAAGGGGTATGGAGAGAAAGCAGGAAAGGAGTACTGAGGGAATGATCAGCAATGATCTTATTGAATGGTGGTGCTGGCTCGAAGGGCCGAATGGCCTACTCCTGCACCTATTTTCTATGTTTCTATGTTTCAAAGAGCCAGCACAGGCATGATGGGCCGAATAGTCTCCTGTACTGTATGGTCCTTTTATTCTATGATCTGTTAGTCTCTGCAGATCTACTGGTCTGTGTTGGAATGTAAAAAATAAATTTTGTATTTTGCGATGCGTTGTCATTGTGCTTCAACATTCCAATATTCCTGCTTATTGCAGCTTCCAGTGAACCCAAACCACTATTTCCATCAGCCAGTTTAGTGAGCAAGAATAGTCCATCGTATCTTCCAATAAAGCAATTGCGTATCATGAACATGGATTCCAAAGAGGTAAATTTCCAAATTCATACTGATGTTGCTGTATTGACTTTCTAAACCAATGTGACAACAATCCCGCAGATTTTTGGGCCGCCCCAAGTTTTTTTTTGTCTAAAAATACGGATTCTACATAAATGGTGAACTTTTGGGCAATTAATGCGATAATTCTGATTGTTTCTAGAAATTTATGTGTGTAAGTTGGCAAACACACTAATATTGCACTTAATGCTTTCAGGCAGGAATTTAAGGTTAAAAACGGGCTGATAAGAGGGGAAGTGATGGAGTAAGGTTTATACTGCCCAAAAATGACTTTAGATAGGTCTGGGTCAGGCTGACAATGGGAATGTGGAAGGGAAGGCAATTAGTCCAAAAGAGGTCAAAGACAGTTTAGGCCCCGATGCATTGGGTCTCCCTCTTACTCTTGCTAGACCTGCCCTCTCAGTACTACAGACTTGGGAAATCATTAATACTGCCAGCTACAGCTCCTCCAGTGCTACAACATACCCCCTCTCTCATTCTCTTGGGTTCCCCCTCACCACGATTTCCACCTCCTTTCCAGATCCTCCCCGTGCCTACAAACCTCAAGAATCCTGATCCAAAACTCCAGGATTACCCATCCTAGGTCTTTCCCGAATGCTTCCAGAGTCCCTCACTGTAGTGCTCTTCGATCACAGTGTCTCTCTCCCAGTGCCCCAGTATGCTCAAAAGCCATGGGCCCCTTTCCCTCTGCTGTCAGATTCCAGGCTTCCTCCAATACTGATAATGTAGCATGTCTGCTTGACATAACTGTTATTATAAAACCTCTGATTCACCTTGAACAACACCACAGGATGTTAATTAGTTTAGTCTAAATAACTGATGAGCTAAAATTCTTCCTACGGATAATTTTATTGAAAATGTCAGTGTGTGTGTAATAACATTGAATGCAAATTCTGCTGGACTTTTGCTGTAACTGCAGGAGTCCAGTGGAACTCACTGGAAAATGGCAGGCTCCTCGTTGCGCTGGATATCGTCTGATTCTGGGATTTTGCAGCTAGCCTTAGAAGGGACGGAGCCTCCACCTGCCCCTCACGAGGCTAATGATGTCAGGCAATGAACCCAGGGATTGATCCAGGGTGGGAAATGCATTTGTCGGGGGTTCCCGCTTCCACTGGTGTAGAGCTGTAGGATGGTATACTGAGTGAGATAAGGTGCACAAACCTCCAGATTGGTGCACGTGTCTCACACTAGCGGAGCCAAGCATGGGGAAAGGCCCGGATCTAGGAAGAAAGAAAAATCTAGTTTGGCCCCCTTACGTGGGCTTAGGCCACTCCCCCCAATCATTGGTGGTAAGGCAAGGGATTTTCTGGCAGCATGGAGCAGGCAGGTGACAAAAATATACCTGTAATGGCATGGGCCCTCCTGCTGTCCCTGGAATCTGCAGCAGTCTCTGCACTGGAGGGCACTGGTGGTGTGATCACAGCATAAGCACCCAGGTGGATTCTTTAGGCCATTGACTTTTTCAATAAAATTATACGAACAATGACAGACAGGTAAAGACCATCAGGTCTATCGAACCTGTCCCACACAATTGAGATACCTTATGTATCACAACATATACACCCGACCCCCACGCAAAACCACGTGATCTCCTGGCAGAGGTAAAAAAAACATAAAAAACACTGGCCGATTTTGGAAAATAAAATCTGGGAAGTTCCTCTCCGACCCTCTGGCCTTGAAGTCCCTGCAGTCATCATCATAGGCAGTGCCTCGGAATCGAGGAAGACTTGCTTCCACTCCTGAAGTGAGTTCTTTGGTGGCTGAACAGTCCAATACGAGAGCCACAGACTCTGTCACAGGTGGGACAGATAGTCATCGAGGGAAGGGATGGGTGGGACTAGTTTGCCGCACGTTCTTTCCGCTGTCTGTGCTTGATTTCTGTAAGAGGTGATCTCCGCCGCAGCCAGAAACAAATCCAGCTTTCGGTTGAAGGAATTCAGCGAGTCTGCATCCAGCACATGAAACGGCAGCTTGTTCCAGAGATCTACTATCCTAGATCTAGCCCTATTTAACTCAAATTTGTGACCTCTGGTCCTGTCTAACCTGTTTAATTGAAATAAACTGTTAGCTGGAACACTGACTAGTCCCTTCATTATCTTATAAACCTCAATCAGGCCCCCCCTAAGTCTACGCTGCTCTAAGGTACAGAGTCCCAACTCTTTTAACCTATCTTGATAACTAATATGCTTTAGACTTGGAATTAGTCTATTGACCCTCTTCTGAACCCTTTCCAGAGCCTCACTATCACCCACCATGTGAGGAGACCAAAACTGGACACAGTATTCCAAATCAGCCCGATTAAGGTCTTGTACAAGAGCAAAACAGTACCCCTTGTCTTATACTCAATTGTCCTATGATTATACCCCAACACCCTATTTGCTCTAGCATTGCTCATGTACCTTTAAGAATGTATGCACTGGAGTGCCCAAATCTCTTTCTATCTCCACCATGCCTTTCCCTGGAGGATGTATGAATGTTGAGCATTTGCCCTGCCCACATGCATAACACTGCACTTATCTAAGTTATACATCATTTTTCAGTCTTGAGCCCAATCTACCAAAACATTAAGATCTGCCTGAAGCAGAAGAGCATCTTCTACAGTTCTAACACTTGCACAGATTTTGGAATCATCTACAAATTTGCAAATTGTGCCCCCAATCCCAAAATCCAGATAATTAATAAAAATAGTAAATAGCAACAGTCCCCACACTGATCCCTGCAGGACACCACTGGTGACTGGTCTCCAACAGATCCAAATCCATCTATAACTACTCTTTGCCTGCATCCTGTCAGCCAGTTCTGAATCCAACTCAATATATTTCCACTAATACCAGAGGCTCCGATCTTATAGAGAAACCTCTTATGCGGTACCTTATCAAAAGCTTTTTGGAAATCTAAGTAGACAATGTCTATTGGGCTTCCCTTATTCACCAACTTTGTAACTTTTTCAAAAGATACATTTAGATTTGTGAGACCTCTTTTTTATGAAGCCATATTGGGTGTTCCGAATATGTCCATCCCCATACAAGTATTCATATATTGCATCTTTTATGATTCCTTCAAACATCTTACCTATTACTGATGTTAAACTGATGGGTCTACAGTTACCTGGGTCTGTCTTGTCACTGTTTTTAAAAATGGGGACTACATTAGCCTCCTTCCAATCTGTAGGAATTCCAGAGTGCAGTGAGCTATTAAAAATACAGGCCAGGGGTTTGCACAGCACGTGTCCCATCTCTCGGAAGACCCTCAGATGGATATCATTCGGCCCAGCTGCTCTATCTATTATCAAGTTCTTAATTCTTTCTAAAACAATGGGCTCAATTTTCCCCAAAGCTGTTTTTTGGCGTACTTGAACAATTACGCTCGATTTTTGGGCCCAAGTACGGTGAAAAAAAATCATCCAAGTTTCCCCGTTTGGTTTCTTCATTTTGGCGCCGCCTAGCCTGTTGTTTACTTTTGGGGGTGGAGCCCAAGATCTGTGCCAAAAAGATCGGGTTGCCTCGGTAACCAGGGATATAATGCGGGCTGAGGCTGGAAAATGAAACATGCAGCCAGCTCACAGCAACCTGCACACGCACATTAAACATTGCAGCAACTTACGTCCATTAAATTATTAAAGTGTAATGACAAAAATTTCCCCCTCCCGATGCCGATGCCAGTCTCCAATTCTATCCCTGGCCGAACGGCCTCTTCCTGGTCCCTGTCCCCGCACCTATCCCAGGCTGAATGGCCTCCTCCCCCCCCACCGGCCCCCGCTCCTAACTATGCCCGAAAGGCTTCCCCCCTCCTCTCTCCCACTCTCTCTTATCTCTCCTGCTACTGCTGTCTGGCCATCTGCTGCACTGATTTACTTACCTGCGCCGATTTTCTTAACTGACCAAAAGGTTTTTCTACAGAGGCCACATCCAGCAGCTAAGAAAAATTGGAGTAAATCCGAGCTGGCCAAACGTGCCTAAATGGCCAGAATTGGCGCAGGTGGCAGATTACGCCCCATGACTTAAAAAAATCGTAACTAACTGAGTTATGCTTGTGCATATTGATTGGGGAAACTTGTATTTTTTAAACTTAGGCCAAAAAAAGCGGTGCACGGCAAAAAAAACAACGCACACCACTGGGGAAAATTGAACCCCAGATGTTTATCTATGTTAATGTTACTAACAAAACTAGTATTATTAAATTCTAATATTTGAGCATCATCTTCAAGGGTGACGACTGATGCAAAGTACTCATTTATTATTTCTGCCATACTCAGTGAGTCCTTTGTACTCTGTCCTTGAACACCCTTCAGTGGCCCAGTACAGTCTTTGATAGTTCTCTGACTCTTCACATAACTAAAAAAGCTCTTCCCATTACTGCCACAGTTATCTACAATCCTTTTTTCCATTAGCCTTTTTGCTGATCTAATAGTAGCCTTCGTTTTCTTTAGTTGTTCTTTGTATTCAACCCTGTTTATTTGAGTATTAAATGTTTTTAATTTCTCGAAACATTTCTGTTCATATCTTATCTGTCCTTGTACATAGCCAGTCAGCCACCTTGGCTTTTTATTACCATTTCCTTCTTTTGATATTAGGTACATATTTGTTTTCCACATTTTTAATCTTATTCTTAAAAACTTTCAATTTATATTCAACATCGGTCTCATCACCACCGAGTAGGGTTAGCCAATTTACCCGTTCCAAGTCATCTGTCATTTTGGAGAATTTTGCTCTTCTGAAATCCGGTATGAGTTGCAGGTTCTCTGTACCTTTAGTTCTACTAACCAATTGGAATATATAATGTTGTGGTCACTGCTGCCTAGATGTTCCCCCACAAGGAGGCCTGATACGAGGTCAGGCTCACTACTAAACACCAGATCCAATATATGATTATCTCTAGTTACTTCATTAATGTGTTGAGTCATGAAACAGTCTTGTATATTTTCAATACATTTTTCACGCACACATATCGCAGTGGGGGCAGGCCCGTGCTGCACCTGGACCCTCACCTCTTCTGGGCCCCAGATTCACACCTCTCCTGGGCCCTGGTCACTTCGCTGTATGGACTCTTGCCGCTCTTTCACCCCTCCGGCTGTGCCTGCCCGCATTGCAATCAGCGACCTGGCTTCGTAGCCGTTGCCCTCCTGCAGCAGCATGCGCTGCTCCCTGCAGTGGTATGCCACAACACACTGCTCCCTCCAATGGCCCCGGCCTGCTGATGGTCTTGCAGGCCGGGACCGTGCTGATTTCCGGGCCGCTGCACGCTGCTCAACCATTGTGCCACTGAATGCCAAGAAAATTAAAAATCACCTACCAGACAAAGGTAGCATTTTATATTAAAAGCATTAGTGATCTGTTTTGATAATACTCATCACGTTCAAGTGTCTGACCCAGGGGCCTATAACAATTATCGATAATTAATTCTGCCCGTAAACTTGGTCCACTCGAACCCGGATAGCTTCAGCTATGTCTGAAGAGGCAATATCAAGTCTCCCTCTAGCTGTTAGATTCTCACTGATACAAATAGCAACCCCATCTCCCCTTTGACCTACCCTATCCTTTCTGAAACCCTTGTATCCATTTAGGTGAATTTCTGTGACATTATTTTCATCTAGCCATGTCTCAGAAACAAACCATGGGCTGGATTTTCGTTGGGCTTGTGACACTATTGGCGCCCAGGAGGGGTGGTAATTGGTATAAAAATGAATTCTGGCTGGGCAGCCAGCTTCTAGCGCCCCGCCGGGAAATTTGGTGCTGGTTTTGCGGGGATGCTGAGCAGTACCGCCAGGGAGCATTGAGCCAGTGTGCAACGTCCCCGGTTTCGACAGCGCTATGATTTTTGTTTCTCGCTGAACCTGCAGTGCCCCATAGTGTGCCATAGTGGGAAAGTGGGCAGTCTGAGCTGTTCCAGTGGCAGTGAGGGAAGGAATGACTACATGAGGTAAGTGTTATTGTTTTTATTTTTTTTATTTTGCGATTTATTTTTATGTTGGGTGAGCAAAGTATTGGGAATGATTTTTGTGTTGATTGAGGGATAAATATTGGCCAGGACACTGGGTTAACTTCCCTGCTCTTCTTTGAAATAGTGCCATAGGATCTTTTATGTCTACCTGAGAGAGCAGACGTGTCATGTGAAAGACATCACCTCCAACAGTGCAGCACTCCCTCAGCACTGCACGAGAGTGTCAGATTTATGTGCTCAAGTCCCTGAAGTGGGACTTGAACCTACAACCTTCTGACTCAGAGGCGAGGGCAATACCAACTAAGCCACAGCTGACCCTTGCAACAATAATTAATCTGTCACTGAGTAGAACAGATAAATTGACTTGTTCATTCATCCAATATATCTGCAACGGCACCATTAAAAATATGGAGAGCTGTGAGTAAAGGACATTTACATAATGTTTTCCATTGTTAACATGGGTTATTAAGCCAATGAGCTTGATAACTGATTTGTGAAAACATGGACTATAAATATTTATAATTTTAGTATACTCTTGGATTAATATTTTACAAAATGACGAATGAAAGATGTCAAAGCTGTTTATACAAAGAACAATTGAACTAAAATGTTAATGATCCAAGGGTCCAGGAATGACTGCTAACAGGCGAGGATGCCAGAAATTGGAAAACAGGTGCTTGGATTTCCTTCTTCAGCTGTAATTTCCCAGGAAAAGTAGATGGCATTGCCTGTGGCTCCCAATGCTGAGGCACGTAGATTTTCCTGGGTCAGCTGATTTAAATATTGGACAGGTTCTGTTGAGGGGGGAATCCTCATAGAGGTGCGAAGCTCGCAGCTGGGGGTTGTGCGAGGAAAGTTACAAGCTTTGGGTGCCTGTAGCAGTAGAATACAGATGGGACATAGAGAGCTTGGCGCAGCTGAACAAACTTGAATTTAAAAAAATTTAACATTTGTGCACTGGCTGAGTGCAATCCATCGCCCTGCGGATCATTGCACAAAGGTTGCAGGACATTTCAAATTTGACAAAACTCCTCTTTCTCGTTCTTATTGCAGTGTTGCTATAGTGTAAATGAAAGAAAGTAGGAGAGAAATTGATCTTCGTAATGCCTGTTTTCCTGGTGGAAAACAGCTGTGAAAAGTTCCAATTTCTGAGGGGCAATGCTTTGTGCCCAAGTACGCCTGAATGGCGTTTGACCCCATATTGGGTTGGACAATTTTTCATGCGACTCTGGTGGCCAACAGCTGCCTTACATATGTAAATGTGGTGCCGAATGCTTGTTTGAGGCATGATCTGCTAAATTGGCGAGTGCTCAGAATGCAGGTGTGGGCCTGTTCCGCTCAGAAATCCTCAGTCGCAACGGTTAACCAGCAGCCACCGACAAAAATAACCTTTTTTTGAAAGTTTGATATGGAGCCAGGAGGAGCAGGAATGTTCGTCCCAGCTTCACAGCACTCCCAAAGGCAGCTGGCAGCCCACAATCAACTCCCTCCCTGCGACTTATCTAAGGTCTGTTGCTGGCGAGGCAAGCAGCCTGAAATTCATCCTGTGGAATGGCCTTGCTGTCTGAGCACCTGAAAATGGGCCATAATAAATTTCTATCCTAATATGTATTCACCAGTCCATAACACGTCTGGAGGAAATGTTGGAACTAATGGGACCAATACAGAAATTAAAGTGGCCAGCACTTAGTCTAGCCAACTAAGTCTTGGGCTCTCTTAAAGGGGTTCTATTTTTTGTAGAAGTGTTGACAAACTTATTTACATGATACAATTACAGAAATATCATCAAAACATATTATTCTATCACTTGTATGTGAAATCATTGTGACAAAACTGGCATATGGGCCTCTTCTGGCTCTTTTACTTTCCCCAACTAATAAAAGGTTTTCCAAACATTATTTTTAGAATGCGTGAGCCCTGATCTACATTTTCTAAGTGATTCCTTTGTGCAGGAGTAAATTATGTTGGCTGGCTGGCAGAGTTTCATTGACAGTTTGCTTGGATTTTGATTGGTACCTGGAATCCCTTCTGCTGAGCATTTCCAGGAGACTTTTCATGTAAGACCGTGGTGGCTGGCTGATGCTACCTGTTTTCGCCACCTCCCCTCATGTCTGGTCCACCATGTGCTTCGGTGGCAGGGGTAGGACTCAGTCTCCTAAATTGTGTGCCTCCTGCAATAGAGTTTGTAGCACCTGGTCTGTAAAACAGTCTTTCCTCACTTTCTAACACCCAATTCAGCAACAACAACAACAAATATATTTATATAGTGCCTTTAACATAACAAAATGTACCAAGGCACTTCATAGGAGTGTAATAAAAAAAATTGATACCGAGCCACATAAGGAGATGTTAGGACAGATGACCAAAAGCTTGTCTGAAGAGATTGGTTTTAAGAAGCGTCTTAAAGGAGAAATGAGAAGTGGAGAGACTTCGGGAGGGAGTTCCAGAGCTTAAGATCTAGGTAACTGAAGGCACGAAGCATTTAAAATCAGGAATGTTCAAAAGGCCAGAATAGGCAAAGTGTGGAGGTCTAGAGGAATTATAGGGCTGGAGGAGACTACAAAGATAATGAAGGGTGTGACCATGAAGAGTTTTGATAACAAAGATGAGAATTTTTAAATCGAGGCGTTGCTTAACTGGGAGCCAATGTAGGTCAATGACCTCAGGAGAGATGGGTGTGCGAGTTAACACATGGGCAGCAGAGTTTTTGATGCCCAGATTTATGGAGGGTAGAACTAGGGAGGCTGGCCAGGTGTGCATTGGAATAGTCAAATTTAGAGGTGATAAAGGGATGCTTGAGGGTTTCGGCAGCAGATAAGTTGAGGTAAGAATGGAGACATGGAGACAGGTGATATTACAAAGGGGGAAATGGGCAGTCTTAGTGAGTGAATGGATATGATGTAGGAAGCTCAATTAGCGATCAAATATCACACCAAGGTTGCGAACAGACTGGGTCAGCCTTAGACAGGTGCTGGTGAGAGAGATCGAATCCGTGGAAAGTGTACTGAGTTTGTGGTGTGAATCTAAGACAATGGCTTTGATCTTCTACTTACCTAGTGCTGGATGTTGGATAAACAGTCTTATAGTATAGAGACAGTAAAGGGCTCGAGAGAGCTGGAGGAGAGGTAGAGCTGGGTTGGGCGAGCAAGCCACATCGTCCGCATGCCCGTCACGAGACTCCCTAAGCAAGCGCTCTACTCGGAGCTCCGACACGGCAAGCAAGCCCCAAGTGGGCAGAGGAAATATTTCAACGACACTCTCAAAGCCTCTTTGATAAAGTGCAACATCCCCACTGTCATCTGGGAATCTCTGGCCAAAGACCACCCAAAGTGGAGGAAGAGCATCCGGGAGGGTGCTGAGCACTTTGGGCTAGACTTTCCACTTGGTGGCTAAGGCCAAAAAAAATGGGCCTTGTTCCAGCGATGCGGGATGTATCGTCCGTGCTGATCGTCGGCTCCAGGCCCATTTTTTTTTTGCGATTTTCCACTTGGCTTTAGCCCAGCGATGTCAAATCGGCCAAAGAAAATGGAAGTGAATGAAAAAAAAAGCTTCCCTAGCAACGCATTACTGCGCATGTGCAGGTTGATTTCTTTTTCAGGTTGATACTCCTTCCCGCGTTTTGAGAGGTCAAGGGTTTTCACACATGCTCAGAAGCTCTGTGTGGGTCTGGGAGAGAGAGAGAGAGAAAGAGAGAGGAGAAAGGAAGCAGGTATTTTGAACAACACTTAAATCAGACAAATTTAAAGAATGGAGGGAGCTGCTGGAAAGCGAAGGGCCAATCCCTTCTGCGAGAAGGCCAAAGAGGCCCTAGTGAACAGTATCAGTGTGAGGTGGGAGGATCTGACACGGGGTGGGCATGGGAAACCTCCACCCTGTGTATATCGGAGGATTTGGGCGGAGATTGCTGATGTGGTTACGTTGACATCTAATGAAGCCCGGACACCGGACCAGTGCCAGAAAAGATGGAACAGTCTACTGGCGGCTGCAAGAGTAAGTTGAAATTTAAATTTGGAATCATCCATATTTATTATTTAATAGAACATAAGAACATAAGAACATAAGAATTAGGAACAGGAGTAGGCCATTGAGCCCCTCGAGCCTGCACCGCCATTTAACAAGATCATGGCTCATCTGGCCGTGGACTCAGCTCCACTTACCCGCCCGCTCCCCATAACCCTTAATTCCCTTATTGGTTAAAAATCTATCTATCTGTAATTTGAGTACATTCAATGAGCTATCCTCAACTGCTTCCCTGGGCAGAGAATTCCATAGATTCACAACCCTCTGGGAGAAGAAATTCCTTCTCAACTCGGTTTTAAATTGGCTCCCCCGTATTTTGAGGCTGTGCCCCCTAGTTCTAGTCTCCCTGACCAGTGGAAACAACCTCTCTGCCTCTATCTTGTCTATCCCTTTCATTATTTTAAATGTTTCTATAAGATCACCCCTCATCCTTCTGAACTCCAACGAGTAAAGACCCAGTCTACTCAATCTATCATCATAAGGTAACCCCCTCATCTCCGGAATCAGCCTAGTGAATTGTCTCTGTACCCCCTCCAAAGCTAGTATATCCTTCCTTAAGTAAGGTGACCAAAACTGCACGCAGTACTCCAGGTGCGGCCTCACCAATACCCTGTATAGTTGCAGCAGGACCTCCCTACTTTTGTACTCCATCCCTTTCACAATGAAGGCCAACATTCCATTCGCCTTCCTGATTACCTGCTGCACCTGCAAACTAACTTTTTGGGATTCATGCACAAGGACCCCCAGGTCCCTCTGCACCGCAGCATGTTGTAATTTCTCCCCATTCAAATAATATTCCCTTTTACTGTTTTTGTTTCCAAGGTGGATGACCTCACATTTTCCGACATTATATTCCATCTGCCAAACCTTAGCCCATTTGCTTAACCTATCTAAATCTCTTTGCAGCCTCTCTGTTTCCTCTACACAACCCGCTTTCCCACTAATCTTTGTGTCATCTGAAAATTTTGGTACACTACATTCTTTCCCCTCTTCCAGGTCATCTATGTATATTGAAAACAGTTGTGGTCCCAGCACCGATCCCTGTGGCATACCATTAACCACCGATTTCCAACCCGAAAAGGACCCATTTATCCCGACTCTCTGCTTTCTGTTCGCCAGCCAATTCTCTATCCATGCTAATACATTTCCTCTGACTCCGCGTACCTTTATCTTCTGCAGTAACCTCTTGTGTGGTACCTTATCGAATGCCTTTTGGAAATCTAAATACACCACATCCATCGGTACACCTCTATCCACCATGCTCGTTATATCCTCAAAGAATTCCAGTAAATTAGTTAAACATGATTTCCCCTTCATGAATCCATGTTGCGTCTGCTTGATTGCACTATTCCTATCTAAATGTCCCGCTATTTCTTCCTTAATGATAGCTTCAAGCATTTTCCCCACTACAGATGTTAAACTAACTGGCCTATAGTTACCTGCCTTTTGTCTGCCCCCTTTTTTAAACAGAGGTGTTACATTAGCTGCTTTCCATTCTGATGGTACCTCCCCAGAGCCCAGAGAATTTTGGTAGATTATAACGAATGCATCTGCTATAACTTCTGCCATCTCTTTTAATACCCTGGGATGCATTTCATCAGGACCAGGGGACTTGTCTACCTTGAGATTCATTAGCCTGTCCAGCACTACCCCCCTAGTGATAGTGATTGTCTCAAGGTCCTCCCTTCTCACATTCCCGTGACCAGCAAATTTTGGCATGCTTTTTGTGTCTTCCACTGTGAAGACCGAAGCAAAATAATTGTTTAAGGTCTCAGCCATTTCCACATTTCCCATTATTAAATTCCCCTTCTCATCTTCTATGGGACCAACATTTACTTTAGTCACTCTTTTCCGTTTTACATATCGGTAAAAGCTTTTACTATCTGTTTTTATGTTTTGCGCAAGTTTACTTTCGTAATCTATCTTTCCTTTCTTTATTGCTTTCTTAGTCATTCTTTGCTGTCATTTAAAATTTTCCCAATCTTCTAGTTTGCCACTAACCTTGGCCACCTTATACGCATTGGTTTTTAATTTTATACTTTCCTTTATTTCCTTGGTTATCCACGGCTGGCTATCCCTTCTCTTACCGTCCTTCTTTTTCGCTGCAATATATTTTTGTTGAGCACTATTTTGGTGAGGCCACACCTGGAGTATTGTGTACAGTTTTGGTCTCCTAACTTGAGGAAGGACGTTCTTGCTATTGAGGGAGTGCAGCGAAGATTCACCAGACTGATTCCCGGGATGGTGGGACTGACCTATCAAGAAAGACTGGATCAACTGGGCTTGTATTCACTGGAGTTCAGAAGAGTGAGAGGGGACCTCATAGAAACGTTTAAAATTCTGACGGGTTTGGATAGGTTGGATGCAGGAAGAATGTTACCAATGTTGGGAAGTCCAGAACCAGGGGTCACAGTCTAAGGATAAGGGGTAAGCCATTTAGGACCGAGATGAGGAGAAACTTCTTCACCCAGAGAACCTGTGGAATTCTCTACCACAGAAAGTAGTTGAGGCCAATTCACTAAATATATTCAAAAGGGAGTTAGATGAAGTCCTTACTACTCGGGGGATCAAGGGGTATGGCGCGAAAGCAGGAAGGGGGTACTGAAGTTTCATGTTCAGCCATGAACTCATTGAATGGCGGTGCAGGCTAGAAGGGCTGAATGGCCTGCTCCTGCACCTATTTTCTATGTTTCTATGTTTCTACTAGGAAAGAGCTCCTTAAAAGTCCTCCACTGTTCCTCAATTGTGCCACCGTTTAGTCTGTGTTCCCAGTCTACTTTAGCCAACTCTGCCCTCATCCCACTGTAGTCCCCTTTGTTTAAGCATAGTACGCTCGTTTGAGACACTACTTCCTCACCCTCAATCTGTATTACAAATTCAACCATACTATGATCACTCATTCCGAGAGGATCTTTTACTAGGCTCCCTTGTAGGTTCTGTAACATACTGTTCTCAGAAACAATCCCGTATGCATTCTATGAATTCCTCCTCCAGGCTACCCCGTGCGATTTGATTTGACCAATCGATATGTAGATTAAAATCCCCATGATTACTGCCGTTCCTTTTTCACATGCCTCCATTATTGCCTTGATTATTGTCTGCCCCACCGTGAAGTTATTATTTGGGGGCCTATAAACTACGCCCACCAGTGACTTTTTCCTCTTGCTATCTCTAATCTCCACCCACAATGATTCAACATTTTGTTCATTAGAGTCAATATCGTCTCTCACAACTGCCCTGATATCATCCTTTATTAACAGAGCTACTCCACCTCCTTTCCCTTCTTGTCTATCTTTCCAATTGTCAGATACCCCTGTATGTTTAATTCCCAGTCTTGGCCACCCTGCGACCACGTTTCTGTAATGGCCACCAAATCATACCCATTTGTAATGATTTGTGCCGTCAACTCATTTACTTTGTTTCGAATGCTGCGTGTGTTTAGGTAAAGTGTTTTAATACTAGTTTTTAAACCATTATTTTTAGTTTTGACCCCTGCTGCAGCCCCTTTATATTCATACATATTGTCCCTTCCTATCACCTTGTGGTTTACACTTGTATGGAAATGTTGTATGGAAAATCGAATTAGAATCTGCAATGTTATCTCGTAATCTTTAAGCATGACTAAGTAACTAAATTAGGATTAAATTATGATTACATTTATGCACCCCAACATAAATTTGAATGTTACAGTATGAAATATCTTATTCCTATGCAATGTAGTGCAAACTTGTAATTGAAATTATAAATCTATCAGTCCTAAATGTTTATTGCCAAATCCATCTGCTTATGCTATGCAATGTTACCTTATCTATTACAGAAGAAGATATCAACTTGCGAGAGCAATGCAGGACGGGCGGGGGCTGTGCCATGCTGCAGTCATTCACCGCCTACGAGGAGCTTGCAGTGGCCTTGGTGGGGCCAGAAAGCTGTTTGGTCACAACCCGTGGTGTGGCCGAACCCACCCTAGAGTCACGTGAGTAATGAGAACTGTGCATTGTGTAATGTGTGAGTCAATAGTAAATATTTGTTACACGGGTAATCCTATGCAATGATACTTTAATTTGATATAAAATTGAGTTATACTATTGAAATGTTCTATTGATCTTCAAATGAGGTCATGTTAGGCCTGGTGAGCGCTTGTGCATATGGGCTAATGGTAATGTTTTGAGTTCTTGAAAAATTGAGATGAATTGATTTGCATTGTTAAATGTTGTTTATAACTTCCATTTGTCTTTCAAAGGTCAACAAGTCTTGCTGGAGTCAACGGACACGTCCACTGAGCAATCAGGAAACTCCCAGGAGGAAGAGCCAGAGGAGGAGCCAGTGCAGACTCCTGCTGCGGCTGTGTGTGAGCAGGAGGAAGAGGAGGAGGAGGAGGAACAGGAGATTTTTTTTGTGGGGGTGCAACAAACTGCGGCCATCTCTTTTGAGACAGATGAGGCACCGGGACCAAGCGGTGTGTAGGTGGTGATGCCAAGGCACGTGACATTGCAGACGCCGACCCCACATGGTCCGGTCAGTGTGATATGCACTCGCCTGCCATGGAGGACCAGACAGAGAGCTTACTTTCCCTGTGCAGGGAGACGGTCGTGATCGGTCGCGACCTTATCCAGTGGTTCGCGGGTTTCTCAGACAATTGGAGCCAGTTCTCCACAACCTGGAGTGAGTTCTGTTCGCGCTTCTCCAGCTGGTCTACTGAGCAGTCACTGACTGCTCTGGAGATGTTGGAGGCAATCAGGGAGCAGACAGCCGCAACAAATGCCCTACGACACGTGTTGCTGGCTGGACACGGCGCTGTACCCCAAAGTGTCATGTCCACTCGCAGCGAGACCCCAAGCACACAAGCAAGTACGGAGGACACAGTTCCTCCTGACTCGGAAGTAGAGCCTGAGGCTTCTGTTTCCGCTCTGTCACCTCCACCATGGCAGGAAGTCTTGACATCCCACTCTGCACGACGTTTTGGTGTCGGTCTGCGGAGACCAAAACGGGCGGGTGGGGTGCGAACACGGGGTGGGACAGGATCTGGAGGGGAACGTGGCTGCAGGTAGGGTGGGGGGAGTGCTTCTCAATAGTTCACTGGTTTCTAAAATGTTCACTTGTTATTATCACTTTATTATTCTCTTGTTATTGTTACTAAATTGGGCACTTGAATTCAATAGTTAAATGTTCACTTGTTATCATTACTTAACTGTTCACTTTCCATTCTTTCTGAAATGGTCACTTGTTATCGTTACTGAAATGGTCACTTGTTATCATCACTGAAATGGTCACTTTTTATCATTACTTAAATGGCCACTTGTTCTTTAAAACTTAAATGTTCAATTTTTTTCTTCTAACGTTTTGGGGATTTTGAGGGAAGGGTGGGTTGGTGCGGGGGGTGGGGGGTTGGAGGGAGGGTGTTGTTCACTCGTTCTTAAAAAAAATGTTGTTTCTTAATAAAAAAAAATTTCTACAACTTTTGTACTTTCTCTCTTAGTTGCATAAGTTTTACAACGTACAGTTTTTCATGCTTATTTGTTTGTTTATTTTGTTTCCCCACGGAAATGAAACTTTTGATTAACCGTAACTGTAATTGAACATTTGAATATCAACAATAATAGTTCATGCGAAGCATTCATTAATGAGCTGTTGACGCAGAAGCTTAGCGGCCGTGTAACTGCCACTGGCTACCTGTCTTCGGGAAAGATGTGGTGATACTGGTGCTAGATCGCCATGCTGATTAAGCTCCCCTATGTCCTCACCCGCGTCCTCTCCCGCCTGTTCCTCCTCTTCATCTTCGCTGGCTGCCTCTTCTGTCTCATCTCCTTCTGGAGGTGGACCTGCAGCATGATCTGGCATTATTTTTCCTCTCTTTATAGCTAGGTTACGTAGCATGCAACACACCACAATAAACTCTGATACCTGATCAGGGTGATACTGGAGGCTGCCACCGGAATGATCCAGGCATCTGTAGCGCTACTTTAGGACTCCATTTGTCTTTTCAACGATGTTGCGAGTCGTTATGTGACTTTCATTATACCGTCTTTGTGCTTCAGTGACAGGATTACGCAGAGGGGTCATGAGCCAACTGGCAAGGCCATATCCTTTATCCCCCAGCATTCAACCGTGACCTTCTGGCTGATTGGCAAACAGCACTTTCACGCAAGATGTGCGCATCATGGATGCTGCCAGGAAATGTAACATTTACTGTCATAATTGTTTGATTATGGTCGACAATAAGCTGCACATTTAGTGAATGGAACCCCTTTCTATTACGAAACACCTCCACATTCTTTAAGGGTGCTTTCAGGGCAATGTGTGTGCAGTCTATTGCTCCTTGCACCTTGGGGAAGTCTACTATTCTCGAGAAACCCAAAGCCCTCTCGGTCTGTGCCTCCCTGGTCATTGGGAAGCTTATGAAGTCCATCCTGCGAGCGTAAAGGGCTTCAGTCACCTGTCGAATGCAGCAGTGTGTAGCGTCCTGAGAGATATGGCAGATGTCGCCAGCTGAAGCCTGAAAAGATCCCAATGCGTAAAAGGCAAGAGCAGCAGTAACCTTCACCTCAACGGACAGTGCGGTTCTGATGGTGCTGGAAGGCTGCAGATCATCCTTGACGAGTTGACATATCTCATCAATGACCTCCTTCCGGAATCGCAGACTCCTAAGACAAGCATTTTCAGACAAGTTCAGGTAGGATTGCTTCTCCAAGTACCTTCGTTGGCTGTACGGTCTCCTACTCTGTCTTCATCTCCGTCTACGTGTTACTGTGCCACCTCTTCGATTGATCCTTTCAGTAACCAGTGTGTGAACAGTTGCAATTAAAGGCAGGGAAAGCATAGGCCCCATATCACTATTGTAAAGTCCTGTCCCCTCAGTACAGATTCACACGAGGCATGTAGTGAAGTCAAGGTCACTCTGGACCTGCATCTTTATTTCACAGCTCTGGAATGCTGCACTTGCCTGAGACCTGTCCTTATATACCTGTCTCTTGCAAGTGCATCCCTGGTGGTAAGGTATGCTGGTGGTTACAGGTCATATCTTATTACAGTCATGTATAGCATGTTAGGATACAGTTATATAAAATAGTGTAAGATACATGACAACTATCAATAATTACTTTCACTAATTTTAATAATCTCTGTACTCTATACTTTCTAATCACTGTAGTCTGCCCTCTCTCTACTCTCTAAGCTGTATACCAGTCAGTTTGACAGCCCCCAACAATATCATTAAATAACTTCACTATGTAAAAGCTATTTATTAAATAATTCTAATATATGAGATCCATTTAGCATAAATAAGTTGATAATACCTATTTATATTCCCTGTCCCAA
Organism: Pristiophorus japonicus; assembly: GCF_044704955.1. Lineage (NCBI taxonomy): Eukaryota > Metazoa > Chordata > Chondrichthyes > Pristiophoridae > Pristiophorus > Pristiophorus japonicus. The sequence goes on from NC_091978.1 coordinate 233,542,635, forward strand.
ATTTCTGAGTACAATTTTCTTCAATTTTACTCTCTAAATGACTCACAACTAATTCTCCACCCTTCCTCCGAAGTAAAAAATGGTGTCCGTAGTGCCCATTTCCTTCTCTTAGGCCCTGAAAAAGCAACTATTTTTCAGCACTCTGTTGGGCCTTGCATCGGCCCAGCGAAGTGCATGCTAAGTGCCGAAACTTGGGATGGGACTTGTGTGGGCGATCATTTGGGCGATCATCTCAGCGATCAAAGTGGAAACTTGGGGGCCTATTTTTCCAGCGATATTTTGGGCCTAGTTTCCACTTTTTGCTCAAAATAGGCGATAAAGGTCTGTTTAGGGTGATAGATGGGCCTTAGATGGGTGATGTGAAGTGGAAAGTCTAGCTCCTTGAGTCTCGTCGCCAAGAGCATGCAGAAATCAAGCGCAGACAGCGGAAGGACCGTGCGGCAAACCAGGCTCCCTATCCAACCTTTCGTTTAACCACTGTTTGCCCCACCTGTGACAGAGACTGCAATTTCCACATTAGACTGTACAGTCACCTGAGAACTCACTTTTAGAGTGGAAGCAAGTCTTCCTCGATTTCGAGGGACTGCCTATGATGATGATGAGAGCTGGGTATCGTCAGCGTATATGTGAAAGCTCACGTTATGTTGCCGGATGATGTCACCGAGGGGCAGCATATAGATGAGAAGTAGGAGGGGGCCAAGGATAGATCCTTGGGGAACACCAGAGGTGACTGTGTGAGATTGGAAAGAGAAGCCATTGCAGGTGATCCTAGGGTTACAGCTGGAAAGATAGGAACGAAACCAGGCAAGTGCAGTCCTATCCAGCTGGATGATGGTGGAGAGGCGTTGGAGCAGAATTTTGTGGTCAACCATGTCAAAGGCTGCAGACAGGTCCAGAAGAACAAGAAGGGATCGATTACCTTTGTCACAGTCAATTAGGATGTTATTTGGAACCTTGGTAAGAGCAGTTTCAGTACTGATTGGAGGAATTCAAACATGGAATTTTGGGAAAGATGGGCATGGATTTGGGAGGTGACAACACGTTCAAGAACTTTGGAGAGGAAAGGGAAGTTGGAGATGGGGCAGTAGTTTGCAAGGACGGAGGGATCAAAGGATTGGTTTTTGAGAAGGGGGGTGATGACGGCAGATTTGAAGGAAAGGGAGACAATATCGGTGGACAGAGAACCGTTAACAATATCTGCTAACTTGGGAGCCAGAAAGGAAAGTTGGCTTGTCAGCAATTTACTAGGAATAGGTCTGAGAGAGCAAAGGTCGTCTCATTGACAAGATAAGCTTTGAAAGGGCAAGAGGGAAGCTTGGTCAATAAACACTACCGTTCCCTTCCCAGTGCTATTTCAGGTGCTGACCTGCAACCTGATTGTAGTTCAAAGCTGATTAAGAGGATTACTGCGTGTGTTTTGTGATGTGGACTCCAGACTGAAAACAACAAAATTGTATGTAAAGCAGCAGACTTTATTATGCTCAAAAACATTTGGTAACTCACAAATATCCCCTGAATTGTACACCTCCAGCAGTTTATAGGCTTTAAATACATATTTAGATATCTCTCAAAAAATTCCCTTTTACACAAAAGTAAATAATCACAATCCTGAAAAAATACATTATTTGAGGGCTATGTTGGTGTCCCATCCACTGCACTATATATTCCTAAAAAATTATAATATAATAAACATAAAGAATCACAAAATGTACCCATATACCAACACATTCCATCTTCCAATCTCTCCACAAACTTTCCTCTGCTTGGTCTCGCCACTCTCAGTGGTCTAGGGCTCACAGTCTCTGTTTCTGGGGCTTATATATTTCAGTCTAGCTTTCAGTTCCAATAATTTTCAGCACAGTGTGCATTTGCAGTCTTAGTGCTCCCAAACCCCAGACTCATTTGCTGCTACCCTAATCCCTTCTTCTGTGTTCCTGGAATCTCTACCCCAGCCCCACAGACCGCCATACCTTCAGAGCACCCTCTCTCATTCCAAGCCTGAGCACCAACCTCAGACCATCTAATTCTTCCGATGCATGGTCCACTTCCTCCTGACCCCAGAACTGCCCCCACTTCTTCCAAGCCTTCAACTCTTCGGGAGAGAAATTCAGGGTGTTTGCGCCTCCCGTTAGGGCCCCCGGGGAATGCTAACGGTGCGCAAACGACTTTTCGCTGGGGTGGGCCACCGCTAATGACCCCTGTGAAATTCCGCAGGAGTTTAGCGGCGGTGGTAACCGGTAACGCCTCACTCTGCTGCCGTTCACGAGGCGAAATTTAAAGGGGAGATGGAGATTTCAAAATTTAAAATATGGTCTTCTTCCTCTTGGATCACGGGGTCCGTGCCGCGATCTTGCAGCCTGGCACTCCACTTGTGTGCCAGGCTGCTGCCACGGCACCCTGCTCCCTGGTGGTCCAGCGACCGCCCCGTTTCTCGGCCGCAGAGTCAGCAGCTTGGTCCTCCCCTTTAATGAAGGGAAGGACCCTGTCTATGCGGTAGCACCTCGCGCCCCACCAGGTAGCGCCGCGCCCCTTGCAGAGTGCTTCCCACTTGCGCCCCACAGAGGATGTGGGGCACGATATTTTGCACTCCACTTGCTCTCGGGGGACTTCCGCGCACGGCGCAGGGATTACTACCTCGTGGCTGGTATCGCTCCCAGTACGCAATGTTGCCCCATTAGTTTCACTCTCACCTATTGCAACAGCTCCAAACCAACCTCTCCCTATCTAATCCTCATACATATCTCAAACCCTTTATCTATTGTCTGCTATCTGGAAGGCATCTGTCTTTCTTGCTGCATTGCTGGTACAACTGCTAATTCCACATTTTCACATTCTTACTCTATATGCTAAGGTCTCCTTTCAGGGTGAAGTTATGGAGCAGATGACAGATATTCTGGAATTCCTGGATTTGTATTGTAATGCTGCTCCTGATGAGTTCATACATATGAAGTGATACTTCAAGATACCAATTCTCATTGGAGCAGTAACTTTGTTGTACATGCATTCTGCTTCTACCTATGGGAGTCATGAGCTATAGTTCCCTAAGGGAGCCTTGGTTTCTCTGGAATCATCTTTCCACTCTTAATTATCCTTCAAATAAGGGTGGCACAGATGATTGGTTTATATTGAAGGCATTGTGAGTACTTCCATGGGAGCATGCATTTCCCTGGGTAATTCAGTTGGTGGTCATATACCATGAGATTATCTAGAGCCCAATTTGCAACTTAGGTGTAGTTGATGACTTTCAGGACTCAGGGAAAGCTAGCAGACTTGTAGAATTCTGCTGCCCTCTTGTGTTGCTGCTGTTGATGAAATGATGAAGTTGTTGATCTTGCTAAATAATGCATATGTGACCTCCTTGATACTGCAACTATCCCCAGTGTTGGCCTAGAAGGAGTCCAGTGCATAACAATTAAAGCCTCAGTAACAGACCCTCACAGTACTGAAAAATGTTACATGTTGTACAGTGGTCTTTCTGAAGAATATAGCATGACTCTGTCAATGTTTCACTGCTAAATGTCAGAATCCTTTGCCATATTTCTATTGTCATTAATTTATTATTACTCAGATAGTTGTACCTTTTTGCGGGTGACCTACCATGTACCTCAGCAATGGGGTTGGACAGTAGCCATGCCATCTGGTGATGCAGGCTACTCTTTCCTGCATTGCTGATTCTTCTTTTCCAAGTCCAGTGTTAGTGCAGCATTGAAGGCAGTTTCAATTGTGCTGAAAATGTAGAATATTCAAGGAAAATTTGAAGCAACTCACTTTTGAATGAAAACTCAATCCTTCTCATTGTGGCCTCTCTATTAACACATGTTCCATTTGAGCAAGGTGAATGTATCATATCACCAAAGTGTTACTATTGCAATATGGTGAGTGTTATGTATGTAAACCTGTAATTACCATGTATAACCACCAGAGGGCTTATCCCCTGGAGTCCCAAGGGATCCCACAATCCCTTGGGAGCACCTGTATAAAAGGAGGCTTCACAGGCTGGAGAGGCACTCTGAGATCTGTAATAAAGGACTACGGACACAGTTACTTTGAGCTTGTAGTATCTAGTCTGATTCTTTATTCAAGACATAACAACTGGCGATGAGACACAGATGACGAACCCCAATGCAACAATGCAGAGAACTGTGGGCATCCTGGAGAAATTTTCGGAGGGAGATGATTGGGAAATCTTCGTGGAGCGACTTGACCAATACTTTGTGGCCAACAAGCTGGAAGGAGAAGGGAACGCTGCCAAATTAAATTCTATCCTCCTCATCGTTTGTGGGGCACCAACATATGGCCTCATGAAAAATGCATGGCAGATGCAGTATAATGTGGATAAATGTGAGGTTATCCACTTCGGTGGCAAAAACAGGAAGACAGAATATTATCTAAATGGTGACAGATTAGGAAAAGAGGAGGTGCAATGAGACCTGGGTGTCATCGTACATTAGTCATTGAAGTTTGGCATGCAGGTACAGCAGGTGGTGAAGAAGGCAAATGGCATGTTGGCCTTCATAGCTAGAGGATTTGAGTATAGGAGCAGGGAGGTCTTACTGCAGTTGTACAGGGCCTTGGTGAGGCTGCACCTGGAATATTGTGTTCAATTTTTGTCTCCTAAACTGAGGAAGGATGTTCTTGCTATTGAGGGAGTACAACGAAGGTTCACCAGATTGATTTCCGGGGTGGCAGGACTGACATATGAGGAGAGACTGGATCAACTGGGCTTGTATCCACTGGAGTTTAGAAGAATGAGAGGGGATCTCATAGAAACATATATAATTCTGATGGGATTGGACAGGTTAGAGGCAGGAAGAATGTTCCCGTTGCTGGGGAGTTCCAGAATCAGAGGTCACAGTCTAAGAATAAGGGGTAAGCCATTTAGGACTGTGATGAGCAGAAACTTCTTCACTCAGAGAGTGGTTAACCTGTTGAATTCTCTACCGCAGAAAGTTGTTGAGGCCAGTTCATTAGATATGGCCCTTACAGCCAAAGGGATCAAGGGATATGGAGAGAAAGCAGGAAAGGGGTACTGAGGTTGAATGGCGGTGCAGGCTCGAAGAGCCTAATGGCCTGCTCCTGCACCTAATTTCTATGTTTCTATGTTTCTAACCTGCTCGCTCCAACAAAACCCACAGACAAGTCGTACGATGAGTTGGACACACTGGTCCAGGAGCATCTAAACCTGAAGGAAAGCATTCTGATGGCGAGGTATCGGTTCTACACATACAAGAAGTCTGAAGGCCAGAAAGTGGCGAGCTACGTTGCTGAGCTAAGGCGCCTTGCAGGACATTGCAAATTTGAAGGACACATGGAGCATATACTCAGGGACTTCTTTGTACTTGGCATTGGCCATGTAGTTATACTTCGCAAACTTTTGACTGTAGAGACCCCAACCTTGAGTAAAGCCAGAGCGATAACCCAGGCATTTATCGCCATCAGTGACAATACCAAACAAATTTCCCAGTACACGAGTGCTGCAAGTATTGTGAACAAAGTAACGTTGTTTTCGAATCGAAATGCACATGGCAGGACTTACACGCCTGTAGCTGCATGTCCGCAGATGACTCAGAGTCTGCCATCAAGGGTGGTGAATACAAAGCAATTAACACCTTGTTGGCGCTGCAGGGGTGATCATTGATTCCATTCATGCCGCTTCAAAGGATACGTTTGCATGGGCTGTGGAACAATGTGACACCTCCAATGTATGTGCAGGCGAGCTGCAAACCCTGCTAATCCTGCAAACCACCATGTTGCAGAGGAGGACAGATCCACGGTGGATCATGATGAACCAGAGCCTCAGACCGAGGAGGCGGAGGTATATGGGGTGCACACATTTACCACAAAGTGTCCCCCGATAATGCTGAAGGTTGAATTAAATGGACTCCCGGTGTCCATAGAGCTCGACATGGGCGTAAGCCAGTGCATAATGAGTAAAAAGACTTTCGATAAGTTATGGTGCAACAAGGGTTCAAGACCAGTCCTGACTCCCATTCGTACCAAACTTAGAACGTATACAAAGGAACTGATTCCTGTAATTGGCAGTGCTATTGTAAAGGTCTCCTACGATGGAGTGCTGCACGATTTATCACTCTGGGTGGTACCGGGCGATGGCCCCACGCTGTTCGGCAGGAGCTGGCTGGGAAAGATACGCTGGAACTGGGATGCTGTCCGAGCGCTTTTGTCCGTCGACGACACCTCATGAGCCTAGGTCCTAAGCACGTTCCCTGCGCTGTTCGAACCAGGCATCGGGAAGTTCCAAGGAGCAAAGTGCAGATCGACTTGATTCCGGGGGCGTGACCCATCCATCACAAGGCGAGAGCGGTACCTTAGAGAGAGGGTGGAGATCGAGCTGGACAGGCTGCAACGAGAGGGCATCATTTCGCCGATCGAATTCAATGAGTGGGCCAGTCCGATTGTTCCAGTCCTCAAGGCAGATGGCACCGTCAGAATCTGTGGTGATTACAAAGTAATTATCAATACCCGCTACCAAAAGCAGACAACCTATTTGCGACGCTGGCGGGAGGGAAAATGTTCACGAAGCTGGACTTGCCCTCGGCCTACATGACGCAGGAGCTGGAGGAATCTTCGAAAGGCCTCACCTGCATCAACATGCACAAAGATCTTTTCGTTTACAACAGATACCCGTTTTGAGATTAGATCGGCGATATTCCAGAGAATCATGGAAAGCTTGCTGAAGTCGGTCCTGCGCACCGCAGTCTTCCAGGACGACATCTTGGTTACAGGTCGGGACAACGTCGAGCACCTGTAGAACCTGGAGGAGGTTCTTGGTCGGCTTAATCGGGTGGGGCTCAGGCTAACATGCTCGAAGTGCATTTTCCTGCCGCCTGAAGTGGAATTCCTGGGGAGAAGAATCGCGGCGGACAGCATCAGGCCCACCGATTCGAAGAAGGAGGCAATCAAAAACGCACCAAGACCACAGAACGTGATGGAGCTGCGGTCGTTTCTAGGACTCCTGAACTACTTTGCTAACTTCTTACCGGGTCATAGCACATTATTAGAACCCCTGCACTCTTTACTGCATAAAGGAGAGGAATGGATATTGGGTAAAAGCCAAGAAAATGTCTTTGAGAAAGCTAGGAAGCTGTTATGCTCAAAAAGATTGCTTGTGTTGTGCGATCTATGTAAACGTTTGGTACTAGTGTGTGATGCGTCGTCATACGGGGTTGGGTGTGTATTGCAACAAGCTAATGAATTTGGGAAACTGCAACCGGTTGCTTATGCATCCAGGAGTCTGTCGAAGGCCGAGAGGGCCTACAGTATGATCAAAAAAGAAGCGTTAGCGTGTGTTTATGGGGTAAAGAAAATGCATCAATATCTGTTCGGGCTCAAAATTGAATTGGAAACCGACCATAAGCCGCTTATATCCGTCTTTTTTGAAAATAAAGGGATAAATACAAATGCATCGGCCCGCATCATAGAAACATAGAAACATAGAAAATAGGTGTAGGAGTAGGCCATTCGGCCCTTCGAGCCTGCACCGCCATTCAATATGATCACGTCTGATCATGCAACTTTAGTACCCCATTCCTGCTTTCTCTCCATACTCCTTGATCCCTTTAGCTGTAAGGGCCACATCTAACTCCCTTTTGATTATATCTAATGAACTAGCCTCAGTGGGGCAGATAGCCTGCCTCATTACATACTGCTCAAGGAACCCGTCCCTTATGCATCCTTTGATCTGTTACTCGAGGCTCCCCTGACCAATTTCATTTGTCCAATCAATAGGGAGGTTAAAATCACCCATGGTTATTGCTGTTCCCTTTTTACAAGCCTCTACTATTTCCTGGTTTATACTCGGACCAACAGAGTTGCTACTGTTAGGGGGCTTATAGTGACTTTTACCCCTTATTATTCCTTATCTCCACACAAACTGTTTCAACATCCTAATTATTTGAGCCAATATAATTTCTCACTATTGCAGTGATTCCATCCTTTATCGATAGACCTACCCCACCTCCTTTTCCTTTCTGTCTGTCCTTCTGGATTGTCAAATACCCCTGAATATTTAGTTCCCAGTCCTGATCACCTTGCAACCACGTCTCTGTAATGGCTATCAGATCATACCCACTTGTATCTATTTGTGCCATCAACTCATCTATTTCGTTACGAATGCTACGTGCATTTAGACAAAGTGCCTTTAAATTTATTTTTTTTTACCTTTTTTTCCTGCTTGTTTCCTCTCTCCTTAAAACTCACTTTCTTTATTTTTGCTTTGTAATTCCAGCTTTACTTCCCTCCCAACTGAATCTATTTTCAGGTTCCCCTCCTCCTGCCAAGCTAGTTTAAACCCTCCGCAACAGCACTAGCAAACCGCGAGGATATTGGTCCCGGCTCTGTTGAGATGGAACTCGTCTGGCTTGTACAGGTCGCACTTCCACCAGAAGCGGTCCCAATGCCTCAGGAAACTAAAGCCCTCCCGCCTGCACCATCTCTCCAGCCACGTATTCATCTGCTCTAGCCTCCTATTTCTGTACTCACTCGCTCAAGGCACTGGGAGTAATCCGGAGATTACTACCTTTGAGGTCCTGCTTTTTACTCTCTCTGCTAGCTCCCTAAACTCTGTCTGCAGGACCTCATCCCTCTTTCTACCTATGTCATTGGTACCGATGTGGACCACGACCTCTGGCTGTTCACCCTCTCCCTGCAGAATGTCGGCCATTACCCATGCTGGATGAAACATGTACACACAAAGGGACTGCCCAGGTTTTGGGGGTATAAAACAGTGCTACGAAAGGTCATTGGGTACTGCTTCAATCGAAAGGCAACCTGGTCGGTTGCCTGTTAAAGAGTCACGTCGCGTCACCACCGAACCGATCACTCGCTGGTGTTAGTACAGGTGGGTTTTACTTATGATCACTTGAGTTTTAAGTAAAGGAATGGATCTGAGCCTGCTTATTGGTAAACTGGGATCGCTGTGTGATAACGGTACTATTGCATGCATCCAGAGATGGGCGCTCACGTTGTCCGCATACGCCATCCGCCAAAGGCCAGGCACAGAAAACTGTGCCGATGTTCTCAGTAGGCGACCATTGCCCACCACCGGGGTGGAGATGGAACAACCTGCAGATTAGTTTTGGTAATGGAAGCATTCGAGAATGAGCAATCACCTGTTACCGCCTGACAGATTAGAACCTGGACGAGCCAGGACACCTTACTGTCCTTAGTAAAAAAACTGTGTGCTCCACGGGAGTTGGCCTAGTGTCCCGTTAGAGATGCAGGAAGAAATAAAGCCGTATCAGCAGCGCAAAGATGAAATATCTATACAGGCAGACTGCCTCCTATGGGGTAATCGAGTAGTTGTGCCAAAAAAAAGTAGGGACACTTTCATTAGTGATCTTCACAGTACCTACCCAGGCATTGTAATGATGAAAGCGATAGCCAGATCCCACGTATGGTGGCCCAGTATCGATGCAGACTTAGAGTCCTGTGTGCACAAATGTAATACATGTTCCCAGTTAAGCAATGCACCCAGGGAGACACCACTAAGTTTATGGTCTTGGCCCTCCAAACCGTCGTTTCGGGTTCATGTCGACTATGCAGGCCCATTCTTGGGAAAAATGCTTTTGGTGGTTGTAAATGCGAACTCCAAGTAGATTGAATGTGTGATAATGTCGGCAAGCACGTCCACTGCCACCATTGAAAGCCTACAGGCCATGTTTGCCACGCATGGCCTGCCTGATGTCCTTGTAAGTGACAATGGGCCGTGCTTTACCAGTGCCGAATTCAAGGAATTCATGACTCGCAATGGGGTCAAACATGTCACGTTTGCCCCGTTTAAGCCAGCATCCAACGGTCAGGCAGAACGAGTAATTCAAACAGTCAAGCAGAGCTTGAAAAGGGTAACTGAAGGCTCACTGCAGACTCGCTTATCCCGAGTCCTGCTTAGTTACCGCACAAGACCCCACTTGCTCACTGGGTCCCTCCCGCTGAACTGCTCATGAAAAGGCACTCATTAGTCCGCCCTGATCTACACGAACAGGTAGCGAGCAGGTGGCTTCAAAAGAATACATATCATGATCACGTAAATGTGTCACGAGAAATTGAAGTAAATGATCCTGTATTTGTGTTGAACTATGGACAAGGTCCCAAGTGGATTGCTGGCACTGTTTTGGCCAAAGAGGAGAGTAGGGTGTTTGTGGTCAAACTCACAAATGGACCCACCTGCAGAAAACACTTGGACCAAACCAAACTCAGATTTACAGACGATCCAGAACAACCCACAATAGACTTTACCCTTTTCGACTCTCCAACACACACACAAGTGGCAACCGACCCAGCAGTTGACCACGAAGCAGAACCCATCACCCCCAGCAGTCCAGCAAGGCCAGCTGTGCAGCAGCCCAGAGGAGGCCCAACACCAGCATTTGCACCGAGATGGTCAACCAGGGAAAGGAAGGCCCCAGATTGACTCACATTGTAAATAGTTACACTATTGACTTGGGGGGTGGGGGGACTGTTGTTATGTATGTAAACCTGTAATTACCATGCCTAACCACGAGAAGGCTTATCTCCTGGAATTCCAAGGGATCCCACAATCTCTTGGAATCACCTGTATATAAGGAGGCCTCACAGGCTGGAGAGGCACTCTGAGATCTGTAATAAAGGACTACGGTCATACTTACCTTGAGCTTGCAGTATCCAGCCTGACTCTTTATTCAAGACATAACAATGAGAGTCCCCTTTAAATACACCATCTGCTGTATTAATTGTTTTTCTGCTTAACAGAGCACTTTGGGGCTCACACTTAAATTTTGCTTTACAGCAATTTCTTGGTGTTGAGAAGCAGATATTAAGTGGGCGCTGCAACATTTCCCCTGATAGTGCTAGCCAGTACAGGTTAATTGTCACCAGTAAATTTTTGTACTAAGAGCAATAGGTGTCAGCTTTTGGTCATTTTCACTTTTGAGGCAGGTAGTTGTGGGTTCGAGCCCCACTCCAGAGATTTGAGTACATAATCTAGTCTGACACTTCAGTGCAGTACTGAGGGAGTGCTACACTATTAGAGGTGGTGTCTTTTGGATGAGTTGTTAAACCAAGGCTCCATCTGTCTTCTCAGGTTGACGTGAAAGATCCCATAGCTGTATTCAAAGAAGAGCAGAGGAGGTTTTCCGGTATCTTGGCCAATAATTAGCGCTCAAAGAATACCTAAGAAAACATATGTTCTGGTCATTTATTTCATTGCTGTACGTAGGACCTTGCAGTATGCAAATTGGCTGCTGCATTTCCTTTATTACAATAGTGACTGCAATATATTTGTTTCAACAATTCTTTGTTTAAGAATTCATAGCAACACATTGCTATTAAGAACTAGTTACTAACAAAGGTTTAACAATAAAACGACACATTATTAGTTCATCCATTAGGCTCACAACTGCTTACCTCATCGCAGTTGACCTCGACTCAGTTGACTGGGGTTTTATTGAGTCTTGTGAATATCACGTGACTGGCTAAGCCACTCACAATGTAACAGCTCTACGCACTTGTGAACATACTCAGGTGCATACATTATAGTGCTTCACCTTTTTTTAGAAGCAGGCTATTTATACAATATTTCAAAAAGATTACTTATCTTGATCACAATTTTACAAATTTGACTGCTGAGTCTGAATATCTTGTTGTAAGCTTTTAGCTTCCTCCTGCTCTAACCTCCATTTCTTTGCAATTGGCTGGCTATGCCCGTTTTCTATATTCTCGCTCGACTCAGGAGACCGTCTTGGGGAATTTCAGTTTTCAGTGCATGTAACCTCTATCTTCCTGTGTTTCCTGAGTTTCCTTGAAACCCTTACATTAGTCCTAGTGTTAGCTTTCTTCCTAAGATCTGGATGTTCCTAGTTATCAATATCCTGTCTAGTTGGTTTGCGTTTTCTCATCGATCTTCTCAACTGAACTCCAATTCCACCTCCCTGCTCAGAAGATGCAGAATCTCTGTGAGATTGTCCCACACCCGCAGAACCACCTTCAGTCGACTGCATCTGAGTTTGGTGGGGATATGGACGTTGTGACTGTTGTGTACTTGAACCTGCCAACTCACTCTGATCATCGTCCAAGTCAGACTCATACTCATCTACTCGTGGTACCGAAGGTACATCACTCACTAAAAACATTTGATCATCATTTTGATTGCACAAACAATGGACCGAAAATTGTGGCCTCACCGTGTGTGTAGGATGTGCGCACACGCTGGCGAAGCCTTGCAAAAGCCGATTCTTGGCGCGCGATGCGCATGCATCGAGAACCAGCTTTTCCGATCTGTCAAAATTTCTTTATACAGATTCTAGGCATCCCCGCAGGAAGGACATTTGCGGGGCAGAGATTGGGCTATTTGCCCAACTCTTGCCCAGTGAATGTTCTTGTGGAAATGTATTTTTATCTAAGCTGATACCATACGGTATTTGTGTGCCCTTTGCAATATATATATATCAAAATGGAGTCCTGGCCCTTCCAGAACTTTCTGCATTTGAGCAGTCAGCTTGCATAAACAGCTAAACCTGGTTTGAGATGGCTGATGGCCATCAGACAGCTAGGAGACAAGTCATGCTGAGACAAGTAACCCCCCCCATGGTGCTCTCCTATTGTCTACACTACAGGAGTTCCATGTCACCCCACCCTTATCTTCTAGCCATTATCTTCTTTCCGAGACCTCATCCATTTGATGCAAACAGATAAACTGACCAGGAAATTGGAACAATCCTGACACAATACAAGACAGGTGATAGCCCATTACCTATGACTCATGGAGTAATGGCCGGCTGGCCAACTGATAACCCTGACAAAAGGAAATATCTGGATACCATGTCAGGACCAGGATATAGTAATTAACTCTTTATCTGTATTCACTGACTGTGAGACAGAGCAATACACAGGGAGAGGCCATAACTTTGGTTTTACTGTATAAATATCTTGTTAAACTGAACCATTTGGGAGGTGTTCACTTAGCCCTTGACTGAGTGTAACCTGCCCCTTGCGAGCAAGTAAATTAAAGAAACTTCTACCGGAGCTGTAAGTGTCGGAGTCATTCTTTTCGGAGGTCAAGATTTCGACATTCTTCAAACTTTTATGCCTGGTAAAACAAGCGTTTGGCTTACTGTTACCAGTGTAACACTTTTAAAACATAGAAACATTTAATTTAATAATTTTTATAATAAAAACTCTGTCCATTAAGGTATGTTTATTTTTAACACTATTAAAACACATTAAAAAACATTTCCTCAAAAGATATATTTTTTCTAAAACATTTAATTACATTTAATTTGAATTAATTTTAAATATGTGAGTTGTTTTTTTTTAATTTATTGTGCTGTTTCTTGTTTTAGGAGGGTATTCTCATTGATAATAATGGGAACTTGTAAAAATGGAGTTCCCATTATTATCAATGAGAATACTAGATATTGATTGGTGGTCCAGGACCACGTGAATCCAACATACACGTATGCACATGGAAGACATCTTCCCGTGCACTGTATAGCGAATGAAGGCGTCAGACCGGAATCGTAGGTTCCTCCGGCACTATCGGGTGCTTTCGTAGATTTTTTTCGGGTCAGAGGCATTCGACTGAAGAAACCTCCAACCGCCGTTTTCGGCCCAGTGATTTATTCCCTGTAAGATCTGATCCATGGTAACCTGAAATATCTTTGGTGATGACTTGATACCATAGGGCAACTTAGTGTATGAATATAAACCTTTGAGTGTGTTGACTGTCAGATACTGCTGACTATCCTTGTCAACTTGGAGTTGAGCATAGGCGTGGGAGAGATCCAGTTTTGTGAAGACTTTGCCTCCCGTCAGTTCTGCATACAGGTCCTGTGATGTCGTTAAAGGGTACTGTTTATCATCAACTGCTTAATTCAGGGTAATTTTATAATCCCCACAGAGCCGTACCATTTTGTCTGCCTTCGGAACTACAACTAACGGGTGGCCCAGTCACTCCTATCAGTCTTCACGAAAACTCAGTTTTTCCCCAACTTATCAAGCTCTTGTTCAACCTGCAATTTTAATGCATATTGGCTACAAATAATAGGTTTGACATCCGACCTAATCCGAATATGTGTATTGTATCCTTTGATGCTCCTGTATGAGTCCTGAAACATATTAGCATATTTCTCCTGAAGAGTATCTAGCCGAGACTTAACTATTTCTGCACTACAGATGCTGTACCAATCCAAATGAAGCACTCTTAGCCAATCTTTGCCCATAAGTGTCAGCCAATTGACATATTTTGCTTTAATAATAGGTAATCTTGCTTGTTGCCCCTGGTATTGTACTATACATACCATTTGTCCAAGGATGGCAGTTTTTCCCCTGAATATGTTTTCAGCTAGGATCTAAACGATCCCTTATTCTTGTCAACAGCTCCCAAATTACTGACATTGTTGTGTATGGAGAAAGAGTCAGCCTGAACACTGTGAGCTCAAAGTAAAGTGTGACCTTAGTCTTTTATTGCAGGTCTCCAGAGTGCCTCTCCAACCTGTCAAGCCTCCTTAAATACCTGTGCTCCCAAGGGATTATGGGATCTCTTGGGACTCCGGGGAATGAGCCCTCTGGTGGCTGTACAGAGTAAATACAAGTATACATATATAACAACACTCCCTCGCGCCCCGCCCCCCCCCCCCCGCCCAAAGTCAATAGTGTAACTATTTACAATGTGAGTCGATCTGGGGCCCTTTTTGCCCTGGTTGATCGACTCAGTGTGAAAGCTGATTTTGTTGAATCATTTGTTGGGCCCTCGCTGGGCTGCTGTGCAGCTGGCCTTGCTGGGCTGCCTGGTGTGTTGGGCCCTGTTGGACTGCTGTGGATGATGGGTTCTGCGTCGTGTTCAACCGTGGTGCGGGTTGCCACAGGTGTGTCTGTTGGGGGATCAAAAAAGGTAGGGTCCAAGGTGGGTTGCTCAGGATAGTCCGTGAATCTGAGTTTGATTTGGTCCAAGTGTTTCCAGTGAATGAGTCCATTTGAAAGTTTGACCCAAAACACCGTGCTCCCCTCTTTGGCCACGACAGTGCTGGGAAGGCACTTGGGACCTTGTCCATAATTTAATACAAATACAGGATCATTGATTTTAATCTCACATGACACATTTGCGCTATCACGGTATACACTTTACTGAAGTCGCTTGCTCTCTACCTGTTCATGTGGATCAGGGTAACTAAAGAGAGCCTTGTCTTAAGTGCTCTTTTCATGAGCAGTTCAGCAGGTGGGATACCAGTGAGTGAGTGGGGTTTCGTGCGGTAGCTAAGCAGGACTCAGGATAGGCGAGTCTGCAGTGAGCCTCCAGTTACCCTCTTCAAGCCTTGCTTGATGGTTTGCACTGCTCTCTCTGCTTGACCATTGGATGCTGGTTTAAATGGGGCAGATGTGACATGTTTGATCCCGTTACGGGTCATGAATTCTTTGAACTCAGCACTGGTAAAACATGGCCCGTTGTTGATCACTAGGATATTGGTAGGCCGTGTGTGGCAAATATGGCCTGCAGGCTTTCAATAGTGGCAGCGGACGTGCTAGCTGACATTATCTCACATTCAATCCAATTGGAGTACGCGTCTACAACCACAAGGAACATTTTACCCAAGAACGGGCCTGCATAGTCGACGTGTGCCCTAGACCGCGGTTTGGAGGGCCAAGACCATAAACTTAGCGGCACCTCCCTGGCTACATTGTTTAACTGCGAGCATGTATTACATCAGTGAATGCAGGACTCTAAGCCTGCATCGATACCGGGCCACCACACGTGGGATCTGGCTATCGCTTTCATCATTACGATGCCTGGGTGGGTACTGTGGAGGTCATTGATAAAGGTGTCTCTGCCCTTCTTGGGGACCACTACTCAATTGCCCCACAGAAGGCAGTCTGCCTGTATAGACATTTCATCTTTGCACTGCTGGAACGGCTTTATCTCTTCCTGCATTTCCACTGGGACACTGGACCAGCTCCCGTGAAGCACACAGCTTTTGACTAGAGATAATAAGGGGTCCTGGCTTGTACAGGTTTTGATCTGCCGGGGAGTGACGGGTGATTGCTCACTCTCAAATGCTTCCAATAACCATGGCTAGATCTGCGGGCTGCACCATTTCCACCCCCATGATGGGCAATGGCAGCCTACTGAGAGCATCGGTGCAGTTTTCTGTGCCTGGCCTGTGGTGGATGGCGTAGTTGTACGCGGACAACGTGAGCGCCCATCACTGGATACGGGCTGATGCGTTGATATTTAGCCCTTTACTCTCGGAGAACAGAATTATAAGTGACTTATGGGCTAAAATTCGAATTGGAAACTGACCAAACAGGTATTGATGCTTTTTCTTTACCCCATAGACACATGCTAACGCTTTTTTTACAATCATGCTGTAGGCTCTCTCAGCCTTAGACAGGATGCATAAGCAACCGGTTGCAGTTTCCCGAAATTATTAGCTTGTTGCAATACACACCTGACGCCATATGACGACGCATCACATGCTAGTACCAAACGATTCCATGGATCATACAACACAAGCAATTTGTTTAAGCATAACAATTTTCACGATTTTACAAAGGCATTTTCTTGGCTTTTGCGCCAAACCCATTCGTCCCCTTTTCATAGTAAGACTTGTAGTGGTTCCAACAGTGTGCTGAGACCCGGTAAGAAGTTACCAAAGTAGTTCAGGAGTCCCAGAAATGACCCCAGCTCTGTCACATTCTGTGGCCTCAGTGCTTTCTTGATTGCCTCCGTCTTCGTGTTGGTGGGCCTGATGCCGTCCACCGCAATCATCCTTCCCAGGAACTCCACTTCAGGTGCCAGGAAAACACACTTTGAGCATTTTAACCTGAGCCCCACGTGGTTGAGTCGACTAAGAACCTCCTCCAGGTTCTGCAGATGCTCGATTGTGTTCCGACCTGGTGACCAAGATGTCGTCCTGGAAGACCACGGTGTGTGGGACTGAGTTCAGTAAGCTTTACATGTTTCCCTGGAATATTGCCGCCGCCGATCGGATTCCAAATGGGCATCTGTTATAAACAAAAAGACCTTTGTGTATGTTGATGCAGGTGAGGGCCTTCGATGATTCCTCCAGTTCCTGCGTCATGTAGGCTGAAGTCAGATCCAGCTTCATGAACATCTTTCCTCCCGCCAGCATTGCAAAGAGGTCGTCGGCCTTTGGTAGTGGGTATTGGTCCTGCAGGGAGAAACTTTGTAACTGTCACAGATTCTGACGGTGCCATCTCCCTTGAGGACTGGGATGATAGGACTGGCCCACTTGTTGAACTTGATCAGGGAAATGATGCCCTCTCTTTGCAGCCGGTCCAGCTCGATCTCTACCCTTTCTTTCATCATGTACGGTACTGCTCTCACCTTGTGATGGATGGGTCGCGCCCCCGGAATTAGGTGGATCTGCACTTTTGCTCCTTGGAATCTCCAGATGCCTGGTTCGAACAGCGAAGGAAGTTTGTTTAAGACCTGGGCATACGAAGTGTCGTCAGCGGGCGATAGCGCTCGAACATCGTCCCAGTTCCAGCGTATCTTTTCCAGCCAGCTCCTGCCGAGCAGCGTGGGACCATTGCCCGATACCACACAGAGTGGTAGCTTGTGCACCGCTCCATCGAAGGAGACCTTTACGGTAGCACTGCCAATTACAGGAATCAGTTCTTCCGTGTAAGTTCTTAGTTTCGTGCGAACTGGAGTTAAGACTGGCCTTGACGCCTTGTTGCACCACAACCTTTCGAAAGTCTTTTTGCCCATGATGGACTGGCTCACGCCCGTGTCCAGTTCCATTGACACCAGGAGTCCATTTAGTTCAACATTCAGTATTATCGGGGGAACATTTCGTGGTGAATGTGTGCACCCCAGGTTCCTCTGCCTACTCGATCTGAGGCTCAGCTTCATCGTGATCCTCCGTGGATCTGTCCTCCTCTGCAACATGGTTGTTTGCAGGTTTAACAGGCTTTGAAACTCGCCTGCACACTCGTTGGAGGTGTCCCATTGTTCCATAGCCCTTGCAAACGTACTCTTTGAATTGGCATGAATGGAAACGATGATCACCCACACAGCACCAACAACGTGTTAATGGCCTTGCATTCCTCACCTTTGATGGTGGCCTCTGAGTCATCTGCGGACATGTAGCTGCAGGTATGTGTGACCTGCCCTGTACGGTGCGATTCGAAAACAACTTCTCTTTGTTCACAGTACTTGTAGCAGCACTTGTGGGCTGAGAGATTTGCTTCGTATTGTCACTGGTGGCAATGAACGCCTGGGCTATCGCTATGGACTTACTCAAGGTTGGGGGTTCTACATTCAAAAGTTTGCGAAGTATGGTTTCGTGGCCAATGCCAAGGACGAAAAAGTCTCTGAGCATGTGCTCCAAATGTCCTTCAAATTCACAATGTCCTGCAAGGCTTCTTAGCTCGGCGACATAACTCACCACTTCCTGGCCTTCAGATCTTTTGTAGATATAGAACCAGTACCTCGCCATCAGAATGCTTTCCTTCGTGTTCAAATGCTCTCGGACCAGTGTGCACAAATCGTCATATGATTTCTCCCTGGGTTTCGCTGGAGTGAGCAGATTCTTCATGAGGCCATACGTTTGTGCCCCACAGATATTGAGGAGGATCGCCCTTCGTTTGGCAGCGCTCTCTTCCCCATCTAGCTCGTTGGCCACGAAGTATTGGTCGAGTCGCTCCACAAAAGTTTCCCAATCATCTCCCTCTGAGAATTTCTCCAGGATGCCCACTGTTCTCTGCATCTTTGGGTTCGCTATCTGTATCTCGTCGCTAGTTGTTGTGTATGTAGAAAGAGTCAGACTGAACATTATGAGCTCAAAGTAAAGTGTGACTGTAGACTTTTATTGCAAGTCTCCAGAGTGCCTCTCCAACCTGTGAAGCCTCCTTAAATATCTGTGCTCCCAAGGGATTATGGGATCCCTTGGGACTCCAGGGGATGAGCCCTCTGGTGGTTTTCAAAGTAAATACAAATATACATATATAACAGACATAACTCGTTGTCACATCCATGTTGCCTTCTTAGCTTAATAGCCATTAATCACTCTCAATAATCTTGGATTGCTTTTCAATGACTCTAACTGGTTTTCCACAAGCTCTTTTTGTCAATTCAACACTGTTGAGTACTCACAAAAAATATGGTACTCATCATCATAGGCAGTCCCTCGGGTTCGAGGATGACTTGCTTCCACACAAAACTCAGGTGACTGATGAACTCATTTTAAATGATGGAAGATGCTTGTGCGTGAATTCTTTTAACATGAGTTGGCCATTGCATACCAGTCACCAGCCAGCTTGACAGAGCAAGGTCTTGGTCCTGTGGCAAGGGGATCCAAGACGACTGGAGACAAGGCTCCGCCGTATGTGCCAATACATACACACAAACTTAAATGTACTCCTACTGTACTCCTTCCCTCCTCCTTCCAACAGGACCTCTCTCTATGTGGAATTCATAGTGTACAACGTGAGCCTCATGACCTCACAGCTTCGCTATTGGCCCATGCTGCACCTTCCCTTGGTCTTGTCCAAGCTGCTCCACCTCTGGGCTCTGTCTTCTCCACTCCTCCATGCCTCATCCATCCTCTCCTCTCCACTTCCGTCCTCCCGACCTCGACCATCCCAACTTCCGCTCCTCGTCAGTCTGTCTCTCCACTCCTCCCCGATTCCGCCCTCTGCTCCATGCCGCTTCCGACCTCCGCTCCTCGCCGATTCCGACCTCCGCTCCTCGCCGATTCCGACCTCCGCTCCTCGCCGCTTCCTCCCCGATTCCGACCTCCGCTCCTCGCCGCTTCCGACCTCCGCTCCTCGCCGATTCTGACCTCCGCTCCTCGCCGCTTCCGACCTCCTCTCCTCACCGATTCCGACCTCCGCTCCTCGCCGATTCCGACCTCCGCTCCTCACCGATTCCGACCTCCGCTCCTCACCGATTCCACCCTCGTCTCCTCGCCGATTCCGACCTCCGCTCCTCGCCGATTCCGACCTCCTCTCCTCGCCGATTCCGACCTCCGCTCCTCGCCGATTCCGACCTCCGCTCCTCGCCGATTCCGACCTCCGCTCCTCGCCGATTCCGACCTCCGCTCCTCGCCGATTCCGACCTCCGCTCCTCGCCGATTCCGACCTCCTCTCCTCGCCGATTCCGACCTCCGCTCCTCACCGATTCCGACCTCCTCTCCTCGCCGATTCCGACCTCCGCTCCTCGCCGATTCATACCTCCGCTCCTCGCCGATTCATACCTCCGCTCCTCGCCGATTCCGACCTCCGCACCTCGCCGATTCCGACCTCCGCTCCTCGCCGATTCCGACCTCCGCTCCTCGCCGATTCCGACCTCCTCTCCTCGCCGATTCCGACCTCCTCTCCTCGCCGATTCCGACCTCCGCTCCTCGCCGATTCATACCTCCGCTCCTCGCCGATTCCGGCCTCCGCACCTCGCCGATTCCACCCTCCGCACCTCGCCGATTCCACCCTCCGCTCCTCGCCGATTCCGACCTCCGCTCCTCACCGATTCCACCCTCGTCTCCTCGCCGATTCCACCCTCCGCACCTCGCCGATTCCACCCTCCGCACCTCGCCGATTCCGACCTCCGCACCTCGCCGATTCCACCCTCCGCACCTCGCCGATTCCACCCTCCGCTCCTCGCCGATTCCGACCTCCGCTCCTCGCCGATTCCACCCTCCGCACCTCGCCGATTCCACCCTCCGCTCCTCGCCGATTCCACCCTCCGCACCTCGCCGATTCCGACCTCCTCTCCTCGCCGATTCCGACCTCCTCTCCTCGCCGATTCCGACCTCCTCTCCTCGCCGATTCCGACCTCCGCTCCTCGCCGATTCCGACCTCCTCTCCTCGCCGATTCCGACCTCCTCTCCTCGCCGATTCCGACCTCCGCTCCTCGCCGATTCCACCCTCCGCTCCTCGCCGATTCCGACCTCCGCTCCTCGCCGATTCACACCTCCTCTCCTCGCCGATTCCGGCCTCCGCTCCTCGCCGATTCCACCCTCCGCTCCTCGCCGATTCCGACCTCCTCTCCTCGCCGATTCCGACCTCCTCTCCTCGCCGATTCCTACCTCCTCTCCTCGCCGATTCCGACCTCCTCTCCTCGCCGATTCCGACCTCCTCTCCTCGCCGATTCCTACCTCCTCTCCTCGCCGATTCCGACCTCCTCTCCTCGCCGATTCCGACCTCCTCTCCTCGCCGATTCCGACCTCCTCTCCTCGCCGATTCCGACCTCCGCTCCTCGCCGATTCCGACCTCCTCTCCTCGCCGATTCCGACCTCCTCTCCTCGCCGATTCCACCCTCTGCTCCTCGCCGATTCCGACCTCCTCTCCTCGCCGATTCCGACCTCCTCTCCTCGCCGATTCCGACCTCCTCTCCTCGCCGATTCCGACCTCCGCTCCTCGCCGATTCCGACCTCCTCTCCTCGCCGATTCCGACCTCCTCTCCTCGCCGATTCCGACCTCCTCTCCTCGCCGATTCCGACCTCCGCTCCTCGCCGATTCCGACCTCCGCTCCTCGCCGATTCCGACCTCCGCTCCTCGCCGATTCCGACCTCCGCTCCTCGCCGATTCCGACCTCCGCTCCTCGCCGATTCACACCTCCTCTCCTCGCCGATTCCGGCCTCCGCTCCTCGCCGATTCCGACCTCCTCTCCTCGCCGATTCCGACCTCCTCTCCTCGCCGATTCCGACCTCCTCTCCTCGCCGATTCCTACCTCCTCTCCTCGCCGATTCCGACCTCCGCTCCTCGCCGATTCCGACCTCCGCTCCTCGCCGATTCCGACCTCCGCTCCTCGCCGATTCCGACCTACTCTCCTCGCCGATTCCGACCTCCGCTCCTCGCCGATTCCGGCCTCCGCTCCTCGCCGATTCTGACCTCCTCTCCTCGCCGATTCCGACCTACTCTCCTCGCCGATTCCGGCCTACTCTCCTCGCCGATTCCGACCTCCGCTCCTCGCCGATTCCGACCTACTCTCCTCGCCGATTCCGGCCTTTGTATTGTTGATTCTGCTGCTGCGGTGGCTGCTCCTCTGACTGTCCCATGAAGTTGGGCTTTTTTCGATTTGCCCACAGCTCCAGGTTCATGTTCCAAATTCCAAATTTCAAACTGCTCCTCTGACTGTAATACTGGAATATTGTCATACTGGAACCATGCTGCCAGTATATCTTCTTCCTGTGCTCCACTTGCATTTGTCTTCAAAAGAAAATTCCAGCAAAATGTCTTCATGAAGAAACTTGCATTCTCGTCACCATCGTGTAATGTCCTTGCTTCATGGGTTCTTTGCTTAAGAATTCATAGCAACACATTGTTAATAAACCAACTAGTTCTTAATAGCAAAGGTTTAACAATCACACTGCACATTACCAGTTCATCCACTAGGCTCACAACTGCATACCTCATCGTGGATGACGTAGACTCAATTGACTGGGGTTTTATTGAGTCTTGTGAACATCACGTGATTGGCTAACCACTCACAATATAACAGCTCGACAACTCTATTGAGGGGGAACAAAATAAACATTAGATCAAGTGCCCACGCCCCGCCTCCCCGATTTGGGGGACTCTCCAGACACTTTTAACTGCCCTCTTTTTTTATATATTTTGTTTTTTTGGATTTTTTTTGTGTTTTTAAAAAAACATTTTTTTTGTCGGCATTAAAATTATATATTTTACAAGTGCCCCCTATAAAAGGGGAGGGGGACACTAAAAGCACCGGCAATTAAAACAAATTAAACTTTAAAACATAAAATCAAATTAAAATTTGGTTGCCGGGGGTAACAATGCACTCCAGTCCCTCCGGCGCCCACCTCTCACGGAAGGCCGCGAGCGTACCGGTGGACACCGCGTGCTCCATCTCTAAGGACACCCTGACCCGGATGTAAGCACAGAAGAGAGGCAGGCAGTCAGGCTGAAAGACCCCCTCGACCGCCCGCTGCCTGGACCGGCTGATGGCTCCCTTGGCCGTGCTCAGGAGCAGTCCTACAAGGAGGCCCTCGGAGCTACCTGCTCCCCTCTGCACAGGGTGCCCAAAGATCAGGAGTGTGGGACTGAAGTGCAGCCAGAAATTGAGGAGCAGCCCCTTTAAATAATGGAACAGGTGCTGCAACCTCGCGCATTCAATTAAAACATGGAACACGGACTCTTCCAGACCGCAGAAATTGCAGGCGGCCTGGGAGCGCGTGAACCGGCTTAAAAATTTATTGCACAGGACTGCTCCGTGCACCACACTCCAGGCCAAGTCCCCAATAAATAATGGGAGGACTCCCGCGTAGAGTGCACTCCATCGGGGATCCCCGCCTCCTCTGGATGGCAAGATGGTACGCCATGGTGTGTCCGGACAGCAGACGAGGATGGCAAAGTTGAGAGTGTGCAGGAGCAGCCCGTACAGGAAACCCCTCCGCGCAGAACTGAAAGGCATGTAGGGGATTTCCCCGAGGAGGCTCAAGTTGTCAGGCGCCAGCTCCCGAGGGAGGTTCCGGGGTTTGGCGCCGATGAGGAATTCCGTCCGGACGGGGGTCAGTTCGGATGGGATCTCCCCACATGCTTGAGCCTCCTCGACACACCTAACGGAGTCAGGGCCTAGAGCTGTTTTTAGCGACTCGATGGCATTGGCCGCACGGTGGACGTCGGCCGAATTTAGGCGCCGTGCCAGCATGTCTGACGCCATCCAGCCCGCTCCTCCGCCATCGAGCAGGTCCCTAACCCTGGTCACCTCGCCAGCCACAGCCCTCTCGTCCGACTGCCACCTAAAACCTCGGTCGTGGAGGTACGGATTCCCGAGCAGCGGCTCCTGCAGGACAGCCGTCACTCCAGCCGGTGGAGAGCTGCGCTTGGTGGAGACTTTGTTCCAGACCCTGGTGAGTTAATTGTAAAAGACAGGCAGCTCCTGGAAGGCGGTCCTGACGCCCCACAAGCTCACAAACAGGAGCTGCGTGTCATAGTTGAGGCCGTGCTGCTGGCGGAAGAAATACGTCGCCAGAGCACGCCACCTAGGAGGGGGCTCGACGTAAAGGTATCTCTGCAGGGTCTGAAGACGGAAAGTCGCAAGCTGGGTGCTGATGCACACCAACGACTGACCGCCCTCCCTAAGCGGGAGACTCAAGACCGCGGCAGAGACCCAGTGCTTCCTGTTGTTCCAGAAGAAGTCCACCAGCTTCTTCTGTATTTTGGCAACAAACGGAGGGGAAGGCTCAAAGTGACCAGCCGGTACCACAGCATAGCGGCCACCAGCTGGTTTATGACTAGTGCTCGACCCCTGTAGGACAGCACTCGGAGCAGTCCTGTCCAGCGCCCTAGGCGAGCGGCGACCTTGGCCTCAGCTCTTGCCAGTTCGCCAGCCAGGCTTCCTTGTCGGGGCTAAGGTAGACTCCCAGATAGAGGAGATGGGTCGTGCTCCAGGCAAAAGGCCTGAACTCCTCCGGCAGGGAGTCCACCCGCCACTGACCCACCAGGAGTCCGGAACATTTCTCCCAGTTGATCCTGGCGGAGGATGCGGCCGAGTAAATCTCCTGGCACTCACGCATCCTCCGCAGGTCAACGGGATCCTCTACCGTGAGGAGCACGTCATCGGCGTAAGCCGAGAGGACGACCTCCACGCCCGGCCCTTGCAGAGCCAGTCCCGTCAACCTCATCCGCAGGAGGCGCAGGAAAGGCTCCACGCAGATGGCATATAACTGGCCGGACATGGGGCATCCCTGGCGCACCCCTCTCCTAAAGTGAAGTGGCGCCGTCAAGGACCCGTGAACCTTAATCAGACACTCCGCGGCGGCATACAAAAGTCGGATCTGGGCGACGAAATGCGTCCCGAACCCGAAAGCGCGCAGAGTTCCGAACAGATAATCGTGATCCACCCTGTCGAACGCCTTCTCTTGGTCGAGAGACAGGAAGGCGACCGATAGACCAGCCTCCTGGGAATGATGGATGAGGTCCCGGACCAGATGGATGTTATCTTGGATTGTCCGGCCCGGGACCATGTCGGACTGGTCGGGGTGGATCATGTGGTCCAGCACGGTGCCAAGGCGAGCAGACATCACCCTGGTGAAGATTTTGTAGTCCATGCTGAGGAGGGAGACCGGGCACCAGTTCTTAAGGAGGCGGAGATCGCCCTTCTTAGGCAGCAGGACGATGACTGCCCTGCGCCAAGAGAGGGGCATCACCCCGGTCACCAGACTTTCCCCAGGACCCACACATAGTCACCCCCCATAACGTCCCAGAACGCCCTGTGGAACTCCACGGTCAGCCCGTCCAGCCCCAGGGATTTTCCCCTCGAGAGCCGGTCGAGGGCGCCGGTCAGCTCCGCCAGGCTTAGCGGAGCTTCCAGATTTTTGGCGCCCTCCGGACTGACCCTCTGCAGGTCCTCCCACAAAACTCTACGCGCTTCCTCGCTGGACGGCTCCGGAGAGAACAGAGCCCCGTAATAATCTCGGGCCCTGTTGATGACGCCCTCCGGATCCGAGACGAGAGAGCCGTCGTCGGCCAGCAGCGTCAATAGCTGCTTACGGACACCCTGTCTTTTTTCCAGCGAGTAGAAGAAGGGGGAGCCGCGGTCCAGATCCCGTAGGAACCGGATCCGCGACCTCTCAAACGCGCTTTGGGACCCAATGAACTGCAGGTCTTTCAGCACGGCCTTCTTCGCTTCGTACACCGTCCGCAGGGCCGGGTCCTCGACGACTTGACCGAGACGGGATTCCAGGTCATGCACCTCTTTTTCTAGGTGCCCGACCCTGGCCGCCCGCCTCTTGGTCGACCCCCTCGCATACTCTTGACAGAAGACAGGGACATGAGCCTCGCCCACGTCCCACCATAACCTCGGGATGGTGTCGGGAGTCGGGATGGAGATTTCGCCAGATGTCCACCAAGTCGAAGGACCCGACCAGGTCCCTCAACTTCTCGATCGCCGTCATGCTCTGCGGGGCACTGGAGCGTTCCCTCACCTCGAGGGTGCAGTTAAAATCCCTCCCGAGGACAATGCAATCGCCGACGTCGACGGAGCCAAGAAGAGTGGACACTTCTTCGAAGAAGCGCGTTTGCTGCGGGCCGGGATGAGGGGCGTACACGTTCACGAGATGGAGCGGCACGTCCCCCAGGTGAACCGTGACGTGCAGCAAGTGGCCTGGCACGGGCTCCTCGACCCCCAAGATCTCCGGCTGAAACTGCGGGGCCAGCAAGATGGCCACCCCACAAGAAGTGGCGGTGAGGTGGCTCTTGCGGACCTCTCCTTGCCACTCGTCTCCCGGAACGGTGTGGGTTTCTTGCAGGAAGCACACCGCATATTTCCCCTCCTGCAAGAGTGAAAAATTGTTAAATCTACAGCGTGCCTCTCTGCTGCTGTTGATGTTGAGGCTGGCTATGGTTATCTTCATGACAAAAGTATAGTGCAACCTCTACCTCAACTTATTGTGGGGGGCGGGTGTGGAGTCGTTTGTTGACCTCCACTCCTTCAGCAACCCAGCGAGGAACATTTTGAGCCAGCGCAGCTCAAGGCTTTGCGCCTTTCATAAGGGCCCGCCCGCGGCCATGGATTTAGCGGTGGCGCGGACGCACATGATGAGCAGCGCCGGCTCAGACCATTTTTCCAGGGCCAGATGTGCTCGATTGTGGCGACCCTGGCTCTGGATCATAAAGTCCCAGAGCTCCTTTACAGGAATGAGGGAGGACTCAGCGGCGGGCATGAGGAGATCCACCGCCTCACTGGCGATGGACTCCAGATCTTCTCCCGCATCCTCCACCGAATCCCCGTCCCCCTCCGGGAGGTCGCCGCCAGCAGCCGGTCCGTCAACCGCATGAGGTACGGCAAACGGCCCGGCCGCTCCATCCGGCCCTGGCTCTGCCCCAATCCCACCCCTAGGATCATCGGCAGAGGAGTCCCCACTGGGCTCTTTTACTTGTGGTGCTGGGTCAGGAAGTGGCAGCGGAAGGGGTTCCTCCTCCGCCCCATGGACCGGGGAACATGGAGAAACCTGGTCAAAGAAATGCTCCAGGTCCTCCAAGTCCCCAGCTCCAAAGTTGGGGGCGAGGATTGGTGTTCTTCCCCTTCCCTGCCGCCACCCCCCGGCCCAGCGTGTGCCGGTTCTTTAAAATGTTTAAAATATTCTATTTCTGCCGGATCGAGCAAATCCCGGGGGAAGTTGGATAATGGCTGGGCGGGCTCAGGTTCGGCCTTTTCGGCCCCGCCCGCCTCAGTCGCCGGGACGCTTGACCCGACAGCGACGCATTCCTCCACTGGCCCCACGCCCCCCACGACAGGCAGATCTTCCACGCCATCCCCGTGAGGCAGAAGCTGGGCAGCCTCGACTGTCTGACCCTCCCCGGAGACAGATTCCCCCTGCCTACGGCGCAGTTTGGGGGCGCTGGTGGGGAACGCAGGACACGTGGCGGGCACCGACTCCTCCGCGGAGGGATGTTGTTCGCCCTCCGCCTCATTGGAGCGGCGCCTCCTTTTTTGTCTGGGGGGGGCGCAGAGGCAGGGAGACCTCCATGTCTGCCGAGGCCTCCTGCTCCACTGACCCCTTTTGCTTTTCTTGCCCGCGCCCGAGCCCCTCTGTGGTATTGGTCGAGGGCTCGGGCACGGGCTCAGGGCACCCCGCGCTCGCCGGTGACAGGGTTGGGCTGAGTCCGGTGCACTGAGGGGACACGCCTTTTAGTCTTCCTCCACGCCTTCCTTCTGCCCGGACGCTCTCCTCCCCCCCGCCGGAGGCCGTGAAAATAAAGGCCCCTGACGATGCCCGCGCACCTACGGCTCCCGGTACGCGGACGCTACTTGGGGGAGAGGTGGCGGCGGCGCCAGCCTTGGCAGCCTTAGGTGGTTTGGCGGCCTTGAACGTGCCCCACCTCACTACAGGCATGGCACCGCATGCCGTCCGACGTCCAGAAGACGCGGTAGGCAGTCCCCTTGTGCACCACGCTGAAGGTGCCCTCTGTCGTCTCCTCCCGCGCCAGCCGGACAAAAAGCTGGCGGTGGAAGGAGAACACATGACACAGGCTGGTCTCCCTGAGGCCGAGCGGTATTGGGTTAATCCCTGACCTTACCTCCCCCAGTTGATGTAGGTGAGGGAGGAGGAGCTCAGCGGGAACAAAGGGCAGGACGTTAGATAATATGTCCCTCTGCACGGTGGCCTCGAGAGGGTCCACCGGCAGGAACGTCCCGCCCACCGTGAGCCCCTTTTCAAGGGCCAGGGACACCGCCCGCTCCGACCCCAGGAAGAATACAGCCTTCCCAGACATTTGAGGCCGCGACAATGGCCGAGGGGCTGACTACCTCAGCCATCGCCCGCACGCACTCCTCGATGCTCATAGTAGGGTGAGTGTAGCTCTTGACCCGTTTTTTTTGGTAATTAATCTAAAAGGTGGCAGGGCAGCAGGAGTCGCAGGAGGCGCTGTGGCTGTGGACGCCGCCTGCGCTTAAGTTTTTGCTGGCCCTGCCACCGGCGTGGATGGGGACGTCATCACGGGGTCCCTTTAAGGGCTAAAATTCTTTTAGAGTAAACAAATAAACATGAAGTCAAGTGCCCCCCGATCTGGGGGACACTCCAAATATTTTGCAAGGCCCTTTTTTCTTGTATTTTTGGAAGTTTCTTTTTGTGTTTTTTAGGCCATTATTTTACCAGTGCCCCCAATAAAAGGGGAGGGGGGCACTAAAAACCCCGGCAATTAAACAAAATATACTTTAAAACATAAAATCAAATTAAAATTTGGTTGCTGGGGGTGATGATGCACTCCAGTCCCTCTGGCGTCCACCTCTCGCGGAAGGCCGCGAGCGTACCAGTGGACAGCCCCTTTAAATAATGGAACAGGGGCTGCATCCTCACACATTCAATAAAAACGTGGAACATGGACTCTTCCAGACCGCAGAAATTGCAGGCGGCCTGGGAGCCCGTGAACCGACTTAAAAATTTGTTGCACGGGTTCTGC
The DNA here is from genome assembly GCF_044704955.1 of Pristiophorus japonicus. Taxonomy (NCBI): domain Eukaryota; kingdom Metazoa; phylum Chordata; class Chondrichthyes; family Pristiophoridae; genus Pristiophorus; species Pristiophorus japonicus. The sequence goes on from NC_091978.1 coordinate 233,571,513, forward strand.
TCCGTGCACCACCCTCCAGGCCAAGTCCCCGATAAATAGTGGGAGGACTCCCGCGTAGAGTGCACTCCATCGGGGACCCCCGCCTCCTCCGGACGGCAAGATGGTATGCCATGGCGTATTCGGACGGCAGGCGAGGATGGCAAAGTTGAGAGTGTGCAGGAGCAGCCCGTACAGCAAACCCCTCCGCGCGGAACTGAAAGGCACGGAGGGGATTTCCCCGAGGAGGCTCAAGTTGTGAGGCGCCGGCTCCCGAGGGAGGTTCCGGGGTTTGGCGCTGATGAGGAATTCCGTCCGGACGGGGGTCAGTTCGGACGGGATCTCCCCACGTGCTTGAGCCTCCTCGATAAGCTAACGGACTCAGGGCCCAGAGCTGTTTTTAGCGACTCGATGACATTGGCCGCGCGGTAGACGTCGGCCGAATTTAGGCGCCGTGCCAGCATGTCTGGCGCCATCCAGCCCGCTCCTCTGTCATCAAGCAGGTCCCTGACCCTGGTCACCTCACCAGCCACAGCCCTCTCGTCCGACTGCCACCTAAAACCTTGGTCGTGGATTCCCGAGCAGCGGCTCCTGCAGGACAGCTGCCACTCCAGCCGGTGGAGAGCTGCGCTTGGTGGAGACTTTGTTCCAGACCCCGGTGAGTTCCTTGTAAAAGACAGGCAGCCCCTGGACGGCGGTCCTGATGCCCCCCCAAGCTCACAAACAGGAGCTGCGTGTCGTAGTTGAGGCCGTGCTGCTGGCGGAAGAAATACGTCGCCAGCGCACGCCACCTAGGAGGGGGCTCGACGTAAAGGTTTCTCTGCAGGGTCTGAAGACGGAAAGTCGCGAGCTGGGTGCTGACGCACACCAACGACTGACCGCCCTCCCTAAGCGGGAGACTCAAGACCACGGCAGAGACCCAGTGCTTCCTGTTGTTCCAGAAGAAGTCCACCAGCTTCTTTTGTATCCTGGCGACAAACGCAGGGGGAGGGGTCAAAGTGACCAGCCGGTACCACAGCATAGCGGCCACCAGCTGGTTTATGACTAGCGCTCGACCCCTGTAGGACAGCACTCGGAGCAGTCCTGTCCAGCGCCCTAGGCGAGCAGCGACCTTGGCCTCCAGCTCTTGCCAGTTCGCCGGCCAGGCTTCCTCGTCGGGGCTAAGGTAGACTCCCAGATAGAGGAGATGGGTCGTGCTCCAGGCAAAAGGCCTGAGCGCCACCGGCAGGGAGTCCACCCGCCACTGACCCACCAGGAGTCCGGAACATTTCTCCCAGTTGATCCTGGCGGAGGATGCAGCCGAGTAAATTTCCTGGCACTCACGCATCCTCCGCGTAAGCCGAAAGGACGACCTCCACGCCCGGCCCTTGCAGAGCCAGTCCCGTTAACCTCGTCCGCAGAAGGCGCAGGAAAGGCTCCACGCAAACGGCGTATAACTGGCCGAACATGGGGCATCCCTGGCGCACCCCTCTCCCAAAGTGAAGTGGCGCCATCAAGGACCCATTAACCTTAATCAGACACTCCGCGGCGGCGTAAAAAAGTCGGATCCGGGCGACAAAATGCGTCCCGAACCCAAAAGCGCGCAGAGTTCAGAACAGATAGTTGTGATCCACCCTGTCGAACGCCTTCTCTTGGTCGAGAGATAGGAAGGCAACCGACAGACCAGCCACCTGGGAATGATGGATGAGGTCCCGGACCAGATGGATGTTATCGCGGATTGTCCGGCCCGGGATCGTGTAGGACTGGTCGGGGTGGAACATGTGGTCCAGCACGGCACCAAGGCGAGCAGACATCACCCTGGCGAAGATTTTGTAGTCTGTGCTGAGGAGGGAGACCGGGCGCCAGTTCTTAAGTAGGCGGAGATCGCCCTTTTTAGGCAGCAGGACGATGACTGCCCTGCGCCAAGAGAAGAGCATCTCCCCGGTCGCCAGACTTTCCCCCAGGACCCGCGCGTAGTCGCCCCCCAGGATGTCCCAGAATGCCCTGTGGAACTCTTTTAATAGGAGACAAAATCAACCAATTAAGTCAAATGCCCCCCAATCTGGGGGACACTCCAAACATTTTTCAACTGCCCTTTTTTTGTGTTTTTTTTTGGACTTTTTTTTGGTTTTTTTTTTTGGACTTTTTTTTGGGCAATAAAATCATAAATTTTTACAAGTGCCCCCTATAAAAGGGGAGGGGGACACTAAAAACCCGACAATTGAAACAAATTAAAATTTAAAACATATAAAATCAAATTAAAATTTGGTTGCCGGGGGTGACAATGCACTCCAGTCCCTCCAGCGCCCACCTCTCGCGGAAAGCCGCGAGCGTACCAGTGGACACCACGTGCTCCATCTCTAACGACACCCTGGCCCGAATGTAGGCGCAGAAGAGAGGCAGGCAGTCTGGCTGAACGACCCCCTCGACCGCCCGCTGCCTGGACCGGCTGATGGCACCCTTGGCCGTGCCCAGGAGCAGTCCTACGAGGAGACCCTCGGACCTACCCGCTCCCCTCCGCACAGGGTGCCCAAAGATCAGGAGTGTCGGACTGAAGTGCAACCAGAAATTGAGGAGCAGCCCCTTTAAATAATGGAACAGGGGCTGCAACCTTGTGCATTCAATAAAAACATGGAACACGGACTCCTCCAGACCGCAGAAATTGCAGACGGCCTGGGAGCCTGTGAACCGGCTTAAAAATTTATTGCACGGGACTGCTCCGTGCACCACCCTCCAGGCCAAGTCCCTGATAAATAATGGGAGGACTCCCGCGTAGAGTGCCCTCCATCGGGGACCCCCGCCTCCTCCGGATGGCAAGATGGTGCGCCATGGCGTGTCCGGACGGCAGGCGAGGATGGCAAAGTTGAGAATGTGCAGGAGCAGCCCGTACAGGAAACCCCTCCGCGCAGAACTGAAAGGCACGGAGGGGAATTCCCTGAGGCGGCTCAAGTTGTGAGGCGCCGGCTCCCGAGGAAGGTTCCGGGGTTTGGCGCCGATGAGGAATTCCGTCCGGACGGGGGTCAGTTCGGACGGGATCTCCCCACGTGCTCGAGCCTCCTCAATACACCTAATGGAGTCAGGGCCCAGAGCTGTTTTTAGCGACTCGATGGCATTGGCCGCGCGGCGGACGTTGGCTGAATTTAGGCGCCACGCCAGCATATCTGGCGCCATCCAGCCCGTTGCTCCACCATCGAGCAGGTTCCTGACCCTGGTCACCTCACCAGCCACAGCCCTCTCGTCCGACTGCCACCTAAAACCTTGGTCGTGGAGGTACGGATTCCCGAGCAGTGGCTACTGCAGGACAGCCGCCACTCCAGCCGGTGGAGAGCTGCGCTTGGTGGAGACTTTGTTCCAGACCCTGGTGAGTTCCTTGTAAAATACAGGCAGCTCCTGGAAGGCGGTCCTGATGCCCCCCAAGCTCACAAACAGGAGCTGCGTGTCGTAGTTGAGGCCGTGCTGCTGGCGGAAGAAATATGTCGCCAGCGCACGCCACCTAGGAGGGGGCTCGACGTAAAGGTATCTCTGCAGGGTCTGAAGATGGAAAGTCGCTAGCTGGGTGCTGATGCACACCAATGACTGACCGCTCTCCCTAAGCGGGAGACTCAAAACCGCGGCAGAGACCCAGTGCTTCCTGTTGTTCCAGAAGAAGCCCACCAGCTTCTTCTGTATCCTGGCGACAAATGCAGGGGGAGGGGTCAAAGTGACCAGCCGGTACCACAGCATTGCGGCCACCAGCTGGTTTATGACTAGCGCTCGACCTCTGTAGGACAGCACTCGGAGCAGTCCTGTCCAGCGCCCTAAGCGAGCGGCGACCTTGGCCTCCAGCTCTTGCCAGTTCGCCGGCCAGGCTTCCTTGTCGGGGCTAAGGTAGACTCCCAGATAGAGGAGATGGGTCATGCTCCAGGCAAAAGGCCTGAGCTCCTCCGGCAGGGAGTCCACCCGCCATTGACCCACCAGGAGTACGGAACATTTCTCCCAGTTGATCCTGGCGGAGGATGCGGCCGAGTAAATTTCCTGGCACTCACGCATCCTCCGCAGGTCAGCGGGATCTTCTACCGTGAGGAGCACGTCATCGGTGTAAGCCAAGAGGACGACCTCCACGCCCGGCCCTTGCAGAGCCAGTCCCATCAACCTCGTCCGCAGGAGGCGCAGGAAAGGCTCCAAGCAGATGGCATATAACTGGCCGGACATGGGGCATCCCTGGCGCACCCCTCTCCCAAAGCGAAGGGGCGCCGTCAAGGACCCGTTAACCTTAATCAGATACTCCGTGGTGGTGTACAAAAGTCGGATCCGGGCGACGAAATGCGTCCCGAACCCGAAAGCGCGCAGAGTTCCGAACAGATAGTCGTGGTCCACCCTGTCGAATGCCTTCTCTTGGTCGAGAGATAGGAAGGCGACCGACAGACCAGCCTCCTGGGAATGATGGATGAGGTCCCGGAGCAGATGGATGTTATCGTGGATTGTCCAGCCCGGGACCATGTAAGACTGGTCGGGGGGATCATGTGGTCCAGCACGGCGCCAAGGTGAGCAGACATCACCCTGGTGAAGATTTTGTAGTCCGTGCTGAGGAGGGAGACCGGGCGCCAGTTCTTAAGGAGGCGGAGATCGCCCTTCTTAGGCAGCAGGACGATGACTGCCCAGCGCCAAGAGAGGGGCATCTCCCCGGTCGCCAGACTTTCCCCCAGGACCCGCGCGTAGTCGCCCCCCAGGATGTCCCATAACGTCCTGTGGAATTACACGGTCAGCCCGTCCAGCCCCGAGGCTTTTTCCCTCGAGAGCCGGTCAAGGGCGCCGGTCAACTCCGCCAGGCTTAGTGGAGCTTCCAGATTTTCGGCGCCCTCTGGGCCGACCTTCGGCAGGTCCTCCCACAAAACTCTATGCGCTTCCTCGCTGGACTACTCCGGAGAGAACAGAGCCCCGTAATATTCACGGGCCCTGTTGATGACGCCCTCCGTATCCAAGACGAGAGAGCCGTCGTCGGCCAGCATCGTCAAGAGCTGCTTACGGACACCCTGTCTTTTTTCCAGCGAGTAGAAGAAGTGGGAGCCGCGGTCCAGATCCCGCAGGAACCAGATCCGTGACCTCATGAACGCACCTCGGGACCTGACGAACTGCAGGTCCTTCAGCGCGGCCTTCTTCGCTTCGTACACCATCCGCAGGGCCAGGTCCTCGACGACTTGACCGAGACGGGACTCCAGGTCGAGCACCTCTTTTTCTAGGCGCCTGACACTGGCCGCCCGCCTCTTGGTCGACCCCCTCGCGTACTCTTGACAGAAGACGCGGACGTGAGCCTTGCCCACGTCCCACCATAGCCTCAAGGAGGGGAAGCCCCCCTGCTTCCTTGTCCAGTCGGCCCAGAAACGACGGAACGAGTCCTGGAACCGCACGTCCTCCAGCAGCCGGTTGTTAAAATGCCAGTACGCGGACCCCGTCCTCGCGCGGTGCGAAGCGAGCTCCGCCCACACCAGGTGGTGGTCCGAACACGGCACCGGCTGCATGGAGGCCGCCGGGACGCAGGAAACGTACGCCCGAGACACATAAAGGCGGTCGATTCTGGACCATCCTACTCCAGGCCTCACCCAAGTAAAGGCGCTGGAGTCGGGATGGAGATTTCGCCAGACGTCCACCAAGTCGAAGGACCCGACCAGGTCCCTCAACTTCTCCATCGCCGTCATGCTCTGCAGGGCACCGGAGCGGTCCCTCGCCTCGAGGGTGCAGTTAAAATCCCCCCCGAAGACAATGCAGTCGCCGACGTCGACGGAGCCAAGAAGAGCGGACACTTCTTCGAAGAAACGCGTTTGCTGCGGGCCGGGCTGAGGGGCGTACACGTTCACGAGATGGAGCGGCACGTCCCCCAGGCGAACCGTTACGTGCAGCAAGTGGCCTGGCACGGGCTCCTCGACCCCCAAGATCTCCGGCTGAAAATGCGGGCCCAGCAAGATGGCCACCCCACTAGAAGTGGCGATGAGGTGGCTCATGCGGATCTCTCCTTGCCATTCCAGGAGCCACGTGGCTTCGTCTTCCGGAACGGTGTGGGTTTCTTGCAGGAAGCACACCGCATATTTCCCCTCCCGCAGGAGCGAAAAATTGTTAAATCTACAGCGTGCCTCTCTGCCGCCGTTGATGTTGAGGCTGGCTATGGTTATCTTCATGGCAAAAGCATAGTGCAACCTCTACCTTAACCTATTGTGGGGGAGGGAGCGGAGTCTTTTGTTGACCTCCACTCCCTCAGCAGCCCAGCGAGGAACGTTTCGAGCCGGCGCAGCTCAAGGCTTTGCGCCTTTGATAAGGGCCCGCCCGCGGCCATGGTTTTAGCGGCGGCGCGGACGGACGTGATGAGCAGCGCCGGCTCGGACCATTTTTCCAGGGCCAGATGGGCTCGGTTGCGGCGACCCTGGCTCTGGACCAGTAAGTCCCGGAGCTCCTTTATAGGAATGAAGGGGTCTCAGCGGAAGGCGCGAGGAGATCCACCGCCTCACTGGCGATGGACTCCAGATCTTCTCCCGCGTCCTCCACCGAGTCCCCGTCCCCCTCCGGGAGGTCGCCGCCAGCAGCCGGCCCATCGACCGCACAAGGTACGGCAAACGGCCCGGCCGCTCCATCTGGCCCTGTCTCTGCCCCGATCCCACCCCCAGGATTGTCGGCAGAGGAGTCCCCACTGGGCTCTTTTATTTGTGCTGCTGGATCAGGAAGCGACAGCGGAAGGGGTTCCTCCTCCGCCCCAGGAACCGGGGAACATGGAGAGACCTGGTCAAAGAAATGTTCCAGGTCCTCCAATTCTCCCAGCTCCAAAGTAGGGGGCGAGGGTTGGTGTTCTTCCCCCTCCCCGCCGCCACCCCCCGGCCCAGTGTGTGCAGAATCATTAAAATTTTTTAAATTTTCTCTATCTGCCGGATCGAGCAAGTCCCGGGCGAAGTTGGATAATGGCTGGGCGGGCTCAGGTTCGGCCTTTTCTGCCCCGCCCGCCTCAGTCCCCGGGACGCTCGACCCGGCGACGACACATTCCTCCGGCGGCCCCACGCCCCCCACGACAGGCAGATCCTCCACGCCATCCCCGGGAGGCAGAGGCTGGGCAGCCTCAACTGTCTCACCCTCCCCGGGGACAGATTCCTCCCACCTACGGCGCACTTTGGGGGTGCTGGTGGGGGACGCGGGACACACGGTGGGCACCGACTCCTCCGCGGAGGGATGTTGTTCCCCCTCCACCTCATTGAAGCGGCGCCTCCTTTTCTTCCTGGGGGGGCGCGGAGGCAGGGAGACCTCCATGTCTGCCGAGGCCTCCTGCTCCACTCCCCGCTTTTTCTTTTCTTGCCCACGCCCGAGCCCCTCTGCGGTATTGGTCGAGGGCTCGGGCATGGGCTCAGGGCACCCCGCGCTCGCCGGTGACAGGGTTGGGCTGAGCGCGGTGATGGGACTGTCTGGCGCACTGAGGGGACCCGCCTCGAGGTTTTTAGTCTTCCTCCGCGCCTTCTTTCCGCCAGGACGCTCTCCCTCCCCCCCGCCGGAGGCCGTGAAGACAAATGCACCCGACGATGCCCGCGCACCCACAGCTCCCGGTACGCGGACGCTACTTCGAGGGGCGGGGGGTGGCGGCGGCGCCAGCCTTGGCTGCCTTCGGTGGTTTGGCGGCCTTGGATGCAGGGCAGTTCTTACGAACGTGCCCCACCTCCCTGCAGGCATGGCACCGCACGCCATTCGACGTCCAGAAGACACGGTAGGCAGTCCCCTCATGCACCACGTTGAAGGTGCCCTCTGTTGTCTCCTCCCGCGCCAGCCGGACAAAAAGCTGGTGGCGGAAGGAGAACACGTGCCGCAGGCTGTTCTCCCTGAGGCCAAGCGGTATGGGGTTAATCCCTGACCTTACCTCCCCCAGTTGATGTCGGTGAGGGAGGAGGAGCTCACCGGGAACAAAGGGCGGGACGTTCGAAAGAATGACCCTCTGCGCAGTGGCCTCGAGAGGATCCACCGGCAGGAACGTCCCGCCCACCGTGAGCCCCTTTTCAAGGGCCAGGGACAGCGCCCGCTCCGACCCCAGGAAGAACACAGCCTTCCCAGACATTTTGGAGGCTGCGACAATGGCCGAGGGGCCGACTACCCCAGCCATCGCCCGCACGCACTCCTCAATGCTCATCGTGGGGTGAGTGTAGCTCTTGACCCCGTGTTTCTTTGTTATTAGTCTGAAAGGTGGCAGGGCAGCAGGAGGCGCAGGAGGCGCCGTGGCTGAAGACGCCGCCTGCGCGTATGTTTTTGATGGCCCTGCCACCGGCGTGGATGGGGTCGCCATCATGGGGCCCCTTTAAAGGCTACACCCACCCCAAAGTCACAGGCCCTAATAGTCTTAATTGGCCTCGTTGGTGTTTGAGCAGAGGGAGCTCTTAATGAGGCACACCTTTCCCCTAGTTGACGATTGGGGAGGGGCCTTGCTCCCTCTGCTCAGTTGTCTAATAATTGTTTTTAATTAAGAAGAAATGGGCTCTCAGAGAGAGAGGGGAGAGACAGACAGAGAGAGAGAGAGAGAGAGAGAGTGGGGGTGGGAAAGAAGGAAGCTGTGAGGACAGGTCTCCCCTCACAGTGTTGGGTGGGTGTTTTGCTGGGGTGCACCCCCCAGATGGTGAAAGAACAAAGTCTTATGGATGGTCCTCGGTGGGGGGAGAAGATGTCTTCACCTGGGGCAGCTGGTGCTACCCAGGCACAGCACTCCCAATGATGTTAATTGGGGTTAACAACAAGTCTTCACCCAGGTAGCTCCAGCTATCCCAGGCCAGGCAATGGGGGAGGGGTGCTTCAGTGGTGCGTGGGGCCTAGTTGTGGGCAAGACCCCCACACACACTTCCACACATACACACACACCCCCGCGATGTTCCGGCCCTCGAGAAGGTCTTCTTTCCTCCCCCCACCAATAAAACAAAGTCTGTAGGGAGTGCACCAATATACACCCACCTGTAGAAGATGTTGACTCTCCCTCCTTCCACACTGGATGGTGTTTCCTCAGGTTGTTGATATTATTCCCCCTCTCTCCAACTCTCTGTAGCAGTAGTATTGATTAATGTTGCTGTTCTCCTCCTCTCCCTCTGGATGGATGAATGGTAGTAAGCCCCTTCCTCCTCTTCCTGGGGTGTTGTACAGGGTTTCTCCAGGCCTCAGGCAGGAGCTAAAGCAGGAGCTCTTTCCCTCACTGCTCCAGGCTCCAAATGATTAGGCCACGCCTCCAACAGCTGCCCAACTTTTTTGGGAGGAAACTAAACATTAAATTGTGCCCCCCGATCTGGGGGACACACCAAACATTTTCAAGGCCCTTTTTTTGTGTTTTTTTGTGGTTTTTTTGGGGGGCACTAAAATCACAACAGCTGCCCAAACCTGTGAGGATACTCTCAGGTGCATACATTACAGAGACTACCCTTCAAAAGTACTTCATTGGCTGTAAAGCGCTTTGTGGCATCCTGAGGCATTATATGACTGCAAGTTTGTTCTTTTCTTTTAACTAATATATAAACAGAAAATGTTGGAAATACTCAGCAGGTCAGGCAGCATCTGTGGAGATCACTGACCTGAAACATTAACTCTATTTTTCTCTCCACTCATGCTGCCTGACCTGTGGAATGTTTCCAACATTTTCTGTTTTTATTCCAAATAAATTGAGATCTATTTCAAACAACAAATTGAAGCTATCACAACAATACTCATTGGCAATGAGTAAGGAAAATCAAATGTTGGGATGTATTAAGTGGTCAAAATTGAGCTGTAATAGTGAGGTTATCCTGCTACTTTATAAATCACTGGTGTAATTGCACTTGAAATACCGTGTACAGTTTTGGTCGCCACAGTATAAACAGGATATTGCAATGATCAAGACGATACAGAAGAGGGCAATCAGAAGGACCTTGGTCTTTTTTCATCCAGCAATTTCTATGTCCTTTATTCCATTGACCATCATCCCATGTCATGGGCCACCTGCACTTACCTGCTAGCAAGGATCTGGAGAGCACCTTGCTGCACAGCAGTGGGGCCATGAGGATCCAAGTCTATGTTGACATCCCTCCTAGAGAGGAGGTGTATGAGCTTCTGACATCTATTCTCCATAGATAGCATGTGCTCATCTGAGTGGCGCATTAGCTGCTCCATGCAGGTGGTTATCCTTTCAATGGAAGAGCCTACAGTTGCCATCGCCTGCCACACGGTAGTGCTCATGTTGGAGATGGATTCCTCCTTTCTCTGAAAATTTGCAGACATCGCAGGAGCAAAACCTGTCAGAACCTCCTGCACTTCTTCCTGCACCTCCCGGATCATCATCTTTCTTGATGGCCCCCGAGACTTAATGGCTGCATACAGCCATTGCATACAGCTAAGCAGAGCTGGGAGTGTCCTATGCCCTCCAGCGAGGAGTGTCCACTGCTGTCCCTGTCTCCAACATCTGCTCTTGCTTATTTGTGACTTGGGAAACACCAGGTGACAACACTATTTTATCTTGTGTAGGATGCAACGAGTCAAGTGTATCTGCGCTGGTGCAGGGTGCGTTTAGGTCTGGTGACGAAGCACCCTCAGAGGCTGCAGCCTCCTCTGAGGAGTCATGTTCCTCTTTCACCTGGACAGTCGAGGGGAGAGGGGTGCTCTTGATAGAGCTGTGAGAGAGTAAAGAGTTTATTTAGAAATGTTGTATCAAGAATGAGTAATGACACCATTATGCACATGATGAACATTCACTTGCAGCTGTACGCCATGTGGATGTATGAGATGTAATTCTGTCACCAGCTTGCTCTGTGACTCGTGACATGTCCAGGGCAACCTCCTTTGCTGCAGTCAATGTGGCCAATGATGGATGGCCACCTCCAGTTCTCTCCCTCTCTCTGTTATTGTGGGCTCTCTTCTTCTGCAAGGGGTGGAGAGAATATAAGTTTGAGTAAGAGTAATGGAATGAGTGTTAGTAATGGATGGATTACATCTGTAGATAGTGTCTATGAGGGAGTGGGTTTCCAATGCCAAAAGGCCTCTTGTGTGATGTTAGTTGGTATGAGTGCATTAGGATGAGGGTGAGTGTGAGGGGTGGTAATTCAGATGGGGATGTGATTATGTAGATAGAGAGAGAGGGATGGGTGGACGGGCAAGGTATGTTGGTGTGAGTAGACTTGGGAAGGCGGAGTGATGGGCATGTGATGAGAGGCACAGCAGGATAAAGGGGAGTGTGGCTTTGCACTCACCTTTCCTGATCTCATGAGATCATTGAAACGTTTCCAGCACTGCACCAAAGTCCTCCTCACAACACACCTGCTGTTGACCTCCTTTGTTATCTCCAGTCAGGCTCTTTTGGTCTCCTGGGGAGGTCTCTTGTGCCCATCAGAAGGGAAGAGGATCTTCCTGCATGCTCTCACTCCATCCACAAGCATCTGGAGGGAGTTATCTGAGAACCTGGGTGCAGCCCTCTGCCTCTGTGTAGTCATGTGTGCAAGGCTGAGCAAGACCCAAAAGCTAAAATGTACAGCCTGCACACTCCTAGATGAACCTTCAAATGCAATGGGGTCAAGGCTCCTTTAAATATCCCGGCTGGAAATGAGTCATCGATGATGTCCTCAGACACATACCATTTAATCGGGCTGGGAAACATGCAGGCCTGCCTTAATAGGTATCATTAAGGGAAAGTCGCTCTGAAGAGCGCGATGAAAAGAACAACGTGGTCAGGACGCGCCACACTTAGCGCCCGCACCCAACCTGCCCAGGTAAAGAAAGTTTCAGCCCATGTGTCATGATTTCTGCCAAGGCTATAAAAGGGTTGGAAAAGGTGCAGCGTAGATGCATGCTGATGTTACTGGGGATGAGGGGTTACAGTTAACATAAGACATGAGAAGTCAGAGCTTTTTTCAATGCAGAGGAGAAGATTGTAGGATAACCTAATGGAGGCTTTGAAAATTATGAAAATTGAGTACAGTAAGAGAGCTGGTTATTTCTCTTGTCAATCTACTGAATGCTGCTTACCACTGTCCTCCTTACAGCCCACAGTCATTGCCAGTCAGACATCCTCCGTGTCATCTGACAGCTGGCTGAATGGGATTTGAGGTAGTTTTAACAAACACCGAAGGAATGTGGCACGTCTCAGAGCCTCACTCTAGAGGATCATTGAACTTGTGGCCCCTCCGAACGTTCCACTTCGTGTAGTGTTTCATTTTAGCTATTTATTTTTCTTGTCAATCTGCTGAATGCACTAGTTCACCAAAAATTCCATCAAACTGATATTTGTTTCTATCCTTTTTTAAAATATTCATTTACTTAAATGTAATTGTTATAGCCGGCTGGTGTGTTAAAAATTATATATTGCTTATAAATTCTAAAATGACTGATTATATCTATTTGTACTGTAAATAACAGGACTTTCTTATCTAGTAGAAGATATATAGCACTATTTTGACACAAGACTCTTATAATCAAGAGAAATGTTTAAACCCTACTTCAAACATCTCTTAATTGCATGCTTATTTAGGGCTCAAAAAAGCAAATTTGAAAAAGTGTTGCTGGATTTAATTTATTTTGTTCTGACACTTTTTTATTGGTTTAATTGATGATTTTCTACTTGGGTGGTGATGCATAACACCTATAATTAATTCAATGTAAAATTTAACTCAGCTGACCACCAATTACTGCAGACATGTCAGTTCCACACTTGGGCTATTTAACCATACTATAGACTGACCCAATTACTTTGAAGTAATTAGTCATAGATTAGAACTCAGTAAATTAGCAGTGATTAGATTGCAGTTGGTAATCCTTCAATGTGGGTATCATTGCACAGCAATGACACAGCAGACCCTGGTCAACAGCAAATGAGGACAAAATCTAGTGCCTTTCATGACCTCAGGATGTCCCAAAGCACTTTACAGCAAATTAAGTACTTTTGAAATGCTGTTGTAAGTCGGAAAGAGAGAATCTAGAAGGTGCTGAGGCTTGCTGGGGTACAGTTTCACAGATATCCCCATTTAACCATTTCTCAGTGACTTATAGAATATTCATGGGGATGCCCTCATTTCCCACCATAACTTCAGTGGAAACACCAAAGAAATGGCATAAACGTTTTTCTGGGGTTTCCACTGATCTGCCAAAGTTCAGCAGGAGATCAGAATAACCCCTGTTGAAATTCCAGGCATGAATGTTACCAGGCTTTTCAACCATAGAAACCATCACACCCTGATCTTGTGTTCATTTGCCTTCTACATGTTTACTTTTCAGGAGTCATTGGATAATCAGAAGCATAAATCCTGGATCAATTACAGTGACAGGCGGGAGAGCGTTGGGTGTTGGTTAAAATATCAGGATCAGAAAAATATCAGGATCCAAACCGACCCCATAACTGTCCCTTTAACTTTTAAGGTGCAGAATTCAGACCAAGGACAAGGTTCCCACAAAAGGCAAGCAAGGGCCTAATTACCATATCAAAGTTGCGGCTTGATCACATAATTGGTGCCGTAACTTAAATTCTAACTGAACGTGAGGGGGAGATCTGATCTGCGGGATTCCCAGCAGCTGAACTGAGGTGGGGGCTGCCAGTTCCCCAAGGTAAGTGGCCTTTTTTGGCACTCCTTGTGGACCAGGTGGAGCAGGAATGCTCCCCCCAGGTCCCTCAAGGAAACTTAGGCCTCCTCCAGCCCTGAACTCCAGCCTCCCTCCTCAACCTCCACCTCCTGATTTCTGACTTCCTCACCCTCCCAATTGCCGACTGGAGTTTCCTTTCCAGGTGCAAAGATCGTTCCCTAGGGTCCCCAGCTGTGGCCCGCTGCTGCAAGTGTCCATTCCTGCCCACTGGTCAGGTTGTCCAATTGGTCGACTGCTGGGTGGGAGGCGGGGTTATAATATGTTAATGAGGTCCTGCCGCTAAGATTGGCAAGGCCTCCTTGTCCCTGGCCTTGCCGGGTTCTTCGGCTAATTTCCACTGCCTCGTACCCTCCCGCCTCCCCATTAAAAATGGGGCCCAAATATTTCAGTCTTATATTCTTTTGGATGAGGTATTAACCTTGTTGTGTTCATACTCTATTTATTTGTTACAGCTCACTGGACGGGCTTTAGGACCCTGCGGGAGCTATTCGCAGTTGCTGTTTTCATTCTGGTTCATGCCGGTTTGGAGACACCATTTTGGGTTGTTGTATAAAGCACACAGTTTGAGTTACTTTTCTCCTGGCTCAGTTTGTCAGTTATTTTTTCATTCACAATATAATTTGGCGATGACGATAAATTAAATTAACCTCCCTATCCCCCACCTTTCCTCTCTGCACCCGGGGACCCTCCAATTCCGTGGCCGAGATGGATAAAAAGTTTTTCTACATCAAGGTGAGTGGGTTCGACGGTGACAACGTAACACCAGCTCACTGCTGTGCAATACTTATCCACTGCTTCGGCACCGAAGGCCAACGCACCTTTGGCCAAATCGAACACACGGAGTCCTACGACAAAATGGTAAGCGCCCAAGAGAACTATTTTGGGCCAAAGAAAAGTATTGTGATGAAGAGATATCAATTTGGTAAAAGGGGGCAAGGGAATGTTGAACCAATCAAACAGTACATCATTTCATTAATTGAACTGGCTGCTACATGTACTTTGGAGTACGCACAGAGGAAATGATCAGGGATCAAATTATTGAGAAAACAACGATCCCCCGCTTTTGGGAACTCTTGCTAATGGAAGATGATAGAAACGTAGAAATATTGAAAATAGGTGCAGGAGTAGACCATTCGGCCCTTTTGAGCCTGCACCACCATTCAATATGAACATGGCTGATCATGCAACTTTAGTACCCCATTCTTGCTTTCTCTCCATACCCCTTGATCCCTTTAGCCATAAGGGCCACATCTAACTCCCTTTTGAATATATCTAACAAACTGGCCTCAACAACTTTCTGTAGTAGAGAATTCCACAGGTTCACAATTCTCTGAGTGAAGAGGTTTCTCCTCATCTCAATCCTAAATGGCTTACCCCTTACCCTTAGAACGTGACCCCTGGTTCTGCACTTCCCCAAAATCGAGAACATTCTTCCTGTATCTAACCTGTCCAATCCTGTCAGAATTTTATATGTTTCTATGAGATCCCCTCTCATTCTTCTAAATTCCAGTGAATATAAGCCTAGTCGATCCAGTCTTTCCTCATATGTCAGTCCTGCCATTCTGGGAATCAGTCTGGTGAACCTTCGCTGCACTCTCTCAATAGCAAGAATGTCCTTCCTCAGATTAGGAGACCAAAACTGTACACAATATTCAAGGTGTGGCCCCATCAAGGCCCTGTACAACTGCAGTAAGACCTCCCTGTTCCTATACTCAAATCCTCTCGCAATGAAGGCCAACATGCCATTTGCCTTCTGCCCTGCATGCTGTACTTGCATGCCAACTTTCAATGACTGATGTACCACGACACCCAGGTCTCATTGCACCTCCCCTTTTCCTAATCTGTCATCATTCAGATAATATTCTGCCTCCTCGTTTTTGCCACCAAAGTGGATAACCTCACATTTATCTACATTATACTGCATCTGTCATGCATTTGTCCACTCACCTAACCTGTCCAAGTCACCCTGCAGCCTCTAAGCATCCTCCTCACAGCTCACATTGCCACCCAGCTTAGTGTCATCTGCAAACTTGGAGATATTACATTCTATTCCTTCATCTAAATCATAAATGTATATTGTAAACAGCTGGTGTCCCAGCACTAAACCTTGCGGTACCCCACTAGTCACTGCCTGCCATTCTGAAAAGGACCTGTTTATTCTCACTCTATGCTTCCTGCCTGCCAACCAGTTCTCTATCCATGTCAATACATTACCCCCAATACCATGTGTTTTAATTTTGCACGCTAATCTTTTGTGTGAGATCTTGTCAGAAGCCTTTTGAAAGTCCAAGTACAAAACATCCACTGGTTCTCCCTTGTCCACTCTACTAATTACATGCTCAAAAAATTCTAGATAAATTGACATTGAACAAAGCAACTAATTTGGCCATTCAAATCGAAGCAGCGCTTTCCGATTCAAAAGCGATCAGATCCCCTGCTCCGCCTATGCAGCAGACTGTAGCTACAGCCCATGTGTATTTGTCCAAAGTGGAAATCACAGCAGAGACCCAGGACTCATAATAAGCTACCCACTACAGTTCGTGGGCTTAACTTCCACTGCTTTAACTGTGGGGACAAATCATACTCAGCAAAGAGTTCTAAATGCCCTACATGTGGGAAGAAATGTTCTGCATGTGCTAAAATTAACCATTTTGCTCGTGTTTGTTGCTCATCGCAGCATTTTTGACATGTAGACAACCTTGATAGTGATGAACCTAGTATGGTTTACACCGTTGGTGACATTTCACACATCGGTTCGGGCAAATTCAAGGACTGTGAGGTAAACATTGACGGCATGCCCTGCTACCTCCTCATTGACCTTGGAACCAAAGTCTCCATATTGAGCATGGCTTTGTACAAAACCCACTTCACGCACTGTCAACTGCAGCCCACAACTTCGATTCTACATGTGTACTCCGACTCCAAAATTGAGATACTTGGGGTCATATCTGTCTCGCTATACTACAAAGACTGTCATATCTTAGAGAGCACACACATCACATAGCCTGCAAAGTGGCTGCAGATTCCGGTGACCCCTGACCTAATGGTCAGGTGACCTGCTCTTTATTAACAGCACTAGTTGCAGTAACACAGGCGTCCACAGTGTGGAGCTATAGACATTACACTTCTCCCTCCTTAATGAAGAGTTATTATAACAAACAATCATCATATATAACTTGCATGGTTATATATATTAAAGGATATGGAAATATTTTGCCATATTTACAAATTAAGCTTAACCACTTGTTTTCTGTTTCGAAGAGGATACCTTCTCTCTCGAACAGAACCTTCCAAATATGGTGTTGAATTTAAACTCATTCGAGGCTGATCCTGAGGAAAGTCGACATAGGTAAAAAAAGGGATGAGGTCCTACGCGACGAATTTAAGGAGCTAGGAGCTAAATTAAAAAGTAGGACCTCAAAAGTAGTAATCTCGGGATTGCTACCAGTGCCACGTGCTAGTCAGAGTAGGAATCGCAGGATAGCGCAGATGAATACATGGCTTGAGCAGTGGTGCAGCAGGGAGGGATTCAAATTCCTGGGGCATTGGAACAGGTTCTGGGGGATGTGGGACCAGTACAAACCGGACGGTCTGCACCTGGGCAGGACCGGAACCAATGTCCAAGGGGGAGTGTTTGCTAGTGCTGTTGGGGAAGAGTTAAACTAATATGGCAGGGGGATGGGAACCAATGCAGGGAGACAGAGGGAAACAAAAAGGAGGCAAAAGCAAAAGGCAGAAAGGAGATGAGTAAAAGTGGAGGGCAGAGAAACCCAAGGCAAAAAAACAAAAAGGGCCACTGAATATAAAGGGGCAGCAGGAGCGGTCAAAACTAAAAATCATGGTTTAAAAACTAGGATTAAAACACTCTACCTAAACGCACACAGCATTCGAAATAAAGTAAATGAGTTAACGGCACAAATCATTACAAATGGGTATGATTTGGTGGCCATTACAGAAACATGGTTGCAGGGTGGCCAAGACTGGGAATTAAACATACAGGGGTATCTGATGATTCGGAAAGATAGACAAGAAGGGAAAGGAGGTGGGGTAGCTCTGTTAATAAAGGATGATATCAGGGCAGTTGTGAGAGATGATATTGGCTCTAATGAACAAAATGTTGAATCATTGTGGGTGGAGATTAGAGATAGTAAGGGGAAAAGGTCACTGGTGGGCATAGTTTATAGGCCCCCAAATAATAATTCACGGTGGGGTGGGCAATAATCAAGGGAATAATGGAGGCATGTGAAAAAGGTACGGCAGTAGTCATGGGGGATTTTAACCTACATACCGATTTGGTCAACTCAAATTGCACGGGGTAGCCTGGAAGAGGAATTCATAGAATGCATACGGGATTGTTTCTTAGAACAGTATGTAACAGAACCTACAAGGGAGCAAGCTATCTTAGATCTGGTCCTGTGTAATGAGACAGGAATAATAAACGATCTCCCAGTAAAAGATCCTCTCGGAATGAGTGATCACAGTATGGTTGAATTTGTAATACAGATTGAGGGTGAGGAAGTTGTGTCAGAAACGAGCGTACTATGCTTAAACAAAGGGGACTACAGTGGGATGAGGGCAGAGTTGGCTAAAGTAGACTGGAAACACAGACTAAACGGTGGCACAATTGAGGAACAGTGGAGGACTTTTAAGGAGCTCTTTCATAATGCGCAACAAAAATATATTCCAGTGAAAAAGAAGGTTGGTAAGAGAAGGGATAACCAGCCGCGGATAACCAAGGAAATAAAGGAGAGTATCAAATTAAAAACCAATGCGTATAAGGTGGCCAAGGTTAGTGGGAAACTAGAAGATTGGGAAAATTTTAAACATCAGCAAAGAATGACTAAAAAAGCAATAAAGAAAGGAAAGATAGATTACGAAGGTAAACTTGTGCAAAACATAAAAACAGATAGTAAACGCTTTTACAGATATATAAAACGGAAAAGAGTGACTCAAGTAAATGTTGGTCCCTTAGAAGATGAGAAGGGGGATTTAATAATGGGAAATGTGGAAATGGCTGAGATCTTAAACAATTATTTTGCTTCAGTCTTCACTGTGGAAGACACAAAAACCATGCCAAAAATTGCTGGTCACAGGAATGTGGGAAGGGAGGACCTTGAGACAATCACTATCACTAGGGGGGTAGTGCTGGACAGGCTAATGGGACTCAAGGTAGACAAGTCCCCTGGTCCTGATGAAATGCATCCCAGGGTATTAAAAGAGATGGCGGAAGTTATAGCAGATGCATTCGTTATAATCTACCAAAATTCTCTGGACTCTGGGGTGGTACCAGCGGATTGGAAAGCAGCTAATGTAACGCCTCTGTTTAAGAAAGGGGGCAGACAAAAGGCAGGTAACTATAGGCCGGTTAGTTTAACATCTGTAGTGGGGAAAATGCTTGAAACTATCATCAAGGAAGAAATAGCGGGACATCTAGATAGGAATAGTGCAATCAAGCAGACACAGCATGGATTCATGAAGGGGAAATCATGTTTAACTAATTTACTGGAATTCTTTGAGGATATAACGAGCATGGTGGATAGAGGTGTACCGATGGATGTGGTGTATTTAGATTTCCAAAAGGCATTCGATAAGGTGCCACACAAAAGGTTACTGCAGAAGATAGAGGTACATGGAGTCAGAGGAAATATATTAGCATGGATAGAGAATTGGCTGGCGAACAGAAAGCAGAGAGTCGGGATAAATGGGTCCTTTTCGGGTTGGAAATCGGTGGTTAGTGGTGTGTCACAGGGATCGGTGCTGGGACCACAACTGTTTACAATATACATAGATGACCTGGAAGAGGGGACAGAGTGTAGTGTAACAAAATTTGCAGATGACACAAAGATTAGTGGGAAAGCGGGCTGTGTAGAGGACACAGAGAGGCTGCAAAGAGATTTAGATAGGTTAAGCGAATGGGCTAAGGTCTGGCAGATGGAATACAATGTCGGAAAGTGTGAGGTCATCCACCTTGGGGAAAAAAAACAGTAAAAGGGAATATTATTTGAATGGGGAGAAATTACAACATGCTGAGGTGCAGAGGAGCCTGGGGGTCCTTGTGCATGAATCCCAAAAAGTTAGTTTGCAGGTGCAGCAGGTAATCAGGAAGGCGAATGGAATGTTGGCCTTCATTGCGAGAGGAATGGAGTACAAAAGCAGGGCGGTCCTGCTGCAACTGTATAGAGTATTGGTAAGGCCGCACCTGGAGTACTGCGTGCTGTTTTGGTCACCTTACTTAAGGAAGGATATACTGGCTTTGGAGCGGGTACAGAGACGATTCACTCGGCTGATTCCGGAGATGAGGGGGTTACCTTATGATGATAGATTGAGTAGACTGGGTCTTTACTCGTTGGAGTTCAGAAGGATGATGGGTGATCTTATCGAAACATTTAAAATCATGAAAGAGATAGACAAGATAGAGGCAGAGAGGTTGTTTCCACTGGTCGGGGAGACTAGAACTAAGGGGCACAGCCTCAAAATACGGGGGAGCCAATTTAAAACCGGGTTGAGAAGGAATGTCTTCTCCCAGAGGGTTGTGAATCTGTGGAATTCTCTGCCCAAGGAAGCAGTTGAGGCTAGCTCATTGAATGTATTCAAGTCACAGATAGATTGATTTTTAACCAATAAGGGAATTAAGGGTTATGGGGAGCGGGCGGGTAAGTGGAGCTGAGTCCACGGCCAGATCAGCCATGATCTTATTGAATGGCGGAGCAGGCTCGAGGGGATAGATGGCCTACTCCTGTTCCTAATTCTTATGTTCTTATGTACTTATGTTCTTAAAATTTTCCTCCAAGGGATGCCCTTGATTTCCATTTGAACTTTCTTTAACTTCAGACTATTTGTTTTCCTGACACGGACTCAAACTTAAATTCTGATTTTCTCTTGGATTTGTTTCCAATACATTGGATGTAGGATATGCTACTGGTGTATCAAAACTATCTGATGAGTCAGAAATAATGGAATCACTCCCACCTTCAACTACTTCCATGTCTGTGGGTAAAATCTGATCAATGTGAACAAACCTAACCTGTCCATTATCAAACATCTTGACCAAATGTGTGCGAGGACCACATACCTTCACCACTCTTCCTGGTAACCACTTTACCCATGTATGGTGATGGTTCTTCACTCTCACCTTCTGGTTTAATTTCACACTTCTCTCTTTTACTCTACCTCTATCATGATTCTCTTTCTGTCTTAATTGTGTCTCTTCTACGGACTGTGCCAAGTTTGGTTTTAACAACGAGAATCTGGTTCATGGCTGTCGTTTGAGAAACAACTCTGCTGGTGTTCTACCAGTAGTTGTGTGAGTATTACGATACGTTGTATGAAAATTAGCCAATTTGTGGTCCAATGACAACTGTCGTTTCTTTGGATTTGGATCCAACAATTGTTTTACCATTTGTACAATGTGCTGTGCTGCACCATTCGAAGCAGGGTGGTATGGTGGGACCTTGGTATGTTTCGAACCATTTTTGCTCGTGAACTGTGCAAATTTGTCTGAACAAAATTGTGATCCATTATCAGCAATAATTTCTTCTGGGAGGCCAAATGAAGAAAATAGTCTTTGCGAAATGTCGAATATTTTACTTGTTGTTATTTTCCACATTGGAAACACCTCAACTCACTTCGAATGGCTATCAATCACAATGAACAATTGTTGTCCTTCTAACTCAGCAAAATCAATATGTAGCCTTTGCCACACCCTGGGAGGCCATTTCCATGGCTGTAATGGCACTGATGGTGGTTGCTTGCTTACTGATTGACATGTAGTACATTGACTGATGATATACTCTATAACTTTATCAAGACCTGGCCACCATAAGTAACTGCGTGCAAAACTCTTGGTCAAGCACATTCCCAGGTGCTGGTCATGGAGGTCTCCGAATAATTTGGACCTGAATTTATTTGGTATAACCACTCTTGCACCCCACATGATACACTCTTTGTCGACTGATAATTCATTCCTACGAATGAAGAATGGATGAATATCTTTGTCTGTTACCTGGTTTGGCCATCCGTTTGCAATATAATCATACAACTTTGACATAACTGGGTCACATTTGGTTGCCCTCCCAATCTCTTCAGCTGTGACTGGCAGTTCATCGAAGTATGAAAAATAGAACACCTCTTCCCTATTGGGTGTAACTTGTGAAGGGGAAGGCAATCTAGACCTAGCATCAGCATTAGTGTGATCAGCTGATCATCTGTATTCAATATCATATGTATATACTGACAAAATCAAAGCCCATCTCTGCATTCGGGCTGCAGCTAATGTTGGAACTGAGGACTTTGGATGGAGGATTGCTGTCGGGGGCTTATGGTCTGTAATGAGAGTAAACTTACAACCATACAAGTATTTGTGGAACTTCTTGACCCCAAAAATTAATGCCAAAGCTTCCCTTTCGAATTGCGCATAGTTACGCTCACTGGCACTGAGAGTGCGTGAAGCAAAAGCAATTGGTCTCTCCTTCCCACTACGTAATACATGAGAAATTACTTGAGAGAGGAGAGGCATCATATGCTAGCTTGATCTCCTAAGATACGTCATAGTGAACTAACATGGTGCTCTCTACCAAGTTGCTTTTACACTCCTTGAATGCTGTATCGCATTCTTTTGACCACTTCCAATGGACCTGTTTTTTCAATAGTTTGTTCAGTGGATGTAATACTGTAGCCAAATTTGGTAGGAACTTCCCATAATAGTTTAAAAGACACAAAAATGATCGAAGTTCAGTGACATTCCTGGGAGTGGGTGCATTTGCATTTGCATCCAGTTTTTCCTTGGTCGGATGTAAACCATCTTTATCTACTCTGTACCCTAAGTACTCCACTGAGTTTTGAGATAACTCACACTTGCGAGCAGCCACTCATACTCTGTGTTTCTCTAGCCGTTTGAGGACTTCATTCAATATGTTATTACGAATTTGCCTATTTGGTGCTGAAATTAGTATGTCATCTAAATAACATACTACCCCTTCAATACCTTGCAAAATCTGGTGCATTACCCCTTGGAATTTGGCAGGGGCAGAAGACACTCCAAATGGTAGCCTATTAAATTGATACAGGCCTAGATAAGTATTTATAGTCAAGCATGACTTGGACTCCTCATCTAGTTCCAGCTGTAAGTAGGCATTTGTCAGATCCAACATTGAGAAAATCTGACCACCTGTCAGTGTTATGAACAAAGCTTCTATATTTGGCAATGTATTGGGGACATTACCCTCTAGAACCTGGTTTATGGTTACTTTATAATCACCACACAATCTTACCTTACCATCGGACTTAGGTACAACAACAATGGGCGTAGCCCAATTACATCGATCTATCTTAGAAATAATGTTCTCAGTCTCTAGTCTTTTGAGTTCTTGCTCAACTTTCTCCTTGAGTGCATATGGTATGGAATGTGGCTTGCAGTAAACTGATCTAGCGTCCTTCTGTACCCTGACACTTGCCTTGAAGCCTTGGATTGGACTGCCCGTTTCGCAGAACACCTTCGGATAATTCTTGATGACATCATCCTTTGATGCAAATCTCGTTTTGACACACAAAATCTCACTCCAATCCAGTTTCAGTGATCCCAACCAATTTCTTCCTAGTAAGGCAGGCTTGTCTCCTGCCACTACAAGCTCTGAACTTGATCCTTGTATTTCACCGGTAAGGTGATACGACCTACGACCGGAATGTTCTCTCCCGAGTAGCCTCGCAGCTCTATCTTGGCTTTCTCCAATGGGAAATTCTGCAATTTGTCGTGGTATAGCGACTCCGGTACTACACTCACGGATGCACCAGTGTCGATTTCCATGGGTATCTTGAATCCTGCAACATCTATGTGGATTTTGATACTTTTCGAATCACCGTTCGTTAACCTCGTGCTCCTGATGACGTTTAACTCCAACATCTCCTCGTCCTGTTATTGTTCTTCCATGCTATGTAGTCTTTGGGGATTTCTACTCATAGCTTTGAAAGCTGGTTTACCCTTCAGTCGGCATGTCTTCGTAAGATTTCCAGTTTTCCTGCAGACAAAACACTCTGCCTTCACATATGAACAACTTTGAGCAATGTGTTGTCCCAGTCACCGATAGCAGGACGTCAATGCTCTGTTCCCATTTCCAGTTTCTGAGACTTTGGGGCCCCACCGCCTTTTACTTTGAATCTGCAGGTGGTTCCCCTCGGTTGTCTGATGACTGAAATTAGTATGAAATTCTTGGGAATATTGGTCGGCCATGCTCATCGACCTAGCTGTCTGACAAGCTAAATCAAAAGTCAAGTCAGGCTTTGTCAATAACTTCCTTGTGATCGCATCATTTTTCATCCCACAAACAAAGCGGTCTCACAGTGCTTGGTTCTGAAAGTCTCTGAAATGAATAGATAGCTTTTTTAATGCTACAATGTACTCACTGATATTTTCTTTGGCCTTCTGATTTCGTATTCCGAAATGATAACTTTCAGCAATTTCTAATGGAATGGGGCTGTAATGTTGTTCTAGCTCAGTTAGAATCTGTTTCAGCATTGTATCCTTTGGCTTGTTAGACACAAGCAAATGTATCAGTATTTCATACAACTCGGGCCCGGCCTCAGTTAAGAATATAGCTCTTTTTTGTTCCAACACCGACCGATTATTGTCTTCATTACCGGGAATGTTGATGATATTATTTGCAATGAAAAACATTTCTATCCAATCCACATACGCTCTGAAACTTTCATGGTCATGTTGAAATTCCCCCACATGCCCTATAACTCCCATGGGGCAGTCATTTTGACTCTGGCAGTTTAACCAAGTGTGCTCGTAATTTACTTCAGATTTGTAGCTGTTTCCAAAAACAGAAGCTCTCAAAGTCTCTCTGTTGGCTGGCTGAATCCTTCATCAACAAAAATTTCAGCTTTGTATTATCCGATTACATCCCATTCCCGTCGCCAAATGTCATATCTTAGAGAGCACACACATCACACAGCCTGTAAAATGGCTGCAGGTTCCGGTGACCCCTGACCTGCTGGTCAGGTGATCTCTTTATTAACAGCATTAGCTGCAGTAACACAGGTGTCCATGGTGTGGAGCTACAGACATTACAAGTACATAACATTGAAGAAGTTTTCCTTTCATGTCGCGAAGGGACGAAGCCTCATGGGTGTTGACTTTTTTGACAAGCTTGGGTTCAAAGTTTATGACCCAACTGGCACACCTGTGTACACGGTAGATTTGACAAGCAGTATCCCTCAATCTTCACTGGACTGACATATGAAGAAAGATTGGATCGACTAGGCTTATATTCACTGGAATTTAGAAGAATGAGAGGGGATCTCATAGAAACATATAAAATTCTGATGGGATTGGACAGGTTGGATGCAGGAAGAATGTTTCCGATGTTGGGAAAGTCCAGAGCCAGGGGTCACAATCTAAGGATAATCGGTAAACCATCTCAGACTGAGGTGAGGAGAAACTTTTTCACCCAGAGAATTGTGAACCTATGGAATTCTCTACCACAGAAAGTTGTTGAGTCCAGTTCGTTGGATATATTCGAAAGGGAGTTAGATATGGCCCTTACGGCTAAAGGGATCAGGAGGTATGGAGAGAAGGCAGGAGTGGGGTACTGAAGTTGCATGATCAGCCATGATCATATTGAATGGTGGTGCAGGCTCGAAGGGCCAAATGACCTGCTCCTGCACCTATTTTCTAAGTTTCTATGTTTCACAGGGTTTGGATTGACAATAAAATTCTGCCATCGTGCCCGCGTTGACCTTTCCATCAAATCGGTTACGCAGCGACTTCACCGTCTCCCATTCACGGTTCATGACCAAGTATCCGCAGAATTAACACGACTCGAATCTCAGGGAATCATTGAGAGCATCGACTCCTCACCTTGGATCTCGAACTTAGTCATTGCTTGGCGTAAAAATGGGGAGGTCCGCCTATGCATCGACCTGAAAAGAGGTCAATAAGGCCATCATCCCCGACAAGTACCCTTTTCCTACCATCGACGACTGTCTTCAGAATTCCACGGCTTTGTACTCTTTACGAAACTCGACATGCGCTGCAGTTACCTGCAAATAACCCTAGCGGGGGACAACAAACTGCTCACGGCATTCACGACACATAATGGTCTGTATCAGTATCGACGCATGCCCTATGGACTATCTTCTGCACCAAGTGCATTTCAGAAGATTGTCACTGCTATGCGAGCAGGCATAGAGGGAGCCCTCAATCTGCTTGACGATATCGTCATCCACAGACAGACAATGGAAGAACATGACCAGCAACTTCATGCAGTTATGGCTAGACTTGCTATACATAACATTACATTTAATTCGATAAGTGTACATTTGCTGCTGGAGAAATAAACTTTCTGGGCTGCAGAGTCACAGCACAAGGTGTCAAACCGATACTTGACAACATTGACGTTATCTAGCAAATGTAGGCGGTTACCAACGTCAAAGAACGTTCATCATTCCTCGGCACTTGCAACTTCTATCTGAAGTTCGTCCCGCACTACGCACACATTGCTGAGCCACTTCGTAAGTTGCTGCGCAAGGATGTCCCTTGGGAATGGACAGATTCCCAGGCTCAAGCATTCACCACGCTTAAGGAGAAAATCACATTCCCTCCTAGCCTTGTGCACTTTGATTCGAATGCCACTACGTATGCCACCACGGATGCATTAGGCACTGCCTTGGGTGCTGTGCTCTCGCAATAGATTGACGGCCTGGAATGCCCAGTCACCTTCGCCTCTCGCATGCTTTCGTCTGCAGAATGTAAATACGCTACAGGGTAATGCAAAGCACTTGCTTGCATCTACGCATGTGAACACTGGCACATCTACCTCTATGGCAGGAAATTTATCCTCCGTACGGATCACCAAGCGCTATCTATGCTACTGGTTACAACTGGATCTGGGCACAGACCACTACGAATCAGCTGATGGTCAGATCACCTTCATCAGTATAACTTTGATGTACAGTACATCGCTGGCAGTCATAACCACGTAGCTAACATGTTCAGCCGCTCGATAGCTGTTTCGGACTCTGGTGCTGACTTGTTCACAGATGACGACAAATATGTCACATTGATCATCACTCAGTCCATCAGAAACTTTGTCTCCTGCGACTAACTCAAAACCGAATCACAGAGTGATGCTACACTCCAGCATGTGTGGCACTTCCTCTAGACTGAGTGGCCTAAGCAAATTCCAGAAGAGCTGAAAACTTTTGCGATGAATTTTCCGTTTGGAATGATGGCTGCCTAGCTAGTGGTGATAGAGCAGTAATTCCCAAGTCACTTCAACAGCATGTTCTCTCATTGGCACACGATGGACACCGTTGCATTGTCCGCATGAAGTAGAGATGTCACGATTCAGCATGGTGGCCTGGGATTGACACTCGCATCGAGGAGTTTGTCTCGCATGCAGTCTGAGTGAAAAGGCCACAAACATCTGACCAGCGCCAATGAAGCCCATTCCATGGCCACTAAACCATAGCTACAACTTCAGTTGGATATCTTCGGTCCAGTTGAAGCAGCTCCACAGCACCAGCGTTTCCTTGTTGTCGTACATGACCTGCATTCCAAATGGCCCAAAATCGCTACAACAAGTTCAGCGACCTCATCAATGATCGTCGCTATTCTGCAGTGTATGTTCACGAAGTGGGTCCTCCCAGAGGTCATAATCACTGACAATGGCCCACAGTTTGTGTCCGACCAGTTTGTGTTCGTCATGCTATCAAGCATCGCCTTACTGCTCGGAACAATCCTCAAAGCAACGGAGGTGTTAAGCGTTTTAACCGCATCATCAAAGAGGGTTTGAAAGCCAACCTCACAGCAGGCCAAACATTCGACGAAGCGGTTCAAACCATTCTCCGCACAGACCATTCGACAAAGCACTCGCTAACAGGGAAGACACACACTGAGCTCATGATTGGGCGGAATCTTCGCTGGCTGCTGGACATTCTCAAACCCTCAGCCAAACCTAGTGCGAAGAGACCAGCAGGATGGAACAGAGGCACCTTTCTGTTTCCCAACCAAAACCTAGAGCAAAGACCGTAAGCTCCACGCTGGTCTCAGCGTATCGGAAAATGACCTGGCTATCTCAAGGACTTTGTCTGTACATAGACTGTGGTTTTAAAAAGGGGGGAAATATATTGTGTTTATACTCTATTTATTGGTTACAGTTAACCGGACGGGCATTAGGACCCTGCGGGAGATATTCACAGTTGCTGTTTTCATTCTGGTTCATGCCGGTTTGGGATACCACTTTGAGTTGTTGTATAAAGCACACGGTTTAAGTTACTTTTCTCCTGGCTCAGTTTGTCAGTTATTTACACGTACACAACAAACCTGAGTCCTAGTCTGCTTGTCCCAGGTAGACGTATTAGTTGAAGAAATGCAGGGAGCACTCTCGATGTCAACGGTCATCATTCGTTCTGTTATGTATGCAACACATTCTACCGCCACCAGAGGACGCATCTGTTGGAGTCCCAAGGGATTCCAACATCCTTTGGCAGCACTGCATATAAGCAGGCCTCCCATGCTGTGCCATCACTCTGGAGTCAGAATAAAGAGACGAAGATCACACTTACTCACGTCTACAGTACTCAGTTACATTGCTTTATTTGAGACATAACAACTGCCGATGAGTAATAGATAACGAACCATCATGTGAAAATGCAGAGAACTGTTGGTATCCTGCAGAAATTCTCAGAAGGTGATGATTGGGAAGCCTTCATGGAGCGACTCGATCAATACTTCGTGGCCAATGAGCTGGAAGGGAATGAGAATGCTGCCAAACGAAGGGCGATCCTCCTCCCCATCTGCGGGGCAACAACCTATGGCCTCATGAAGAATCTTCTTGCTCCGGTGAAACCAATAACCAAATCGTATGAAGAATTGTGTACGTTGGTCTGGGAGCACTTAAATCCGAAGGTATCAATTTTACACATGTCAACGGTCTGAAGGCCAGGAAGTGGCGAGCTACGTCGCCGAACTAAGGCACCTTGCAGGACATTGCAAATTTGGTGGATTCCTGGAGCAAATACTAAGAGACTTTTTTGTGTTTGGCATTGGCCATGAGGTTATCCTTTGCAAACTATTGACTGTTGAAACACCGAACCTGAGCAAAGCCATAACGATAGCCCAGGCATTTATGTCCACCAGCAATAACATCAAACGAATTTCGCAGCATAAAAATGCATCGGCAAGTACTGTACACAAAGTAACGTCGTTTTCAGGCAGGAATGCATATGGCAGAATGTACACGCCTGCAGCTGCACGACCTCCGATGACTCAGAGTCTGCCATCAAATGTGAATGCGAGGCAATTAATACCTTGTCGGTGTTGCGGAGATGATCATCGAGCCCATCAATGCCGCTTCAAACACTATACGTGCAAAGGCTGTGGAACAATGGGACACCTCCAGCGAATGCGCAGATGAGCTGCAAACCCTGCAAACCACCACGTTGCAGAGGAAGACCGATCCATGTAGGATCAAACTGAACTAGAGACTCAAAACGAGGAGGCAGAAGTATACGGGGTACACACCTTCACCACGAAATGTCCACCGATCATGTTAAAAGTTGAACTGAACGGAATTCCAGTATCCATGGAATTGGACAAGGGTGCAAGTCAGTCTATCATGAGCAAAAAGACCTTCGAGAGGCTGTGGTGCAACAAGGCACAAAGGCCCAAGCTGAGCCTCATTCATACGAAACTGAGAACTTAGACTAAAGAGCTGATCCCTGTAATTCGCAGTGCAGCAGTAAAAGTCTCCTATGATGGAGCGGTGCATGAACTACCACTATGGATTGTACCAGGAGATGGCCCCACACTGTTCGGCAGAAGTTGGCTGGGAAAAATCCGCTAGAACTGGGACGACATCCGAACGCTTTCATCCGTCGATGACGCCTCATGTGCCCAGGTTTTGAGCAAGTTCCCATCGTTGTTTGAGCCAGGCATCGGAAATTTCTCTGGGGCAAAGGTGCAGATCCACTTGGTTCCTGATACATGACCCATCTACTACAAGGCACGAGCGGTGCCATACATGATGCGAGAGAAAGTGGAGATTGAGCTGGACAGGCTGCAATGAGAGGGCATCATCGCGCTGATTGAGTTCAACGAGTAGGCCAGTCCGATTGTTCAGGTTCTCAAGGACGATGGCACGGTCAGAATTTGTGGGGACTACAAAGTAATGATTAACCGTTTTTTGCTGCAGGACCAGTACCCGCTATCCAAGACAGACGACCTATTTGCGATGCTGGCAAGTGGGAAGATGTTCACCAAGTTGTACCTGACCTCGGCCTAAATGACGCAGGAGCTGGCAGAATCTTCGAAAGGCCTCACCTGCATCAACACGCACAAAGGTTGTTCATTTACAATAGCTGTCCATTTGGGATTCGATCAGCCGTGGCAATTTTTCAAAGGAACATGGAGAGTCTGCTAAAGTCGGTTCCACGCACCGTGTTTTTCCAGGACGACATATTGATCACAGGTCGGGACACCATCGAACATTGCAGAACCTGGAAGAGGTTCTAATTCAGCTAGATCGTGTGGGACTCAGGTTGAAACGCTCGAAGTGTGTTTTCCTGGTGCCAGAGGTCGAGTTCTTAGGGAGAAGAATCGCGGTAGACGGCATCAGACCCACTGACACCAAGACGGAGGCCATCAAGAAGGCACCGAGACCACAGAACGTGACGGAGCTGTGGTCATTCCTGGGAGTCCTCAATTATTTTGGTAATTTCCTACCCGGGTTAAGCAGCTTGTTAGAACCTCTACATGTGTTGCCACGCAAGGGATAGGACTAGGTATGGGGGAAATCACAAGAGACTGCTTTTGAGAAAGCTAGAAATCTGTTATGTTCCAACAAACTGCTTGTTCTGTATGACCCATGTAAACGTTTAGTGCTAGCTTAAGTTGCAAAAATGATCAGCCCTGATCTTATTGAATGGTGGTGTAGGCTCAAAGGGCCAAATGGCCTACTCCTGCACCTATTTTCTATGTTCCTATGTTTCTATGTACTCAAATCCCTTACAATGAAGACCAACATGCCATTTGCCTTCCTAACTGCTTGCTGCATCTGCATGTTTGTTTTTAATGATTGGTGTATAAGACACCCGGGTCCCTTTGTACATCGACATTTCCCAAGCTATCACCATTTAAATAATACTTTGTCTTTATGTTTTTCCAGCAACGTGGATAACTTCACATTTATTCATGTTATACTGCATCTGCCATGTGTTTGCCTACTCATTCAACTTATCTAAATCGCCTTGCAGTTTCTTTGCATCCTCCTCACAACTCACAATCCCACCTAGTTTTTTGTCATGAGCAAACTTGGAAACATTTCATTCCCTCATCCAAATCATTTATATATATATATATATATATATATATATTGTGAATAGCTGGGGCCCAAGCACTGATCCCTGTGGTACCCCACTAGTCACTGCCCGCCACCGTGAAAAAGACCTGTTCATTCCTACTCTGTTTCCTGTCAGTTAACCAATTTTCAATCTATGCCAGTATATTGCCCCCAATCCTATGTGCTTTCATTTTGCACACTAACCTCTCATATGGGACTTTATCAAAAGCCTTCTGAAAATCCAAATATACTACATCCACTGGTTCTCCCTTGTCCACTCTGCTACTTACATCCTCAAAAAATTCCAGGAGATTTGTTAAGCATGATTTCCATTTCATAAATCCATGCTGACTTGGACCGATCCAGTCACTACTTTCCAAATGCGCTGCTATTACATCTTTAATAATTGATTCCAACAATTTTCCCACTACCTATGTCAGGCTAACCGGTCTATAATTCCCTGTTTTCTCTCTCCCTCCTTTTTTAAAAAGTGAGGTTACATCAGCTACCCTCCAATCCATAAGAACTGATCCAGAGTACGATAGAATGTTGGAAAATGATGACCAATGCATCCACTATTTCTAGGGCCACTTCCTTAAGTACTCTGGGATGCAGACTATCAGGCCCTGGGGATTTATCGGCCTTCAGTTCCATCAATTTCCAGAACACAATTTCCTGACTAATAAGGATTTCCTTCAGTTCTTCCTTCTCGCTAGATTCTCGGTCCCCTAGTATTCCCGGAAGGTTATTTGTGTATTCCTTCGTGAGGACAGAACCTAAGTATTTGTTCAATTGGTCTGCTATTTCATTGTTTCTCCATTAAAAATTCACCTGATTCTGACTGCAAGTGATCGACATTAGTCTTCACTAATCTTTTTCTCTTCACATATCTATAGAAGCTTTTGCAATCAGTTTTTATGTCCTCTGCAAGCTTACTCTCATACTCTATATTTACCCCCTCCTAATTAAACCCTTTGTCCTCCTCTGCTGCATTCTAAATTTCTCCCAGTCCTCAGGTTTGCTGCTTTTTCTGGACAATTTATATGCTTCTTCCTTGGATTTAAAACTATCCCTAATTTCCCTTGTTGGCCATGATTGAGCCACCTTCCCCGTTTTATTTTTACGCCAGACAGGGATGTATAATTGTTGAAGTTTATCCATGTGATCTTTAAATATCTGCCATTGCCTATCCACCGTCAACCCTTTAAGTATAATTCGCCAGTCAATCCTAGCCAATTCACGTCTCATACCATCGAAGTTACCTTTCTTTAAGTTCAGGACTCTAGTCTCTGAATTTACTGTGCCACTCTCCATCTTAATGAAGAATTCTACCATATTATGGTCACTCTTCCCCAAGGGGCATAGAAACTGTGATGTATGCAGCACTCTAATCACTGACTCCACACAGTCTGGTGTTGTAATAACTGCTGTGACCTTAGTCCTTTATTGTGTAACTCCAGCGTGACTCTCAGGTGTGGTGGGCAGCCTTTTATACTCTGTCTTGCAGCTACTTCCAGGTCTCCCATCACAGCACCCTCTGTGGCGCCCCATTGTAACCATACATTTAATATACCTGGACAATACATAACAGAAACATAGAAACATAGAAAATAGGTGCAGGAGTAGGCCATTCGGCCCTTCGAGCCTGCACCACCATTCAATAAGATCATGGCTGATCATCACCTCAGTATCCCTTTCCTGCTTTCTGTCCATATCGAACTCCCTCTTGAATATATCCAATGAACTGGCATCAACAACTCTCTGCCGTTGGGAATTCCACAGGTTAACAACTCTCTGAGTGAAGAAGTTTCTCCTCATCTCAGTCCTAAATGGCTTACCCCTTATCCTTAGACTATGTCTCCTGGTTCTGGACTTCCCCAACATCGGGAACATTCTTCCTGCATCTAACCTATCCAGTCCCGTCAGAATTTTATATGTTTCTATGAGATCCCCTCTCATCCTTCTAAACGCCAGTGAATACAGGCCCAGTCGATCCAGTCTTTCCTCATATGTCAGTCCTACCATCCCAGGAATCAGTCTGGTGAATCTTCGCTGCACTCCCTCAATAGCAAGAATGTCCTTCCTCAGATTAGGAGACCAAAACTGAACACAATATTCCAGGTGAGGCCTCACTAAGGCCCTGTACAACTGCAGTAAGACCTCCCTGCTCCTATACTCAAATCTCCTAGCTATGAAGGCCAACATACCATTTGCCTTCTTCACCGCCTGCTGTACCTGCATGCCATCTTTCAATGACTGATGTACCATGACACCCAGGTCTCGTTGCACCCCCCCTTTTCCTAATCTGCCACCATTCAGATATTCTGCCTTCGTGTTTTTGCCACCAAAGTGGATAACCTCACATTTAGCCTCATTATACTGCATCTGCCACTCGCTTGCCCATTCACCTAATCTGTCCAAGTCACCCTGCAGCCTTTTAGCATCCTCCTCACAGCTCACACCGCCACCCAGCTTAGTGTCATCTGCAAACTTGGAGATATTACACTCAATTTCCTCATCCAAATCATTAATGTACATTGTAAATAGCTGGGGTCCCAGCACAACAAGATTGCTAATTAATCCTCTCTCATTACACTACACCCAGTCTAGGATGGCCAGCTATCTAGTTGGTTCCTCGACGTCTTGGTCTAGAAAACCATCCCTTATACACTCCAGGAAATCCTCTTCCGCCGTATAGTTACCAGTTTGGTTAGCCCAATCTATATACAGATTAAAGTCACCCATGATAACTGCTGTACCTTTATTGCACGCATCCCTAATTTCCTGTTTGATGCCATCCGCAATCTTACTACTACTGTTTGGTGGTCTGTACACAACTCCCACTCGCGTTTTTTGCCCTTTGGTGTTCCGCAGCTCTACGCATACAGATTCCACATCATCCAAGCTAATGTCCTTCCTTACTATTGTGTCAATTTCCTGTTTAACCAGCAATGCTACCCCACCTCCTTTTTCTTTCCTTCCTGAATATTGAATACCCATGGATGTTGAGTTACCAGCCTTGGTCACCCTGGATCTCTTTTTTCCTAATCCCAGGAGCAAGTACAGGAGCAAGGATGTCTTACTACAGTTATACAGGGCCTTGGTGAGACAACACCTGGAATATTGTGTGCAGTTTCGGTCTCCTTACCCAAGAAAGGATATACTTGCCATAGAGGGAGTGCAGCGAAGGTTCACCAGACTGATTCCTGGGATGGCAGGAATTGGGTCGACTAGGCCTGTATTCACTTGAGTTGAGAAGAATGAGAGGGGATCTCATTGAAACATACAAAATTCTGACTGGGTTGGACAGACTGGATGCAGGGAGGATGTTTCTCCTAGCTGGGAAGTCTAGAACAAGGGGTCACAGGATACGGGGTAGGAACTTTAGGACAGAGATGAGAAGAAATGTTTTCACTCAGAGGGTGGTGATTCTGTGGAATTCTTTACCACAGAAGGTTGTGGAGGCCAAATCACTGAATATATTTAAGAAGGAGATAGATAGATTTCTAGACACAAAAGGCATCAAGGGTTATGGGGAAAAAGTGGGAATATGGTGTTGAGATATAGGATCAGCCATGATCATATTTAATGGCGGTGCAGGCTCGAAGGGCCGAATGGCCTACTACTGCTCCTATTTTCTATGTTTCTATGTTTGTCGATGCATAACCGTGTAACTGAGTGACGTTTCTGAAGTGTTCATGCATTATAATGCATTTCTTTTATATCCCAGTAATTTCCTTTAAATAAAGTTTGTACATGACGAACTAAAAACTTTTAATTAATTCTACCGTAAACAAACTTGCAGAAGGGGCATGTAAATGACAAATGAATTTCAATATAGGTAAGTGTTTGGTGGTGCATTTTGGTAGGAGGAATAAGGAGCCTACCTGCACCTTGGAAAATAAGTGTCGAAATGGGATGGAGATGCAAAGTAATCTAGGGGTATAGATTCACAAATCATTAAAAATAGCAACATCGGTTAAAAATGCCATAAAAGTGCAAATAAAGCACTGGGGTTCATTTCTAGAAGAAAATAATTCAAAAGCAGAGAAGTTATGTTAAACTTGTATCAATCCTTGTCTGATTGTCTCATGATTTCCGATGGTGTGGTGGCAATATGGCATTACTGAATATATGCTTTTAAGTGGTTGCTGTTGCTCGCGAGAGACCATCAGCAGCAGGTCGGGGCCATAACAGAAGTGGCGAGCATCGGCCTGGAGCAACGTGGCGGCCTCGACCTGCGAGAGACCATCAGCGGCAGGTCGGGGCCATAAAAGGAGCGGTGAGCTGCAGTTTGCAGCAGTGTGGTAACATACCATTGCAAGGTACAGCGCGAGCTGGTGCAGGAGGCCGACAGCAGCGAAGCGGGTGACTGGATTGGACGTCATCAAGGTCCAGGTCGGTGATTGAAGCGTGAGCAGGTACAGCAGGAGTGGCGTGGTTGGGGCACAGGAGTGGCGATTGATCATGGAGCGTCGCGATGGGGACCCAGGAGAGGCATGAGTTTGGGGCCAGAAGAAGCGTGGGCCCAGGGGTGGCACGGGCCAGCCCACACGAGGTCTGTGCAGCAGAGCTGGTCT
This sequence comes from Pristiophorus japonicus, assembly GCF_044704955.1. Taxonomy (NCBI): domain Eukaryota; kingdom Metazoa; phylum Chordata; class Chondrichthyes; family Pristiophoridae; genus Pristiophorus; species Pristiophorus japonicus. The sequence goes on from NC_091978.1 coordinate 233,606,962, forward strand.
CCAGTCGTCTTGGTTAATCCTTGCCATTGGATCAAGACCTAGCTCTGTCAAGCCCGTGTGATGGCTGGTGTGCAATGGCCACTAGACATTAAATAAATCCATGCACAGGCATCTTCCACCCTTCAGGATGTAGTTCGAGACCTGAATATTTGGTCCTTCATTGAGACACCTGTGAACTCATCCCTTTTTGGCATGGAAGCAAGGCATCCTCGATACGAGGGACTACCGATGATGATGACCGGTGCTGTTTGGGAACAAAAATGGCGTCATTTTGGTGAAAGCATTAGCGTGTGCGCAGCTAATATCCAGTGAAAATATGCAGAACAGGCAGATCATGACAGTCAGTGAACAACACTGATTTGATGCCAGCACTGCCATTTTGGAGTTTAACAATCCAACCAATGCCCTCTCTTAACTTAGCACAGCTGAACATGCATTAACATAAGAAATAGGAACAGGAGTAGGCCGTATGGCCCCTCGAGCCTGCTCCGTCATTCAATAAGATCATGGCTGATCTGATCATGGACTCAGCTCCACTTCCCCGTCTGCTCCCCATAACCCCTTATCCCCTTATCGTTTAAGAAACTGTCTATTTCTGTCTTAAATTTATTCAATGTCCCAGCTTCCACAGCTCTCTAGGCAGTGAATTTCACAGATTTACAACACTCTGAGAGAAGAAAGTTCTCCTCATCTCTGTTTTAAATGGGCGGCCCATTATTCTAAGATCGTGCCCTCTAGTTCTAGTCTCCCCATCAGTGGAAACATCCTCTCTACATCCACCTTGTCAAGCTCCCTCATAATCTTATACGTTTCAATAAGATCACCTCTCATTCTTCTGAATTCCAATGAGCAGAGGCCCAACCTACTCAACCTTTCCTCATAAGTCAACTCCCTCATCCCTGGAATCAACCGAGTGAACCTTCTCTGAACTGCCTCCAAAGCAAGTGTACCCTTTTGTAAATTTGGAAACCAAAACTACACGCAATATTCCAGGTGTGACCTCACCAATACCTTATATAGCTGTAGTAAAACTTCCCTGCTTTTATACTCCATCCGCTTTGCAATAAAGGCCAAGATACCATTGGCCTTCCTGATCACTTGCTGTATCTGCATACTATCCTTTTGTGTTACATGCACAAATACCCCCAGGTCCCGCTGTACTACGGCACTTTGCAATCTTTCTCCATTTAAATAATAACTTGCTCTGTGATTTGTTTTCTGTCAAAGTGCATGACCTCACACTTTCCAACATTACACTCCATCTGCCAAATTTTTGCCCACTCACTTAGCCTGTCTGTGTCCTTTGGCAGATTTTCTGTGTCCTCACACATTGCTTTTCCCCCTATCTTTGTATCGTCAGCAAACTTGGCTATGTTACACTGAGTCCCTTCTTCCAAATCGTTAATATTAATTGTAAATAGTTGGGGTCCCAGCACTGATCCCTGCGGCACCCCACTAGTTACTGGTTGCCAACCACAGAATGAACCATTTATCCCAACTCTCTGTTCTCTGTTAGTTAGCCAATCCTGTATCCATGCTAATATATTGCCCCCAGCCCCGTGAACTTTTGTCTTGTGCAGTAACCTTTTATGTGGCACCTTGTCAAATGCCTTCTGGAAGTCTAAATACACCACATCCACTGGTTCCCCTTTATCCACCCTGTTCGTTACATCCTCAAAGAACTCTAGCAAATTTGTCAAACATGACTTCCCCTTCATAAATCCAAGCAATGCTTTTATCTATCCTCGTGCTTCTGTGCAGTGCTACCCCAGTGGCTGCTAACATTTAGTCGAGAAAAGTGCAGACAGCCTTGGAGGACGACCTCATAGAAACATAGAAAATAGATGCAGGAGTAGGCCATTCGGCCCTTCGAGCCTGCACCGCCATTCAATAAGATCATGGCTGATCATTCACCTCAGTACCCCTTTCCTGCTTTCTCTCCATACCCCTTGATCCCTTTAGTCGCAAGGGCCATATCTAACTCCCTCTTGAATATATCGAATGAACTGGCATCAACAAATCTCTGCGGTAGGGAATTCCACAGGTTAACAACTCTCTGAGTGAAGAAGTTTCTCCTCATCTCAGTCCTAAATGGCTTACCCCTTATCCTTAGACTGTGTCTCCTGGTTCTGGACTTCCCCAACATCGGGAACATTCTTCCCGCATTTAACCTGTCCAGTCCCGTCAGAATTTTATATGTTTCTATGAGATTCCCTCTCCTCCTTCTAAACTCCAGTGAATAAAGGCCCAGTCGATCCAATCTCTCCTCATATGTCAGTCCAGCCATCCCGGGAATCAGACTGGTGAACCTTCGCTGCACTCCCTCAATAGCAAGAACGTCCTTCCTCAGATTAGGAGACCTAAAACTGAACCCAATATTCCAGGTGAGGCCTCACCAAGGCCGTGTACAATTGCAGTAAGATCTCCCTGCTCCTATACTCAAATCCCCTCGCTATGAAGGCCAACATACCATTTGCCACCTTCACCGCCTGCTGTACCTGCATGCCAACTTTCAATGACTGATGCATCATGACACAAGGTCTCGTTGCACCTCCCCTTTTCCTAATCTGCCGCCATTCAGATAATATTCTGCCTTCGTGATTTTGCCCCCAAAGTGGATAACCTTATATTTATCCACATTATACTGCATCTGCCATGCATTTGCCCACTCACCTAATCTGTCCAGTCACCCTGCAGCCTCGTAGCGTCCTCCTCACAGCTCACACTGCCCCCTAGCTTAGTGTCATCTGCAAACTTGGAGATATTACACTCAATTCCTTCAGCTCGAGCAACTCTGGGCCTTGAAGGCCTGGCTGCAGATTGCACAACCTTGGCATGGGCGGCAGCAGTCTGGGCTAGCTGGCTGACAGGCAATAGCAAGGGTACTGGGAGTGTGGGAGGGGCAGAAGCACAGATGCTGTCATCCTAAGAGAGGACAGCAGGTATATGCTCCATGGAGCCACTGCCACTCCCCTGGGGCGTTGCCTCAGCAATCCTAGTATTCAGTATTCAATTGGAGGACGGATTGCTGGACTACTGTGACAGCCTGCAAGCCTCTTTGCACACTGTCATCCACAACCATGATGGCAGCATTCTGCACTTCTACTGCAGCACCCTGACATTGCGTGGCAGTTGCTTGTGCTGCAATGGAAGCTGACACATCGGCAATCGTCATGGTTGGGTCCACAAGTATGCAAATATTTGACCACTACGTCCATGCTGGAAAGGATGGGCTCCAAGCTCTGCGCAAAGCCCTGTACCCAGTTGGTGCTGAGCTCTTCCCTGCTCCTTGACATTGAACGCAGATTTTCTGGCAGGCCTCCCAATGCACCATGCATTTTGTTGTGCATAGCCATCTGCCTTCTTCTGTAGGCCGCCCCATCGAAGTCTTCATCTAAGTCATCCGTAGCGAAACCCATGTGCGATCTCACTCTCTGGCGAACCGGCACCTGTGCTATTCTTGCCTCTTGCCCTGACCGCAGAGCACTCATGCCCAGTGTCTCACCACATGCAGTTCCCGCCTCTAATCTATCCTCTAAGATATGTGCAGTGTCAGTATCTGAGATGGTGGCTGCGAGTGTGAAATCAAGTGAGAATGCTGTGTCTTCATCACCACTCTTGCTGCTCCTTCACTGCCAGAGCAGATTGCACCTCTTGGGTAGCTGAAAGGGAAAAGGCAAAATGGTAAGTTTGCAGTGACTGGAGGAGGGGAAGGTAATATGTGGATGCTTGCACCATCTGCAGCTTGTAACTCGGAAGGGATTGAGGGATAAAGGGGAAGTGGGATGTGAGAAGGAGGATTAGATATGAGGATAGCGTCATCTTCGATGGTTTCAGCCTACTGCTGGTCATGGCCTCAGCAGTGGCCTTTCCCACAATGGCCAGCACTGTCTCCTCCATGGGCGTTAGAACATGCAATCGCACATGTTCCCTTATGGGTAGCCCCTGCAGCCATTGGTTGTGCACCACCTTGTCCTGCAAGAGACAAGGTGCAGGAGGAGAGGGGGCAAGCAGCAAAGGAGCGGTGAGAGACTGTGGCGGAGGAGTGGCGAAAGATTGGTGCCCACGAGCAGTGTGATCAGGGCCCAGAAGAGGCGAGAGTTCGGGGCCCAGGAAAGGCGAGAGTTCGGGGCAATGGGGTCGTGGCCCAGAAGCAGCGGAGTTGAGGAGCGATGGGGTTGTGGCCCAGGAGCGAAAATGTCGGAGTCAAGGAGCCCAGCAGTGAGGCAGAGACCCAGGAGTGGTGCAGCGTATAACAACAGCAGGGCTGGGGCCCAGGGATGGTGCAGCATGGGTCAGCCCACACTGCGATCTATGGACAGTAGAAGTATGTGTGCGTACTAGGTCCGTGCAGCAGAGTTTGGTATCCAGTCATCTTGGTTGACCTTTGCTACTGGACCAAGACCTTGCTCTGTCAAGCCCATGTGGTTGCTGGTGTGTAACGGCCACTCCACGTTAAAATAATTCACGCACAGGCATCTTCCACCCTTCAGGATGTAGTTCGGAAAACACCTGTGAACTCATCCCTTTTTGGTGTGGAAGCAGTTCATTCTCGACACGAGAGCTTGCCTAATACTATGTTATGTACCTATCATGTATGTATCTTGGGTTTACTAGCCACTTGGTGGCACCATTGTCTGAGGTCATTGGGCTGTGCGCACGTGTGTGCGGCCCAGGTATAAAAGGCCAGCCATCTTGTAATGTAATCACTTTGATTACATTAAGTAGAGCCAGGTTTGTACCTGTTCAGAGTTTACAGTATTCAGTCTATTGAGTTATTGCACACATAACATTTGGCGACGAGGTAACAAGAACCTTTGCATGCAAAAATGAGCACAATTGGAATTCTGGAGCAATTCATGGAGGGAGAAGATTGGACAGACTTTGAGCCCGCTTGAGCCAGTATTTCGTGGCCAACAAAATGGAGAAAGAGGCAGACGCAGTTCGGCGCCAGGCGGTCCTCCTCACGGTTTGCGGTCCAAAAATGTATGGACTCATAAAGAATCTCCTCTCGCCCTTAAGTCCAACGGACAAGGACTATGAAGCATTGTGTGCTCTGGTACGTGACCATCTCAAACCAGATGAAGGAATCATCATCTCAAGATATCGATTCTATATGCATGCTTGTTCTGAGGGCCAGGATGTATTGGAATTCGTTGCCGACCTAAGACGTCTAGCTGGACTGTGTAAGTTCAAAACTGCATTGGCAGACATGCTGCGGGACTTCTTTGTAATCGGCATCAACCACGAGGTGATCCTGCGTAAGCTACTGGTGGCGGAGACGCTGGATTTGAGCAAGGCCATCATGATTGCTCAATCATGCATGACGACGGACAAAAGCTTAAAGCGGATATCATTGAAAAATCGGAACTCGGCAAGTACTGTAAACAAGATAGTATCGTCATTTGGCAGAGCTGCATTGGCATGGCCTACCCGACTGTGTATGCAAAACCTGTGGCTGCTCAAAGTCCGCCAATGGGAATTAATCTGATATCATCGTGTTGGCGTTGTGGGGGAAATCATCGGCATCATCAGTGTCGGTTTAAACATATTTGTAAATGCTGTTCGAGAGTGGGGCATCTCCAGCACAGGTGTCCCCAACTGAGCAAGCGTGCTGCGACACACCATGTGGAGGATGATGACCAGTCTAGCACGGATTCGGATACCAGAGGAGGAAGTGTATGGACTGTATTCGTTCCTGACAAAGAGCCAACCGATAAGGATTAATGTAAAACTTAATGGTGTGCCGGTATGGAATTGGACACGGGTGTGAGTCAATCAATAATGAGCCAGAGGACATTCGATAAGCTGTGCGATACTAAGGCTGTGAGGCCTAAGCTGAGTCCAGTCAATGGCAAGTTGCGTACGTACACTAAAGAACTCATAACGGTGATTGGCAGTGCAGTAATCAAGGTGTCTGATGGTGCGGTTCATGATTTACCGTTATGGATTGTTCCAGGCAATGGTCCAACACTGTTCGGTAGGAACTGGTTCGAAAAAATCAAATAGAACCGGAACGAGATCAAAGCGTTGTCGTCGGAGGAGGATACTCCATGTGCTCAAGTGCTGAGCAAGTTCCCCTCGCTGTTTGAACCAAGCATCGGCAATTTCACGGGAGCCAAGGTGCAGATCCACGTGGACTTGGATGCAAGACCGGTCCATCATAAAGCTCGGGCAGTTCCGTACATGATGAGAGAGAAGGTCGAAATCGAACTGGACAGACTTCAGCATGAAGGGGTCATACCATCGGTCAAATTTACCGAACGGGCCAGCCCCATTGTTCATGTGTTGAAAAGTGATGGCATTGTCAGGATTTGAGGAGATTACAAGGTTACGATCAACTGAATTTCGAAACAGGATCAATACCTGTTACCGAAGACTGATGACCTGTTTGCAACGAAAGCTGGGGGGAAATCATTCACAAAACTGGATCTGATGTCGGCCTACATGACACAGGAGCTGGTCAAGACGTTGAAGAAACTTACGTGCATCAACACTCATAAAGGACTGTTTATCTACAACGGCTGCCCTTTTGGAATTCGCTCGGCTGCAGCCACATTTCAGAGGAACATGGAAAGTCTACTGAAATCCATCCTCAGAACCATCGTTTTTCAAGATGACATACTGGTCACAGGTCATGACTCCGCCGAACATCTGAACAACCTGGAAGAGGTTCTACAAGGTCAGGACAAAGTGGGACTCAGACTGAAACGCTCGAAGTGCATCTTCATAGCACCGGAAGTCGAATTCCTGGGGAAGAAAATTGCTGCTGACAGTATCAGACCTACGGACTCAGAAACCAAGGCCATCAAAAATGCACCCAAGCCTCAGAATGTGACGGAGCTGCGTTCATTCCTTGGTCTACTCAACTACTTCGGTAATTACTTAGCTAGATTGAGCACCTTATTAGAGCCACTGCACATGCTGCTAAGAAAAGGCGACAACTAGGTTTGGGATGCGTTTCAAAACAGAGCTTTTGAGAAAGCTACTAATCTGCTTTGCTCTAACAAGCTGCTGATACATTATGATCCATGTAAGCGTCTTGTATTGGCCTGTGATGCTTCGTCATATGGAGTTGGTTGCGAGCTGCAACAAGCTAATGAGGCGGGCAAATTACAACCTGTTGTGTATGCTTCAAAAAGTTTGTAAAAGGCGGAAAGAGCCTACAGCATGGTAGAGAAAGAAGCACTCGCCTGTGTGTATGGGGTTAAAAAGATGCATTAGTACCTGTTTGGTCTTCGGTTTGAACTGGAAACACTCATTTCATTGTTTTCGAAAAACAAAGGTACAAATACCAATGCATTGTCCCGCATCCAGAGGTGGCCGCTGACATTATCTGTCTATGATTATGTCATTCGTCATAGACCTGGCACTGAGAATTGTGCCGATGCATTGAGCCGTCTGCCGTTGCCCACACCGGAGGGGGAAATGCCACAACCGGCAGATCTACTGTTAGTCATGGATGCTTTTGAAAGTGAAAGAACCCCTGTCACGGCCCAACACGTTAAGATCTGGATCAGCCAGGACCCGATATTATCAGTTGTGAAATGTATCCTGAGTGGTGATTGGTCTGCCATACCCAAGCAAATGTGTGAGGAAACCAAACCTTACATCCGTCGCAAAGACGAACTATCCATTCAATCAGATTGTATACTGTGGAGTAATCATGTTGTTATATCTAAGAAAGGCAGAGAGAAATTTGTGCATGATCTACATAACATGCATCCTGGTATTGTCATGATGAAAGCCATTGCCAGATCTCATGTATGGTGGCCTGGAATTGACTCTGATCTGAAATCATGTGTGCATCACTGCAACACTTGCATGCAGCTTAGTAAAGCACCAGCGGAATCACTGCTGTGTCTGTGGTTGTGACCATCTAAACCATGGTCCAGGATCCACATCGACTTTGCAGGTCCCTTCCTGGGAAAGATGTTCTTAGTTGTGGTGGATGCTTATTTCAAGTGGATAGAGTGTACAATCATGTCATCCAGCACATCCACATCTACCATTGAGAGCCTTCGTGTCATGTTTGCTATGCATGGGCTGTCTGACATCGTTGTAAGTGACAACGGATCTTGCTTCACCAGTATGGAATTTCAAGAGTTCATGAAACTCAATGGTATCTGTTATGTATGCATGCCTACAATGTTATGATGTAATGTTATATGTACTGTAACACTGAATGTACCTTCACCCTATACATACCTTACCTGTACATCAGAGGGTGCTGCTGCTGGAGACCTAAGGGTCACATGCACACTGCAGGTAACCCAGTATAAAAGGGAGCTCATCTCTTAGTGTCCTGACTCTAGAAGCTGCAATAAAGGACTAGTCTTCACAGTTTAAGTACCATAATTCTGCCTTGTGGAGTCATTAACAAAGTGCCTCCATATATAATAACTGGCGACGAGGTCACGAACTACAGGCACACATGTCGAATCTCAGCAACTTTCAACAATTCACCGATGGGGAAGATTGGGATGCTTTCATGGAAAGATTGGAAAATTTCTTCATAGCCAACGACCTGGATGGGGACACACCAGCTACACCACCGAACAAGCGCAGGGCCATCCTGCTTAGCAGTTGTGGGCCCACTATCCATTGCCTCGTCGGGGACTTGCCAGCCCCAGCAAAGACAACAACCAAGAGTAATGGGGAACTTGTAACCTTAATACAAGAACAACTAAAACCCAAAGAAATCATCCTCACAGCCAGGCACCGGTTCTACACTCGGCGGCAACCTGAAGGCCAAGAAACTGCTAAGTATGCTGCAGATTTAAGAAGATTGGCTGCACCGTGTGATTTTGGTGACCACATTAACGAAGCACTAAGGGACATATTTTGTAAAGTCCTGTCCCTGCAGTACAGATTCACACGAGGCACATACTGAAGTCAAGATCACTCAGGACCTGCACCTTTATTACACAGCTCTCGAATGCCACACTTGCCTGAGACCTGTCCTTATATACCTGTCTGGGACAGGTATCCAGTGTCTCCTGCAAGTGCACCCCTGATGGTAAGATGAGCTTGTGGTTACAAGTCATCTCTAGTTACAGTCATGTATAGCATGGTAAGATACAGTTATGTACAGTTGTGTGAGATACATGACATATTTCTATCGGAATCAGCCACGAGGGCCTCATCCACAAATTGCTCTCTGAGGACATCAGTCACCCTGCAGAAGGCAATTAAAGTGAGCCAGGCCTACATGATTTTGGTCACAGGATCCAGGCGAATATTGACCTACACCCAGAATTCTAAACCAACGAACGCAGTGAACCTAATGGCTACTTCTAAAGGCAGAAATGCTGCCCAGAATCCCGCAACTCTGAGTCCGCCACATGGGGCAAACTGGCTAGCCTCATGCTGGCGCTGTGGAGGAAACCACAGGGCCCACCAGTGCCGCTATAAAGACTATACCTGCAAAGGTTGCAAAGAGAAAGGGCACCTTCAGAGAATGTGCAAAAAAAGCTTTACTCACCGCAGCACTAAAGAGTTGGCTGATCACCGGGCCTCCGACACAGATGAAGACGAAGCTGCTCAACCCCTGGAAGAAGAGTATGGAATTTATACCTGCTCCACCGAAAGTTCCCCGTAGAAGATGGAAGTAGACATCGACGGAGTTCCAGTTTCGATGGAGATCGACACAGGGGCGAGCCAGTCTTTGATGAGCCAGACGACCTTTGAAAAACTTTGGACCAATCCCACCAATCGACCAAAACTGTCTCCTGTCCGAGCAAAGCTGCTCACCTACACCAAAGGTAAAATCCCAGCTGTTGGCAGCGCGGACATCCAGGTCTCCCAGGGTGGCATGATATACAAACTCCCCCTGTGAAACGTTGCCGGCGATGGTCCAAGTTGGATGAAGCAGGTCCAAGTCGGTCGAAGTGACAATGGTCCCCGGGCTCCAGCAATCCACATCGCATGCAGTCCCGAACATGGATCCATCGCTGCACCTAGAAATCCTATCGTCCAGCTCGACTGCGCGGCGACGACTTCATATCACCATGGCGAGATCTCCAGAACCGAACGTTCAGACTCCACCTTCCGGGTTGTGGCAGGACTCCCAAGAGAAGAATATCGTCGAGAAAAGTGGATTCCCGACGTCTATGGCCGAACCTGAGGAGGAAAAGATCACCACAGCCTAGCTGGAGGAGAGCGAGAAGATGGCGGCCTCATCACGAGGCGAAGAACCTAAAATCAAAATGGCCGCGACCAGACCACGAGGGGCAGCGTTAGAGGAGCGACACGTGGCATCGAGTGGAGAACCGGATTGGAAGGCCCCCTTAAAGGAGACTGGTAACCCAAAGAATTTAAAGGGACAGTTTCAATCTAAAGATGACAAGGACTTTAAAGTTAAAAATGCAGTTAGCGAATGCAGGTATGATAATGCAATGTGGAATTGCGATGCCGGAGTAACTGATGAGAAAAATGAAATGAATGCTTGTGTAAGTAAGGTTAAGAACAAGCTTGTAATGCCTAATGATTATGATAGAAATTTCAAAATGACAAATGTAACCATGTATGGAGAGACCGAGATACAAGAAAGTGATGTAAATGCTGTAATTAACAATGTAAAGGTAGTTAACAATGTCGACTCGACTATGTATGATCGGAGCCAATGTGTCATGTATACAGGTAGTAGACTGTTAAAGGACACTGGGTTCTACAGGGACAAGGTAAATGCCAAAGGAATCCCCCCGTGGGAGACCCCCAGATCCAGCGGGCTACCTGACCATGTAACCTGGACCTTTGGGATACATGTGATGCCCTAGAAAGGGCTCACACACACCCAGTGGGAGCAGACCCACTGTAGGGACAGCAGTCAATGGGCAGCACAGACACCATCACTGGCAACCTGCCCCAGATCGACTCTACACCCACTGACCACCAGGGCCAATACCAGGAGTGAGAGGCCAGTACCCTCCAGCTTTCCTGGCAGACCCTGGGATGGCCAGACTTTCTGCACATTTGAGGGACAAGGAGCCCACACAGTCCTGTGGCCCTGCCCACCACCACACACTTACCCACTCTACAGAGTTTGTACCCTACCCACTGCTGCACTGGCTCCCCCACTGAGGCCTCCCACAACAATGGCACCCACATGGTCTGTGTGTGAAGGGGGGGGGAAATATGAGGCCAGCCTGAAGCACAGGGATCACACCTGGCACCCACACAACCCTCACCACAACATCCCATAGCTCACTACTGATCACCTCCCCAGGTCATGGCAATAAGGACTTGAAAAATGCTTACGAGGAAGTGTTGTTATGTATGCATGCCTACAATGTTATGATGTAATGTTATATGTACTGTAACACTGAATGTACCTTCACCCTGTACACACCTTACCTATACACCCAGAAGGTGCTGGTGCTGGAGACCTAAGGGTTACCTGCACACTGCAGGTAACCCAGTATAAAAGGGAGCTCACCTCTTAGTGTCCTGACTCTAGGAGCTGCAATAAAGGACTACAGTTTTCACAGTTTAAGTACCATACTTCTGCCTCATGGAGTCATTAACAAGGTGCCTACATATATAATAGTATCAAACATGTGAGGTCAGCACCATTCAAACCCGCATCCAATGGACAAGCAGAGCGTGTGGTCCAAACCATCAAGCGGAGTATGAAACGTGTAACTCAAGGTTCACTGCAAACTCGCTTGTCATGCATATTGCTTAGTTACAGGACAAGACCCCGTACGCTTACTGGGGTCTCCCATGCTGAACTATTGATGGAGAGGTCTCAAGACCAGGCTCTCTCTTGTCCACTCTGACTTGAATAATCGTGTCGAATACAGACGTCAAAGTCAGCAAGGGTATTATGATTGTGCTGCTGTGTTACGCGACTTTTCTATCAATGATCCTGTGTATGTACTAAATTATGGTCAGGGTCCCAAGTGGATCGCCGGTACTGTTACGGCCAAGGAGGGTAACAGAGTGTTTATCGTTAAGCTCAAGAATGGGCAGACATGCAGGAAACATGTTGATCAGATAAAGTTGCGGCACACGGATGAACCGGAACAGTATGAGGAAGACACAATCAGTGACTAACCAACCTACCCTCAGTCATCAGAGGACTCCACTGTCATGAACGAATCTGGACTTTCAATCACTGACATGGTCAATCAATCTGGACTTTCAATCTCTGACGTAGTCATTGCCACTCCCATCAGATCAGCTACATAGAAACATAGAAACATAGAAAATAGGTGCAGGAGTAGGCTATTCAGCCCTTCGAGCCTGCACCGCCATTCAATGAGTTCATGGCTGAACATGCAACTTCAGTACCCCATTCCTGCTTTCTTGCCATATCTCTTGATCCCTCTAGTAGTAAGGACTACATCTAACACCTTTTTGAATATATTTAGTGAATTAGCCTCAACAACTTTCTGTGGTAGAGAATTCCACAGGTTCACCACTCTCTGGGTGAAGTTTCTCCTCATCTCTGTCCTAAATGGCTTACCCCTTATCCTTAGACTGTGACCCCTGGTTCTGGACTTCCCCAACATTGGGAACATTCTTCCTGCATCTAACCTGTCTAACCCTGTCAGAATTTTAAACGTTTCTATGAGATCCCCTCTCATTCTTCTGAACTCCAGTGAATACAAGCCCAGTTGATCCAGTCTTTCTTGATATGTCAGTCCCGCCATCCCGGGAATCAGTCTGGTGAACCTTCGCTGCACTCCCTCAATAGCAAGAATGTCCTTCCTCAAGTTAGGAGACCAAAACTGTACACAATACTCCAGGTGTGGCCTCACCAAGGCCCTGGAAACTGTAGTAACAGTTCCCTGCCCCTGTACTCAAATCCTCTCGTTATGAAGGCCAACATGCCATTTGCTTTCTTAACCGCCTGCTGTACCTGCATGCCAACCTTCAATGACTGATGCACCATGACACCTAGGTCTCATTGCACCTCCCCTTTTCCTAATCTGTCACCGTTCAGATAATAGTCTGTCTCTCTGTTTTTACCACCAAAGTGGATAACCTCACATTTATCCACATTATATTTCATCTGCCATGCATTTTCACACTCACCTAACCTATCCAAATCATTCTGCAGCCTCATAGCATCCTCCTCACAGCTCACACTGCCACCCAACTTAGTGTCATCTGCAAATTTGGAGATACTACATTTAATCCCCTCGTCTAAATCATTAATGTATAATGTAAACAGCTGGGGCCCCAGCACAGAACCTTGCAGTACCCCACTTTTCACTGCCTGCCATTCTGAAAAGAACCCATTTACTCCTACTCTTTGCTTCCTGTCTGACAACCAGTTCTCAATCCATGTCAGCACACTACCCCCAATCCCATGTGTTTTAACTTTGCACATTAATCTCTTGTGTGGGACCTTGTTGAAAGCCTTCTGAAAGTCCAAATACACCACAATCAACTGGTTCTCCTTTGTCTGCTCTACTGGAAACATCCTCACAAAATTCCAGAAGATTTGTCAAGCATGATTTCCCTTTCACAAATCCATGCTGACTTGGACCTATCATGTCACCTCTTTCCAAATGCGCTGCTATGACATCCTTAATAATTGATTCCATCATTTTACCCACTAATATTTAAACTAATATGGCAGGGGGATGGGAACCAATGCAGGGAGACAGAGGGAAACAAAAAGGAGGCAAAAGCAAAAGACAGAAAGGAGATGAGGAAATGTGGAGGGCAGAGAAACCCAAGGCAAAGAACAAAAAGGGCCACTGTACAGCAAAATTCTAAAAGGACAAAGGGTGTTAAAAAAACAAGCCTGAAGGCTTTGTGTCTTAATGCAAGGAGTATCTGCAATAAGGTGGATGAATTAACTGTGCAAATAGATGTTAACAAATATGATGTGATTGGGATTACGGAGACGTGGCTCCAGGATGATCAGGGCTGGGAACGCAACATCCAGGGGTATTCAACATTCAGGAAGGATAGAATAAAAGGAAAAGGAGGTGGGGTAGCATTGCTGGTTAAGGAGGAAATTAAGGCAATAGTTCGGAAGGACATTAGCTTGGATGATGTGGAATCTATATGGGTAGAGCTGCAGAATACCAAAGGGCAAAAAACGTTAGTGGGAGTTGTGTACAGACCTCCAAACAGTAGTAGTGATGTTGGGGAGGGCATCAAACATGCAATTAGGGGTGCGTGCAATAAAGGTGCAGCAGTTATAATGGGTGACTTTAATATGCACATAGATTGGGTTAACCAAACTGGAAGCAATACGGTGGAGGAGGATTTCCTGGAGTGCATAAGGGATGGTTTTTTAGACCAATATGACGAGGAACCAACTAGGGGGGGGCCATCTTAGACTGGGTGTTGTGTAATGAGAGAGGATTAATTAGCAATCTCGTTGTGCGAGAACCCTTGGGGAAGAATGACCATAATATGGTGGAATTCTGCATTAGGATGGAGAATGAAACAGTTAATTCAGAGACCATGGTCCAGAACTTAAAGAAGGGTAACTCTGAAGGTATGAGGCGTGAATTGGCTAGGATAGATTGGTGAATGATACTGAAGGGGTTGACTGTGGATGGGCAATGGCAGACATTTAGACACCGCATGGATGAACTACAACAATTGTACATTCCTGTCTGGCGTAAAAATAAAAAAGAGAAGGTGGCTCAACCGTGGCTATCAAGGGAAATCAGGGATAGTATTAAAGCCAAGGAAGTGGCATACAAATTGGCCAGAAATAGCAGCGAACCCGGGGACTGGGAGAAATTTAGAACTCAGCAGAGGAGGACAAAGGGTTTGATTAGGGCAGGGAAAATGGAGTACGAGAAGAAGCTTGCAGGGAATATTAAGACGGATTGCAAAAGTTTCTATATATATGTAAAGAGAAAAAGGTTAGTAAAGACAAATGTAGGTCCCCTGCAGTCAGAATCAGGGGAAGTCATAACGGGGAACAAAGAAATGGCGGACCAATTGAACAAGTACTTTGGTTCGGTATTCACTGAGGAGGACACAAATAACCTTCCGGATATAAAAGGGGTCGGAGAGTCTAGTAAGGAGGAGGAACTGAGGGAAATCCTTATTAGTCGGGAAATTGTGTTGGGGAAATTGATGGGATTGAAGGCCGATAAATCCCCAGGGCCTGATGGACTGCATCCCAGAGTACTTAAGGAGGTGGCCATGGAAATAGTGGATGCATTGACAGTCATTTTCCAACATTCCATTGACTCTGGATCAGTTCCTATGGAGTGGAGGGTAGCCAATGTAACCCCACTTTTTAAAAAAGGAGGGAGAGAGATAACAGGGAATTATAGACCGGTCAGCCTGACATCGGTAGTGGGTAAAATGATGGAATCAATTATTAAGGATGCCATAGCAGCTCATTTGGAAAGAGGTGATATGATAGGTCCAAGTCAGCATGGATTTGTGAAAGGGAAATCATGCTTGACAAATCTTCTGGGATTTTTTGAGGATGTTTCCAGTAGAGTGGACAAGGGAGAACCAGTTGATGTGGTATATTTGGACTTTCAGAAGGCTTTCGACAAGGTCCCACACAGGAGATTAATGTGCAAATTTAAAGCACATGGGATTGGGGGTAGTGTGCTGACATGGATTGAGAACTGGTTGTCAGACAGGAAGCAAAGAGTAGGAGTAAATGGGTACTTTTCAGAATGGCAGGCAGTGACTAGTGGGGTACCGCAAGGTTCTGTGCTGGAGCCCCAGCTGTTTACACTGTATATTAATGATTTAGACGAGGGGATTAAATGTAGTATCTCCAAATTTGCGGATGACACTAAGTTGGGTGGCAGTGTGAGCTGCGAGGAGGATGCTATGAGGCTGCAGAGCGACTTGGATAGGTTAGGTGAGTGGGAAAATGCATGGCAGATGAAGTATAATGTGGATAAATGTGAGGTTATCCACTTTGGTGGTAAAAACAGAGAGACAGACTATTATCTGAATGGTGACAGATTAGGAAAAGGGGAGGTGCAACGAGACCTGGGTGTCATGGTACATCAGTCATTGAAGGTTGGCATGCAGGTACAGCAGGCGGTTAAGAAAGCAAATGGCATGTTGGCCTTCATAACGAGGGGATTTGAGTACAGGGGCAGGGAGGTGTTGCTACAGTTGTACAGGGCCTTGGTGAGGCCACACCTGGAGTATTGTGTACAGTTTTGGTCTCCTAACCTAAGGAAGGACATTCTTGCTATTGAGGGAGTGCAGCGAAGGTTCACCAGACTGATTCCCGGGATGGCGGGACTGACCTATCAAGAAAGACTGGATCAACTGGGCTTGTATTCACTGGAGTTCAGAAGAATGAGAGGGGACCTCATAGAAACGTTTAAAATTCTGACAGGGTTAGACAGGTTAGATGCAGGAAGAATGTTCCCAATGTTGGGGAAGTCCAGAACCAGGGGACACAGTCTAAGGATAAGGGGTAAGCCATTTAGGACCGAGATCAGGAGAAACTTCTTCACCCAGAGAGTGGTGAACCTGTGGAATTCTCTACCACAGAAAGTTGTTGAGGCCAATTCACTAAATATGTTCAAAAAGGAGTTAGATGAAGTCCTTACTACTAGGGGAATCAAGGGATATGGTGAGAAAGCAGGAATGGGGTACTGAAGTTGCATGTTCAGCCATGAACTCATTGAATGGCGGTGCAGGCTAGAAGGGCCGAATGGCCTACTCCTGCACCTATTTTCTATGTTTCTATGTTTCTACCGATGTCAGGCTGACCGGTCTATAATTCCCTGTTTTCTCTCTCCATCCTTTTTTAAAAAAGTGGTGTTACATTGGCTACCCTCCACTCGATAGGAACTGATCCAGAGTCTAATGAATGTTGGAAAATGACTGTCAATGCATCCGCTATTTCCAAGGCCACCTCCTTAAGTACTCTGGGATGCAGACCATCAGGCCCTGGGATTTATCGGCCTTCAATCCCATCAATTTCACCAACACAATTTCCCGACTAATAAGGATTTCCCTCTGTTCCTCCTTCTTACTAGACCCTCTGACCCCTTTTATATCCGGAAGGTTATTTGTGTCCTCCTTAGTGAATACCGAACCAAAGTACTTGTTCAATTGGTCCGCCATTTCTTTGTTCCCCGTTATAACAGACTCAGAACACTCGCCCAAGACTGAGACGTTCAACTCGAGAGCGGAAAGCCCCAGGCCGTCTCAATTTGTAAAAAGACCGTTACTAATATCTTAAAGGGGATATTGTCATGTATTATGCTTGGGTTTACAAGCCACCAGGTGGCGCCACTGTCTGAGGTCATTGGGCCGTGCGCACAAGTATGTGGCCCAGGTATAAAAGGCCAGCCATCTTGTAATGTAATCACTTTGGGCCCTAATAAAGTAGAGCCAGGTTTGTACCTGTTCGGTATTCACTGTATTCAGTCTATTGAGTTGTTGCAAACACAATACCTGCAAGAGAGAGAGAAGCGTGTGAGTGAGTGTCATGCAATCTGTTTGGGTGATGTGTCTGTCATGGTTGAATAGCTGGCAGTGTGTGCAAATTGTGAGATGTGGGTGTGAGGCTTGCAGCAGTGCTAACTATGTGAGGGTGAAGTGAAGCATATGAATATATGAGTCTTAATTGATACGGATTTTTTCTAGGTGAGTGATGGGGGTTCAGTGAATTGAGGAGTGTCTAATGCTTGTGATGCAGTTGATAGGATATGGCATTTGAAAATACTTTCACTGACCTTGATCACTTTTGTGATGTTATTTGAATTCTTGTGCCACTGCATCCGGATCCTCGGCGCAAGATTCCTGGCATTGACCTCCATGGCGATCTATTCCCACTGCCTTTTGAGGAAGTGTTTAGAGGGCCCCCTGGCCCTTGTGGATACTGTACATCTCTCCTACATTCCATCTCCTCCAACAATGCCTCCAGTTCAGTGTCTGAAAACCTTGCAGCCTGCTCTCTCCCATGTTATGCCATTCTTCACTGTTTTCCAGGCCAGATTCACTCCCTGAATGCCTGCCAATATCTCCTTCCCTTTAAGAAGTGCAGGCTAGCTTTAAGTAGTACTAGCAACTATTGATTTTGGGCCCCCTGCTGATGCGTGCAGTGAAGCAACAGTGTGGTTAGCACGAGTTGCATGCAATAATCATCATGAGCAGGCAGTACGAAGTTGGCATGCTGCCTGCATTGCAATCAATGAGCACGGGTTAATCGCACATCGCGATCCCCGTGCCCACTTTCAGGGCTATCCAATGTAGCCCTCTCTTTTTGTGCAAACTTTCCATTTTACAGAGAAAAGATACTGGCCCCAAATTTCCTCAGGGTCCTGGGTGGTGACCGAGCATAAAAGCAATAGAGGTGAAGTAAAGGGAATGGAAAAATCAGATGGGGCATGGAGATGCTGGATCTCTACCCCAAAAGCATCAGCTGGGATTTCCCATGGGAACAGGGTGAGTGATAGGTCTCCATATCCTATGTATGGCCTGATGCATACAGCAAGCTGTAACTAGCGGGATTGCAACACCCGCTGGATTTCCTGTGGTTCCTGCCTCCTGTGACCAAGATGTTGTAAAGTTACCAGCAACCAGGTCAATTTAAGGACTTGAATGGGGCCAAAGGTTGACTTGGCCTGGATCTCGGCTTGGAACATCCCTGCAAATTTTTGGCTTTCCCATTGGAATCAGCCTCCTTATAAAGGAGTTTGCTCTCAATTGTTTTAGGCTTATTCAGCTGGTCCTTACGGCTGTCGGACACTACAGTCCTCTTCCTAGTGGATGTTGGTGCAGGCGTCCACCTTGATTCTTTTAATTACCTGTAACCGCCCTGAACTTGGATACTCCAGCAAGGTCAGTAGCGCGGGTTGCCAGCAATTATATCAGCAGAACAGGGATCAGGATATTTTGGCCCCATTATGCAGTGATTTTAAGGCTGCACTTTCATCTGTGGATTCTTATGAAGCATTGAAATGGTTCTTACTTTACAGTCAATATTTGTGACATATTCTGAACCCAATAGTAAGAATTCCACCTTGCAATAAATGTAGGTACTTTATATTATATCTTTATTTTATTCCTGAACTCTGACCGAGCAGATAATGAGATCATGACTTGTATTTGTAAGATACCGCTGCCAGTTTTAAATGTCATTTTATATCATGTCTACTGTCATGTCATCAGGCCTTGCTTGTTTCTGCCTGCTCTGCTGCTTCTCCCACCTCCACGGCCCGTTCTCGCAGGGCTGTCCAGCGTGAACCTCTCGTCACATGCCCTCTCTCCTCGTCATTGCCAATGTTAGCCTGTCCTCTGGCTGCCCCATCCACACCTCTGGCCATTCGCCCTCCCAGGCCTAGACCTCGGCCTCGGCCTATCTCTTCCTCTCTATTTTCAGTTCCCTGCTGGCTCCAGCCTGGTCACAATCACCATCCTTTATTTTGTCAGTTCTCAGCACTAAACTGGGAAGGCAGCGAATTGTTTTTGAAGCACAACATTTTATTTATTATATTATAAGTGCTTTAAAACAATTGTCAGATGGGGTTAGATGAAATAAGGTGGGAGGTGACTTGTGTGAAGTATAAACATTGCACAGAGCAGTTGAGACGAATGGCCTGTTTCTGTGCTGTAAATTCTATATCAGCATTCCATCTTAGTGCTTTGCATTATACCTCTTTAGTTCAGCAACCAGCTTACAGTGAAAAGCTGTTAATACGCAGTGTAAGGTAACATTTTAAACAGACACAAAGGCCGCGATTTTGCCTACCGTGGCATGTCCAGGCGGCCGGAGTCTGTAGTGAGGTTCTGGCCTGCTGTTGGCTGCAGCCCGCTCTCTCCAAGTAATTTTATGATGATGGGGCTTGTTAAGTGCACCCAGCGAGGTTCCCAGCTAATTTCAAGGAAGCGGGTCTGATGACATAATTTGATGACACGTCATCAGCCGGTTTCCTTAAAGAGACCATATCTACATTGATTTTAACACTTCTCTGTCAGTGTTCTACAGCATTGAGCTGCTGCAAACACTGCACGGAGGTGCATGGCTGCACCCAGGCTCTTCCATGACTCCCTCCATATGCTTATGGATTCAGTCACAGCACACATGCACGTTCTCTTCCCTTCTAATGAGTGGAAGAGACCTCCCCAGGAGACCAACGCAGCCTAGTTGCACATTGCACAGGGGGACATATGTAAGGATGCCATCAGGAGGACCTGGCTGCAGTAGCACAAACCTTTCAGTGATCTCAGTAGATCACAAAACGTTACAGCAAAGCCACACAACCTCATCTTGCTGTGCCACAGTTCACATCCCCATCACTCTGCCTTCCCTACTCTATTCCATTCTTACTTACACCAACTTACCTTGCACCTCCACCCTTCCTTCACTCTCTTTCTACATTGTCACTTCCCCATCTCACTTGCCACCCCTCGCACTCATCTCACCCTAGTCCAATAATACCAACTAGCAACACACAAGGGTAGGGACTTGGGTCTTTTAGCCAATGTTCATGTAAAGTTTCTGTTAATGTGTTGTCAAGCATTGAAACCTTTATTTTCAACACTTTGTGTTCTTGGACAGATTTGTGGGCACCTTTGGAAGTGGCTTAGTGAGTTGTAGTGAATGGTGAGGCATAAGGGTACCCCCTGCAATGGTGATGAGTGTGGAAAGAATGGCTTGGGCATTGTAAGGATGCTTTGTGGTGCTGATATCGGGTGGTGCCTACCTGGCACATCATGTGGCAACCAGGGTGTTGAGCATCAATTGAAGTAAATCTGGCCTTGGTGAGGCCATCCCTGGCCTCCCGAGAAGCTATGTGGTCAGGTGCTGATGCGCTGTGTCCTGTGCATTGCGAAGAAGGTTGGTGTTATTGTTGGTGCTGCTGGTGTGCCTGGTGCTGCTGGTATTGGGGCTGATCATGGTGGGAATCTGAGCACTAATGCTGATGGAATTGAGATGACAGAAGTGATCTGTCATTGGTGGGAGACGTCATTGCAAGGAGGTGCCAGTGGATAGAGAATTTTTTCCAAACACTTCCAACCCGCATAAATCTCAAAAGTGTATCCTGAATCCTGAAGGTGCCAGCTTCTAAGATTGGAATGTGAACAGCTGTGAAATGTTAGCTTTTATACCACATTTGCAGCTCTCAACTATTCAGATGAATGTGTACTCATTAAAAATCTGACCTACTTACCTGACGTGATCCCCGAGCGCCGTGAACCTCGTTCAGAAATCTGGATAAGTGGAGGGTAAAATCGTCTTTAATTTGCTTTTAATAAGCTCTTAATGATGTAAATTGCCTCTCCCGCCACTTGGTGTCGTGTCTGTTCAGCACTGATAGACCCGATCCCTGGGAGACTAGCGTGGAGGCAGGTTGACAGTGGGCTCCTGACCCACTGTCAATCATTTCCATTTTGACAGCTGACTTGTCTCTAAACCTGCCCTCTTAGTGCTGGTAAAATTCCAGACAAAATGGGAGCTTGAGTTGGCAATCTTCCGAAGAGAATCACATTTTTTTCTTTTCCTCAGTTGTGTGGACAGCTGACACAGCATTCAGCTTTTCAGACACTTTTTTTTCACAGCGCGTTATTATGATTTGAAATGTACTGAAAGGAGGGTAAAGCAGATTCAGTGGTAATTTTCAAAAGGGAATTGGATAAATACTTAAAAAGAAGAACTTTTCAGAGCTGTGGGGAAAGAACAGGAGAATGGGACTAATTGGATAGCTCTTTCAAAGAGCTGGCACAGGCACGATGGACTGAATGGCCTCCGTCTGTGCTGTATGATTCTATGATTCCTACAGCAGCACCTCCAAAGTTGCTTCATTAAATGGAGCCGTTCGGCCTGATTGTCTTCTTGCAGATATTCCTCCAACTGTTCAGTATTAGGACAGCTTTTAAAGTCAACAGCAGTATTTAAAGAGCTGCTGTTCAGGATATTGCATCCCCTTGACTCTTCCGCACTTCCAACATATCATGCACCATGTACCAGGAGCACAATGTTAAAATTTAAATGAGATGACCTTACTTTAGCGAGTGAGGTTAGTTATGTATGCAAACTCAGCATTCTGTTTGATTCTGAGCCAAACTTCAAATCCTGTATCTTATCCATTACGAAGATCACTTACTTCCAGCTTTGAAATATTGGGCTAGACTTTCCACTTCACAGCGCCCATATATCGCCCAAAACGGATGTCTATCGCCCATTTTAAGCATAAAATGGAAACTCAGGCCTCAACATCACCGGAAAATTAAGCCCCCAAGTTCTGGCTCACTTTGCCGAGCTGATCGCCCACACATTGCCGATTGAAGTTCCGGCACATCGCCGTCACATCGCTGGGCTGATTGCTCGCCGAGAACATCGCTGGATAATAGTTGCTTTTCCCGGGCTTTCCTGACCGAACTGGGCACTATGGACGACATTCTGAATTTTGGAGGAAGGGAGGAGGCAGCTAAAAAAATCGTTCTAGATATTTGTGAGTTATTTAAAAGGTCTGTTATAGATAGATCCACTCAGATTTATATTTAATTGTAGCTTAGTAGATTAGGAATTTTTTTACTGAACAGTGCATTTATAGCAAATGAAAATAATTATTGATAGTGATGGGGCCTATGCTTTCTGTGCCATTACTCGTAACTGCTCACACACTGGTTTCTGAAAGGATCAATCGAAGAGGTGGCAGAGTAATGAGGAGACAGAGGAGGCGAGCATACAGCCAACGAAGGTACCAAGAAACACAATCTTACCTCAACTTGTCTGAAAACGCGTGTCTTAGGAGGCTACGCTTCCGGAAGGAGGTCATCAATGAGATTTGCCATCTCATCAAGAGGAATCTGCAGCCTTCCAGCACAATCAGAACCGCATTGCCCGTTGAGGTGAAGGTTACTGCGGCACTACCCTTTTACGTGTCGGGATCCTTTCAGGCTTCAGCTGGCGACATCTGTGGTATCTCTCAGCACGCCACACACTGCTGCATTCGGTAGGTGACTGAAGCCCTTTACGCTCACAGTACAGATTTTATAAGCTTCCCTATGACCAGGGCTTTGGGTTTCTCAAGAATAGCAAACTTCCCTAAGGTGCAATAGACTGCATGCACATTGCCCTGAAAGCCCCTTTACAGAATGCGGAGGTGTTTCGTAACAGAAAGGGATTCCACTCCCTGACTGTGCAGCTTGTTGTCGACCACAACCAAATAATCATGACAGTAAATGCTACATTTCCTGACAGCATCCATGATGCGCACATCCTACGTGAGAGTGTGATCCCTGACCTGTTTGTCAATCAGCCAGAAGGTCACGGTTGGATGCTGGGGGATAAGGGATTATGGCCTTATCCGTCACTGAAGCAGAGAAACGTTACAATGAAAGCCACATAGCGACACGCAACATCGTCGAAAAGACAATTGGAGTCCTAAAGCAGTGCTTCAGATGCCTGGACTATTCTGGTGGCAGCCTAACGTACCACCCTGACCAGGTCGCTGAGTTTATTGTGGTGTGTTGCATGCTACATAACCTAGCAATAAGGAGAGGACAGCAACTGCCTGATGGGGCTGCCGGCCCACCTGCAGAAGGAGGGGAGATGGAAGAGCCAGCCGGTGAGCAAGAGGAGGAGGAGGAGGAGGAGGAGGTGGAAGTGGAAAAGGAGGCTGGTGAGGACCTCGGGGAGGACCAGCCTGGTGATGTAACCGTGGTCCGTCCACCACCCTCCCCCGTTCCCCCCCCCCAGGAGAACAGTACTCATCAGCAGCTCATAAATGAACGCTTCTCATGAATTTACATTGGGGATACTCAAAGTTACAGTTAAACAAAAACTGCATTTGCGTTGAGTTTCGTTGAGTTACGTTTTAGCCTTGGCCTGGCCGTTGTAGTTCAACATTTGCATTAATGCTTAACTTAAGTAATGTTATTACAAGAGAATAAAAACACATGTTAAATTGTACAAAATGCCTAAGCTAACCAACCTTATCAATTAACTTTATTGCAAACAAATTTTTTATGTCAATTTTTTTCAACACCCTCCTCCTCACCCACCACCTGCTCATCCAATCCCCCTCCCCTAACTATGAACGGACATTAACAGTAACAGTAACATCAAAAATTTATAATACAATAATGGTAACATCAAACTTTCAAATACAACCACCCCCCCTCCCTACCTGCGGCCATGTTTCCCTCCAGGTCATTTACCCCCCCCCCCCCCCCCCCCCCGTGTATGTGCACCACCCGCCCGTTTTGGTCCCCGCACTCCGAGACGAAGCTGGCATGCAGCGGCGACGGAAAGACTTCCTGCGTGGTGGAGGTGTTGGCGGTGGGAGACGAAGCAGGCTGCTCGTCTTCCGAGTCACGAGGAAGTGTATCCTCCGTACTCGCCTGAGTGCTCGGGGTTCGACTCGTGACCAACATGACACCTTGGGGTGCAGCGCCGTGTTCAGCCAGCAGCGCATGCCTAAGGTCATTTGTTGCAGCGGGCTGCTCACGCACCCCTTTCAGAGTCTGCCATGCTACCTCCAGTAGCTCGACTTGCACAGCGGACACCTTGGAGAAATATTGCCCGAATTGAGTGAACCTCTGGATCAGCTCGCGACCGTCTCCAAACACAGGGACATCAGGCCCACCAACTGATCATCCTCGGGAAACGTTTGATGGCCTCGCTGACCCGGTCCCCCCCCTCCACAATTGATGGCTCCTGCTCGAGTTTGTCCTCCTTCTCTTCCTTCTCGAGCTGAGGAAAGTGCTCCTCTTCCTTCCCCTCCTCCTCCTCTTCCTCCTCAGAGGATGACGGTGCAGGTGCTGGTTGCACCTCTATGAGCATCTCAGGTTGACCTTAAAAACACACATGACCTTTTTACAGAGCTTATTAGAACATAACGGTTAACATTAACAAGAGACGTTACATATCAATACTCTTTACTACCCCAGAAAGCTGTAGTGGCTACATCCCCTGCTTCTTATGCACAAGAACTGCATACATGCATGCATGACATGACATGACATCATTAGTATATTATAAGTATATTACAAGTATATTGCATATTGTATTATAATTACAGGACATTACATTATTTAGTTAGTTAAGTTTTTAATACTGTTTTTAACACTGTTTGACATATTAAACATTACTCACGAGATGCATGGCTGGACTCCACCAGATCGCGGGTGGTGGCCGAACAGCTCTCATGGCCAACCAGCGTGGCCGCACGCTCCTCGAGCTCCGTCAATGGCTGAAGGTGAGCTGAGCCACCCCCCATTCTGCCTTTGCTTGGCCCGGTTGATAGATATCTTCTTCTGCAAACGAGAAAAGAGCATAGCATAGCATAAGCTAATTGACGAGGTAGTATCATGAAATCGCAACAGTTTAAAACGTTACATGCTGCTGGTTCAGAGCACTGTCCTGATCTTATCATGGTTTATGTAGTACATTTAGGAATTACAAACTTAAATTCAATACAGGAGATTCATTGTTCTAATGAAAATTTGCATCAGTAAAATATAAAATGCAACTTACTCTTGCTGCCGCGACCAAGCTATTCCAGCGTTTTCAGCACTGGTCTGCCCTCCTTGCCTCATGGGATGCTGAGGAGATGACATCAGTGATCTTGGCCCATATTTTTCTATATACACAGGGTGGGGGTTTCCTGTGCACACCCCAAGTTAATTGTCCCCACCGGGAATGGACCTCATTCACCAAGGCCTCATTGACCTCATCGCTAAAGGGCTTTGCCCTCTTTCTCTCCTCCTCAGCTTCCTGATGGCTTTCAGACATTTTATAATTTGTAAAAGTTTGTAAAAATATATAACAATATATTATAACAATATATTATCAAGTCTGTAAATTCTCTCTTGTTTAGCTCTCTTGTTTTAGTCTCTCCTCTCTCCTCTCTGTCTCTGCCTTCCTCCTCTCTCTCTATCCTCTCTCTCTTTCTGCCCCTCCCTGTGCCTTCTGCGCATGTGTGGATGACCCCTGACCTCCCGAAATGCGGAAAAGCCAGTCGGCTGGAAAAAAAACACTCACACATGCGCAAAAGCCCGTTACTAGGGAAGCTTTTGCCTTCCACATCACTGGACGTTCGGTGGGCGAATGTCACATCGCTGACCTTTCAGATCACCTATTTCACATCGCTGGCCTATCATCGAGTGGAAAATCGCTAAAAAAAATGGGCAAAGTTCCAGCGATCAGTAATGCTGAGACGTCGTACATCGCTGGAACATCGGCCATTTTTTGGGCAATGGCCAGCAAAGTAGAAAGTCTAGCCCATTGTCTGTATCCGCATCTACCTCACTCCACCACTATTAGAAACATTACCTGTGCTTCTATCACCTCTGGACTTGATTTCTACAGTGCCCTCCATGCTGGCCTCCCAAATTCCATTCTCCATAATTAGACCATCTGCCTCTGTGTGCTAGTTAGTCAGCCTTAAAAATCGAACAAGAAGAGACACAAAACGATTCTAATGATAGGAAGGGAAAAAATCCATTCTCTGTTGAGCCTGGCAACCAGAGTAAACAGCATGCAGCCTCAAGTATCAAATCAAATATAACCAGCATAAACATAGCACTTAAAGAAAAAAAGAAAGAAAGACTTACATTTATATAGCGCCTTTCACGACCACCAGACGTCCCAAAGCGTTTTACGGCCAATGAAGTACTTTTTAAAGTGTATTCACTGTTGTAATGTAGGAAACATGGGCAGCCAATTTGTACACAGCAAGCTCCCACAAAGAACAATGTGATAATGACCATATAATCTGTTTTTGTTATGTTGATTGAGGGATAAATATTGGCCAGGACACCAGGGATAACTACCCTGCTCTTTTTCGAAATAGTGCCATGGGATCTTTTACATCACCTGGGGGGGCAGACGTCTTGGTTTAATGCCTCATCCAAATGAAAGTTAGAGTGATCAGAAGTATAAAATGAAGGACACAGTGGCCAGAGATAATATTTACTGGATATAATGTGGGAGAAAGACAGTTTCAGCATTTATAACACCATTCAAATAGGTTAGATGGAGGGTGGGGGGAGGGATGGGAGAGAGTTGACACCACTGATAACATTTCGGGAGTTTGAAATAAACAAGAGTTTGCTTAAGATTTAATGCTCTAGCCTATAAAAAAAGCCATAACTACTGTGCAGAGTTGCTTTTTGGAGAGAGGTTTAGAAGGTATAAACTTAGGAAATTTTACTTGTGGTTTTCTGACTATTGAAATGGGCACTATATCAATCAGAAAATTCAGGTGATATTAAAATACAGTAAATGGTACAGGCTTTTTATACATATTCTTCCAATTTAAAATTCTGCAAAGTATAATTGCAAATGTACAGTCAAATTGCTAGGATTATTACCCAAGTAATTGCCATACCTATAATTAAACATCAGCCTAACTTTACAGTCAGCAAATATCAAATGGATTAAGGAAAAATGCACTGGAAAGCATTACTGCAAATGTATCTTAATGCATTATACTAGACAGATTTGGTGAGTGTGTTTATCATTTTTATTCAGTAATGAATGCGCTGTTCAGAACTGCTTAGCACCAATGAATACAAGAGAAAGCTATTAATCTCATTTGAGGTTAAGTAAAATTTGTAATTTACTCTGTATTAAATAACAGAGAATTTTTTTGATGAGGGGGAAAAAAGCTTAGAATGTTTTTTGTATATGCACATAGGTAAATAAAGGGGAAACAACAGAGAAGTATCACAATAAATTTTAGATTTGCAACCCAGATATTCCCATATGTAAATAGTGTCTAACTTAAAGATATCGACAATGCCAGTCGGGTTATAGGCCGCCTTATTTCAGAATAATGATGTTATTGAAACTATTCAAAATTGTTGCGGATAAATATTTTAAGTTTCAATGTTCCCTGAACTGGCATCTGTTTTCATCCAGAAATTTATAGAAGTCTTCATGGCCCTGATTTTAACCCAGCCCAACCGATGCGTATGGCATTTGGGGATTTCGCACCACATTCCCAACGTGTTTCCACCCACTGCCATTTTAACCATGTACATTTAAGGCACAGGAATATCACCCGCCTTAGGTTAATATCTTGAAGTTGCAGCCCAATAATTCTTCCCAACATCCTAGTCAGTGGGTACTGTGAGCTCAATGATGTGTTTGACTGGGTACTGTGAGCTCAAAGTGAAGTGTGACCGTAGTCTTTTATTGAAGGTCACCAGAGTGCCTCTCCAGCCTGTGAGGCCTCCTTAAGTACCTGTGCTCCCAAGGGATTATGGGATCCCTTGGAACTCCAGGGGATGAGCCCTCTGGTGGCTGTACAAAGTATATACAAGTTTACATATATAACAACACTCCCGCCCCCGCCAAAGTCAACAGTGTAACTATTTACAAGGTGAGACGATCTGGGACTGTTCTTTGCCTGGTTGATCGTCTCGGTGCAGATGCTGATATTGGTGCACCGTCTGTTGGGCCCTTGCTGGGCTGCTGTGCAGCTGGCCTTGCTGGGCTGCCTGGTGTGGTGAGTCCTGCTGGGCTGCTGTGGGTGATGGGTTCTGTTTCGGGGCCAACCGCGGTGTCGGTTGCCACTGGTGTGTATGTTGGGGGGTCAAAGAAGGTAGGGTCCAAAGTGGGTTGCTCAGGATAGAATCTGAGTTTGATTTGATCCAAATGTTTCTGGTGAATGAGTCCATTTGAAAGTTTGACCTGAAACACTCTGCTCCCCTCTTTGGCCACAACAGTGCCAGGAAGCCACTTGGGACCTTGTCATTAATTTAATACAAATACAAGATAATTGATTTCAATTTTGCGTGACACATTTGCGCTATCATGATATGTACTTCGTGGAAGCCGCCTGCTCTCTACCTGTTCATGTAGATCAGGGTGAATTAACGAGAGCCTTGTCTTAAGTGCCCTTTTCATGAGCAGTTCAGCAGGTGGAATCCCAGTGAGCGAGTGGGGTCTCGTATGGTAACTGAGCAGGACTCGGGATAGGCGAGTCTGCAGTGAGCCTTCAGTTACCCTCTTCAAGCCCTGCTTGATAGTTTGCACTGCTCTCTCTGCCTGACCATTGGATGCTGGTTTGAACGGGGCAGATGTGACATGTTTGATCCCATTGCGGGTCATGAATTCTTTGAACTCGGCACTGGTAAAACATGGCCCGTTGTCGCTCACAAGGACATCAGGTAGTCCGTGCGTGGCAAACATGGCCCGCAGGCTTACAGTGGTGGCAGCAGACGTGCTTGCCGACATTATCTCACATTCAATCCATTTGGAGTACGCATCTACAACCACCAGAAACATTTCACCCAAGAACGGGCCTGCAGAGTCGACATGGACCCTGGACCACGGTTTAGAGGGCCAAGACCATAAACTTAGTGGCGCCTCCCTGGGTGCATTACTTAACTGCGAGCATATGTTACATCTGTGCATGCAGGACTCTAAGTCCGCATCGATACCGGGCCACCACATGTGGGATTTGCCTATTGCTTTTATCATTACGATGCCTGGGTGGGTACTGTGGAGGTAACTGATGAAGGTGTCGCTGCCCTTCTTGGGAACCATGACCCGATTTCCCCACAGAAGGCAGTCTGCCTGTATAGACATTTCATCTTTGCGCCGCTGGAACGGCTTTATCTCTTCCTGCATTTCCACTGGGACACTGGACCAGTTTCCATGAAGCACACCGTTTTTAACTAAGGACAGTAAGGGGTCCTGGCTCGTCCAGGTTCTAATCTGTCGGGCTGTGACGGGTGATTGCTCACTCTCAAATGCTTCCATAACCATGACTAAATCTGCGGGCTTCGCCATTTCCACCCCCGTGGTGGTCAATGGCAGCCTACTGAGAGCATCGGCACAGTTTTCTGTGCCTGGCCTGTGGCAGATGGCATAGTTGTATGCGGACAAGGTGAGCGCCCATCTCTGGATGCGGGCCGATGCATTAGTATTTATCCCCTTACTCTCGGAAAACAGGGGTATCAGTTTCCAATTCAAATTTTAGCCCAAACAGATATTGATGCATTTTCTTTATCCCATAGACACACGCTAATGCTTCTTTTTCAATCATGCTGTCGGCTCTCTCAGCCTTAGACAGACTCCTGGATGCATAAGCAACCGGTTGCAATTTCCCAAAATCATTAGCTTGTTGCAATACACACCAGACGCCATACGACGACGCATCACATGCTAGTACCAAACACTTGCATGGATCATACAACACAAGCAATTTGTTTGAGCATAGCAATTTTCTAGCTTTTACAAAGGCATTTTCTTGGCTTTTGCCCCATACCCATTCGTCTCCTTTATGCAGTAAGGCGTGCAGTGGTTCTAACAGTGTGATGAGACCTGGGAAGAAGTTACCAAAATAGTTCACGAGTCCTAGAAACGACCGCAGCTCCGTCACGTTCTGTGGCCTCGGTGCGTTCTCGATTGCCTCCGTCTTCGAATCGGTGGGCCTGATGCCGTCTGCCGCGATTCTGCTCCCCAGGAACTCCACTTCAGGCGACACGAAAACGCACTTCGAGCGTTTTAACCTGAGCCCTACGCAGTTGAGTCGACTAAGAACCTCTCCCAGGTTCTGCAGATGCTCACTTGTGTCCCAACCTGTAACCAGATGTTGTCCTGGAAGACCACGGTGCGCGGGACTGACTTCAGTCAGCTTTCCATGTTTCTCTGGAATATCGCCGCCGCTGATCGAGTTCCAAACGGGCATCTGTTATAAATGAAGAGACCTTTGTACGTGTTGATGCAAGTGAGGGCTTTCGATGATTCCTCCAGCTCCTGTGTCATGTAGGCCGAGGTCAAGTACAGCTTCGTGAACGTCTTTCATCCCGCCAGCATAGCAAAAAGGTCGTCGGCCTTTGGTAGTGGGTGTTGGTCCTGCAGGGAGAAACGATTGATAGAATCTGTGGTGATTACAAAGTGACAGACGGTGCCATCTCCCTTGAGGACAGGAACGATCGGGCTGGCCGGCCTTGCTTGATCTCTACCCTTTCTCTCATCATGTACGGTACTGCTCTCACCTTGCATCTCACCTCACGGACATGCATCTGCACTTTCGCTCCTTGGAACTTCCTGATGCCTGGTTCGAACAGCGAAAGGAACTTGTTTAAGACCTGGGCACACAAGGTGTCGTCAGTGGACGAGAGCGCTCGGACGTCGTCCCAGTTCCAGCGTATCTTTCCCAGCCAGCTCTTGCTGAGCATCGTGGGACCATCACCCGGTACCACCCAGAGTGGTAGCTTGTGCACCTCTCCATCCTAGGAGGCTTTTACAGTAGCACTGCTGATTAAGGGAATCAGTTCCTTTGTGTAAGTTCTCAGTTGTGCATGAATGGGAGTCAAGACTGGCCTTGAGACCTTGCTGCACCATAATTTTTCAAATGTCTTTTTGCTCATAATGGATTGGCTCGTGCCCATGTCCAGCTCCATTGAAACCGGGAGTCCATTTAATTCAACTTTCAGCATTATCAGGGGACACTTTGTGGTGAATGTGTGCACCCCATATACCTCTGCCTCCTCGGTCTGAGGCTCTGGTTTGTCATGATCTGCCATGGATCTGTCCTCCTCTGCAACATGGTGATTTGCAAGATTAACAGGATTTGCAGCTCGTCTGCACATACATTGGAGGTGTCCCATTATTCCACAGCCCTTCGAAACGTACCCTTTGAAGCAGCATGAATGGAAACAATGATCACCCCCGCAGTACCAAGAAGGTGTTCATGGCCTTGCATTCATCACCCTTGATGGTGGACTCTGAGACATCTGCGGACATGCAGCTGCAGGCATGTGGGGCCTGCCCTGTACGTTGCGATTTGAAAACAACATCACTTTGTTCACAGTACTTATAGCAGCACTCGTGTGCTGAGAGATTTGCTTAGTATTGTCACTGGTGGCAATGAATGCCTGGGCTATTGCTATGGCCTTAATCAAGACTGGGGTCACTACAGTCTAAAGTTTGAGCAGTATAATTTCATGGTCAATGCCAAGTACGCTAAAGTCTCTGAGCATGTGCTCCAAATGTCCTTCAAATTAGCAATGGCCTGCAAGGCGTCTTAGCTCGGCGACATAATTTGCCACTTCCTGGCCTTCAGACCTTTTGTAGATATAGAACCGGTATCTCACCATCAGAAAGCTTTCCTTCAGGTTCAGATGCTCCCGAACCAGTGTGCATAACTCATCGTATGATTTCTTTGTGGGTTTCACTGGAGCAAGCAGGTTTTTCATGAGGCCATACGTTGGTGCCCTGCAGACAGTGAGGAGAATCGCCTTTCATTTGGCAGCATTCACTTCTCCTTCCAGCTCGTTGGCCACAAAGTATTGGTCGAATCGCTCCATGAAGATTTCCCAATCATCTCCCTCCGAGAATTTCTCCATCATTGGGTTCGTCATTTGTATCTCGTCGCCAGTTGTTATGTATGAATGAAGAGTCTGACTGGATACTGTGAGCTCAACGTGAAGTGTGAGTCTTTTATTGCAGGTCTCCAAAGTGCCTCTCCAGCCTGTGAGACCTCCTGAAGTACCTGTGGGATTATGGGATCCCTTGGGACTCCAGGGGATGAGTCATCTGGTGGCTGTACAAAGTATATACAAGTTTACATATATAATGGGTACCACAAAGCAATTTTTACTTGAAATCCTGGGTGGCCCGTACATGCACCAAACCCGCCAGCAAAATCTACCCAAATGCAGCAGAGTGGCCAAAAAAGGACAAGGTACATTTTAATAATTTTGTGAGTATTCTTTGTGGGGCAGGAGGTGCAGGAGGAGAAGAAAAGTTCTACATGTAGATAGTAAATGATAATTCAATGGTGTAAATGTTCCACTAATTTGTTTTGTAGATATTGCTAAAAACACCCTATTCAATAGATGGGACCAAAAATTGGAGTTGGAACATAGTCACAACAGGCTCTACCCTCTTTCTTGCCTGCAGAAATTTCTACTGGCAGTGACGGAGGGTGCTTCTTGTGCTTCTCCCATTCTCTGTGGAGGGTCAGTAAAAAAGGCATGGGGTGCATCATATGCCCAAATTCTATCAGCTCCATCAAATTTTCCTCTGATGCATTATATATTTGCATAAAACAGATGTAATTGCTTGCCAGGTCCTGGTCATGATGGAAGTGGGATCACCAATGATTTAAAAAGCTGATTTCCACACAGCAGTCTCCAAGTAAATATCAGCTGTCATTTCTCAACAGAACCAACATCTTGGACAAACATGAAGAGGCGGAATCTTTATTTAAATGTATTCGGAGGCAGATACTGTACCATTGTTATACTCAGGATGACTGTGTTAATGAAATGGCTCCAAAATTGATTAAAGTGGACATAGTGACCCTAATGAGAGTGAACTGAAATGAAGAAAAAGAACATGCCTGATACCGAGAGGTGTATCTGGTAGAAAGCATCCAGCAGTCAGATTTCTTGTAATGGGTACAGGTCTCCCTGGAACTGCTTTCTATGGGGCCAAGTTTCGGCCTGAGTTGCTCCTGTTTTTTTGGAGCAACTGGTTTAGAACGGAGTATCTTAGAAATTTGAATTCTCGGCGTTTAGTTTGCTCCAGTTCTAGTCAGTTAGAACAGTTTCACTTTGGAACAGAATTCTTTTTTCAAAAAGGGGCGTGTCCGGCCACTTACGCCTGTTTTCAAAGTTTAGGCAGTGAAAACTTACTCCAAACTAACTAAGAATGGAGTAAGTGAAGATTTTTGTATGTTCGAAAAAACCTTGTCAACACTTTAGAAAATCAGGCGTAGGTTACAACTTAGGCGTAGGGAATGAGGGGGGGGGGGAGAGGTGGGGGAAGGGAAGTCATTAAATTCTACAATCAATCCTTAGTTATACTTATACAAATATTATACAAATAAATCCAACCTGAATAAAAATTTATCAGCAAAGAAAAGATTAAATAAACCATGTTCCTACCTGTGTGAAACATCAGCAGCCTTCGAGCTGCTGTGCTTCAGGCAGGCCTTTCATGTTGGAGACAGGCAGGGGTGTGGTGTCAGTGTCTCGACGGCAGCCCCAACAGCGGCAGCAAGCAGCCTTCGAGCTGAGCTGCGGTGCTTCAGGCAGGCCGTCATTCTCTTAGTGGCTGGCCGCGAAGAATCAACACTGGACGGACGTGAGGCCATTCGGCCATGGGATAGCAGTGGCATCAGTGGCTGGCCGGCAGCCGAAGAATCAACACCTGACACACGCAGCTCTTTATGGTGCTTGAGGCCATTCGGCCACGCTTTAGGGGTGGCGTCAGTGGCTCGACGGCAGCCGAAGATACAGCAGCAGCCTTCGAGCTGTGAGGGGGACTGAGGCCATGTGGACAGGGAGAGGCAGCCACAGTTTTATACTTAAATTTGCAGAATGGGTGCTGCATTGTCAACACCATGTATTATGCAATGGTTCACCATCAATTCACTGCATAGGAGAGAATTGATTAGAGCTCACCGCACCAGGAACGTCGTAGCCCGTAGGTTGATGGGCAGGAGACCTTATCCATGTCGACAATATCGAACCAGGCGCTCGTATCTGAACTTGAGCGAGGCTGATTGTGTGAAAAGGCTGCGTTTTCGCAGAGAAGTTGTCACTGAGATCTGTGATATGGTGAGAGCAGATTTGCAGCCCAGAAGCAGAACGCCAACTGCCCTGTCTGTTGCAGTGAAGGTAACAGCTGCACTTTCTTTCTATGCCTCGGGATTGTTTCAGGCTACAACTGGAGATGTGTGTGCCATCTCTCAACGTGCAATACATGCCTGCATTTACCAGGTCACGGCTGCACTGTATGCGCGAAGGAATGACTTCATCAATTTCCCAATGACCGCACAAGCGATCCATGAGAGGGCTGTGGGCTTCTTCAGGATTGCCGGCTTCCCAAAGGTACAGGGCTGCATTGATTATACCCACATAGCCTTGCAAGCACCTGTGGAGGATTCTGAGCAGTACCAAAATAGGAAAGGTTTCCACACTATCAATGTACAACTCGTGTGTGACGACAAGCAGCGCATCATGTCAGTCGATGCGAGATACCCTGGCAGTACCCATGATGCGTTCATCCTACACGACAGCGTTCTATCTGACATGTTTGAGCAGCAGCCAGAAGGGCAGAGCTGGCTACTGGGAGACAAAGGGTACGGCCTGACCACCTGGTTCATGACGCCCCTACGCGTGACACGGACAGAAGCTGACTGTCAATACAACATGGCGCACATTGCGATGCGCAGCATCATTGAGAGGACCATTGGCATATTGAAACAGTGATTCCTATGCCTGGACCATTCCGGAGGACAGTTGCTATACTCTCCTCAGATTGTCGGTCACTTCACTGTTGTGTGCTGCATGCTTCATAACTTAGCCATCATGAGGCAGCAGGAGCTGGTAGTGGAACCAGAAGACCGACGTGAGGGTCCAGTGCATGATGATAGTATTACGGAAGACCAGGATGTGGATGATAACGACGATCAGGAAAGCATGCAAGTGCCTGATGCCGGAGCACGAGGTCGGAGGAGGGCCGTCCATTGTGCCCCTTTAACGATTGCTCGAGACTTGCGCCAGCAGCTCATCCGTGAACGCTTCAACTACTGATGCCTGAGGGCTCTGCGACCACTTTTGCGTATGGATATGTTCATTCTTTGCAGTTGTTCCTACGTTGTGTTGTGTTAATGGAACATGAAACAGTTTTAATGAAAAAATATTTTATTGAAAAGTTAACGTCACTGTAATAAAATATTTGTTGTATCAAACTATACTTTTTAATATGACTCTTGACGATCACTTAAAAACTTTAAGATCACTTATAAACTTGTAAAGTTACAAAAGTTACAAAACAATTTCTATGTGAAAAATTTTACACTCTAAGACCACTTACACTTCAAGATCACTTTTTAAATGCAAAATTAAATAAGTTACAGAATGTGAGAGCATTTACACTATAAGATCACTTGAAAACCCTGAGATCACTTATATATTGTAAAGTTACAAAACTTACAAAACAGTTTCAATGTGAAAAATCTTACACTCTGAAGAACACTTAAACTTCAGGATCACTTGTTAGGTGCAAAATTAAATAAGATTCAAAAAAATGTGAGAGCATTTACACTATAAGATCACTTAAAAACCATAAGATCACTTATAAGTTGTAAAGTTACAAAACTTACAAAACAATTTCAATTTGAAAAACGCTACCACAGCTACATCAAAAACAAGAACAAAAGCAGCAAAGAAAGGCTGCAACCATGTCTCATCCATATCTCAGTGAATGTTCACTTCCCCATGGGGGTGTCATTTGATTGGCTGGGCTGTGTGCCCTTATTGCAGCAGCTACCTCAACCAGGCCCTCCCTGACGGCCTGTGCCAACACTTGCATGCCCTCCCTGACGGCCTGTGCCATCGATTGCACTCCCTCTGACATTCCCTCCCTAAGTTCCCGTGTCATTACTGCTATTTCTCCCGTCAGGACGTCAACTCTTCACCTTCTGCATTGACGCCACCGATGAGTGATCGGGTAAGCTCATTGGTCTCCATACCCAATGCCACAACCTGAGTTGCATCTGTTGCACGCTGCATCTCAGGAGAGCATGTCTCCAACCTCCTTCTCCTCTGCCTGGGTCTGCCTCGTGGCACCACTACACAGGGAGGCGCGGGCTGGGATTGTGGGACGCTTTGTGTTCCAGACGGCAGAACTGGAGGGAGAGGCTCGGGCTGGAAAGGTGGGATGCTCTGTGTTGCAGATGACAGAACTAGAGGGAGAGGCTCGGGCTGGAACGGTGGGATGCTCTGTGTTGCAGATGACAGAACTAGAGGGAGAGGCTTGGGCTGGAACGGTAGGATGCTCTGTGTTGCAGACGGCAGTACTAGAGAGAGAGGCTCGGGCTGGGATGGTGGGGCACTCGGTGTTCCAGACGACAGCACTCGAGTGCGAGCTGTGGGCTGGGATGTTGGACGAATGGGTGTAAACTGCTCCATGATATCAGCAGCAGCACTGGGACCCACAGCGTTGGAATCAAAACCATAGTAGGTGGAACCAGAACCTATGCGAGAGGGAGGCGCAGGCTCGGACGGTAGTGCACTGACTGTAAACTGCTGCATTATACCAGCAGCACCAATGGGACCCACAACATCGGAAGCGAAAGCATGGAAGGTGGAACCAAGACCTATGCTAGGGGTTGAAACTCTGATGCCCCTTGATGCGGGCTCATAAACATTAATTTGGAAGCTCTCCCCTGCAGACATTTCAGTCATCGCTGCCATCATCCAGTCTGGTTCGTCCGCAGCTGGTTGTACTGGTTCTTGTTCTGTACCCTCAGGATCCTCAGGGTTGGCAGCAGCAGCATCATCATCATCATCATCATCATCATCATCATCATCATCATCATGTTCTGCAAAATACATCAGAACAATCAAATGTTTAACAGCAAGGGAGGGGGCCGGATGGGTGGCATGAGTGCTCTCACACATAGCAGGCCAGGCAGCAGGTTGATTTAAAGGGCCACGATGCATTTTCAGGACTTACCCTCTTCCTCGCGTGCGGGCCAAGCTTGTGCTATACCGATTGCTTTTCTCCATGTACGACTCATCATAGCAGCTACCCTTTGTTCCAAGGGTGTCAGTGGATGCAGATTGGGCACGCCTCCTCCTGTCCGAGTTGCTTCCCTTTTGTTGTAGGCCAATTTCTTCTGCAAAGAGTAAAATATAACTTTTTACAGAGTGTGTCAGTCTGCAAGGTGGGACATACAGATAGCCAGGTTACAATTACGATTAAATTAAAAATGGGAAATATTACACTAACTACTTGACCAAAGTCGTGCCATTTCTTTTTACACTGGCTTCCAGATCTCATGGTATGCACCACTGTGCAGTAATCTTCTGCAACTTGGTTCTACTGTTTCTTCATTTCTTTTGGTGGCACTTTTATGCGACCTCTGTTGCTGGTATCTAGCTCCTGCCATCTCTGCTCAATTACTTGACTAATATCTCTACTTCCTCATGCAAGAAATTCGTTGTTCTTGGTGGACGTTGATCCATTGCAAAGTTGAATTGGCACTCTTATTTCTCAAAACACACAGTCCTTAATTTGCATGCACCAATGCAGCACCTGTTCTGCAAGTTTAGCAGTGAAAGCTGAACTCACTGATTTCAGCAGGTGATTTATTCAACAGTGCTGCTAAAAGCACTCCCTCACACACAAAAATACCACAAAAATTAAATTACAAGCCTTTCCAGGGGTCCAAGAGACAAATCTTCACTTTTTCTCCAGTCCCTTTAAAAATGGCCGAGTGCCAATGTTTGTTTGACACTGCGTGCAAGCTCCAATGCGCACGCGCAGGGTTGCTGGCATGACGTTGGCTCATTTAAATTAGACCCGCCCTCCACTGCTGACAGAATCGGCGCGAGTGTTTGGCTCCGCCCCCCTGCTGTGAAGTGCGCGCCGCGCCAAGCAGAGATCGAGCTCCGAGGAGCCGGAGAATGTCGCAGTTTTTTTCATGCGCACTTTTAGGCACGAAGAATAGGCGTGCAGCTCGGGGCTGTGCCGTTTTTGGCGCGGCCGGAAACTTGGGGCCTATCTAGTAGCAGATTGTCTGCGGTGCATCAACACATCAATCAGTTATATTTTAAGTTTGCATTTGTTTATAATTTGTATGAACTTTATTTTTAATTACAGTAACATTCATTCAGCTGCATCCATTTCAAATATTCTTTTATGCATGGCCTGCCACACAGATGAGAAGTTTGATTGATTGCAAGCTGCATACAATTCGAACAAACTTAACCCTAACTTAATTTCAAAACTTGGGCACCGCATGATTTACCAGATCTCTCGATCATTTCCATTTCTCTGTGGCACTGAGCATTTTTTCTCTTTGAAAAATGGATAAAACATTCTGTTTTATTTGTGCAGCTGTTGATGACATGATAGGGTGACTACATTTTTTCCAATGAGTTCAACGTCGGTTGGTAGAGACAGGGGAGAGAACAATGGCAATGATGCTGTTAAAACAGACCAGGATGATGACATCATCACTAAGTACCAATATTGTGGAGCCAAATTTTGCTTATTCCAAAGGTGAGCTCATTATGCATTTCAGATTCTACTAAAAAGGCTTGGACTGACCATCCTAGGAGGCTGATGTGTTTTCCTTGCAAGCCTTTGCAAACAGTCTGACATTGTGACATTAGGGCTGAGTACTAGCATCATATCACAGTTTCCCCCTCCACCCATCCCACGTGGGGTGTCTTACTCTCCAAAATATTTTCCTCTGTTCTTATGGGAAAGTATGTCACACAGTTCACCTGACTGAGATGGCGAGCTAACCACACGTGAAATTGTGTCCTCGAACTTATGCCACAGCCCATTTTGTGCAATGCCATGGGCCACCCTAATAGCTTTCATTTAAAGTCATTGACCATGTTTCTAAATTAAGAGGCCGTGAAATTTGATCTTGTAGCGCCGGCTGTTAAGGTTGGTTTTCTTGAACAAAATGGCGGCAGCCTTGCTTCCGGTGTGGGAAACAGCGGTTGCCATTTAGGAGAGGTTGGCAGCGCTGCCATTGGCTGCACTCGTCTCTCCAATATAAATGTGCAGATCATGACATCAATCAACGTGCAACGCCTGAATTGATGCACAACTGCGATTTTGGACATTGCTGCACTTCATACCGGCCTCTCCTAATCGCACAAGAAAGAATGTGCGTGCAGCAGTTGTACAGAGATGCCATCAGCGCTTCTTAAAGGGACACACATATCTTTCAGGTAAGTTTTGATTTCAGCTTTTGGAATATTTTTAAAATATTTTATTGGCGTAGTGGCTTGCTGCAATATATTTAAAAAGTTGTTAAAGTGAGCAGGGAGTGCATTGAGTGATGCTGGACATTTGCAAGGCTTTGGATGTTAAAGGAAGGCCTCTGAGAAGACCACTTGCTTACAGGCCCCTTTCCGCTGCAACATCATGTGGAGATGAAGCAGAGGCTGCAAAGGAGAAAAGCTGCTCATGGAGAAGAGGAAGATGGAGAAAAAGAGAAAGCAGAAGGAAGGAGGGATATCTGGGATCAAATCATCTGCCTGTGGTATCAATGAACACAACCGTAATTCCCCTTTCAACATTTGGCCCACGCCTTACCTTCCCTCTGTTACTGACCATCACAGCGGCCACGACGCTGAAATAAAAGCAAACTTTCCAATCCAACTTTACCCATATATGCATCCAACATTACATCAAAAAATCAACTAATCACCCTTGTGCATTCCCTTCATAATTGTCTTGCATGTGCCTTTGCCTATCATAGTGATGTCACGCAGTGCTACTCCAGTGGCTGCAGCATGGCTGGTGGAAGGCTGCTGACTTTCAGTGGGGGACACTGCAGATGGCCTTACAGGAAGACGTCGAGGAGTTGGTGGCTGGGAGTGTGAAATAAAGTGACGGTATTTCTTCTTCTTCACTCTCCTCTCCCTCTTCTTGGTGAGTCACTGGCTGGGCAGGCTGTATTTCTTGAGTGTCTAAAATGAGAAATGCACAAGGGTAAGGTTGTGGTGAGAAGAGGGCACGAAAACCAGAGGGTGCATGCTGACACCATGCTCAGCTTGTATATCAGAAGGTATTGTGGGATGAAGGGGTAGTGGACTGTGAAAAGGAGGATAACATATGAGGATACTTGCATCTTGTATTCTTTCAGCCCTGCCGCAGGCCAAGGTCTGAGTGATGCACGTGCCAAGAATGGCCAGCACCCTCTCCTGCAAAAGGGTGAGGAAAAGCTAGGAATGTGACATGTTCCTCGTGTTTGGTACAGATTGTTGGTAGGTGAGTGATGGGAGTGGTGTGGTACATTGAATAGTTTGTGAGACTAGTAGTGCAGTTGATAGGAGACAGCGTTTGAAGATGCATTCACTGACCTTGACCATTCATCTGAGGTCATGAAACTGCTTTGGGAACTGGAGCCAAGTCCTGGGGGGGTGGTGACACTGCTGGCAGTGACGGCCTTGGCGATCTGGTCCCACATCCTTCTTTGTGGAGGGCCTCCTGGGCACCTATAGGTAGAGAACCTCTCTTCCAGTGTTGACCCCCTGAACAAAGCAGGAGTGCTGTGTGCGAGACCCTAGCTGCCCTTTCCCTGGCATGTTGAGCTGAGGACTTTTAGCATTTTATACAAGCAGAAGAAAGTTCCTCTTTCGGAGCTGACGACTGCCTATTTTTGAATTTTTTTTTTTCAGAAGGCAGTTCACCTTTAAGGGCTTGAGACTGTTTTCTAAAATTATAACCTTGCCTTAAGAGAATGCAGCCTCGCTCCAGGGATGCTACAGCGATGAAGCATTGGGCTTCCTGCTGAGCGCACAGCCTGAAGCAGCACATTCGTTAATGGGCTGTGCGCTGAAATCATTCAAATCAGCAGGCAGCAGCAGAATAATGTGCTGCCTGTGCTTTCTAAATGGGCACGAGTAAAACTCGCTCTGTGGTGCCACTGTCCATTTTCAGGCCTGAATGAATTTCTAGGCCAGAATATTTTCATTTATTTGCAATTGATGCTAAAAGTTGAAATGATGGACAAGAGATTATAAATTATTTCATATTCTTCAAAAAATGACAAATGCATCTCTGAACAAGAGTTTGATTAAATAATTTTAATAGTACATTTCATTGGATCAGAATTCAGTGCTACCTGAGATAACTACAGTTAACAAGATAATGCTTTGCTAACAAATAACAGCAAAATTAATAGGACACTTGCCAAGTCTCAGAGCCCAATGTTGGGATGAGTTCATATACAGCCTAAAGGCCTAGTGCAAGATTCAGTATATATCATCACAGTATATGGAAGAATAGAGTAATGGTTAATATGTCCAATTATCAAATTCATCTCACTAATACAATACATAACATATCATTAAAAACTGTAACCACAGTGATTTGCCTTTCTGTTCCTCTATTCTTTTTTGCTTTGTTATTATAGGGATAGAGTCTGCTGAGATCATTTACCTCCAATGAACATATCATCAGGAATACTTCTGAGGCACCCCTCCTCCAAATACTAAGCTGAGACATATTCTTCTTTTTATGTCTTCCACCACACACAATTGCCATCATCTGGAATACCTCAGGGTGCCAGAAATATCCAGCAATAGTGTGGTAATGTAATGACTACATTTTCCTCAGCTCCTTCGGAACCAGATCTTTGGCCTCCCTGTATAGCGTGATGGTTTAACATAAATTATGAAGCATATGTCATCAAATTATTGCTCGTGGCTGCCAGTTCCTGTAAAACAGAATTTGAGACGATCCTTTACTTGTCATTGCCCTATGCAGCGGTCTGGGAAGGGCAATATGGATTAAACAGAGTTCATTTACTACAGTCAGATACATAATTTGATGTTCGATTATAATTGAATATTTACCAAACCTTCTACATTATGGTTCGAGTGTTTTCATTTTGAGGGTTTCCTTAAAGAGCAGCTATGAATGTTTTGTGGATATTTAAATCTCAGTTATTTAATGCTAACAATGTTATCTCAATTTATTACGCATTGTGGTGTTGCCAATTTGAATTAATAATTTAAAACAAATGTAGGTGTTAGCTTTGGTTCAGTGGTAGAATTGTTCCATGTGGGTCAGAAGGTCGTGGCTTCAAGCCCCACTCCAGAGACTTGAGCACATCATCTAGGCTGACATTTCAATGCAGTACAGAGGGAGTGCTGCATTGTTGGAGGTGCCATCTTTTGGATGAGACATTAAGCAGAGGTCTTGCCTGCCCACTTAGGTGGATGTAAATTGCCTGGGGCTATACAAAAAAGAGCAGGGGAGGTATCCTGGCCAATAAATATCCTTTAACCAACATTACTAAAACAGAGTATCTGATCATTAATCTTATTGCAATTTGTAGGACTTCTCTGTGCTCAAATTAGTTGCTATGTTTCCCTACATTCCAACAGTGACTCTCGGTGAAATGTTAACATGGGGGAGCAGGTGGCAGGCAGTGCGTGCAGATGGGAGGGGTTAAAAAGCCAAAAATTTGAGGTGTGTCGGGAAGCCGGCTCCGACCCGTTTTACCCGAGGTGGAACAAGAGGTAGCAGCCAACCAGCTCCCAGGAGATGAGTTGGCATTTTAAATATGTTAATGAGGCTGGAAGTTTGCAAGTTTTAGTGAGACCGGCCGGGCCTCGGGAAACCCGACGGCTTCAACAAGGCGAGAACAGCCTCGGGGAGCACTCTTTGTGGGCCACGAGGAGCAGGAGTGTTTCCTTCTGGCCCGCCCAAACTTGCCCACCATTAGACCGCCCCCATACAAACCCCTCCCCGGGATCGACGATCAGACCCCGCTCTGGGGTCAGGAATCGGACCCTCCTTGGGCATTTTGATATCTGGTAATAGATGCTGATATCATCACACTTTCGCACTGATACAAAGTGGTTTTGGGAGCTCGTCAATGTGAAAGCGGCACTATGACCTGAGAGTCAAGCAGCAATCTAATTCCTGAGTGCACAAAAGCTCTTGTGAGACCAAACGTAGTACTTTGTTTTGCAACACTTGGATTCCATGATTGGTACAGTGTAACTCTAGCTCAGCGAGAAGCCAAATTTAGTAAATGCTCATACAATCAGGGACTTTTATCAAATTTCTATAAAATCTTTTTAATGTGGCAAAAGAGATGTGCCTGTCGACACGTTAAAGATGATCCACTGTGGAGCAGAGTGTTGCACATATATGCAAACACTCCTGCATTCAGCTCTCCTGCTGGTGAAGTACATCAGGTTCCAAATATACGCTAATGACACCCAGTTCCACCTCATCATAACCTCTATCGACCCTTCCATTGTCTCTGATATGTCACGCTGCTTGTCCGGCATCTAATATTAGATGAGCAGAAATGTCCTCTAATTAAATATTCGGAAGACCAAAGCCATTAATGGGCCCGAAATTGGTGAAAGCTAAGTTCCGCCTAAGCACCGTCCAAAGGACTGCTGAGATCCTGACGCTACTTTGGGCAGAAGTTTCATGGAAAAAATCTGGGAAAGAGCGCCCGGTGGCAAAAATGGGACTTACACGCCGAATCTGGGTGGCAGCTCCCATTCTCGGCGGCAAATACAATCCTCGGCGAAGTACCGCTGCGTATTGAGGGAACTGCTAAAATAAAAAAATTTCAAAACATAAAAAAACCCACTAGAAATCCTTTCGGGGACCCCATTCACCTAAATCCCTGCAGAAAAAATTAAGAAAGGAAGCGGACTAACCTATTTTTTGCAGGTCTTGATACTTACCGTTGAGCTCTGACCTGCTTCCACGTGGCAGTCTTTTTCCCTGCTGGAACGGAGGACAACCCAGACCAAACTGACAACTCAGGGGTGGGAGGACTCTTCTGGGTGTTGCATACCGGCACATGCCGGCGGACGTCAGTGGACAGTACCCAGCGGTCTTCTTTCCTTGCTGCCGGGAGGACTCCACCAAACTTGCTCAGAGGGGAGACCGCCCATAAAGCAGGGAGATCGCCGCAGCGGATGGT
Source organism: Pristiophorus japonicus (assembly GCF_044704955.1). Classification (NCBI taxonomy): domain Eukaryota; kingdom Metazoa; phylum Chordata; class Chondrichthyes; family Pristiophoridae; genus Pristiophorus; species Pristiophorus japonicus. Next base: position 233,651,292 of record NC_091978.1, read on the forward strand.
AAGTCCACCAATTTTGGGCCTATTGTCTTCGGGCCCCACCAGAAACTCCATTCCCTAGCCATTGACTCCATCCCTCTCCCTGGCCACTGCTGGAGGCTGAACCAGACCATTCGCAACCTTGTCCTAGTAGCTCCTTATGTGGCTCGGTGTCAAATTACATTTGATAATCGCTCTTGTGAAGCACCTTGGTACATTTTACTACTTTAATGGTGCTTTATTACATAGTATTATATAGTACATAGCATTTACAGCATAGAAACAGGCCATTCAGCCCAACAGGTCCATACCAGTGCTAATGCTCCACACATGCTCCTTCTTCATCCAACTCTATCAACATATCCTTCTATTCCTTTTGCCCTCATGTGTTTATCTAGCTTCCCCTTAAATGTATCTATTCTAGTTGCCTCAACTACACCCTTTGGTAGCGAGTTTCACATTCTAACCACTCTCTTTGAGTGAAGAGGTTTCTCCTGAATTCCCTATTGGATTTATTAGTGACTATCTTATATTCATAGATAGCTTGGTAGTGCCCTTTTTTGGGGGCGCTACGAGGCCCCTTAAAGTTTCAAAATGATCCATGCCGTGTGCACACACATGCCATGTTGGTAAAGGGGTTAGTGCATGAGCACTTAATGTCCGCCGGAAATATGCAGAGCAGGTAGATCATGACGTCAATCACCGTGCAGCGCTGATTTGACACCAGCATTACCATTTTAGAGCTCCACGCTCCAGCCCTCTCTTAACCTTCCACAGCTGAACACATGACTTAAAGGCTTGTGCTTCCAGACATGGGTTGCTTAGCAGAGCTTCCTCTTAGCATTGAACATGACTGTGAGAATGAGCAGAGGCCATGCAGAGCAGGACAAGCTGCTAGAAGAGGAAGGAGGAGGAGGGAGTTGAGAGGGAAAAGGGCTTTCAGCAGAAGGCCATATCCATAGAGGGTCTTTAAAGGAATAGATCTGTTAGAGAACAGATTGTAGGAGTGCTGTGATGCTCTGGAAGCCCCTTTGCACACTAGTATACTGAGCCATGATGGCAGCAGTTTGAGCTTCCATGGCAACAAGCTGAACTTTCACTGCAGCACTCAGACCTTGACTGGAAGCTGCTTGTGCTGCAGTGGGAGCTGAGACATCGGCCATCAGATGCTGCATTATAGTTTGCCTTTTCCGGCACTGCCTCCAGTTCCTTGAGGCTTGACTCCTGGCATTGACCACCAAGGCTAACTGTTCCCACTGCCTTCTCGCTGCGCATGAGGTACGCCTCCTTTTTCCCCTTAAGATACAGGACATCTCTCCCCTTAGGATAAAGGACATCTCTCCTCCTTTTCACCAAGACTTCTAGTGCAGCAGCCAAAAACCTGGAGGTGTGCTCTCTCCCATGGCCAGTCATTGATATCTCTTTCCCAGGTCGGATTCAGTTGGAGAATGAGTCCCAGTATCTGCTGCAGCCACAATGCATCTCTCCTTTAGAAGGTGCAAGTTACGAACGATGCGTGCAGCCAACGAACAGCGCGGGAAGCTCTGGCTGCATGTAGAAATCGTTATAATGAGCAAGCAGCACATTCTACTTGCATTCCATGGGTTAATCACGCGATCGCCATGCCTGTTTCCAGGGGCCAACTGATTTATAGACCATGGCCTCTATTTCTGGTCTCTCCCACAAGTGGAAACATCTTCTCTACGTCTACCCTATCAAACCCTTTCATAATCTTAAAAGCCTTTATCAGATCACCTCTCAGTTTTCTCTTTTCTAGAGGAAAGAACTCCGCCTGTTCAATTGTATAAGCTCTCAATTCTGGTATCACTCTAGTGAATCTTTTCTACACCTTCTCCATTACCTCCTATATCCTTTTTATAATATGGAGACCAGAACTGTTCACAGTACCCCAAGTGTGGTCTAACCAAGATTCTATACAAGTTTAACACAACTTCTCTGTTTTTCAATTCTATCCCTCTAGAATGAACCCCAGTGCATTGTTTGCTTTATTTTATGGCTTTATTAACCTGTGTTTGCAAGTTGTTGTTGTAGAGTATAATTTGGGTCAACTAGCTGCACAGTGCACTGTACAAATACCAATCTCATCTGTACAGAGATCCACATCTGGACAAAGAGCTACTTTATTTACTATTCATTACAGAAGTAACAAATTTCAGGGAAGAATATACATTGAATTAAAAAATAAAAATTTTCAAGAGGCTGGAAGGGAATAAGTTTGCATTTTACAGAAGAGATTATTAGATTGGTTCCAGGGATGAGAGATTACTGTTATGTGGATAGACTAGAGAAGCTGGGGTTGTTCTCCCGAGAGCAGAGTTGGCTAAGAGGAGATTTGATCAAGGTGTTTAAAATCATGAAGGGTTCAGGATAAAGGGAAACTTCTTCCAATGGCTGAAGGGTCAAGAACCAGAGGGTACAGATACAAAGTGATTGGCAAAAGAACCAGAGGCATTTTTACGCAACGAGTGGTTAGGATTTGGAATGCACTGCCTGGATATAGAGTTAATAGTAGCTTCAAAAGGGAATTGGATAAATACTTGATGGAGAAAAAATTGCAGGGATTGGGGAAAGAAAGGGAGAGTGGGACTAACTGGATTTCTGTTAAAAGAGCTAGCACAGATTCGATGGGCCGAATGGCTACATTCTTTGCTATACTATTCTATGATTCTATGTAATACAGCATGTTGAACCTTCAAGGCCAGAGAATATGCTGTAAGATTTCTAAATCTCTGGCAGTGAGACAGATTCTTTTAAAATAATTTGGAATAGTTTATTAAACACACACATGCACGTCTTATCAGAGAAACAGCAGTCGTCAGCTAGCCTATGGATCGACTTAGTTACAACAGATACAATGTTACAACAATGATTTATAAAACAGATACACTGCTTTGGGTACTGTTGAGGAGGATGACTCATCAGGGGAGGGCAGCAGCAGCCAAGTTCATGGCACCATGGCTGGCTCTGTTGCACAGGAGGGCAGGAAAAAGAGTGGGAGAGCGATAGTGATAGGGGATTCAATTGTAAGGGGAATAGATAGGCGTTTCTGCAGCCGCAACCGAGACTCCAAGATGGTATGTTGCCTCCCTGGTGCAAGGGTCAAGGATGTCTTGGAGCGGGTGCAGGACATTCTAAAAAGGGAGGGAGATCAGCCAGTTGCCGTGGTGCACATTGGTACCAACGACATAGGTAAAAAAAGGGATGAGGTCCTACGAAACGAATGTAAGGAGCTAGGAGCTAAATTAAAAAGTAGGACCTCAAAAGTAGTAATCTCGGGATTGCTACCAGTGCCACGTGATAGTCAGAGTAGGAATCGCAGGATAGCGCAGATGAATACGTGGCTTGAGCAGTGGTGCAGCAGGGAGGGATTCAAATTCCTGGGGCATTGGAACCGGTTCTGGGGGAGGTGGGACCAGTGCAATCCGGATGGTCTGCACCTGGGCAGGACCAGAACCAATGTCCTAGGGGGAGTGTTTACTAGTGCTGTTGGGGAGGATTTAAACTAATATGGCAGGGAGATGGGGACCAATGCAGGGAGACAGAGGGAAACAAAAAGGAGGCAAAAGCAAAAGACAGAAAGGAATTGAGGAAAAGTGGAGGGCAGAGAAACCCAAGGCAAAGAACAAAAAGGGCCACTGTACAGCAAAATTCTAAAAGGACAAAGGGTGTTAAAAAAACTAGCCTGAAGGCGTTGTGTCTTAATGCAAGGAGTATCCGCAATAAGGTGGATGAATTAACTGTGCAAATAGATGTTAACAAATATGATGTGATTGGGATTACGGAGACGTGGCTCCAGGATGATCAGGGCTGGGAACTCAACATCCAGGGGTATTCAACATTCAGGAAAGATAGAATAAAAGGAAAAGGAGGTGGGGTAGCATTGCTGGTTAAGGAGGAAATTAAGGCAATAGTTCGGAAGGACATTAGCTTGGATGATGTGGAATCTATATGGGTAGAGCTGCAGAATACCAAAGGGCAAAAAACGTTAGTGGGAGTTGTGTATAGACCTCCAAACAGTAGTAGTGATGTTGGGGAGGGCATCAAACATGAAATTAGGGGTGCGTGCAATAAAGGTGCAGCAGTTATAATGGGTGACTTTAATATGCACATAGATTGGGTTAACCAAACTGGAAGCAATACGGTGGAGGAGGATTTCCTGGAGTGCATAAGGGATGGTTTTTTAGACCAATATGTTGAGGAACCAACTAGGGGGGAGGCCATCTTAGACTGGGTGTTGTGTAATGAGAGAGGATTAATTAGCAATCTCGTTGTGGGAGGCCCCTTGGGGAAGAGTGACCATAATATGGTGGAATTCTGCATTAGGATGGAGAATGAAACAGTTAATTCAGAGACCATGGTCCAGAACTTAAAGAAGGGTAACTTTGAAGGTATGAGGCGTGAATTGGCTAGGATAGATTGGCGAATGATACAGAATGGGTTAACTGTGGATGGACATTGGCAGACATTTAGAGACCGCATGGATGAACTACAACAATTGTACATTCCTGTCTGGCATAAAAATAAAAAAGGGAAGGTGGCTCAACCGTGGCTATCAAGGGAACTCAGGGATAGTATTAAAGCCAAGGAAGTGGCATACAAATTGGCCAGAAATAGCAGCGAACCTGGAGACTGGGAGAAATTTAGAACTCAGCAGAGGAGGACAAAGGGTTTGATTAGGGCAGGGAAAATGGAGTACGAGAAGAAGCTTGCAGGGAACATTAAGACGGATTGCAAAAGTTTCTATAGATATGTAAAGAGAAAAAGGTTAGTAAAGACAAACATAGGTCCCCTGCAGTCAGAATCAGGGGAAGTCATAACGGGGAACAAAGAAATGGCGGACCAATTGAACAAGTACTTTGGTTCGGTATTCACTGAGGAGGACACAAACAACCTTCCGGATATAAAAGGGGTCGGAGAGTCTAGTAAGGAGGAGGAACTGAGGGAAATCCTTATTAGTCGGGAAATTGTGTTGGGGAAATTGATGGGATTGAAGGCCGATAAATCCAAGGGCCTGATGGACTGCATCCCAGAGTACTTAAGGAGGTGGCCTTGGAAATAGTGGATGCATTGATAGTCATTTTCCAACATTCCATTGACTCTGGATCAGTTCCTATGGAGTGGAGGGTAGCCAATGTAACCCCACTTTTAAAAAAAGGATGGAGAGAGATAACAGGGAATTATCGACCGGTCAGCCTGACATCGGTAGTGGGTAAAATGATGGAATCAATTATTAAGGATGTCATAGCAGTGCATTTGGAAAGAGGTGATATGATAGGTCCAAGTCAGCATGGATTTGTGAAAGGGAAATCATGCTTGACAAATCTTCTGAAATTTTTTGAGGATGTTTCCAGTGGAGTGGACAAGGGAGAACCAGTTGATGTGGTATATTTGGACTTTCAGAAGGCTTTCGACAAGGTCCCACACAAGAGATTAATGTGCAAAGTTAAAACACATGGGATTAGGGGTAGTGTGCTGACATGGATTGAGAACTGGTTGTCAGACAGGAAGCAAAGAGTAGGAGTAAATGGGGACTTTTCAGAATGGCAGGCAGTGACTAGTGGGGTACCGCAAGGTTCTGTGCTGGGGACCCAGCTGTTTACACTGTACATTAATGATTTAGACGAGGGGATTAAATGTAGTATCTCCAAATTTGCGGATGACACTAAGTTGGGTGGCAGTGTGAGCTGCGAGGAGGATGCTATGAGGCTGCAGAGCGACTTGGATAGGTTAGGTGAGTGGGCAAATGCATGGCAGATGAAGTATAATGTGGATAAATGTGAGGTTATCCACTTTGGTGGTAAAAACAGAGAGACAGACTATTATCTGAATGGTGACAGATTAGGAAAAGGGGAAGTGCAAAGAGACCTGGGTGTCATGGTACATCAGTCATTGAAGGTTGGCATGCAGGTACAGCAGGCGGTTAAGAAAACAAATGGCATGTTGGCCTTCATAGCGAGGGGATTTGAGTACAGGGGCAGGGAGGTGTTGCTACAGTTGTACAGGGCCTTGGTGAGGCCACACCTGGAGTATTGTGTACAGTTTTGGTCTCCTAACCTGAGGAAGGACATTCTTGCTATTGAGAGAGTGCAGCGAAGGTTCACCAGACTGATTCCCGGCATGGCGGGACTGACCTATCAAGAAAGACTGGATCAACTGGGCTTGTATTCACTGGAGTTCAGAAGAATGAGAGGGGACCTCATAGAAACGTTTAAAATTCTGACGGGGTACGACAGGTTAGATGCAGGAAGAATGTTCCCAATGTTGGGGAAGTCCAGAACCAGGGGACACGGTCTAAGGATAAGGGGTAAGCCATTTAGGACCGAGATGAGGAGGAATTTCTTCACCCAGAGAGTGGTGAACCTGTTGAATTCTCTACCACAGAAAGTTGTTGAGGCCAATTCACTAAATATATTCAAAAAGGAGTTAGATGAAGTCCTTACTACTAGGGGGATCAAGGGGTACGGCGAGAAAGCAGGAATGGGGTACTGAAGTTGCATGTTCAGCCATGAACTCATTGAATGGCGGTGCAGGCTAGAAGGGCCGAATGGCCTACTCCTGCACCTATTTTCTATGTTTCTATATTTCTCTGTAAAAAGGTATTCGTCACTTCCCTTTAGCAAAGCACATGGCCTGCTCCTTTGACCATAGAGAGAGGTCCTGCCTTTTGCCGTGTGCTTAAGAAAAAAGACAGAGCAATCTTTGGCTTGAGTTATTACACCTCTTAAAGCTTTTGTTTCTCGGGAAGCCTCAGGATTGGATCTTGGTTCCATGGCCGTTCCTGATTGGCTTCTCCTCATACATGTGTCTGTCTGGAGGGCCAGCGCCACTCCTTGACTAGGTTAATGGCTTTCCAATTAACACATTTGTTCCTTTAAGCTCTGTCCAGCCAGAAGACAATATACAAACAACATGCTGGAAGTCTGTGAGCTTCCATTTTGTTTCAACACTGCAGCCTTTCCATATAATCTACACTTTTAACATTTATACATACACAGAATCAATTTTATCATTAATAAACACTTTTATTCTTACCAATTCCCCACCTTGAGGGGGAAATATCCTTATTGGCTCCTCATATAGTTTATCTCCTCAGGGCTCACATATCATAAACATGAGAGGATTCTGATAGCTCTGCTGTTTGTTTCTGTGAGATGGATGACCATTGTATAATGAGTTTGAAATTTGGAGAGAGAGCAAAGTGCATAGCCTGACTCGGCCTCCACCTCGTAAGGTGTATCCCACACGTAGGGGATTTACTATAATACAATCCTCGGTGCATCTCCGCTTCTCAAAGCACATCGATAATTGATGATGTTCGTGAGTTATGCTGCAGTTCCCGTTTCTCCAGCTTCCCTCGGTTTCGGTCGTGGCCAGTGTCGTCCTGATAATCGTGAGGATCCGTAACATGGTCTGTGGGAAACAAGATCAGTGTAGTATTTACTCTTTGGCAGTTTTTAACTGATTAATGTGAAACACTTCTTGTACTTAACGCCCCTTTTCCCCGGTAACTGAATCAAATAAACCGCGGGGTTCAATCGGTCTATAATCTTATGTGGTCCCCACCACTTGGGCTCAAAGGCAGCTTCTTTTTCCCATAACATGGAATCATTACTGAGTCTCCCACCTCATATTGAAAGGGATGTGCTTTCATGTCAAAGTACCTTTTAATTTGTCTTCTTGACTTCCCCAATTGCGTGGCCACACATCGATTGATCTGATCGGTATCATCTATCACTTGTTCCAGCCACTTGGAACTACATGGTTTCATTGTCAGGGGACTCATCCCTGTTAGTGTTAGCTGGCCTGGTGTTCTCATGAGCCTCCCCATCATGGCCTGATATGGGGAGACCCCTGTTTTCTATGAGGTGTGGACCTCATTGCCATTAAACACATTGGCAGCATGTTAGCCCACTGAGTGGAGTGGTCCAAGCACAATTTTTTTAACATTAACTTGAGGGTCCTGTTCCCCCTTTTGACCCCTCCGGACGACTGGGGGTGATGAGCAATATGTAATTTGTGTTTTATCCCCAACATTTCCTGCAGGTGGGTAAAAATGTTACCGGTAAAGTGTGAACCTTGATCGCTGTCCACTTGTACTGGTACTCCTCACCTACAAAACACATGATTCAATAGTGTTTTGGCTGCTATGATTGCGGTGTTGTAGCAGCAGGGGAATGCTTCGATCCATTTAATGAATTGATCCACCATCACTAGGACATGTTGAAAATTGCCTTGCGCCTGTGGAAGTGGTCCAATGAAGTCTATCTGGAGGTGAGTCCATGGCCCTTGAGGTGGGGGTGCGCTTTGAACCAAGGCTCAGTTAGTGCATGCGGGAGGATTGTGTTGCAGGCACGGTAGGCATCATGCCACGTATTGATTGATTGTTTCCCTCATGGAAGGCCAGCAACCTGTGGATGCTACCTTATAGAAGGTTACCAGGGCCGAATAGTGCCCTGCTGTGGGGTGGGAGTGAAAGAGGGAGAGCAGTTCCTGACCCACTTCTGGTGGAGTACACACCACCAGGTAAGCGTTTGGCTGTCGTTTGAACATCAGCAACTGCTCATCTGAGTCAGGGGCAGTGGCTAGTATGGTATTGGGAGCCCAGGCTGTTGGTTGAGGAAGGGGTCTGCCTTTCTTGTGCCAGGTGCTTACAACAGCATATGACCAGTATTGCTGCTGCAGGGATTTTAAATCTAGGTGATCTGTTGGGGAGACCTTGCTAACAGCATTGCAGTGCTCAACAATTATATCCTCGATCTCCCCATCAATCGCAGCATCCTTGGCTGCTCTGGAATTTCCCTCACTATGTGGACCCCCTTTTCTATGGGCTGCTACCTTTCCTATGAAACAGGGCTGGGATCGCTGCTTAAGGTATGACCAGGGCCCATGGACCAGGGCCTTACCATCTATCGTATGATAGTCATTTTTGTAGTATAGGGGCAAGGAGAGCGTGGTGTTTATAGCATAGGCACAATTGGACCAAATATTCACGGTCTATCTGAGGTTTCCTTCACAGCAGTTAGAAGTGCGGCGATTTCTGCATATTGTGAAGACTGTTGCACCTTTGCTGGATGGTTCTTTCTAGCAATACACAGCATATCCGGTATGAGGGGATCCTTCAATATGATATGAGGACCCATCGATGTAGACATCTGGGGCACCCTGTATGGGCTCTTTCTGCACAGGATGGGTCTCAAAGTTACTCAGGGGTAACAGACATTCATGTGGGTCCCCCTCATAGATCAGAAATTGTGGCAGTAATGTGGTGGGTTTGTAAATGGTATCAATGTCTGTTTCTATAAATTCCAATGTCCGTTTGCTGATGCGCTGCGAGGAAACTAGCGAATCTCCAGGTTTCATCAATAGTTTCAGAGGTGTGTGTCCGCTGTGCAGGATTGTAGTCTGTAACCCAGTAATAAAGGTAAAGTGATGTACCGACCAGAAGACGGCCAGTAGGTGGCGCTCGCATGCGGTATACGTCTTTTCTGCCCCCAGCAGGATTTGAGAAGCACATGCAATGGGCTGTAGTCGATCAGCTCGCGTTTGGCACAGAACTGCAGTGAGGCTTTGCTCTGTGACCCTGACCTCCAAATGGAAGGGCTGCGTGGGATCAGGATGGATCAGACATGCGGCCTGTATCACTACAGTTTTTAATTTAGCCATGGACTGGGTGTGGGTATCAGTCTATGCCTGGTGTATGTCATCACCCTGCAGTTTTATTAAATCATACAGGGGCTTTGCACACTCTGCAAAGCCTGGGATAAAGTTCCTTTGGTACCCCACCAAACCCAAGAATGATCGTAGGGCTGTTTTGGAAGTGGGTAATGGCAGTTGCTGTATTATCTCCACCTTGTGAGAGTCGGGGGATGATCCCTCTGGAGAAATGGACACTCCTGGAAAGGTGACCCGTTCTTTTACTAATTGAGCCTTACGGGGATTCACCTTTAGTCCCACCTGAGCCAACAATGTCCTCCATGCTGTCGGTTGCCAGCAATAGGTAGTCTACGTACTACAGCCAGCAGGTAGGGTGGGGAAAGTCCTTTAAAATTGCAGCCATTCTTTTGTGGAATATTGTGGGGGCATTGTGGAACCCCTGAGGCAGGCATGTCCTCAAATATGAACGCAAATTTGTACTGGTCTTCCCTCTTAACAGGGATACTCCAGAATCCATTGGTGATGTCGAGGGTTGAGAAGTACTTGGAACCAGCAGGAATTTGAAATAATATGGTGGGAGTTTCTCTTTCTACCGGTGAGCAGGCTGGTGTTACAGAATTTAACTTTCTGTAATCCATAGTCAGTCGCCAGCTGCTATCAGGCTTTTGAACCGGCCATGTGGGTGAATTGGTCGTGAAAGTGCCTGTCCTAAGAACACCCTGCTCGACTAGGGATTTTATGGTGTCTCGGATGTAAGGATGACTCTCCCTTGGGATGGGATATTGTTGAGTGAATGAGTGGGTATGTCCTTCAATAGATTTCTCGTCTTCCATTTTTCCACAGTCATGCTTGTATGTGACAAACACTGCTAGGTGTTCCTGAATTAGTTCTGCCACAGCTTCATTTTCGCTCCCTGGAGGGTCATACTCAGATGGCTTTTTAATAGCAAAAACCGAGAGAAATTTCAGATGCTCAATCACTCCTGCCTTATCTCTCAATCCCATCCAAACACAGTCCTGATTATAATCTATCACCACGCCATGCTGATCCAACACATCAGTCCCTAAAATTCCTTCTGTCGGGGGTGGTCATCAGCTTAGGTGCTGGGACCTTACAGGTGAGGCCTCCCAACTGAAGTTCAGTGGCCTTCCCTGTATATGCAGTGGTTGTATCACCGTTAAACCCTTTAAGGGTCATACAACCTTTTTCTGCCGCCGCATGGCGCTCAGTGTATGGGGTATGGATGATGGTAACGGCTGAGCCAGTATCGATAAGCATATTTTGCTGCCTGCCCCCTTTTAAGACAACAAGGACTACTGCTCTCCCGCTACCATCATGTCAGAACCCCACTTCCGACCAATCTTTGGGGGCTGAACCCTGTCATAGGGTCGATCCATGAATGGGTCTCTCTAATGTGTGTGCATCGGCGATTGTGTGCACCGGCAAATGATTTTGCATCCTCCCTGTGGCAATTTGAGTTTTTGAGGGTTATCAAATTGGTCCAATCATTGATCTGTCCCAGAGGGCTTGCATTCACCCTTCTTTAGAAGGGTTACTAACTGAGCCAATTGTTGTTCCATCCCAGAGGGTTTAGGTTCGTCCCTCGGGAGGTATCTATGCGTTGCATCATGGTTCGGTGCTGGTCTGGGTCTGCTGCAGTCTTTTGCTAGGTGACCTACCTTCTTACAATTAAAGCACTGTCCCTTAAAGGGGTAGTTTCGAGATCCCTCCACCATTGACATTGATTTATTTGCAGTGGGTGGTGACTTCACCTTTAACTTGTCTTTTACCATCTTCTAGGCTATTTGAGCGTTAGTCTCTATATCTGTCCTCTGATTGGTGGGCCTCATGGCTATGCCCAGGCTGGTTTTAACTAAAGAGTGGAGTTGGGTCAGGAACATCGATTTAAATTGTTCCTGATTCTTTCCTACTGTAGCATTTGCGGGTGCCTGGTTCTGCATACGTTGATAGATATCATACATGTGATTACTGAAAGCTCTAGGGGTCTCTTCTGGGCACTGCTTGGTCTGATTAAGCAAAGCCACTAAGTTCAAGTTTTGGACGCCTAGATGGTTTAGGATCTCGGTCATGAGTGTATCGGCCGCTGTGCCAGGCTGGAGGACTGCGTCTGGCAGATTATCTTTTAGGGAAGTGGAACAGGCCAAGAGAAGGAGTCTTGTTAAGCCTCTCTCTTCCAACTTGGGGTGACCTCTCCTGAAATTTGCCCACCTCCTATTAACTTCCAGTGGGTCATCCTCATCATTAATGGGCCCCAACTCGTGGCTACACGCCGTGGCGTCAGCACCAGCTACGGGCCGTGAGTCGGTACGGTTACTGGTGTTGTGACCATGCATATTACGTTATAAAGAAGTGGTTACTACGGCTCCTGTGTCTCCAAGGTATCCCATCCTACACCAGCCTGGGGATTATACTGACTGCCTTCCTCTTCCCAATCTGTCTCCTCCTCGTCCCCTTCTATTTCTAGTTGGCACTGGGAGTGATCTGACTTGCTATGTGGCTTCTTAATTACTTCCCTTAATGCACCCTGAGCATCTTCTATCTCTTGCTGGAGCCCCAAGTTTTCCAATTTTTTTTTTAACTCTAATTTGTTTTCATTTCCTTCAACGATGGCTGCTGTGGCATTTAAATTTGAGAGGCTTTGTTGTTATAACAGTGAAGCTGCCTGTTCGGCCCCTCTTTCTAATTGCCTAATACTTTGGTTTAATTGACCAATTTCTTGTCTCAAATGCTGTATTTCTCCCTCTTTTAACTGCTTCACAAGTTGGAGGCTTTTTCCTTTTGTTGTTTATAACTTGAATCTCTATCTTTTAGTTGAATCTCTTTTACTTGCAATTTTTAAAAATCCTGTATCTCTTTTGCCCTTTGTTCTTTTAAATCTTGGATCACTTTGGCATCCTGCCTCATTAATTCCTCATCTCTCCAGGCTGAATGCCAAGAGACCGTTTGCCCGTTTTGGCCTCAGCTCTTCCTGATCTACTTTCTCCTGGATAAATACCATCAGCTCCCAAAAGGACGCATGTTGGCCCTTATGGAAGTATGGTGCCTCTGCCTGTAATTCTTTAATGTCTGCTATGGATACCATTTTGGATAATTTCTTCTGATAAACTATCTCAACATTTCCTTTTGTTGGCTTTCTGATCATGACCGATCCCTTCATCCTGTGTCTTTTGAATATAATTACTGGTGGGACCCACTTAAGCAGTTACAACTGTTGAGACGACTGCTCCTTAAGACGTAACTCTCCCGATCCGTTTAACTGTTTATAGTTTATACTTCGCAACACAGGTTAGAATCGCAACTCCCGAAATTTCCAAAAGAACCATCAACAGCTGTCCCGCCAGATCCCGGACAAGCCCCCAGTTGTAAGGTTTCTAAATCTCTGGCATTAAATTGACAGCGGGACAGATTCTTTTAAAACACTTTGAAATAGTTTATCAAACACACACATGCACATCTTATCAGAGAAACAGCAGTCGTCAGCTAGCCTACGGATTGACTTAGTTACAACAGATATAATGTTACAATCATGATTTATAAAAAGGTATCCATTACTGTTATGTATGTAAACTTGTACAGCCACCAGAGGGCCCATCCCCTGGAGTCCCAAGGTATCCCACAATCCCTTGGGAGCACAGGTACTTAAGGAGGCCTCACAGGCTGGAGAGGGATTCTGAAGACCTGCAATAAAAGACTACGGTCACATCTTTACTTTGAGCTCACAGTATCCAGTCAGACTCTTTATTCAGATATAACAACTGGCGATGAGATACAGATGATGACCCCAACGACGCAGAGAACAGTGAGCATCCTGGAGAAATTCTTGGAGGGAGATGATTGGGAAATCTTCGTGGAGCGACTCGACCAATACTTCGGGGCCAATGAGTTGGAAGGAGAAGCGAACGCTGCCAAATGAAGGGCGATTCTCCTCACCATCTGCGGGGCACCAACGTATGGCCTCATGAAAAATCTGCTTACTCCAGCGAAACAACACAGAGAAATCATACGATTTGTGCACACTGGTCCGGGAGCATCTGAACCTGAAGTAAAGCGTTCTGATGGCGAGGTACTGGTTCTACACCTACAAAAGGTCTGAAGGCCAGGAAATGGTGTGTTATGTCGCCGAGCTAAGACACCTTGTTGGACATTGTGAATTTGAAGGACATTTGGAACACATGCTCAGAGACTTTTACGTACTTGGCATTGGCCATGAAGTGATACTTTGCAAACTTTTGACTGTAGAGACCCCAACCTTGAGTAAGGCCTTAGGGATAGCCCAGGCATTCATTGCCACCAGCAACGATACTAAGCAAATCTCTAAGCACATGAGTGCTGCTACAAGTACTGTGAACAAAGTGATGTTGTTTTCAAATCACAACATACAGGGCAAGCCCCACATGACTGCAGTTACACATTCGCAGATGTCTCAGAGTCCACCAGCAAGGGTGATGAATGCAAGGCCATTAACACCTTGTTGGCGGCTGCGGGGGTGATCATCGTTTCAATTCATGAAGCTTCAAAGGGTACGTTTGCAAGGGCTGTGGAACAATGGGACACCTCCAATGTATGTGCAGGTGAGCTGCAAAACCTGTAAAGCCTACAAACCACCATATTGCAGAGGAGGACATATTCACGGTGGATCACGATGAACCAGAGCTTCAGACCGAGGAGGCAGAGGTATATGGGGTGCACACATTTACCACAAAATGTCCCCCGATAATGCTAAAGGTTGAATTAAATGGACTCCAGGTGTTAATGGAGCTGAACACGGGCGCGAGTCATTCCATTATGAGCAAAAAGAATTTCGAAAAATTGTGGTGCAGCAAGGCCTCGAGGCCAGTCTTGACTCCCATTTGCATGAAATTGAGAATTTATACAAAGGAACTGATTCCCGTAATCGGCAGTGCTATTGTAAGGGTCTCCTATGATGGACTGGTGCACAAGCTGGAGGTACCGGTCGATGGTCCCACGCTGCTCGGCAGGAACTGACTGGGAAAGATACGCTGGAACTGGGACGATGTCCGAGCGCTCTCGCCCTCTGATGACACTTCGTGTGCCCAAGTCTTAAACAAGTTCTCTTCGCTGTTCGAACCAGGCATCGGGAAGATCAAGGAGCAAAAGTGCAGATCCATCTAATTCTGGGGGCGTGACCCATCCATCACAAGGCGAGAGCAGTACCGTACATGATGAGAGAAAGGGTGGAGATCGAGCTGGACCGGCTACAACGAGAGGGCATTATTTCACCAATCGAATTCAACCAATGGGCCAGTCCGATTGTTCCTGTCCTCAAGGGAGATGGCACCGTCAAAATCTGTGGTGATTACAAAGTAACTATCAATTGATTCTCCCTGCAGGATCAATAACAAAGACTGACGAGCTTTTTGCATCGCTGGCGGGAGGAAAGACGTTCACGAAGCTAGACTTGACCTCAGCCTACATGACGCAGGAGCTGGAGGAATCATAGAAGGGCCTCACCTGCATCAACACGTACAAAGGTCTCTTCATTTATAAAAGATGCCCGTTTGGAATTCGATCAGCTGCGCCGATATTCCAGAGAAACATGGAAAATGTACTGAAGTCAGTCCCGTGCACAGTGGTCTTCCAGGACGATATCTTGGTTTACAGGTCGGGACACAGTCGAGCATCTGCAGAACCTGGAGGAGGTTCTTCGTCGACTCAATCGCGTGGGGCTCAGGTTGAAACGCTAGAAGTGCATTTACCTCACGCCTGAAGTGGAGTTCCTGGGGAGAAGAATCGTGGAGGTCGGCATTAGGCCCACCGATTCGAAGACGAAGGCAATCGAGAACGTACCGAGGCCACAGAACGTGACCGAGCTGCGGTCGTTTCTAGGACTCCTGAACTACTTTAGTAACTTCTCACCGGGTCTCAGCACACTAGAACCACTACATGTCTTACTGCGTAAAGGAGACGAATGGGTTTGGGGCAAAAGCCAAGAAAATGCCTTTGTACAAGCTAGAAAATTGTTATGCTCCAACAAATTGCTTGTGTTGTATGATCCATGTAAGCGTTTGATACTAGCATGTGATGCGTCGTCATATGGCGTCGGGTGTGTATTTCAACAAGCTAATGAATCTTGGAAATTGCAACCGGTTGCTTATTCATCCAGGAGACTGTCTAAGGCTGAGAGAGCCTACAGCATGATTGAAAAAGAAGCGTTAGTATGTGTCTATGGGGTAAAGAAAATGCATCAATATCTGTTTGGGCTAAAATTTGAATTGGAAACGGTCCATAAGTCACTAATATCCCTGTTTTCCGAGAGTAAGGTGATAAATACTAATGCATCGGCCCGCATCCAGAGATGGGCACTCACGTTGTCTGCATACAACTACGCCATCCGCCACAGGCCAGGCACAGAAAACTGTGCCGATGCTCTCAGTAGGCTGCCATTGCCCACCACGGGGGTGGAAATGGCGCAGCCCGCAGACTTAGTCATGGTTATGGAAGCGTTCGAGAGTGAGCAATCACCTGTCACAGCCCGATAGATTAGAACCTGGACGAGCCAGGACCCCTTACTGTCCCTTGTAAAAAAAATTGTGTGCTTCACGGGAGTTGATCCAGTGTCCCAGTGGAAATGCAGGAAGAGATAAAGCTGTACCAGCGGCGTAAAAATTAAATGCCTATACGGGCAGACTGCCTTCTGTGGGGCAATTGGGTAATGGTCCCCAAGAAGGGCAGAGACACTTTCAACAGTGAACCTCCACAGTATCCACCCAGGTATCCTAATGATGATAGCGATAGCCAGATCCCACGTGTGGTGGCCCTGTATCGATGTGGACTTAAGAGTCCTGCGTGCACATATGTAACACAAGCTCGCAGCTAAGCAATGCGTCCAGGGAGGTGCCACTAAGTTTATGGTCTTGGTCCTCCAAAACTTGGTCCAGGGCCCATGTCGACTATGCAGTTCCATTTTTGGGTAAAATGTTCCTTGTCATTGTAGATGCGTACTCCAAATGGATTGAATGTGAGATAATGTCGGCAAGTACATCCGCTGCCACCACTGAAAGCCTGCGGGCCATGTTTGCCATGCATGGACCACTTGATGTCCTTGTGAGCGACAACAGGCCATGTTTTGCCGAGTTCAAAGAGTTCATGACCTGCAACGGGATCAAACATGTTGCATCTGTCCCGTTCAAACCAGCATCCAATGGTCAGACAGAGAGAGCAGTGCAAACTATCAAGTAGGGCTTGAAGAGGGTAACTGAAGGCTCACTGCAGACTCGCCTATCCCGAGTTCTGCTTAGCTACCGCACGAGACCCCACTCACTCACTGGGATCCCATCTGCTGAACTGCTTATGAAAAGAGCACTTAAGACAAGGCTCTCGTTAGTTCACCCTGATCTACATGAACAGGTAGAGAGCAGGCAGCTTCAACAAAGTACATATCATGGTAGCGCAAATGTGTCACGTGAAATTGAAATCAATGATCCTGTATTTGTATTGAATTATGGACAAGATCCCAAGTGGCTTCCATGCTTGTGGCCAAAGAGGGGAGCAGGGTGTTTCGGGTCAAACTTTCAAATGGACTCATTCACCGGAAACATTTGGACCAAATCAAACTCAGATTCACGGACTAACCTGAGCAACCAACTTTGGACCCTACCTTCTTTGACCCGCCAACATACACACCAGTGACAACCGACACTGCGGTTGGCCATGAAGCAGAACCCATCACCCGCAGCAGCCCAGCAGGACTCACCACACCAGGCAGCCCAGCAAGGTCAGCTGCACAGCAGCCCAGCGAGGGCCCAACAAACGATTCACCAAAACCAGCCTTTGCATCGAGACGATCAACCAGGGAAAGAAAGGCCCCAGATCGACTCACCTTGAAAGTAGTTACACAGTTGACTTTGGGGGAGGGAGTGTTGTTATGTATGTAAACTTGTATATACCTTGTACAGCCACCAGAGGGCCTATCCCCTGGAGTCCCAAGGGATCCCACAGTCCCTTGGGAGCATGGATACTTAAGGAGTCCTCACAGGCTGGAGAGGGACTCTGAAGACCTGCAATAAAAGACTAAAGTCACACTTTACTTTGAGCTCACAGTGTCCAGTCAGACTCTTTATTCATATATAACAACTTCCCTCTGGCAAAGCACATGGCCCACTCCTTTGTCCATAGAGAGAGGTCCTGCCTTTTGCCGTGTGCTTAAGAAAAGAGACAGAGCAATCTTTGGCTTGAGTTTTTATACCTCTTAAAGCCATTGTTTCTCGGGAAGCCTCAGGATTGGATCTTGGTTCCAGAGCTGTTCCTGATTGGCTTCTTCTCACACATGTGGCCGGCGCCACTCCTTGACTAGGTTAATGGCTTTCCAATTAACACCTTTGTTCCTTTAAGCTCTGTCCAGCCAGAAGACAATATACAAACAACATACTGGAAGTCTGAGTTTCCATTTTGTTTCAACACCACAGCCTTTCCGTATTATTGACACTTTTATACATGGACAGAATCAATTTTATCATTAATAAACACTTTTATTCTTACATTGCTATAGAATGCTGGAAAGCGGGCATGGGGGAGCCACTGAATAGAAGGCCAGAGATAGGGATGGGTATTCTAGTGCACCTCCTGGGGAACACTTCAGGATTTACCACAGCAGACAGCTTACCCAGTGATGACCCATGGCAAATGGAGACAAATGGACCAATTTAAACCTATCCCACCCATGGGTTCGGGTGCAATGCTGGTTTTACACCCTGTCTGATTTTACTCTCAATTGAAGTCAGTGGAAAGTAAAATCGGGCAGGGTGCAAAGCCAGGAGTTGGTGGAGAATATTTTCTTAAAAATGTAAACGTGGCTTTTTGATGCATTCAGCATACTACATGCAACTTTGTGTTGAATAAGAAAGTATTTAAATTATGTTATTCTGCAATATGCTCTATGACAATATAAAATAACTGAAATAGCATAAGGACAAAGATTGTGCCAGTGTAAGTAAAAATGATGCCGATTGTATTTAAATATTGCTCATTTGTTTGAATAAATTGCTGCACACTTAGGGCCCAAGTTTCCACACGATAAAAAACGGACGCCCCTCCGAGCTGGGCGCCCGTGTTTCGCGCCTAAAACGGCGCCTAAAAAAAAAACCGCGATTCTGGAGCGTTCTGCAGCTCCTTGTCTGCCTGGCGCGGCGCCCAGGGGAGCGGAGCCTACACTCGCGCCGATTTTGTAAGTGGGAGGGGGCGGGTACTATTTAAATTAGTTTTTCCTGCCGGCAACGCTGCGCGTGCGCGTTGCAGCGTTCGCGCAAGCGCAGTGTGAAAAAAACATTGGCACTCGGCCATTTTGTAGTTCTTTGTAGCTGTTTAATTTTTGAACATTTTTTTAATAAAAGCGCATTGCCATCAGCACATCTCACTGCAGCCTTCTCACTGTCTCCTTCCCCCCCCCCCGGCGGGAAGAACGGGCGCCTCCTCTCCCCCCCCCACCACGGGAAGAACGGGCGCCTCCTCTCCCACCCCCGCGGGAAAGAACGGGCACCTCTTCTCCCCCCCCCCGCGGGAAGAACGGGCGCCTCCCCCCCCCCGCGGGAAGAACGGGCGCCTCCTCCCCCACCCCGTGGGAAGAACGGGCGCCTCCCCCCCCCCGCGGGAAGAACGGGCGCCTCCTCCCCCACCCCACGGGAAGAACGGGCGCCTCCCCCCCCCCCCCGCGGGAAGAACGGGCGCCTCCTCCCCCACCCCACGGGAAGAACGGGCGCCTCCCCCCCCCCCCGCGGGAAGAACGGGCGCCTCCTCCTCCACCCCCCCCCCCCCCCGCGGGAAGAACGGGCGCCTCAGGCTGACTGCAGCATTCTCCGTGCCTGAAGCACTTTCACACAGGTAGGAAGATGGTTTATTTAATCTTTTCATTGCTTATAAATGTTTATTCAGGTTGGATTTATTTGTATAATATTTGTAGAAGTATAAATAAGGATTTATTGTAGAATTTAATGACTTCCCTTCCCCCCCACCTCGTTCTGGACGCCTAATTTGTAACCTGCGCCTGATTTTTTAATGTGTAGAACAGGTTTTTTCAGTTCTACAAAAATCTTCACTTGCTCCATTCTAACTTAGTTTGGAGTACGTTTTCACTGTGGAAACTTTCAAATCAGGCGTCAGTGGTCAGACACGCCCCCTTTTGAAGAAAAAATTCTGTTCCAAAGTAGAACTGTTCTACCTGACTAGAACTGCAGAAAAAAAAATGTGGAGAATTGCGATTTCTAAGATAGTCCGTTCTCCACCAGTTGCTCCTAAAAATCAGGCGCAAATCATGTGGAAACTCGGACCCTTAGAGTTTACAGTAATTTTATGCATGAAAGGCTCAGATCCATTAACAGAAATTGGCAGTACTGGGGCACAAAATAAAACAAGTTTACAGGATCTGTTTTTAAATTATTCATGGGAATATTACAAATGAAATGTTCTAGGATTCTCCAAATCTACACTTATGATGTACATTATCACACGGAGGAAGTCATTTCCACAGATATCACAAGCCAGATAAAATGTATACATTTTAGAAGCTGCAAAGTAGATTTATCACAAAGGATTTACAGGCTTAATGGCGACATTCAAATTCATGCTTTATTACTTCACAACAATATCCTCCCTCCCCCCTCCCCCCACAAAAAGTTAAATGAAAAAAATATATTTGAATCACTCTGATCTGAATTGAAGTCCACCCTTTCTGTGGAATTCTCTGCTATATAACAATCCCAAATTTATATTCCAGCTATCTGCTATAGGCAGATGGACTTTGGCCGTCGTACTCTAATATAAACAAGTGTCTTTGATTACATGGAGTACCACCTCAAGAGGTGACTTTTCCTTATACCACTAAGTATAAACAGGTGGTGCTGTGCTCCACAAGCCATCCGTTTTTCTGGACACAGTTAGACTAAGTGCTCACGGTTATCTTAATTATCACAGCATGTATAGCATATGCTAATAGAGGGGCAATATCCTAGGTATGATCCAAAAAACAAGTTCATTTGAAAATAGTATCCAATTCATTTCTTCATTGTGCAAAGATACGAGCACTCTCATTTTCCCAGCTGATGTTTGAAAATAAATAAGCTGCACGTCTGTAGATGGGAGGATCAAGGTTATTGTTGCCTGATGTCCATTAACTGTGCGATGCTGTGTATTAGTTTAGGTGCTGAAATCAGAGTCAGGCCGAGGTGTGAAATAAGGAATAATAAAATGAGACAAAATCTGAAAACAGAAAGTAAGTCACTAATTCAGACTACTACATTATAAAAAGCTTATTTTGGGGACAATCAACATTCCTAAAGGACATTTTTGGGGAAACAATAGAAGACCTCTAACTAAAAACTGAGGGGATATGTAAATACAAATTTCAAAATCAAATGCACTACTTTACAGTATTTTTTTTTACTGGTGTTTGCTTATGAAGCTTCATGAACTATATTTCAGACAAATACAGTACCATCTACCTGTCAATCATTCAGTAGTATGGACGATAAAGCTGTTGACCTGTTAACCCTTTTGCTCAGCTTGATGCTCACACTGAGTGATGGCAGCCATTACAAAGGGAGTGGGAACCGTAAAAAAAAAAACAAGGAAACTAGGGTTGGATATCTCAATTAAATGTAAAATATTCTGCACAGCACAGAAGTACTGTGGCCTTTGGCTCAAATACCGGCAGTTACAGCCATTGCATTGCCTTGGGCCTAGTGAGTTTTAATTATTTTCATGGCGCTGATAAGGGTATCCGTATATGAGGATTAAGAAAAAGATTGACAGTCTGCTACTGCTCAGCTCACGTGTAATGCCAAAGTTGAGGGTAATGACAAGCTTCATTCATTTCTTCCTCACAGTCATGGAAAGATTCCGAGAGTCAAGCAGCTCTGAAAGTGGGGATAGAGAAGGGAGAAATGTAAATGTGACATGTTAAAAACCATTGGGAAAATTTATTTTATGTGCTGGCTGTAGAAAAATCATAAATGTGTTTATAAAGAATAGGTTTATGATTTTGCTACACCTAGTGCACAGTGGACATCTTCCCAGCCTTTTCATTTTACAGGAACATGTTGCTCCTTGATTTCAACACAAAGAGGGTGAAGTGAGGACCTTAATCTAATTGACGATGCAACAACAACATATCTTCTGATGCCACATAAGGATGTTGGTTTTGATTAAATTAATATTCTCTATGATGAGAGTCTTCAGCAACTCCGCTCTTTGGAAACTCTCTGAATTAGGGTTGCCAACTCTGGTTGGAGGCATTCCTGGAGGGTTGATCATGTGATATTCTGACCAGGGACATCTGATTAAGTGACACTTGATCACATGACTTCTATAAATGTTATTGCATTTACCTTATAAAGGTTGGGTCCCCTGTAGTTGAATATTTTTGCTTGTAGTTTCACGCCAGCAGCTATTGTACGAGAGGCTCCAAGAACCAGGTGGCCAGCCAAGAGCAGGTGAAGAGCGTAAACCAAGGTTGGGACAGAAGGGAAACCGAGGTAGGCCGCCACCACAAGAACTTCTTGATGGTTTGTTCGAATAGAATCCCAATGATATTGCCTGTTAGTAAGTTTTACGCACTCCAACTCTGCTGCAATGGCTGAGTGTCTAACTGCAGCTCACTACAGTATTTTCACGACCTTCAGATTTGATTTGTTCTCTCCTCGATGGACAAGATGAAATCTGAATCTAAATTCCAGAAAACCTGAACACTGATCCATAATATCTCTCAAATAGATTGCAATTCAAACCCAATGCATGCAAAGAAACATACTTGAAAACTAAAAAATTTATCTTTTTAAATTAATTCCAGAATGCTGGCGTCACTGGCAAGGTCAGCATTTATTGCCCATCCCTAATTTCCCTTGAGAAGGTGATGGTGAGCTGCCTTCTTGAACCGCTGCAGTCCTTGTGGTGAAGGTACTCCCACAGTGCTGTTAAGGAGGGAGTTCCAGGATTTTGACCAAGCGACAATGAAGGAACAGTGATATATTACCAAATCAGGATGGTGCATAACTTGGAGGGGAATTTGCAGGTGATGGTGGTCCCATGCAACTGCTGCCCTTGTCTTTTTAGGTGTTAGAGGTCGCAGGTTTGGGAGATGCTGCCGAAGAAGGCTTGGTGAGTTTCTGCAGTGCATCTTATAGATGGTACACACTGCAGCCACGGTGCGTGAGTGAATGTTGAAGGTGGTGGATGGGGTGCCAATCAAGCAGGCTGTTTTGCCCTGGATAGTGTCGAGCTTCTTGAGTGTTGTTGGAACTGCACTCATCCAGTGGAGAGTATTTCATCACACTTCTGACTTGCGCCTTGTAGGTGGTGGAAAGGCTTTGGGGAGTCAGGAGGTGAGACACTCGCTGCAGAATACCCAGCTCTGACCTGCTCTTGTAGCCACAGTATTTATGTGGTTGGTCCAGTTAAGTTTCTGGTCAATGGTGACCCCCCAGGATGTAGATGGTGGGGGATTCAGCGATGCTAATGCCATTGAATATCAAGGGGAGGTGGTTAGATTCTCTCTTGTTGGAGATGGTCATTGCCTGGTACTTTTGTGATACGAAGGTTACTTGCCACTTATCGACCCAAGGCCGAATGTCGTCTAGGTCTTGCTGCATGTGGGCATGGACTGTTTCATTTTCTGAGTAGTTGCAAATGGAACGGAATACTGTGCACTCATCAACAAACATCCCCATTTCTCACCTTATGATGGAGGGAAGGTCATTGATGAAGCAGCTGAAGATGGTTGGGCCTAGGACACTGCCCTGAAGAACTCCTCCAGCGATTTCCTGGGGCTGGGATGATGGACTTCCAACAACTACAACCATCTTCCTTTGTGTTAGTTATGACCCCAGCCAGTGGAGAGTTTTCCCTCTGATTCCCATTGCCTTCAATGTTACTAGGGCTCCTTGATGCCACACTCGGTCAAATGCTGCCTTGATGTCAAGGGCAGTCACTCTCACCTCACCTCTGGAATTCAGCTCTTTTGTCCGTGTTTGGACTAAGGCTGTAATGAGGTCTGGAGCCGAGTGGTCCTGGAAGAACCCAAACTGAGTAATAATGAGTAGGTTATTGGTGAGTAAGTGCTCCTTGATAGCACTGTCGATGACACCTTCCATCACTTTGCTGATGATTGAGAGTAGACTGATGGGGCGGTAACTGGGCGGATTGAATTTGTCTGCTTTTTGTGGACAGGGCATACCTGGGCAGTTTTCCACATTGTCGGGTAGATGCCAATGTCGTAGCTGTACTGGAACAGCTTGGATAGAGGCACGGCTAGTTCTGGAGCACAAGTCTTCAGCACAACAGCTGGGATGTTGTCGGGGCCCATAGCCTTTGCTGTATCCAGTGTGCTCAGCCGCTTCTTGATATCACGTGGACTGAATCGAATTGGCTGAAGACTGGTGGTGGGGACCTCAGGAGGAAGCCGATATGGATCATCCACTCGGCACTTCTGGTTGAAGATGCTTGCAAAACCTTTAGCCTTGTGCTGGGCTCTGCCGCCACTGAGTATGGGAATCTTCATGATGGTTGCTGTGGTAGAATTTGAAATCATATTTCTAGATTATTTGTCCAGGCCTCTGGATTACTAGTCCCATAACGTAACCACTATGCTACCGTCCCTGTGTTGTGGCATATTGTGGCTTCAGATTCAGAGTCTACATATTAAATATATTTAAAAAAATAAACAAAGTGCGGAAGCTGTAAGTGCCACAAATGAAATGTTGCGTTATGTTTGATAAGTGATGTTTTTTTTGAAGGTGACTGAAGATTGCAAAATAGACCTCAAGGGGAGGGATTGTTGGTGCAGCTGGTGCCAAATGTATTGATGCGTGATTATTTTCAACTTATTGTTCAAATGTGAATACGCAGCTCTTGACACCAGATGCCCAGTGTCTGTCACACATCTGCAAGGTGATGACTGCCTCTCTGCAAAGAGCAGGAAAATGTGGATTGATTAAAGATTAAAAGGCATAAGTTATAACATTCCATCCCTGCAAGACTGTTTGGCTATTAATAAAACAAAGAAAGGTATTCCGTTGATTTTAGGGTACCTGTAGCAAGACCTTGCTTCGGGCATATTATGGCAATGCACCCTTTCATTGAATCATATTACAACAAAATTAAGAACACACAGTTAACAGGAATATGTACTGTACTGCCTCATTGATGAAATAATTATAATTTTATTGTATTTGTTATTTCCATTTAGAAATTACCATTAAAAAGATGACAGCCCTGAAATTGCAGTCTCCCTGACAGCGTACTCTCAGAGTACGCCATCGTATTCCATTTGAAAGGCTCTGCAACTTCTGTGTTTCTGCATGCACTTGTGCAGGCGTGAAATTGCGGAACTTGCGAGCTGCTAAGTTACACATTGACAGATCATCCGAACCGCATTGCAATTCTGTATTGCTGGCGCAGAGTTGGGCTATTTGCCCAACAATTGCCCACAAAACACTTACGGCTGGTAAAACCAGGCACAGGGCCTGCTTTCATCAGCATATGGGTATATTTATATATATATAAGCCTTAAATCAAACATTAAAAATCTAAAATGATGCACATACACTTTAAATGAGTTTATGCAAATATTGCAATTATTAATGTGTTTAAAATTATTTATCAAATTAAATTTTTATTGAGGTTGGTGCAATGAAGGGACTTATGAATAAAATTGCAATTTAGTACATTTATATTAGAATTATGTACATTGTATAATTATTTGGGGATCCCATTGCATATTATTAGGGGATTCCATTCATAAATGATTGCAATGGAATCCTCCTTTGTGATTGGAGGATTGCTGCAGGTGGGTGATACAGTAGGGCGTTCACTTAAAATAGACAAAGAAATGAAACCCCAACAGGCTGGATTTTCCCTTATTTTTTTGCTTATTTTTGAGCTGTATTAGTCAAAGTTGAATCAGAAAATTGGATGTAAACCTGTATCTCAGACTTCCACTCATTTTTTGGCTGTCCCAATCTATCAGTGTCACTATGCCAGACGTTGGATGTGTAAATTTGACTTGACATCTTGGCCTAGAAATTCATTGGCACCGTGCCTGTTTTACAGGCATAAAATGGGCACCTAATTGTCCAATATGGCAGGTACTGTGTGTGCACCCATCCTGCGGCAGAAGTATGCCATTGGATCTAAGTCCTCTGCTGGCATCATGGATGCATGCCGTAAGTATATTAAACAGTAATTAAAATATTTAAATAAGGTTCCAATGCATTCTGTGGGACCCTTTTGTGAAATTGGGCTGTCCCAATGCCTGACCCGGCACATGAGAATTTCGATCATCAACTCATGGCACTAACAGGCAGTAAGGACCTTCAGCAATGCTATTTAAAGGGCTAGTCCACTACATACAGGTTAATTACTGGTTTGTCCTTTTAAGCTGCTGGTTAATTTTTTAATGTTTTTTGGACTACTTTCTCACTTTCATAATGGATTTCTGACTTGTTGGAAGAAGTTTTTGCTGATGCAGCAGTGGTTTTAGCTTCTTTCAAAACTGTTCCACTGCAGTCATGGATGGTCTGTTAGGGCTGCCTTTATGGCAGGAGCAGCTAAAAAGACAGGAGAGAGCAGCAGCAGCTAGGACAAGAGAGACAAGGAGGGACTGCACAGGAGACCATACCCACAGTGGGTCTTCAGAAAGCACTACTCCTATATGAATTTCAT
Organism: Pristiophorus japonicus; assembly: GCF_044704955.1. Classification (NCBI taxonomy): domain Eukaryota; kingdom Metazoa; phylum Chordata; class Chondrichthyes; family Pristiophoridae; genus Pristiophorus; species Pristiophorus japonicus. Next base: position 233,677,632 of record NC_091978.1, read on the forward strand.
CTAAGGAGCAATGAGCTATGTTATGCATGTTAACTGGTTTTTACCTGCCACCAGAGGGCGCGACTGTTGTGTCTCAAATAAAGCAATGTGACTGAGTACTGTAGACTTTAAGTGTGACCTTCGTCTCTTTATTCTGACTCTAAAATGCTGGCACAGCACAGCTTATATCCAGTGATCCCAAGGGATGCTGGGATCCCTTGGGACTCCAACAGATGTGCCCTCTGGTGGCAGTAGAATGCTGGTTACAAGGTATTGCATACATAACATCACTCCGCCCCCAAAGTCAATAGTACACTTATTTACAAGGTGAGACAATCTGGGGCTTTCCGCTCCCGAGTCGATCGTCTCGGTACAAACACAGGTGCAGGTGAGTTGGATGGGCCTTCGCTAGGCTGCTGTGCAGCTGGCCTTACTGCGTTGCTGTGGATGATGAGTTCAGCTTCGTGGTCAACCGTGATGACGGTTGCCACTTGTGTGTGTATCGGAGGGTCGAAGTTGGTAGTGTCCTCTTCAGGTTGCTCGTGGCTGTCTGTGAATCAGTTTGGTTTGGTCCAAATACTTTCTGCAAGTTAGTCCATTTGCAACTTTGACCTCAAACACCCTACTCCCTTCTTTGGCTACGACAGTGCCAGTAAGCCATTTGGGACCATGTCCATAGTTGAGTACAAATACAGGGTCATTGACTTCAATGCCGTGTGACAAATTTGTGCGAAGATGGTACATGCTTTGTTGATGCCGCCTGCCCTCGATATGATCATGGAGATCAGGGTGGACGAGAGAGAGCCTTGCTTTGAGTGCCCTTTTCATGAGCAGTTCGGCAGGGGGAACTCCGGTGAGCGAGTGGGGTCTTGTGTGGTAGCTGAGCAGGACTCGGGACAGGCTGATCTGCAGGGAGCCTTCCGACACGTGTCTCAAGCTTTGCTTGATGGTTTGGACTGCCCGTTCTGCCTGGCCATTAAATGCGGGCTTGAACGGGGCAGATGTGACGTGCTTGATCCCATTGCGGGTCATGAATTCCTTGAATTCAGCTCTGGTGAACCATGGCCCATTGTCGCTGACAAGGACATCAGGCAGGCCGTGCGTGGCAAACATGGCTCGTAGGCTTTCGATGGTGGCAGTGGATGTGCTTACAGACATTATAACACACTCAATCCATTTGAATAAGCATCCACAACAACCAAAAACATTTTGCCGAGAAACAGGCCTGCAAAGTCAACGTGGATCCTGGACCACGGTTTGGAGGGCCATGGCCACAAACTTAGCTGTGGTGTATGTAGCACACAATCACTGACTCCACATGGTCTGATGTTAATCTAACTGCTATGACCTTCGTCCTTTATTGAACAGCCTCAGAGTGACTCTCAGGTGTGGTGGTCAGCCTTTTATACCGCCTCTTGCAGGTGCTTTCAGGTTTCCCACCACAGCGCCCTCTGTGGTGTACCATTATGCTTATTATACATTTAAGGTACCAGGACGATACACACATCAATACATAACATCTCACTCCCCCCCCAGTCCCGAAGCCGTTGCCAGGGATCTCGACCTTGTTTGTCCAACGGAAGGCAGGTAGGCATAGAGAGTGCGTTAGTATGGTACATGTTATCTGGTACAGATGTGCGTCAACGGGTTGCGGGTACACTGAGCAGTTACATTAAATAGTTATTGACTGGTAACGGATCCCTAATTTCCTTATTAGCGCTTGTCATTAATTGTCTTTCATATCCATTATTTTACTCAAACACAGTGACCATTCAGCATTAAAATATTAATTCTTATTATAAATCCGCCATCTCACATTAACATAGCTCATTTTAGACTCGCTCCTGCCTTGCAAAAGTCCTTTGTGGGGACCACCACGTGGTAAGGCCCTTTTAAGACTCCCGGGTGCATTTCCTTTTTAAGGCGCCATCTTTGATGCAGCAGGATTCCATGAGGCTTCTCCTTGGGCGCCGCCATCTTTGATGCTCTGCTGCTCTGGACACGAGGCTGCCGCCATCTTGCTCTCCGCCGCTCCGGATGCCCTCCGCCGCCGCAGCCTCCACTCCCCTCCGCTGCCACCTGACTTGCCGCCTCTCCTGCGGCCGTCGTCATCGCTTCTCCGGCGGCCACCGTAGCCGCCTCCCCGTCGTGGCCTCTCCAGCCGCCACACTTGCTGCCTCCCCTGCGGCCTCCGTAGCGGCCTCCTCTGCAGCTGTCATGGCCGCCGACTGCCAGCTGCTGCCGCCGCCCAACTCTCCCTCTGCGTGGGCCCCTCCAATCTGCCGGCCATCCTGGATCCCTCGCACCCCGCCCACAGTGCCCCGCCGGCTCACCGCCCCCCCCCACCACCCCCATTAGGCCCCTCTCTGCAGGGCTGCTTGCCTGTGGGGGCTGAGGCTGCAGAATCTCTGTGGCTTGAGGTCCGGGGCTGGTGCTTACTCTGCTTGCCTGTGGGTGGATTGAGGCTGCAGGGTCTCTGTGTGAGGTCCGGGCCTGGGACTTGCCTGTGGGTGGATTGAGGCTGCAGCTCCAGCTCGGTCGGCACTGCTCTCTGGGAACCCGGGGCACAGCAGCACCCCGGGAGCAGCAGCCTGTGGAGTGTTGAAGTCTTCCCAGCTCCCACAGCCGTCTCCATTCACCTCCGGCCGAGGAGCATCGGCCCATCGCCTGCAACGACCCACAAAGGTAAACCATGCGTCTCGTCCCCTTGGGATACCTGCACCATCGCTCTGCCAAGAACAGGCATCAGTTCCCTGGTGTAGGTACGCAGCTTCGCCATGACCGGGACCAACTTGGGTCGTGCAGCCAGGTTACCCCACAGTTTGTCAAAAGATCTCTGACTTATCAACGATGGACCCAATCCCGTATCCACTACCATGCTCACAGGGATTCCGTTGATTTTTACTTCCATTACCACTGGGGGCGAATTGTCGGTGCACGTATACAATCCCAACACCTCATCTTCTTCTGCCTGCTCCTCGCTGAACAGTGGATCATTCCCCATCTCCTCAGCCACATGGTGAGTCCGATTTCTTTTACACATACACTGTAGGTGGCCTGTCGTGTGGCAGATATTGCACGTGTACTCCGCAAACCTGCACCGGTGAGCCCCATGGCTTCCTCCGCACCGCCAGCATGGTGCTGCTTGATTGGCGCACCTCAGCGGACTCTGAGTTCCAGGACCCCGAGGTCCGTGCTCTCTGGCCTGGGCAGAGCCACGTTCTGCAGTTCTGTCCGTGGTGGGCACTTTCCTGTGGACAGTGCCTGCCGGGTTCGAGACTGTGTGGATTATTTGCTTGGTGCTGAAAGTCGAGGTCATATATGCCCGGCTGATGGTGATGGCCTTTGTCAGGGTGACTGTGGGTTCCGTGGCTAGCAGCTTGTGAAGGAGGCCCTCGTGGCCAATCCCCATAACGAAAACGTCCCGCAACGCCTCGTCAAGGTGTGCGCCAAAATCACACGGCGCCGCGAGTCTCCTGAGGTCCGCAGCATATTTGGTGACATCCTGGCCCCCAGGTCTGCAGTGATGGTAAAATTTGTAACTGGCCGTGAGGATGCTCTCCTTCGGTTTCAACTGGTCACGAATGAGTGTGATCAGCTCCTCATATGACTTGTCCCTGGCGCTCACAGGTGCCAGCAAATCCCTGACAAGACAATAAACCTCATCTCCACAACTGGAAAACAATATCGCCTTACGCTTATCTCTCATTGCGTCCGTGTCCTCCGTCAGGTCGTTTGCTGTGAAGTAGTACTTGAGCCTTTCCGTAAAGGCCTCCCAATCATTGCCCACGGTAAAATCCTTTAGCGAGCCCAGAGTAGCCATAGTTGCGTGGAGTTCGTCCGCTTCCTTGTCGCCAATGTGGTGTATGTAGCACACAAATCACTGACTCCACACGGTCTGATGTAAATCTAACTGCTGTGACCTTCATCCTTTATTGAACAACCTCAGAGTGCCCCTCAGGTTTGGTGGTCAGCCTTTTATATTGCCTGTTGCAGGTACTTCCAGGTTTCCCACCACAGCGTCCTCTGTGGTGTAGCATTGTGCTTACATTACATTTAAGGTACCAGGACGATACACACATCAATACATAACATTAGCGGTGCCTCCCTGGGTGCATTGCTCAGTTGAGAGCAAGTGTTGCATTGGCGCACGCAAGACTCCAAATCTGAGTCGATGCCGGGCCAGCACACATGGGATCTGGCTATAGCTTTCATCATTACTATGCCTGGGTGGGTACTGTGTAGGTCGTGTATGAACGTTTTCCTGCCTTTCTTAGGCAAAGCCACATGATTATCCCACAAAAGACAGTCCGCCTGTATGGACATTTCGTCTTTGCACTGCTGGAACGGCTTGATCGCTTCATGCATCTCCGCTGGGATGCTGGACCAGCTCCCATGGAGGACACAGTTTTTTTTACAAAGGACAGTAAAGGATCCTGGCTGGTCCAGGTCCTGATCTGTCGGGCCATAACGGGTGAATTTTTGTTTTCAAATGCATCCATCACCAAGACCAAGTCTGAAGGCTGTGCCATTTCCACCCCGGTGGTGGGCAATGGTAGCCGACTGAGAGCACCAGCGCAGTTCTCTGTGCCTGACCTGTGGCGAATTACATAGTTATATGCAGACAGCGTGAGTGCCTATCTTTGGATGCGAGCAGAGGCATTGATATTAACACCTTTGCTCTCTGAGAATAGCGATATGAGTGGCTTATGGTCAGTTTCTAACTCGAACTTAAGCCCAAATAGATACCGGTGCATTTTTTTCACCCCGTAAACGCATGCCAGAGCTTCTTTTTCAATCGTGCTGTAGGCACTTTTGGCCTTGGACAAACTTCTGGACGCATTAGCGATCGGTTGCAATGTTCCCAATTCGTTTGCTTGTTGTAACACACACCTGACCCGGTAAGAAGACGCATTGCAAGCTAGCACTAAATGTTTACATGGGTCATACAGAACAAGCAGTTTGTTGGAACATAGCAGATTTCTGGCTTTCTCAAAAGCAGTCTCTTGTGATTTCCCCCATACCCAGTCATCTCCCTTGCGTAGCAACACATGTAGAGGTTCCAGCAAGGTGCTTAACCCGGGTAGTAAGTTACCAAAATAATTGAGGAGTCCCAGGAACGATTGCAGCTCCGAAATTTTCTGTGGTCTCGGCGCGTTCTTGATGGGCTTCGTCTTGGCGTCAGTGGGTCTGATGCCGTCTGCCGCGATTCTTCTCCCTAAGAACTCGACCTCTGGCACCAGGAAAACACACTTCGAGTGTTTCAACCTGAGTCCCACATGATCTAGCCGACTTAGAACCTCTTCCAGGTTCTGCAAGTGTTCGATGGTGTCCCAACCTGTGATCAATATGTCGTCCTGGAAAACCACGGTGCGCGGAACGGACTTTAGCAGCCTTTCCATGTTCCTTTGAAAAATAGCCGCGGCCGATCGAATCCCAAACGGGCATCTATTGTTGATGAACAGACCTTTGTGCGTGTTGATGCAGGTAAGGTCTTTTGAAGATTCTGCCAGCTCCTGCGTCATGTATGCCGAGGTCAGGTCCAATTTGGTGAATGTCTTCCCTCCTGCCAGCATCGCAAGTAGGTCGTTTGCCTTGGGTAGCGGGTACTGGTCCTGCAGCGAAAAACAGTTAATCATTACTTTATAGTCCCTACAGCTTCTGACTGTGCCATCGCCCTTGAGAACCGGAACAATGACTGGCCCACTCATTGAACTCAACCAGCGCGATGATGCCCTCTCATTGCAGCCTGTCCAGCTCGATCTCCACTTTCTCTCGCATCATGTATGGCACCGCACGTGCCTTGTGGTGGATGGGTCGTGTACCGGCAACCAAATGAATCTGCACCTTCGCCCCAAGAGAAATTTCCGCTGCCTGGCTCAAACAACGACAGGAACTTGCTCAAAACCTGGGCACATGAGGCGTCGTCGACGGACTAAAGCGCTCGGATGTTGTCCCAGCTCCAGCGGATTTCTCCCAGCCAGCTTCTGCCGAACAGTGTAGGGCCATCTCCTGGTACAACCCATAAAGTTAGTTCATGCACTGCTCCATCATAGGAGACTTTAACTGTTGCGCTGCCATTTACAGGGATCAGTTCTCAGCTTGGTATGAATAGGGCTCAGCTTGGGCCTTTGTGCCTTGTTGCACCACAGCCTCTCAAAGGCCTTTTTGCTCATGATAGACTGACTCACATTCCATGGACACTGGAATTCTGTTCAGTTCGACTTTTAACATGATCGGTGGACATTTCATGGTGACGGTGTGTACCCCGTACACCTCTGCCTCCTTGGTTCGAGCCTCTAGTTCAGTTTAATCTGCCATGGATCGGTCTTCCTCTGCAACGTGGTGGTTTGCAGAGTTTGCAACTCATTTGCACATTCACTGGAGGTGTCCCATTGTTCCACAGCCTTTGCATGCATAGTGTTTGAATCGGCATTGATGGGCTCAATGATCACCTCCGCAGTGCCAACAAGGAGTTAATTGCCTCGCATCCACACTTGATGGCGGACTCTGAGTCATCTTAGGTCGGGCAGCTGCAGGCGTGTACGTTCTGCCATATGTATTCCTGCCTGAAAACGACGTTACTTTGTGTACAGTACATGCCGATGCATCTTTATGCTGTGATATTCGTTTGGTATTATCGTTGGTGGACATAAATGCTTGGGCTTTCGTTATGGCTTTGCTCAGGTTCGTTGTTTCAACAGTCAATAGTTTGCGAAGGATAACTTCCTGGCCAATGCCAAGCACAAAAAAGTCTCTTAGCATTTGCTCCAGGAATCCATCAAATTCGCAATGTCCTGCAAGGCGCCTTAGTTCGGCGACGTAGCTCGCCACTTCCTGGCCTTCAGACCGTTGATATGTGTAAAATTGATACCGTGCCATCAGAACACTGTCCTTCGGATTTAGGTGCTCCCCGACCAGCGTACACAGTTCTTCATACGATTTGGTTATTGGTTTGACCAGAGCAAGAAGATTCTTCATGAGGCCATAGGTTGTTGCCCCGCAGACGTTGAGGAGGATCACCTTTCGCTTAGCAGCATTTTCAATTCCTTCCAGCTCGTTGGCCATGAAGTATTGGTTGAGACGCTCCATGAAGGCTTCCCAATCGTCACCTTCTGAGAATTTCTCCAAGATACCAACAGTTCTCTGCATTTTCGTGTGATGGCTCGTTATCTATTACTCATCGCCAGTTGTTATGTCTCAAATAAAGCAATGTGACTGAGTACTGTAGACTTGAGTAAGTGTGACCTTAGTCTCTTTAATCTGACTCTAGAGTGCTGACACAACATGGGAGACCTGCTTATATGCAGTGCTCCCAAGGGATGCTGGGACTCCTTGGGATTCCAACAGATGCGCCTTCTGGTGGCAGCAGAATGCTGGTTACAAGATGTTGCATACATAACAGCGACTGTCGGAGTCCTAATGGTCACTGGCCGACACGTGCAAGCCGTGTATATAATGTTGGCAGCCATGTTAAATCCTCATTTTGAGAATAAATAAACTGGAGTAAGGTCATGCCTGAACTAGCTCACCGTACTTAGCCTCGTGGAGTAATTCGATATGTAACAGACTAGATTTCCCATTATTTTTGCAAGCGTAGCGCCCACTTAACGTCTATTTTACCGCTGAAATGAGGTGTAACACCCAGATATCGCCCATTTAGCCACAAAATGGAAACTGACGCCCATTTTTTGGACACTTATCGCCGAACGTTACTTTCCCCATGTACGTAATGCCGGGAAAAAATAATACCGCCCGCCCACTTTTTTGGGGCGGAATCATCAGAATGTTCAAAACCAATGCCCATAATATCGCCCAGCGTTACTTTCCTCACGTAATTAATGCTGAGGTTCAGTAATACCGACCGCCCATTTTATTTTGTCGTAAAGATCACATTTGCTGAAATTAACGCCCAGGAGATTGCCCAGCGTCACTTTCACCACCTCGCACACATCTTGCCCACAATATCGCTCGCCCAAATCACCGCTCTGAAAAAGTGGAACGGTTCTGAATGAATCACAGCGGTATGGACGCCATTTTTCAAATCGCAGGTCGCTTCATTCAAAAGGCTGCTTCAACTTCGGGGGCGTTTGGATTGACTCTGGAGTTCTTCTCAGGTGATCATCTCAACAGACATCTTTTCAGACTCTGGGCAATTGGGGTTTACTGTAGGTGTATTTTAGTGAGGAAATTATTGCTTCTGCTGAATTATTGCTATTATACTTTCATTGGAATGGGGCCAGCCATTTCTCAGCCTGCATCGATTAATACGCAGATGCTGCAGGGTGCAAATGGCACAATGTCTAATGCACATCATTATGTGCCCAATCTAAGACATGCCAGAATGAGGAGGAGGTCCAGACCATACACACCCAGCACTTACAGGGAGAAAGGTCTTACCTTCACGTGTCCGAGCACATCTGCCTTCGGAGACTGCGCTTCCACAAAGTGGTGATCAATGAAATATGCGAGCACATCAGGCCACATATGCAGCCTGCCATCAGGACATCACTGTCAGTCAAGGTCAAGGTCACGCGTCCGGTTCCTTTCGGGCCTCCGTGGTCGAGATTTGCCCTCTGTCTCACCATGTCACCCATTGCTGCATTAGACAGGTCACCGAGGCCCTGTACGCCCATAGGATGAACTTTATCAGCTTCCCCATGACCACAGAGGCTCAGACTGACAGGGCTGGAACATTCTACCGCATTGCTAAGTTCCCCAGGGTGCAGGGAGTAATACCATGCACTCATATCGCCATGCGGGCACCATCTCAGGACCCAGAGCTTTTTCATAACAGAAAAGGATTTCACTCCCTGAAGGTCCAACTAGTTGTTGACCACAACCAGATCATAATGGTAGTGAATGCCAAATGTCCGGGCAGCTTCGATGAGGCTCACATCCTGCGTGAGAACGCGGTCTCTGACATGTCTAAGAGTCAGCCACAAGGACAATGCTGGATGCTTGGTGACAACCGATATGGCCTAGTCACCTGGCTGATGAGTCCCCTGCGTGAGACCCACACTGAGGCCGAGAAGGGATACAACCAGAGCCACAGAGACACATGCAATGTGGTCCAGAAAACAATAACTGCATAAGCAGCACTTTAGATGTCTGGAGCACTCAGGAGGCAAGCTATAATACAACCCTGAGCAAGTAGCTCAATTTGTGGTCGTGTGCTCCATGCTGCACAGCCTGGCTAAGAGGAGGGGACAAGAATTGCCAGAAGGGACTGATGGTGCACCTTAGGAGAGAGAGGAAGAGGAGAACGAGGGCTTGGACGCTGAGCTAGGACCAGACAATCAGGCTGACTATGCACCCATGCCCACATCCCCCTCCAGACCGCAGGAAAGGGCCCGTGGTGGCTACATAGCTGCAAGCCTCTTATGTCAGGAGCTCATAACTGAATGATTTGCCTGAAAGAACGTTGCTGTGATGGACAATGCTGACACACTGCTGTGTGTATGCAGCTCAGACATCAATGGTGGGCATCACCGTGGTGCCAGCTAAAGTTTAAGTTGGTTCACGTTAAGGAATCACTAGTGTGTAACGGTCCAGCTAACTGAGACAACAAGGTTATGTTGAATAAAAAACATTTTACACCACCATTGGTCTGAAATCATAAATATCACGGGCAAAAACATCCCACCACCACCACACTTTTTCGACCATTGACATCAATCAAATGGTCAACATGTCCAGCAACACAGAATACAAATGCAAAGCAGGAGGGTGGCCATCACCCCCATAAATTACAACAAATTGCATACACCCAGATGGAGATATAACACAGCCATCACCGGCGGACATGCACCTCACTTTCCTTCTCCCCCTCCCCTTCTTCTCCCCACCTCTATCCCTTCCCATCCTTGCTCCATGCCGCCTGGCCGAAGAGCTCCTCAGAGAGTGCCTCATTGGGGGGGATGAAGGCAGAGGCGGTGGTTGCACGGGTACGGGAGCGGGGAGTACTGAGGTGGGAACATTCTCGGATCCAGAAGCAGGATCTTGGTCCTGCCTCTCCTCTGTCATTGGTAGTGGTGGTGCGGAACCTAGGGGTGGAGTGCCGCCCTCCGGGGCCACTTGGAGGCTTGTGCCAGAAATGTTCCTTTCCGCGGAACGTACTCAGTCATGGGGGCCATCTGTCGGGATATGCCCCGCAATGCATCGAGGATCTGGTCACCAATGTCTACAGTCCTCCTCTGGTGCTCGTGATCCAGACCTGCCGTGACCACAAAACCTCCGCGGGGTCGGCGCCGTCCTGGGGATAAATCAGTTGCCCTGTGGCGAGGTGCTTGGGCCCGGTACCTCCACAGTGGAGGTGGGAATGCCTGGAGGAGCAGTAGATGGCCTTGGGGTGGAATGCCTTCTGGAGCATGGCGATGCAGGTTCCTCGAAAAGGGAGGTTGGAGATGCGGTGGTAGTTTGCAAGGATGGAGGGGTCAAGGGTTGGCTTTTTGTGGAGAGGGGTGATAGGGCAGATTTGAGGGAGAGGGGGACAGTACCTGAGGAGAGCGAACCGTTAAAAATGTCAGCTAACATGGGAGCCAGAAAAGGAAGTTGGGTGGTCAGCAGTTTGGTGGAATAGGGTTAATGGAGTAGGAAGTGGGTCTCATGGACAGGATGAGCTCAGAATGATCCTGAGGGGAGATTGGAGAGAAACTGGAGAAAGATGTGAGATCAGGGCTAGGCCAGGGGGCTACCTTAGAGGATGTTTGGCCCAGTGAACTAGGGCTAGGGCAAGGAAGGGAATTTGCAGAGGCAGCTGAACAGATGATCTCAATCTTGGAGACAAAGAAGTCCAAAGAAGTCTCATACATATTGTCGGAGGTTAGGGTGGAGACTGGGGAGAGGGGTTTAAAAAGACGGTTAGCAGTGGAGAATTGAAGTCGGGGTTTATCTTTACATTCCAGAATGATTCTGGAATAATGAGCGATTTTGGCAGACGAAAGCAGGACCCGATGATGCTTTATGTGGTCCAGCCAGATCGGGCGGTGAATGGTTAAATCACTTGTCTGCCATATCTGTTCAAATTTACATCCCTTGAAGATCAGGACTGTACCGGGGGACTGGCCAGGGTGAGAGAGAGTAATTATTTTAATAGAGACTAGAGCATCAAAGGTGGTGTTGAGGGTGTGGTTGAGCAGATCGGTAGCTGCAGAGATGTCATGGTGACTGGAGGGCCAAAGGCGGAACCGTTGGGTTGATAAGTGCAGTTGTAAGAGAGTTGGGAGAGAGCTTTTTCCAGGGGCGGACACAGAAGGAGGGTTGTGGGGGGGCGGCGGGGGGGGGGGGGGGGTGTTGTGGAAGGGGGATGTGGGTGGAGAGCGATATGAAGAAGTGGTCAGAGATGGCCTTATCTGCGATTGACATGATGGGAGTAGCAAGGCCATGAGAGATGGCAAGGTCGAGGGGCGATAATGTGGCATATGAGTATAATGTGAGGAAATATGAGGTTATTCACTTTGGTAGGAAGAATAGAAAAAGAGAATATTTTTTAAATGGTGAGAAACTATTCAGAGAAATTTAGGTCTCCTCATACAGGAAACGCAGAAAGTTAGCATGCTGGTACAGCAAGCAATTAGGACGAAGGCAAATAGCATGTTGGCCTTTATTACAAGAGGATTGGAGTACAAGAATAAGGAAGTCTTGGTACAATTGTACAGGGCTTTGGTGAGACTGGAGTACTGGGTGCAGTTTTTGTCTCCTTATCTGAGGAAGGATATACATGCCTTAGAGGTGGTGCAACGATGTTTCACTGGGTTGATTCCTGGGATAAGAGGGTTGTCCTATGAGGAGAGGTTGAGTAGATTGGGCCTATACTCTCCGGAGTTTAGGAGAATGAGAGGTGACCTCATTGAAACATATAAGATTGTGAGGGGGATTGACAGGGTAGATGCTAAAAGGTTAGTTTACATTGGGTGAAGAGTCTAGAACTCGGAGACATAGACTCAGGATAAGAGGTCGGTCATTTAAGACTGAGATGAGGAAGAATTTCTTCACTCAGAGGGTTGTGAATCTTTGGAATTCTCTGCCCCACAGGGCTGTGGATGCTGAATCGTTGAATATATTCAAGGGTGAGATAGATTTTGGACTCTAGGGGAATCAAAGGATAGGGTGGTCAGGTGGGAAAGCAGAGTTGAGGCCGAGGGTCAGTCATGATCTTATTGAATGGCGGAGCAGGCTCGAGAGGCAGTGTGGCCTACTCCTGCTCCTAATTCTTATGTTCTTATCTTTCTACTCACGTATTCAGTTTGGCATATTTTAGATTGTTACTGAAATAGAACTAACTGTATTGACGTGGATTCAAATATTAATGCCGACCTCCAATAAGTTGCACAGCACAAGCAATTATTAATTTCTGGTTTACAAAGGTCTTACTGTACCTTATTTCCAAGTAAACTAGGTCAAACCTGATCCACATTGGTTTAAGCGAAATAATCCGAACATAAGATAAGCAGCTTTGTTCATCTAACCCTCATTTACTCTGGAACTTGAGCTATTCTTATATGTACTGTGGTAAATGATCCATATAAATTCCACTGAAAACCATAGTTGGCTAAATCCAGAATTAAAATCTTATGTTTTTACTCCAAAAAAGTAATGCTTTAAACTTTGACCCAGTCTCGTTCCACAATACATGATACTGCACTTACTAACAACATGGTGACTTAACTGACATGATGCTGCTGAGTTGGAGTCTATCCAGCATCTGCACAGAGTTCCAGTAAATGACTATCAGATTTTTTTTTAAACTGCGAATAAAACTTCTCCATAAAAATGTAGATAACTGCGAATGTAAACAGAACAACTTCAGAGCTGAGCTGAATTCAGTCACTCTTGCTATATTGGGCAAAGTTTCCCCCCTGATGTCCCAGTGCAGGGTGGACAAACAAACCATGCAGTAAATGAAGTATTCCACCCAGAACATTATCCTTTCTCTCTTTGACGTGCCTTGCATTTCCAGCATTTTCTGTTTTTATTACAATAGAGTACATATGATGCCAGTGCTGGAGGAAATGCAAATATGGCTGCTGTAATAATGAGTTGGTCTGAGCACAGCAAAGTGGGTACCAAAAGCTTGATTTAAAAAGAACCACAACTAGCATAACAGAGGTTCGGGATGATTTTTGTTTTCCCCCTTCTGCTGAGCTTGTGTAGTTTAAAAGTTTCCAACACCATTGGAACAGATAAAAACAACTTCTCATTGTATATAATGAAAATATCTGCAGTATCTTTGTATGGTATTGTTTTCTCATTTAAACTATGTAGTTACGTGTCACATTTGGTATTATGTGGATATAGACAAGATCTCTCATAATTTAGGATTATAGCCCTGCTAAACACAATCCTTTTAGGTGTGTATAGGCAAAACTTATTGTGGTTACTCAAAAGCAGTCCAAGTTTGAGCACGCAGGCACACATGCGATGCAGTTCCTTTAGTTGGCTCAGAGTCTAACCTAGTGAATATTTGAACTTCTGCAGCACAACATTTGATCAGCTGTAATTAACATTAGCATGCACTCATGTGGTTCCCTATATGGTGAGCCATCTCCCCAACTGGGTGGGAGGAAATGATGGAGCGGAGGAGTGGATTCCTTATCCACCAACTTGCACGTGGCTAGAATTCCAAACAGTTGATACCAGTAGTTAGTTCTGTTCAACAAGCAGCATCTCTGGTTTAGTTGACCTATATTGTCTTAGTCATTTCAAATGCTTTACTCATTGGAATAAAATTCTACTCTGTTGTGGAGTAATAGATTTTGTTCATGGAAGAATAGGACAACAGGGGGCCGAAATTCATGGTCTTGGAATACCCGTTACCGCCCGTTTACGGTGGCCATGTGGCGGAATCCCGTGGTCGCCGTTTTGCGATCAACTGGCCACCGTGACAGAAATTTGGCCCGGGAGGTTTTGCAGCAGTATGGGCCACCGCCCCGATCGATGGACTTTCGTGGCGGTGTGGGGCTTGCGGCAGCAATTAAAGTGCGCACCACTGCCGCTCCTCTCCCAAAACCATTTTCACCGTTTAAAAAGTCGGTACTTTGACTGACGGTGCCCCCGCCTGCTTTTAGGGTCAATGCACAGTGAGAGAGCGCCAGCTGGTGTGCTGAGAGGTTTTATGCTAATGAAAATTTCTTGGAGCTTTTTTTCATCAAAGTTTATCGGAGCTTTTTATTCATCATTTCCAAAATGGCATCAGGATTGTGAAAAGTTTTCCTGAGTGATGAAACATTTTCCCTGTCTCTCATTAGTCGTGGCCAGTGGGAGTAAATCTCTGCTGCACATAGGGTCGTACCTCCACCCATAACGGGCTAAGTTTTAGCAGGGGAATGCCTGGTCCAGGTTGTGAGTGGCAGGGAGGCACGCAGGAGGAGGCATCGCTGTCACCAACAAGTCCTCAGGCAGCGGGCAAGGGAGACAGCAGCCATGGCTGCCCAACATGTAGAAGGGCCTGCAGATGTTCACAGACATCAACGTCCAGAGGCTGGACAGCAGGGAGATGGCATGAGGAGAAGGGTGAGGTACGTTGACCTCTCTCACCAGTTAGTGGGCGAGGAGCCTTGCCAGCAGCAGCCTGCAGAGGCTTCACAACATGATGAGGAAGAGGGAGAAGGTGCCCATGCAGCTGGCATGGGAGGGGCCCAGCACATAACTATGCCAAGGAGGCCCTACCGTGCTAGGGTCTACCGGCGTTAGTTCTCCTTCCTTATCTCAGCAACGAGCAATGTGTGCAGAGACTGAGATTCACGAAAGACATCTTGACTGAGCTCTGTAATGTCCTGCGGCCAGATTTGGAGCCTCACACAAGGCTGAGGACAGCGGTCAGCGTGGAGACCAAGGTAATGATAGCTTTGAACTTTTACGCAACGGGCTCATTTCAGTCTGCAAGTGCAGACATCTCGAACATCTCCCAATTCTCCGCCCATCTTTCCATCCGGCAGGTCACCAATGCGCTGTACAAGCGAAGAGTGCAATATGTCTCCTTCCCCATGACCAGGGAGAAACAGATGCAGCGCCAGGCTGGATTTGTCTGGATTGAAGGGTTCCCCAGGTTGCAGGGGGCCACCGACTGCACACATGTCAGGTTAGGGTGCCACAATGCCATCCAGAACTATTTATCAACAGAAAGGGGTACCACTCGCTCAATGTGCAGCTGGTGTGCGACCACCAGCGAAGGATCCTGGCAGTTGATGCCAGGTATCCAGGCAGCAGCCATGATGCCTTCATCCTGCACCAGAGCAGTGTGCCCACTTTCTTCACCAGCCCATACCAGGACTGTAGGTGGCTGCTTGGGGATAAGGGATCCCTTGTCCACTTGACTGCTCATTCCACTTCACAACCCCAGGACTGCAGCAGAGCATGCCTATAACTACGCTCATTCTGGGACCAGGTGCACTGCATTGGCATGCTTAAACAAAGGTTCCGTTGCCTTGACTGCTCTGGTGGTGCATTGCAGTGCTCGCCTGAATGGGTCTCCAACTTTGTGGTCGTCTGCTGCATGCTGCATAACCTGGCTGTCATGAGTGGACAGCATCTCGAGGCCGAACCAGCAATACCACTGCAGGAGGCGCAGCAGCAGGAGGAGGAAGAGGAGGAGGAGGTGGAGCATCCTGAGCCACCGAAGAGGCGTCGTTGCCATCCCAACCCTGCAAAGGAAGTCCAGACACATCTGATTGCTGCTCCATTCTGATAACGTCATCCCCACATAAGCCTTCAGCTTCTACTTTCCATGGCCTTCCCAATGAGTGCCTTGATACATTATTGCCCACTGTCACATTATACACCAGCCCAGATATAGGTGCTAAAAATAAAGATTTAATACATTATCAATATCACTCCAAACATCTAATAGAACAATAAAAAGTGCAGAAAAGTTACCTATAAACATAATTTGCCACCCTTGTGCATTTCCAAAAAACCCCTCTTACGCGTTCCTACCCTACTACTTCACCTCAGTGTCTCCCCTGTGGCTACCGCATGGGTCTAGGAAGGCTGCTGTCTTCCCTGTGTGGAAGCTGCAGATGTTCTTCTAGGATGCCTTTGAACAGCTTTGGGCCTGGAAGGCCCGGCTGGAGACTGGTCAACACCCTCCTGAGACGGATCAGTCTGGCTTGGCTTGAGGGAGGCTAAGCGTGGAGGCACTGGCGGAGTGATAGGTCTGGGGCCAGGAATGCTGCGATCCTGAGGGAGCACATCATCCATATCCTGGCCCGAGGAGCCTGAGTCACTCACCGGGGGCGGCACATTGCCACCACCACCAATCTGAGGGAGCTCAGGTCAGTGCTATGGCACCACACTGGAAGGTCTCCCGTGGCCCGTGGTGGACCCACTGTTATATATGCATGCTTGTATTGTTATATGATGTCTGTAGCACTGAATGTACCTTACACTGTACACACCTTATCTGTACACCACACAGGGAAGACAGCAGCCTTCCTAGACCCATGCGGTAGCCACAGGGGAGACACTGAGGTGAAGTAGTAGGGTAGGAACGCGGAAGAGGGTTTTTTTGGAAATGCACAAGGGTGGCAAATGATGTTTATAGGTAACTTTTCTGCACTTTTTATTGTTCTATTAGATGTTTGGAGTGATATTGATAATGTATTAAATCTTTATTTTTAGTACCTATATCTTGGCTGGTGCTGGAGACCTAAGAGTTACCTGTACACTGCAGGGTAATCCAGTATAAAAGGAAGCTCACAGCTTGATGTCCTCACTCGAGGAGCTGCAAATAAAGGATTACAGTCTACACAGTTTAAGTACCATACCCTGGCTCGTGGAGTCATTGCTAAAGGTGCCTACATACACAATAACTGGTAAAGAGGTCACAAACTACACGCTCAGCATGTCGAATCTCAGCAACTTTCAGCAATTTACCGATGGGGAAGATTGGGACACTTTTGTAGAAAGATTGGAACATTTCTTCATAGCCAACGACCTGGATGGGGACACACCGGCTACACTACCGAACAAGTGCAGGGCCATCCTGCTTAGCAATTGTGGGCCCACCATCCATTGTCTCGTCAGGGACTTGCTAGCCCCGGAGAAGACAACTACCAAGAGCTATGAGGAACTTGTAACACTAATACAGGAGCAACAGGGCCTCCTACACAAATTGCTCCCTGTGGACATCAGTCACCCTGCAGAGAGCAATTCAAGTGAGCCAGGCTTACATGGTTTCGGCCAGCGACTCCAGGCGAATACTGACCCAGGTCTTGAACCGGCGAGCGCAGTGCACCGCATGGATACTTCTAAAGGCAGAAATGCTGTCCCGAGTCCTGCAACCCTGAGTCCGCCACATGGGGCAAACCGGATGGCCCGTGCTGGCACTGTGGAGGAAACCACAGGGCCCACCAGTGCCGCTACAAAGACTACACATGCAAAGCCTGCAAAGAAAAAGGGCACCTTCAGAGAATGTGCAGAAAAAGCTTTACTCACCGCGTCACTGAAGAATTGGCTGATCACCGGGGCTCCGACACAGATGAAGATGAAGCTGCTCAACGCCTGGAAGAAGAGTATGGAATTTATACCTGCTCCAGCGAAAGTTCTCCGTGGATGATGGAAGTAGAAATCGACGGGGTCCCAGTTTCCATGGAGATTGACACAGGGGCGAGCCAGTCTGTGATGAGCCAAACGACCTTTGAAAAAATTTGGATGAATCCCGCCACTCGACCAAAACTGTCTCCTGTCCAAGCGAAGCTGCTCATCTACACCAAAGGTAAAATCCAAATCGTTGGCAGCGTGGACGTCCAGGTCTTCCAGGGCGGCGTGTTGAACAAACACCCCTTATGGATCATTGCTGGCGATGGTCTCAAGCTGCTGGGAAGGAATTGGATGAACCTGGTCCAAATCAGTCGAAGTAGCGACAGCCTCTGGACTCCAGCAATCAACATCGAACATGGATCCATCGCTGTATCTGGAGATCCCACTGTTCAGCTCGACTGCGCGGTGAAATCTCCAGGACTGAAAACCCAAACTTCTCCTTCCGGGCCGGGGCAGAACTCCAAGGGGTGAAAATCATCGAGAAAGGTGGACTCCCGATGTCCATGGCTGAACCTGAGGAAAAAAAGACCACCATCGCCTACCTGGAGGAGAGTCAGAAGATGGCGGCAACACCACGAGGCGAAGAACCTGCAATCAAAATGGCCACGACCAGACCACAAGGGGCAGCGTTGGAGGAGCGACACGTGACACCGAGTGGCCAATTGGATTGGAAGGCCCCCTTAAAGGAGACCGGTAACCAAAAAATTTAAAGGGACAGTTTCAACTTAAAGATGATAGGGACTTCAAAGTGAAAAATGCAGTAAAAGGGTGCAAGTTTGATAATTTATCCATGAATTGTGATGCTGGTGTAACTAATGTGAAAAATGAAATGAATGCTTGTGTAAGTAAGGTTAAGAATAAGCTTGTTATGTGTGATGATTATGACAGAGTTTGAAATGCCTAATGTAACCATGTCTAATGAGACCATGATACCAAAAAATGATGCAAATGCTGGTATTAACAAAGTAAAGGCAGTCAATAATGTAGACTCGACTATGTATGACCAGTGCCGTGGTGTTATGTATACAGGTAGAATACTATTAAAGAACACTGGGTTGTACAGCGACAATGCAAATGCTAGAGGAATACCCCAGTGGGAGACCCCCAGGTCCAGCTGGTTAACAGACCATGTAGCCTAGACCTTTGGAACTAGTGTGATGCCCCAGGAAGGACACACACACACACCCAGTGGGAGCAGCAGACCCATTACAGGGACAGTGTTCAATGGGCAGCACAGCCACCACCATTGGCAACCTCCCCCAGACCAGCCCTACGCCCCCTGGCCACGAGGGCCAACACCAGGAGCGAGAGGCCAATATCCTCCAGCTTTCCTGGCAAACCCTGGGATGACCAGACACTCATCCCAATTGGAGGACAAGGAGCCCACAGTCCTGTGGCCCTGCCCACCACCACACAATTACCCACATCACAGTATGCACGCTACCCACTGCTGCAATGGCTACCCCACTGAGGGATCCCACAATAGTGACACTCACATGGTCTGTGTGAAGGGGGGGACATATGTGAGGCTAGCCTCAAGTACAGGGATCACACCTGGCACCCACACAACCCTCACCACAAACTCACATAGCCCTGCCAAAGGGACTCGAGGACATGATTCCGAACCAGCTGAAACGACCGAGGTGTGGTGTCGTCTCATACTCCCAACCAACTTTTAATTAATTTTTAAACCTTTAGCCAACTTTTAAACTTATTAAATAATTTGGGAGAACTTTTAAAACTTACATTTTAGACTCTCAACAGAAATACTTTAAAACATCTATTATTAACTTACATCTTTGTCTTTTAACAACTTTTAGAAACTTTTAAATTGGGGAAACTTTTATAATCTATTATATTAGATTTTTAACAACTCTTAGAAACTTCTTAAAACATTTTAACATAGCTTAGAAACTTTTGAAATAAATTGGGAACCTTTATCAACTTTTAATCTTTTAAAATAACTTTGGAAGTCACCTTCCTAATACCTGGACCCCAACCAAGCCTCGGGCCATCTATCATCAATGGCGCTACTCAGCGGCGCGCTTGCGGCCAACACTTCGCCGTAGGCAATCAGGCTTATTGAGCTGTGCCTGGTCTCCAGTTATCTTGGACCCCCTTGCCACTGGACCAAGACCTTGTTCAGCTAAGCCCATGTGGTTGCCGGTGTGCAGCGGCCACCCCACATTAAAAGAACTCAGGCACCGGCATCTTCCACTTCATCAGTGTGAAGTTCGGGACCTGGAACGTCAGGACCCTCATGGACAATCCCAACAACAACAGGCCGGAACGCCGCACCGCCATAGTTGCCCGGGAACGCAGATGTTTTGACATTGACATCGCCGCCCTAAGCGAGACCCGGTGGGCAGGGGAAGGCCAGTTGAAGGAACATAGTGGAGGTTACACCTTCTTCTGGAAAGGGAAACCAGAGGCAGAACACCAGCTTCATGCAGTCGGCTTTGCCGTCAAGAATGAGCTGGTCGACCGTCTCAAAGACTCCCCTGTGGGGTCAACGAACACCTTATGACTCTCCATATCACCCTATCTTGGAACCAATGTGCTACAGTCATCAGTGCGTATGCCCCCGCACTCAATGCAATGGATGAGGCTAAAGAGGGTTTTTATTCCAACCTCGAGGCATCCTTGTCCCGTGTCCCCACGGGCGACAAATTGATCCTCCTGATTTTAATGCCAGGGTTGGCAAAGACACAGCCCTCTGGGGAGGCGTGATTGGTAGAGAGGGGGTAGGGAAAGCCAATTCCAGCAGTACCCTATTCCTGACAAAATATCTAGAACATGAACTCCTCATTACCAACACGCTGTTCCGCCAGAGGGACAAATACAAGGCATCGTGGCAACACCCTCGCTCCAAATACTGGCACCTGCTTGACAATGTCATTGTCCGAGCCAGGGATCGCAAGGATGTGCGTATCACCCGCACTATGACAGGAGCTGATGACTGCTGGACGGACCACCGCCTAATCCGATCCATCATCAACATTAACATTGCCCCAAAGCAGAGGGGACAGCAGAGCAGTTCCACAAAAAAGTTAATGTCGGGGCACTTAGAGACCCAGCTAAGAGAGCCCTATACAGCCAATCTGGCATGCCTTGATGACCCTGAGATGCTCAATGCCCACAGCGCTTAGTCTGCCCTCCAGGCCTCTATAACCAGTGCCTGTGAAGAGACACTTGGTCACTCAACCAGAAAACATCAGGACTGGTTTGATGAAAATGATCAGGAGATCGAAGAACTAATAGATCGCAAGTGCAAAGCATTTCTGAGCCTCAAGCAACAGCCCAACTTGGGAGCTGCAAAACAACATTACAGATGGCTCAAGGCTCAGGTCCAACAAAAAAATCGGAACCTAAAGAACAGGTGGTGGATGGAGAAAGCACAGGAGATACAACAACTGGCCGACAGCCACGATATGCGAGGATTCTTCACTGCAGTCAAGGCCACCTACAGTCCAAACTCCCAAGGCCCCATCGCATTCCTGGCCAAGAATGGGGAAACACTCATCAAGGACACCGAGGCTGTCAGGGCCCGTTGGAAGGAGCACTTTGAAGATCTTCTCAATCGAGACTCTGCCTTTGACTCGAGTGTTCTCGATTCCATCCCGCAACATGCCACCCGCCACTACCACAGTGAAACTCCAACATTGCACGAGGTTGGCAAAGCCATAAAACAGCTTAAGAACAACAAAGCTACGGGTGCGGATAGAATCCCTGCTGAGGCGCTAAAATATGGCGGAGAGGCGCTGTTGGCGTGGATGCATGACCTCATCTCTCGCATTTGGAGGGAGGAGAGCATGCCGGGAGATCTCAGAGATGCAGTGATTGTGACCATTTTTAAAAAGGGGGACACATCTGACTGCAGCAACTACAGGGGAATCTCCCTGCTTTCCGCCACTGGGAAAGTTGTCGCTAGAGTTCTCCTCAATCGTCTTCTCCCTGTAGCCGAGGAGCTCCTCCCAGAATCACAATGCAAATTTCGTCCCCTATGAGGCACAACAGACATGATCTTTACAGCGCGCAAGTTGCAGGAAAAATGCAAGGAGCAGTGCCAACCCTTTTACATGGCCTTTTTCGATCTTACAAAGCTCCCCACTGGAGTGGAATTAAACTACAGAACGAGTGGGAAGCTGTTTAACCTACGCCGCCTCCAGGCCAGGTCCAAGATCACCCCAACCTCTGTCGTTGAGCTGCAGTATGCGGATGACGCCTGCGTCTGTGCACTTTCAGAGGCTGAACTCCAGGATATAGTCAATGCATTCATTGAGGCATCTGAAAGCATTGGCCTTATGCTTAACATCCGTAAGACAAAGGTCCTTCACCAGCCTGCCATTGCTGCACAGCACTGCCCTCCAATCATCAAGATCCACGGCGCGGCCCTGGACAACGTGGACCATTTCCTATATCTCTGGAGCCTCTTATCAACAAAGGCAGACATTGATGTGGAGATTCAGCATCGCCTCCAGTGCGCCAGCGCAGCCTTCGGCCGCCTGCGGAAAAGAGTGTTTGTAGACCAGGCCCTCAAATTTACCACCAAACTCATGGTCTACAGGGCTGTATTAATACCTGCCCTCCTGTATGGGTCTGAGGCATAGACGATGTACAGAATGCACCTCAAGTCGCTGGAGATATATCACCAACAATGTCTCTGCAAGATCCTGCAAATCTCCTGGGAAGACAGGTGCACCAACATCAGTGTCCTTGACCAGGCTAACATCCCCAGTATTGAAGCACTGACCACACTCGATCAGCTTCGCTGGGCAGGCCACATAGTACGCATGCCAGATACGAGATTCCCTAAGCAAATGCTTTATGTGGAGATCCTTCATGATAAACGAGCCAAAGGAGGACAATGGGAACATTATAAGGACATCCTCAAAGCCTCCCTAGTAAAGTGTCACATCACCACTGACACCTGGGAGATCCTGGCCTGAGACCGCCCGAAGTTCATCCGGGAGGGCATTCAGCTCTTTGAGTCTCGACGCAAGGAGCATGAAGAGGCCAGGCGCAGGCAGCGGAAGGAGCACATGGCAAACCAGCCCTACCGACCCCTTCCCCCGACGAATGTCTGTCCCACCTGTAACAGGGTCTGTGGCTCCCATAATTGGACTGTTCAGTCATCAAACAACTCACTTTGTGAGTGGAAGCAAGTCCTCCTCGATTCCGATGGACTGCCTATGATGATGACTACTGACCACCTCCCCAAGTCATTACAATAAGGACTTGAAAAATGCTTAGGGGGAAGTGTTATTATGTATGCATGCTTGTATTTTTATAAGATGCCTGTAACACTGAATGTACCTTACACTGTACACACCTTACCTGTACACTGCAGGTAATCCAGTATAAAAAGGAGCTCACAGCTTGGTGTCCTCACTCGAGGAGCTGCAAATAAAGGACTACAGTCTACGCAGTTTAAGTACCATACCCGGCCTCGTGGAGTCATTACCAAAGATGCGTACATACACAATACCCAGCTGCGAAGGCAACACTGAGGTCTCGCGTGGCATCCAGCTGAGACTGCATGCGAGCAGCCAGAGTGTCAAAGCCACCAGATAGAACAGCACCATCGACTCTTGCAGATCCGCGGCCATTCTCTCCAAAGCAGCACCGATACGCTCGTTCCCTTGCGCTTGTGCTGCAATGGCAGCTGCCACATCACTTACAAGTTGCGGCATCAAAACAGGATCCGCACGGACATTCTGGGAGTCAACCATCGCCTGCACACTGGCAATGATGAGCACCATGGAGTGCGCAGAGCTGTCGACAATGCGGGAGGCAGACTTCCCTGTGCTCCTCACCACTTCCGACAGGCTCTCTGGCCCCTTTGCCAGTGCCCCCAACATCTGGGAATGCAGGGCCTCCACCCTTGTCTCGTAAGCCGCAATATCGATGGGCTTGTCTGAGTCCTCCTCAGCAGAACTCCAGTGCGGACTCAACCCCCCGTCTCCCCCCCGCCCCCCCGGGAGAGGTGGCACCTGAGATTGCCTAGCCCCGTCACCATGCTGCAGCCCGCTATTCCCCGGTGCATCACCCAGTGCAGACCACTCTACTATACTTACTATATCGGACCGCGCACTCCCAGTATCTGAGCTAGTGCGTGTAGGTGGAAGCAGTGACACAGTGCTCTCAGCTCTGTCCTCCTCTTCCTCATCACTGAGGTCGCCAAAAGATGGAGTCAGATCCAGGGTGTCAGTAATGCTCGAAAATTCAGTGTCCTCAATGCTGTCAGTATGCTCATCTGGCTGGCTCTCATCCAGGGTCTCGTGCAGGCCTCGCAATGGTCTCTCATCATCTGGTGTCTCAGGAGGAGCAGCTCCCTCGCCTCGGCTGCCTCTGCTCATTATGCTCTCCTCTAGGCCTGGTGACAGTCCTTCAGCAGGATGTTCTCCTTCACCTCGGCTGCCACTTGGCCTCTCATCTGCAAGCATCAATGGGAGAATAGCTGCCGTGAGGAAATGGTGGGGGATTGACGCATGGAGCCTGCAAATAGCAGACTTTCAGAAGGAATGGAACAGTGTGCGCTGTCACTTTCAGGGAGAGATAGCATTAAATGAAGGCCTTCACTTACCTATGCTGCCTACATCGGCATTGGTCGTACTGGAGCCCGTGGGGGGTGGTCTCATCTGGAAACGTAAATGGGAGAAGGCCTGCCATGAGGAGGAGGTGGGGAATTTACGCATGGAGCCTACAAGTAGCAGACTTTGAGGCAACGGCACAGTAGGTGCTGCAGCATTCAGGGAGAGATAGCATTAAAGAAGGGCCTTCACTTATCCTCATCGGCATCACCAGTGCCCTGATCCACAGGGAAGGCACCATGTCTGCCCACAAGCGCCTCGACTCTCGCCTCCAAGGGTGTGAGGACTTGTATGTCGGCCTCGCTACAACCCGTCCTCCTTTGCTCAAAGCAATTATGAGCAAGTTTGGCCTGTAAAATGGTTGGTTTGTAGCACCGTGATGATGTATCAGAAATGAGAGCACAAGTGTGTGTCCGTGACATGCAGCTGTCAATGTGAGTTGAGAGGGCTTCCATTGCAATATATGAGAGAGAGAGAGAGAGAGAGAGAATGCTGCATCAGTGACTAAAGAGTGAAGGTGGGAAATAAAGGAAGGATGAAGGAGAGGCTCGCAGATGGAAGGTTAGCATTTGGTGGAACATGTACTCACTTTCATCAAACGAATGATGTCATTCCTCCTTTTTCTACATTGGGTTGCCGTCCTATTATAGATGGAGGTCCCCGACACCTCTTCCGCTATCTTCCTCCAGGCATTACTACACTGTTGGCGAGTCGGTCTCCCTACATGTGGGCAAAGGACTAGCCTCCTTCCCTCCAAACCCAGCATCAGGGTCTCCAGATCGGTGGTGTTAACAGAAAGCTGGCGGTGTTCACACCTTTTTCCCCCGATTAGCGGCGCTATGGTTGCGGCGGCCATAGAATCTAAATTCACCTTTTTGATCCCAAAAAAGTCCTCCAGCGCTAATTGCACTTCAAATCTGATAGTTTGCAGCGGTGTGGGTGGGTTGATTGGGGCGGTATTCCCACGGGAAAATTCACCCTTAGGGTGATTGGTAGCCAACAAGCAAACTGCTTCCTGGCCTTCTTTAACATAGAAAGATAGAAAATAGGTGCAGGAGTAGGCCATTTGGCCCTTCGAGCCTGCACCACCATTCAATAAGATCATGGCTGATCATTCCCTCAGTATCCCTTTCCTGCTTTCTCTCCATACCCCTTGATCCTCTTAGCCGTAAGGGCCATATCTAACTCCCTCTTGAATATATCCAATGAACTGGCATCAACAACTCTCTGCGGCAGGTAATTCCACAGGTTAACAACTCTCTGAGTGAAGAAGTTTCTACTCATCTCAGTCCAAAATGGCCTATCCCTTATCCTAAGACTGTGTCCCCTGGTTCTGGACTTCCCCAACATCGGGAACACTCTTCCAGCATTTAACCTGTCCCGTCCCGTCAGAATCTTATATGTTTCTATGAGATCACCTCTCATCCTTCTAAACTCTAATGTATAAAGGCCCAGTTGATCCAGTCTCTCCTCATATGTCAGTCCTGCCATCCCGGGAATCAGTCTGGTGAGGGCCAGTCTGGTAAGGCCAGGGTTTGCAGCTAGTCCCTGAGGGAATGAGTGGTGTGCAAGGATGGTTGGTGCCTGACTCTTAGCAGGACTCCTGGGCCGACTTACCCTCCGGAGAGCTAACCCCTGAGCTTCCCCTCATGCTGTGCATTGCTGCAGGCCACTGGGTCCAGGAGCGTCAGGATCTGGGAAGCCCTGGAAGTTGGTGGTGACATCCACCGAGATGGTCTCACCACTCGTGGGTGTTGGGGTCCGGTCCCGGTCGGTGGCAAAAGACGTCTCGACATCCTCCCCCTTGTGTGAGGACTCTGGCTGACGGGCAGGCTGCAGCTCATTTGGTTCATCATCTGTAAGCACAAAGCAACACAAGTGTGGGTAACAGTTGGGGAGGGGGCAGGAAAGCAAGGAGGGGGTACTGTTATTGTGCAGATACATGTTCTAAGGCATGTGGGCTGAAGAGTGAGGGGTGTTGCCGAAAACAGGCATCTCATTCACAAACCGTCAGGGTCCTGAGGGGGCTCTGCCTGTCCGAATGCCACCGTTCTGACTGCTGGGTCCATGAGGGCTCCTCGATGTTGTTGAGGTCCTGCAGGTCTGGCTCCCCTCCTCATGTCCGCTCCTGCTCTCGCCTGTTGTGGACAAGCTGGGCCTGCAATGAGCAAAACAAGAGGTTGTCTTTGGAGCTGTAGCTACTGATGTGCAACATCTGTCTGTAGCAAGTGAATTGCTACTGACGTCGTGGTGTGAATGTCTGCATCTCAGACTGCACGGCAGCTCACAGTGGCTGTGTAAAAGGTGGAATCTGGGCACAAGGAGGTACGAGTAACTATGAGGCTGAAGGCCTGTGACCGCATATGGTGAGCTGCCATGCAGTCTGAGATGCAGACATTCACACTTCACGACATCAATAGCGATTCACTTTCTACAGACAAATGTTGCACATCAGTAGCTACAGCTCCAAAGACAACCTCTTGTTTTGCTCATTGCACAACAGGCAAGAGCAGGAGCGGACATGAGGAGTTGTTGGTGTCCTCAGGCTGAGTCGGGAGCTAGAAGGTGAGAGACGCTTGGCTGGGCAGGGCATGTCTGGGGAGGCTGTAGATAGCTTTGAGGATGTTTACAGCAATGAGGAGCATGGCCTGGGGCACACATAGAGAAGATGTGGACAGTGTCAAGCAGTGAGGCTCACATGAAGTTATTGAAAGGATAATGTAACGGGTACTCACCCTGACGGTTCTAGTCAGGTCATTGAATTTCTTCCGTCATTGAGTTGCGGTCCTATGCACTGTGCTGTGGGCAGAAACGTGCTGTGTGACCGTCGCCACAGCTTCCTGCACATTCTGGGGGATGGTCTTCGTCTCCCTCCAGGCAGCAGGGCATCTTGGCGCTGTTCCAAGGCCTCCAGGAGTGCCTCAAGGGCTGCAGCCGAGAAGCGGTGCACACGTTATTGACCTGCCTCTGCATCCATCCTCCTGGTCTCAGGTGAGTGAGAGTCTTGAAATGCACATGGTTATACTTGAGTTGCCGTCTTTTTCAGAGTCGGCTGTTCCCGAGGTCTGACTCGGAGTTCCGTGCATGCGCAATGGGTCCGCCAAATTTACCGACCAAAATTTCGTATTTCCCCCACACCTGTAGTGTGCAACAGCTGATTTAGCACCCCTGTCAACTCTTCGCCCAATTCTGATGAATTTCCTGGCGGAGGGTGCAAACTTTTTCAAGGCGCTACAATTCCCGCTCCGCCTGGGTTACCGTCCCAAATAAGGCACAACTGAATTTCTCCCCCAGAGGGTTTTGATAATAATTCAGTTGCAGCCTTTAGCCATCGACAGATACAGCCAGTGACCCTCTGTATTGTCCAAAAGATGCAGCTGCTGTATGCTAAGTGAATGAACGATCCTATTAGCCCTAGCCAATCCGGACACTTAAAGATGCTTAAAATAGATTTTCACATATGCTACTGGAATCTCACTTTTTTTTCGATGACACTGATGAAATATCCAACATGAGAATATTATAATTTGGATGTTAGTAATTTTTCAATAAGACGTTTCAACAGCTGAAAGGGATTTTGTTCGGACTGTATAATGGGTCCAATGATCTGCAACTGGTATTTTTAGCTGCTCCAGAGTAGTTCATTTGTTCCAGCACCCATCTCCATCAAATAGGTTTCACCATCTGCAGTCTTCACAGCAACATATCTAATAAACCCGAATAACTGGATTTTGTTTTGATGGAATGTAAACTATGTATTCTGAAATTTGATTTCAAAATTCTCGTCCTTGTTTTCAAATCCCTCCGTGGCCTCGCCCCTCCCTATCTCTGTAATCTCCTTCAGCCTCACAACACCCCGAAATATCTGCGCTCCTCAAATTCTGCCCTTTTGAGCAACCCTGATTATAATCCCTCAACCATTGGTGGCCGTGCCTTCTGTTGCTTAAGCCCCAAGCTCTGGAACTCCCTCCCTAAATCTCTCCGCCTCTCTACCTCTCTTTCCTTCTTTATGATGCTCCTTAAAACCTACTTCTTTGACCAAACTTTTGGTCATCTGCTGTAATTTCTTCTTATGTGACTTGGTGTCAAATCTTTGTCTTATAACACTCCTGCGAAGCGCCTTGGGACGTTTTACTATGTTAAAGGCGCTATATAAATATTTGTTGTTGACAATTTTATGACCTTTCGTCCAGATATTCAAGGTCTTATCAGCTGCATCAGAGTGTGGAGCTAAAATCTTCCTGTTTTATTTTATTTTGGGTGGTTATAATAAATAATACTTTTATTAATATATTTTATCAGGTTGAAACATCTCAAAGTGCTTAGTTAATTTTGATTTGCAGTGGCTATAGTTGAATCGAATGAGTTACTAAAATAGTGCTGTCCAATGATATTATGATTTCAGAACTGATTCAACCACAAACAATTATCTGTAAAAGGTTAGTATGTGATAAACAAGTTTAGAAAAAACAGGAAGGAATTAAAACATATTTAAATTAGAGGGGAATTTTGATGTAGTTATACACTGTCTTCCCATACTGAGGCTAGATTGAAGGATTTATTTTATTTTCTATTCAGTATGTAAAACAAAGACTGGCCTCACATGCTAATTCTGCTGAATCCAAAGCCTATCTGGAACATTAAACAATTTCAGCTCCAGAACTCCCTAATCGCTCTGACTCTGAAATGGTCATTCAGCCTGCCAGTGGCCAAAAAGAAATGTCTGTCTACAATAATTAGTCTGTTTGCACTGATGCTACTGGAAGAAACTGCCACTTGCTGCCTCCTGTGGCATGAGTACAACCTTCATTAATTGCCAAGTTTTCCACTGTCTTCGGAACTGCTGTCAATGAAAAACCAGCAATGTAAATATGCTGTAAATAAGTATATAGAATTCGATTTTAAATCTTGAGCACCAGAAGGAGTGCTTGTGCTGTCCTAACTACTCCTTCCCAAATCATAAATGGGGTGGTTTTGAGAGGCAGCAAGAATACAAATGTTGCTGAATCTTATAATGTCAATTTAAAGATTATGCACACGATCATATTTAGCAGAATTTGCACCTGAATCTTAACATTCATATTCAAGAAAGAGGAAAGGGTTAAGCCTGGAAAGTGTAGGCCAGTTAATCTTTCCTCAATTATGGATGAACTTCTGGAGGTTGATTTTCCTCTCCAATATGCCTGGGCAGTGCTCCATGTCCACTCTGCCTACCTTGCACTTAGGTGTTGGGATGGAGTGTGTGTGTATGGGGTAGAGAGCGGAGGGGGGGAGGGGGAGGTGGGTGAAGGAAAATCAACCCTCCACAGTCCATAATGCAGGATGAAATTAATGAACACTTCAGAGTGACATGGGCCAATCTGGGGTAATCAGCATAGATTTGCAAGGGGTAGCACATGCTTTACTAAGTTTATTTAATTTTATGTGTCTGGAAAAGGAAATTGGTTGGATGTTGTCTACAGGGATTTCCAGAATGCGTTTGATAAGATGCCACATATGAGACATGAAAATAAAAGGAATTAAAGGGAATACAGTTGTTGGATAGAGGGATGGTGAATGGGCAGAAAACAAAATAGCAGGATGTGGTTAGCACTGTGGCCCAGCGATCTGTGCTGGGACAGCTTTTGTTTTCCACTTAATATGAATGATTTTGGCATAGACATAAGAGGGATGATATCAAAGTTTGCTGATAATACCGAATTGTGGAAAACTATGAAGAAGAATGAAAGAGATTGCAGGAGGATATAGACAGGTTAATGCAGTGGATACATTGGTGGCAATACAATTCATGCAGAGTATGTGAAGCTGTACACTTTAGGATAAAGAACAACGAAAAGAAATATACTCTAAATGGTAAGATGCTTACAGAGTGAAGGAAGAGCGAGATCTAGGATCTTTAAACATCAGAGGGAGAAAAGGTCATAAAATGGCAAATTAAATGATGGGTTTTATATCATAAGGGTAAACAAGTCGTGTTAAGTTCATACAAGACATTGGTCAGGCCACAATTGGAGTATTGTGTACGGTTCTGGGCAGCCTTTTACAGGAAGGATATTAAAGCCATGGAAAGAGTACAGTGAAGATTTGTTAGAATTATACCTGAAAAGATAGGTCATAGCTTTGAAGATAGGATCAAGAGTGTTATGTCTTGGATAAGGAGTCAGACTAGATACTGCAAGCTCAAAGTAAGTGTGACCGTAGTCCTTTATTACAGATTTCAGAATGCCTCTCCAGCCTGTGCGGCCTTCTTATAAATAGGTGCTCCCAAGAGATTGTGGGATCCCTTGGGACTCCAGGGGATAAGCCCTCTGGTGGTTGGACATGGTACTTACAGGTGTACATACATAACAAGACTTCCCCCCGCCCCAAAGTCAATAACTATTTACAATGTAAGTCGATCTGGGGCCCTCCTTTCCCTAGTTGATCGTCTCAGTGCAAATGCTGGTATTGGTGAGTTATTTGTTGGGTCGTCACTGGGCTGCTGCGCAGCTGGCCTTGCTGGACTGCTGGGGTTGGTAAGCCTTGCTGGGCTGCTGCGGGTGATGGGTTCTGCTTCATGGTCAACCGTTGGGTCGGTTGCCACTTGTGTGTGTGTTGGAGGGTCGAAAAAGGTAGAGTCTATTGTGGGTTGTTCTGGATAATCTGTAAATCTGAGTTTGGTTTGGTCCAAGTGTTTTCTGCAGATGAGTCCATTTGCAAGTTTGACCACAAACACCCTACTCCCCTCTTTGGCCAAAACAGTGCCAGCAATCCACTTGTGACCTTGTCCATAGTTCAACACAAATACAGGATAATTTACTTCAATTTCGCGTGACACATTTGCGCAATCATGATATGTATTCTGTTGAAGCCGCCTGCTCTCTACCTGTTCATGTAGATCAGGATGTACTAACGAGAGCCTTGTCTTAAGTGACCTTTTCATGAGCAGTTCAGCGGGAGGGACCCCGGTGAGCGAGTGGGGTCTTGTGTGGTAACTAAGCAGGACTTGGGATAAGCGAGTCTGCACTGAGCCTTCAGTTACCCTTATCAAGCTCTGCTTGAATGTTTGTTCTGCCTGACCATTGGATATTGGCTTAAATGGGGCAGATGTGACATGTTTGACCCCATTGCGGGTCATGAATTCCTTGAATTCGGCACTGGTAAAGCACTGCCCATTGTCACGTACAAAGACATCTGGCAGGCCGTGCATGGCAAACATGGCCCGTAGGCTTTCAGTGATGGCAGCGGACGTGCTTGCCGACATTATCACACGTTCAATGCACTTGGAGTATGCATCTACAACCACTAAAAACATTTTTCCCAAGAATGGGCCAGTATAGTCGACATGAACCCAAGACCACAGTTTGGAGGGCCAAGACCATAAACTTAGTGGCGCCTCCCTGGGTGCATTGCTTAACTGGGAACATGTATTACATTTGTGCACACAGGACTCTAAGTCTGCATCGATACCGGGCCACCACACGTGGGATCTGGCTATCACTTCCATCATTACAATGCCTGGGTGGGTACTGTGGAGGTCACTTTTTTGGCACTACTACCCGATTACCCCAGAGGAGGCAGTCTGCCTGTATAGACATCTTTGCGCCGCTGGTACGGCTTTATTTCTTTCTGCATCTCGAATGGGACACTAGACAAACTCCCGTAGAGCACACAGTTTTTTTTACTAAGGACAGTAAGGGGTCCTGGCTCGTCCAGGTTCTAATCTGTTGGGCGGTAACAGGTTATTGCTCCCTCTCGAATGCTTCCATTACCATACTATGCCTGGCCTGTGGCGGATGGCGTAGTTGTATGCGGACAACGTGAGTGCCCATCTCTGGATGCGGGCTGATGCATTCATATTTATCCCCTTATTTTCAGAAAAGAGGAATATAAACGGCTTATGGTCGATTTCCAATTCAAATTTGAGCCCGAACAGATATTGATGTATTTTCTTTACCCCGTAAACACACGCTAATGCCTCTTTTTCGATCATACTGTAGACTTCTAGATGCATAAGCAACCGGTTGCAATTTCCCAATTTCATTAGCTTGTTGCAATACACACCCAACCCCGTACGACGACGCAACACATGCTAGTACCAAACGCTTACATGGATTGTACAACACAAGCAATTTGTTTGAACATAACAGCTTCCTAGCTTTCTCAAAGGCATTTTCTTGGCTTTTACCCCATACCCATTCCTCTCCTTTACGCAATAAAGACTGCAGGGGTTCTAACAATGTGCTAAGACTCGGTAAGAACTTACCAAAGTAGTTCAGGAATCCTAGAAACGACCGCAGCTCCGTCATGTTCTGTGGTCTTGGTGCGTTTTTGATTGCCTCCGTCTTTGAATCGTTGGCCTGATGCCATCTGCCGTGATTCTTCTCCCCAGGAACTCCACTTCAAACACCAGGAAAACGCACTTCGAGCATTTTAACCTGAGCCCCACACGATTATGCCGACTAAGAACCGCCTCCTGGTTCTGCAGGTGCTTGACGGTGTCCCGACCTGTAACCAAGATGTCGTCCTGGAAGAACGCGGTGCACGGGACCCACTTCAGCAAGCTTTCCATGTTCCTCTGGAATATCGCCGCAGCTGATCGAATTCCAAACGGGCATCTGCTGTAAACGAAAAGATCTTTGTGCGTGTTGATGCAGGTGATGCCTTTCGAAGATTCCTCCAGCTCCTGCATCATGTAGGCTGAGGTCAAGTCCAGCTTCATCAACATTTTCCCTCCCACCAGCGTCGCAAATAGGTCATCTGCCTTTGGTAGCGGGTATTGATCCTGCAGTGAGAAACGATTGATAGTTACTTTGTAATCACCACAGATTCTGATGGTGCCGTCTTCCTTAAGGACTAGAACAATCTGACTGGCTCACTCATTGAATTCAATTGGCGAAATAATGCCCTCTCATTGACGCCTGTCCAGCTCGATCTCCACCCTCTCCCTCAGCATGTAAAGTACTGCTCTTGCCTTGTGATGGATGGATTGCGCCCCCGGAATCAAATGGATCTGCACTTTTGCTCCTTGGAACTTCCTGATGCCTGATGCGAGGACCTGGGCACATGAAGTGTCATCGACGGATGAAAGCACTCGGACGTCGTCCCAGTTCCAGCGTACCTTTCCCAGCCAACTCCTGCCGAACAGCGTGGGGCCATCGTCCGGTACCACCCAGAGTGGTAAATCATGCAGCGCTCCATTGTAGGAGACCTTTACGGTAGCACTGCCAATTTTGGGAATCAGTTCCTTTGTGTACGTTCTGAGTTTGGTACGAATGGGAGTCAGGACTGGCCTTGAGGCCTTGTTGCACCACGACTTATCGAAAGTCTTTTTACTCATTATGGACTGGCTTGCGCCCGTGTCCAGCTCCATAGACACCGGGAGTCCATTTAATTCAACCTTCAGCATTATCGGGGGACACTTTGTGGTAAATGTGTGCACCCCATATACCTCTGCCTCCTCAGTCTGAGGCTCTGGTTCGTCATGATCCACCGTGGATCTCTCCTCCTCTGCAACTTGCTTTGCAGGATTAACAGGGTTTGTAGCTCGTGTCCCATTGTTCCACAGCCCTTGCAAACGTATGGAATCGATGGTCACCCCTGCAGCGCCAACAAGGTGTTAATTGCCTTGTATTCACCACCCTTGATGACGGACTCTGAGTCATCTGCGGACGTGCAGCTACAGGCGTGTAAGTCCTGCCACATACATTTCGATTTGAAAACAACGTTACTTTGTTCACAGTACTTGCAGCATTACTAGTGTGCTGGGAAATTTGTTTGGTATTATCACTGGTGGAGATAAACGCCTGGGCTATCGCTATGGCTTTACTCAAGGTTGGGGTCTCTACAGTCAAAAGTTTGCGATGTATTACTTCATGGCCAATGCCAAGTAAAAGAAATCCCTGAGTTTATGCTCCAAATGTCCTTCAAATTTGCAATGTCCTGCAAGGTGCTCGGTGACGTAGCTCGCCACTTTCTGGCCTTCAGACCTCTTCTATGTGTAGAACCGATACCTCGCCATCAGAAAGCTTTCCTTCAGGTTTAGATGCTCCCGGACTAGTGTGCACAACTCGTCGTATGACTTGTCTGTGGGTTTTGCTGGAGGGAGCAGGTTTTTCATGAGGCTATACGTTGGTGCTCCGCAAACGGTGAGGAGGATCGCCCTTCGTTTGGCAGCGTTCCCTTCTCCTTCCAGCTCGTTGGCCACGAAGTATTGGTCAAGTTGCTCCACGAAGATTTCCCAATCATCTCCCTCTGAAAATTTCTCCAGGATGTCCACAGTTCTCTGCATTGTTGCGTTGGGGTTCGTCATCTGTATCTCGTCGCCAGTTGGTATGTCTTGGATAAGGAGTCAGACTAGATACTGCAAGCTCAAAGTAAGTGTGATCTCAGAGAGCCTCTCCAGCCTGTGAGGCCTCCTTATATATAGTTGCTCCCAAGGGATTGTGGGATCCCTTGGGACTCCAGGGGATAAGCCCTCTGGTTTTTGGACATGTTAATTACAGGTTTACATACATAACAAAAAGGTCAGGGTCTTTTCACTGAGAATGCTAAGAGGAAATCTGATTTTGACAAATATGAAAGGCTTTGAGAGTGCAAAAAGTGAAAAAGTGGTTCAATTGGTTGCCGAATCGTCAATAAGGGGATGAATTACTGGTTAAATTTAAAATCTTTACCTTTAAATCCCTCCATGGTCTGGTCCCATTCTCCTTGCAACTTCTTCCAGCCTTACATTCCCTCCTACACCCTTTGATCCTCTGACTTTGGTTTTTGTGCAGTCCCCTACCCTGTCTTCCCACCATTGAGGAAGAGGCTTCTGCCATCTTGGCTGCACTCTCTAAAACTCCTCTATTCCTCTGTCTCTCATTTCTCTCCACTGTGAAAAGCCTTCTCAACACCCATCTTTCAGACTAAGCAGCCCTTCCAATGATTTCCCAGTATAATTTGGTGCCTGTTCCCTGATCTGTTCTTTTATTTACTTCCTGCTATAAAGTGCCTTGGGATAAAGTACAATTTAAATGAAGGGTGTTGTTGCTAAACTCAGGATTATCACTAGAAGAATGTAGGAGGAAGTTAGAAGGATTAATTTTCTCATGAAGGTTATTA
The DNA here is from genome assembly GCF_044704955.1 of Pristiophorus japonicus. Taxonomy (NCBI): domain Eukaryota; kingdom Metazoa; phylum Chordata; class Chondrichthyes; family Pristiophoridae; genus Pristiophorus; species Pristiophorus japonicus. The sequence continues at coordinate 233,712,830 of NC_091978.1, forward strand.
TTAGAACATCATATGGTTTGCCGAAAGTTGACGAAGAGACTATAATATCATTTGAAAGGGGAATAGGATAAGTATTTGCAAAGTCAAAATATGAGAAGATATGGAAACACAGCAGTAAATTGGATTTAAATAGCACCTTTAACATAGAAACACATCCTCAGGTGCCTCACGCAGGTGTTATAAAAAGAAATGGCAAGGAAATGAGATTTGATAGCTGAAATTGAAGAGCAGTACCAGCACAGGCCAAATGATCTATTTCTGTGCTATAATTTCTATGATTCTATGCACAGTTTAATTTGACTGAGAATAATATGTCAGAATTGAAATTAAAATTAGTCAATAAAAGTAAATCCTGTTGTAATACTAAGCAACATAAACCAGAAGATCCCTAGTTTGATTCCTGGTCTGTGCTGAGTCAGCTGATAAACACCAGGGCAGTAATTTGTTCTACAAATGGCCTCAAGCCTCCTGATCTAAGGAAGTTAAAAATTGTCCAGGATTTCCATCCCTGATTGCTCTGGACATCAGGTGAGAAAATGGTTGGTCTGTGAAGATGCCCTCCATAGTTGAGTAGCCTCACTGCTCTGGCTAACCCATGAAGAATGGCCACTTGGGCTAGGCACCAGAATGGCTGGCTCCTGCGGAACAGTATCCCAATAAGAGCAATGCCCTTTTCGGAGGGGACAGAAACTAACCCCCTTCACTGCTGTTGACCTGTATTCCATCACCCATAACCCCAAAATTGTCCTGCGACCCTTGACCATTCCTATCAATGCTGTGAGGTTAAGAAACAGGGAACAGGCTATTTTAGATCTTGTATTGTGTAATGAAACAGGGTTAATTAGCAATCTCATAGAAAAGGATCCTCTGGGGCAGAGTGATCATAATACGTTAGAATTTCACATTCCATTTGAGAGTGACTTGCCTAAATCCGAAACTAGAAACTTAAACTTAAATAAAGCCAATTACAAAGGTATGAAAGGTGAGTTGGCTAAAGTGAATTGGAAAAACAGATTAAAAGGTATAACAGTAGATAAGCAGTGGCTAGCATTTAATGAAATATTTCATAATTCTCAACAAAAATACATTCCATTGAGAAACAAAAACCACACAGGAAAGTGATCCATCCGTGGCTAACTAAAGAAATTAAGAATAGCACTAGATTGAAAGAAGAAGTTTATAATGCTGTGAAGAATAATAGTAAGCCTGAGGATTGGGAGAGTTTCAGAAACCAGCAAAGGATGACCAAAACATTGATAAAAAGGGAAAAAATAGACTATGAGAGAAAACTAACAAGAAATATAAAAACAGATTGTAAGAGCTTCTACAAGTACGTAAAAATGAAGAGAATAGCACAAGTAAACACTGGTCCCTTAGTGGCTGAGGCAGGAGAAATTATTATGGGGAATAAGGAAATGGCAGAAACGTTAAACAAATATTTTGTATCTGTCTTCACAGTAAAAGATGCAAAATGCATACCTAAAATGCTGGGGAACCAAGTGGCTAATAAGGGTGAGGAACTTAATATAATTCATATAAGTAGAGAAAAAGTACTAGAGAAACTAATGGGACTAAAAGCCAACGAGTCCTCAGGACCTGACGCCTACATCCTAGGGTTCTAAAAGAAATTGCTGCAGAAATAATGGATGCATTGGTTTTGATCTTTCAAAATTCCCCAGATTCTAGAATGGTCCCAGCAGATTGGAAGGTAGCAAATGTAACACCGCTATTCAAGAAAGGAGGGAGAGAGAAAACAGGGAACTACAGGCCAGTTAGCCTGACATCAGTCATTGTTAAGGAAGTGATACCAGGGCACTTAGAAAATCATAACCTGATTAGGCAGAGTCAACATGGTTTTTTGAAAGGGAAATCGTGTTTGACAAATTTATTAGAGTTTTTTGAGGATGTAACTAGCAGGGTAGATAAAGGGGAACCAGTGGATGTACTATATTTGGATTTCCAAAATTCATTCGATAAGATGCCACATAAAACATTATTACACAAGATAAGGGCGCATGGGATTGGAGGCAATGTATTGACATGGATAGAGGATTGGTTAACGGGCAGAAAATAGAGAGCAGGGATAAATAAGTATTTTTCAGGTTGGCATGCTGTAACTAGTGGGGTGCCACAAGGATGAGTACTGGGGCTTCAGCTATTTACAATCTATATTAATGACCTAGATGAAGGGATCGAGTGTAATGTATCCAAGTTTGCTGACGATACAAAGCTAGGTGGGACAGTAAGCTGCGAGGAGAACACAAAGCGTCTGCAAAGAGATATCGATAGACTAAGTGAGTGGCCAGTAAGGTGGCAGATGGAGTATAATGTAGGGAAATGTGAGGTTATTCACTTAGGTAGGAAGAAAAAAAATGAGTATTTTTTAAATGGTGAGAAACTTTTAAATGTTGGTGTTCAGAGAGATTTGGGTGTCCTTGTGCAAGAAACACAGAAAGCTAAAATGTAGGTACAGCAAGCAATAAGGAAGGCAAATGGCATATTGTTCTTTATTGCAAAGGGGTTTGAGTATAAGAGTAAGGAAGTCTTGCTACAATTGTATAGGGCCTTGGTGAGACCACACCTGGGATGAGAGGGCTCTCTTATGATGAGAGTTTATATAGAATGGGCCTATACACTCTAGAGGTGATCTCATTAATCTCATCGAAACATATAAGATTCTGAAGGGGATTGACAGGGTAGATGCTGAGAGGTTGTTTCCCCTGGCTGATGTGTCTAGAACTAGGGGACCGTCTCAGGATAAGGGGTAGGCCATTTCCCTTGAGGAGGAATTTCTTCACTCAGAGGGTTATGAATCTTTGGAATTCTCTGCTCCAAAGGGTTGTGGATGCTGAGTCTCTGAATATATTCATGGCTAAGATAGATAGATATTTGGGGTCGAGGGGAATCAGGGGATATGGAGGTCGGGCGGGAAAGTGGAGTTAAGGTCGATGATCAGCCATGATCTTATTGAATGGCGGAACAGGCTTGAGGGGCCATATGGCCTACTCCTGCTCCTATTTCTTATGTTCTTAAGAAATGATCAACAGTCTGATTCCATTATGGGCGAATCAGTATAAATTGTACCCACTTGAAAGAATGAGAAATGAGAATGGAGCATTTAAAAAGTAATAAGTGTAAATTAGTTTTTGTTTTTGGATGGTTCAATAATTGATCTATTACAACTAGAAAGAAGACATTCCAATAAAGACTGACTAGATTTCTCTGCTAACATTTCATTTTATATTTGTTCAGAAGGGCACTATCTGATAGCTCATATTAGCAGCTAACTAATTCTGGCAGAATTATGAAACAGTTTAACAAAATGGGAAAGTTGCTAGCAGCTAGTGTTCATTTATAAAGATTGGAAAGTCCAGTATTGAATTCAGATAATTAGCTCATTGAGATCTATGGAGTATTGCTACATTAACCAAAACAGAAAAGTTCTATACTATAAAAGTAGGAATATTCGACAAGATTGAATCTGCAAAGCTATTATTAGATTTAGAAAAAAAGAAAGAGAAACAAAAGACTTGCATTTATATAGCACCTTTCACGATCACCAGACGTCCCAAAGGGCTTTACAGCCATTGAAGTACTTTTTGAAGTGTAGTCACTGTTGGAATGTAGGAAACGTGGCAAATAATTTGCACACAAAAAGCTCTTACAATATGATAATGACCAGATTTAGTGATATTGATTGAGAGATAAATATTGCTTAGGATAACTCCCCTGCTCTTCTTCGAAATAGTTCATAGGATCTTTGACGTCCACCTGAGAGGGTAGGCAGGGCCTCAGTTTAATGTCTCATCAGAAAGATAGTATTATGCTCATATTAAAGGATGAAACTGAGTACTACATGCAATGAGTAAGTGTGACCTTAGCTCCTTTAATTAGACTCCAGAGTGCAGGTACAGCTTGGGAGGCCTGCTTATATACAGTGCTTCCAAGTGTGCTGGGATCCCTTGGGACTCCAACAGGTGGGCTCTCTGGTGATGGTGTGATACAGGTTGCCAAGGGTTACATACAAAACATCACTGCCTCGTAAAGTCAAAAGTACACATTTACAGGGTGAGATGATCTGGGGCTTTTCGCTCCCTTGTCGATCGTCTCGGTACAAATGCAGGTGTGGGTGAGTTGGTTGGTTCTTCACTGGGCTGCTGGGCAGCCGGCCTTGCCAGTCTGCTGGGGATGGTGAGTTCGGCTTCGTGGTCAACCGTGATGTTGGTTGCCACTTGTGTGTGTGTTGGAGGGTCGAAGTTGGTGGTGTCCTCTTCCGGTTGCTCGTAGCTGTTTGTGAACCGCAATTTGGTCTGGTCCAATGCTTTCTGCACGTTAGTCCATTGGCCAATTTGACCTGAAACACTCTACTCCCTTTTTTGGCTATGACCATGCCAGCAAGCCATTTGTGACCATGTCCATAATTGAGTACAAACACGGGGTCATTGACCTCAATATCACGTGACAAGTTTGCGCGATCATGGTACATGCTTTGTTGATGCCGCTTGCCCTCGATGTGACCATGGAGATCAGGGTGGACAAAAGAGAGCCTTGTTTTGAGTACCCTTTTCATGAGCATCTTGGCTGGGGGAACCCCGGTGAGTGAGTGCGGTCTGGTGCGGTAGCTGAGCAGGACTCGGGACAGTCGGGTCTGCAGGGAGCCTTCCAACACGCGTTTCAAGCTTTGCTTGATGGTTTGAACTGCCCATTCTGCCTGGCTGTTGTATGCAGGCTTGAACGGGACAGATGTGACATGCTTGATCCTATTGTGGGTCATGAATTCATTGAATTCAGCGCCGGTGAAGCACGGCCCATTGTCGCTGACGAGGACGTCAGGCAGGCCGTGTGTGGCAAACATGGTTTGTAGGCTTTCGATAGTGGTGGTGGATGTGCTTACAGACATTATTACACATTCAATCCATTTTGAATAAGCATCCACAACAACCAAGAACATTTTGCCTAGAAATGGGCCCGCAAAGTCAACGTGGATCCTAGACCACGGTTTGGAGGGCCACGACCATAAACTTAGCGGTGCCTCTCTGGATGCATTGCTCAGTTGAGAGCAAGTGTTGCATTGGCACACGCATGACTCTAAATCTGAGTCGATGTTGGGCCACCACACATGGGATCTGGCTATGGCTTTCATCATTACAATGCCTGGGTGGATGCTGTGTAGGTCGCGTATGAACGTTTCTCTGCCTTTCTTGGGCAAGAGATTACCCCACAAAAGCCAGTCCGCCTGTAAGGACATTTCGTCTTTGCGCCTGTGGAACGGCTTAATCACTTCCGGCATCTCCATTGGGGCACTGGACCAGTTCCCATGGGGGACACAGTTTTTTACCAGGGACAGCAAAGGATCCTGGCTGTTCCAGGTCCTGATCTGACGGGCCATAACGGGTGACTTTTCGTTTTTGAGCAAGTCTGCAGGCTGTGTCATTTCCACCCCGGTGGTGGGCAATGGTAGCCGACTGAGAGCAGCTCTCTGCGTCTGGTCTGTGGCGGATTATATAGTCGTATGCCGACAGCGTGAGCGCCCATTTTTGAATGCGGGCAGAGGCATTGGTGTTAATCCCTTTGCTCTCTGAGATTAGCGATATGAGCGGCTTATGGTTAATTTCTAGCTCAAACTTGAGACCAAACAGATACTGGTGCATTTTTTTCACCCCGTAAACACACGCCAGAGCTTCTTTTTCAATCATACTGTAGGGCCTTTCAGCCTTGGACAGACTCCTGGACTCATAGACGACCGGTTGCAAAATCCCCGACTCGTTAGCCTGTTGTAATACACACCCGACCCCGTATGACGGCGCATCGCAAGCTAGCACTAATCGTTTACATGGGTTATACAGAACAAGCAGTTTGTTTGAATATAACAGATTTCTGGCTTTCTCAAAGGCAGCCTCTTGTGAATTCCCCTATACCCAGTCGTTTCCCTTGCGCAGTAGCACATAGAAACATAGAAACATAGAAACATAGAAAATAGGTGCAGGAGTAGGCCATTCGGCCCTTCTAGCCTGCACCGCCATTCAATGAGTTCATGGCTGAACATTCAACTTCAGTACCCCATTCCTGCTTTCTCGCCATACCCCTTGATCCCCCTAGTAGTAAGGACCTCATCTAACTCCTTTTTGAATATATTTAGTGAATTGGCCTCAACAACTTTCTGTGGTAGAGAATTCCACAGGTTCACCACTCTCTGGGTGAAGAAGTTCCTCCGCATCTCGGTCCTAAATGGCTTACCCTTTATCCTTAGACTGTGACCTCTGGTTCTGGACTTCCCCAACATTGGGAACATTCTTCCTGCATCTAACCTGTCTAACCCCGTCAGAATTTTAAATGTTTCTATGAGGTCCCCTCTCATTCTTCTGAACTCCAGTGCATACAAGCCCAGTTGATCCAGTCTTTCTTGATAGGTCAGTCCCGCCATCCCGGGAATCAGTCTGGTGAACCTTCGCTGCACTCCCTCAATAGCAAGAATGTCCTTCCTCAGGTTAGGAGACCAAAACTGTACACAATACTCCAGGTGTGGCCTCACCAATGCCCTGTACAACTGTAGCAACACCTCCCTGCCCCTGTACTCAAATCCCCTTGCTATGAAGGCCAACATGCCATTTACTTTCTTAACCGCCTGCTGTAGAGGTTCTAGCAAGATGCTTACCCGGGTAGGAAATTACCGAAATAGTTGAGAAGTCCCAGGAACGACCGCAGCTCCGTCACGTTCTGTGGTCTCGGCATGTTCTTGATGGCCTCTGTCTTGGCATTGGTGGGTCGATACCGTCTGCTGCGATTCTCCTTCTCAAGAACTCGAGCTCTGGTGCCAGGAAAACACACTTCGAGTGTTTCAACCTGAGTTCCACGCGATCTAGCCGACTTAGAACCTCTTCCAAATTCTTTAGGTGTTCGATGGTGTCTCGACCTGTGACCAGTATGTCGTCCTGGAAAACCACAGTGCGTGGAACCGACTTTAGCAGGCTCTCCATGTTCCATTGGAAAGTTGCCGCGGCCGAACGAATCCCGAACAGGCATCTGTTATAGATGAACAGACCTTTGTGCGTGTTGATGCAGGTGAGGCCTTTCGAAGATTCCTCCGTCATTTAGGCCGAGGTCAGGTCCAACTTGGTGAACGTCTTTCCTCCAGCCAGGGTCGCAAATAGGTCGTCTGCCTTGAGTAGCGGGTACTGGTCCTGTAGCGAAAAACGGTTAATCGTTACTTTATAGTCCCCACAAATTCTGACCGTGCCGTCACCTTTGAGTACCGGGACAATTGTACTGGCCCACTCGTTGAATTCCACCAGCGCGATGATGCCTTCTCGCTGCAGCCTGTCCAGCTCAATTTCCACTTTCTCTTGCATCATGTACGGTACCGCCTGTGCCTTGTGGTGGATGAGTCGTGTACCGGCAACCAAGTGGATCTGCACTTTCGCCCCTGAGAAACTTCCAATGCCTGGCTCGAACAACGATGGGAATCTGCTCAGAACCTGGGCACATGAGGCGTCATTGACGGACGAAAGCGCTCGGATGTCATCCCAGTTTCAGTGGATTTTTCCCAGCCAGCTTCTGCCGAACAGTGTGGGGCCATCCCCTGGCACGATCCAAAGTGGGATTTCATGCACTGCTCCATCATAGGAGACTTTTACTTCTACTCTGCCAATTACAGGGATCAGCTCTTTGGTGTAAGTTCTTAGCTTGGTGTGAATGTGGTTCAGCTTGGGCCTGTGTGCCTTGTTGCACCACAGCCTGTCAAAGGCCTTTTTGCTCATTATGGACTGACTCCTACCTGTGCCCAGTTCCATGGATACTGGAATTCCGTTCAGTTCAACATTTAACATAATCGGTGGACATTTCATGGTGAAGGTGTGTACCCCGCACACTTCTGCCTCCTCGGTTCGAGTCTGTAGTTCAGCTTGATCCACCATGGATTGATCTTCCTCTGCAACGTGGTGGTTTGCAGGGTTTGCAGCTCGCCTGCACATTCGGTGGAGGTGTCCCATTGTTCTGCAGCCTTTACACACATAGTGTTTGAAGCGGCATTGATGGGCCCGATGATCACCTCCACAACACCAACAGGGTGTTAACTGCCTCGCAATAACGATTGATGGCGGACTCTGGGTCATCTGAGGTCATGCAACAGCCGGCGAGTACGTTCTGCCATGTATAGTCCTGCTCGAAAACAACGTTACTTTGTGCACAGTACTGGCCGAAACCTCTTTATGCTGCAAAATTTGTTTGGTGTTATCGCTGGTGGACATAAATGCCTGGGCTATCGTTATGGCTTTGCTCAGATTCGGTGTTTCAACAGTCAATAGTTTGCAAAGGATTACCTCATGGCCAATGCCAAGCACAAAAAAGTCTCAGCAGTTGTTCAAGGAATCCATCGAATTCACAATGTCCTGCAAGGTGCCTTAGTTCGGTGACATAGCTCGCCACTTCCTGGCCCTCCGACCGTTGACACGTGTAGAACCGATACCTCGCCATCAAAACACTTTCCTTCGGATTTAGTTGCTCCCGGACCAGCGTATACAATTCTTCATAGGATTTGTTGTTGGTTTCACCGGAGCTGGAAGATTCTTCATGAGGCCATAGGTTGTTGCCCCACAGACGGTAACGAGGTTCGTCCTTCGTTTGGCAGAGTTCTCGTCCCCTTCCAGCTCATTGGCCAGGAAATATTGGTCGAGTCTCTCCACGAAGGCCTCCCAATCATCCCCTTCTGAGAACTTCTCCAGGATACCAACCGTTCTTTGCATTTTCGCGCGGTTGCTCGTTACCTCGTAGCCAATTATTATGCTCATAATAAAGAATGAAACTGAGTACTGTATGCAATGAGTACGTGCAACCTTAGGTCCTTCAATTAAACTCCAGAGTGCAGGTACTGCATGGGAAGCCTGCTTATGTACAGTGCTCCCAAGGGATGCTGGGATCCCTTGGGACTCCAACAGGTAGGCCCTCTGGTGGTGGTGTGATACAGGTTGCCAAGGGTTAAATACATAACAGACAGCATCTCTAACAGTGCATCACTCCCATAGTACTGCACTGGAGTGTCAGCTTAGATGTTTGTGCTCAAGTCTCTGAAGTGGGACTTGAACCCACAACCTTCTGACTCAGAGGCAAAGAGTGCTACCAACTGACGCCTAACTAGTGTGCATTTACACTGTAGCTACTGGTCTGAAATCACTAGATCACATTCGATTCCAACCAGGCAAAATGGTGTTTTCATTAACCAGCTTCTGCTGGCCAGAACAGTAATCTTCCAGTCCAGAAGAGAGCTATGTGAATACCTGGATACAGGCATGGGTATGTATAGCTCTTTCCCAATATGTTTAGAAAGTAGGGAGGATATAAACCCTACTCTTTTTATATTTAAATTGAAGTTAAGTGGGTTTATAAAATACCCCTTGTAAACAGGTTTGACATCGTACAAGATTTACACTCCATGTGGTGCTAACTGAAGTGGGGTGAGTTATCCAGGAAGTCTCACTCCATTTTGTTGCAGAGTGAGATTGGACTCTTATTCTGGATTTATACTCCAGTTTAATGTCAGTGCAAAGTTGAAATCACTTTGAACTGATACTAAACTTGCAATGTAAATGCAGCCTAAAAATTATTGATGTAAAAACTAGGGTGAGGCAATGTAACCTTGAGTGAAACATGAAACAGTGACTCTGAATGCTGCTCGGTTGTCTAATTAAGTAGAAAATCAAATACAGCTGACTGTGGTCGTGGCTCTGTTACCCATTTGTCTGAAAACCCTGATTAAATGACCTTACCCTGCTCCCTACATTTTTGAAAAGTAGTGTGTACTTGCAAATTAAAGGGCTCAATTTTGCCCAAGCCCGTTTTCTGGCATATTGCCAGAGTTACGCCCATTTTTCTAGGCCAGAAATGTGCCAGAAATCATTTGCCAAAGTTCCCCCATGTACAATTCGAATTTGGTGCCGCGCAGCGTGTCCAGTCGCCTCGGGGGGGTGGAGCCTGCTGTCTTCGCCAAAAAAGGATGCCGCACCTTCTGCGCATGCGCGGAAAAAGAAGTTACGTTTTTGACATTGTTGCAATGGACGCGCATGCTCAGTACAGCTCCGGGTTGGCAATCGGCCATTTTTAAAGAGCCAGTTGTGTGTGTGAGAAGGAGTGTTGTGTGAGACATTGGAAAAATCACAGCTGCAGCAGTACAAGATGCAACGCGGTGCAAGGACCAAGAATTTCTTACAGGAAGGAAGTGGAGGCACTAGTTACTGTGATTGAGAACAGATGGCAGGAGCTGGACACCAGCAGAGGTCACATAAAAGTTCCACCCAAAGAAATGAAGAAACGCTGGAACCAACTTGCAGAAGATTACTGTGCAATGGTGACCACCACGAGATCTGGAGGCCAGTGTAAAAAGAAGTGGCAGGACCTTGGTCAAGTAGTTAGTGTCAGTAATATTTTCATTTATTCAATGCAATTTTAATTATAAATGTGATTATTTGTATATGTCCCACCCAGCAGAAAGACACCCTCGTTAAAAAGTTAGATTTTCATCTTTGCAGAGGAAAGCGGCACATAATAAAAGGGAAAGAACGCGAACAGCAGGAGGCCTGGCAAATCTGCACCCACTGACACCCTTGGAAGACAGCGTCGCTGCTTTGATGGGTCCTGCCTGAAAAAAAGCAATCACCATTGCACAAGCTGGACCCACACTCGAGGGAGAGGGTAAGTTCTATAAATTCATCGTGGTCCTTCAAATCAGCCTGCTGCCTGGCCTGCGCTGTGTGAGCCTACTCACGCCACCCATCCTGCCCCCTCCTCTGCTGCTAACTATTTGACTGTTCTGTTATATTTTGCAGAACTTGAGGCCAACCTGATGATGCAGAAGAGGGGATTAAGACATGGACGAGCCTGAAGAGGAGAACATCTTCCAATCCAACTCTCCAGACCAACATGGGGGTGAGGGAGAGGGGGAGGGGATAGAGCTGGATGAAGCTCCCATTGTTGTACTGATGTTGGAGGAGGTGCCGCTCATGGAGGTGACAGCCCCTTCCATGACTAGTGGTTTGAGTGTTGGTAGGACATTCTATGGTTTCACAATTTGTAAGGTTGCGGGTCCCAGTGATGTGGTGCAGCGAGGCACACCCAGGGCCCCACCGTCCCAGGCTGCGGGTCCCAGTGGTGTGATGCAGCGAGGAAACCCAGGGCCCCAGCGTCCCAGGCTGTGGGTCCCAGTGTTGTGGTGTGGGCCACACCCGTGGGGAGGAGGGGAAGGAGACCTCAACCGCGCTCTCCTGAGGTGCAGGATCTAACAGATGTGGTTCAGATGATGTCACTGAGTGCGGAGAACATTGACCTTACCCGATCACACCTGGACGCCATTAGTGGGGTGAGTGATGAGGTAACGGGACTGTCGGGAGAAGTAACAGCAATGACATGAGTAATGGGAACGATATCCGGGACCATCAGTGAGGGAATACTGGCCATGAGGGAGGGAATATCAGAGGTAGTGTAAACCACGTCACTGACCATGAGGGAGGGAATGTTGCAGGTAGTTCAGACAGTTTTGCTCAACATGAGGGAGGGAATGTTGCAGGTCGTTGTGACACTGTCAGGGAGCATGAGGGACAGCATGTTGGAGTTAGCTGCTGCAATAAGGGAACATGCCCAGACCTGACGCCCATTGACAGAATCAACTGTCACTCCCACTGCAATCCCCACACCAGCCTCTGAAGAGCCCAAAGCAGGACCCTTCAACTTGCTGCCTGTGCCATCCAACTACTGCCAAACACCGACGCCCCCCCTCCCCCGCCCCGCCCCCGTCCCAAGAGGTGCGCAGTACCCGAGATGATAGAAAGAATAAGCTTGGTACCAAGCCCAGAAACACTGCGCCACCGCCTGCGGGCAGGGGTGGTGGAGTGTTCAAGACCAAGCGCAGCGGGCGGTCGTAGAATAAGGTGGAGGAGAGATGGGTGCAGCCTTTCTTTGCTGCTGTTGTTGTTATTATTATTATTGTTACTATTGTAACTGTTCTCAAATTAAAAGTTTTTTGTAAGTTACATAAATTTACAAGTTTATAAGTGATCTTAAAGTTTTTAAGCGATCTTAAAGAGTGATCTTAAAGTAAAGTTTGATGCAAGAATAATTTTATTAAAGTTAAGTTAAGTATAATGTAAACTTTCGAATAAAATATTTTTTACATTAAAACTGAATCATGTTACATTAACATAACATAACATTAGGAACAGCTTCAAACAGTAAACATGTCCACGTGGAATAGTTGACGCTGAGCCCTCAGGCATCAGTTAAGCGTTCACGGATGAGCTGCTGGTGCAAGGCTCGCACAATCGTTAAAGGGGCACGATGGTCCCCCGTTGTGCTCCGGCACTTGCATGGCTTCCTCATCCTCATCGTCTTCCTCCTCCTGCTCGTCATCGGCATCTTTCACATCATTATCATCATTCACTCTCACCGCAGGTGGGTCTTCCACTACCAGGTGCTGCTGTCTCATGATGGCTAAGTTATGCAGCATACAACAGTGAACTGACCGACAATCTCAGGGGAGTACAGCAAGTAGCCTCCGGAATGGTCCAGGCATCAGAAGCACTGTTTCAATATGCCAATGGTCTTTTCTATGATGCTGCGCGTTGCAATGTGTGACATGTTGTATTGGCGGTCAGCTTCCGTCCGGGTTACGCGTAGGGGCATCATGAGCCAGATGGCGAGGCTGTACCCTTTATCTCCCAGTAGCTAGCTCTGCCCTTCTGGCTGCTGCTGAAACATGGCAGATATAACACTCTCGTGTAGGATGAATGCATCATGGGTGCTCCCAGGGTATCTTGCATTGACTGACATGATATGATCCATGTCGTCACACACGAGCTGCACATTAATGGAGTGGAAACCTTTTCTATTCCTGTACATCTCAGAATCCTCCAAAGGTGCTCACAAGGTGATGTATGTCCAATCAATGCAGCCCTGTACCTTTGGGAAGCCAGCAATCTTGGAGAAGCCCACAGCCCTGTCACGGATTGCTTGGGCAGTCATGGAGAACTTTATGAAGTCATTCCTACGCGCATACAGTGCAGCCGTCATTTGGCGAATGCAGACATGCGTTGCACGTTGAGAGATTGTGCACACATCCCCAGTTGTAACTTGAAACGATCTGGAGGCATAGAATGAAAGTGCAGCTGTAACCTTCACTTCAATTGACAAAGCAGTCCTCCTGATGCTTCTAGGTTGCAGATCTGCTTTGACCAACTCACAGATCTCACTTACAACTTCTTTGCGGAAACGCAGCCTTCTAACACAGTCTGCATCACTCAGGTGCAGGTATGAATGCCTGACTCGATATACCCGAGGTGGGTAAGGCCTCCTGACCAACACCCTACGGGCTCTGATGTTCCTGATGCGATGAAGTCAAATCAACTGTCTCCTATGTAGCACCATGATGCAGAAGGCTCGCACAAGGTGTGGCATTGTCAGTATTGCCCCCATACTTAAATTTAACCTTTGAAAGAAGCTCAAAATAGCAGGAAAGCAGGCAGCACAGGTTTGCAGGTCTCTCTCTCCCCAAGGTCTGTATGGGTGGACCTTCTCCTCTCTCCCCCTCCCTTAACTAATTGGAGTCTTATGACTTCTCCCCTTCTCTCTCTCCCTCAACCCCCCCCACCCCACCCGGCCCCCACTCATTGCAGTCTTCAGTGCAGAAGGCACCTCGCTCTCCGGACTCGAAACCTTCTGATCGGCACCTCACTCTCTCTCTCTCCTCACCCCCACCCCCCCACTACAGCTTGTTTTGTAGCTGAGTCCCGAGCCGTTGTGTCCGGGCGTGGGGCCGATTCTGCCGGCCAAAGCTATGACCCTCCAGCCCTGCTTCAAGATGTTCTGTGGTGGCGTGTGAGTGAGTAAAAAAATGAGAAAACTTCTGAAATCCAACAAATTTGCACTTCTATGTTGACAGGTTAAAAGAAAGTTGAACTTGATTATTGATTTTGACAGTGTTCTTGACTCCCTCCAAAATCTTCTATTTAAAAACAATGGTGTCTTTCAGCGCTGATATGTGAATGTGTGCTGGTTTTCTTAAGTGCCCAGAAGGTTTCTCGGGAGTGGCCAGATACGCCGACCTCGGAGGAAAAAATGTTGGCCAAACTGCAAACAATTGAAAAAATGGCACAGACATAACGTCAAAAAAACTGGCCGAGAAAAATCGTAACTAAGTCAGTTACGCTGGTGCAGATCTCAGGGGGAAACTTAGAAAAAATAAATACTCCAAAAAAAATGGCGTGTCAAAAAAACGGCACAAATGACCGGGGAAAATTGAGCCCAAAGTCTGTTGCAAATGATAAGGTGCAACTGAAAGCACGTTTGCTTTGGGAGATACTTCTGCGGTGTCAGCTCAGCATTTAATTAAAAGTTAAGTAGCACTTCAAGGCCAATTACCTGACAGACTCAAAGATGATAACAATGTTGAAACAGGACAGGCAATATTTTATGTGGGTTATTTTCAGTAACTTTCCATAACAGTAAGGTAGAAGCTGAAATATCATGAACAAACTTAAAAAAATTGTTTTTAATTCATTTTAAAATCTAATCATTTTTAACTTAATGGAGCAATTTGACATTCAACCAGGACCGTTGTTTATTGATAGTTATTACCCAGATTGCCATTAAAAACCCAGTTACATCTCATTTAAATGGGTCTAACTTATTATGGGGTTTCTAACAGTGATATTTGATCAGAAAAGTGAACGTTTTTGTCAGATCAGTGATTGTCAGCTCTTTGGGTGGGTGGTCCGCAGTTAATGATGGGCCGCAACTTCATGATTTCCGCGTTAGGCTGCACATGTGCTAAGTCCTGAAGTTGGAGTCAGTTTCAAAGGCAAAATGATGGTGAACAATGCCAGTTCACCATCATCAGGACCACAAGTTCCAGGCCATTGTCTCACTTATGCTGTTAAATATCGGTTCAGTGTATCAACATGTTTGCATTGTGAAGTTAAATTATATTGTGAGGCAAGCATTCATCATGCACTAAGCCAACTCAGGACCTGCTCCCAGGCCATGACTTCAATGTTAAATTGTAAAAATTGTTTGTGCTATTCTTTACCTCGCTTTTCATTTGGGCCCATGACAAACTGATTTGGAAAATGAAGAACACTGAATTTTCTAAAGAAGAAATCAGGTGACCACTCTCTGAATCGTCCTCGAACAGACCTATAGGAGAGAAAAGATAAGGGATAATATAAGAGCAGGAGAGCTGAACAAGTTGTTAATTCTGTTATTGCACTCTCACATCCAATATGTAAATGTACATTTTATTTGAGGGCAGCATTAGACGAGGAAATGGCCCCCCTATGGTCAAATTCCCTTCCAATATTGCTCTCTGCGCTTGCGTATGAACAGCCTGTTGGATGACATAGCAGAGATTATTTTTTGTTTGAGCCAAATGGACTAAAGCTGGTTGATTTTCTTCCTTATAAGCATTAGAAATGTGTTAATATTGAATTCAGCTGGTCCACAATGACTTGAGTCTGAATCGTCTAACATGATAACGGTTGGATTTTGCTGCAGTTGAGGATCCTGTAAATCTTATTCCCCATCATCTATAATCAAAGACGACTGTAATAGTCTTGGTAATGGCCTTTAGGCTTTGCCTAACTTAAGTCTTTCTCTAAATGGATCCTACATTAATCACAGAAACACAGGAGCTCATTTATAATCCCTTTTGCACAGGCTATCATTTTGCTCTATACACTATCCAATTAAATTGAAGAGATGACATTTTTACCATTACAAGCATCTCATTAGTGCCTATCTAGGAATTATGGGACAGATACCTACAGTTGCTATATTTATAGTGAATATAAAAAAACTGCCAAGTCTTCAGCTCGTTTTTTATTTAATTGTTGATTTTTTAAATCTTTACTAGACTTTTCAGCAGGTCTTCCTGGTTTCAGTAAGATTACACTGCAAAGCTGACAGCAGGGCCTGTAACTACAAACAGTTTACTTGTAGTTACAGGCCCTGCTGGAATTTTTCATTCTTTTTGAGCCATGTTTGAATTAACTTAACTCTCATTTCTTTATCCCACAGTCCAGAAGCCAACCTCACATTGGCCTGAAGCAAACTTCTAAACAGTGGGTAGGTTTACTGCTCCCTCCATTCATTTCATTTTGTGTGTGTGTATTTCTCTGTGATCTTAAGTGTCTTTTGTCATAGCATTAGTCCCTAAAGCACCACAGGTGTGCCTTTGCATAGGTATATCAAGTGATAGCAGCTGGTTTGCTTTTTATGCAGCATTTGCTGCTGAAGTCACATCACCTGTTCCAAGTTTCTGCTCACCCACAGCGAAAAAAAAATCACAGCTCATGCAAACAACATAATCAACGTCAGTTGTATTTTTAAGGGATAATTATATTTAGACAGTGTTGTTACTAGGATTTCAGCAAACCAAAATTGTGGATGCGTGACATTTTTGTGCTACATTCACTTAACCTGTGGAAAGCATCCAGCAGTACAATGATACAGTACAAGTATAGATTTTGTCCTCCAAACTTAAGTTTTGTCTGGAGGGAGCATCTGAGCTGTATACACGAGAGTGAAGCACCTTGGGCTACAGTCCTGTCATTGATGTGATAATAATGAAGTAATGAATTAAAAAATGTCCCCAAAATACATATTGGACCATATTATTGTATATTAGCTTACATGTAATTAAGAATAGACTAAATAAACCCAGTGATACCACTGCACTATATTTAACAGTAACAAGCATGTGACTATTGCTCAACTGATCCTGAACCTGAAAGCTATTCTGTAATTCTTCCTTGGGCTGAATTTTCGGCTTTGATGTTTTTGGGGGCGGTAATGGCCGCGGGGCAGTAAAGTTTGTGCCCGGGAACAGTTTGCGCCTCAGTAAGTAACATTGGGCCGCTGGGCTCTGAGTCAGGGGGCACAGCATTAAGTCAGGCATTGTACACCTCTCTTAGGGCGTTGACATGGGAAACTCCTGAGCCAAAGAGCCGGGCCAGGTGCGCCCCAAGAGACGCCTTGGGGGGGGGGGAAAAAAACCTAAAAGAAAAGCCACAAAAACATTTCCAAAACATTGCCCACGCTACCACAAGACAAAGTGCAAAAAAAGTTAAAATAAAAAACAATCACACTTACCTTAGAAGTCCATTACGTACCTCTCCACTGTAGGTAACATTACACTGCCTGATTCACCAGGCATTCACTATGGGGCACGCTTTGGGACATATGGGTCGGGCAAGAGTCAAAACTTGGGATGGTGTCACAAGGGGTGCTGTACATCGGCTCAACTCTTCCAGGCAGTGCTGCTCCATGCCGCCGCAAAACCAGATCCAAGGATCGCTGCGGGGTGCTGGAGGCTGACTGCCCAGCCAGAGCACCTCACCGCCGTCATTGCTGCCGCTCTGGGGCGAAAAACGGAGCAGAGAGGAGCTGAAAATCGGCCCCAAGCTTTTGTTGGTTCACTTTCCATCTGACGCAATCCCAGTCTAGTAGCTATGTCCTTTAGGAATCAACTAGCTTGGTCAATGGTACCACAAGCAAGCCACTCTTGGTGGTGGATATTGGAGCCTCCCAACCAGATGGTGGAACATTGATCCTTCAGTTCAGGGGGAGTGGTAGGTGATTATTAGCAGTTGCTTTCCTTGGCCTTGTTTGATCTGAAGTCATGAGATAGCATGAAGTTTGAAGTCAATGTTGAGAATTGCCAAGGTCCATTCTACCAATGGATGGTGATGAAAGACTCTGGGATATTGGCTGATAGATATAACTACACCACTGAAGCATTAGGCACTTCCCCATGAAGGGACCACTTCAGGGAATACCCCCAGCCCTGCCTGGACAGCTTCTAACCAAAACCAGCAGCCTCCCTTTAAGAACTGCTACGCTCCTGATTCCCTGCCCCCTCCCAATAATTCAACACTCAATGCGCACGGTAAAAATACACACAGAGTTCATTCAGATTACATAAACGATCTGATCCCGCAGAATCTGGCAGGGTTGGGCTGCTACTCTACCAGCACGGATGCACCCTGGAGTGCAGGCCATTTTTGACCCCAATCAGCGAATGATCCCATATCCCTGTTGCCCCCCATTTTTTCTCTTTCATTATTCTGTGTTTCGATATTCTCCATTTTTACTTTTTATATTATTTATCATCTATATACCATGCATTACTCTTTATTTTACATTATTTCTTGCATATTTTGTTTATAAATAGTAAATTTGTCTGTTTTGTTTTGTGCCTCAACCACCTTACCTGCGTACAAGTCAGGCAGAGCAGTCTGATTGGGCTCCACCTGACCTAACTTCACCTGTATTTGTGTGTTCAAGTTTAAAAAAAAATTGTTTCTGGGATGTGGGCGTCGCTGGCAGGGCCAGCACTTATTGCCCATTCATAATTGCCCTTGAGAAGTGGTGGTGAGCCGCCTTCTTGAACCGCTGCAGTCCTTGTAGTGAAGGTTCTCCCACAATGCTGTTAGGCAGGGAGTTCCAGGATTTTGACCCAGCGACGATGAAGGAACAGCGATATACTTCCAAGTCAGGATGGTGTGTGACTTGCAGGGGAACTTGCAGGTGATAGTGTTCCCATGCGCCTGCTGCCCTTGTCCCTCTAGGTGGTAGAGGTCACGGGTTTATAAGGTGCTGTTGAAGAAGCCTTGTAGATGGTACACACTGCAGCCAAAGTACGCTGGTGATGGGGGGGGAGTGAATGTTTAAGGTGGTGGATGGGGTGCTAATCAAGTGGGCTATTTTGTCCTGGATGGTGTCGAGCTTCTTGTGTGTTGCTGGAACTGCACTCATCCAGGCAAGTGCAGAGTATTCCATCACACTCCTGACTTGTGCCTTGTAGATGGCGGAAAGGCTAGGCCCGACCTCTGCCTGAACCCTGTGCTAGAACCAGGAGCAGAATTGCAATTCAAGAGGCCTGCTAATACAGCAGCCAGAATGTCTCCAGCCACTACCCTTGTCCTGCTGGCCCTGTGAAAGAAAAACACATTTCTGGCTGGACTCCCAGTGGCATCCAAGCCTCGCTGAAATCCTCCTGATCGGAGCAGGATGGACTGCAAAGGCTAAGGCCTGTTTCTTCTGGGTGCTGCTCCAAATGAACAGCTGGCAGCTTTGGGGAAGGAAGACGAGGTGGTTGGGCTGTTTATGCACCCTGCCCCCCTGCCCCACCCCCCCACCGCCTCACTTACATAACTGTGTCTCTTTGGAATGTAACTGATTTGTCCCCCTTGGGGAATCCCCAGGAAATTCCCATTAAGCATGAATTGGACGGAGACTTGTCATCGCTGGTCTCTGCTCCTTTCTCCATTTCTTTGCATCTGGGAACTGACCGATCCCTAGATGCATAGAAGACAAAAGTTGTTCCTAATGCATCCTGATAAATGATTTACTGAACTAAAATATTAATACTTTAGTAATTACATATTTTTTCATCTTTTTGTTTTTTACACTGTATGCTGTTCTTTGGGAGGGTGAATGCAAATATTGTAAATTTACATAATGTTATGGAATTGTGTCACATATGTTATTAGAGAATGGCAGGAATGCTGGAGAGATAACCTGAGGCTGAAATCCTTTCTATAAAATTTTGCTTGTTAAAATGGCTTGAGTTCTTATCTACTTTACATTTGATGCTACTGAGATATAGCACTGTAAAATAGATAATGTTTGTAAACAAAGGAAATTGCAGATGTGATACATGGCAGAAAGATATGAGTATTTGCTGATGGTGTTGTAAGTGGCGTTATCATAGTGAAGTCTCATCCAAAACATCTGGTGGACAAACAAGTGATGCAATCTGCTACACTGTGACATCCTAGCATCACTGTTCGTGCCTGGCACCAAGAATAGTTTTATCTTGATGAAAATTCAAATTTAAACTAAGGTGAAAATGTGAAACAGTATTATTGTGGTTCCTGCTGATACAGCATCTGTTGCAGTGCAGACTTGCCCTGGTGCATAACTTGTAAGGTTTGAGGTGAGTGTGCAGAACAGCTGATCCAAAAATAGAAGCTACTTGAAAGCTCCCTCATATGTTTGCATTACGCTTTTAAGTGTTATGGGAAGAGAGGTGTCATGGTATTTAGGAGCATCACAGAGTGGTGAGATGCGGGTTACAATATCAGTCATGCTGCCTTGTGTTAGTTTTAAGTGGTGGAGAGAGGGAAAAGGTGAGATGAAATGGAAAGGAATATTATCACTGTTGCTGTTGCTCCTGCTTGCCAGCTTAAGAGAAGCATGGGTAAAGGGCTTGGGAAAAATTAACCACAGTGGCTGTTGTATATGCATACTTGTTTGTTGTGTGAAGTCTGTAACGTTGTTATGTAAAACTGAATGTACCCTTACACTGTCCATACCTTACCTGTACACCGGAGGGTGCTGCTGCTGGAGACCTAAGGGTTACCTGCACACTGCAGGTAACCCAGTATAAAAAGGAGCCCACAGCTTGGTGTCCTCACTCGAGGAGCTGCAAATAAAGGTCTACTGGTCTACACAATTTAAATATCATACCCTTCCTCGTGGAGTCATTACTGAAGGTGCCTACATACACCACAACTGGCGACGAGGATACGAGGTCACGAACTACACGGTTAGCATGTCTAATCTCAGCAACTTTCAGTAATTTACAGAGGGGGAAGATTAGGACACTTTTGTAGAAAGATTGGAACATTTCTTTATAGCCAACGACCTGGATGGGGACACACCGGCTACACGACCGAACAAGCGCAGAGCCAACCTGCTTAGCAAGTGGGCCCACCATCCATTGTTTCGTCGGGGATATGCTAGGCCCAGCGCAGACAACCACCAAAAGCTATAAGGAACTTGTAACACTTATACAGGAACAACTAAAACTGAAAGAAAGCATCCTCACAGCCAGGCACCGGTTCTACACTTACCGGCGACCCGAGGGCCAAGAAATTACTAAGTATGCTGCATACCTAAGAAGACTAGCTGCACCGTGTGATTTTGGAGAACACCTTAATGAAGCACTAAGGGATATATTCGTCATGGAATTAGCCACGAGGGCCTCTTGCACAAGTTGCTGTCTGCAGACATCACGGTTACCCTGCAGAAAGCAATTCAAGTGAGCTAGGCCTACATGATTTCGGTCGGCGACTCCAGGCGAATACTGACCCAGGACTTTAAACCGGCAAGCGCAGTGCACTTCATGAATACTTCGAAAGGCAAGAAGGCTGCCTTGAGTCCAACAAACCTGAGTCTGCCACATGGGGCAAATCGGATGGCGCTGTGGCGGAAACCACAGGGCCCACCAGTGCCGCGACAAAGACTATGCATGCAAAGGCTTAAAAGAGAAAGGGCACCTTCAAAGAATGTGCAGAAAAAGCTGTACTCACCGCGTCTCTGATGAGTTGGCTGATCACCGGGGCTCCGACACAGATGAAGAGGAAGTTGCTCAAGCCTTGGAAGAAGAGTATGGAGTTTATACCTGCTCCACCGAAAGTTCTCCGTGGACGATGGAAGTAGACTTCGACGGGGTCCCAGTTTCCATGGAGATCGACACAGGGGTGAGCCAGTCTGTGATGAGCCAAACGACCTTTGAAAAACTTTGGATAAATCCCGCCAATCGACCAAAACTGTCTCCTGTCCAAGCGCAGCTGCTCACCTACACCAAAGGTAAGATCCAAATCGTTGGCAGCGTGGACGTCCAGGTCTCCCAGGGCGGCGTGTTGAACAAACTCCCCCTGTGGATCGTTGTCAGTGATGGTCCCACACTGCTGGGAAGGAATTGGATGAACCCAGTCCAAATCGGTCGAAGTGGCGATGGCCTCTGGGCTCCAACAATCGACATCGAATATGGATCCATCGCTGCATCTAGAGATCCCACTGTCCAGCTTGACTGCGCCGGGATGACTCGACAACACCACGGCGAAATCTCCAGAACCGAAAGTCCAAACTCCATTTTCCGGGCCGGGGCAGGACTCCAAGAGGTGAACGGCATCGAAAGAAGTGGATTTCCGATGTCCAGGGATGAACCTGTGGAAGAAAAGACCACCACAGCCTACCTGAAGGAGAGCCAGAAGATGACGGCCGCACCACGAAGAGAAAAACCTGCAATCAAAATGGCCGCTGCCATACCACGAGGGACTGTTTTGGAGGAGCGACATGTGGCACTGAGTGACCAATCGGATTGGAAGGCTCCCTTAAAAGAGACCGGTAACCAAAGAAATTTAAAGGGAAAGTTTCAACTAAAAGAGGACAAGGACTTTAAAGCTAAAGATGCAACAAAAGGGTGCAAGTATGAAAATGTATGCAATGTAATCATGAATTGTGATGCTGGTGTAACCAATGTGACTAATGAGATGAATGCTTGTGTAAGTAAGGTTAAGAACAAGCTTGCTATGTTTGACAATTATGACAGAGAGTTTGAAATGCCTAATGTAACCATGTCTGGTGAGACCATGACACACAAAAGTGATACAAATGCTGTAATGTATAATGCAGGCTCGACTATGTGTGATTAGAGCCAAGGTGTAATGTATACTGGTAGGACACTGTTAAAGGACATTGGGTCCGACAGGGACCATGCTGATGCCACAGGAATCCCCCTGTGGGAGATCCCCAGGTCCAGCAGGCTACCTGACCATGTAGCCTGAACCTTTGGAACAAATGTAATGCCCCTGGAAGGACACACAGACATCTAGTGGGAGCATACCCACTATAGGGAAAGTGGTCAATGAGCAGCACAGCCACCACCACTGGCAACCTGTCCCAGACCAGCCCTACACCCCCGGGCCATCAGGGCCAGCACTAGCAGTGAGAGGCCAATACCCTCCAGCTTCCCTGGCAAACCCTGACGGACCGCGTTGCGGAGTTGGAGCTGAGGGTGGATTCACTCTGGAGCATCCACGATGCTGAGAATGACGTGAGTAGCACGTGTAGCGAGTTGGTCGTACCGCAGGTGAAGGGTCCACAGCCAAATAGGGAATGGAAGACCAGCAGGAAGAGCAGTGCAAGGAAGGTAGTGCAGGGGTCCCCTGTGGTCATCCCCCTGCAAAACAGATACACTGCTTTGAGTACTGTTGAGGGGAATGACTCATCAGGGGAGGGCAGCAGCAGCCAAGTTCATGGCACCGTGGCTGGCTCTGTTGCACAGGAGTGCAGGAAAAAGAGTGGGAGAGCGATAGTGATAGGGGATTCAATTGTAAGGGGAATAGATAGGCGTTTCTGCAGCCGCAACCGAGACTCCAGGATGGTATGTTGCCTCCCTGGTGCAAGGGTCAAGGATGTCTCGGAGCGGGTGCAGGACATTCTAAAAAGGGAGGGAGACCAGCCAGTTGTCGTGGTGCACATTGGTACCAACGACATAGGTAAAAAAAAGGGATGAGGTCCTACAAAACGAATTTAAGGAACTAGGAGCTAAATTAAAAAGTAGGACCTCAAAAATAGTAATCTCAGAATTGCTACCAGTGCCACGTGCTAGTCAGAGTAGGAATCGCAGGATAGCGCAGATGAATACGTGGCTTCAGCAGTGATGCAGAGGGGAGTGATTCAAATTCCTGGGACATTGGAACCGGTTCTGGGGGAGGTGGGACCAGTACAAACCGGACGGTCTGCACCTGGGCAGGACCGGAACCAATGTCCTAGGGGGAGTGTTTGCTAGTGCTGTTGGGAAGGAGTTAAACTAATATGGCAGGGGGATGGGAACCAATGCAGGGAGACAGAGGGAAACAAAAAGGAGACAAAAGCAAAAGACAGAAAGGAGATGAGGAAAAGTGGAGGGCAGAGAAACCCAAGGCAAAGAACAAAAAGGGCCACTGTACAGCAAAATTCTAAAAGGACAAAGAGTGTTAAAAAAAACAAGTCTGAAGGCTTTGTGTCTTAATGCAAGGAGTATCCGTAATAAGGTGGATGAATTAACCGTGCAAATAGATGTTAACAAATATGACGTGATTGGGATTACGGAGACGTGGTTCCAGGATGATCAGGGCTGGGAACTCAACATCCAGGGGTACTCAACATTCAGGAAGGATAGAATAAAAGGAAAAGGAGGTGGGGTAGCATTGCTGGTTAAAGAGGAGATTAATGCAGTAGTTAGGAAGGACATTAGCTTGGATGATGTGGAATCTATATGGGTAGAGCTGCTGAACACCAAGGGGCAAAAAACGTTAGTGGGAGTTGTGTACAGACCTCCAAACAGTAGTAGTGATGTTGGGGAGGGCATCAAACAGGAAATTAGGGGTGCATGCAATCAGGGTGCAGCAGTTATAATGGGTGACTTTAATATCCACATAGATTGGGCTAACCAAACTGGAAGCAATACGGTGGAGGAGGATTTCCTGGAGTGCATAAGGGATGGTTTTCTAGACCAATATGTCGAGGAACCAACTAGGCGGGAGGCCATCTTAGACTGGGTGTTGTGTAATGAGAGAGGATTAATTAGCAATCTCGTTGTGCGAGGCCCCTTGGGGAAGAGTGACCATAATATGGTGGAATTCTGCATTAGGATGGAGAATGAAACAGTTAATTCAGAGACCATGGTCCAGAACTTAAAGAAGGGTAACTTTGAAGGTATGAGGTGTGAATTGGCTAGGATAGATTGGCGAATGATACTTAAGGGGTTGACTGTGGATGGGCAATGGCAGACATTTAGAGACCGCATGGATGAACTACAACAATTGTACATTCCTGTCTGGCGTAAAATTAAAAAGGGAAGGTGGCTCAACCGTGGCTATCAAGGGAAATCAGGGATAGTGTTAAAGCCAAGGAAGTGGCATACAAATTGGCCAGAAATAGCAGCGAACCCAGAGACTGGGACAAATTTAGAACTCAGCAGAGGAGGACAAAGGGTTTGAATGGGGCAGGGAAAATGGAGTACGAGAAGAAGCTTGCAGGGAACATTAAGACGGATTGCAAAAGTTTCTATAGATATGTAAAGAGAAAAAGGTTAGTAAAGACAAACGTAGGTCCCCTGCAGTCAGAATCAGGGGAACTCATAATGGGGAACAAAGAAATGGCGGACCAATTGAACAAGTACTTTGGTTCGGTATTCACTAAGGAGGACACTAACAACCTTCCGGATATAAAAGGGGTCAGAGGGTCTAGTAAGGAGGAGAAACTGAGGGAAATCCTTATTAGTCGGGAAATTGTGTTGGGGAAATTGATGGGATTGAAGGCCGATAAATCCCCAGGGCCTGATGGACTGCATCCCAGAGTACTTAAGGAGGTGGCCTTGGAAATAGCGGATGCATTGACAGTCATTTTCCAACATTCCATTGACTCTGGATCAGTTCCTATGGAGTGGAGGGTAGCCAATGTAACCCCACTTTTTAAAAAAGGAGGGAGAGAGAAAACAGGGAATTATAGACCGGTCAGCCTGACATCGGTAGTGGGTAAAATGATTGAATCAATTATTAAGGATGTCATAGCAGCGCATTTGGAAAGAGGTGACATGATAGGTCCAAGTCAGCATGGATTTGTGAAAGGGAAATCATGCTTGACAAATCTTCTGGAATTTTTTGAGGATGTTTCCAGTAGAGTGGACAAGGGTGAACCAGTTGATGTGGTATATTTGGACTTTCAGAAGGCTTTAGACAAGGTCCCACACAAGAGATTAATGTGCAAAGTTAAAGCACATGGGATTGGGGGTAGTGTGCTGACATGGATTGAGAACTGGTTGTCAGACAGGAAGCAAAGAGTAGGAGTAAATGGGTACTTTTCAGAATGGCAGGCAGTGACTAGTGAGGTACCGCAAGGTTCTGTGCTGGGGCCCCAGCTGTTTACATTGTACATTAATGATTTGGACGAGGGGATTAAATGTAATATCTCCAAATTTGCAGATGACACTAAGTTGGGTGGCAGTGTGAGCTGTGGGGAGGATGCTATGAGGCTGCAGAGCGACTTGGATAGGTTAGGTGAGTGGGCAAATGCGTGGCAGATGAAGTATAATGTGGATAAATGTGAGGTTATCCACTTTGGTGGTAAAAACAGAGAGACAGACTATTATCTGAATGGTGACAGATTAGGAAAAGCGGAGGTGCAACAAGACCTGGGTGTCATGGTACATCAGTCATTGAAGGTTGGCATGCAGGTACAGCAGGCGGTTAAGAAAGCAAATGGCATGTTGGCCTTCATAGCGAGGGGATTTGAGTACAGGGGCAAGGAGGTGTTGCTACAGTTGTACAGGGCCTTGGTGAGGCCACACCTGGAGTATTGTGTACAGTTTTGGTCTCCTAACCTGAGGAAGGACATTCTTGCTATTGAGTGAGTGCAGCGAAGGTTCACCAGACTGATTCCCGGGATGGCGGGACTGACCTACCAAGAAAGACTGGATCAACTGGGCTTGTATTCACTGAAGTTCAGAAGAATGAGAGGGGACCTCATAGAATCGTTTAAAATTCTGATGGGTTTAGACAAGTTAGATGCAGGAAGAATGTTCCCAATGTTGGGGAAGTCCAGAACCAGGGGTCACAGTCTAAGGATAAGGGGTAAGCCATTTAGGACCGAGATGAGGAGAAACTTCTTCACCCAGAGAGTGGTGAACCTGTGGAATTCTCTACCACAGAAAGTTGTTGAGGCCAATTCACTAAATATATTCAAAAAGGAGTTAGATGTAGTCCTTACTACTAGGGGGATCAAGGGGTATGGCAAGAAAGCAGGAATGGGGTACTGAAGTTGCATGTTCAGCCATGAACTCATTGAATGGCGATGCAGGCTAGAAGGGCCGAATGGCCTACTCCTGCACCTATTTTCTATGTTTCTATGTTTCTATGACCTGACCCTCATCCCAATTGGTGGACAAGGAGCCCACCCAGTCCTGTGGCCCAGCCCATCACCACACAATTACCCACATTAGAGTATGCATCCTACCCACTGCTGCTATAGCTACCCCCCTGAGGGATCCCACGAGAGTGACACACACATGGTCTATGTGTGAGCGGGGGGAAATGTATGAGGCAAGCCTCAAGCACAGGGATCACACCTGGTACCCACACAACCCTCACCACAACATCCCATCGCCCACTACTGATCACCTTCCCAGCTCATGACAATAAGGATATTAAAAATGCTCAGGAGGGAGTGTTGTTATTTATGCATGCTTATTTGTCGTGTGAAGTCTGTAACACTGTCATGTAACACTGAATGTACCCTTACACTGTATATACATTACCTGTACACCAGAGAGTGCTGCTGCTGATGACCTAAGGGTTACCTGCACACTGCAGGTAACCCAGTATAAAAAGGAGCCCATAGCTTGGTGTCCTTACTCGAGGAGCTGCAAATAAAGGATTACTGGTCTACACAGTTTAAGTATCATACCCTTCCTCGTGGAGTCATTACTGAAGGTGCCTACATACTCCACAGTGGCAGATGCATATAAAAAAAATAATGGGCTGTCTACATACTCTGGGAATTGTATTAAACTAGCTAAGGGTAACATTGAAAGAGATGGAGGAATGTTTGTAGACTTGCCACTTAACATGTCCAACCACAACCAAGGTAGAGCCTAGCCTGTCCGTTTTACAACCCACCCAATTTTTCACTGCATTGAGGTGAATGGCATCCAACTTGAACATGCCTGTTCCTGCCAGGCAGCTTAAACTAAAATTGGGCTGAAGTGACGATAGAAGAAAATTACATTTGTGAAATTTAAATGGGTACAAATGGTTAAAGAGGAATTTTACAATAGACAAAAATTCACAAAATTTTCAGGGA
This sequence comes from Pristiophorus japonicus, assembly GCF_044704955.1. NCBI lineage: Eukaryota > Metazoa > Chordata > Chondrichthyes > Pristiophoridae > Pristiophorus > Pristiophorus japonicus. The sequence goes on from NC_091978.1 coordinate 233,740,502, forward strand.
CCATCATAGGCATCCTGTAGGCTGATGGGGTGATGGGTGGGTGGGTGGAGAATAATAAATGCAATATTTGCTAATGCAGTTCGGGAGTATTTAAATTAATAACGCAGGGGGATGGGAACCTATGCAGCGAGACAGGGCGAAGTAATATGGAGTCAGAAATAGATGGTAGAAAGGTCAAAAGCAAGTAAACAAAGGCAAGAAACAAAAAGGCCACACTACATCATAATTCTAAAAGGACAAAGGGTGTTAAAAAAAAAAGCCTGAAGGCTTTGTGTCTTAAAGCAAGGAGTGTCTGTAATAAGGTGGATGAATTAACCGTGCAAATAGATGTTAACAAATATGACGTGATTGGGATTACAGAGACGTGGTTGCAGGATGATCAGGACTGGGAACTCAACATCCAAGGGTATTCAACATTCAGGAAGGATAGAATAAAAGGAAAAGGAGGTGGGGTAGCATTGCTGGTTAAAGAGGAGATTAATGTAATAGTTCGGAAGGACATTAGCTTGGATGATGTGGAATCTATATGGGTAGAGCTGCAGAACACCAAAGAGCAAAAAATGTTAGTGGGAGTTGTGTACAGACCTCCAAACAGTAGTAGTGATGTTGGGGAGGGCATCAAACAGGAAATTAGGGTTGCATGCAATCAGGGTGCAGCAGTTATCATGGGTGACTTTAATATGCATATAGATTGGGCGAACCAAACTAGAAGCAATACGGTGGAGGAGGATTTCCTAGAGTGCATAAGGGATGGTTTTCTTGACCAATATGTCGAGGAATCAACTAGGGGGGAGGCCATCTTAGACTGGGTGTTGTGTAATGAGAGAGGATTAATTAGCAATCTCGTTTTGCGAGGCCCCTTGGGGAAGAGTGACCATAATATGGTGGAATTCTACATTAGGATGGAGAATGAAACAGTTAATTCAGAGACCATGGTCCAGGACTTAAAGAAGGGTAACTTTGAAGGTATGAGGCGTGAATTGGCTAGGATAGATTGGCGAATGATACTTAAGGGGTTGACTGTGGATGGGCAATGGCAGACATTTAGAGACTGCATGGATGAACTACCAACAATTGTACATCCCTGTCTGGCGTAAAAATAAAAAAGGGAAGGTGGCTCAACCGTGGCTATCAAGGGAAATCAGGGATAGTATTAAAGCCAAGGAAGTGGCATACAAATTGGCCAGAAATAGCAGCAAACCCGGAGACTGGGACAAATTTAGAACTCAGCAGAGGAGGACAAAGGGTTTGATTAGGGCAGGGAAAATAGAGTACGAGAGGAAGCTTGCAGGGAACATTAAAACGGACTGCAGAAGCTTCTATAGATATGTAAAGAGAAAAAGGTTAGTAAAGACAAACGTGGGTCCCCTGCAGTCAGGATCAGGGGAAGTCATAACGGGGAACAAAGAAATGGCAGACCAATTGAACAAGTACTTTGGTTCGGTATTCACGAAGGAGGACACAAACAACCTTCTGGATATAAAAGGGGTAAGAGGGTCTAGTAAGAAGGAGGAACTGAGGGAAATCCTTATTAGTCGGGAAATTGTGTTGGGGAAATTGATGGGATTGAAGGCCGATAAATCCCCAGGGCCTGATAGTCTGCATCCCAGAATACTTAAGAAGGTGTCCTTGGAAATAGCGAATGCATTGACAGTCATTTTCCAACATTCCATAGACTCTGGATCAGTTCCTATGGAGTGGAGGGTAGCCAATGTAACCCCACTTTTTAAAAAAAGGAGGGAGAGAGAAAACAGGAAATTATAGACCGGTCAGCCTGACATCGGTAGTGGGTAAAATGATAGAATCAATTGTTAAGGATGTCATAGCAGCGCATTTGGAAAGAGGTGACATGATAGGTCCAAGTCAGCATGGATTTGTGAAAGGGAAATCATGCTTGACAAATCTTCTGGAATTTTTTGACGATGTTTCCAGTAGAGTGGACAAGGGAGAACCAGTTGATCTGGTGTATTTGGACTTTCAGAAGGCTTGCACAAGAGATTACTGTGCAAAGTTAGAGCACATGGGATTGGGGGGTAGTGTGCTGACGTGGTTGGCAGACAGGAAGCAAAGAGTAGGAGTAAATGGGGACTTTTCAGAATGGCAGGCAGTAACTAGTTGGGTACCGCAAGGTTCTATGCTAGGGCCCCAGCTGTTTACATTGTACATTAATGATTTAGACGAGGGGATTAAATGTAGTATATCCAAATTTGCGGATGACACTAAGTTGGGTGGCAGTGTGAGCTGCGAGGAGGATGCTATGAGGCTGCAGAGTGACTTGGATAGGTTAGGTGAGTAGGCAAATGCATGGCAGATGAAGTATAATGTGGATAAATGTAAGGTTATCCACTTTGGTGGTAAAAACAGAGATAGACTATTATCTGAATGGTGATAGATTAGGAAAAGGGGAGGTGCAACGAGACCTGGGTGTCGTGTACATCAGTCATTGAAGGTTGGCATGCAGGTACAGCAGGCGGTTAAGAAAGCAAATGGCATGTTGGCCTTCATAGTGAGGGGATTTGAGTACAGGGGCAGGGAGGTGTTACTACAAATGTACAGGGCCTTGGTGAGGCCACACCTGGAGTATTGTGTACAGTTTTGGTCTCCTAACTTGAGGAAGGACATTCTTGCTATTGAGGGAGTGCAGCGAAGGTTCACCAGACTGATTCCCGGGATGGCGGGACTGACCTATCAAGAAAGACTGCATCAACTGGGCTTGTATTCACTGGAGTTCAGAAGAATGAGAGGGGATCTCATAGAAACGTTTAAAATTCTGACGGGTTTAGATAGGTTAGATGCAGGAAGAATGTTCCCAATGTTGGGGAAGTCCAGAACCAGGGGTCACAGTCTAAGGATAAGGGGTAAGCCATTTAGGACCGAGATGAGGAGAAACTTCTTCACCCAGAGAGTGGTGAACCTGTGGAATTCTCTGCCACAGAAAGTTGTTGAGGCCAGTTCACTAAATACATTCAAAAAGGAGTTAGATGTAGTCCTTACTATTAGGGGGATCAAGGGGTATGGCGAGAAAGCAGGAATGGGGTACTGAAGTTGCATGTTCAGCCATGAACTCATTGAATGGTAGTGCAGGCTCGAAGGGCCGAATGGCCTACTCCTGCACCTATTTTCTATGTTTCTATGTTTCTAAATGTCTGGTGAAAATGAAGAGAAACGGAACCACAGGACATGAGTCTGCAGACAAGTTACAGAACAAACCAACTTCCAAAGCCTTTAAATGACCCCAAATCACTTACCTTTTACATCTTTGGACTTCTAAAGGCTGCCCTGCCTTAAGGTTCTCCATGAGGTCCCCTTTATATCTGGATTCCATGAGCATGCTGTGGACTTGATGTTCAGGGTGTCCTTGAGCCAAGAAATAGAGCAGGATCCCTCCAGCAAAGGCTAATAAATCTTCCACCTGCTTCAAATAGAAGCTTGAATTGCTTTTCCTGGGAGCATTTCTAGTTATTTGAAGGTATTGATCCAGTTTTGGTAGTTCTCTAGTAGTGACAGATTGCATCAATCTAGCCTTGTGAAGTGATTTAAATCTCACCCTCGGCGAGGAGCGGCTCCTTTCCTTTCCATGTTGCTCTCTGGAGAGAGTCATGACAAACCACGGAGCTCATTATCCAAATCCAAAAATCACATGTTTCTCAACTACTTTAAATTCTTCAGATTGTTGGAATTGTTTTGGTGACCTTACATTCCAAGCTGTATTTAGCACATGTCAATCTCTGCAATCCAGGCATAGCATTTCTGCTGCTGTGCTTGGGAGTGAGGTTTACTGTCTGTTAGCTGAAGCAAACATCTTTTTACCCATTTGTGTATGCCAGGTCACAAGTCAAAGAAGGGAAAGGAGAATGACAATTTTCCCTTTAGACCTATAATTATGAGAGAAGCCATACTAACGTTTGTTCATAACTGCAGAAATCAGAGAATTTTATACATTTGTTTGCTGAGATTTCTGTAAAAAAAAGTTCTGTAATCAACTTGCAAAGTGCTTATTGTCTCTCTCTCTATAACTGGTTTGCAGTCAGAGTTTTTTTTTTACCATTTTGTGTTGTTAGTCCAGCTAGATAGGACACAAACCTTTAGCAGCACATTGGCCATACCTGAATAGAAAATTGTGGATTGAATTGCAGGATTTATGTCATTTTAAAAATACATTTCAATTTTACGTTTATGCATCAAAAGTAATTCAAGTTTACAATCATTTGGATTTAGAGTTTGTGCTCAGATAGCACAATTCAATGCATTTAATTTATAACTATCAAAAAATAACTCAACATTGTAAATTTCAGGAGTTTTCTCATCACAAATAGATTGGTGAATGCTGCTGTGCTGTCCTGTGCCAGAATCCCAGCTTGTATTCCACTGCACTTGGGCAGCACAGTTTATTCCTATTTCTACAGTTGGGCCAGAGTGACACAAAAATGCATCTACTAAACATAACCAATTGGTTTGCCTTATAAAATTACAGATAATTTAGGCATATCGGTAACACATTACAAAAAGGAATTGAATCACTTTTTTTCCTTTGTCCCACATTTGTTCTAATGCTCCTCCAGGCCCCACAAAACTACAGCGGCCCGCTGACAACCCATTCCTGTCCCCGCGGGACTGACTGCCCCCATCTCCTCCAAATGGTCCAACCTGCCCACCACATGTGATTTTCAGCCTTTCCAAAACCAGTGCTCTGCAACGGAACGACTGTTTGACGCCTGCAGCTCTGGCTAAATTCAAATGCGGTCTGAAATTAGCTTTGGGCCTCCCTCCGATAGATTTGTGTAGGCGCTGTGGGCACATAGTTGATTTTGTGCTTGTTTAGGACTGAAGATAAATATTGCCAACAGTGCGTTATTGTACTTTCACCCATATGACCTGTGTATGAATCAACCAGACTGACAGTATGGAACTCCTTTCATTTTAGCAGTGCCACATTTGTGCACCAATTGAGTTGTGCACCAATTGGCACTGAATTGCCAGTTTCAGGGATGTGGTATGAATAGCTTGATGTGGGAAATTGAAGGTTTCACATGGGTGCAGTAAAGGGTGCTCTTTTGAGTTTCAGACTGAGTGAGGCACATTATTGGGATGCAGCAAATCAAGTTTTGCTCTGTAACTAGCTGTCCTTTGCTTGGCCTATGAGTATTTATTGGTGACGCTATGTACCTAGAGTGTAAAAATGTTCATTTCCCGGGGCTGATATGGGCCTATGGTTGAAGAGCTTGCTTATATTCACTGTCCAGACTTGCAAATTAATCATGTTCACTTGGGTGAAATACCAGAGGGCCTGTGAAATACCAATGCCTGTGAAACCATACCACAGCAAAGATTCAATGCCTTCAGTAGAAGTGGACCAAAATAGCTCAGTTGGGAGAGGGTTAGGCAAAGATCTAAAGGTCCCTGGCTCAGTCCCAGGTTTCGACATTTCCACTGGCAAAAGGGTCAGTAACCAGATGACACAGATTTATGATAATTAGCAAAATAACCAGAGGAGAGATGAGGAGAATTCTCTTTATGCAGCAAGTAGCTATGATAGGGAATGCACTGCCTGAAAAGATGGTGGAAGCAGATTCAATAGTAAGTTTCACAAGGAAATTGAATATATTCTTGAAAAGTAAAAATTTGCCGGGGTATGGGAAAAGAGCAGGGGCATCGGACTAATTGAATAGCTCTTTTAAGAGTAGGCACAGACATGATAGGTTGAAACCCCTTTTTCTGTGCTGCATGATTCTATGAAGTGGACAAAAGATAAAAGTATTGAGAACAAGCTTTTTTTTCACTTAAAGTGACATTTCAACATTTGGTTAAAAATATTGAAAACAAACATCGAGTCCTGGCCTGGTTTGTCCAAACCACACCATTTTAATTTACCGGCTTTTTTTCAAACAATGAATTGCACTCATCTCTGCTACTAATTAACCACAAAGGGTTAATGTCACCTTAATGTAGATTAGAAAGAGTTAGGGGCCGAAATTGGTGAAGGGCAAGGGCTGCCCAAGTGCTGCCCAAAGGACCGTCGATGGCCGCCGAGATACCTGACGGTACTCTGGGAGGGATATTCGGCAAAACGGTCCTTGAAAGGGTGGCCGGCGGCAAAAGAGGGACTTACGCCATCAATCTGGGCAGCAGCGAGCGGGAGCTCTCATTCTCGGCGGCAAAGGCGCTTGCAGCCCAAGTGCCGCCGAGGATGGATTCGGGCCCATGGAGGGTCGAAGAGGTGCAAATAAAAAGCATGAACCCCCACCCCCCCCAAAAAAAAAACATCAGAAAACCTTCAGGGGACCCCATCAAGGTAAGTCGCTGTAAAGAAAAATAATTTAAATTGTTTACTAACCTTTTTTTTCAGCTCTTCATACTCACCGTCGGGGATAGACCAGCCTCTTTGTAGTGGTCCACCCCCGTTCTGGCGCCAACTCCCGTCCGCACCAATCTGGCATCTCGGCTGGCGGGAGGTCAGTTGCACCACTTGGCCGTCCGCTGAGGTCAGCGGGCGGTTCCCGGCGATTCTCCTCTCCTGCCTGCTCCAGACCAAATCGAAACGGGCACTGGGCGCAACTCGAGGAGGAATGTCGACGGCAGTGGGTGGCATTCGGCGGCTGTGGGTGGCAAGGCCATCAATTTCGGCCCCTTAATGTGAAAATAAAGAATGCAGCTTAAGCTTTTATTCTCTGTGACCATGAACCAGTCAATTAGTTTTGTATTTCTGCTTCATTCCAATATTTAAATATCATGAAATTTGAAGTGTTTGGTTAACATTAGCCTTGTATTCTGACTCCTGTAAAGTAAATAGACAATGTGAGTTTTTAATTTGAAATTCCAACTCATCTGAATAGGCAGGTAGGATTTGTTTTCAGAGCATCACTGTGCTTGTTTATTTTATTGGTACGGATTGTAATGCTTACTTGCGGAAGAAGATTTCTTGTGCAGCCAACAGGAACAGATAGAAATGACAATTTACGAATAGCTTCTGAAGATTTGAGTTGTATTGACTGGTACTGCGGAGTAGTTCAATTTGTGCTTCCAATCTGTTCCTTAATCTTTGTTTTCAAAACTATTCATTAGCTCTACGGGTTAAAATCAATATAGGAAAAGACCTGTGCCCAAATCAATTGGAGAAGCATTATCTGTCCATTCTGTAAATTAGAAACAGTGTCCACCAAGAGAAACTGCAGGAAGCAATTTATGGTTCAGCTAGAGGCTAGTGAAAGGTCTGTGACCATTTATGAATCTCAACAATTAGTTAGTTCCATGTCAAATAAATCCACATCCCACAATTATTTCTGTCTCTTTTCAATATGCTGCATTGAGAAAGGACTTGTGAAAGTTGAAACTTTTTTTGTAGAAAACACCTATTTCTATTAACAATGAAACATGGGCTTAGTTTTATTTTTTTTAATATGCAGGCCTACAGTGACATTTTGGGCTGTAAATTGCGGCCTCTCTGGTTGCGTACAATGAGGCCCTGCAAGTTCCATGCGCCGAAACCCGACACTTGCGATCTGTCAACATTTCTTTTGACAGATTGCATGCCTCCCAGGGAGAAGGCCTTCATGGGTGGTGAGTTGAGCTATTTGCCTAACTCCTGCCCAGTGAATGTCCTGAAAACTCTTACACCTGGTAAAAGCAGTCATAAGGCCTGCTCTTATTAGCATAAGAGTTTTTAAAAAATAGAAAAATTTAATTTTATCACTAATTTTTATATTAAAAACCCTGTCCATTCAGGTAAGTTTATTTTTAACCCTATTAAAACATATTTTAAAACATTTCAAAAATATATTTTTTTCTAAAACATTTAATTTAATCTCAATTAATTTTAAATATGTGAGGCATTTTTTAATTCATGCTTTGTGTTTCTGTGTTGTTGGAGGTATTCTGATTGATAGTAATGGGAGCTCCATACAAAGGAAACACACCATTACTATCAATGAGAATTCTCCATGTTCATTGGTGGTCCAGGTCCACGTGATCCCAGGATGCACCTGGGATGTGTGGGCCTCTGCGCTGGGCTGCGCATCTAGGTCTCGGAGCCGAAGTGTTTGTTCCTCCGGGGCCACCAGGTACTTTCGGGAAAAAAAATTTCAGTCGGAGGCATCCGCCCACGGGAAGCCTCTGATGGCAATTTCTGGCCCACCTGTTTTCCAGTGCATTGAAGCATTAACTTTCCAAATCTTATCCAGCAGCTCAAATCACTGGTTTAGACCATCGAATACTAATAAGCATATTTTAATATATTTGTTACAAATTCAGGTTTGCCGTAAATACCTTTGCCGGTTCGGTAGTCTCAGTTGGTCCCTTAAATGGTCTGAGCTTCTTTAATGGAAGTTGATTCACAATGCCCTATATCTATTAGTAAAATAAGAGAACCAAGGACCTAACAATAGCTTCCCCTTGTGATCTGGACTGGATAACTGTGCTTTGTGCATGCATATATCTTTGATCTCTCTGAAGGCAGATTAAGTTAGCCCCAGATAAGGTGAAGCTGAATGGAATTGTTAAGTTGCTTTATTCCAAGTAACATAACTTTGTAACATAAACACTGTGGCTGCTAGACCAGGCCAGAGGTTAGGTATTCTCCAGTGAGTGGCTCAACTCCTGATTCCCCAAAGCCTCTTAAGAACATAAGAACATAAGAAATAGGAGCAGGAGTAGACCATACGGCCTCTTGAACCTGCTCCACCATTTAATATGATCATGGCTAATCTGATCATGGACTCGGGCCCACTTCCCTGCCCATGCCCCATAACCCCTTAACCCATTATCGTTTAAGAAACTGTCTATTTCTGTCTTAAATTTATTCAATGTCCCAGCTTCCACAGCTCTCTGAGGCAGCAAAATCCATAGATTTACAACCCTCTGAGAGAAGAAATTTCTCCTCATCTCAGTTTTAACTGGGCAGCCCTTATTCTAAATTTATGCCCTCTAGTTCTAGTCTCCCCTATCAATGGAAACATCCTCTCTGCACCCACCTTGTCAAGCCCCCTCATAATCTTATACGTTTCGATAAGATCACCTCTCATTCTTCTGAACTCCAATGAGTAAAGGCCCAACCTACTCAATCTTTCCTCATAAGTCAAGCCCCTCATCCCCGGAATCAACCTAGTGACCTTTTCTGAACTGCCTCCAAAGCAAGTATATCCTTTCGTAACTATGGAAACCAAAACTGCAGTATTCCAGGTGTGGCCTCACCAATATCTTGTATAACTGTAGCAAGACTTCCCTGCTTTTATACTCCATCCCCTTTGCAATAAAGGCCAAGATACCATTGGCCTTCCTGATCACTTGCTGTACCTGCATACGATCCTTTTGTGCTTCATGCACAAGTAACCCCATAACTTGCTCTTTGATTTTTTTATGCCAAAGTGCATGACCTTACACTTTCCAACATTATACTCCATCTGCCAAATTTTTGCCCACTCACTTAGCCTATCTATATCCTTTTGCAGATTTTTTGTGTCCTCCTCACATATTGCTTTTCCTCCCATCAGCAAACTTGGCTATGTTACACTCAGTCCCTTCTTCCAAGTCATTAATATAGATTGTAAATACTTGGGGTCCCAGCACTGATCCCTGCGGCACCCCACTAGTTACTGGTTGCCAACCAGAGAATGAACCATTTATCTCTGTTTTCTGTTAGTTAGCCAATCCTCTATCCATGCTAATATATTACCCCCAACCCCGTGAACGTTTATCTTGTGCAGTAACCTTTTATGTGGCACCTTATCAAATGCCATCTGGAAGTCCAAATACACCACGTCCACTGGTTCCCCTTTATCCTCCCTGTTTGTTACATCCTCAAAGAATTCCAGCAAATTTGTCAAATTTGTAGAATTAGAGGGCATGATCTTCGAATAAGGGGCTGCCCATTTAAAACAGATGAGGAGAAATTTCTTCTCTGAGAGTTGTAAATCTGTGGAATTCGCTGCCTCAGAGAGCTGTGGAAGCTGGGACATTGAATAAATTTAAGACAGAAATAGACAGTTTCTTAAACAATAAGCGGATAAGGGGTTATGGGGAGCAGGCGGGGAAGTGGAGCTGAGTCCATGATCAGATCAGCCATGATCGTATTAAATGGTGGAGCAGGCTCGAGGGGCCATATGGCCTACTTCCCTACTTCTGCTCCTATTTCTTATGTTCTTATTTTTATATATGTGGACTTGTATTTACTCTGTACAACCACCAGAGGGCTCATTCCCCAGAGTCCCAAGGGATCCCGTAATCCCTTGGGAGCAAAGGTATTTAAGAAAGCTTCACAGGTTGGAGAGGCACTCTGGAGACCTGCAATAAAAGACTAAGATCACACTTTACTTTGAGCTCACAGTGTTCAGTCTGACTCTTTCTCCATACACTACTCATATGTTCTTATGAAACTTTCGCCGGGCGTTTTTTTAATCAAAAAACAGCTGTACTGCCGAAAAAACCACCAAAAATGAAGGCAAAAGTCTCGCCCATATCTCAAGAATTAATTTTTTTTAAACTTTCATAATTCTGTGCACCTCTATCCTTTTCCTCTTCACCTTCATGTGTTCTAATGAAAAGAGCTCTCCTCATCACCATAACCTTTCATCTCTGGTATCATCATTATTCCTCCACTGACCTTCTTCTTTCCTGCCACAGTCCCTAAATTGAGTACCTCCTGGACAGGCACATGGCATTTCCCTTTAGGCCACCTCATGAATTCTCTGGTTACCCATGATAGCTTCCATTGCTGGCTTTCCCAAAGCAGCAACTCACTGTCTCATTTACCTATTTGGGTGCAGATCTTACCCACTTCTTTTTCTCGGAGAAAACCCCTCTACTGCTCCTGTCCCTCACCCCTGTTGGACCATCCCCTCCACAGGTCACCGAATATTGAGCCACTGCTCACTGCCCTAACAATACATGACCTCATCCAGTATCCTGAGCCTTACCGATACTTGACTGACAGATGGTGACTCCTTCCTACTCACCAATACTTGACTTACTTTGGGAAATCCAGCAATGGAAGCTATCATGGGTAACCATAGAATTCATAAGGTGACATAAAGGGAAATGCCATGTACCTGTCCAGGAGCTACTCAATTTAGGAACGGGTAAGTAGGAAGGAGTCACCATCTGTAAGTCAACTATACATTCTTCCACATACTTCACCTAAATTGTCTTCACTGCATCCCATCACAACCTATCCCCTTATTCTTCAGGCACCTTCTCCTCCTTTGGTCGACCCTTCCACCTCTCCTTCATAGTTATCAACCACTACCCTCCCAAGTCCACTGGCAACTTCCTCACTGGAAGCACCACCTGATTTTCCAACATTGAACGATGACTCACCTTTTGGTGATTTTAACCATCACTCAAATTCCCCTGTCCCTTCTAATTCAATTTCTCTTCTGTCCTCACTTAATCTCGCCCTGGACATTAACTTTCCCATCCCTGTGGTTACTTTGCTTTGTTCACAAGGATTGCTCTCCAGTAAATCACTGCTTAGGATTATGGTTCTTGACAAAATGTTAGTGAGTAATACAGCATTAACAGAATTGCAGTTACTGCAATTCAGGCCTGGGACCAAAAACATAATTGGAAACCCTTGTGAACAAAGCAAAGCAACCACAGGAATGGGAAAGTTAATGTCCAGGGCGAGGTTAAGTGAGGACAGAAGAGAAATTGGATTAGAAGGGACAGGGGAATTTGAGTGATGGTTAAAATCACCAAAAGGTGAGTCATCGTTCGATGCTGGATGTCAGCACCCAAGGCTTTGCCATCTCTGGTTAATCCCTTCTCTCCTTCGACACCTCACTGCCTGCGTCCAACCCCTTTATACTGGTCAAAACCCTCAGAAACTCCTGAGTACCATAATTTTATTTTGTTTCCAATTATGTAGTTGGTCCTAGGCTGAATTGCAGTAACTGCAATTCTGTTAATGCTGCATTACTCACTAACCTTTTGTCAAGAACCATAATCCCAAGCAGTGGTTTACTGGAGAGCAACCCTTGTGAGTACATCTGCACAAACAAAGAATAAAGATGCTGAGGTAACACCCTTCTCCTCTGCCTTTATACTGATAATTTGTTGTTGGTGGTAGGTACACAGTATTCCTACTAGCTGCCAGTTGCTCATTATCAATCCAAAGGAGGTATTCTCTACACCTTCAATGGCATTTAGAATCCAATAGATTGAAAGTTGATAGATTTGAAAACTGCCAGTTGATTGGGAAAAGGGGGGAGTGTCACTGGTAGGCTACAGATCACTGCTTGAGCACTGCTCTCCCCATGCCTCACTGTCAACAGAAAATTACTTTGGTTTATCTGTTGGGCTTCTAATTAGAACAGATTCTTTAAATGAGAGGTAAATCTGGTCTTCTTCCTATCTGTATTTTGTCATTGTGACTGTCATGTAGTTATGTTTAGACAATCTAGAATCTGAATTCAATCACAGGTAATGAGAAATCTTGAAATTCTCAAGAATCTGTCTATCAGTTTACCTGTAGGTGTATTTCCTATCAAGACAGTAAGTGAATTCTTGATAAGTAACAGTTTCACAATATATAGAAACATAGAAACATAGAAAATAGGTGCAGGAGTAGGCCATTCGGCCCTTCTAGCCTGCACCGCCATTCAATGAGTTCATGGCTGAACATTCAACTTCAGTACCCCATTCCTGCTTTCTCGCCATACCCCTTGATCCCCCTAGTAGTAAGGACCTCATCTAACTCCTTTTTGAATATATTTAGTGAATTGGCCTCAACAACTTTCTGTGGTAGAGAATTTCACAGGTTCACCACTCTCTGGGTGAAGAAGTTCCTCCACATCTCGGTCCTAAATGGCTTACCCCTTATCCTTAGACTGTGACCTCTGGTTCTGGACTTCCCCAACATTGGGAACATTCTTCCTGCATCTAACCTGTCTAACCCTGTCATAATTTTAAATGTTTCTATGAGGTCCCCTCTCATTCTTCTGAACTCCAGTGAATACAAGCCCAGTTGATCCAGTCTTTCTTGATAGGTCAGTCCCGCCATCCCGGGAATCAGTCTGGTGAACCTTCGCTGCACTCCCTCAATAGCAAGAATGTCCTTCCTCAGGTTAGGAGACCAAAACTGTACACAATACTCCAGGTGTGGCCTCACCAAGGCCCTGTACAACTGCAGCAACACCTCCCTGCCCCTGTACTCAAATCCCCTTGCTATGAAGGCCAACATGCCATTTGCTTTCTTAACCGCCTGCTGCACCTGCATGCCAACCTTCAATGACTGATGTACCATGACACCCAGGTCTCTTTGCACCTCCCCTTTTCCTAATCTGTCACCATTCAGATAATAGTCTGTCTCTCTGTTTTTACCACCAAAGTGGATAACCTCACATTTATCCACATTATACTTCATCTGCCATGCATTTGCCCACTCACCTAACCTATCCAAGTCGCTCTGCAGCCTCACAGCATCCTCCTCGCAGCTCACACTGCCACCCAACTTAGTGTCATCCGCAAATTTGGAGATACTACATTTAATCCCCTCGTCCAAATCATTAATGTACAGTGTAAACAGCTGGGGCCCCAGCACAGAACCTTGCGGTACCCCACTAGTCACTGCCTGCCATTCTGAAAAGTACCCATTTACTCCTACTCTTTGCTCTTTGCTTCCTGTCTGACAACCATTGGATACAGGCGCATATCCTGCAGAGCCAAAGGTCATTCAACCGAACAACATGACCTTGTGCAAGTTGTGCTCTGCAACTCCCCACTGAAATAATACTTATTCTTTGGCAAGCTTCTTAAAAAAATGAATGATCCATACAAAACGTGGTTTGTTCATTACTAATGTGGGTCTGAATTAGTAATCACATTATTCCGACTGTGGTGCAGTACCTTTATTTTGCCACTTTTCAAACAGTTTAATATTCACATACTCTACTTCCAACATTCTGCAACAAATAGTCACTTTGAACTGAATATTAACAAAAAATATTTGGAGCAAATCACAGAATACTGCGCAACATTTTGTAAACAGTGTGTTATTTATTGAAAGGCCTCTGCCTGTTACAGATAAAACACAGCTTTAACTCTTCTCTTCTACTCACATTCAAAAATCTTCAGGGCCAAATTTGATGAAGGCCTCCACCGCCCAAGTGCCCCCCAAAGGACCACAGATGGCCGCCGAGGTCCCTGACGGTTCTTTGGGCGGGATTTTCATCACCCAGGTCCCTTGAAGGTCGGCGGGTGGCAAATCTGCGACGTATGTTGCCAATCTGGGCGGCAGCCGGCGGGAACTCTCATTCTCGGCGGTAAGGCGCTTGCCGCCCAAGTGCTGCCGAGGATGGAGTTGGGCCCAGGAAGGGTCGAAGAACTAAAAATAAAAAGTATCAAAAACAGAAAAAAACAGCTGACGACCTTCAGAGGACCCCATCCAGGTGAAGAAATAATTTAAATAAACTTCACTAACCTTTTTTACAGCATCTTCACACTTACCGTTAAGGACAGAGCTGCCTGCACTCAGCGATCCACCGCCATCCTGCCGCCGATTCCAGCCCACATGAATATGGCATCTCGGCAGGTGGGAGTATACTTATGTGCATCGGCCGTCTGCTAACATCGGCGGGCGCTTCCCGGCGACTCTCCCCTCCCACCCGCTCCAGGCCATGACGAAAGTGGCACTGGGCGGTTCGCCCAGAGGAATGTCCACGGCAGTGGGCAGCAGTGGGCGGTAAGACCATCAATTTCGGCCCCTTCATCTTTGTCTGTGTCTTTAGTTACCTCACTTAGGTGATAAGCATTTGGATTAATTCGAGTTTCTATTTAAAATCAGACGACTTAAAATAAGGTTTATATTTAGGCCACTGACTCGATTAAAGAGCATGAGTTATATTTTGCTCTGGCACATTCTGTGGGCCAAGTACCGACTGAGATCTAAAGATGCTGCTCTTGGTTAATTGGCATGAAGTGTGAAGCCTCTTCCAATTGTTAATGATGATGATGATGATGATGGAGCCTTTATCAATTGTTCCTTTCCCCTGCAAGGAAATTATGTCCAGGTGCTTCCCCCATACAGCTCACCAATGACACAGTTATACCAGTACCTATCTCCTATTCAATATTTTAACTGGTCTAAGGAAGTGCCTAGTTATGATGCTCCAGCATGAGAGAGCAGACAGGGCTTTGGTTTATCTTCTGATCTGAAAAATTGCATCTCTGACAGTGCAGCGCTCCCTCATCATCATCATGGGCAGTCCCTCGGAATTGAGGAAGACCTACTTCCACTCCCAAAGTGAGTTCTCTGATGGCTGAATAGTCCAATACGAGAGCCACAGACCCTGTCACAGGTGGGACAGACATTCGTCGAGGGAAGGGGTCGGTGGGGCTGGTTTGCCGCGCGTTCCTTCCGCTGCCTGCGTTTGACCTCTTCACGCTCTCTGCGTTGAGACTCGAAGAGCTCAACGCCCTCCCGGATGCACTTTCTCCACCTCGGGTGGACTTCGGCCAGGGTCTCCCAGGTATCAGTGGTGATGTTGCACTTTACTAGGGAGGCTTTGAGGGTGTCCTTGTGATGTTTCCGCTGCCCACCTTTGGCTTATTTACCATGAAGGAGTTCCGCATAAAGCATTTGGCATACGAACTATGTGGCCTACCCAGCGAAGCTGATCGAGTATGGTCAGTGCTTCAATGCTGGGGATGTTAGCCTGGACGAGGACACTGATGTTGGTACACCTGTCCTCCCAGGGGATTTGCCGCACAGCACTGCCCTCCAATCATCAAGATTCATAGCGCGGCCCTTGACAACGTAGACCATTTCCCATATCTCGGGAGCCTCTTATCAACAAAGGCAGACATTGATGTGGAGATTCAACATCGCCTCCAGTGTGCCTGTGCAGCCTTCGGCCATCTAGGAGAAGAGTGTTTGAAGACCAGGCCCTCAAATCTACTACCAATCTATTTGAGGGTAATACCCACCCTCCTGTATTGATCTGAGGCATGGACAATGTATAGAAGGCACCTCAAATCGCTGGAGATATATCACCAATGATGTCTCCCTCAGTACTGCATTGGAGTGTCAGCTTAGATTTTGTGCTCAAGTCTGTGGAGTGGGACTTGAACCCTTAACCTTCTGACTCAAAGGCAAGAGTGCTACCACTGAGCTACGACTCCATATAGTAATTAAAAGCACTCCTTAAAAGAGAGTAGAAAGGTTTCTAGATAAACTTTCCTATGAAAATGACTGCTTTTGTTTTACATAAACTGTTTAAAATCACTGCACTCAATCTCATGAACTGAGAGTTACATTTTTAATCCCCTTTCAACTTGATGTGGAGAATATATTTAGATTTAGCACTTTAATGTAACTGATTGATGTGAAAAGATCGGTGCTGTGCCCAAGGACCTTTCTGACCCAGCTTTAGTAAAATGCTCTTACCTTATCTCACTGGGACAAAGATAATGGGGACATGCAGGAGTTCTGGAGCTACAGACTGAATTCCTTATTTATGGTAGCTTAACTTGTCTCAGGAACAAACTAAATATATATTTGACATTTATTCCTTTGTTTTGAGTCACTGGGATCGGTTCTCCTCTCCTTGTCCCAACATGTGTCTATGCCTGATCACTCCACCAGATGATGTGGCCAAAACTGGGAAACTTACCTCAAGGATGAGCTAGAACACCTCAACAAAAGGTTTCCCTTTATTGACAAGTTATTTTGGATATGCCACTTCATTCCTGACAGCACCCATAGTTAATTGATGGGCGATGTGTGGAAAATGTTTTTGTTTTACACCTGGGCATTGTTATCATCAACAATATTTATTGTATTTATAGAGCACCTTTAACATAGTAAAATGTGCCAAGGCATTTCACAGGAGTGTTATAAAACAAAATTTGACACCGAGCCAGATAAGGAGAAATTGGTCAAAGAGGTAGGTTTTAAGGAGCGTCTTAAAGGAGGAAATTTTGGAGAGGCAGAGAGGTTTAGGGAGGGAATTCCATAGCTTCGGGTCCAGGCAGTTGAAGGCACAGCCACAAATGGTTGAGCAATTAAAATCAGGGATGCTTAAGAGGCCAAAATTAGAGGAGCGCAGATATCTCAAGGGGGTTGGTAGAGATTACAGAGATAGGGAGGAGCGAGGCTATGGAAGGATTTGAAAACAAGGATGAGCATTTTAAAATCAAGGCTTTACTTAACTGGGAGCCAGTGTAGGTCAGCGAACACAGGGGTGATGGGTGAATGGAACTAGGTGCGAGTTAGGACATGTGCAGCCAAGTTTTGGATGACCTCAAGTTTACGTAGGGCAGAATGTGGGAGGCCAGCCTGGAATGCATTGCAATAGTCAAGTCTAGAGGTAACAAAGTCATGGATGAGGATTTCAGCAGCAGATGAGCTGAGGCAGGGACAGAGATGGTTGATGTTATGGAGGAGTAAATAAGCTGTCTTAGTTATGCTGCAGATATGTGGTCGGAAGCTCATTTCAGGATCAAATATGACACCAAGGTTGCAAACAGTCTGGTTCACCCTAAGACAAATGCTAGAAAGAGGGATGGAGTCAGTGGCTATGAATTGAGTTTTTGGTGTGGACAAAAGACAATAGCTTCGGTCTTCCCACTATTTAATTGGATGAAATTTCTGCTGGACAAGCAGTCTGACAATTTAGAGACTGTGGAGGAATTGAGAAAAGTGGTAGTGAGGTAGAGCTGGGTGTCATCAACGTACATGTGGAAACTGACGATGTGTTTTCAGATGATGTCACCAAGGGGCAACATGTAGATGAGCAATAGGAGGGGGGCCAAGGATGGATCCTTGGGGGACACCAGAGGTAACGATGCGGGAGTGGGATGAGAATCCATTGCAGGTGCTTCTCTGGCTACGATTAATAGACAAGAATGGAACCAGACGAGTGCAGTCCCACCCAGCTGGACAATGGTGGAGAGGTGCTGGAGGATGGAGTGGTAAACCATATTGGCCTCCTCCTGAGGTTCCCTCCATCACAGAAGCCTGTCTTCAGCCAATTTGATTCACTCCATGTAATTACAAGAAATGACTGAGCGGACTGGATACAGCCAAGGCGATGGGCCCCGACAACTTCCCGGCTGTCATGCTAAAGACTTGTGCCTCTAACCATGCTGTTCCAGTACAGCTACAACACTGACATCTAGCCGACAATGTGGAAAACTGCCGAGGTATGTCCTGTCCACAAAAAGCACGTTCAATTCCAATCTGAACAATTACCACCCCAGCAGTCCACTCTCAGTCATCAGCAAAGTGATGGAAGGTGTCTGTTATATATGTGTAAACCTGTATATATATTGAGTAGCCACCAGAGCGCTCATCCCCTGGAGTCCCAAGGGATCCCACAATCCCTTGGGAGCACTGGTACTTAAGGAGGCCTCACAGGCTGGAGAGGCACTCTGGAGACCTGCAATAAAAGACTAAGGTCACAATTTACTTTGAGCTCACAGTATCTAGTCAGACTCTTTATTCCTATATAACAACTGGCGACGAGATACAGATGACAATCCCAACGATGCAGAGAACAGTGGGCATCCTGGAGACATTTTCGGAGTGAGATGATTGGGAAATTCGTGAAGCGACTTGACCAATACTTTGTGGACAATGAGCTGGAAGGAGAAGCAAATGTTGCCAAACGAAGGGTGAATCTCCTCACCGTCTGCGGGGCACCAACATATGGCCTCATGCAAAATCTGCATGCTCCAGTGAAACCCACAAAGAAATCATATGATGATTTGTGCACACTAGTACGGGAGCATTTGAACCCGAAGGAAAGCGTTCTGATGGCGTGCTACAGCTTCTATACCTACAAACAGTCTGAAGGCCAGGAAGTGGCGAGTTTGTCGCTGAGTTAAGATGCTTTGCAGGACATTGCGACTTTGCCAGACATTTGGAGCACATGCTCAGAGACTTTTTCGTATTTATAATTGGCCACGAATTGATACTTCGCAAACTTTTGACTGCAGCGACCTCAACCTTGAGTAAAGCCATAGCGATAGCCCAGGCGTTCATTGTCACCAGTGACAATACCAAGCAAATCTCTCAGCGCACGAGTGCTGCTACAAGTACTGCGAACAAAGTGATGTTGTTTACAAATTGCAATGTACAGGGCAGGCCCCACATGCCTGCAGCTGCATGTTCGCAAATGTCTCAGAGTCCACCATCAAGGGTGATGAATGCAAAGCCATGAACACCTTGTTGGCGCTGCAGGGGTGATCATCGTTTCATAGAAACATAGAAACATAGAAAATAGGTGCAGGAGTAGGCCATTCAGCCCTTCGAGCCTACACCGCCATTCAATAAGATCATAGCTGATCATTCCCTCAGTACCCCTTTCCTGCTTTCTCTCCATACCCCTTGATCCCCTTTAGCCGTAAGGGCCATATCTAACTCAAGGCACCACATGCATGGAATGATTCAGGCCGGGAGCTTAACAGGGGCGGGGCTTGTCGCCTGTCGTCAAAAAGTGCAGTACAGGCAGGGAGGGGGCGGGGTTTGACAGATGCCTGTCTGTCAAAAAAGTGCAGTACAAATAGTTACATAGCCCCTTTATCTATCCTGCTAGTTACATCCTCAAAAAACACTCATAAATTTGTCAAACACGATTTCTCATTCATAAAACAATGTTGACTCTGCCTAATCATGATATGATTATCTAAGTGCCCTGATACCACTTTCTTAACAATGGATTCCAACATTTTCCCGACTCCCTGTTTTCTCTCTCCCTCCTTTCGTGAATAGCAGTGTTACATTTTCTACCTTCCAATCCGCTAGGACCATTCTAGAATCTAGTTTCTAGTTTCCATTCATGCCGCTTCAAAGGATACGTTTGCAAGGGCTGTGGAACAATGGGACATCTCCAAGGTATGTGCAGGCGAGCTGCAAACCCTGTTAATCCTGCAAACCACCATGTTGCAGAGGAGGACAGATCCATGGTGGATCACGACGAACCAGAGCCTGAGACCGAGGTATATGGGGTGCACACATTTACCACAAAGTTTCCCCGATAATGCTGAAGGTTGAATTAAATGGACTCCTGGTGTCAATGGAGCTGGACACGGGCATGAGTCAGTCCATTATGAGCAAAAAGACGTTTGATAAATTGGGCTGCAGCAAGGCATTGAGGCCAGTTGTGACTCCCATTCGCACGAAACTGAGAACTTACACAAAGGAACTGATTCCCGTAATCAGCAGTGCTACTGTAAAGGTCTCCTACGATGGAGTGGTGCATAAGCTACCACTCTGGGTGGTACTGGGCGATGGTCCCATGCTGCTCGGCAGGAGCTGGCTGGGAAAGATAAGCTGGAACTGGGACGACATCCGAGCGCTCTCATCCGCTGATGACATTTCGTGTGCCCAGGCCTTAAACAAATTTCCTTCGCTGTTCGAACCAGGCATCGGGAAGTTCCAAGGAGCAGAAATGCAGATCCACCTAATTCCGGGAGCGCGACCCATCCATCACAAGGCGAGAGCAGTACCGTACATGATGAGAGAAAGGGTCGAGGATCAAGCTAGACCGGCTGCAATGAATGGGCATCATTTCGCCGATCGAATTCAACAAGTGTGCCAGTCCGATTGTTCCAGTCCTCAAGGGAGACGGCACCGTCAGAATCTGTGGTGATTACAAAGTAACTATCAATTGTTTCTCCCTGCAGGATCAAGACCCACTACCAAAGACTGATGACCTTTTTGCTATGCTGGCGAGAGGAAAGACGTTCATGAAGCTGGACTTGACCTCGGCCTACATGACGCAGGACCTGGAGGAATCATCGAAGGGCCTCACCTGCATCAACATGCACAAAGGTTTCTTCATCTACAACAGATGCCTGTTTGGAATTCGATCAGCCGCGGTGATATTCCAGAGAAACATGGAAAGCTTACTGAAATTGGTCTCATGCACTGTGGTCTCCCAGTACGACATCTTGGTTACAGGTCGGGACACAGTCGAGCATCTGCAGAACCTGGAGGAGGTTCTTAGTCAACTCAACCGTGTGAGGCTCAGGTTAAAACGATCAAAGTGCGTTTTCTTGGCCCCTGAAGTGGAGTTCCTGGGGAGAAAAATCACCGCGCATGGCATCAGGTCCACCGATTCGAAGACGGAGGCAATTGAGAACGCACAGAGACCACAGAATGTGACGGAGCTGCGGTCGTTTCGAGGACTCCTGAACTACCTTGGTAACTTCTTACCGGGTCTCAGCACACAGTTAGAACCACTGCATGTCTCACTACGTAAAGAAGACGAATTGGTATTGCTTGTGTTGTATGATCCATGTAAGCGTTTGGTACTAGCATGTGATGCGCGTCATATGGCGTCGGGTGTTTATTGCAACAAGCTAATGAATCTGGGAAATTGCAACCGGTTGCTTATGCATCCAGGAGACTGCCTAAGACTGAGAGAGCCTAAGCATGATTGAAAAAGAAGCATTAGTGTGTGTTTATGGGGTAAAGAAAATGCATCAATACCTGTTTGGGCTCAAATTTGAATTGGAAACTGACCATGAGCCACTGATATTCCTTTTTTCCGAGAGTAAGGGGATAAATACGAATGCATCGGCCCGCATCCAGAGATGGGCGCTCACATTATCCGCATACATCTACAACATCCGACACAGGCCAAACACGGAAAACTGTGCCGATGCTCTCAGTAGGCTGCCATTGCCCACCATGGGGATGGAAATGGCACAGCCGCAGATTTAGTCATGGTTATGGAAGCATTCGAGAGTGAGCAATCACCCCTCGCAGCCCGACAGATTAGAACCTGGACGAGCCAGGACTCCTTACTGTCCCTAGTAAAAAATTGTGTGCTTCACAGGAGCTGGTCTAGTGTCCCAGTGGAAATGCAGGAAGAGATAAAGCCGTACCATCGGCGCAAAGATGAAATGTCTATACAGGCAGACTGCCTTCTGTGGGGTAATCGGGTAGTGGTCCCCAAGAAGGACAGGGACACTTTCATCAGTGATCTCCACAGTACTCACCCAGGCATTGTAATGATGAAAGCAATAGCCAGATCCCACGTGTAGTTGCCCGGTATCGATACGGACTTAGGAGAGAGTTCTGCGTGCACAAATGTAACACATGCTCCCAGTTAAGCAATGCACCCAGGGAGGCGCCACTATGTTTATGGTCTTGGCCCTCCAAACCATGGTCCAGGGTCCACGTCGACTATACAGGCCCATTTTTGGGTAAAATAATCTTTGTGGTTGTAGATGCGTACTCCAAATGGATTGAATGTGAGATAAGGTCGGCAAGCACTTCCGCTGCCACCACTGAAAGCTTGCGGGCCATGTTTGCCATGCACGGCCTGCCTGATGTCCTTGTGAGCGACAACGGGCCATGTTTCACCAGTGCCAAGTTCAAAGAGTTCATGACCCGTAATGGGATCAAACATGTTACATCTGCCCCGTTCAAACCAGCAGCCAATGATCAGGCAGAGAGAGCAGTGCAAACCATCAAGCAGAGCTTGAAGAGGGTAACTGAAGGCTCACTGCAGACTCGCCTATCCCGAGTCCTGCTTAGCTACCGCACGAGACCCCACTCGCTCAATGGAATTCCACCCGCTGTACTGCTCATGAAAAGGTCACTTAAGACAAGGCTCTCGTTAGTCCACCCTGATCTACATGAACAGGTAGCGAGCAGGTGGCTTCACAAAGTACATATCATGATAGCGCAAATGTGTCACGTGAGATTGAAATCAATGATACTGTACCTGTGTTGAACTATGGACAAGATCCCAAGTGGCTTCCCGGCACTGTTGTGGCCAAAGAGGGGAGTATGGTGTTTCGGGCCAAACTTTCAAATGGACTCACCCACCGGAAACACTTCAGAAATCAAACTCAGATTTACGGACTATCCTGAGCAACCCACATTGGACCCTACTTTCTTTGACCCCCCAACATACACACCAGTGGCACCTGATCCAGTGGTTGACTACAACGCAGGACCCACCACCTGCAGCAGCCCAGCAGGACTCACCACACCAGGCAGCCCAGCAAGGGCAGCTGCATAGCAGCCCAGTGAGGGCCCAACAAACGATTTACCAACACCAGCATTTGCACGAGACGATCAACCAGGGAAACAAAGGCCTCAAGTCGACTCACCTTGCAAATAGTTACACTGTTGACTTTGGGGGAGAGTGTAAATGTGTAAACCTGTATATACCTTGTGCAGCTACCAGAGGGCTCATGCCCTGGAGTCCCAAGGGATGCCACAATCCCTTGGGAGCACTAGTACTTAAGGAGGCCTCACAGGCTGGAGTGGCACTCTGGATACCTGCAATAAAAGACAAAGGTCACACTTTCCTTTGGGCTCACAGTATCTAGTCAGACTCTTTATGCATACATAACAATGTCCATGCTATCAAGCGGCATTTACTCACCAATAACCTGCTCATTGATGCTCAGCTTGGGATCCGCCAGGATCACTTGGCTCCAGACCTTATTACAGCCTTGGTCCAAACATGGAAAAAAGAGCTGAATTCAAGAGATGAAATGAGAGTGAGTGCTTTTGACATCAAGGAAGCATTTGACTGAATGTGGCATCAAGGAGTCCGAGTAAAACTGAACCCAATAGGTATCAGGGGGACAACTCACCACTGGCTGGGGTCATACCTAGCACAAAGGAAGATGGTTGTGGTTGTTGGAGGTCAATCATCCCAGTCCCAAGACATCGCTGCAGGAGTTCCTCAGGGCAGTATTCTAGGCCTAACCATCTTCAGATCCTTCATTAATGACCTTCCCTCCACTGTAAGGTCAGAAGTGGGGATGTTCACTGATGATTGCACAGCGTTCAGTTCCATTCACAACTCCTCAGCTAATGAAGCAGTCCATGCTCACATGCAACAAGACCTGGACGACATTCAGGCTTGGGCTGATAAGTGGCAAGTAACATTAGTACCACAAACATGCCAGGCAATGACTATCTCCAACAAGAGAGAGTCTAACCATCGCCCTTTGACATTCAACAGCATTACCATCGCTGAATCCCGCACCATCAACATCCTAGGGGTCACCATTGACCAGAAACTTAACTGGACTGATCACATAAATAGTATGGCTGAAAGAGCGGGTCAGAGGCTGGATATTCTGCAGAGAGTGTCTCGCCTCCTGACTCCCGAAAGCCTTTCCGCCATCTACAAGACCCAAGTCAGGAATGTGATGAAATACTCTCCACTTGCCTGGATGAGTGCAGATCCAACACACTCAAGAATCGTGACACAATCCTAGAAAAAACAGACCATTTGTTTGGCACCCCATCTACCACCTTGGAGTGGGCTCAAGGGGCTGTATTTCCTACTCCTGCTCCTAATTCTTATGGTGTTAAACATTCACTCCCTCCACTACTGGCGTACTGTGGATGTAGTGTGTACTATCTAAAGATACACTGCAGCGACTTGCTAAGGCACCTCCAAAACACGTGACCTCTACCACCTAGAAGGACAGGGCAGGACACCATCACCTACAAGTTCCCCTCCAAGTTACACACCATCCTGATTTGAAAATATATTGCCATTCTTCATCGTCGCTGGGTCAAAATCCTGGCACTCTCTCCCTAACAGCACTGTGGGAATACCTTCACCACATGGACTGCAGTGGTTCAAGAAGACAGCTCACCACCTCCTTCTCAAGGTCACTTAGGGATGGGCGATAAATGCTGGCCTTAGTAGTGATGCCCACATCCCAGGAACGAATAAAAAAAAGCAAGGAATAGCTTTCACTATAAAAATGTCATAAGCTTTGCTGAGGAAATGTTCGCGTTGCAGCAGATAATTCTACAAATATGGAACCACTCTGCTGTACTGCACACTTTTCCACAGCAATTTTCACCATACAATCTTCTCTTTCATTGTTGTTCTGGACAAAGAGCTCAACACATGTTCACAGACACCTACCACAAGAACCTTTCTGTGCTGCTGAATTCTTCTAAATGCTTCATTTATAATCTGTTTATCAATGATCGTGGACACAACTTGCACCATAGGGACACACAGAGACCATCAGCCTCAACATTTATGCCTCCAGCTCCTTCCAGACATGAGCAACTTGGTCAATTTGCTGTCTACAATGATTGATGCTTTGTTGATCAGAGGCAGCACTTTCATTTCCTTTCCCACTGAATAGCAATAGCAGCTTGATACAGGAAGTCATTGATGTCATCCTTGTGATAATCTGAGCAGCAGGTTCCTGCTCCTGTTCTGGCACCAGTGCTTGTTTATCCTCATCTGTGCACAGCGACTCACCTGATGCTACCGCCTAAGCTTATTAATTGCACCCACTGGTGAATATGTATCTGTACCGCTGCTTGGAGACATTTTGCTGTGAAGTGCTGGCTTATAGTGGGGTGATGGGCAGTGCTAGCAGGTAGCTCCTCCTGGCCTGCAATAACAACCGTTATACTGACTCCAAGAGACATCTGGAAATAGCTTACTTTGCAAGACTGTAGACAAGGGTGGCGCTGTTGTTGTTTGGCGAACCGACCTCTACCTTGCTGAGAATGTGAATAGAGGGGTTGTGAATGTGTCAATTGGTGAAGAGAATCATGGGAAGATAGCTGAAAGAAATGTCAAGCTGCAATACTTGCAGTGTCGACACAAAGAGAGGTTACTCAGAGTGTGGTCAAACACGAGTTATGCGAACAGCGAAGTCAGGTATGAGTCAGATGAAAAAGACTGCTATAACAAGCCATAAAATAGGGAACAACGATGAAGTGAAACTGTAAACAAACTAACATTAGTGCCCGCCCTGTCTGGGGGACCTGTCGGCCTGCCATTGGATGTATTCTGGGGGAAGCAGAAAGTAATTGGATGAACTAAGTGCAAATCAAATGTGTTCTGTTTTGAAAATGTATAATTACTGTGCTTTCGCGCTGTTACGAGACTTGTCCTGAGGGAGTTGAACAAGCTCTAATTGAGAGTGTTCATTTATCTTGACAAGTCCCGATCGGAGAATCTTCAATAAAGGTCTTTTACAGAAAAGGCAACAAAGGTGTTCGGTGTCAGTGTATTCGCTGAAGAAGATTGAGGGAAAAAGAATCCGTATTATCATTTCGTGTCAGAAGTGGGATCTCAACAGACGACTGCCGAAAACTTGTGAACTAAGAGCCGAACTAGCCTCGGACGAGATGGGAGGAAAGTGGCCACTGGAGTGAGTATACTTTAAATACCACTTCGGTTTCCTTCAGTTCCAAAAGTCTGAGGAAAGTTTTGCCACTCGCTGGTGTTCAGGTAGCGTTTGAACGAGATCCAGGTCAATCTGGCGAATACCTTTTAAACTTAGGAAACCGCGGGGCAACGCGGGACTGTGTAAGGTCGCGGAAGAAACGCGAGGTATTAAAAGGTCATGGGAAGACACGAGGGACTGATTGGGTTTAAAAGGTCGCAGGGAGACACGAGGGATTGTGTAAAGTTAACTTGTACTCATGTCAGGTGTGGTGTCGACCCTGTATATCACTTGGTCCACCTAGGCTCTGGATGAAATAAAAACCATAGTGCCAAGAAAAAGCGGGGAGATTGGGGAATGGGTAACCACTTAGATAAAACCACGGATGCGGGTAGTCCGCTACAGAAGTTATGTGAAGAATTCCCTGAAAGAGCTGGACAATTTAGACTGTTATCTGGAGCCTTGAACAAATTATTAGGAGATGATTAATGGCCCCTAGGGGGCACTAGAAGCGTAGAGGTGGCCAAAAGGGCACAGGAATTGATTTGGAAAAAGGGACAAGGGAAAAGGGATAAGAATTTAATTGCCACATGGAGGCACTATTTTCAAAAACTAAAAGATGCATCACTTCTGTCAAGTTGGCAGGAAAACACCATTAAATTAGGACTCTCATTGACAGAAGGAGGACATGTTAAAACCGTAGACGTCTTAAAGAAAGAGTGCGCGCACGAAAAATGTACTAAGAGTTCCACTGGGACCTCTGAGAAGGTTATCGACAGACTACGTAGTCAAATGGTTGGATTTGCGTTGACTGAGGCTGATGATGAAATTGAGGAATGGTCACTGACTCGGCGCCCAACGGCGCCTCCCGCAGCCTCTGGCCCCTTACCACAGCCCCCTTCCCGTCAATCTCCACCCTACACTCCGGCGGTAGGAGGTAATGATAACCGTAACCCCACACCAACGAACTGACAAGCCCCGGCGGACCCTTCATCTTCTGATAGCGACTCAGATCCCCAGTTCACAGGCCACATAGCCGAGAGGACCAGATCTAAAACTCGGAGGAATAGGCAGTCTCGCGAATCAGCGAGTCAAAATACCAACCGCGAAAGGCAAAACAGACCCTCTCGCCGATCACGACCCTCACCCGGCCATGACGACACTTGGTGGAAGTGTAGAGGACTGAAACAGGAGGGCCCCGACGGCTCCGAGCCACCCTCCGACCAAGAAACGTCCTCCGAGATTGACGTCCCCACCCCAAAGCCCCGGCAGCAATTCCCAGTTCGACCAATGCCAAACCCTGACGCACAACAGGCTGCAGCACACCCCACCATAGATGTTTATGTGCCATGGAAACTGAATGAAATCATGACCATTCTGGCCAATATGCCAGATCGAAAAAAGAGAACCTGTCAAGTTTATAGATTATCTCCGAACTACCATCGCAGTCTATTAATGCGGAATCAAGGGACTTGTGGTCCCTGGTGCAACAGACCCTGAGTCCAACCGAGCATGCTCGGTTCCTAACCCATCTGACGTTCGCCAACCATGGCGCGCTGCTAGCCGCACATCCTAACAATGCCCAGAACCGCCTAAACGCTGTTTTCACCGCTCTCAGTACTACCCTTCAGAAGCCTATCAGTATGGCCAACATATTAGAAACCAAACCCAAACGAGACGAAAACGCTGACGAATTTATGGAAAGGTTCATTGAGATATATGGAGGCCAATCGGGAGATAATGCCTTCCGGGCGGGAGATAATTCACCTCAATTCTGCGCTATTCTACTCCAGTGCCTGCCTCATTCGATTGCTCATGCTATTCGGACCAATAATATGAATTGGGCAGATAATAGTAAGGCCCAGATGGAGAGAGCCGTGAAATATTATTGGCAGGAAAGAAAGGGAGAAGGAGGAAATGCGCCTTCAACCAGGGTCAAGACTGAATATGTAACTAAAAAAGAAGAGCCTCCTCGGGTGGAAGGACCAAAACCCGACCCAAGGGGGTACCAGATGGAACCGCAGTATTGCGTGCGGGGTTGGGTGGATAATCAGGGATGCGGTTATACGAAACACCCAAATGGTCCAGGCCCTGTAAATTACGGACCGCCCTATAGTCCCCGATCTGGTATGGGAGGAGGTCAGGGCTGGGGAAGACATGGACAATGCTTTAATTGTGGGCAAGAAGGACATTGGAGTAGGGAGTGCCCCTCCAGTCGGCAAGAAAGAGGAAGGGGAGGAAAAGGAGGATGGCAAGGGGGGAGAGGACGGGGATCTTATACTAACTTCTCCCAGAACAACCCCTTTGCCCAACTGTCACCCGAATATCAGTACTGACCACGTAGCTTGACTGTACAAGGACCCTCCGCGGATGAGGAACCGATGATATCGTTAAAGATTCAAAATGAATGGCAACCCTTCTTAATAGATACAGGAGCCTCTATGTCCTCTGTGCAGTCGAAGCTTAAACTCCCTGCCTCTACCGAGACACAGGGACTGTCAGGGTTCCTGGGACAAGTCTCAACATTCCCGGTGTCAGAACCAGTTAAAGTAATTTACAAGGAAGAATCTGTGGAACATCGATTTGTTTTCACAACCAATCTGGACTGTAACTTGATGGCTAGGGACCTCCTCTGCAAATTTCAGTTGCATCTAGAGTGCGGAGATGATGGGATCATTGTAAAACAGGGAACCTTTAAACAGCAGTGTTACACCACCCGGACCCCTCAATGGTGGTCCTTGAATCTGCCCCAGGCGCACTATCATGTGACCCTAGCCTATGATCCTAGTGGCAAGAATCAGGATCTCCAGAACCTTTATCAAGATCACGTAGGAGAAGAGTGGGAAATCCTCTTAAGGGCCAGAGTGTCTGGACCGGAGGGGGAGGCGGATTTTGTGGAAATGGATAGGAATCTGTGGCGACAGCCCTCGACAGTGGCACCACATGTTACTCGTGAAGTGTTACCTCCCCACCATGCCAAAGATTTAGGAATCATGGTACGCCAAGCTATAGACGAGGTTGACCCTACCAGTCCAGATTTGCAGATTGTAGGACATGGCCGGACGGTCCAATTTCACAGGGACCCCGAGAAGGTCCTGACGACACTGCACCACCACACCGGCGCTAACGTGCCCGACTATGTGGATCCCCATGTATGGGCAGAGGACCCTTCCCGAGTGGGCTATACTCCAATCGATCCGATTGAGATCCTAGTACAGGGCAATGTGGATTGGCCGTCCCCCCCTACCCACTGAAACCACAGGCAATACCAAGTATCCACCGATTGATCAAGGGACTAGTGGAACAGGGGATTTTGGTTCAATGTCAGTCCCCATGTAATACACCAATACTGGCAGTCCCTAAGCCAGGCAAAACAAATCAGTTCCGTTTGGTCCAAGACCTTCGAGCCATCAATGCTATCATCCAGCCCCTACACGCTCTGGTTCCCAACCCAGCACAGATACTGTCGTTAATCCCAGCAAACGCCAAGATCTTCGCAATAATAGACCTCCAACACGCCTTCTTCGCTTTGCCGCTAGCCCAGACGAGTCAGTACCTGTTCGCCTTCACTTACCAGGGACAACAATATACATGGACTAGACTTCCCCAAGGGTTCATCCACTCCCCGACCTTGTTCTCAAGGTGCCTGCAGGAACAGTTACAGTCCCTCACGCTGACTAAGGGATCCACTTTAATTCAGTATGTGGACGATTTACTGGTAGCCAGCGCAGATGAACCAAGTAATCAGGAGGATGCTAATCAGTTACTGAATTACTTGTCCTCCCTGGGATACATAGTTTCACCATCAAAGGTCAAAATTGGCCAGTCTCAAGTCAAATTTCTTGGGATCATTTTATCAGGCACCCACCGAGCCTTGGAGGCTAGCTGAGTTGAACCCATCTGCCAGTTTCCAGTCCCTAGCACGGCTAAACAAATGCGGCAGTGGTTGGGGATGATCAATTACTGTAGATTCTGGATCCCTAATGTTGCCCTGATGACCAAGCACCTCACACCGTACACAACCAAGGAAGGCAGCTTTGAAATAGAAGCCGCAGACGTCCAAGCCTTTAAGGAACTAAAGACAGCCCTGCTGCAAGCTCCAGCTTTGGGCCGGCCCCTCTATGACCGGCCCTTTCAACTGTATTGTACGATCTTGAAAGATTGTGCTACCGCTGTCTTAACTCAGAAACATGGGGATAAACATAGGCCTGTTGCCTACTACTCTTTCAAAATAGACCCGGTTGCCTTGGGACACCCTGTATGTACTCAAATATTAACCGCCATCTACAATAGCCTTCAATCCGCCGCCAACCTTACCCTCCAGCAGGATATTGTTGTATATACCTCTCACTTCGTAGCTTCCCTCCTGGGTCAACTGCAGACTCAACATCTTACCATGGCCAGGCAAAGCAGATATGAGATCTACCTACTAAATAATCCAAGGCTGACCTTTCGGCACTGTACTGCCATTAATCCGGCCTGTTTTCTTACTGAGCCACCCCAAGATGAGGAAGAACCGAGTCACGACTGTCTATCTTTAATTCAAGAGGCCACCTCGGTCACGGAAGATTTAGTTGATGTACCAATAGAGGACCCCGACTGTATTATGTATGTTGACGGAAGCTCTTCCATTGACCCAGAAGGCGGATGAATTTCGGGATACGCCATAGTAAACCAGGAGAATCAGGTCTTGGAATCTGCCGCCTTTGAGACCGCCTATTCCGCCCAACAAGCTGAACTATTCGCCCTCACTCGAGCCTGTATCTTAGCTAAAGACCTCAAGGTCAATATCTATACCGACTCTAGGTATGTCTTTGGGGTAGCCCATGATTTCGGACAATTATGGAAAAACAGGGGATTCTTGACCGCAAATGGAAATGAGATATCCCATAGGCAACTAGTATCAGACTTGTTGCAGGCCCTCATGCTCCCCAAGCGTATTGTCATTGTCAAGTGTACCGCCCACACTACCGGAAAATCTCCGGTTGACATAGGAAACCGCTGTGCTGACAGAGAGGCCAAATAGGCCTCTGGCGGACAACAAATGGTGGTGCCCAGAATGATGAGTCAAACTAAAAATCCTGCAAAGGATAAGTTAGTCTCGGAAAAACCAATGCCAACAATCCAAGATGTCATTAAAGCACAGGAGGACGCTCCTGAAAAAGATAAACTGTTGTGGAAAGATTATGGATGTACTTGTGACAATGTTTCTAAACTCTGGACCACTCCCGCGGAACAGACTTGCATGTCTGACGAGTTGGCCCTATGGGTTATTGAATGTATGCACTTTTCTACTCATTGTGGAGCAAGGACAACAAGTGACACACTTTTGGCCACTTGGTGGCACCCTAGACTCCAGGCGCTGGCCCAGAACATCAGTAGTCGCTGCCTTGTTTGCCAACAGCATAATCCAGGGAAGGGAGTCCCCTGTGATTGAGGTAAGACGCCCCTACCAGAAAGTCCCTTTGAGACCTTGCAGTTGGACTACATTGAGTTGCAAAGAGTTCAGTGTTACAAATATGTGTTAGTAATAGTAGATGTGTTTAGCAAATGGAGAAGCTTACCCTACCCTGGACAATATAAGGCTCAAACTGTTGTTAAGGTGTTAATGAGGGAAATTGTTCCTAGATATGGTATCCCAGCTCGACTGAGTTCTGATAATGGCCCTCACTTTATTGGCCAAGTTAACAAAGAATTCTGTTCCCAGATGCGCATTAACCAGCAGCTGCATTGTGCCTACCGACCCCAAGCTGCGGGATTAGTTGAAAGTGCTAATCAAACTCTTAAAACCAAGCTTGCAAAACTGGTAGCATCAACCGGACTCAATTGGCTCAAACTCCTTCCCATAGCCCTATTCCAGATCCGAACTACTCCCACCGGTAAGGCTAGACTGACCCCCGCTGAGGTCCTTTATGGTAGGCCCCTTAGGACCCCATGGAATCAGAATGTCCCCTCTACTGTCCAATTCCACCACATGACTTAGGAAATGACTACCTACGTTCTTGCCCTGACTCAGGCTCTGCGAATAGCCCACAACCAGGTTCGAGATGCTCACCTCGACCTCCCAGTTTTGCCCGAATCGTCTTTCGTGGCACCAGGGAAGTATGTCCTGATTAAGAAATGGATGCGAAAGGGATTAGAGCCACGATGGGAGGGGCCTTTGCAGGTGTTACTTACTACCCCCACTGCAGCTAAGGTTGAGGGGAGAAGCGCCTGGGTTCACCTGCACCACTGTAAACTTGTCACCCCATAACGAACCTATTTTACTGGCTTTCCTAACCCCTGTTTCTGTTCCAGACTTCCTCTTCTCCATTGCTGAATAAGGTCCTTCCTAGGAGCGTCCTGACTAACCGAGTGGGTCCCGAGGAGAACAGTTTGAACCCCTGCCCGTAGTGATAGACAACCAGCTACACCGACGGTGACCTGAGAAGAGAGGCGAGAAAACCGAACTCTTTGAATCAGCAAAACATTCGGACTATTTATCCTTGTCCATAGAGACGCTACAAGAAACATTTTGTTCTCGAGTAATTGTTAATCGAGTAAGAGTGATAAGATGAAACTGTGTCTGTGTGCCACAGTCTGTATAGTAGCGTTGGTGTACGTCAAGTGCGGCATGTGGGAAGCGAGACTGAAGCGAGAGCTCCATGTAAACTCCTTTTTGTATATGTCTTATGTTTATGCGCGAAATGGGAACTTTTCTAGTTGCTGGGTGTGCTCACATATCCCTATACATTCCAAAGGGGGAATTCCTTTGCGCCCCGTTCCATTGACCCTAACTGAGACTGTCAAGTGGCTTCTGAGCCAGACTAGCATGAGAGGAGGGGGGCCAATGCAAATACGAAAGATGAAAGGCGGGTCAAGAGAGGGATCACGGAGGGCAGGAGGAGCATCATACCGTTACCGTGTGGACAACCACGGGGACGTCACCGAGTGGGAGAGTGCTGGGTACCCCATTAGTTAAACGTTCCAGGGATGGTACCAACCACCCTATGACCATAAAAAGGAACCCCCATTCTTAGTCCTGACCAATACCTCGGGGATCGGGAGGTCAACCGGGACCATATGTTTAACCCGAAATGACACCAGCAGCAAGGGACATATCATAGGGTACAGCGATTGGCCACACAACCTCAACATCACAACAGGTGCACGAGTCACTATCCTCTCCGAATAAAACAGGTGGAGGTCTGTGGGCCCAGTCTTGGGACCCCAACACAATATATAAAAAGGCAGCATATAACGGCACGTAATTTGTGTGCGGGCATAGGGCATATCCCTGGTTACCTAGGCGATGGACAGGGTCCTGCTATTTGGGATATGTGGTACCATTTGTGCGGCAAACACGTACCCTGGTAGAAGCACATGCCTCCAGCTGACACAGGCGAGCCCTCACCCCCGCCGAAAGGTTCTTTGGGGTCATGATGTTCCCATTCGGGATAGGACGGACCATGGATGAAGTACAGAACCTAGAGAGGGTATTGGAACAGATAGCTAACTATACTGCTGAAGCTCTGGAGGACATCACGGCCGAAATGGTAGCAATACAGACCATAGCATTACAAAACCGAATGGCCCTCGATTACCTGTTAGCTGAGAAAGGGGGAACATGTGCCCTGATAGGATCTGAATGTTGCACTTACATTCCCGATAGTTCAGAAAACATAACCAATCTCGCTGATCACATAAGAAGGGAGGTAAAGAAGTTATCCACGCCAGCAGGAGGATCTAGCTGGTTTGATTGGCTATTAGGTGGATCCTGGGGATCCTATCTAATGCATGGGGCAATTATTCTCATCATAGTAATAATTACCTGTTGCTTGATTATTGGTTGCTTTAACCTTTGTTGTAAAGTCATGATGGCAAGGTTAGCAAACCCTCTTGTGGCCATGGGCTCCCGGGTTATGATCCAGGAAACAAAAGACCTACTCGACAAGGAGGATCAGGAAAGAGATTGCGAATGGCTGAATGCGATACTCCTGGAATAGTCACCAGGGTTATCATGGAATGATAAAAGGGGGGAATGAGAATGTGAATAGAGGGGTTGTGAATGTGTCAAGTGGTGAAGAGAATCATGGGAAGATAGCTGAAAGAAATGTCAAGCTGCAATACTTGCAGTGTCGACACAAAGAGAGGTTACTCAGAGTGTGGTCAAACACGAGTTACGCGAACAGCGAAGTCAGGTATGAGTCAGACGAAAAAGACTGCTATAACAAGCCATAAAATAGGGAACAACGATGAAGCGAAACTGTAAACAAACTAACATTAGCGCCCGCCCTGTCTGGGGGACCTGTCGGCCTGCCATTGGATGTATTCTGGGGGAAGCAGAAAGTGATTGGATGAACTAAGTGCTAATCAAATGTGTTCTATTTTGAAAATGTATAATTACTGTGCTTTCGCGCTGTTATGAGACTTGTCCTGAGGGAGTTGAACAAGCTCTAATTGAGAGTGTTCCTTTATCTTGACAAGTCCCGATCGGAGAATCTTCAATAAAGGTCTTTTACAGAAAAGGCAACAAAGGTGTTCGGTGTCAGTGTATTCGCTGAAGCAGATTGAGGGAAAAAGAATCCGTATTATTGCAGGGTCTGATCGGCAACTCTCTGACACCTCCTCCTACCTCCCGCTGGACCATGACCCCATCAGTAAACATCAAAGCCATCATTTCCCAGACCGTCATTAACTTCATCTCCTCTGGAGATCTTCCCTCCACAGCCACCAACATCATATTTCCCCAACACCGCACAGCCTGCTTCTACCTCCTTCCCAAGATCCACAAACAGGACTGGCCCGGTAGACCCATCACTTCATCCAGTTCTTGCCCCACAGAACTTATTTCTTCCTATCTCGACTATTTTTTCTTCCATTGTCCATTCTCTTCCCACCTACATCCGCGACTCCTCTGACGCCCTCCGTCACTTTAACAATTTCCAGTTTCCTGGCCCCAACCGTCTCCTTTTCACTATGGATGTCCAATCCCTCTACTCTCCTATCCCCCACCAGGATGGCCAGAAGGCACTCTGCTTCTTCCTCGAGCAGAGGTCCAACCAGTCCCCATCCACCACCACCCTACTCCACCTGGCTGAACTTGTTCTCACATTGAACAACCTCTTCTTTAACTCCACTCACTTTCTCCAAATTAAAGGTGTTGCTATGGAAACCTGCATGGCTTCTAGCTATGCCTGCCTTTTCGTGGGATATGTGGAACATTCTTTGTTCCAGTCCTACTTGGGTCCCCTCCCTCACCTCTTTTTCCAGTACATTGATGACTGTATCGGTGCTGTTTCCTGCTCTCGTCCTGAACGAAAAAATTTCATTCACTTTGCATCCAATTTCCACCCTTCCTTCAGCTTCTCCGATTCTTCCCTTCCCGTCCTCGATTTCTCTGACTCCATTTCTGTGGCTACACTTTCGACCAGTATCCACTATAAGCCCACTGACTCCCACAGCTACCTGAACAAGAAAAAAGAAAGAACTTGCAATCAAATGGCACCTTTCATGATCTCAGGATGTATCAAATGTTTTACAGCCAATGAAGTACTTTTGTTGTGTAGATGCTGTTGTAATGTAGAAAACATGGCAGTCTATTTGCAAGCAGCAAGGTCCCACTAACAGAAACTTTGCCAGTGGTAAACCCAGCCACGATAGCAGCAGTCAGAGCTTGGGTGGCTTCAAGTAGCGACTGCATGAGAGCAGTCTGAGATTCCGCTGCAAAGCTAAGACAATGGGTCGCTTCCACCTGTGCTGCAATGGAAGCTGGGGCATCACTCATCATGCGCGACCTCATGTCTGGGTCACCATGGTATCTCTGAGAATGTACCATCATTTCCACACTGGAAATCCTGGGCTCCATGCTCTGCGCAGAGCCCCATGCTATGTTGCAGGCAGGCTCCTCCACCCTGCTTGATATTGCCGAGAGGCTCTCTGGCAGTTTTCCCATTGCACCTATCGTTTCCGGTCCATGCCCATCACCTTTCTTCTCCACATCAAGGCCCTCATCTGTGACTTGTGCAGCAGAACTCACAATTCCTTCAATAATGTCTGAAGCACATCACATAGCCTGTTATTCCACGATGAAAGATTAATGTTATTGAATAAAAAAACAGGCTCCTGCAGCCTCAATGTGCTGAGAATAGCCAATTCAATGGAATGCTATTTTATATAATACATCAGGAGGGGCAAAAAAATATTGCTTATAAACTGTTATGCAGCCAGCAGGAAATTCAACAGCAGCGCCGCTTGCATCTGTACTCATGCAAGCTTTGTAGACCCAAAACATTTCACTCCCTTCATAACATTGCAGATCCACAATTTTTTTTCTGGAATTTTGGAGAACTGGGATCTAAACAGGCCCAAATTGAGTAGATAAGAATCTGTCTCTATATCATTAACAGGTTTGCATATAAATTGGTTTGGCTGCTCATCCCATTTATTTTGTGACAGCTCTACCCATAAAACATTGGGTTGAAATTCCTCGAACGCTTTGGCAGTAATGCCATAGTTACGCAATTATAGTGCTGATGGCACCAAAAGGAGATCCGCTGATACTTGTGACGAGGAAGGGATTCCATTCGTTGAATGTTGTGATTGTCTGCGATGCCAATCAGAAGATGCTGCATGTGAATATGGTTGTGTATTGAGAAAGAGTTAGGCTAAACACTGAGCTCAACGTAAAGTGTGACCGTCTTTTATTGCAGGTCTCCAGAGTGCTTCTCCAACCTGTGAAGCCTCCTTAAATACCTGTGCTCCCAAGGAATTATGGGATCCCTTGGGACTCCAGGGGATGAGCCCTCTGGTGGCTGTACATAGTAAATACAAGTCCACATATATAACTACATTCCTCCCCAAAGTCAATAATGTAACTATTTACAATGTGAGTCGATCTGGGGCCCAACCAAACCTGGTTGATCGTCTCGATGTGAAAGCTGGTGTTGTTGAATCATTTGTTGGGCCCTTGCTGGGCTGCTGTGCAGCTGCCCTTGCTGGGCTGCCTGTTGTGTTGGGCCCTGCAGGGCTGCTGTGGATGATGGGTTCTGCTTCATGGTCAACCGTGGTGCCGGTTGCCACTGCTGTGTATGTTGAAGAATCACAAAAGCTAGGGTCCAAGGTGGGTTGCTCAGGATAGTCTGTGAATCTGAGTTTGATTTGGTCCAAGTGTTTCCGGTGAATGAGTCCATTTGAAAGTTTGACCCGAAACACCCTGCTCCCCTCTTTGGCCACGACAGTGCCGGGAAACCACTTGGGACCTTGTCCATAATTTAATACAAATACAGGATCATTGATTTCAATCTCGCGTGACACATTTGCGCTATTATGGTATGCGCTTTGTTGAAGCCGCCTGATCTACCTGTTCATGTAGATCAGGATGAACTAACGAGAGCCTTGTCTCTTTTCATGAGCAGTTCAGCAGGTGGGATCCCAGTGAGTGAGTGGGGTCTCGTGCGGTAGCTAAGCAGGACTCGGGATAGGCGAGTCTGCAGTGAGCCTTCAGTTACCCTCTTCATGCCTTGCTTGATGGTTTGTACTGCTCTCTTTGTCTGACCATTGGATGCTGGTTTAAACGGGGAAGATGTGACATGTTGGATCCCATTACGGGTCATGAATTCTTTGAACTCAGCACTGGTAAAACATAGCCCTTTGTCGCTCACCAGGACATCGGGTAAGCCGTGTGTGGCAAACATGCCAGCAGGCTTTCAGTAGTGGCAACGGACATGCTAGCCGATATTATCTCACATTCAATCCACCTGGAGTACGCGTCTACAACCACAAGGAACATCTTACCCAAGAATGGGCCTGCATAGTCGACGTGTACCCTAGACCACGGTTTGGAGGGCCAAGACCATAAACTTAGCGGCGCCTCCCTGGGTGCATTGCTTAACTGCGAGCATGTATTACATCTGTGAATGCAGGACTCTAAGTCCACATCGATACCGGGCCACCACACGTGGGATCTGGCTATCGCTTTTATCATTACGATGCCTGGGTGGGTACTGTGGAGGTCATTGATGAAGGTGTCTCTGCC
This sequence comes from Pristiophorus japonicus, assembly GCF_044704955.1. Lineage (NCBI taxonomy): Eukaryota > Metazoa > Chordata > Chondrichthyes > Pristiophoridae > Pristiophorus > Pristiophorus japonicus. The sequence continues at coordinate 233,778,633 of NC_091978.1, forward strand.
CTTCTTGGGGACCACTACTCAATTGCCCCACTGAAGGCAGTCTGCCTGTATAGACATTTCATCTTTGCGCCACTGGAGTGGCTTTATCTCTTCCTGCATTTCCACTGGGACACTGGACCAGCTCCCGTGAAGCACACAGCTTTTGACTAGAGATAATATGGGGTCCTGGCTTGTCCAGGCTTTGATCTGCAGGGCAGTGACGGGTGATTGCTCACTCTCAAATTCTTCCATAACCTTAGCTAGATCTGCGGGCTGTGCCATTTCCACCCCCATGGTGGTCAATGGCAGCCTACTGAGAGCAGTTTTCTGTGCCTAGCCTGTGGCGGATGGTGTACTTGTATGCGGACAACGGGAGCGCCCATCTCTGGATGCGGGCTGATGCGTTGGTATTTATCCCTTTACTCTCGAAAACAGGGATATAAGTGGCTTATGGTCAGTTTCAATTCAAATTTTAGCCCAAACAGATATTGATGCATTTTCTGTACCCCATAGACACACGGTAACACTTCCTTTTCAATCATGTTGTAGGCTCTCTCAGTCTTAGGCAGATTCCTCGATGCATAAGCAAACAGTTGCAGTTTCCCAAAATCATTAGCTCGTTGCAATACACACACGACGCCATATGACGACGCATCACATGCTAGTACCAAACGCTTACATGGATCATACAACACAAGCAATTTGTTTGAGCATAACAATTTTCTCGCTTTTACAAAGGCATTTTCTTGGCTTTCGCCCTAAACCGATTCGCTCCCTTTTCGCAGTAAGACATGCAGTGGTTCTAACAGCGTGCTGAGACTCGGTAAAAAGTTACCAAAGTAGTTCAAAAGTCCCAGAAACGACCGCAGCTCCGTCACGTTCTGTGACCTCGGTGCGTTCTCGATTGCCTCCGCCTTCACATCGGTGGGCCTGATGCCGTCCACCGCAATCCTCCTTCCCAGGAACTCCACTTCAAGCGCTAGGAAAATGCACTTCGAGAGTTTTAACCTGAGCCCCACGCGGTTTAGTCGACTAAGAACCTCCTCCAGGTTCTGCAGATGCTCGACTGTGTTGCGACCTATGACCAAGATGTCGTCCTGGAAGAACACGGTGTGCAGGACCGATTTCAGTAAACTTCCCATATTTCTCTGGAATATCGCCGCCGCTGGTCGGATTCCAAACGGGCATCTGTTATAAACAAAAAGACCTTTGTGCGTGTTGATGCAGGTGAGGTCCGTCGATGATTCCTCCAGTTCCTGTGTCATGTAGGCTGAAGTCAGATCCAGCTTCGTGAACGTCTTTCCTTCAGCCAGCGTTGCAAAGAGGTCGTCGGCCTTTGTTAGTGGGTAATGGGCCTGCAGGGGGAAATGATTGATAGTTACTTTGTAATCACCACAGATTCTGAGGGTGCCATCTCCCTTGAGGACTGGGACAATAGGACTGGCCCACTCGCTAAACTCGATCGGTGAAATGATGCCCTCTCTTTGCAGCCGGTCTAGCTCGATCTCTACCCTTTGTCTCATCATGTACGGTACTGCTCTCACCTTGTGATGGATGGGTCTCGCCCCTGGAATTAGGTGGATCTGCACTTTTGCTCCTTGGAATTTCCCGATGCCTGGTTCGAACAGCGAAGGAAATTTGTTTAAGACCTGGGCACATGAAGTGTCATCAGCGGCCGATAGCGCTCGGACGGCGACCCAGTTCCAGCGTATCTTTCCCAACCAGCTCCTGCCGAGCAGCGTGGGACCATTGCCCGGTGCCACCCAGAGTGGTAGCTGTGCACCGTTCCATCGTAGGAGACCTTTACGGTAGCACTGCCGATTACAGGAATAAGTTCTTTAGTGTTAGTTCATAGTTTTGTGCGAACTGGAGGTAAAACTGGTCTTGATGCCTTGTTGCACCTCAACCTTTCAAAAGTCTTTTTGCCCATGATCGACTGGCTCGCGCCCGTGTCCAGCTCCATTGACACCGGGAGTCCATTTAGTTCAACATTCAGCATTATCGGGGGACAATTCGTGGTGAATATGTGCACCCCATGTACCTCTGCCTCCTCTATCTGAGACTCCGATTCGTCGTGATCCTCCGTGGATCTGGCCTCCTCTGCAACATGGTGGTTTGTAGGTTTAACAGGCTTTGCAGCTCGCCTGCACACTCGTTGGAGGTGTCCCATTGTTCCACAGCCCTTGCAAACGTACTCTTTGAATCGGCATGAATGGAAACGATTCATCCCCGCAATGCCAACAAGGTGTTAATGGCCTTGCATTCATCACCCTTGATGGTGGACTCTGAGTCATCTGCGGATGTGCAGCTGCAGGTATGTATGACCTGCCCTGTACATTATGATATTAAAACAACATCACTTTGTTCACAGTACTTGTAGCAGCACTTGTGTGCTGGGAGATTTGCTTCGTCACTGGTGGCAATGAACGCCTGGGCTATCGCTATGGCCTTACTCAAGGTTGGGGTCTCCACAGTCAAAAGTTTGCGAAGTATGGTTTCGTGGCCAATGCCAAGGATGAAAATGTCTCTGAGCATGTGCTCCAAATGCCCTTCAAATTTGCAATGTCATGCAAGGCGTCTTAGCTCGGCGACATAACTTGCCACTTCCCCCTTGCCTTCAGACTTTTTGTCGGTGTAGAACCGGTACCTCGCCATCAGAACGCTTTCCTTTGAGTTCAAATGCTCTCAGACCAGTGTGCACAAATCGTTGTATGATTTCTCCGTGGGATTCGCTGGAGTGAGTAGATCTTCATGAGGCCATACGTTTGTGCCCCACAGACGGTGAGGGGGATTGCCTTCATTTGGCAGCGCTCTCTTCCCCATCTAGCTCGTTGGCCACGAAGTATTGGTCGAGTCGCTCCACAAAAGTTTCCCAATCATCTCCAACCGAAAATTTCTCCAGGATGCCCACTGTTCTCTGCATCTTTGGGTTCGCTATCTGTATCTCGTCACCAGTTGTTGTGTATGGAGAAAGAGTCAGACTGAACACTGTGAGCTTAAAGTAAAGTGTGACCGTAGTCTTTTATTGCAGGTCTCCAGAGTGCCTCTCCAACCTGTGAAGCCTCCTTAAATACTTGTGCTCCCAAGGGATTATGGGATTATGGGATCCCTTGGGACTCCAATGGATGAGCCCTTTGTTGGCTGTACAGAGTAAATACATGTGCACACATATAACAACTACCAGGCATTTTGGCAGATGCCACAAAGCTTTCATTCTGATCACTCTACACTCGCAGACCTGTTCCATAAGATCAATCATGTCCAAGGAGGGTTCCTCAGAGGCAAGGCATACACCATATAGCCAAGATTTATGACGCTACTGAAGCAATTGAGCATGGAGGCAGAGGATGTATACAACCAGGCCCATGCAGCAATAAGACTTTTGATGGATAGGACCATAGGTCTGTTGAAGAGCAGATTCAGATGCCTGCATAGAATCCATGGAGAACTTCAGTACATGTCCCAAAGGGTCGCGAGAATCTTCAGAGCATGCTGCATTCTGCACAATTTTCCACTAAAGAAAGGCTGTCAATTCAGCTTCGATGATGAAAAACCAATGCTGCCCGAGGGAAGGGAGCTACAGGCCCCAGCTATTCGGGAGGATGAGCATTCAGAGGGATCATCCCAGGCTGCTGCAAGGGCCATCTGAATCAAATTGTGCAGGACATTTTCAACCACAGATCAGCTACAGTGGCATACTGCACCATCGCCTCCTTCTGTGCCTGTTGCCAATAAAATGATCTTCCTTAAAACCATTACTAACCACAGCACATGACTAATGAGCAGCCCTCAATACCACATCAAGATTGTGTCAACATTCATCATCAGAGTATAAATGGCTACACCAGTCTGCTTCAGAGCACGATGCCTGCAGATGGTGGAAGGCGAGCTCCAGAGATACAGCCACATCTTCCAGGAGAGCTTGCAGATCTTTTGATGAAAAATGATAGCCTTTTGGTGACTCACTGTTCTGTCATGGTGGCCCGTTGGCACAGCTGGCTCTGTGACTGATTATGGTTCTTGCAAGAGGCACTTCAGATGAAGGTGGGAGATGCAAAGGGGTTGAGGAAATAATCTTTGCAGCTTTCACTTGTTGTTCCCAAGTGCTCTGTTGATGCGTACAGAGGTTGTGCTGCTTCTACGTTGATATTTCCTGGAGCCTATGCGAGTGCCTTTGCAACACTAATGTGCCACAATGAATGCCATATTGTATGCAAATAACTGTTCCAGGAAATTTCCATGCTAGTCCCCCTGCTGGTTAATAGTGTTATTTTCGGGCACTCTAACAGTGCTGTGGACATCAAGGAAATTCAGGGCCGTTATTCATCCATTTATATATGTGCATGTTGTTTCATTTTAAGCCATTCTTATGTCGTTCTAACTTTCTAGAGCCAGTTCCCTGATCCATTGAACAGTTTTCTTTATAGGTGAAGAATATAGTTATGGCTGTATGTAGGAAGAGACAAAAGCAGCAAACGTTCTGGCTGACTAACTAGAACTTCCAATGGCAACCATCAAACTCTGGTCACTTTCACCATAATTTACACACAGGGTTCCAGGTCTGCATATATTCCCTCTGGTACCAGAAACATTTATATTTTAGTTAACTCTTATTGGCTGGAGGATGTACACAAGTACTCTTAATGGCCATAGTAACCTCCATAGGCAAGAGGATCTATCGAATCAAATTGCAAAGAATTGAAAATTGTATAGTGATAGGGGACTCTATTGTAAGGGGAATAGATAAGAGTTTCTGCGACCGCAATCGAGACTCCAGGATGGTATGTTGCCTCCCTGGTGCAAGGGTCAAGGATGTCTCGCAGCGGCTGCAGAGCATTCTGGAGAGGGAGTGTGAACAGCCAGTTATCGTGGTACATGTAGGTACCAACAATATAGGTAAGAAGCGGGAAGAGGTCCTACAAGCTGAATTTAGGGAGCTAGGAGTTAAATTAAAAAGTAGGACCTCAAAGGTAGTAATCTCTGGATTGCTACCAGTACCACGTGCTAATAAGAGTAGAGGGAGCAGGATAGTTAGAATAAATACATGGCTTGAGCAGTGGTGCAAGAGGGAGGGATTCAAATTCCTGGGACATTGGAACCAGTTCTGGGGGAAGTGGGACCTGTACAAAAGGGACAGTCTGCACTTGGGCAGGACTGGAACTGATGTCCTGGGGGTAAAATTTGCTAATGCAGTTCGGGAGTGTTTAAACTAATATGGCAGGGGGATGGGAACCTATGCAGCGAGACAGGGTGAAGTAATATGGAGTCAGAAACAGATGGTAGAAAGGTAAAAAGCAATAGTGGAAGGCCGAGTAAACAAAGGCAAGAAACAAAAAGGGCCACACTACATCATAATTCTAAAAGGACAAAGGGTGTTAAAAAAACAGGCCTGAAGGCTTTGTGTCTTAATGCAAGGAGTATCCATAATAAGGTGGATGAATTAACTGTGCAAATAGATGTTAACAAATATGATGTGATTGGGATTACGGAGACGTGGCTCCAGGATGATCAGGGCTGGGAACTCAACATCCATGGGTAGTCAACATTCAGGAAGGATAGAATAAAAGGAAAAGGAGGTGGGGTAGCATTGCTGGTTAAAGAGGAGATTAATGCAATAGTTAGGAAGGACATTAGCTTGGATAATGTGGAATCTATATGTTAGAGCTGCAGAACACCAAAGGGCAAAAAACGTTAGTGGGAGTTGTGTACAGTCCTCCAAACAGTAGTAGTGATGTTAGGGAGGGCATCAAACAGGAAATTAGGGGTGCATGCAATAAAGGTGCAGCAGTTATCATGGGTGACTTTAATATGCATATAGATTGGGCTAACCAAACTGGAAGCAATACGGTGGGGGAGGATTTTCCTGGAGTGCATAAGGGATGGTTTTCTAGACCAATATGTCGAGGAACCAACTAGGGGGGGAGGCCATCTAGACTGAGTGTTGTGTAACGAGAGAGGATTAATTAGCAATCTCGGTGTGCGAGGCCCCTTGGGGAAGAGTGACCATAATATGGTGGAATTCTACATTAGGATGGAGAATGAAACAGTTAATTCAGAAACCATGGTCCAGAACAAAGAAGGGTAACTTTGAAGGTATGAGGCGTGAATTGGCTAGGATAGATTGGCGAATGATACTTAAGGGGTTGACAGTGGATGGGCAATGGCAGACATTTAGAGACTGCATGGATGAACTACAACAATTGTACATCCCTGTCTGGCGTAAAAATAAAAATGGGAAGGTGGCTCAACCGTGGCTATCAAGGGAAATCAGGGATAGTATTAATGCCAAGGAAGTGGCATACAAATTGGCCAGAAATAGCAGCGAACCCGGGGACTGGGAGAAATTTAGAACTCAGCAGAGGAGGACAAAGGGTTTGATTAGGACAGGGAAAATAGAGTACGAGAGGAAGTTTGCAGGGAACATTAAGATGGACTGCAAAAGCTTCTATAGATATGTCAAGAGAAAAAGGTTAGTAAAGACAAACGTAGGTCCCCTGCAGTCAGAATCAGGGGAAGTCATAACGGAGAACAAAGAAATGGCAGACCAATTGAACAAGTACTTTGGTTCGGTATTCACTAAGGAGGACACAAACAACCTTCCGGATATAAAAGGGGTCAGAGGGTCTAGTAAGAAGGAGGAACTGAGGGAAATCCTTATTAGTTGGGAAAATTGATGGGATTGAAAGCCGATAAATCCCCAGGGCCTGATGGACTGCATCCCAGAGTACTTAAGGAGGGGGCCTTGGAAATAGCGGATGCATTGACAGTCATTTTCCAACATTCCATAGACTCTGGATCAGTTCCTGTGGAGTGGAGGGTAACCAATGTAACCCCACTTTTTAAAAAAGGAGGGAGAGAGAAAACAGGGAATTATAGACCGGTCAGCCTGACATCAGTAGTGGGTAAAATGATGGAATCAATTATTAAGGATGTCATAGCAGCGCATTTGGAAAGAGGTGACATGATAGATCCAAGTCAGCATGGATTTGTGAAAGGGAAATCATGCTTGACAAATCTTCTGGAATTTTTTGAGGATGTTTCCAGTAGAGTGGACAAGGGAGAACCAGCTGATGTGGTGGATTTGGACTTTCAGAAGGCTTTCGACAAGGTCCCACACAAGAGATTAATGTGCAAAGTTAAAGCACATGGGATTGGGGGTAGTGTGCTGACGTGGATTGAGAACTGGTTGGCAGACAGGAAGCAAAGAGTAGGAGTAAATGGGTACTTTTCAGAATGGCAGGCAGTGACTAGTGGGGTACCGCAAGGTTCTGTGCTGGGGCCCCAGCTGTTTACATTGCACATTAATGATTTAGATGAGGGGATTAAATGTAGTATCTCCAAATTTGTGGATGACACTAAGTTGGGTGGCAGTGTGAGCTGCGAGGTGGATGCTATGAGGCTGCAGAGTGACTTGGATAGGTTAGGTGAGTGGGCAAATGCATGGCAGATGAAGTATAATGTGGATAAATGTGAGGTTATCCACTTTGGTGGTAAAAACAGAGAGACAGGCTATTATTTGAATGGTGACAGATTAGGAAAAGGGGAGGTGCAACGAGACCTGGATGTCATGATACATCAGTCATTGAAGGTTGGCATGCAGGTACAGCAGGCGGTTAAGAAAGCAAATGGCATGTTGGTCTTCATAGCGAGGGGATTTGAGTACAGGGGCAGGGAGGTGTTACTACAGTTGTACAGGGCCTTGGTGAGGCCACACCTGGAGTATTGTGTACAGTTTTGGTCTCCTAACTTGAGGAAGGACATTCTTGCTGTTGAGGAAGTGCAGCGAAGGTTCACCAGACTGATTCCCGGGATGGCGGGACTGACATATCAAGAAAGACTGGATCAACTGGGCTTGTATTCACTGGAGTTCAGAAGAATGAGAGAGGATCTCATAGAAACGTTTAAAATTCTGATGGGTTTAGACAGGTTAGATGCAGGAAGAATGTTCCCAATGTTGGGGAAGTCCAGAACCAGGGGTCACAGTCTAAGGATAAGGGGTAAGCCATTTAGGACTGAGATGAGGAGAAACTTCTTCACCCAGAGAGTGGTGAACCTGTTGAATTCTCTACCACAGAAAGTTGTTGAGGCCAATTCACTAAATATATTCAAAAAGGAGTTAGATATAGTCCTTACTACTAGGGAGATCAAGGGGTATGGCAAGAAATCAGGAATGGGGTACTGAAGTTGCATGTTCAGCCTTGAACTCATTGAATGGCGATGGAGGCTCGAAGGGCCGAATGGCCTACTCCTCACCTATTTTCTATGTTTCTAAGAGGATAGTAATAGACTTCAGGAGGACATAGACTGACTTGTGAAATGGGAAGACCCATGGCAGATGAAATTTAACATAGAGAAGTGTGGTGATTCATTTTGGAAGGAAGAATGAGGAGAGGCAATATGAACTAAATGGCACAATTATAAAGGGGTGTAGGAACAGAGAGACCTAGGGTGTAAGCACAAAAATCTTTTTAAATGGTAGGTTATGTTGAGAAGGCTGTTAAAAAGGCATGTAGGATCCTGGGCTTTATAAATAGAGGCAGAGTACAACGGCAAGGAAGTTATGTTAAACCTATATTAATCACTGGTTAGGCTTCAGCTGGAGTATTCTTTAGGAAGGATGTCAAGGTCTTGGAGAAGGTGTAGAATGGTACCAGGGATGAGGAACTTCAGTTACGCGGAGAGATGTGGGATTGTTCTCCTTGGGACAGAGAAAGTTAAGGGGAGATTTGATAGAGATATTCAAAACATGAACGGTTTTGATTCAGTAAATGAGAAACTGTTTTCTGTGCAGAAGGGTTGGTAACCAGAGGACAGAGATTTAAGGTAATTGGCAAACGAACCAGAGGCAAGATGAAGAAAAACTATTTTACGTAGTGAATTGTTATGATCTGGAAAGCACTGCCTGAAAGGCTGGTGGAAGCAGATTCAATAATAACTTTCAAAAAGGAATTGGATAAATACATGAAGAGGAACAAATTGCAGAGCTGTGGAGAAAGAACAGGGGAGAGGGACCTATTGGATAGCTCTTTAAAAGAGCTCGGACAGGCATGATGGGCCAAATGGCTTCCTTCTGTGCTGTACGACTATTATTCTATAATTGATATGGTCTTATCATAATCATAGGTATGATCATGTCAACTTTTGATGCTTTTTCCACATTAAACAGGAAGGAGCTGCTGATGAGTCAGTAAACTTACTGCAATCCAGATCATTACACCTGAACTTATCTACGGTATGGCTCAGAGATATGGACCATGTACAGTAGATACAGTCGCTGGAGAAATACTACCTACGATTCCTCCGCAAGATCTTACAAATCCCCTGGGAGGACAGACACACCAACATTAGGGTCCTCAACCAGGCCAACATCTCCAGCAATGAAGCACTGACTACGCTTGATCAGCTCCACTGGCAGGCTACATCGTTCGCATGCCAGACATGAGACTCCTAAAGCAAGCGCTCTACTCGGAATTCCTTCACGGCAAACAAGCCAAAGGTGGGCAGAGGAAATGTTACAAGGACACCCTGAAAGCCTCTCTGAAAAAGTGCAACAACCCATCGACACCTGGGAATCCCTGGCCAAAGACCGCCCTAAGTGGAGGAAGTGCATCCGGGAGGGCGCTGAACACCTCGAGTCTCATCGCCGAGAGCATGCAGAAATCAAGCGCAGGCAGTAGAAAGAGTGTGTGGCAAACCAGTCCCACCCGCCCTTACCCTCAATAACTATCTGTCTCACCTGTGACAGGAACTGTGGTTCTCATGTTGGACTGTTCAGCCACCTAAGGACTAAATTTTAAGAGTGGAAGCAAGTCTTCCTGGATTCCGAGGGACTGCCCATGACTGAATGAATCTACGGTATCCTAATGGTTAATTAGCCTGTCTTTATCTGTAACCATGCACACTTGACTATCTTCAGCTTAGTTTATAGTTATTAGTTGGCTAAAAGAAAACCCTGAAGAAATTTAACACTGAAAAAATGACAGCAAATAAGAAGGAAATAATGTCTTCGTAGAGTATCTGATCACATCTATCAGAAATTTCTCAAAGTGCTTCACACACAATTAATTGCTTTGAAGTTCAGTTATTGTGACGTAAGTAAACATAACAGCCATTTTACAGGTAACAAGATTTTACAAACAGAATGAGATGAATGACAAGTTAATTTATTTTGGGGTAAACGGTTTTCTTCAAATAGTGTAATGGGATCTTTAAAAATATTTTTAATTATTCTAACGAAAGTATGTGTTTTTTGTTTGAATTTTAACCTACAATCTTTGGTACATTGATGAAAGAGAAACCTTTGTCAGATCACAAAAGGGTGAGTTATCTCTCAATTTTCAGAATTTAAAAAAATAGTGTAAATTTTAGCCACATTAAATTAATTTATTACAAGAACTTTTCTAAGAGCGATCATGGGCCTGAAATGGCGTAGCGGTTCTGCTGGTCTGTTCTTGTAACTCCTGCAGGAGAGCGGTGGAGCACCCTGGGAAGCAGCATAAATGGTTTGGAGATAATTTGAACTACTGCAGAATTACCCGGCTCATGTGTTTGGTTATGCATTTGCCGTACCCCCCCAAAATTTATATTTAAGTTTAAAATGGCGCAACCTTTTTTTTCTACTATTCTTTGAATATGAGGTTGGGGGGGGAGGGGAGCGGATGAGGGACTTATAGTTTTGTTTAATATTAGAATATTATGGTGGAAAATAGTTTTCAAATATTTAAATCACAGTATCTTTATTATTCTTTATCACATTTTATAACATGTACTCTTGAGAGGTTGTACCTGATTTAATTAATTTCACAAATTATATTTTCCAATAGATCTGTCATTGCAAATAATTAAAGTCTGAAATAGGTAATAATAATGTGTGGAGAATACTAAGTTGCATAATAATTTTGTAGAATGCCATGTAAGAGCATCAAAATAAGATTAAAGCTGTCTTCTTCTTGTGTCTTTGCTAATATTTGTGACAAGCTGTTACAACAATCGCAGTACAAATGGGATTTGTGTTCCCAGTGTGGTGTCTTGCCCATTGGTAGAGCTTATCTGGAAATTTGATGTGCGCGCTTACTATTTTACATCCATTAAAATGAATCAACAAAAACTGTGGAGATTGGGGGCTAAAAATTGGATATGACCACAAACTGGATGGTGTCAATGCACAACGATGTTAAGCTGTGCCAGGTTAAAATGGTCTAGGTAGCAATCAAAATTCATGCTCAGTCCTCATTAAGATGTTATAATCTTGCGGGGGGAGGGGGGAGGGGGGCGGAATCCATCCCCTTAGTGCCTCCCGTTAGTGGCAGCAGTTGGCACTAATGCTGCACTAGACCAGTATCGTGAGGTGAGGTGAATCCAGCACCACCACCAAACCTGGCCCTCACATAGCACCGCCGGTAAGAGTGATCGCCGGGAGCATCAACGCCAGGTAGATCGTGATGTCAGTGAGTGTCCAACGCTCATTGACCGCCCAATTTGCTCCATTGATTCTTGCCACATACCTCACTGCCTGGAGTAAACACCAACAGGGAGAGCTGTTGTGAAGCAGCAGGAAGCCTGCTCCATGGATGTTATTTAAAGGAATTGTCAGTAATCACTCGCATCTGTCAGGTTAGTGCAGTTTCTGTGTTTTTCTGTTAATTTCACCCACTACAACAGTTTAATTCAGTAATTTGAAGGTTCTTTAGTATCAGAAGTCTTCTGGCAACTAAACAGTAGCTACATTTATTCTTCAAAGATTAAACTGCTACACTTGGTAACATTAATTGGTGCTGTACTGACATGCCACCTCTCCCTCCAGGATCTACGGCGGAGAGAGCATAGGCAGCGAGAAAGACGGGAGCAAGTGCGCAGAGATGAGGAGAGACATCAGGGCTCTCACCAGGAGGCTTTACCGTCCGAGGGTATTCCGAGAACACTTCTTCTACCTCAATTAGGTGAGGAGCAGTGTATGGGCATGGTGATGGTCCACCAAGGAGATGGTCACAGAACTCTGCCACCTCCTCCAAACAGACCTCCAGCCTCACACCAGGATGACTTAAACCTCAGATACCCTTTGCTCACCACATCCCCATCATTCCATCCCTCTCACAGGCCATATCACAGCGCAAAGCTGAAATGAGAGACGCACAAAAAAATGGTAAGTAATACATTTATCAAAAAATAGTGGACACATAATGACACCAAAAATAATTAATTTTCATCCTTGTGCAGTCCCTTGTGCCTCTCGTTACTGTACCTTTTCATACTCTAGTGTTCCTACGAAGTGTTGGCCCTGTGGCTGCTGAGTGTCTGTGAAGGAGACTTCAGATGGCCTTGCATGACGTCCTCGATCAGCTCTGGACCTGGAAGACCTGGCTGTAGACTGCGCCACCTCAGCATGGATGGTAGCAGTGTGGGCTGGCTGGATGACAGGCAGCAACAAGGGCAATGGTGGAGTGACAGTGATGGGAGCAGGAATGCTAATATCCTGAGAGAGGACAGCAGGTTCTGCTCCACTGACTCACTGCCACTCCCCCGGGGCAGCACCTCTGCATCCCTAGCAATCTGTTGGAGCACAGATTGCTGGCCTGCTGAGATACCATGAAAGCCCCGGTCAACGGTGGTAGACCCAGCCACGATGGCAGCAGTCAGAGCTTGTGTGGCATCAAGCTGAGACTGCATGAGAGCAGTCTGAGATTGGATGCCACCAAGCATTACTGCCCTCAGACATTGTGTTGCTTCCGCCTGTGCTGCAATGGAAGCTGCCAGATTGCCCATCACACGTGACATCAAGTCTGGGTTGCCACGGTCTCTCTGGGAGTTCACCATCCTTTGCAGATGGGAAATGATGGGCTCCATGGTGTGCACAGTGCCTTGTGCAATGTTGGAGGCTCCACACTCCTTCCCATTGCAAAGAGGCTCTCGTGCACACTTGCCATTGACACTATCATCTCCTTGTGCATGCCCATCACCCTTCTTCTAAGGGCCTCCCCATTGAGGTCCTCATCTAAGGCCTGTGCAGCAGAATTCGTGCGTGAACTCGCTCTCCGGGGAGCTGGCCCCTGAGCTACCCTTTCCCCTGGCCTTGCTGCAGCCCATTCATGCCTGGTGCCTCACCTCTTGCAGATCCTGTTACTATGCTAGCTTCTAAAGAATGCATAATGTCAGTATCTGAGCTGGTGTCTGCGGGTGAGAGATGCAGTGATGCGGTGTGTTCTTCCTCCTCCTCTTCTCCTGCCTCGATCTCAACAGTGCCCTCAGGGACAGGCTGCTCAGGTGCTTGCTGATTATTTGAAAACACGAGAGTCGGATTAAGGTGAGGGGAGGGGGGCAGGAAGGAAGAAATGCATGCTTACAGCATGAATATCCAGAAAGTGCAAAACGCTTATGGGGTGAGGGGAAAGTGAGATGTGAGAAGAAGGAGTAGGGATGAACATACCATTGCTGTCCCTAAGGGGTCAACGTCGCCAGTGGCCATGGCATTTACCACCTGCCACCCAATTATTTGTAGCTCTCGATTCTCCAACGCAGACAATGGTTGGGTGTCGGCTTGTCCCCCACCTGTATATTCCTGCTCCCTCCTGTTGTGCACCACCTTGGCCTGCAAGAGGACGGAAAGTGTGTGAGTGAGTGCGGAGCAATGTGTTTAGAAGATGTGCCTGCCATAGTTGAATAGCTGTCAATGTGTGCAAGGTGTGGGATGTGGATGTGAGTGTTGGTAGGTAGTGATTGTTGGTGGGTAAGTGCTGGGGGTGTGATGCTTTGGGCATTGTCATGTATCCTACATGGTTACTGCTTGTACTATTACAAGGTGTGCCACCAGGGGGCACCTCACTGGGAGACTTGTAGGTTACATGTACAGGTGTGCCAGGCCTACTATAAAAGGCAGGCCACCAGGGGTGGTCCTCACTCTGGAGTTATCAATAAAGGACTAAGGTCACTACTGTTCAAGTGCAACACATTGCCTCGTGGAGTCATTATCAGAGCATCTAAAGACATAACAGGCATTGTGTAAAGATTGTGGTTCACATGGTGGTATGCAGCATTTATGGAAGCCTTCACTCACCCGAGTGAGGTTGTTAAACTTCTTGCTGCACTGTGTGTGGGTCCTGGGGACCACAGTGCTGCCCGAGATGCACTGTGCTACCTCCCTCCACATGGTGTGGAAGATTTGTGGCGAGGGCCTCCTGTCACTTGCCGGGTAGAACACCACCCTCCGTCTCTCCACAGCGAACACCAATGCCTCCGATGCTTCAGCGGAGAATCTGCGGGCTCTCACCCGGGGGCGTGGATCTGCCATGAGCACACCTGGTGCAGTCCACAAGCTCTTTCTCCTTGTCCTGCTTTTGCTTCTGCTTGCTGAGGCAGCTGCACAGCCAGCAATACTGTGAGTGAGGTGCTGTAGCATCAATAAACCTCCCTTTTAAGTTGTGAAAAAAGCCTGTGGCAATGATGAGTTGCGATTAGACTGCACCCAACATTGGTCCACCCTTTGGGCTGGATTTTCGTTAGCGTCCTCTGTTAGCGCCCTGCCGGGAAATTTGGTGTGCCGGTTTTGCAGCAGTGCTGAGTAGTATGGCCCGGGAGCGTCGTGCCGGTGTGCAACGCCCCCAATATCGTCCCGATCTCAAAATTTGTTTTGCGCTGACCCCGTAGCGCCCTGTAGACAACCCGCTCGAGAAAGCTGGTGGTCAATGCTGTACTGGCGGCGGTGAGGGAAGGAATGACTGCATGAGGAAAGCATGATTGTTTTTTTTTGTTTTCTTTTTGCAATTCACCTTTATTTGGGGGGAGTACTTTATCGAGAATGTTTTTTATGTTTTTAGACCCGATATTTTTTCTTGCAGGGAGGCCTCTCTTAGGGCGCTCCAAAGCCGGCTCTTAAGCAACGAATTTTCAATTGCTTGTCCGGCCTGTCGCCCTAAGAGAGATACGCTCAGGGCACAGCAACCAAATTTTTTGCCGGCCGGGGCAAAATTTACCATCCCACCACCATTAGTACCCTCAGAAGCCTCCAACCGAAAATCGAGCTCCTAAAGTGTTATGCCAATAAGCTTGGGTTTTCAGACTTGATTTAGGACTCCAATCATTTTATTGAGCAGTGAGCACGAATTTTGCGTGCACACTAAA
This sequence comes from Pristiophorus japonicus, assembly GCF_044704955.1. Classification (NCBI taxonomy): domain Eukaryota; kingdom Metazoa; phylum Chordata; class Chondrichthyes; family Pristiophoridae; genus Pristiophorus; species Pristiophorus japonicus. Next base: position 233,793,726 of record NC_091978.1, read on the forward strand.
ACATTTGCACCTGGTGCGAATTTTTCAACTTTTCCACTGACACCACCCATTCCTTGGCTATAACGAATTTCTAGCCCTCGATCTCAGTGCTAAAACCACTGCTCACTAGCTTACTGCTCAACAGGTGGACCAATATCAGGCTCAGTCTAATTCCCAGTCCTGTTTGACACAGGCTTTATTCAGTGTTTAAAGGGGAGATGCATCGTAGCTGCAGCACCTCATTGTCAATCCAGTTCCAACTTCACATGGAAGCAGATAGCAGTGGAAGAAGATGGCTGAGCCTCAGCACAGGGAGAGAGCCTGCATATTCTCAGACATGACTCTTGAGATACTGGTAGTGGTCGTGGAGAGGAGGCGAGCTGTCCAAATGGTTGAGCAATTAAAATCAGGGATGCTTAAGAGGCCAAAATTAGAGGAGCGCAGATATCTCAAGGGGGTTTGTGATGCAGGAGAAGATTACAGAGATAGGGAGGGGCGAGGCTGTGGAAGGATTTGAAAATAAGGATGAGCATTTTAAAATTGAGGCTTTGTTTAACTGGGAGCCAGTGTAGGTCAGCGAACACAGGGGGTGATGGGTGAATGAAACTTGATGCGAGTTAGCACATGTGCAGCCAAGTTTTGGATGACCTCAAGTTTATGTAGGGCAGAATGTGGGAGGCCAGCCTGGAGTGCATTGCAATAGTCAAGTCTAGAGGTAACAAAGTCATGGATGAGGATTTCAGCAGCAGATGAGCTGAGGCAGGGACAGAGATGGTTGATGTTATGGAGGAGCAAATAAGCTGTCTTAGTTCTGCGACAGATATGTGGTCGGAAGCTCATTTCAGGATCATATATGACACCAAGGTTGCAAACAGTCTGGTTCAGCCTTAGACAAATGCTAGAAAGAGGGATGGAATCAGTGGCTATAAATTGAGCTTTTGGTGTGGACAAAAGACAATAGCTTCGGTCTTCCCACTATTTAATTGGATGAAATTTCTGCTCATCCAGTACTGGATGCTGGACAAGCAGTCTGACAATTTAGAGACTGTGGAGGAATCGAGAGAAGTGGTAGTGAGGTAGAGCTGGGTGTCATCAACGTACATGTGGAAACTGACGATGTGTTTTCAGATGATGTCAGCAAGGGGCAACATGTAGATGAGCAATAGGAGGGGGGCCAAGGATGGATCCTTGGGGGACACCAGAGGTAACGATGCGGGAGTGGGATGAGAATCCATTGCAGGTGCATCTCTGGCTACAATTAGATAGACAAGAATGGAACCAGGCGAGTGCAGTCCCATCCAGCTGGACGATGGTGGTGAGGTGCTGGAGGAGGATAGAGTGGTGAACCATATCAGCCTCCTCCTGAGGTCCCCACCATCACAGAAGCCTGTCTTCAGCCAATTCGATTCACTCCATGTAATTACAAGAAATGACTGAGCAGACTGGATACAGCTAAGGCAATGGGCCCCGACAACTTCCCGGCTGTCATGCTGAAGACTTATGCCCCAGGACTAGCTGTGCCTCTATTCAAGCTGTTCCAGTAAAGCTACAACACTGGCATCTAGCCGACAATGTGGAAAACTGCCCAGGTATGTTCTGTCCACTAAAAGCACATTCAATTCCAATTTGAACAATTACCGCCCCAGCAATCCACTGTCAGTCATCAGCAAAGTGATGGGAAGGTGTCCATTCTATCAAGCGGCACTTACTCACCAATAACCTGCTCATTGATGCTCAGCTTGGGATCCGCCAGGATCACTTGGCTCCAGACTCATTACAGCCTTGGTCCAAACATGGAAAAAAGAGCTGAATTCAAGAGATGAAATGAGAGTGAGTGCTTTTGACATCAAGGAAGCATTTGACTGAATGTGGCATCAAGGAGTCCTAGTAAAACTGAACCCAATAGGTATCAGGGGGAAAACTCACCACTGGCTGGGGTCATACCTAGCACAAAGGAAGATGGTTGTGGTTGTTGGAGGTCAATCATCCCAGTCCCAAGACATCGCTGCAGGAGTTCCTCAGGGCAGTATCCTAGGCCTAACCTCTTCAGATCCTTCATTAATGACCTTCCCTCCACTGTAAGGTCAGAAGTGGGGATGTTCACTGATGATTGCACTGCGTTCAGTTCCATTCACAACTCCTCAGCTAATGAAGCAGTCCATGCCCGCATGCAGCAAGACCTGGACGACATTCAGGCTTGGGCTGATAAGTGGCAAGTAACATTAGTACCACAAACATGCCAGGCAATGACTATCTCCAATAAGAGAGAGTCTAACCATCGCTCCTTGACATTCAACAGCATTACCATCGCTGAATCCCGCACCATCAACATCCTAGGGGTCACCATTGACCAGAAACTTAACTGGACTGATCACATAAATAGTATGGCTGAAAGAGCGGGTCAGAGGCTGGATATTCTGCAGAGAGTGTCTAACCTCCTGACTCCTGAAAGCCTTTCCGCCATCTACAAGACCCAAGTCAGGAATGTGATGAAATACTCTCCACTTGCCTGGATGAGTGCAGATCCAACACACTCAAGAATCGTGACACAATCCTGGAAAAAACAGACCATTTGTTTGGCACCCCATCTACCACCTTGGAGTGGGCTCAAGGGGCTGTATTTCCTACTCCTGCTCCTAATTCTTATGGTGTTAAACATTCACTCCCTCCACTACTGGCGTACTGTGGATGTAGTGTGTACTATCTAAAGATACACTGCAGCGACTTGCTAAGGCACCTCCAAAACACGTGACCTCTACCACCTAGAAGGACAGGGCAGGACACCATCACCTACAAGTTCCCCTCCAAGTTACACACCATCCTGATTTGAAAATATATTGCCATTCTTCATCGTCGCTGGGTCAAAATCCTGGCACTCTCTCCCTAACAGCACTGTGGGAATACCTTCACCACATGGACTGCAGTGGTTCAAGAAGACAGCTCACCACCTCCTTCTCAAGGTCACTTAGGGATGGGCGATAAATGCTGGCCTTAGTAGTGATGCCCACATCCCAGGAACGAATAAAAAAAAGCAAGGAATAGCTTTCACTATAAAAATGTCATAAGCTTTGCTGAGGAAATGTTCGCGTTGCAGCAGATAATTCTACAAATATGGAACCACTCTGCTGTACTGCACACTTTTCCACAGCAATTTTCACCATACAATCTTCTCTTTCATTGTTGTTCTGGACAAAGAGCTCAACACATGTTCACAGACATCTACCACAAGAACCTTTCTGTGCTGCTGAACTCTTCTAAATGCTTCATTTATAATCTGTTTATCAATGATCGTGGACACAACTTGCACCATAGGGACACACAGAGACCATCAGCCTCAACATTTATGCCTCCAGCTCCTTCCAGACATGAGCAACTTGGTCAATTTGCTGTCCACAATGATTGATGCTTTGTTGATCAGAGGCAGCACTTTCATTTCCTTTCCCACTGAATAGCAATAGCAGCTTGATACAGGAAGTCATTGATGTCATCCTTGTGATAATCTGAGCAGCAGGTTCCTGCTCCTGTTCTGGCACCAGTGCTTGTTTATCCTCATCTGTGCACAGCGACTCACCTGATGCTACCGCCTAAGCTTATTAATTGCACCCACTGGTGAATATGTATCTGTACCGCTGCTTGGAGACATTTTGCTGTGAAGTGCTGGCTTATTGTGGGGTAATGGGCAGTGCTAGCAGGTAGCTCCTCCTGGCCTGCAATAACAACAGTTATACTGACTCCAAGAGACATCTGGAAATAGCTTACTTTGCAAGACTGTAGACAAGGGTGGCGCTGTTGTTGTTTGGTGAACCGACCTCTACCTTGCAGGGTCTGATCGGCAACTCTCTGACACCTTCTCCTATCTCCCGCTGGACCATGACCCCATTAGTGAACATCAAGCCATCATTTCCCAGACCGTCATTGACTTCATCTCCTCTGGAGATCTTCCCTCCACAGCCACCAACCTCATATTTCCCCAACACCGCACAGCCTGCTTCTACCTCCTTCCCAAGATCCACAAACAGGACTGGCCCGGTAGACCCATCACTTCACCCTGTTCTTGCCCCACAGAAATTATTTCTTCCTATCTCGACTATTTTTTCTCCCATTGTCCATTCTCTTCCCACCTACATCCACGACTCTTCCGACACTCTCCGTCACTTTAACAGTTTCCAGTTTCCTGACCCCAACCGTCTCCTTTTCACTATGGATGTCCAATCCCTCTACACTCCTATCCCCCACCAGGATGGCCAGAGGGCACTCTGCTTCTTCCTCGAGCAGAGGCCCAACCAGTCCCCATCCACCACCACCATCTTCTGCCTGGCTGAACTTGTTCTCACATTGAACAACTTCTTCTTTAACTCCACTTACTTTCTCCAAATTAAAGGTGTTGCTATGGAAACCTGCATGGCTCCTAGCTATGCCTGCCTTTTCGTGGGATATGTGGAACATTCTTTGTTCCAGTCCTACTTAGGTCCCCTCCCTCACCTCTTTTTCCAGTACATTGATGACTGTATCGGTGCTGTTTCCTGCTCTCATCCTGAACGAGAAAATTTCATTCACTTTGCATCCAATTTCCACCCTTTCTTCACCTTCTCCGACTCTTCCCTTCACTTCCTCGACTTCTCTGACTCCATTTCTGTGGCTACACTATCGACCAGTATCCACTATAAGCCCACTGACTCTCACAGCTACCTGAGCTAAATTTCCTCCCACCTCGCATTCTGTAAGGACTCCATTCCATTCTCCCAGTTTCTCCGTCTCCGTCGCATTTGCTCTGACGACGCCACCTTTCACACTAGTGCCTCTGACATGTCTTCCTTTTTCCTCATCCGAGGATTCCCCTCCGCCGTCGTTAACATGGCCCTCGACCGTGTTTGTTCTATTTCCCACACCTCTGCTCTCATCCCTTCCCCTCCCTCTCAGAACCACGACAGGGTTCCCCTTGTCCTCATCTTTCAACCACACCAGCCTCCACATCAACGGATCATTTTCCGCCACCTCCAGCATGATCCCACCACCAATCACATCTTCCCCTCCCCTTCCCCTCTCAGCATTCCGAAGGGACCACTCCCTCTGCGACATCCTGGTCCATTCCGCAGTCACCCCCAACACCCCCTTCCCTTCCCACGGCACCTTCCTGTGCAAGCGCAGGAGATGCAACACCTGCCCTTTTATCTCCTCCTTTCCCATTGTTCAGGTCCCCAAATATTCCTTCTGGTAAAACAACAATTTACTTGTACTTCTTTCAATTTAGTATACTGTATTCGCAGTTCACGACATGGTCTCCTCTGCACTGGGGAGACCAAACGCAGATTGGGTGACCGCTTTGCGGAACACCCCCGTAAGCGTGACCCCAAGCTTCTGGTCGCTTGTCACTTTCATTCCCCGCCCCACTCTCACTCCGACATCTCCGTCCTCGGCCTCCTACACTGTTCCAATGTAGCTCACGCAAGCTCGAGGAACAGCACCTCACCTTTCGATTAGGCCCTTTACAGCCTTCTGAACTCAACATCAAGTTCAACAATTTCAGACCATAACCTGTGCCATATTTGGCTCCCTTCACCACTGCCCCCCACCCCACCCACTTCCCTGATCTTATGTATTTTTTTTCTCTCCCTCTCCCATGGCAGCTGGTCATTATTCCACCATTCACACCCTATCTAGACTAGCTTTTTTCTAACTTCTGCCATTATCATTTCAAGTCGGCCCATCATCCCTTTTGTCTTTCTAATCTCTCCTGTCTTCCACCCTATTGCTGACCTTCCTTTTTACTCTTTCTTCCCCTACCCCATTCAGTGCTCCTTAAGAATCCATTCATTTCAAATATTTGCCAGTTCTGATGAAGGGTCATCGACCTGAAACATTAACTCTGCTTTTCTCTCCACAGCTTCTGCCTGACCCGCTGAGATTTCCAGCATCTTCTGTTTTTATTTCAGATTCCAGCACCCGTAGTATTTTGCTTTTGTGTTACTTTGCAAGGTTGTGTGTGTGATGTTTTTTCTGGTTGTGTGCATTACTGTATGTCAGTCAGTGAGTAGTGAGACAAGACAAAGCTGGAACAAGATGGTACTGATTCTGAGCTTGAGGGAGGTGTGCGACTTCATCCTCATTCACTCTTGTGGACAGGAATAAGCGGGATTGCCTCCTTAGAGAGAGTTAGGTGCTTGTAATCTCTGGGTTCTCCTCTAGTTTGCATCTGTTATGCCAGAAGAGAAGTAGTCTTGAGATATTTTAAGTTCAATCAACACATCTACTGTTCGACATGTCCCTAACCTGCAGTCTAACATGTGTGTAAGTAAGTGACCATGAATTATTGCTTGTGTTTCATATCTTGCTGCGTGAAGCCCTATTAAGATGTCCGTGTGCTGAGGGTGCCATTTATAAGTTGCAGCTTAAATGATTGCCTTGCTGGAACATGGCTATGCCTAGCAAGCAATGATAAAGTTGTAAGCAGATCTGAAGGCTTTTCATGTACCATCAGTAATTGTGTAGCAAGGAGCCACAAAAAGCTTTGTGGTGTGACTATTCGGGCAATCCACTAGGTATATGGTACTTTGGCAACTTACTTATAGTTTTCGCTGAATCTGTCTGCACGTTCTATGACTATTATATACGCGGTTGATTCTTATGGCCACCTCCTGCCAGATATTCTACTTTGCTTTCTTCTCGGGAGATTATCCTGGAGAGTCAAACAGGCCAATTCTCCTTACACCCACCTCGGGTAGCAGCACTTCCACTTTACTAACCTTGAAACAGACGGGTTAAGCCCCATCACATGCAAATAAACCTTATTTCCTGCCTCCATATTTTTGTTGCTATCCACTGTTTTTGACAGCCACAACTTGTTTCCATCTGTTTCACCAGCCAAAAATCTTCTGCTCTCCATATCAGGTCAATTACCCGTAAAATGCTTTTGTAGCACTCCACAAAATTCTACCTCACTCACTTTGTCGGCTCCATGTCCTATGTGTGAATCAGACAGGGAGCTTGGGAACTCAATTATAATTATAGGAGCTTAGAAGTTAGCGTGCAATCAACCGAATGGATCTTGTGCAATATCCAGACTGCTATGTTCCTGTTGCCTCCATGACCATCGAGATAATCTACACATTGAAGAGCTGTTTACATTACAAAAGAGAATATTTCCATTTTTGTGTCTGATAAATGCTTTACTTAACAAGAAAAAAGAAGGAACTTGCATTTATATTTGCATTGGTAGTGGTCATGGAGAGGAGGCGAGCTGTCCTCTTCCCACAGACTGGCAGGAAGCCCTCACCCCTTACAACCAGAAGACTCTGGCAGGAGATAGCCAGCAATGTAACCATCAGTGCTGTGCTCCCCAGATTAGAGATCCAGTGTCACAAGAAATTTAATGACCTCACACGGCGGGTCAAGGTGAGTGAAGGCTTCAGCAAATGCCATATCCCACCATCTTCACCACAAGCCTCACATATTGCTCAATGCACCACACCCCCAGCACTCAACTACCAACAATCTCTACTACTCAGACCTCAAAATCATAGCTTCACTTCACCCTCACAACCTTACCACTCCTGCAACACTCGCACCTTGCACACACTGACAGCTATTCAGCTATGGCAGGCACATCACCCAAACATATTGCACCACATTCACTCACACACGTCCCTTTTCTCTTGCAGGACAAGGTTGTGCGTAACAGGATAGAGCAGCAGTAGACAGGCGGGGTGCAAGCTGCCATTCAGGATCTTACTGACCTGGAGGAGAGGGTGATGGAGATCATTAGGCGGCAGTTCATGGAGGCAGTGGCAACCAGAGAGGTTGAAGCCTTTGAGGACAACAACTGTATGCTCATTCTTAATCCTTTGTCTCACAACCCACTTGTCCCTCATCCCATAATCTTTTCTCACTTTCAAGCTGCTGATGTTGTATGCATACATATCATGCTTTACTGTCTCCCCTCAACATAATCCGACTCTTTCTACTTTCAGCTAATCAGGAACAAGTACCCAAGCATCCTGTCCCCAAGGCGATGCAGGATAGCGAGGGGGCAGAAGAAAAAGAAGAAGACACAATGTCACTGCATCTGTCACTCGCAGGCACCAGCTCAGAAACTGGCACTGCGTGTACTTTAGAGGCTAGTGTAGAAGTGGGATCTGCACAGGATGAGGCACAGGGCACAAGTGGGCTGCAACAAGGTCAGAGGGAAAGGATAGGTCGGGGACAATGTCAAGGAACGTGGAGGAGTCCGCCTCCAATATTGTACTGAAGTTGCATGTTCAGCCATGAACTCATTGAATGGCGGTGCAGGCTAGAAGGGCCGAATGGCCTACTCCTGCACCTATTTTCTATGTTTCTATGTTTCTATGTTTCTACAGGGCTCTGTGTAGAGCATGGAGCCCAGGATTTCCAGACTGGAAATGATCGAAAACTCTTGAAGTGACCATGTCGACCCAGACATGATGCTGCATGTGATGGGCGATGTCACGGCTGCCATTGCAGCACAGGCAGAAGCAAACCAACGTGGTAGTGCTGCAGTAGAAATGCAGACTGCTCTCATGCTTGCTGTCATCCAAGCTTAGACAGCTGGTATCTTGGCTGGGTTTACCACTGTTGACCGGGGCTTGCAGGGTGTTGCAGCAGCCCAGAAATCTGTGCTCCAACAGATTGCTAGGAAGGCTGAGGCGCCGCCCCGGGGGAGTGGCAGTGGGTCAGTGGGGCAGAACCCTGCTGTCCTCTCTCAAGGTGACAGTATTCCTGTTCCCACCACTGCCACTCCACCATTGTCCTTGCCTCTGCCTGTCAGCCAGCCGGCCCAGACTCCTGCCTCCCATGCCAAAGTGATGCAGTCCACAGCTGGGCCTTCTCGGGCCTAAGCTGCTCGAGATTGTCTGTAAGGTCATCTGAAGTCTCCCCCATGGAAACTCAGCAGCCTTCCACCTGCCATGCTGCAGCCACTGGGGAAACACTTCACAGGAGCACTAGATCAGGAAAGGGCACCCGATCGACAGGCACTAAGGGATTGCACAAGGGTGATTAGTTCATATCATATGTGTAAATTGATTTTTGATAAATTTATTAATTTTGTTTGGAATCATTTGTGGTGTCTCTCATTTCAGTTTTGTGCCCAGGAGGACGCTGTGATATTCCGTCACAGAGAGATGGTATGATGGGGATGTGGTGAGCAATGGGGATCTGGGGTTTCATTCATTGGAGTCGGAGTCTGATGAGGCATTTACAGACAACCTTTCTGGAAGGAGCATTGGCTGCCTGTCTCCTCCCTTCCTCCTTGTCATCTTCCTCTTGCTCATTTTCCTCCTTTTCCTCCACTTCCTGCTCCTCTCTCTCATCCTCCTCCGAATGGTGATCCTACAATCCCTGGCGCCCTCATGATGGCCAAGTTTTGAAACATGCAGCAGGCCACAACAAAATGGGACACCTGCTCCGCCGAGTACTGGAGGGTTCCTCCTGAGCGTTCAAGGCAGCAGAACTGTTGCGTCAGTCGCCCGATGGTCCTGGTGGAAGCATGGCTCTCATTATAAGATTGCTGGGCATGACTGGTGGGGTAGCGGAGGGGAGTCATCAGCCAGGTGCAGAGTGGCTAGCCCTTGCCTCCAAGCAGTCACCTTCGAGCTTGATGTGGTGACTTGAAGATTGCTGGCACATTGGACTGATGCAGGATAGCGGGCATTGACCATCAGGAATCGATGGCCGTGGTTGCACAATAACTGCACATTCAGTGAGTGGTTGACTTTGAGGTTACAGAAGATCTCAGGAATGTTATGCGGTGCCCGCAAAGTGACGTGGGTGCAGTCGATGGCGCCCGGCACCATGGGGAAGCCCACTCGTCTGGCAAAGCCACATGCACGCTCATCCTGGTTCTCTCTGTGCAGAGAGGAGAAAATGTAATCCCTTCTCCTGGTGTAGAGAGCCTTAGTGACCTCCCGGATGAGGTGATGGATGTCAAACTGGGAGACGTTAGCTATGTCTCCTGCTGCAGACTGGAAGGATCCTCCGGCAAAGAAACTGAGCGTCACGGTGACCTTGACCGCCCTTCCTCTCTGGCTGCAGGTCTGGTTGCAGAAGGTGGCAGAGTTCTGTGACCATCTCTTTGGTGAAGTGGAGCCTCCTTGATTAAGTAGATATAAGAGAAGTGCTCTCAGACAACCCTAGGTGGGTAAGGCCTCCTTTTGAGAGCCCTGATGGCACACCTTCTCCTGCCGCTGCGCAAGTCCTTGGCTGGCAGCAATAGGAAGAGTGGCAGCCACCATTTTCTTCCCCGAATCTGGTGGTAAAGCGTGATGCTGTACTCCATGGCCAATGTTTTGTACCAGGAAGAAAAACTCGTAAAGTGATCCCTATACTGTTTTAAAACACCATGATCAAATACAAACATCAATTCGATGAATGGCCAGTTAATTTGTTTTTGGTGAAATTGATTGAGAGAAGAATATTATTCAGAACATTAGGAATAATATTCAAATAGAGTCATAGAGTCTTTAATATCCTGTCCTAACGATTAGACAAGACAGTGCCTCCATTTAACATTTCATCTAACAATGCAGCACTCCCTCAGTATTGTAGTGGAGAGCCATCCCAGGTATGTATTTAAGTACAGAAGTGGAGCTTGGATCTACCACCTTCTGACACAGAGACAATGGTGCTACCAACTGAGCCAAGCTGATCCATGAATACTGTTTAGAACTCACATCTACTTCTCTGGAAAAATTAGTGAATCAAGGAAATATATCCCAGTGTAACTGAAAATGGTATGAGGAGATGAAAACAGGTGGAATTTGCCACTCAGAAGTACAACTTTTTTAACAAGTAGGATGGAAAGTTAGGCAGTCTCAGTTACAGGTCTGCACTCATCCTTGGCCAGTTTTCCTTTGTACAATCTGCCGCTAAAGAGTCTAATCCCATATATCTATAGTGAGTTAGTTGGATGAGAATTGGATATACAATTTGGCTCAATGAGGTAATCTCAGGCACTTTCTCTGTAAATATTTTATCGTTTATTTTGTATTTCCTCCTGGTCCTTCTTTAGGACTCCCTTTGCCACACATTATATCCTGGGCAACGCTGCTCTGTAGCATGTCATAAGATTAGTAGGAACAGCTCAGAGTGATGCACCAGGAAGTAGTTGGTACCCACTCCTCAGGTAATGAAGCAATCCATGCCCACATGCAGCCAGACCTGGACAACATTCAGGTTTGGGCTAATAAGTGGCAAGTAACATTTGCGCCACACAAGTGCCAAGCAATGACTATCTCCAACAAGCGAGAGTCTCACCACCACCCCTTGGCATTCAACAGCATTATCATCGCCAAATCCCCCACCATCAACATCCTGGGGGGTCACCATTGACCAGAAACGTAACTGGACCAACCACATAAATACTGTGGCTACAAGAGCAGGTCTGAGGCTGCGTATTCTGTGGCGAGTGTCTCACCTCCTGACTCCAAAAGCCTTTCCACCATCTACAAGGTACAAGTCAGGAGTGTGATGGAACACTCTCCACTTGCCTGGATGAGTGCAGCTATATCAACACTCAAGAAGTTTGACACCATCCAGGACAAAGCAGCCCACTTGATTTGCACCCCATCCACCACTGGTGCACCAAAGGCTCTGACCATCATTTTCCAATTCTCTCTGGCTACTGGTGTGTACCATCTACAAGGTGCACTGCAGCAACTCTCCAAGGCTTCTCTAACAGCACCTCCCAAACCAGTGAACTCTACCACCTAGTAAGACAAGGGCAGCAGGCGCATGGGAACACCATCACCTGCAAGTTCCCCTCCAAGTCACACACCATCGTGATTTGGAAATATATCGCCGTTCCTTCATCATCGCTGTGTCTCCCTCCCTAACAACAGTGTGGGCGTACCTTCACCAAAGGACTGCAGCACAGCGGTTCACCACCACCTTCTCAAGTGCAATTAGGAATGGGCAATAAATTCTGGCCTTGCCAGCGACGCCCACATTCCAGGAACGAATAAAAACAAACTTGATGCTTCCCTTGACAGCACCATTGAGATAGGGAGCTGATTCTCTCTCACACACCTGCCATTCATAGAGTAGTCATGGCACAAGCCTAGGAATGGGTCATCTGTTCACTCTCCTGGCTGAGGTTGATTTATGTTTCAGGAAATCCACAGATTGGGAAGTGCAGGAAATAAAATCAGAGTTCAAAGTAAAGAAGGTGCTAGTCAAATTATAATAAATACAGTGAGAGCATTTACAAGGCATTTACCTAGTTTCTGTTCCAATTTGTAAGCATCATCTGTAACTTGAGACAATAGTGAGACCTTGAAGTTGCTTTCTTCCGTCTGTTACTGGATACGATATAAAATGTTTCAGTTTTTTAAATGTGTTTTGTGACATTTTTGGACTGTTTTTCTACTTGCAGTGCCTGGCACTGTGGTAAGATAGTACACTGACTCATGGATGTTGATACAAAATGGAATTTAAAACTACTGAAAGTATTATAAGTGCCATACCATATAATAGGCTTAGCAGCTTTGAAAGTGGATAAACCAACAGGCCTGGATGAAATCTACCTCAGGCTGTTGGGAGAAGCAAAAGAGGAAATAGCAGAGGTTCTGACCATCATTTTCCAATTCTCTCTGGCTACAGGTGGGGTGCCGGAGGACTGGAGGGCTGCTAACATTGTACCTTTGTTTAAAAAGGGAGAAAGGGATAGACCGAGTAATTACAAGCCAGTCAGCCTAACCTCGGTGGTGGGAAAATTATTGGAAAAATTCTGAGGGACAGGATAAATCTTCATTTAGAAAGATACGGATTAATCAAGGACAGTCCGTATGGATTTGTTAAGGGAAGGTCGTGCCTGACTAACGATTGGATTTTTTGAGGAGGTAACAAGGAGGGTCAATGAGGGTAGTGCATTTGATGTAGTGTATATGGATTTTAGCAAGACTTTTGATAAGGTCCCACATGGCAGATTGATCACGAAAATAAAAGCCCATGAGATCCAGGGCAAAGTCGCAAGTCGGATCCAAAATTGGCTCAGAAGCAGGAAGCAAAGGGTAATGGTTGATGGATGTTTTTGTGTCTGGAAGGCTGTTTCCAGTGGGGTTCCGCAGGGCTCAGTACTAGGTCCCTTGCTTTTTGTGGTATATATCAATGATTTAGACTTGAATGTAGGGGGTATCATTGAGAAGTTTGCAGATGATACTAAAATCGGCTGTGTGGTTGATAATGAAGAAGAAAGCTGTAGACTGTAGGAAGATATGAATGGACTGGTCAGGTGGGCAGAACAATGGCAAATAGAACTCAATCCGGAGAAGTGTGAGGGAATGCATTTGGAGAGGGCTAACAAGGCAAGGCATACACATTAAATGGTAGAACACTGAGAAGTGTAAGAGGAACAAAGGGACCTTGGATGCATGTCCACCAATCCCTGAAGGTAACAGGCCAGGTAGATAAGGTGGTTAAAAATGCAAGCAAAATACTAGTCTTTATTAGCTGAGGCATAGAATAGAATAGCAGTGAGGTTATGCTTCAGATATATAAAACATTAGTTCGGCCACAGCTAGAGTACTGCATGCAGTTCTGGTCACCACATTACAGGAAAGATGTGATTGCACCAGAGTGGGCACAGAGGAGATTTACGGGGATATTGCCTGGACTGGGGAATTTTAGCTATGAGGACAGATTAGATAGGCTGGGTTTATTTTGTTTGTTTATTAAAAAAGGAGGCAGGCAAAAAGCAGGAAACTACAGACCAGTTAGGCTAACATTTGTCACTGGGAAAATGATAGAGTCCATTATTAAGGAAGCAGCAATGGGACATTTGTGAAAACATAATTCAATCAAGCAGAGCCAGCATGGGTTTATGAAAAGGAAATCATGTTTAATAAATTTGCTGGAGTTCTCTAAGGATGTAACGAGCAGGGTGGAAAAATAGGAATGAATGGATGTGGTGTATTTGGATTTCCAGAAGGCATTCGATAAGGTGCCACATAAAAGGTAAAAGTTCACGGGGTCGGGGGTAACATATTAGCATGGATAGAGGATTGGCTAACTAACAGAAAGAGAGTCGGGATAAATGGGTCATTTTCCGGTTGGCAAACAATGACTAGTGAGGTGTCACAGGATCGGTGCTGAGGCATCAACTATTTACAATCTATATTAATGACTTGGATGAAGGGACCGAGTGTAATGTAGCCAAGTTTGCTGATGATACAAAAATGAGTGGGAAAACAAACTGTGAGGAGGACACAAACAATCTGAATAGGGATATAGACAGGTGATGTGAGTGGGAAAAAATCTGGCTGATGGAGAATAATGTGGGAAAATGTGAGGTTATCTACTTTGGCAGTAAAAGTAGAAAAGCAAATTACAATTTAAATTGAGAAAAATTGCTAAGTGTTGCAGTACAGAGAGACCTGCGGGTCCGTGTGCATGAAACACAAAAAGTTAGCATGCAGGTGTTATATATGTAGACTTGTATTTACTCTGTACAACCACCAGAGGGCTCTTCCCTTGGAGTCCCAAGGGATCCCATAATCCCTTGGGAGCACAGGTATTTAAGGAGGCTTCACAGGTTGGAGAGGCAGTCTGGAGATCTGCAATAAAAGACGACGGTCACACTTTAATTTTGAGCTCACAGTGTTCACTCTGACTCTTTCTCCAGACACAACAACTGGCAACGAGATACAGATAGCGAACCCAAAGATGCAGAGAACAGTGGGCATCCTGGAGAAATTCTCAGAGGGAGATGATTGGGAAATTTTTGTGGAGCGACTCGACCAATACTTCGTGGCCAACGAGCTAGATGGGGAAGAGAGTGCTGCCAAACAAAAGGCGATCCTCCTCACCATCTGTGGGGCACCAACTTATGGCCTCATGAAGAATCTGCTCACTCCATCGAAACCCACGGAGAAATCATATGACGATTTGTGCACACTGGTCCGAGAGCATTTGAACCCGAAGGAAAGCGTTCTGATGGCGAGGTACCTGTTCTTCAAAAGGTCTCAAGGTCAGGAAGTGGCGAGTTATGTCGCCAAGCTAAGACGCCTTGCAGGACATTGTGAATTTGAAGGACATTTGGAGCACATGCTCAGAGACTTTTTCATACTTGGCATTGGCCATGAAACCATACTTAGCAAACTTTTGACTGTAGAGACCCTAACCTTGAGTAAGGCCATAGCGATAGCCCAGGCGTTCATTGCCACCAGTGACAATACGAAGCAAATCTCTCAGCACACAAGTGCTGCTACAAGTACTGTGAACAAAGTGATGTTGTTTTCGAATCGTAACGTACAGGACAGGTCACATATACCTGCAGCTGCACGTCCGCAGATGACTCAGAGTCCACCATCAAGGGTGATGAATGCAAGGCCATTAACACCTTGTTGGTGCTGCGGGGGTGATCACCGTTTCCATTCATGTCGATTCAAAGGATACGTTTGCAAGGGCTGTGGAACAATGGGACACCTACAACGAATGTGAAGGCGAGCTGCAAAGCCTGTTAAACCTGCAAACCACCATGTTGCAGAGGAGGACAGATCCACGGAGGATCATGACGAACCAGAGCCTCAAATAGAGGAGACAGAGGTACATGGGGTGCACACATTCACCACGAATTTTCCTCCGATAATGCTGAATGTTGAACTAAATGGACTCCCGGTGTCAATGGAGCTGGACACGGGCGCAAGCCAGTCCACCATGGGCAAAAAGACTTGCGAAAGGTTGTGGTGCAACAAGGCCTCAAGGCCAGTCTTAACTCCAGTTCACACGAAACTAAGAACTTATACTAAAGAACTGATTCCTGTAATCGGCAATGCTACCGTAAAGGTTTCCTACGATGGAGTAGTGCACAAGCTACCACTCTGGGTGGTACCGGGTGATGGTCCCACGCTGCTCGGCAGGAGCTGGTTGGGAAAGTTACGCTGGAACTGGGTCGACGTCCGAGCGCTATCGGCCGCTGATGACACTTCATGTGCCCAGGTCTTAAACAAATTTCCTTCGCTGTTCGAACCAGGCATCGGGAAATTCCAAGGAGCAAAAGTGCAGATCCACCTAATTCCAGGGGCGAGACCCATCCATCACAAGGTGAGAGCAGTACCGTACATGATGAGACAAAGGGTAGAGATTGAGTGAGACCGGCTGCAAAGAGAGGGCATCATTTCACCGATCGAGTTCAGCGAGTGGGCCAGTCCTATTGTCCCAGTCCTCAAGGGAGATGGCACCGTCAGAATCTGTGGCGATTACAAAGTAACTATCAATCATTTCCCCCTGCAGGCCCATTACCCATTAACAAAGGCTGACGACCTCTTTACAACGCTGACTGAAGGAAAGACGTTCACGAAGCTGGATCTGACTTCAGCCTACATGACACAGGAACTGGAGGAATCATCGAAGGCCCTCACCTGCATCAACACGCACAAAGGTCTTTTTGTTTATAACAGATGCCCGTTTGGAATCCGACCAGTGGCGGCAATATTCCAGAGAAATATGGAAAGTTTACTGAAGTCGGTCCTGCACACCGTGTTCTTCCAGGACGACATCTTGGTCACAGGTCGCAACACAGTCGAGCATCTGCAGAACCTGGAGGGGGTTCTTAGTCGACTAAACCGCGTGGGGCTCAGGTTAAAGCTCTCGAAGTGCGTTTTCCTAGCGCTTGAAGTGGAGTTCCTGGGAAGGAGGATTGCGGTGGACAGCATCAGGCCCACCGATGTGAAGGCGGAGGCAATCGAGAATGCACCGAGGTCACAGAACGTGACGGAGCTGCGGTCGTTTCTGGGACTCTTGAACTACTTTGGTAACTTCTTACCGGGTCTCAGCACGCTGTTAGAACCACTGCATGTCTTACTGCGAAAAGGGGGCGAATGGGTTTAGGGCGAAAGCCAAGAAAATGCCTTTGTAAAAGCGAGAAAATTGTTATGCTCAAACAAATTGCTTGTGTTGTATGATCCATGTAAGCGTTTGGTACTAGCATGTGATGCGTTGTCATATGGCGTCGTGTGTGTATTGCAACAAGCAAATGATTTTGGGAAACTGCAACCGTTTGCTTATGCATCAAGGAGTCTGCCTAAGACTGAGAGAGCCTACAGCATGATTGAAAAGGAAGCGTTAGCGTGTGTCTATGGGGTAAAGAAAATGCACCAATACCTGTTTGGGCTAAAATTTGAATTGGAAACTGACCATAAGCCACTTATATCCCTGTTTTCCGAGAGTAAAGGGATAAATACCAACGCATCAGCCCGCATCCAGAGATGGGCGCTCCCATTGTCCGCATACAAGTACACCATCCGCCACAGGCCAGGCACAGAAAACTGCTCTCAGTCGGCTGCCATTGACCACCTCGGGGGTGGAAATGGCACAGCCCGCAGATCTAGCCAAGGTTATGGAAGCATTTGAGAGTGAGCAATCACCCGTCACTGCCCTGCAGATCAAAACCTGGACAAGCCAGGACCCCATATTATCTCTAGTCAAAAGCTGTGTGCTTCACGGGAGCTGGTCCAGTGTCCCAGTGGAAATGCAGGAAGAGATAAAGCCACTCCAATAACGCAAAGATGAAATATCTATACAGGGAGACTGCCTTCTGTGGGGCAATCGAGTAGTGGTCCCCAAGAAGGGCAGAGACACCTTCATCAATGACCTCCACAGTACCCACCCAGGCATCGTAATGATGAAAGCGATAGCCAGATCCCACGTGTGGTGGCCCAGTATCGATGCGGACTTAGAGTCCTGCATTCACAGATGTAATACATGCTCACAGTTAAGCAATGCACCCAGGGAGGCGCGGCTAAGTTTATGGTCTTGGCCCTCCAAACCGTGGTCTAGGGTACACGTCGACTATGCAAGCCCATTCTTGGGTAAGATGTTCCTTGTGGTTGTAGACGCATACTCCAGGTGGATTGAATGTGAGGTAATATCGGCTAGCACATCCGTTGCCACTACTGAAAGCCTGCGGGCATGTTTGCCACACACGGCTTACCTGATGTCCTGGTGATCGACAAAGGGCCATGTTTTACCAGTGCTGAGTTCAAAGAATTCATGACCCATAATGGGATCCAACATGTCACATCTTCCCCGTTTAAACCAGCATCCAATGGTCAGGCAGAGAGAGCACTACAAACCATCAAGCAAGGCATGAAGAGGGTAACTGAAAGCTCACTGCAGACTCGCCTATCCCGAGTCCTGCTTAGCTACCGCACGAGACCCCACTCACTCACTGGGATCCCACCTGCTGAACTGCTCATGAAAAGAGACAAGGTTCTCGTTAGTTCACCCTGATCTACATGAACAGATAGATCAGGCGGCTTCAACAAAGCGCATACCATAATAGCGCAAATGTGTCACGCGAGATTGAAATCAATGATCCTGTTTTTGTATTAAATTATGGACAAGGTCCCAAGTGGTTTCCCGGCACTGTCGTGGCCAAAGAGGGGAGCAGGGTGTTTCGGGTCAAACTTTTAAATGGACTCATTCACCGGAAACACTTGGACCAAATCAAACTCAGATTCACGGACTATCCTGAGCAACCCACCACCTTGGACCCTAGCTTTTGTGATTCTTCAACATACACAGCAGTGGCAACCGGCACCACGGTTGACCATGAAGCAGAACCCATCATCCACAGCAGCCCTGCAGGGCCCAACACATCAGGTAGCCCAGCAACGCCAGCTGCACAGCAGCCCAGCAAGGGCCCAACAAATGATTCAACAACACCAGCTTTCACATCGAGACGATCAACCAGGGCAAGAAGGGCCCCAGATCAACTCACCTTGTAAATAGTTACATTATTGACTTTGGGGAGGAATGTAGTTATATATGTGGACTTGTATTTACTCTGTACAGCCACCAGAGGGCTCATCCCCTGGAGTCCCAAGGGATCCCATAATCCCTTGGAAGCACAGGTATTAAAGGAGGCTTCACAGGTTGGAGAAGCACTCTGGAGATCTGCAATAAAAGACGGTCACACTTTACGTTGAGCTCAGTGTTTAGCCTAACTCTTTCTCAATACACAACCATATTCACATGCAACATCTTCTGATTGGCATCGCAGACAATCACAACATTCAACGAATGGAATCCTTTCCTCTTCACAAGTATCAGCGGATCTTCTTTTGGTGCCATCAGCACTATAATTGCGTAACTATGGCATTACTGCCAAAGCGTTCGAGGAATTTCAACCCAATATTTATGGGTAGAGCTGTCACAAAATAAATGGGATGAGCAGCCAAACCAATTTATATGCAAACCTGTTCATGATATAGAAACAGATTCTTATCTACTCAATTTGGGCCTGTTTAGATCCCAGTTCTCCAAAATTCCAGAAAAAAAATTGTGGATCTGCAATGTTATGAAGGGAGTGAAATGTTTTGGGTCTACAAAGCTTGCATGAGTACAGATGCAAGCGGCGCTGCTGTTGAATTTCCTGCTGGCTGCATAACAGTTTATAAGCAATATTTTTTTGCATCTCCTGATGTATTATATAAAATAGCATTCCATTGAATTGGGTATTCTCAGCACATTGAGGCTGCAGCAGCCTGTTTTTTTATTCAATAACATTAATCTTTCATCGTGGAATAACAGGCTATGTGATGTGCTTCAGACATTATTGAAGGAATTGTGAGTTCTGCAGCACAAGTCACAGATGAGGGCCTTGATGTGGAGAAGAAAGGTGATGGGCATGGACCGGAAACGATAGGTGCAATGGGAAAACTGCCAGAGAGCCTCTTGGCAATATCAAGCAGGGTGGAGGAGCCTGCCTGCAACATAGCATGGGGCTCTGCGCAGAGCATGGAGCCCAGGATTTCCAGTGTGGAAATGATGGTACATTCCCAGAGATACCATGGTGACCCAGACATGAGGTCGCGCATGATGAGTGATGCCCCAGCTTCCATTGCAGCACAGGTGGAAGCGACCCATTGTCTTAGCTTTGCAGTGGAATCTCAGACTGCTCTCATGCAGTCGCTACTTGAAGCCACCCAAGCTCTGACTGCTGCTATCGTGGCTGGGTTTACCACTGGCAAAGTTTCTGTTAGTGGGATCTTGCTGCTTGCAAATAGACTGCCATTAGACTGGAACTGGGAAGACGTCCGAGCGCTATCGCCCGCTGACGACACTTCGTGTGCCCAGGTCTTAAACAAATTTCCTTCGCTGTTCAAATCAGGCATCGGGTAATTCCAAGGAGCAAAAGTGCAGATCTACCTAATTTCAGGGGCGCGACCCATCCATCACAAGACGAGAGCAGTACCGTACATGATGAGAGAAAGGGGAGAGATCGAGTTAGACCGGCTGCAAAGAGAGGGCATCATTTCACCGATCGAGTTCAGCGAGTGGGCCAGTCCTATTGTCTCAGTCCTCAAGTGAGACGGCACCGTCAGAATCTGTGGCGATTGCAAAGTAACTATCAAACGTTTCTCCCTGCAGGACCAATACCCACTACCAAAAGCCGACAACCTCTTTGCAATGCTGGCAGGAGGAAAGACGTTCATGAAGCTGGATCTGACTTCAGCCTACATGACCCAGGATCTGGAGGAATCATCGAAGGCTCTCACCTGCATCAACATGCACAAAGGTCTTTTTGTTAATAACAGATGCCCATTTGGAATCCGATCAGTGGCGGCGATATTCCAGAGAAACATGGAAAGTTTACTGAAGTCGGTCCCGCACACTGTGGTCTTCCAGGACGACATCTTGGTCACAGGTCCCAACACAGTCGAGCACCTGCAGAACCTGGAGGCGGTCCTTAGTCGACTCAACCACGTGGGGCTCAGGTTAAAACGCTCGAAGTACATTTTCCTGGCGCCTGAAGTGGAGTTCTTGGGAAGGAGGATTGCAGTGGATGGCATCAGGCCTACTAATGCGAAGACAGAGGCAATCGGGAATGCACCAAGGCCACAGAACGTGACGGAGCTGCAGTCGTTTCTGGAACTCTTGAACTACTTTGGTAACTTCTTAACGGGTCTCAGCACACTGCTAGAACCACTGCATGTCTTACTACGAAAAGTGGGCGAATAGGTTTGGGGCAAAAGCCAAGAAAATGCCTTTGTAAAAGCGAGAAAATTGTTATGCTCAAACAAATTGCTTGTGTTGTATGATCCAAGTAAGCTTTTGGTACTAGCATGTGATATGTCGTCATATGGCGTTGGGTGTGTATAGCAACAAGCTAAGATTTCGGGAAACTGCAACCGGTTGCTTATGCATCCAGGCGTCTGTCTAAGGCTGAGAGAGCCTACAGCATGATTGAAAAAGGAATGTTAGCGTGTGTCTATGGGGTAAAGAAAATGCATTAATACCTGTTTGGGCTAAAATTCGAATTGGAAACTGACCATAAGCCAGTTACATCCTTGTTTTCCAAGAGTAAAGGGATAGATACCAACGCATCGGCCCGCATCCAGAGATGGGTGCTCACGTTGTCCGCATACAACAACGCCATCCGCCACAGGTCAGGCATAGAAAACTACGCCGATGCTCTCAGTAGGCTGCCATTGCCCACCACGGGGGTGGAAATGGCGCAGCCCGCAGATCCCGCCATGGTTATGGATGCATTTGAGAGTGAGCAATCATCTGTCACTGCCTGGTAGATCAAAACCTGGACAATCCAGGACCCCTTTTAATCTCTCGTCAAAAGCTGTGTGCTTCATGGGAGCTGGTCCAGTGTCCCAGTGGAAATGCAGGAAGCGATAAAGCAATTCCAGCAGCACAGAGGTGAAATGTCTATACAGGTAGATTGCCTTCTATGGAGCAATCGAGTAGTAGTCCCCAAGAAGGGCAGGGACATCTTCATCAATGACCTCCACAGTACCCACCCAGGCATCGTAATGATGAAAGCGATAGCCAGATCCTACGTGTGGTGGCCCGGTATCATTGCGGACTTAGAGTCTTGCGTTCACAGATGTAATACATGCTCGCAGTTAAGCAATGCACCCAGGAAGGAGCCGCTAAGTTTATCGTCTTGGCCCTCCAAACCGTGGTCTAGGGTACACGTTGACTATGCAGGCCCGTTCTTGAGTAAAATGTTCCTTGTGGTTGTCGACGCGTACTCCAAGTGGATTGAATGTGAGATAATTTCGGCTAGCACGTCCGCTGCCACTACTGAAAGCCTGCGGATTAATAATGTTGGCCACTCACGGCTTACCCGATGTCCTGGTGAGCGACAACAGGCCATGTTTTACCAGTGCTGAGTTCAAAGAATTCATGACCTGTAACGGGATTAAACACGTCACATCTGCCCCGTTTAAACCAGCGTCCAATGGTCAGGCAGAGAGAGCAGTACAAACCATCAAGCAAGGCTTGAAGAGGGTAACTGAAGGCTCACTGCAGACTTGCCTATCCCGAGTCCTGCTTAGCTACCGCACGAGACCCCACTCACTCACTGGGATCCCACCTGCTGAACTGCTCATGAAAAGAGCACTTAAGACAAGGCTCTCGTTAGTTCACCCTGATCTACATGAACAGGTAGAGAGCAGGCGGCTTCAACAAAGTGCATACCATGATAGCGCAAATGTGTCACGCGAGATTGAAATCAATGATCCGGTATTTGTATTAAATTATGGACAAGGTCCCAAGCGGCTTCCCGGCACTATCGTGGCCAAAGAGGGGAGCAGGGTGTTTCAGGTCAAACTTTCAAATGGACTCATTCACCAGAAACACTTGGACCAAATCAAACTCAGATTCACGGACTATCCTGAGCAACCCACCTTGGACCCTACCTTTTTTGATTCCACCAACATACACACCAGTGGCAGCCAGTACCACGTTTGACCACGAAGCAGAACCCATCATCCACAGCAGCCCTGCAGGGCCCAACACACCAGGCAGCCCAGCAAGGCCAGCTGCACAGCTGCCAGCTAGGGCCCAACAAATGATTCAACAACACCAGCTTTCACACCGAGACGATCAACCAGTCAAGAAGGGCCCCAGATCGAATCACATTGTAAATAGTTACACTATTGACTTTGCCAGGGGAGTGTTGTTATATATGTGGACTTGTATTTACTCTGTACAGCCACCAGAGGGCTCATCCCCTGGAGTCCCAAGGGATCCCATAATCCCTTGGGAGCACAGGTATTTAAGGAGGCTTCACAGGTTGGAGAGGCACTCTGGAGACCTGCAATAAAAGATTACGGTCACACTTTACTTTGAGCTCACAGTGTTCAGTCTGACTCTTTCTCCATTCACAACAGCAGGTACAGCAAGTAATCAGGAAGGCAAATGGAGTGTTGGCTTTATTGCAAGGGGGATAGAGTATAAAAGCAGAGAAGTCCTTTTACAATTGCACAGGGTACTGGTAAGGCCACACCTAGAGTACTGCGTCCAGTTTTGGTCTCCGTATTCAAGGAATGATATACTTGCATTGGAGGCTATTCAGAGAAGGTTCATTAGTTTGATTCCGGAGATGAGGGGTTTGACTTAAGAAGATAGGTTGAGTAGGTTGTGCCGATACACATTGGAGTTCAGAAGAATGAGAGATGATCTTATCAGAACATATAAGATCATGAGTGTGTTTGACAAGGTGGATGCAGAAAGGATATTTCCTCTCATGGGGAAACTAAAACTAGGGGACAATGGACTCAATTATGGCCCACCCCTTTTCTCGGCGCACTTACCGGAAATGCGCCACTTTTCTCCGTTGATAAATGCACGGAAAAAATCGCTCCACACTTTGGCTGCTATTGGGCCTCTCCTCGGTCGTCGCGCAGCGTGGCCAGTCGAGTCGGGGGCGGAGCCAGCGTCCTGCGCTGAAAACAGTGCTGGGACGTCTGCACATGTGCAGTGGAGTGTCTGCGCATGCGCAGTAGCTCCTCACCCCCAGCCTCTCTGTGTGCTGCTGCAGCCGCTGCGTGTGTGGGACCCGATGCCCGCCCAAAGCCCCGGTCGAGTGGCCTCCCGGTTCAATCGACCTCAGGTTTGAAATTTTATGCACTGTAGCTATTTTTGAAATTTCTTAATGGCTTGTCATTTTCCTGGACTTTTGGATATTTTGAAAAAATTATGTAAATACATTTTGTCTCTTGTGAATAGTGGTGACAAATTGTCAAGCTTATTCACCTGGTGCTATTGTGAAAGAACATAAGTGACGGAGGAACACTGAGAGAATATCTTATTTATTGAAGTATACTTTATTTAGATAATAAGGGCTCAATTTTGGACCAGTATAATCCTTGCAAACAAATAGTTGTTTAATTTAATTTTGAGATGAGGGTAATTTAATTAAACTTTCTTTTACTTTAATTTTTGTAGTTTAAGCTTCAATGAATGCTTCTGTTGTATAGTAAATTAACTTTGCAAAGTTTGTCATATGTCCTGTATAGCTGTTTGATCCTATTCACATTCTTTAGTCAAGTCATTAAGTTCTGCTTGCCTCCGATGTACCTCCCTGCGCTGATTTCTTAACTCTCCGCAAGGGTTTTCTGAAGTGGCCACATACGCTGGCCTAAGTAGATTTGGAGTAACTATTAGCTGGCCAAAGTGGCCTAAATGGCCAAAACTGTTTTAGGTGGCTGGTAACGCTCCTTTTTGAGAAAAAAACTAAACTAAAACAATCCCAACCAACTCACTTACACTGGTGCAAATTGAATGTGCAAAATGGGGATTTTTTAAGATACTCCAGAAAAATCAAGTTGCTCCAAAAAAAACGGAGCAACTCCTGGCCAAAATTGAGCCCATAGTCTCAGAATAAGGGGCCACCCATTTTAAACTGAGATGAGGAGGAATTTCTTCTCTCAGAGGGTTGTAAATCTATGGAATTCTCTGCCCCAGAGAGCTGTGGAGGCTGGGTCTTTGAATATATTTAAGGCTGGGATAGGCAGATTTTTGAGCGATAAGAGGATAAAGGGTTATGGGGAGTGGGCAGGGAAGTGGAACTGTGTCCATGATCAGATCAGCCATGATCTTATTAAATGGTGGCGCAGGCTCGATGGGCCAAATGGCCTACTCCTGCTCCTATTCCTTATGTTCTTATGGAACAGAGGAGGTTGAGGGGAGACCTTATTGAGGTGTATAAAATTATGATGGGCTTAGATAGAGTGGATAGAAAGGACCTAGTTCCCTTAGCAGCAGGGTCAACAACCAAGGGGCATAGATTTAAAGTAATTATTAGGAGGTTTTGAGGGGAATTGAGGGGAAACTTCTTCACCCAGAGTGTGGTGCGGGTCTGGAACTCACTACCTGAAAGGGTGGTAGAGGCAGAAACCCTCACCACATTTAAAAAGTACTTGGATGTGCACTTGAAGTGCCATAACCTGCAGGGCTATAGACCAAGAGCTGGAAAGTGGGATTAGGCTGGATAGCTCTTTTTTGGCTGGCGCGGACACGATGGGCCAAAATGTCCTCTGTAAATTTCTATGATTCTATGACTCTGTACTATACAATTAGAAATATGCACATTTCCCCATGAATCGTTTGCATTTTTAAATTAAAAATAATGAGAAATAATTTTAAAAAAAAATGTTTAATTACATTTTGTTATTCATTTACCCTGTATGCATCTCTATTTTCTCCCATCCTCCAAAATTGGTTTGTATTGTCAAGATCATAGGCCACAAGCTATCAAGAATGGTGCAGCAAAGCCGCAGGATCCAAGCCGGCAGTAGATGTGGGAGTAGCTAACCCACAGAACTCAGCAAGCTGATACTATTAAAGTGATGCAGAATGACAGTAGTAAATTCAAAAATTTAGAAACAAACAACTTGCATGCTGTAACACAGGAGCCAATCTCGGTTCAATATGTCAGAGGAACCAGAACTAAAGCAAGTCCACATAGGACTGGGACATGCTCATAAGCCATATTTCAGTATTTTGCTAATCTCAGGAGATCATGAGTGGCTAATAAAAAACAGTTATTTCAACAAGTGGTACCATAAAATTATCTGGTCATTCATCTCATTTCTGTTTGTGGAGACATTTCTGATGCAGAATGGCTGAATAGATGGGCGTAGAGTTACGGGTTTGGGTGCAATCAGCGATTCTGGCGCAAATTGCGTCTCAAATTCTGCCCGTTTCTGAAGTATTTTCTCCCCCCAAGTTTCCACTCAAACTCATTTGCATATTGCCGAATGCAAAATATGCCATGAACCAATGCAATCGGGGAGTGTTTTAAAACGTTATTTTTGTTAAAAAATGTTGCTTTCGAAATGATTTCTTGATATATTTAAGAGTGGTAACTTGGTAAAGTTTGATTAATCCCCAGGGCCTGATAGTTTGCATCCCAGAGTACTTAAGGAAGTGGCCCTAGAAATAGTAGATGCATTGGTGATCAATTTCCAACCTTCCATGGACTCTGGAGCAGTTCCTATGGATTGGAGGGTAGCTAATGTAACCCCACTTTTTAAAAAAGGAGGGAGAGAGAAAACAGGGAATTATAGACCAGTTAGCCTGACATCGGTAGTGGGGAAAATGTTGGAATCAATTATTAAAGGTGTAATAGCAGCGCATTTGGAAAGCAGTGACAGGATCGGTCCAAATCAGCATGGATTTATGAAAGGGAAAGCATGCTTGACAAATCTTCTAGAATTTTTTGAGGATGTAACTAGTAGAGTGGATAAGGGAGAACCAGTGGATGTGGTGTATTTGGACTTTCAAAAGGGTTTTGACAAAGTCCCACACCAGAGATTAGTGTGCAAAATTAAGGCACATGGTATTGGGGGTAATGTACTGACGTGGATAGAGAACTGGTTGGCAGACAGGAAGCAAAGAGTGGGAATAAACGAGTCCTTTTCAGAATGGCAGGCAATGACTAGTGGGGTACCGTAAGGTTCAGTGTTGGGACTCCAGCTATTTACAATATAAATGATTTAGACAAAGGAATTGAATGTAATATCTCCAAGTTTGCAGATGACACTAAGCTGAGTGGCAGTGTGAGCTGTGAGGAGGATGTTAAAAGGCTGCAGGTTGACTTGGACAGGTTAGGTGAGTGGGCAAATGCATGGCAGATGCAGTATGATGTGGATAAGTGTGAGGTTATTCACTTTGATGGCAAAAACAGGAAGGCAGATTATTATCTGAATGGTGACAGATTAGTAAAAGGGGAGGTGCAACGAGACCTGGGTGTCATGGTACATCAGTCATGAAAGTAGGCATGCAGATACAGCAGGCAGTTAAGAAAACAAATGGCATGTTGTCCTTCATAGCGAGAGGATTTGAGTATAGGAGCAGTGAGGTCTTGCTGCAGTTGTACAGGGTCTTGGTGAGACCACACCTTGAGTATTGTGTGCAGTTTGGGTCTCCTAATCTGAGGAAGGACATTCGTGCTATTGAGGGAGTGCAGCGATGGTTCACCAGACTGATTCCCAGGATGGCAGGACTGACATATGAAGAAAGACTGGATCGACTAGGCTTATATTCACTGGAATTTAGAAGAATGAGAGGGGATATCATGGAAGCATATAAAATTCTGACAGGATTGGACAGTTTAAATGCAGGAAGAATGTTCCCAGTGTTGGAGTAGTCCAGAACCAGGGGTCACAGTCTAAGGATAAGGGGTAAGCCATATAGGACCGAGATGAGGAGAAACTTTTTCACCCAGAGAATTGTGAACCTATGGAATTCTCTACCACAGAAAGTTGTTGAGTCCAGTTCGTTGGATATATTCAAAAGCGAGTTAGATGTGGCCCTTACAGCTTAAGGGATCAGTGGGTATGGAGAGAAGGCAGGAGTGGGGTACTGAAGTTGCATGATCAGCCATGATCATATTGAATGGTGGTGCAGGTTCGAAGGGCCGAAAGGCCTACTCCTGCACCTATTTTCTATGTTTCTAATACTGCTGTAAACAAGTTAATTACAAAAAATAGGTATTTTAAATCTATCAATCTGTCACCTGTCAGTAAACCAATTTTAAATGACTTAAAAAATATATAGAACTATTTTCTAATTAGATTGGGGTGCAGTAGTCAATTCCTTAATAAACATTTACTTTTTACCAATTGGTGCCCTTGTGACCAAAAGATCCAGCTTAATTGTAGGAGCCTCCTCGAAGGTCCGCAAATGAGTGCAATTAGCCGAAACTCCCAATGGTGATTAATCCAATCTGGGAATGTGGTCAGTTTTGTGGGCTTCTAGCTTTTAGCGCGATATTTTTAAAACAAACTCAAAAGGTCAAGTAAATTCAACTTACGCTGAACACAATTTGGACTTAAAATTCCATGATCTTTTGCTGATATTGGGAGAATTGTGCCGAAAAAACAAAGCTATCGAGCAGAAACACCACAGAGTGCTGAGAAAGGCTAGGGAGGACAATTGTGAGGCACTGACAATCATTATGAGGGAGCCACTGGACACTTGCGTGATACTAGTGGATTGGAAATAGGGTAACCTGGTGCCCATGTTCAAATAGGGGGACAAAACAGACACAGATAACAACAGAACTATTAGTCTTACAGCAGTAAACATAATAACATAAAAAATAGGAGCACGAATAGGCTATTCAATAAGATCATGGCTGATCTTCTAACTCAACTCCACTTGCCTGCACTATCCCCTTATCCCTTGAGTCCCTTAATATCCAAAATCTATCGATCTCTGTCTTGAATATACTCAACGACTGAGCCTCCACAGCCCTCTGGGGTAAAGAATTCCAGAGATTCACCACCCTCTGAGTGAAGAAATTTCTCCTGATATCAGTCCTAATTGGCCGAGCCCTTATTCTGAGACTATGGCCCCTGGTTCTAGACTCCCCAGCCAGAGGAAACATCCTCCTGCATCTACCCTGTCAAGCCCTCTAAGAATTTTGTATGTTTCAATGAGATCACCTCTCATTCCTCTGAACTCTAGAGAATATAGGCCTAGTCTATTCAATCTTGCCTCATAGGACAATATGGATCGTGCTTGACCAAACATGGATCGTGCCTGATGAATCTCCTCAACTTATCCAAAAGAAGTGAACTGCGGAAAGCCCTATGATGTGGTGCACCTTGACTTCCAAAAGGCATTTGATAAATTGGTTCAGCATAAAGCTGTGGAATTCAGGGTAAATCCTGTGAATGGGCAAGAATTTCACTGAAGGTTGAAAAGCAACAGAGACTGGTTAGAGGAATTATGTTGGGGTGAGAGAAATTACTGAGTGGGATCTCCCAGGACTCAATATTGGGATCTCTGCTGTTCCTAACTTGCAAAAATGACTTGTATTTAGATACTTAATGCAAAATGGTTAAATTTGCAGATGGCACCAAGCTAGAAAGGACAGTGGAATCATTCAGAAGTTGGATAAATTATATAAGTGGGCAGAGCAAGGGCAGATGAAACTCAATGTTCAACATATGTAACTAAAGCAGAGCAGCAATCAACAAAAAAACAATAGAATGTTTAACTACATCATCAAAACAGTCGAATACAAGTTAGTGGAAGATGTGACCAAAATGTATAGTATACTGGTCAGACCACACGTAAGAGTACTGTGACCAGTTTTGGTTGCGAGCCACAAAGTAGACATTATAGTGATAGTTGTTAGTCATTTGAAGCAATGAAGGAACTATTTTGTTAATTTGTTTGTGATGGGGCACAATAAAAGGAGACAAAAGCTAGGCTTTGTTAACAAAGAGTTACTGTACTCAAACTATGAACACAACATCATTACACAATTTGACTGAAAAAGCAGTTAGCTGTGGTCTGGCAAGGGATTGACTTATTTTCCATTACTGGCAGCTTGCAAACAATCACTGAAGAGGGGAAGTATGAGTTAACTGTGTTTGCTTTTGCACACCTCTTAGTGACTATTTACTGAGTCATCGAGAAGGAGATGACACAAACTCATGACTGGGGGAAAGGTACATAGTTCAGGGGAAACTTAAAGAGAAAAAGGGATTAAAAAAACAAGAAAGAAAATGGTAAAAATATCAAATATAGATCCAAATATACTACCTACTATGATACTAGAATTGGTAACTGGTAATGAGGGGTGAATACATCAGTTGAAATAGTTTACATTTTTATATGTAATTATTCAGAAATAGTGAGGGCAATATCAATTTCTACTTCTTTCTTCTTAGCTTCTGCTACACAAAGAATGTAAAATATGGTTATTATGGGTATGTAACATTATTGATGTACCTTGTGCCTTGATAGCACCTCTCTGCCGCTGGCACAGGTAGAAACAAATTGGTAGATTGATCATTGGGCAAGTTACCATCATAGAGTGGAATGTCCCAGAGATCGGATCTATCTGGAGCTAATTCTGTTTCTAATGTGAAAGGAATTCAGAAACTCGATGCAGGTTGGTTAAATTTGCAGATGTTGCTAAACGATGAGGAGGATGGGGAAATTAAGTCTGAGGAAACAAATAAGGACCTAAAAGTTGTAAATGGGCAATATACAGATAAGTGTAAGGTACTGTGCAGTGGAAGAAAAATTTGGTGTCATGCATATATATATACAGATGTTGTATAACCAGCTAATGTGAAGTTGAAACGGATATGTACACTTGGTATTTGACATGTCTAATCATCAGCAATAAACAAGGCAATTAAAATGTTGCACTATATTACCTAATCAGTGGAGAATAAGTCTGATAATGTAATGCTGAAACTACAGTGCTCTAATCAGACTGCATCTTAGTAATGTGGTCAGTTCTGGTCATCGAGATGCAAGGAAAACACATAGACCATGGAAATGGTGACGAGCCATGATGCTAATCTCAGGCATCTGAGGAAAGACTGGAGAAACTGGGGCTCTTTAACCTTGAAAGGGTGATTAAGTGGGGAACATTATAGTGATACTATAGCTGTCTATTATATATTACATTCAATATCTGGGGCACACGATTAACTGAAAACCTATTTTAAGTACTTATTACTCCTGTGGGGGACATTATGATGGGCCTCTTTAATGTTACAGGTGTCACATGATAGCTGATATTTTATAGTGAGAGTGTGCAATTTTGCTATTTGGTTCTCAAGATTCACTTAAAATGATTTTAGCAAACGTTTTCCATGTGCCACTTCTTTTCTCAGTAACTGAAATTTCTAATGTGCAAAATAAATGTTTAAATATAATAACATAGTCCAAAAAATACATATTTCACAATCATATTTTACTTGGTGGCCACAACCTTTCACAAAAGCCTAGACTGGATATTTCTTCCCAGAGCTATGACTCTGAGCTGAATTTGGATTGTGCAGTCTGAGCATCAGCAGTGTGCCTCAGTTACCAGGAGGCATCAGTACCATTTAGTCAGCTGTACAGATGACATTTTTCTTTATCCTCTAGCACTTACCACTTGGTAGATTTTATTCAAATAATTTTGAAAATCAATGGCAAATTTCAAAAAGCTTGGAGCTAAAATTCCAGAGAGAAGCTGTGTGTGTGTAAGAGACAGAGACAGAAAGTGACAGTGTTCTGATTACGCATCTGTTGTGGCTTTTGTGTTCTATAAACTTTAGAAAGTATATTAAGCTGAGGGGCAGAGAGAATCTTTGGGGGCTAAATTCGATAGCCCCAAAAACGGGCGCGGGTATCGCGATGCGCAATAAGCCCATGCTTGTTGAGTCCGATGCCTGCTACCTGCTAATTTAAATGAGAGTAGCGTGCAGCCCAGTGCTGAATGCACAGTTGAGTGGCTGCATGCCTCAGCAGGGGGCCCAAATTCGTGCAAGGCTAGCACCACCTAAAGCTAGGCTGCACGACTTAAAGCAGCCTGCACCTCTTTAAGGGGAGGTGCAGCAAGTGGCTGGGGAAGACATTCTAAGCAGGAAGATGACGTACACAACAGGGGAGAGAGTGGGCTGCAAGATTTTCCAATGCAGCACTGGAGGCCTTGTGCAGGAAGTGGACAGGAGAAGAGAGGTCCTCTAACCACAGGGTGCCAGGAGGCCCTCTGGACAAACTGTAAGAAGGCAATGGAAGCAGATAGCCCATCGTGATCAATGCCAGAAGTGTAGCGCCAAGAACCTGGATGCAGAGTTGCAAGAAATTTAATGACCTCACATGAATGATCAAAGTCAGTGAATTCATCTGCAAATGCCATATCCTTACAACTGAACCACTAGCCTCATACACTGCTCAATTCACCACCCACCTTCACTCACCAACAACAATCTCTATCAATCACGACTCATACCTTACATTCATAGCTTCACCCCACCCTCACACGCTTACCACTGCTGCAAGCCTCACACCCACATCACACAGCTTGCATACACTGCCAGCTATTCAATTATTACACGCACATCACCCAAACACATTGCGCCATATCCACTGACACACTTCCCTCTATCTTGCAGGACAAGGTGGCTCATAACTGGAGGCAGCAGGGGCTGCCCCCAGGGAGACAGGCTTGCCTGCATGACCTAACCCCCATGGAGCAGATGGTGCTGGAGATTATTGAAGTGGCCATCACTGAGCTCATGGTCAGTGGTGGGACTGAAACAATAGAAGATGATTGTATCCTCATAACTAATCCTCCTTCTCACATCGCACTTCCCTTTCATCCCACAATCTCTTCTGATTTACAAGCTGCCGATGGTGTAAGCATGTACCTGTTGCTTGCCCCTCTCCCCTCACCCAACCCTACCCTTGTGCCATTCTCATTTCAGATAGCCAAGAACTGCAACCTGGCCAGGTTGTGGTGGGGTAGCAAGAACTGGAAGAGGAAGAAGACAGTGATGCTGAAGACACAGCATCATCCTTGATTTCACACTTACAATCACCATCTCAGATCCTGACACTCCGCGTTGTTTAGAGGATAGGTTAGAGGCAGGATCATCATGTGCAGAGACACTGGGCATGAGTAGCCTGCAGCCAAGGCAGAGGGCAAGGGTAGCATAGGTGCCAGCTCCCTGGAGGGTGAGGTCACACACGAGTTCTGCTGCCAAATATTCAGATGAGGACTTTGATGGGGCGGCCTACAGGAGAAGACTGATGGGTATGCACAATGAATACTTGCTGCATTGGCAGGCCTGCCAAAAAGCTTGTGAGTAATGTTATGGTGCATGGACGAGTCCGGCACCAACCTAGCACAGGGCTTTGCACAGAGCTGGGAGCCCATCCTTTCCAGTATGGAAGTGATGATCAATGCCATTAGCACTCTCTCAGGATTACAACATCTGTCCTCCTATCACTGCCATTCCACCAGTGCTCTTGCCTGTCAGCCAGCTGGCGCAGACTGCTGCCACCCATGCTGAGGTGGTGCAGTCCTCGGGCCTTCTAGACTCAGAGATGCTCGAGATTGTCTTCCAAGGCCATCTGCAATCTCAACAGAAAGTCAGCAGCCTTCCATCAGCCTTGCTGAAGCCACTGCTTAGGAGCACTAGGACAGGCAAAGGCACACACAGGACAGGCACTAAGGGAATGCACAATAGTGATTAGTCGACTTTGGTATGTGATATTTGATGGTTTGATTTATAAATTTGATTTGGATTATTTGTTTTGTGGTGTCTTTAATTGTAGCATTTTGGCCAAGAGGAAGCTGTGATGGTCAGTAACAGAGGAAGGTAAGTTGTGGGACTGTTGGTGAATGGGGAATCGAGGTTGCATTTACTGGTACTGCAGTTGGATGTGTCAATCACAGAAAGCCTGGCCAGAGAGGGGCTGTGTTGGTTACCGCCTCTCTTCCGTCTCCTCCACTTCCTCCACCTCCCCCTCAGCTCTTTGCCACTTACCTCATGATGGTGAGTTTGTGCAGCAAGCAGGGCCATGATGAATCTTGAAACTAGCACTGGCGCGTACTGCAGGACTCCTCCAGAGCGGTCCAGACAGCAGAAGCATTGTTTAAGCACCCAAATGGTCTGCTTGATCACACTCTGTGTGGCAGCAAGGCTTTCATTATATGCATGCTTCCCACGTTGGGTTGCGCTCCACAGTCATGAGCCAGGTGGTCAGCGGATAGCCCTTGTCGCCCAATAGCCACCCTCTGGTTTGTCATGGTGGCTCAAATGTGGATGGTACAGCGAACTGCCACAGAATGAAGGCATCATGACTGCTGCCAGGATACTGGGCATTGACCTGCATGATGCACTGAGTATGGTCGCACACCAGCTAGACGTTGAGGGAGTAGAAGGCTTTCTAGATGCTGTACATCTCCGAGTTCATATGCAGCACCCGCAAAGCAACATGCGTGCAGTCAATAGAATTTTGCGCCATGGGGAAGCCTGCTATCTTGGCAAAGCTGCGTGCTCGCTCTGCCTGCTTCTCTCTGGCAAGAGAGAATTAAATGTATTCAGCACTGTTTGCATACAGAGCCTCAGTGACCTTCCTTATGCAACAGTGCTCGGCAAACTATGTAGACAGCCAGACAGTTTCTTCCCTCATTCTAATTTGATTTGATTTTGAAGGCAAACAAAGCCTCCCTGAGGAAATATAGAAAAGGAAGGTATTAGGAAGGGTAGTGGGGAACGGACTGAGGGTGAGGGGTATTTGGCTTCTCACTATCAATGATTCCTGTAAGCTGCATGGATGTGCAGTGCTCTGGGATCTCGTGCAGTGGATTGCTGGCTTTTAAATGGAAAAAACGCGCATTATGCAGAATTTTGAAGGGGACGCGTGGCCCCCCCAAAAAATGAGAGGGGACATTGCTCACCACCTGCCTTTGGTTGAAGTGATTGGAAGTAGGAGGAATTGGGTGGAGGATTAAGAGTGAAGTGGATCACAACAGAATAAGTGGCAGTGGAGGATACAGGGATTGACCAGGTAGTGCAAAGGAGAAGCGGTAGGTGTAGTAATGAAAATGAGGGGGTGGTGGCAAGGGGAATGGGCAGTGGGAAGTTAAGGGGGTAGGAGTCATGATGGGAGTGAAGAGATGGGGGAAGAACAGGTGATTGGGGGAGGGGATGGGATGGGAACCACTGAGGGCCACATTTTCCCAACAACTCTCCCCTCAAATACAGTCATGGATGGCACTTGTTCTCACCACACCACATCATGCCACCTACCACCGTCATCCTAAAGAAAAAAAGAAATAAACAGAGAAGCAGAAGGTGACAAAAATAGTTCAGGAGAGAGAAACAGTTGAGAAGAAAAGAGAGAAAGAAACAGAAGATTCACCGAGAACTGATTCACATAGCAACACGAAGATAGCAGAATCATATGGGAAAGTAACCATATTCTCATGTGCAATGCAATGGTCCAGTAACAGTTAATACATATACATATTGTAACTCAGGAAAATATCTTTAAGTAAGTCAAGGTAGTAGAACAAGCAGGCTGCCCACCCCTTTCTTGCCTGAAAGTTCTTATCCAGGGCCCAATGCAGCCCATTCGAGCCTCCCCCCATCTCCCACCATCTCTTCCCACCCCCCATTCATGCCTGAACTGTTGGCCGGCCCTCCCAGAACTGGCGAGTTGCT
This sequence comes from Pristiophorus japonicus, assembly GCF_044704955.1. Taxonomy (NCBI): domain Eukaryota; kingdom Metazoa; phylum Chordata; class Chondrichthyes; family Pristiophoridae; genus Pristiophorus; species Pristiophorus japonicus. The sequence goes on from NC_091978.1 coordinate 233,828,933, forward strand.
GCAAGACTCCCAGTTGATGCCTGCAGCTTGTCAGAAGCATTTAAACAAGACCCAATCTAAAAATGGTTCAGGTCCCCCAAGGCCAGCTTTGGATGGGTTGCACTTTGCCATCCGACCTCTCGCTGCCTGTCCAAACTCGCACATCTCTTCCGACCTCGTGCTTGTATTGGGCGGAAGTAGAAGATTACCCCAAAGCTGTAGATGAATGATCTAATGGAAGCACTGCAAGATTTTTTTGTAGAAAATTGAGCTCGGATGGGCTGAATGGCATCCCTCATCTGTGCTTATCTTGCGATCTTGAATAGGATTGCTTTTGGCTGTCCTTGGTGTTACAGTTACATGTCGTGCTGCTTTCATTTTCACTAAACCTGGTAAATTGCACCGGCTGTCATAACGTGTCCTTAACCTGTATCCCTTACTGATAATCCATAACCATTCCAATCAAAACAGTTTCTGGTAATAAGGGTTTTATCTGCTATTGGAACAGCACATATCAAGTTCATGAACATAGAGAAAATTGGTGATTAGTAATAAATTTATGCACATCCTAGAAAGTACTGGAATCCCAGCAGCAACTCCCTGCTGTGTGTAATACTGCTCCCTCTGACCCTTGCTCCCGCAACACTGGTGTGGATCTGAGATTCACTTAACCTTTAAGAACCATTGGTCCTACTGCCCAAAGCATGGGGCAGTGGGCTGTGAATTGTTCTGCTCCTGAAGGAACCCCGAATGCTTCACATAATTTCCTTGATAAAATTATTTTTGAACAATGTGCTCAAAGCAGAAACACCCTTATTCAAATGTGCCTAGTAATCTTCTGGTAAAAATCACCTGAGATGAACTTTAAGATGTGGTTCCTTCCCAAAGTAAAAATGCCTTCTACATGTCCTTCGGTTAATTGTATGATTCTTGGGGTTAAAATAACGGGGTAAAGATTTTTCCTTTCATTTATTGCTGTTTGTCAAGAAGTTCGAAACATTGGGCTCATTTTTCCCAGTTATTTGCACTGTTTTTTTGGCCTAAATTAAAATGTCCAAGTTTCCCCAAAGTTTCTGCGCCAGCATAACTCAGTTAGTTATGATTTTTTTAGTTTAGGATCTTTTTGCGTCATAGTGGGTGTAATCTGATGTCTGTGCTAGTTTTTCACATTTAACCAAGTTTGGCCAGCTTACATTTTTCCTAGGATGGCGTATGTGACCACGCCCAAAAAACCTTTTGGGCATTTAAGAAAACCAGCGCACATTAAAAAATCAAAACAGAACGACACCAATGTTTTTAGGCGAAGTTTTGGAGGGAGTCAAGAAGACAAAGAATATGCATTATGAAGCTTAATTTTTTTCAAAGTCAAAAGGGAGGGAATGGAAGTCTAAAGCAATTCTTTAATTTTTGATTTTTTTTCAAAGTATCACGCCACCACCATGCGTCTCCTCAACGGGCTCGAGTGTCAGAGCGTCGGCTGGCAGAATCGCTCCCTCTCCCGGACACAGGGGCTCGGGGCTCGGGGCTCGGTTTCAAAAGAAGCCCAGGGGTGGGGGGGGGCGTGCGGGGCAGGTAGATGCCGAGCCCCTATGTCCGAGCGAGGGAGCGATTCTGCCAGTCAACCCTCGAGCCCAGTGAGGAGACATTCGGTTGGTGTTGGGGTGGTACTTTGAAAAAAATCTAAAATTAAAGAATTGCATTAGACTTCGTTGCCCCAAATGTCTTCACTGAATGCCTAGCTTCCTGTTCTAGGCAAGCCTATTGCGCATGCGCAAACCAGGGTGTGGTCCATAACATTGTCCCTTATCTCCTTCTCCATTTCACCTTTCTTCCACCCATCCTGTCACCATTGCCCTTTCCTTTCCCTCTTCAGCTGTTGTCCCAGAGCTTTCTGGCACTTTTTCCCTCTGCTCTTTTCCCTCTCTTTCCTCTTTCCCTTTAACCTTCCCCTTTCATTCCCTTTTACCAGAGTACCCTTGTGTTGGTTGGCTGCTTTTGTCGCCAAAAACTGGCTTTTTACTGTGTAAGGGGTTCATAGCTCTTATAATGTATCTGCTGGGTAACTATTATACACCAGATATATTACAGCACCATGAGCACTTTAAAAAGTAAAAAAAACTGGTTTCCTGCCAGCAAAGAGCAGTCAGAGAGTTGAGAGTATTAGAGGACAAGGACAGCCGGTGTGGTCCAAAGCCAATAAACCGGTGAAGATCACCAGCTGACCTGGAAGAGGCTAAAGTTGGAAGTAGGGACGGAGTGGATGGGACCAAGAAATACAGCAGGGGAAAGGAAAAGAGGTCTTCTCTGTCACACCTTGCTGACTGCAGCTCTCTTATTTAACGCACCTTAAAGATTAAACCCACCAATAACAGCACAGAACAAACTCCAGCCTGAAACCCTGGGAATTTAAACAAGTAAAACAAGTTTAATAAAAAGAGAGCTAAAGCCAGCAGTGTGAGTCAAATTGATGGCCCTGAATTCGTGGCCCCTACGGGCGCATGCATCCAGAAGAAAAAGGCCTCCACTGGCAGAGTGTTGGCCCAACTTCTGCCCAGCGAATGCTCTTGAAATTCTTACGACTGGTGCATAAGACTGTTAAAGGACAGAAAAATATTTTTATATCAATAATTTAATCATTTAAAAACCTGTAAAATAAAGTAAGTTTATTGTTAGACCCTTTAAAAGATGTAATTTTTTAAAATTAATTTTTTTAAAATAATTAATTAAATACAATTTTGATTAATGTTAAATATGTGATGTATTTTTAAATTTATTTTAAGTGTGTTTGTATTTTGGGGGTATTCCCATTCATACTTATGGTGATTCTGTACAAGTATGAATGGGATAACCCCTACTTTGATTGGTTGGGCCAGCCCACATGATCCCAGGGAAGTGTGCGAAAAGTCTACATCCCTGGGACACATGGGCCTCTACGCAGGCCTACGGATAGAGGCCCAGGACCGCAAAGTAAGCTCATAGATATTTTTTAGGTCGGAGCACACACCCTGACCACGGGAAGCCTCTGACCACAATTTCTTCACCGATATGTTTATTTGCAAATTTGCAAGAATAAATGCAAATTTGCTCCCGATGCCCACCCTTGAATGGGTTAATGATTGTTAAAATACCATAGACAGGAAACTTTTTTGTAGTCATTAGGGTGATGAACATTCGGAATGGGGAACAGGACATTTCAGACGCTCGTCCGTTTACCAGGTGGAAAATGTAACAATTTGGGGGAGGAGGGGCAATACCAAGGATGCCTGAAAGGTGACTGACCCCATATTAAGTCGTGTGATTTTTTTCAGGCTTTAGGTTTCTTAACTATGTAAATGCAGGACCTCTGCTAAATTGGTTCTCACTCAGCGGAGCAGGGACCGGTCCTGCTCTGCTCAGGAATCTTCAACGGTCACCACGGCTCTCAAGAAAAAAGTAAGCACAGTATTTTTTAAAGTTTGATGTGGATATGGCTTGTGATCGGCTCCCTACACTCCCTGGGACTTACCCAAGAGTTGGTGAGGTAAGAGGTCTGAAATTGGGCAGTCTGCTTCAGGAGGTGCAACAGGCACCAGCAGTTTGCCCAAAGTATTAGAAACATAGAAACATAGAAAATAGGTGCAGGAGTAGGCCATTCGGCCCTTCTAGCCTGCACCGCCATTCAATGAGTTCATGGCTGAACATTCAACTTCAGTACCCCATTCCTGCTTTCTCGCCATACCCCTTGATCCCCCTAGCAGTAAGGACCTCATCTAACTCCTTTTTGAATATATTTAGTGAATTGGCCTCAACAACTTTCTGTGGTAGAGAATTCCACAGGTTCACCACTCTCTGGGTGAAGAAGTTCCTCCGCATCTCGGTCCTAAATGGCTTACCCCTTATCCTTAGACTGTGACCCCTGGTTCTGGACTTCCCCAACATTGGGAACATTCTTCCTGCATCTAACCTGTCTAACCCCGTCAGAATTTTATATGTTTCTATGAGGTCCCCTCTCATTCTTCTGAACTCCAGTGAATACAAGCCCAGTTGATCCAGTCTTTCTTGATAGGTCAGTCCCTCCATCCCGGGAATCAGTCTGGTGAACCTTCGCTGCACTCCCTCAATAGCAAGAATGTCCTTCCTCAGGTTAGGAGACCAAAACTGTACACAATACTCCAGGTGTGGCCTCACCAATGCCCTGTACAACTGTAGCAACACCTCCCTGCCCCTGTACTCAAATCCCCTTGCTATGAAGGCCAACATGCCATTTGCTTTCTTAACCGCCTGCTGCACCTGCATGCCAACCTTCAATGACTGATGTACCATGACACCCAGGTCTCTTTGCACCTCCCCTTTTCCTAATCTGTCACCATTCAGATAATAGTCTGTCTCTCTGTTTTTACCACCAAAGTGGATAACCTCACATTTATCCACATTATACTTCATCTGCCATGCATTTGCCCACTCACCTAACCTATCCAAGTCGCTCTGCAGCCTCACAGCATCCTCCTCGCAGCTCACACTGCCACCCAACTTAGTGTCATCCGCAAATTTGGAGATACTACATTTAATCCCCTCATCTAAATCATTAATGTACAGTGTAAACAGCTGGGGCCCCAGCACAGAACCTTGCGGTACCCCACTAGTCACTGCCTGCCATTCTGAAAAGTACCCATTTACTCCTACTCTTTGCTTCCTGTCTGACAACCAGTTCTCAATCCATGTCAGTACACTACCCCCAATCCCATGTGCTCTAACTTTGCACATCAATCTCTTGTGTGGGACCTTGTCGAACGCCTTCTGAAAGTCCAAATATACCACATCAACTGGTTCTCCCTTATCCACTCTACTGGAAACATCCTCAAAAAATTCCAGAAGATTTGTCAAGCATGATTTCCCTTTCACAAATCCATGCTGACTTGGACCTATCATGTCACCTCTTTCCAATGAGGCCTGAGGCAACAAAGCAATAACCAATTTCTCCCCCGCCACCCCCCACAGTCAGGATCAAGCATTCTAGGGTCAATTATACTCGTTCTACTGCACCCACTTTCATCTCATTAGTCTAGGCTGAATTTGAACCGAGGTCCTAGAGGTGAAAGATTGATGTCCAACCCATTGCACCACCCATTGCCTGGAAGTGAGCACAAAGCATTAACCAGCGCATTAAAAATAGTGCACAGAGGGAATTAGGCTTAATGTTGCTGTGCCTAAGACCCATTGGTGCATGGTAATACTTTTTAATACTATTCTTTACACACTGAGTCACAAATATTAGACATAAGGATAATTTTCTGGCAGGAAGTCTTTCTTATTAGGAGTGCATATTCGAGATTCAAGCATGGCTTCGCATTATTTTCTGACCATTTAAATTAATAGCAAGTAAATCATTCATAGCAGACATCTGAATTTCCGATATATACTACTGTTGGGAGTGAAAAGTTAGAAAATTACATTTAAACTGGAGACATAAAACAGTGGCTATGGATACAGCAGCTGCTCAAGCATCTTTCATTGGGACAGAAGCAGCCATAAATTACATAGATTCAATAGAAAAAAAGTACTCGCTAAGGGTGCATGTTATATCCATCGATGAACCTCTGAAGTAGCAAATCAGACTGCTAGAGAGGAAATCCTAGCCCCATTTTTTGTACGGTGAAATAATTATTACTGTACTGCTTGATACACAATATTTTGAATTTGTAAGGAGAATCAACAGAATGGTAATAACATTTTTTGGTGGGAAAGTAGATTTGAAGGAATAGGCTAAACCTAAAAACAGGATTACTGTAGTAGTTTAAGAAGCAATGACCACAGTACATCTGGTTTGGAGAAGTGATGTGATCTGCTGTTTGGATCACGCCTTATGACAGAGAGTTTCCAGATTTAACACGTGTGCATTACTGCTGTTCCTCATATGGATTTGGTTTGAAAATGTGTATGTCAGTAAATGTATGTATATATAATTATGATCATAAACTTTTCAGTGCAGTACATTATTTGGCTATCACTCTCACTATTTTGGATCTCTATTGCCCCCATGACATTTTACAAACATACATATTGAAAAGTAAAAGGAGCAATTGGCAAATTCAATCTGCATCCCGAACAACGATAGTCTGGACAAAACAGATGGTTCCCAACAGCACAAAAAAAAACAAGTGAAACAATTGGCCTTTACTCCAGATTCTAATTAGTTGCAGAAGTGCATCATTTGTTTTATATGTATTTTCTGCCTTAAATGCATATTACATGCTTTATTAGAACGACATAAAAATTGTTTTTAAAAGATGGTCTTATCTTTCTTCAGATATACTGGAGTGCCACATATGATAGTGAGCCTATTAAGGCTTCCAATATCCAATAGACAGACGGTAAATTGCGAATCAGTATGTCAGTGTCCAGTTGCAGTGTTCTCAATCCACCTTCACTGAAGATGTTTGCCTAGAATTTCCTCGAGGATTGCCCCATTTGGCCACTGTGACTTTGACGGGAACCTTGTTTGCGCAATGTACTTGAGCTTTCCACCAGCCTTCCGTCCAATGAGGTTTCCCAAGGAAATTCCCAATGGCTGGCGCTGCAGGGATAACAAGAGTTCATCCCCGTTTGAAGTTCATGTTTAGTTAAATTGTGGATTTTAATTGTTGTATGATTAATGGGGGTGTCACAATTTAGTGATTCTATCATCAACAAAACCAATTCAGAGCCCTCATCAAGGAATACCATTCCTTTAAATTGTGATAAAATATTGCTGTGCAGTTTGTGATTTATAGCCAAATGTATAAACAAATTAATGTTCTGGGTTTAAAATATGCAAAAAAAGTTCTAGATAACTAGGAAGGTTCAATCCAGAAGCAGGAGGGGAAAACACCCCACACACAATTTTCATTGGAAATTTGAGCAGAAATTTCCTCCAACTAAATACTAGAAAGACTGAAGCCATTGTCTTTGGTCCCCACCATAAACTCCATTCCCTGACCACCGTTTCCATCCCTGGAAATTGTTTGATGCTGACCCAGACTGTTTGCAACCTTGGTGTTGTGTTTGACCCTGAGATGAGCTGCCGACAAAATATCCGCGCCATCACCAAGTCTAACTACTTCCACCTCCGTAGCATTGCCCATCTCCATCCCTGCCTCAGCTCATCTGCTGCTGAAAAGCTCATCTATGCCTTTGTTACCTCCAGACTTGACTATTCCATTGCTCTCTTGGCCAGCCTCCCATCTCCCCTGTCCACTCTACTAGTTACATCCTCAAAAAATTCCAGAAGATTCGTCAAGCATGATTTCCCTTTCATAAATCCATGCTGACTTGGACCGATCCTGTCACTGCTTTCCAAATGCACTGCCATTTCATCCTTAATGATTGATTCCAACATTTTCCCCACTACTGATGTCAGGCTAACCGGTCTATAATTCTCTGTTTTCTCTCTCCCTCCTTTTTTAAAAAGTGGTGTTATATTAGCTACCCTCCAGTCCATAGGAACTGATCCAGAGTCGATAGACTGTTGGAAAATGATCACTAATGCATCCACTATTTCAAGGGCACTTCCTTAAGTACTCTGGGATGCAGACTATCAGGCCCAGGGGATTTATCAGCCTTCAATCCCATCAATTTCCCTAACATAATTTCCCGCCGAATAAGGATATCCTTCAGTTCCTCCTTCTCACTCGACCCACTGTCCCCTAGTACATTCGGAAGGTTATTCGTGTCTTCCTTCGTGAAGTCAGAACCGAAGTGTTTGTTCAATTGGTCTGCCATTTCTTTGTTCCCATTATAAATTCACCTGAATCCAACTAAAGACCTACATTTGGCTTCACTAATCTTTTTCTCGTCACATATTTATAGAAGCTTTTGCAGTCAGTTTTTATGTTCCCTGCAAGCTTCCTCTTGTACTCTATTTTCCCCCTCTTAATTAAACCCTTAGTCCTCCTCTGTTGAATTCAAAATTTCTCCCAGTCCTCAGGTTTGTTACTTTTTCTAGCCAATTTGTATGCCTCTTCCTTGGTTATAACACTATCCTTAATTTCCCTTGTTAGCAATGATTGGCCACCTTCCCTGTTTTATTTTTACTCCAGACAGGGATGTACAATTGCTGAAGTTCATCCATGTGATCTTTAAATATTTGCCATTGCTTATCCACCATCAACCCTTTAAGTATCCTTTGCCAGTCTATTCTAGCCAATTCACACCTCATACTGTCGAAGTTACCTTTCCTTAAGTTCAGGAGCCTAAATTCTGAATTTCTGAATTAACTGTGTCACTCTCCATCTTAATAAAGAATTCTACCATATTAAGGTCACTCTTCCCCAAGGGGCCTTGCACAACAAGATTGCTAATTAGTACCCTCTCATTATTAATCACCCAGTCTAGGATGGCCAGCTCTCTAGTTGGTTCCTCGACATATTGGTCGAGAAAACCATCCCTAATACACTCCAGGAAATTCTCCTCCACCGCATTATTACCAGTTTGGTTAGCTCAATCAATATGTAGATTAAAGTCGCCCATGATAACTGCTGTACCTTTGTTGTACACATCCCTTATTTCTTGTTTGATGCTGTCCCCAACCTCACTACTACTGTTTGGTGGTCTGTACACAACTCCCACTCGCGTTTCTGTCCTTTGGTATTCTGCAGCTCCACATCATCCAAGCTAATGTCCCACCTTAATATTGAATTAATTTCCTCTTTAACCAGCAACGCCATCCGCCTCCTTTTCCTCTCTGCCTATCCTTCCTAAATGTTGAATACCTCTGGATGTTGAGTTCCCAACCTTGGTCACCCTGGAGCCATGTCTCCATGATGCCAATTACATCATATCCGTTAACTGCTGTCTGCGCAGTTAATTCGTCCACCTTATTCCGAATACTCCTCGCATTGAGGCACAGAACCTTCAGGCTTGTCTTTTTAACACACTTTGCCCCTTTAGAATTTTGCTGTAATGTGGCCCTTTTTGTTTTTTGCCTTGGGTTTCTCTGCCCTCCACTTTTACTATTCTCCTTTCTATCTTTTGCTTCTGCCTCCATTTTATTTCTCTCTGTCTCCCTGCATAGGTTCCCATCCCCCTGCCATGTTAGTTTAACTCCTCCCCAACAGCACTAGCAAACACTTCCCCCCAGGACATTGGTTCCGGTCCTGCCCAGGTGCAGACCGTCCGGTTTGTACTGGTCCCACCTCCCCCAGAACCGGTTCCAATGTCCCAGGAATTTGAATCCTTCCCTTTTGCACCACTCCTCAAGCCACGTATTCATCTGAGCTATCCTGCGACTCCTACTCTGACTAGCACGTGGCACTAGTAGCAATCCTGAGATTACTACTTTTGAGTTCCTACTTTTTAATTTAGCTCCTAGCTCCCTACATTCGTCTCGTAGGACCTCATCCCATTTTTTACCTATATCGTTGGTACCTATATGCACCATGACAACTGACTGTTCACCTTCCCTTTTCAGAATATCCTGCACCCGCTCCGAGACATCCTTGACCCTTGAACCAGGGAGGCAACACACCATCCTGGAGTAGAAACATAGAAACATAGAAAATAGGTGCAGGAGTAGGCCATTCGGCCCTTCGAGCCTGCACCGCCATTCAATGAGTTCATGGCTGAACATGCAACTTCAGTACCCCATTCCTGTTTTCTCACCATACCCCTTGATCCCCCTAGTAGTAAGGACTACATCTAACTCCTTTTTGAATATATTTAGTAAATTGGCCTCAACAACTTTCCGTGGTAGAGTCTCGGTTGCGGCAGCAGAAACGCCTAGCTATTCCTCTTACAATCGAATCCCCTATCACTATGGCTCTCCCACTCTTTTTCCTGCCCTCCTGTGCAGCAGAGCCAGCCACGGTGCCATAAACTTGGCTGCTGCTGCCCTCCCCTGATGAGTCATACCCCTCAACAGTACCTAAAGCAGTATAATGTTGGAAAATGTGAGGTCATGCACTTTGGCAGAAAAAAATCAAATAGCAAGTTATTATTTAAATGGAGAAAGATTGCAAAGTGCCGCGGTACAGCGTGACCTGGACTTACTTGTGCATGAAACACAAAAGGATGGTATGCAGGTACAGCAAATGATCAGAAAAGCCAATGGTATCTTGGCCTTTATTGCAAAGGGGATGGAGTATAAAAGCACGTAAGTACAGGGTATTGGTGAGGCCACACCTGGAATATGGCGTGCAGTTTTGGTTTCCATATTTACAAAAGAATATACTTGCTTTGGAGGCAGTTCAGAGAAGGTTCACTCGGTTGATTCCGGGGATGAGGGGGTTGACTTATGAGGATAGGTTGAGTCGGATGAGTAGCTTCCACTCATTGGAATTCAGAAGAATGAGAGGTGATTTTATCGCAACGTATAAGATTATGAGGGGGCTTGACAAAGTGGATGCAGAGAGGATGTTTCCACTGATGGGGGGAGACTAGAACTAGAGAACATGACCTTCGCAGAAGGGGTCGCCCATTTAAAAGAGATGAGGAGGAATTTCTTCTCTCAGAGGGTTGTAAATCTGTGGAATTCGCTGCCTCAGAGAGCTGTGGAAGCTGGGACATTGAATACATTTAAGACAGAAATAGACAGTTTCTTAAAAGATAGGGGGATAAGGGGTTATGGGAAGTGGGCGGGGAAGTGGAGCTGAGTCAATGATCAGATCAGCCATGCTCTTATTGAATGGTGGAGCAGGCTCGAGGGGCCGTATGGCCTTCACCTGCTCCTATTTCTTATGTTCTTATGTACCCCCTTCCACCCCTCCACCTCTCTCTCTCTCCACCTGTCTCTTACCTTCCCTGCTGCTGCTGTTCGGGCATCTGCTGCACTTACCTGCGCTAATTTCCATACTTGCGCCGATTTCTTTAACTCTCCAGAAGGTTTTTCTGCAGAGGCCACAAATGCTGGCCTAAACAAAACTGGAGTAACTCTCAGCTGGCCAAACTTGCCTAAATGGCCAGAATTGGCACGGGTGGCAGGTTACACCCCCTTTGGCTGAAAAAAATCTGACCTAAAAAAATCGTAACTAACTGAGTTACGCTGGTGCAAATTAATTGGGGAAACTGTGGATTTTTAACTTCAGCCAAAAAAAGCAGCCTGCTCCAAAAAAACGGCACAAATCACTGGGGAAAATTGAGCCCTGAGTTTTGTGCATCAAGGTGTGAAAGAGACTTGACATCAACTATACTCATCAGAGGCACTGGAGCCTGACAATGCCCAGTTGAGTAAAAGTGTAAGTTAATGTATTGTCAGTATAGGTTAATTTAGCTTTGTTGAATCAGGTAAATACATAATTGAAAGAAAAATGCTTACATTTGGAAGTAGATGTTTTGTTAACCTAAAATGATGATTTATCTTTTCTGATCAGTGAAGCCATAACTGACCAAGAAGCAGAGAGAAAAATGGCTTGAAATCAGGTGGACCCTTTTGAGGGGGTTGGAAGTCTGAGGGAGTGGGACTTTTGTCTACTGTTCTGCTCTGCTACTGACTCCATCCCCAAATCCTGGGGACAGGATCAATTAAATATTTTGGACAAGTGCCTGTGCTCATAGTAGTATAACAGGGCCACCTACTAGGGTTTGAAATCCTCCCGCTTTGGGTGGGAGTCTAACAGAATGGGAGATTGGTCACTGAGTGCTGCTGCTGACGGCTCAGGAGAAACAGTCCTAATTTGCATGGTTTGCGCCTGTGCAGCACCTTGGCAGTCATGGCCTGCAACTAAACCATGTTGTCTGGGCCCCGCTGATCACCTCACTATTCAGAGGTGAGAATGACGGCATCAGGAGCAATGAAACTCATCTGGACTCCAAGTCCTGAGAGAGCAACTGAAGGAGGGAGCGAGAGGGACAGAAACTGGGGAGAGAGGCAGAGCTCCTGTCGGCCTGTGATGTGCCCTATTGTATAATGTGTTTTTTCAGGGAGTTAGGCAGCTTTGGTGCTACTCCCTGAGGACTGAGCCTTGCCTCCCTGAAGTTGTATTTCTGTTGTGGGGTGTGGGAGTCATTGGGCCGGACTTTCGGCAGGTTTGCGACCGGGTTTTCGCCGCGATATGACCCTCCGCGGCGAAAACCCAGTTGCAAAGCCGGACGGAATCCTCGGGTACCTGTTTGTAGCGGCGCTTTCGAGTACCGCCAGGGAGAGATGCACTGACGTACAACAACGCGGATTGCATTTGCTTCGGGCTTTCAGCACTCTCCCGACCCATACGTCACGCCCAGAATAGCGACAGATCAACCCTGTCGGAGCAGCCCTGCCAGCAGCAGTAAGTATGAAAACCTGCAAAAAAGGTGAGTTAAAGTTTGTATTTTTTTTATTTTTTTGCAACGATTCGATAGATAAGGGTCTTGTAAATGTTTTTGGAATGTTTTTTTGAATTTTTTTCCCCCCTCCCAAGGCCTCTCTCGCACCGCTCCTGGCCCCGGACTAAAGTTAACGAAACTCATGGTTTTGCGCTGCAAATGAATGTGCAACGCCTCCCTTACCGACGTAAAGGCCGAAAGTTCAGGTTGAAAATGGTAGCGCAGTGAAAACGGTAAGTTTCACATATCGCTACTGTTTTCGCCGACAACCCCTGAAAGCTGAAAATCCGCTCCATTGGTCCGTAATTTGTGGTTAGCGACGAAGCAAAGGCACTCGTCGCTGGCCCCGAAAAAAACTGGCCGCAGATCTCTGTGGCAAGGAGTTTGCCTTTTTCAATGTTCAGTTGATTGCAGTGCTCTGTCATGGGATTCCCAGCGAAGAGCTGCTGTGATGTCAACAAGCTGTCTAAGCAGCAAATCACATTGAAAAATTCTCACAGACAGCAAAACAGGAAATGATAAGTTGCTTTTATCCGGACTTTTAATAAACGTTACAGATAGCGAAATAAAGGGACTTTCACCTGGGGATAAGGTAGAAGCTGAAATATCATGAACAAACTTTAAAATAAAATTATCATGGAGAAATCATAATAGAGAAATTTGACACTCTACAAATATAAAAATAGTTTTTCAGGGCCACAATGTTTGATTAGCAGTCAATGTGCTGTTAAAACCCCGACAAGGCTTAACATTTAATGGGGTATTTAACAGCGATATTACCGTGGAAAAGCCCAAGTTTTCATCAGTTTCATTGGTTACACTGAATTATGGCAATGGGGGCTCCACAGCGCAGCCAGTGCCTGGGCAGTGAATGGTTGACCGTAACTTCAAGATTTCTGTGTTTAGTTGTGCATGCACTACATCCTGAAGTTACAGCCAGTTTCAGAGGGGTAATGATGGCAAATGCTAACAGTTCGCCATCATTACCCATCGCAAATTCCAGCCAATGATTTGAATTTGGGTTGATTTTGGTATTATTTATTGTTTTGATAATTTGCTGTGTATTGTAAAAAGTCATAAAATTGTATGTAAACTTTAGTTATGTTACTTATATCGATGATGTTTTTGTTGAACCAATTGTATTTACTCATTGCAGTTGATACTGTAGAAACATTACAAAAGTAGTTTTTATTTAAACATCACTTATCTTTAAATCTTTCTATTCTTTTCTGTGTTCTTTCTTTGATTTAAAAATTATGTTATTAATCTCACTATAAATCAAAAACTCAAATGTTTTATTTGGGCTTGGTGATAATGAGACACTTAACTGAGATAAACGCAATAATATTTTAAACAGTGGGCAAATGTAAAGTGATTAAATGTCGAGATTAAACACCACAGGAATGGTGTCACATGATCGAATGCCATATGCTCAATTGTCATATGAATGAATCTTCAGAAATACGTCAAACCAGAGTTTGCAACCCTAACACCCACCCACTAACAAGATGGAACTTGGAGCAGTGAAATGCCTATGGGATTCATTACCTTTGTTTTCACATTTGAAGGGACTTTCTTTCGACCCAGAATGAGACCTACACCATTGCTCAGCAAGCATATATCCACAAGGCCTATGGTGGGGGCGAGGGGGGATGCTGGGCAGAATACCTGGGGTAGACCAGGAGCATGCCCCATAGTAGCTATACAATGTTATGGAGTGTAGGTATGAGAAGTACCCACATCTTCCCCCACCCCAATGTGCAATTTGTCAGGGAAATTGAGAGGGACAGAAACCCAGACGATTCAGGTTCCACCTCAAGTTGTGTCCCCATCCCAATTATGCTTCACTTCTGCCACTTGGATTTGCGTATTTTTATTCTAAAGGTTGTTTGACTTGTTTGATAAGTTAATTTCTGCACAAATGTGTTCTTTCATTGCTGCATGTTATGCATAATGTTAGTTCACAAGATACAAAAGGGGGAAAAACATAACCATTTTGTCTGCTATGTTAGTTGTCTGTAATTGAAAAAGCCAGACCACCACTACCAGACAATAGCTGTCTGCTGACCCTTGCATGACTCATTCAAACGATAATGAACTATGGGCTGGATTTTCTGGTTCTATGCGCTTCAGGTTTCATCCTGAGCAGCACCACTGGGAAGAGCTGCTCCGGGTGTGCAACGCCTCTCATTGCAATACTGGCTGTAGTTTGGACTTTTGTCTGATCTATTCGTCCAAAAGTGTGCCCACAATAACCACCTGGTAAATCAATGCGGTCCAGCATAGAGGAAGGTAAAATACTCCAAAGGTAAATGCGAGTGTTTGTTCTTTTAATGTTTTTAGCGATTTGTGTTGTGGTGGCATGGGCAATGTTTTGTGTTTTTTTAAAGATTTTCCCACCCCTCCCGGGCCTCTATCAGAGCACACATGGCCCGGCAGAATAGTTTGCGAGTTTCTCAACCTTGTGCCACGAAAAGTGTACAACACCTCCCTTAGCACTGCGCCCCCTGACGCAGGGCATACAGATGCCGAAGCTTCCTTACCAAAGCGCAAACTATTCCCGGCCAGTAACTTTTCCACCCCGCCTTCGTTTTCACCTCGAAAACTGAAAAGCCTAAAATCCAGTCCCATGAATTTATTGTTCAATAGAAAATAGGTTGCTCGTTTATCAGTAAACAGTATAAGAGGCCACTCATTTTTGCATTATCCTGTATATTCCCATCACTTGTATAATCCATTGGTATTATGTTCTGTACAAGCATAGGCTTTCAATTGTGGTAAACTATCCAGCAAGGTAGAAGATGCCTGGGCATATTTGTAATGAGAGATGCAAAGACTAAAGCCAGGTTAAAAAAAGTCTTGGCGGGAGTTATTTTGTGTCTGCTATTATTACCTTGTCAGTTACATGCAGTCCTTCATTGACCCCAGAGAATAGGAGAGAATATAAACCATGGCAACCAGACATTGTGATGCACACTGACTTGTGAATTGACTATTAATTAACACATGCACGTTGTGAAGGAAAACACATTCTAGAAATAAAGCTCAGCTTTTCTTACTGAACATCCAACATGAAGATTTTTATTTTTGCACTTTATTATTCTCTTTCACACCACAGTAGGATGTAAATGTACGAAAAATTAGAAGAGTGCTGTTTCTCGTAATAGCTTCACTCGGGTGATACAGCATTTTTATCGAATGAATCCATTAATCAATAATTGTTCCCCCCGCTTCCCTTCCCATCAGCCCCCTCCCACATCTGCTGCTCCTCCTCAAAATGGCCTTAGTGCCTACAGCAAGGCTGTTAGAGGGCTGCTGTGTTGGGGGGGCGGTGTGTAAAATGCAGGGGTCGTCTGAGGACTCCCTGGACCAGCTGGGAGCCACTGACTCTCCGATGGGACTGGGCCTCAGCATCTGGAATACGATGTGTCTCCACAACATACTGGTCTGCTTCGGCACCGTCCCTTCCCCGTTGGACAGTGGGGAACACACAGAGAGGATGGCAGCAGTCATCGACTGCATCACATCACCAAGCTGAAGCGTAGCTTGTGCCTGTGATGTGCCCGAGGCTGCAACATGATCAGGGGCATGTACCACACACTCTGGAATGTGACTGTCATTGCTCGAGGCCACCAGCTTCTGTGTGTGGACAATGATGGCCTCGCTGAACTCCTGAGTTGCATTGACAGTCCGTGACGCTGCCTCCGCAACAGTTGCAGTAAGCTTGTCGGTGCTCTTTGGGATCCGTCCCAATGCATTCATAAGGTCACGTTGCATTCCTGTGCTTTCACTGAACATTTCCACCAAGTCCAGTTCAATGTCTGCCTGTCGTTGAGCAGACTGACTTTGACGACTCACCCTCCGGATAGCTGGCCTGCGAGTTGCCCTCTCACACTGCGTTGCCGTAGGCAACTGAGGCCTGGAGCCTCAGAAGACTCAAACCCCTCAAAAATCTCATTGCCATCAGATGAGGAATGTTGGGATGGGGCAACTGCAGCTCAGTTATGTTGGTAGCCTTGTCATCACCGCCATGGCCTGTGGTTGATGTGTCTCGGGAAGGCTGGCGGGATTGTGGCTGATCTTCTGCAAGCACAAAAACACATACGTGTGGTTAGCAACAGGGAGGGGTGCAGGGTGACATCAGGAAGGTGGCATTGCACATGTTCATTTGAAGGCCCGCTGCCACTTCATTATGCGGTCTCTTCAGGCTCCCTAACCATTTACAAACCCTCACTACCTGAAGGGGGCTCGGCATCGCCCCGGCAACTGCCTGAGCTGCTACTCCAGTGAGGGCCAACACCCGTTCCTCGATATCAGTAAGTTGTAGTATTTGAGGCAGCTCGCCACCTGTGCACAACTGCTCCCTCCTGTTGTGCTAGTACTTCGACTGCAAAGAAAAAATAGGAAGGTTTCAGAAAGTGTTTCTCTGCTGTTGTGGCACATATGCCTACCATAAGACAAAAGGTGATACTGTATGAATGTTCCAGTGGCTTCCGTTCAATCTGTTTGAATGTTGCATGAGCTTCGTGAGCGATTGTTAGGCGGTTAGAAGGATGTAAAATAGGTGCTGTAGGTAATCTTTCTGAAAGCCATAGCGCAGTGGGAGTGTATTGCAAGGAAGAATGTAAATTAGTGAATTCATGTGCTTCGATCGTTATTATTAATAATAATAACTTTTATTTATATAGCGTCTTTAACGTAGTAAAACATACCAAGGCGCTTCACAACAGTGTTACAGATGAACAGATAAATTTGACGCTGAGCCACAGAATAAATTAAGGCAGATGATTAAAAGCTTGTTTAAAAAGGTAGGTTTTAACAAGCATCTTAAAGGAGGAAAGAGTGGCAGAGAGCCGGAGAGGTTTAACGAGGGAGTTCCAGAACTTAGGGCCCAGGCAGCTGAAGGCACGCCCACTGATGGTTGAGCAGTTATAATGAGGGATGTTCAAGATGCTAGGATTTGAGGAGCGCAGACATCTTGTGGGATTGTGAGGCTGAAAAAGATTACAGAGATAGGGAGGGGTTGTAAACAAGGATGAGAATTTTGAAATCGAAGCATTGTTTAACTGGGAGCCAATGTAGGTCAGAAAGTACAGGGGTGATGGGTGAGTTTGACTTGGTGCAGGTTAGTACGTGGGCTGCTGAGTTTTGGATGACTTTAAGTTTACGTAGTGTAGAATGTGGAAGGCCGGCCAGGAATGAGTTGGAGTAGTCAAGTCTAGGGGTAACAAAGGCATGAATGAGGGTTTCAGCAGCAGAAGGGCTGAGGCAGGGGCGGAGGTGGGCAATGTCACGGAGGTGGAAAAAGACAGTATTAGTTACGCTGTGGACATGTGGCTGGAAACTCATTTCAGGATCAAATATGACACCTAGGTTGTGAACAGATTGAGCTAGGGAGCGGGATGCCGTCAATGGTTAGGGAACGCAGTTTGTGGCGGGGACCAAAGATAATGGCTTCAGTCTTCCCAATATTTAATTGGAGAAAATTTCTGCTCATCCAGTACTGGATGTCGGACAAGCAATCTGACAATTTAAATACCAGGCAGGGGTCGACAGGAGTGGTGGAGAGGTAGAGCTGGGTGTTGTGTGCGTACATGTGGAAACTGATTCCTTGTTTTCGGATGATATTGCCAAGGGGCAGCATATAGATTAGAAGGCAATGAGTGCAGAAGGAAACCTTTATCTTTTTTATGCATTGTGAAACCCACCCCACAGACAGCAAGACTTTTGAGAGGGACCATATGCATGAAAGACTTCACATAGTGTGTGAGATTCATGTTAGAAGGAAATGAGGTATACATAAATGTGAAAGGCACTCACCCTAATGAACCTGGTAAGGTCATTGAATTTTTTTTGACATTGTGTCCCAGTTCTGGGCACGGCATCTACAGCAGAGACCTCCTCTGCTATGTCCCTCCACAGCCTCTTAACTATAGATGGGAATGGTCTGGCTCCTCCAGCAAGATAGAGTGACGACCACCTCTCTCCACTGCTTGCTCTAAGGTCTCACTCACCTCATTACAGAAGCGCCTGGCATGCTGCCATCCTTCCTGCTCCTCCATCTCTGCAGAAGTGGCAGAAGTGGGGCGGTTTATATGCGCATGTGTACAGGAAGCTGCCGTGCCCTGCATTAGCATTTGCGCCTGGGAAAAAAAAAAAATAATTTTCATTGCGCATGCACAAAATGGCTGCCTCCTTTAATGCCGTAAGTTTCGGCTTGGGTTCATTGTCCATTGTGTAACGCCAGACTTGCCACCAATGCTCCTCCAATTTACATTTTCGCTGAAACTTGCAGTCGAAGGCGTAAACTATTTTCAGGCTCTAGCTTTAACGCCCCACCGCGATTAACGCCCTGAAATCCAGAAAGCCCCAAATCCAGCCCCTTGTACCTTTAATCTCACTGTAAGCATCAGCGTAAACATCGAAACAGACTTCAGGATTTTGAACTTTAATTTTTGGACATTGCTTTTTCGTATTTCAGAAGAGCTGACAGCACGACTGGGACAGGCCCAGGCATGTTCCACAGGAATACACATCAGGTGGGCGGGGATAGTCTGGGATGGCTGAAAACAGATGGAGGTCCCTTTTGTCATGTAATGGGAACCCATCAGTGAGAGATCAGGTAAACTGGTCAGTGCTCAAGCCATCAAAATGACTAAGAGCCCCGGAGCACAGGAACCTAAGGACAAAGGAAGCTATTTGGCCAACCAGACTCGTTGGAGCCTTTATCCTCAGGAAGAGCACAGTAACAAAGGCACAGGCCGAAGATGTGATTCATTGCTCTTTAGTTGGACTGCTTCAGGCAAAGGACTGGTTTTTGGCGTGAGGATTCAGCAAGCATTTTTCAGGTATAAGAGCGTTTGCTGCCATCTCTCTCTCACCTCTTCTACGCTTGCTTGCTTCGTTCAATGCATTCAAGGACCGAGCACTCCATCTGGGACAGAGAGAAGAAACCTTCATCTACAAGCAAAGAGAGCCTTGCTATTTCGACTGGGAAGCTGACCCTGGGACTGGGTTTTGAACCACAGACTGGTACGAAACCAGAAGATACACCTCATCGGGAGAAGCAACGAGTAAGCCAAAGGGGTAACTGGTGAGCACTATCCCAACCCACACATTCTTTAGACCACCGCATAGTGTGAAGGGGTGTCATGTGTCCCAACCAACCCTTAGGGGTTTAGTGGGGAGGTTTCTGCACGGATCATAGGCGTACGCACAGTCTGTTGGACAGATTCGGTGGTGCACTATTGAGCCGAGCAGGGGTGTTTTAGCCATGGGTACTTTGTGGTAGGGGCCTGTTCAGACAGGCTAGTGTTGTGTGTTATACTGTGTTTGTTTTACGCCACCAGGGTGTGTATTTGCTGGAAGCAGGTGTGTGTTTTAACTTGAATAAAAGCATTTTGATGGTTGAGACCGAAAGATCTGTCTATAACTGTGTATTTCTGTTCACTACTATAATTCCTGAGGTCTAGAACTGTTGTAAGGGGGGTGATTCGAAACCACCAAGGACAAAACCACTTACGTCACAGAAATTATTTTCTAGAAGTTGACAGCTATGAGAACAGAATCACACTTTCAAAGTGAGATGAATGATAAAAATAGCAAGTGGTTGTTTATTATGATGGATCTCCAATTTATTGGTGTTACAATTTGCTTGGTTTATTAATTTATGTTTTTCTCAAACAAATTCCCTTAAGTTCAAATATTCTAGTGTTTTATAGCGTTGGTACTAAAACCCGTAAGAATACCAAATAAATCTATTTTAAAATTTGTTCTTTGAATGTGGGCAATGCTGCCAAGACCTCATTTATTGCCCACCCTAAGAACAAATTTCAAATTTTTGCTCTGAGAAGGTGTCTGTGAGCCTTTTTCCTTGAAGAGCACCGATCCTTGTGCTGATGGTGCTCCCAAGGGAATTCCTGGATTTTGACCCAGCAACGATGTCGAAATAGTGATGTATGTCCAAGTCAGAATGGTGTGTGACTTAGAAGGCAACTTGCAGGTGATAATATTCCATGATCTTGCTACTCTTGCCTTTCTAGGTGGTAGAGATCATATGGGGCTATCAAAATAAGCTTGGTGAGTTGCTTCACTATGTCCCATAGATAGGACATACTGCAGCCACAGTGCACCAGTGGTAGAGAGGATGAATATTCAGTACAGTGGCATGGGGCACATTCAAGCAATCTACTTTATCCTGGATAGCTTCATGCATCTTGAGTGTTATTGTGACTGCAGTAATCCAGTAATCTTGTAAATATGATAGAACTGCAGTGTTCTATCATACTCCTGACTTGACCTTTGTAGATGTTGAAGAGGCTTTCAGGGAGTAGAAGGTGAACAACTTGTCACAGAGTACCAAACCTCTGTTCTACTCTTGTAGCCACGTTGTTGATATGGCTGGTCCAGCTAAGTTTCTGGTCAATGGTTGCCCCTAAGATATTGGTGGGGGACTCGGTAATGACAGTGCAGTTGATAGTCAGGGGAGATTGTCATTGCCGAAGATTTATATGGTACAATTGTTACCTACCACTTATCAGTCCAAGCATGGATGATGTTCACGTCCTGCCCTAGGCTGGTGTGGGCTGCTTCATTATCGGAAGAGTTGTAATTAGAGCTGATCTCCATTGAACTGTCAGTTAACAGCGCCACTCTTGACCTTTATGATAGAGGAAAGGTCATTGATGAAGCATCTGAAGATGGTTAGGCATACATAGAATTACATAGGATATATGGCACAGAAACAGGCCATTTGGCCTAACTAGTCCATGCCAGTGTTTATGCTCCATTCAAGCCTCCTCCAGTCTTTCCTCATCTAAATCTATCAACATAACCCTCAATTTCCTTGTCCCTCATATGCTTGTCTAGCCTCCCCTTAAATGCATCTATACTATTTGCTTCAATCACTCCCTGTGGTAGCAAGTTCCACAATCTCACCACTCTTTGGGTAAAGAAGTTTCTTCTGAATTCCCTATTGGATTTCTTGGTGATTATCTTATATTGATAGACTCTAATTATGCTGTTCGCCACAAGTAGAAACACTCTCTCTGTATCCTCTATCAAACCTTTCATAATTTTAAAGACCTATATTAGGTCACCCCTCAGCCTTCTTTTTTCAATTGAAAAGAGACCCAGCCTGTTCATCCTTTCCTGATGTGTATACCCTCACATTTCTGGTATCATTCTTGTAAATCTACCCTGCACCCTCTCCAGTGTCTCTATATCCTTCTCATAATATGGCAGTCCTCTGATTGGTCTAACCAAGGTTCGATGCAGGTTTAGTATAACTTCCCTAAGATGGTTAGGCTAAAGATACTATCTTGAGAAATTCCAGCAGCAGTGTTGTGGGGCTGTGATGATTGACCCCTGTCAACCATGGCCATCTTCTTTTGTGTGTGAAACCACTGGATGCGTTTTAATTTTGACTCCCCATTAACTTCACTTTTGCTAAGGTTCCTTGTAGCCATACTCAGTTAAATGCTTCCTTGATGTTGGAGGCAGTTACTCTTGCTTCTTTGAAATTCAGCTTCCGTGTCCATTCTTGGATCGAAACTGTAATAAGGTCTGAAGCCGAATGATTCTGGCAATGGGGAGCAGGTTATTGGTGAGTAGGTATCGCTTGATGGTACTATTGATGACCTCTTCTATCACTTACTGATGATAGGGAGAAGACTAATATGCATTATGTAGATTAGTCCTGATTATGTAGATTAGTCCTGAATTTTGTAGCTAGGACATACCTGGGCAAATTTCCAGGTTGTTAGATAGATGTCAGTGTCATAGCTGTACTGGAATAGTTGGGTTGGAGGGCAGCTAGATCTGCCACGCAAATCTTCAGCACTATAACAAGAACGTTATCAGTTGCTTCTTAATGTCATGTTTCACGCATCATGATTTGCAATCTTTTGATCGTTTTATCACAGAAAGGATTTGGAAAACAATGTACTTTAACTGTTAAAGCACAGTGCCATCATGCAAATTTAAAAGAGGGGTCTGAGATTGTAGGTAATTAAGATGCTAATAAGTGAGCTTTAATATTGTTTCCTCATAGACTGTAATTAATAAGCAATTTGTTAAACTTTCCTAGCAATCGGAAAACACTTCAATCCTATTGTATTGGAAAGGCTTCGATCCCCATTTCCAAGCTGTGAAAAGCAAAAGATAAATGCAAGGAGCCTCCTCAGGGCTTCTTGCGCACCACTGCCGTAACTTCGGTGGAAACACAATTTAGGCACATTAACCGGGTTTCCACCAAACTTCTGCCAAAGTTATGGTGGTGGAGCAGGAAAAGCCTCAAGGAAATTCCCAGTGAAAGGGACAAAAGCATTGGAAATTAAAATTGTGAGAAATGTACAATGGGCGGCTGAATCGATAATACCTGTTTTACACTATCGCCCAAAGTCAAAATTCTCCCCTTAAAGACTAACAGAGACCTAAAGGTGAAAATTGGCCCCAGCACCTTCATGATTGAAACAGAACATTTTGAATATGGAAAAAATAATCAGAAAATTTCAAAAATCAGTAAAAAAAATAAGTGCAGAACTGAAATTTGTCTCAGTCACTACAACGGCACAACTTTAGCTGGACAGCCTTGCACTAACCCATGCTGATATTTTAGGACCAGGGTGGTTTGAATATTGTTGGTGGGCTCTTAACAGAATTCTTGCCTCTGTCAGGGAGATCACCTCGGTGAGGGTAGGAGAATCACAGCATCAGGTCTCGGTCAGCTATTATAGCACCGAGTGGTCAGAGGCCTGTGGGCAGCTGAACAGTGGGAAGATTTTTTTTTAACTTGAAATCATAACACTGAGGAGTTGACTCCACAGCATATCTCACTGTAGATACCATGCACCAGTGTTCCTAACCCCCAGCATTAGTATAGTGAAAACAATGGCCAGAATTTTCCGGGGGATCAGCAGGTGGGTCGGATCAGGAATCTGTTGCCAACTCACTGCACTGCATCGTTCCCCATGCCGGATCTGTCGGCGCTGACAGACCTGACAGGCAATGGCGGGCGAACCAATTAAACTCATTGGCATTTAGTCGACAGATGATTAACAGTTTTTTTTTAACTTACCATTTGACTTTAACTGCATGGCCACGGGAACCACATTGTTTGGGGGCCACGTCTGTCAACCTGAGGCGGGAGTTCAGTGGCCATTGCTCCAGCTGATTACTTGACAGCTTCAAAATGTACAGTAAAAGCTCCCACCTGACAGGTGATCACTTTCCTCAGCCACATGCTGTTTCTCGGTCCATTTTCAGCACAGATTATGTAGGCTTTCCACTTTCCAGTCTACATTCAGTCTCACCTCATTGGAAGAATTCTTTCACCATTGACAGAATGCTTCTGTCATCTCTACTTCACCCGCTATCCATTCCATCAAATGGGTGCCCTTCATAATGTCTCACCCCAACACCAGCAGCCCAAGGCACACCAGCAGCACCAACAATAACACCAAACTTCTCTGCAATCACCTGATGCTGCACAGGAAAGAAGGCATCAGCACCCGAGCACATTGCTACCCTGGAGGCCAGAGATGGCCTCACCATGGCCAGATTTACTTCACTTGATGCTGTCACATGATGTGCCAGGTTGGCATCACCCCACACCAACACCATAAAGCATCCCTACAATGCACAAGCCATTCCTTTCACACTTATCACCATTGCATGGGGTATTGTTATGTCTCACCATTCACTGCAACTCACTAAGCCACTTCCAAAGGTGCGAACAAATCTGTCCAAGAACGCAAATTGTTGAAAATAAAGGTTTCAATGTTTGACAGCACATTAACAGAAACTTTACATGAACATTGGATAAAATACCCAAGTGGCTAGCCTTGTGTGTTGGTAGTTGGTATGATTGCATTAGGATGAGGTGAGTGTGAGGGGTGGCTAGCGAGATCGGGTGGTGATAATGTAGATAGAGGGATGGGTGAAGGTGCAAGGTATGTTGGTGTGAGTAAGGATGTACAGGAGTAGGGTAGAGAAGGGGATGTGATGAGTGTCACAGCAGGATGAAGGTGAGTGCAGCTTTGTGCTAATGTTTCGGGATCTATTGTGATCATTGCAAGGTTTGTGGCACTCCTGACGACATTCCAACTCATGGGAGAGCCTGGGTGTAGCCCTGCTCCTTTATGCAGTGATTGTCAATGTTTGTAGCACCTCAATGCTGTAGAATACTGACAGCACAAATGTCAAAGGTAAGTTGGGCATGGTCCCTTTAAGAAAACCGGCTGATGACACGTCATGAATGACGTCACCAGGCCCATTTTCTCTAATTGGGCCGGGAAACATGTTGGGCAGGCTTAACAAGCCCGATCAATGGAAATTCATTTTCCCGAGCCAGAAGGAGCCAGCAGCGGGGTCAAGACCCGCCACTGTTGTCGCCTGCCCCGGACCTGCTGAGGTAAGGAAAATTTTGGCCGATGTATTTGTATGATGTATTGCGCTCATTTACAATTGATTTCAATATACCTGTCTGTATTAGGGTGGCTGTATGGTATTCCCAATGTCACTTCTGGCGGAAAATCCCGGAACTGGCATCAGGTGGTGGATCGGCAGCAGAATGGGTTCCCTCCTGATTTTCCTTTCCTGCCCACTGGAATTATGATGGGAAGCTGGTATAATTCCAAGTATAAATCTTCCCCAAATTGAATAACACTGCGATCATTGTGTGCTGAAAAGCTTTGGCCAACTGACATGGAACAATATGAAATAGCATTATTTTTTAATTTTGGGATTCTTTTAGAAAATTGAATAACCTAATTACCAGCTGCAGGACATTCCCACAAGATAACCTACTCCACAACAAACAACTTTTAGCTTTTTCAATTTTATTTGATGGCCCATTTGCTATTCTATTTGATTTATTATCTTAACCTGGCTGTTCTGCAGCTTGTGCCTTGTGTTAGGAGAACTGTCACTGTCCATTAACTTTATTGTGTAAAAAGAGGCAGCTGTAAGACTTCCTTCAAATTCACTCCACATGGAGTGAGCTAATAATCTTAATATCTCCTGTTCGTATATATTTTACTGGTGAAAATGACTCATGCCTTTTTAACTGTTCATGGCCTCTTTAATCTACAGTGAGTTAAAAGCAGATTACCTTCCTTCAGAGATTATAGTAATCATTGCTTAAATGATGGTATACACCAAATAACATAAGTATGGAAGCACGACTGATGAGAAAAATCCAGCAGCCAGCTTGTCCCTCAAGGTAACTCTTTATCTGATACTCACCCAGGAATGTATATGGACTTACCACTCACACAATCATAAAACAAATATGGAAGAGAAAGACCATTCAGCCCATCTTAACTCATCCATCACTCACAATGCAGAATATAGCAGTTTCTTAAATGATTGGAGGGCTTTTGAATCCACTATAGAATCTGAAAGTATGTTTCACAGGAATCTGAAATGCCTTTTTCAGGAAATGTCATCAATCTCAGTAAAAATCTGTTTAAAGATTTTGGGGGAGAAATTGGGGTAATTTGCACCTTCTGTAGCACCCGGGGGGGCATAAATGGGGTGCAAACAACTTTTCGCCCGGACGCTGCTAACGACTACCGTTAAATTCTGCGGGAGTTTAGCAGCGGCAGTAACTGGTAGCACCCCATTCCATTGCGCCAGCGATGACGATGTCATCACCATATGCAGTGATTCGTTTTTACCCTGAAGCAAAAGTTCAGGAGTGCCCCCTGAAGTTGCGCCGGGTGATGACAGCGGCAGCTTCAGGGTGTCCGGCTGCTTTCAGGGTGCTAGTTAAAGGGGAGGTGGCATGCGCATATATAAAAAATCGGCCGACTTAACTGTCTTGGCCCGGTGTCTCCTTTGAATGCGGGGTCTGTACTGCGATCTAGCAGCCCAGCATTCCACTTAAGTACTGGGCTGATGGCATGGCACCTTGCTCCCCAGCACTCCAGGTAGGGTTCCGCAGAGTCTGCAACTTGGCCCTTCTCTTTAATGAAGGGGAGGACCCCTTCTATGCGGCAATGCTATGCTGCCCAGTGTGTAGCGCTGTTCCCCGCTCCCTCTGCTTCGGCCTCTCCTTAGCTCATCAGAGAAGAAGTGGATCGCATTTTTTTACGCTCCACCTCCTCTTGGGGATGGTAACCCCAATTTCGCGAGCAGGTCGGGACTTCCCAGCCTGGTGCAGGAATTCCCACCTTGCAGATAATACTGATCCCAATCGAGGCGCTACACAAATTCTCCCCGTTTAGGTCTGATGAGAGTTTGTAATTTCCAGTGCTCAACTTTTTAAATGACTGGTTCAGCTGAACATCTCAACTCATGATCTCATTACAAAATTGTTCTTTCCCAGCTGCCATGACCTCACACATTAATATAGGCAGTCCCCTGCGACAGCTCAAAGGAAGGAATATCCATTTGCAAGATAACTGGGCTTAGAAATGTCGATAATGGATCAATCTACCTACTGTACCAATTAATTGGAACCAAGGGCATTAAGGCTGACCTCGGAACACTTTCAAACCATAGTAAAGGATAAGTAGCATGTGTGTGATTGGGCAATACTATGATGGTCCACTCGATTAACAAGCAGGGGCACATGGTTCTTCTCCGTTGGTGAAGAGGTGACCTTACCAATACATTTGTATCTGAGTCACATGTTTATTCTCTTGGCTTAGAATTTAGCCTAGGTCAACAACATAGCGCCAGTAATCTGCTCTCACAGCTCATCAACATGAATGAAAGGCTAGCCTGGAAAATGTTCAAACAGTGTTTGGGGCATTCACAAATAGATCTTTTGCCCCACTAAGAAGCAACAATGACATGAGAAGACTGCACAATTTCATGAGAATGGTGGTTTTCCTAAAGTACAGTGGTGGATTGATGTCACCAATGTTTCCATTGGATACCTATCCAGTGGTCGACATGGGCATCATTGTGTTACTGAATCTTGCTAGAGCAATCCAAAATTAATTTTGCTGCACTGTTCTCTCCCCATAGCTCTATGAAGTTGAAATTTGGTTGCTAACGCCTGGTTGATAATGCTGGTGTTAGGTGTTAACTGGGAGTTAGGCAGTTCGGAGTGGTGCTGGGTGCTGTTCATGCCTGCCATGAAATTCGGTGGTCATTTTTTAAGGGCCTTAAAACGTAACATCCCACCGGCTAACGCCAGGGAAATCATGACATCAGTACGCGCGCAACGCCTCCTTGGCACCCTTCCCGCCACATTCACTTTTGCCAGCTCACCTAATGGCTGGCGCTGATGACGCCTGAGAAAGTTGGACTGCACAAGATGGTGAAACGAATCCGAGGCATTATTTAAAGGGAGTTGCAGCCAGGCCTCAGAGGTCTTGGTCAGTACTCCATTTGATGCTCGCACAGACAGTAGGGTGTTGGCATCATACTGCTGTTAACTTGTCAGATTGTGTACTAGTATCTCGGACACAATGTTGGGTTCGATATCGGAAAAATGTGAAAGTTGCATTTTGCTATGACCTCTGAAAAGTTATGGGGCAGTGATCACAAACCACGTCGTCCTGCGGCGACAACTTGAAAGGTGCCGACTGCAGAGACATCTTGGGGCAAATGTGGATCCTCCCCAGAGGAGACACCCCAGACGGCGGGGCAGGAGGCAGAACAGAGGCAGGGTTTACCGCATGCATACTCTTATCTTGAGATGTCCGAGGAGCAGTGCTTAAGAAGGCTGAGGCTCCGCAAAGGGGTGGTCTCGGAGCTTTGCAACCTTCTGTAGACATACCTAGCAGCTGACATCGGCTCCAGGACCTTCTGTCAGTGGCAGTGAAAGTGACAGTTGCCCTCAACTTCTATGCTACCGGCTCCTGTATGTGATATATGCAACATCTCGCCGTTTGCAATACATTGCTGCATTTGCCAGGTTACCGACGCTCTCTACAGCAAATGAATGGACTAGATCAAGTTCAGCATGTCCAGAGAAGACCCGGATGAGTGCTCCCGTGGCTTCGCTAGGATAGCTTGCTTCCCCGTGGTTCAGCGGCCCATCGATTGTACTCATCTGGCATTGCAGGACCCATCTCACCTGGCCAGCCTCTTCACCTGTCTATCTGCTGAAGACATCGCGCCCCACCTTCCAAGCCTCCATGCATACAAATGGATATAAGATTGTGACAAATGAAACACATTTTTGCTGACAAAAAAACACCATAGTGTGCTATAAAGAAGCACTAAAGGACGCCATCATCCACAACAAACAATAATTGAAATCATACTTCTTGAAATATTATCACCCACATGCACATGCAATAATTCACATTACTTCATCATGGAACAAGGACAGCATCTCTGGCCAGCATCACACAATTCTTTATTGGCTCAGCCAACTGGAACTATTTACATTAGTTCACATTTGGGCAAGGTCAACATTTCTGGCCACTAGCACACACATTTTTACTGGTTCTTTCTCCATGCTTTCCCACCCCTTCCCTTCTCCCACCTTCCAGGCTTACTGCTCCTCCTCAATGGGGTCTCAGTGCCTGCAGCAAGGCTGATAGAAAGTCGCTGTGTTGGCGCCGCTGCCACAGCTGATGGCCTAGCAGGACGTTCCCCAGCAGCTTGGGCCCTGCAGTCGGCTGCGGACTGCATCACCTCAGCATGGGCAGCAGCACTCTGTGGTGAATGGGTTGCAGAGAGCGGCAGGGACAAGGGCAGAATGATGTTGTCCTAAGAGAGGACATCACGTTCCAACAGGCCCGACACACTGCTACGCCATCATGGCAGGGCCTCAGCATCTGGAGCAATCTGGCTGAGCACAGATTGCTGCTGTGCTTCACCAATATTAATTCCCCTTGCAACTGATGGGGCCCCAGACACGATGGCAGCCATCAGTGCCTGCATCAGGGCAGATTGTGACTGCAGCACACCGCAGAGCTGATTGATACCACTACGCACTGACAACATGACAATCTGCAGGCTTACCATAGTGTCGACCTGGTGCTCAATGGCTACTGCCATGTCAGCCATAGCCCATGCCACCATGTCTGGGACCCCCATGGTCACTTGAAGCATCCAACATCCATTGGTATCTACCAAGGATGGGCTTGGTGGGCTGTTGAGATACAAATGCAATCATTGAGGCGGCCTCCACCATACTCAAACCAAGTGCTTCGATACTCTTGGGCACCCTTGACAAAACACCCAGCAGATTGTTGTGCATCTGCAATGACTGTCTTGCGAGATCCTCTAAGTCGGCCTCATCATCAGAGTGCTGCTGAGCATCACTCAGGCACACACTCACCCTCTGGGGTGTTGCCCCCCTGCTCTCCCTTTCCCCGTGGCGTTGCTGCAGGCCACTGGGTCCTGGAGCATCACCCACCTCCATCTCCCCAACCACGCCTTCCACCAAAAAGCTACTGGCCCCGTTCTCTGAGGACAATGGATCCTCTGTCTTGTCCAGAGAGGTGTCCACCTCCTCGTCCTCTCCACTATCACCCGCAGTGGAAGGCTGATGTTCAGGCCCCTGGCCGCCTGAGTCATCATCTGAAAGCACAAAGCCAGAGAAGAGTGGTTACCTGCAGGGGAGGGTGCCAGGAGTGACAAACGCATTGCAGAATGCCAGTCTCAAGGAAAGAGCTGAAGGATTGTGGTGTCAGGCCAAAGTGGCTTGCCGGATGCTGCAAAGGAACTCAACATACCATCACTGTCCCGAGGGGGGTTGGCCTCACCCACTGCCATGGCATCAACTTGAACACCCATCGGGGCCGAGATGCATTCCTCGAACGGAGTAAAGTCCTGGAGTTCAGACTCCCCCCCCTGCTTCTGCAACTGCTCCCTGTGGTTGTGGGCGAGCTTGTTCCCGTGAGATTAAAGAGAATTACAGGAGCCCTTCTATCAATGTGTTCCATGTGCTTTACACAGTTTAGTAGATGTAATTATATGAGAGTCTTCACAGTTCGATGTAAGTTCCATTCACTGCATGGACTGCTGTGGCAATGCTTGAATTAGGGGGCCAGGACCTAACAGTAACGGGGGAGGCTACCATCTTCGAGATGCACATGAAGATTGAGGAGTTAACATCAGTAGAACCAAGTAGCAAGGTTAACAACACACGCAGGCCCTTGGAGTGGGTGCGGCTTCAAATGGGAACCTTGCATCTGGCCTCACCCCGTAGAGCATGGATGCCGAAATACTACATTCAGCAGAGAGTGCACAGTGAGCTCAGAGTTTAGCATGTTGATGATTGAAATTTAAGAATTTAAGATACTCACCCGCACCAGTTGCATCATCGCATTCCACTTTTGTAGGCATTGAGTGGCTGTCCTGGCCACCGTGTCAATCGCAGAAACTTGTGAGGTTTCCCTCCATAGGCCTCAGTGAGTTGGTTCCCGCCGCTTCTCCAGGGCATCAAGGAGTGTATCCAGTGTGGCGTCCGAGAAATGGAAGGCACACTGATGAGCTGCTGCTGCTGGGTCTGCCATGCTCACTTCTAAGTGAGTACGTAGGAAGCGAATATACCCATGAGGCACTGAAGTACCCAATCAACGCCTCAATGGAATCCAGCTGGTACCAGTATGTCTGTGGCAAAGCTCCAAATACTGCCTAACTCCTGGATGTTGAGCCCACGCTTAACGGCCCACTTAGCACAGCATAGCACCTCCAGGTAAGTGTGAAATAGCATGATTTTATGCTGCTATTCACTCTTTAGGCGGCAACAGTGAATTTTGCGTTTGGGGACCGTGCCTATAGCGAGGCGTTAAAAATTTATCTTAGGTGGTGACACTGCCTCAAAAATGACGGTACTGAATTTTGACCCCGATATCTTTCTCTGCTTCAAATATTTATCCACTTTTCCCTAAAAGATACAATAGTATCTCTCTCAACTATTCTGTTTCACTCTAGGATGGGATGCATCCAAGGTTGCTGAGTAAAGTAAAGATGGAAATAGCAGTTGTTCTGGCCACATCCTTACATTCCTCCTTGTACAAGGGCAGGAGTATTGCAAATGTTTCACCGTGTTCAAAAAAGGGGAGAAGGGTATACTTGATAACTATAGGCCAGTTGCCCAAATGCCGGTTGTGGGGAAACTCAAAACGGGTGGGTTGGGGTCGGATGGGAAGTTAAAGAGTTACAAAAGTGAATCCCGACTAGAACCCATCTCCAACCCACACACTTCTGGTTTTAACGGAGGCGGAATGGGGTTGGGCAGCCAACCCGCTCTCAGGAGGCAGCTTGCTCATTTAAATATTACAATGATGTGGGCGTGCCTCAGATTTAACCAGCATTTTAAATTTAACTGTGTGTGGTTGGGTTTCGCACAGCACCGAAAAAGGCCATTAGGCCAATCATGCCTGTGCTGGTTGGGAAACCCGACAGCTAATGGAAGGCGAGGCCTACTGATCCAAGAGGTAAGAGCCTTTACACTTACCTCCTGGATCCAGCGTCCCTGTCTAACACCCCCTCCCCAGGTTGGAGACACCTCCTCACACAGCCTCTGATCGCACCTCCCCCCATGGACCCCCCGATTGAGTTCTTATGATCTGGAATGCACTGCCTAAAAGGGTCGACAGCAGATTCAATAACAACTTTCAATTTGGAATTGGATGTACACTTGAAAAGGAAACATTTGCAGGGCT
This sequence comes from Pristiophorus japonicus, assembly GCF_044704955.1. Lineage (NCBI taxonomy): Eukaryota > Metazoa > Chordata > Chondrichthyes > Pristiophoridae > Pristiophorus > Pristiophorus japonicus. The sequence goes on from NC_091978.1 coordinate 233,860,747, forward strand.
ATGGGGTAAGAGCAGGTGAATGGGACTGAATGGACAGCTGTTTCAAAGAACCGGCACAGGCATGATGAGCCAAATGGCCTTCTTCGGTGCTGTACGATTCTATGATTCTATATTCACTGAGGTAAAGAATTCCATGCTCCGGCAACTCCGTGCAAATACATTTCTATCTTTTCTCCTCACTCTCTTAATGACAATTTTAAATTAATGATCCCTCAACACTGACTACAGAGAAAATAGTCTTTTATTTTTCACTGTATCAAAACCCTTTATAATTTTGAAAACCTCTGTGAAAGCCTTTGTTACCTCTAGACTTGACTATTCCAACACACTTCTGGCTGGCCTCCCACGTTCTACCTTCCATAAACTTCAGATCATCCAAAACTCTGTTGTCTGTGTCCTAACTCGCACTAAGTCCCTTTCACCCACTTGCTTCTTCTTCTACTTAGGCAATTCCTCGGAGTCGATGATAACTTGCTTCCACACTAAAAATGAGTTCTCAGGTGACTGATGAGTCCAATGCAGGACCTAGAGTCTCTGTCTCAGGTGGAGCAGAAAGTAGTTGAAGGGACGGGTGGGTGAGGTGCTTGGATTGTCGTGAGCTCCTTCTACTTTTGCACTTGGCTTTCGCTTTCTCCCGGGGAAGATACTTGAGGTGTTCGGCGTCTTCCCGGATGCTTCTCCTCCACTTGGAGCGGTCATGGGCCAGGGATTCCCAGGTGTCAGTGGGGATGTTGCACTTTTTCAAGGAGGCTTTGAGGGTGTCCTTGAAGCGTTTCCTTTGCCCACCTGTGGCTCACTTGCCGTGTTGGAGCTCTGAGTAAGGCTCTTGTTTGGGAGTCTCGTGCATTACCCCTGTGCTCGATGACCTACATTGGCTCCTGGTTAAGTAAAGCTTCGATTTTAAAATTCTCATCCTTGTTTTCAAATCCTCCATGGCCTTGTCCCTCCCTATCTCTGTAATCTCCTCCAGGTAGATGATTGGTGCCATTTTTTGGAGTGTGGTGGAGCCTAGTGGAGGGGTTGGGACCCAGGAGCAGGAGTGGGAGAAGGAGAGGACAGAAGCAGCGAGGAGCGGAGGGAGGGACTGATGAGGAGCGGAGGTTGGGACCGGCATGGCCCAGAGGTCAGGACCGGCGAGGTCTGGAGATCGGAAGCAGAGTGGAGAGGATGGATGAGGCATGGAGAAGCGGAGATCCCGGAGCCCAGAGGTGGAGCAGCGTGGACAAGAATAAGGGAAGGCACAGCATGGGCCAATAGCGAGGCTGTGAAGTCGTGAGGCTCACATTGCACACTATGAATTCCACATAGAGAGAGGTCCTGTGGGAAGGAGGAAGGAAGGAGGACAGGAGGAGTATGTTTGAGTTTGTGTGTATGTATTGGCACATGCGGCGGAGCCTGGTCTCCGGTCGTCTTGGATCCACTGGACCAAGACCTTGCTCAGTCAAGCCTGTGTGGTGGCTGAAATGCAACGGCCACCCCACATTAAAAGAATTCATGCACAGGCATCTTCCATTGCTTAAAATGAGTTCAGAAGTCACCTGAGTACTCATTTTAGTGTGGAAACAAGTCATCCTCAACCCCGAGGGACTGCCTATGATGATGATGAATCTCCTCCAGTCCACAACCCTCCAAGATGTCTGCACTCTTCTAATTCTGGCCTCTTGAGCATCCCTGATTATAATCACTCCGCATTGGTGGCCTTGAGCTGCCAAGGCCTGAAGCTCTGGAATCCCCTCCCTAAACCTCTCTATCTCTCTATCACTCTTCCTTCCTTTAAGACGCTCCTTAAAACCTAACTCTTTGACCAAGCTTCTGGTCACCTGTCTTAATTTCTCCTTATGTGGCTCGGTATCAAATTTTGTTTGAAGCGCCTTGGGATGTTTTACTACATTAAAGGCACTTTATAAATACAAGTTGTTGTTAAATCTCCTCTTATCTTTGTTGCAGTAGAAACAAGAGTTCTTGTTATAGAATCTGAGAAGCAATGAGGTGTCCATTGTTTTATTAGGGATTAACTCCTAATGGGTCAGTGATGAGATGTTGGTTCTTTATGTTGCATGCGTCCCATGAGTCTGTCCATCTGGATAGTGAATATTGGCTGCTGTTTCCCAGTATTTTTAGCAATTTTGTTGTGGGCTTTTCAAGTCTTTGTGAATGGGAAGGTTGATATTGCTCATGATTTTTTCCATCTCACCGAGCACTGTGGTGTTGCGGCGAATGGCAGGCAGGGCAATATGGGACAGCACCGGGAGCCACTCAGTTGGGGAGATCTGACACCATCCTCATGGCGGCATTTAGCTGCACGTCTACAATCTTTGTGTGGTGGCTACAGGACCATGAGGCAGAGCAGTATGCAGCAGAGTAGACTAGGGCCACTGTTGCAGTGTTGAAGTGTTGTGGCTGTGTTCCCCCATGACGTTCCAGTGACTTTCTAGGTGAGAGTCCTTTCCAGGGTAACACTTAGATATTTTAGTTGAGGTTCATGGGTAAGTCACCGACCACAGAAGGAAACATTGCGGGGGAAATTGTGGTCGGAGGTTTCCTTCACACGAACGCATCCGAACCGAAGAAAATCTACGAAAGTACCCGGTGGTCCCGGAGGAACACAAGTTCCTGGTCGGAGGCCTAGATTCACTGCGGAGTGCATGGGAAGATGTCTTTCAGGTACGTACGTACATGCTGGTGTCACGTGCGCCTGGATTACTATGCAGTATTCTCATTGATAAAAATGGGAATTCCGTTTGTACGACTATCAATGAGAATAACCCCCTAAAACACTGAAACACTGCATAATAAATAAAACACCTCACATACTTAAAATTCATTGAAATTAAATGTAATTAAATGTTTTAGACAAAAAATATATTTTGGGGATTTTTTTTGAATGTGTTTTAATAGGGTTAATGTACAGGGTTTTTAATACAAGAGCGGGTGCCAGGCTGCCTGTTGGCGGCCTGGCCAAACCCAGGAGTATAATTGTTGGCCCAACCTGGCAGTCGGCCAACAAAACAAACATGGCAGCTGTGGCAGTGCGCCCTCCCCTTTAATGAGCATACATCTAACACAGTGCATCGACAGAAAAAGCTGTTGGGGGCACCGCACGGTGGGACGAAGATTTTTCCTGGTGAATTTAGATGGAGGTGCGGGAGATCGGTGCTGTGCGCCTTGATTATGCACTTAGGAGGGGTTGGCAGCAGCAGGGCGGAAGTGGGGACCGCCGGAAAAACTACTGAGGAGAATTTCGCAAGCAGCGGCCATTCAACCCCAAATCGGCGGCCATTTAACTCCACTGAATGGCCACCGCTTTCTGACAGTAAGAGGCCTTTTCAGGAGGCTGCATTTTGGCCTCCCTGACTCTGTATAGTCCAGTGGGGGCAGAGGTGGAGGTTCCCAGTGAGCAGATTTCCGGACTTCCATCAGGATCAAAGGCCCATGGGTTTTCAGAGCTTATGAATCAAACACATAATTAGTATCACAGCCTATTTCAGGTTAGCTAACATCTACAAAACTAATATTTAAAAGCCGGAAAGCTAAGTATTATAAAGGGTAATGAAATAAGGAATTCAGTTCCCTATGCCTGGAATGCTACTGTTAAATAAATCTGAATCCGATTTGTTTTTGAATTGCTGGTATTGCAAAAGGTTAATGATATGCTGTAGGAAGTATTTATTTTCTCTCTCTCTCTTTGTTGGAGGAAGAATTAAATGAAGTTTGCAGTGGGCTTAACAATAAGATGGAGTGAGGTGCAAGGCAGGCACAGCAGCCCACAAGACTGCTTGGCATCCCACACACGTGGATTTCATTTTGTGTTTATTACGGAACAAATTGTGTGTGGCTGTTTCTTACACATAGCCAATCAACAGAGGCATCTGTGGACTAATCAATTGAGGAAATCAATCTAGCTGACTGAAATAACTTGCCAAGCAATCCAGGGAAATTGTAATCTGAAGAAGAAGGTCTGACACCAATGGTCGTTTGTTAGCAACAGTTCAATGAGAGCCTACACTGACAGCAGGGATCCCGTTAAATTTTAGCTATGAAAGCAAGAAACATGGGGGAAATCGTGGCAGGGCCAGAGGGAAAACAGTCATGGCCCAGTGAGAATGGGGAAATCATAGACCGGAATTGTTATGTATTTAACCCCTTGCAACCTGTATTACACTACCACCAGAGGCCCACCTGATCCCAGCATCCCTTGGTAGCACGGTATATAAGCAGGCCACCCATGAAGTACCTGCACTCTGGAGTTTCATTAAAGGAGCTAAGGTCACACTTGCTCATTGTACACAGTACTCAGTTTCATCCTTTATTATGAATGCATCAATTGGCGACGAGGTAACGAACAACCGTGTGAAAATGCAAAGAACAGTTGGTATCTTGGAGAAGTTCTCAGAAGGGGACAATTGGGAGGCCTTTGTGGAACGACTCGACCAATACTTTGTGGCCAACAAGCTGTAAGTGGACGAGAACGCTGCCAAACAAAGGGCGATCCTCCTAACTGTTTATGGGGCAACAACCTATGGCCTCATGAAGAATCTTTTAGCTCCAGTAAAACCAACAGCTAAATCCTATGTAGAATTGTGTATGTTGGTCCGGGAGCACCTAAATCCTGAGGAAAGCATTTTGATGACGAGATATTGGTTCTACACGGTCAACGGTCGGAGGGCCAGGAAGTGGCGCGCTATGTCGCCGAACTAAGGCACCTCGCAGAACATTGTCAATTTGAGGGATTCCTCGAATAAATGCTTAGAGACTTTTTTGTACTGGGCATTGGCCATGGGGTAATCCTTCACAAACTGTTGACTGTTGAAACTCCGAATCTAAGTAAAGCCATAACGATAGCCAAGGCATTTATATCCACCAGAGACAACACCAAACAGATTTCGCAGAGTAAAGAAGTTTCGGCTAGTACTGTACACAAAGTAATGTCGTTTTCGAGCAGGAATATACATGGCAGAACGTATATGCCGGTTGCTGCTGCCCGACCTCAGATGACCCAGAGTCCGCCATCAATCGTTAATGCGAGGCAGTTAACACCTTGTTGGCGCTGTGGAGGTGATCGTCGGCCCCATCAATGCTGCTTCAAGCACTATGCATGCAACGGTTGCAGAACAATGGGACACCTCCAGCGAATGTGCAGGTGAGCTGCAAACCCTGAAAACTCTGCAAACCACTACGTTGCAGAGGAATATCAATCCACTGTGGATCAGTCTGAATTGGAGACTTGTACTGAGGAGGCAGAAGTGTACGGAGTACACACATTCACCACGAAATGTCCACCAATAATGTTGAAAGTTGAACTGAACGGAATTCCAATATCTATGGAACTGGACACAGGTGCGAGTCAGTCCATAATGAGTAAAAAGGCCTACGATAGGCTGTGGGGAAGGCACACAGGCCCAAGCTCAACCCCATTCACATCAAACTAAGGACTTACACCAAGGAACTAATCCCTGTAATTGGCAGCGCAGAAGTCAAAGTCTCCTATGATGGAGCAGTACACGAACTTCCGCTGTGGATTGTGCCAGGAGATGGCCCCACGTTGTTTGGCAGAAGCTGGCTGGGAAAAACCTGCTGGAACTCGGATGACATCCGAGCGCTTTCATCCGTCGACGACGCCTCATGTGTCCAGGTTCTGAGCAAGTTTCCATTGTTGTTCGAGCCAGGCATTGGAAGCTTCTTGGGGCGAAAGCTCAGATCCATTTGGTTCCCGATACGCGACCCATCCACCACAAGGCACGGGCGGTACCATATATGATGCATGAGAAAGTGGAAATTGAGCTGGACAGGCTGCAGCGAGAAGGCATCATCGCACCTGTGGAATTCAATGAGTGGGCCAGTCCGATTGTCCCAGTACTTAAAGAGGATGGCACAGTCAGAATTTGTGGGGACTATAAAGTAACGATTAACCGTTTTTCGCTACAGGACCAGTATCCGCTACCTAAGGCAGATGACCTCTTTGCGGCCCTGGCTTTGAGGGAAGACGTTCACCAAGCTGGGCCTGACCTCGGCCTACATGACGCAGGAGCTGGAGGAGTCTTCGAAAGGCCTCACCTGCATCAACACGCACAAAGGTCTGTTCATCTATAGCAGATGCCCGTTCGGGATTCGGTCGGCCGCAGAAATCTTCCAACGGAACATGGAGAGCCTGCTAAAGTTGGTTCCTTGCACCATGGTTTTCTAGGACGACATACTGGTTACAGGTCGGGACACCATTGAGCACTTGAAGAATCTGGAAGAGGTTCTTAGTCGGTTGGATCGCATGGGACTCAGGTTGAAACGCTCGAAGTATGTTTTCCTGGCACAGGAGGTCGAGTTCTTGGGAAGAAAAATTGCAGCAGACGGCATCAGACCCACCGACGCCAAGATGCAGACCATCAAGAACGCGCCGAGACCACAGAACGTGACGGAGCTGCGGTTGTTCCTGGGAGTCCTTAACTATTGGTAATTTCCTACCTGGGTTAAGCACCCTGCTAGAACCCCTACATGCGCTGCTGCACAAGGGAGACAAAAGGATATGGGGGAATTTACAAGAGTCTGCCTTTAAGAAAGCCAGGAATCTGTTGTGTTCAAACAAATTGCTTGTCCTATATAACCCTTGTAAATGATTAGTGCTAGCTTGCGATGCGTCGTCATATGGGGTTGGGTGTGCGTTACAACAGGCTAATGAATCGAGGATTTTGCAACCAGTTGCATATGTGTCTAGGAATTTGAAAAAGGCCGAAAGGGCCTACAGCATGATTAAAAAAAAGGCTCTGTGTGCATTTAGTGGGTAACGAAAATGCACCAGTACTTATTTGGCCTCAAGTTTGAGCTTGAAACTGACCACAAGCTGCTCATATCGCTGTTCTCTGAGAGCAAATGATTAACATCAATGCCTCTGCCCATATTGAAAGATGGGCGCTCACACTGTCGGCATACAACTATGTAATCCGCCACAGACCGGGCACAGAGAACTGCGCTGATGCTCTCAGTCGGCTGCCATTGCCCACACAGCCTGCGGACTTGCTCATGGTAATGGGTGCATTCGAAAACGAAAAGTCCCCTGTTACGGCCTGCCAGATAAGGACCTGGACCAGCCAGGATCCCTTATTGTCCGTGGTAAAAAAACTGTCCTCCATGGGAGCTGGTCCAGTGTCCCAGCGGAGATGCAGGATACAATAAACCGTTCCACAGGTGCAAAGACAAAATGTCCCTGCAGGCTGACTCTCTGTTGTGGGGCAATCGCGTGGTCTTGCCCAAGAAAGGCAGAGGTACGTTCATTTGTGAACTGCACAGCACCCACCCAGGCATTCTAATGATGAAAGCCATAGCCAGACCCATGTGTGGTGGCCCGGCATCGACTCAGATTTAGAGTCATGCGTGTGCCAGTGCAACACTTGCTCTCAGCTGAGCAATGCACCCAGAGAGGCACCGCTAAGTTTGTGGTCGTGGCCCTCCAAACCGTGGTTGAGGATCCACGTGGACTATCCGGGCCCATTTCTAAGCAAAATGTTCTTGGTTGTCGTGGATGCTTACTCAAAATGGATTAAATGTGCAATAATATCTGTAAGCACGTCCACGGCCACTATTGAAAGCTTACGAGCCATGTTTGCCATGCACGGTCTGCCTGATGTCCTAGTCAGCGACAATGGGCCGTGTTTCACCAGAGCTGAATTCAAGGAATTCATGACCTGCAATGGGATCAAGCAACGTCACATTTGCCCCGTTCAAGCCTGCATCCAATGGCCAGGCACAACGGGCAGTTCAGACCATCAAGCAAAGCTTGAAATGTGTGTCAGAAGGCTCCCTGCAGACTCGACTATCCCGAGTGCTGCACAGCTACCACACCAGACCCCACTCACTCACTGGGCTTCCCCCAGTCGAGCCGCTCATGAAAAGGGCACTCAAAACAAGGCTCTCTCTTATACACACTGATCTCCATGATCACGTGGAGGGCAGGTGACATCAACAAAGTGTGTACTATGACTGTGCAAATTTGTCACGCGATGTTGAGGTCAACGACCCTGTGTTTGTACTCAATTATGGACATGGTCCCAAATGGCTCGCTGGCACGGTCATAGCCAAAGAGGGGAGTAGGGTGTCTTAGGTCAAATTGGCCAATGTACTAACGTGCAGAAAACATTTGGACCAAATCAAATTGCGGTTCACCAACAGCTACGCGCAACCGGAAGAGGACACCACCAACTTTGACCCTCCAACACACACACAAGTGGCAACTGACATCATGGTTGACCACGAAGCCGAACTCACCATCCCCAGCAGCCCAGCAAGATTGACAAGGGAGTGAAAAGCCCCAGATCGTCTCACCTTGTAAACATAGAAACATAGAAAATAGGTGCAGGAGTAGGCCATTCGGCCCTTTGAGTCTGCACCACCATTCAATATGATCATGGCTGATCATGCATTTCAGTACCCCATTCCTGCTTTCTCGCCATACCCCCTGATCCCTTTAACTGTGAGGGCCACATCTAACTCCCTTTTGAATATATCTGACGACCTGGCCCCAACAACTTTCTGTGGTAGAGAATTCCACATGCCCACAACTCTCTGACTGAATCGGTTTCTCCTCATCTCGGTCCTAAATGGCTTACCCCTTATCCTTAGACTGTGACCCCTTGTTCTGGACTTCTCCAACATCGGGAACATTCTTCCTTCATCTAACCTGTCCAATCCTGTCAGAATTTTATATGTTTCTATGAGATCCCCTCTCATTCTTCTAAATTCCAATGAAAATAAGCCTAGTCGATCCAGTCTTTCTTCATATGTCAGTCTTGTCATCCCGCGAATCAGTCTGGTGAACCTTCGCTGCACTCCCTCAATGGCAAGAATGCCCTTCCTCAGATTAGGTGACCAAAACTGTACACAATATTCAAGGGGTGGCCTTACCAAGGCCCAGTACAACTGTAGTAAGACCTCCCTGCTCCTATACTTGAATCCACTCGCTATGAAGGCCAACATGCCATTTACTTTCTTCACCGCCTGCTGCAGCTGTATGCCAACCTTCAATGACTGATGTACCATGGCACCCAGGTCTCGTTTCACCTCCCCCTTTACCATTCTGTCACCATTCAGATAATAATCAGCCCTCCTGTTTTTACCACCACAGTGGATAACCTCACATTTATCCACATTATACTGCATCTGCCATGTATTTGCCCACTCACCTAACCTGTCCAAGTCACCCTGCAGCCTCTTCGCATCCTTCTCACAGCTCACACTGCCACCAAGCTTAGTGTCATCTGCAAACTTGGAGATATTACATTCAATTCCTTCTTCTAAATCATTAATGTACATTGTAAATATCTGGGGTCCCAGGACTGAACCTTGCGGTACCGCACTAGTCACTGCCTGCCATTCTGAAAAGGACCCGTTTATTCCTATTCTCTGCTTCCTGTCTGCCAGCCAGTTCTCTATCCACGTCAGTACATTAGCCCTAATACCATGTGCTTTAATTTTACACACTAATCCCTCATGATTGACCTTGTCAAAAGCTTTTTGAAAGTCAAAATACACCACATCCACTGGTTCTCCCTTGTCCACTCTATTAATTACATCCTCAAAAAATTCTCGAAGATTTGTCAAGCATGATTTCCCTTTCATAAATCCATACTGACTTGGACCGATCCTATCACTGCTTTCCAAATGCGTTGCTATTACATCTTTAATAATTGATTCCAACATTTTCCCCACCACCGATGTCAGGCTGACTGGTCTATAATTCCCTGTTTTCTCCCTCCATCTTTTTTAAAAAGTGGGGTTATATTAGCTACCCTCCGGTCCATAGCAACTGCTCCAGAGTCTATAGAATGTTGGAAAATGACGACCAATGCATTGACTATTTCGAGGGCCACTTCCTTAAGTACTCTGGGATACAGACTATCAGGCCCTGGGGATTTTTTGGCCTTCAATCGCATCAATTTCCCGAACACAATTTGCTGACTAATAAGGATTTCGTTTAATTCCTCCTTCTCGCTAGTCCCTCGTTCCTCGAGTATTTCTGGAAGGTTATTTGTGTCTTCCTTAGTGAAGAAAGAACCAAAGTATTTGTTCAATTGGTCTGCCATTTCTTTGTTCCCCATTGTGACTTTACCTGATTCAGACTGTAAGGGAAATTGATGCGATTTGTCTTCACTAATCTTTTTCTCTTCACGTATCTGTAGAAGCTTTTGCAGTCAGTTTTTATGTTCCCTGCAAGCTTACTCTCATATTCTATTTTCCCCTTTCTAATTAAACCCATTGTCCTCCTCTGCTAAATTCTAAATTTCTCCCAGTCCTCAGATTTGCTGCTTTTTTTGGTCAAGTTATATGCCTCTGCCTTGGATTTAACACTATCCCTAATTTCCCTTGTAAGCCACGGTTGAGCCACCTTCCCCGTTTTATTTTTACTCCAGATAGGGGTGTACAATTGTTGAAGTTCATCCCATGTGATTTTTAAATGTCTGCTATTGCCTATCCACTGTCAACCCTTTAAGTATCATTCGCCAGTCTATCCTAGCCAATTCACATCTCATACCGTCGAAGTTACCTTTTTTTAAGTTCAGGATTCTAGTCCCTGTATTAACTGTGTCACTCTCCATCTTAATAAAGAATTGTACCATATTATGGTCATTCTTCCCCAAGGGCCTCGCACAACAAGATTGCTAATTAATCCTCTCAGTCCACAACACCCAGCCTAGGATGGCCAGCTCTCTAGTTGGTTCCTCGACATATTGGTCTAGAGAACCATTCCTTATACACTCCAGGAAATCCTCCTCCAGCATATTGCTACCAGTTTGGTTAGCTCAATCTATATGTAGATTAAAGCCACCCATGATAACTGCTGTACCTTTATTGCATGCATCCCTAATTTCCTGTTTGATGCCATCCCCAACCTCACTATGACTGTTTGGAGGTCTGTACACAACTCCCACTAGCATTTTCTGCCCTTTGGTGTTCCGTAGCTCTACCAATACAGATTCCACTTCATCCATGCTAATGTCCTTCCTTAATATTGCGCTAATCTCCTTTTTAACCAGCAATGCTACCCACCTCCTTTTCCTTTCCTCTATCTTTTCTGAATATTGAATACTCCTGGATGTTGAGTTCCCAGCCTTGGTCACCCTGGAGCCACGTCTCTGTAATCCCAATTACATCATATCCGTTTATCGCTATCTGCGCAGTTAATTCATCCACCTTATTATGAATGCTCCTCGCATTGAGACACAGAGCCTTCAGGTTTGTTTTTTGAACACTCTTTGTCCTTTTAGAATTATGCTGTATTGCAGCCCTTTTTGATCTTTGTCTTTTATTTTTCTGCCCTCCACTTTTACTTTTGCTTCTGACCTCATTTTACTCCCCTCTGTCTCCCTGCATAGGTTCCCATCCCCTGTCCTATTAGTTTAAATCCTCCCCAATAGCACTAGCAAGCACTCCCCCTAGGACATCGGTTCCAGCCCTGTGCAGGTGCAGACTGTCCGGTTTGTACTGGTTCCACCTCCCCCAGAACCGGTTCCAATGTCCCAAAAATTTATATCCCTCCCTCTTGCACCATTCCTCAAGTCACATATTCATCTTAGCTATCCTGCTATTTCTACTCTGACTAGCACATGGCACTGGTAGCACTCCTGAGATTACTACCTTTGAGGTCCTACTTTTTAATTTAACTCCTAGCTCCCAAAATTCAGCATGTAGGACCTCATCCCGCAACGGGGGAGTGATATTATGTATTTAACTCCTTGCAACCTGTATTACACTACCACCGGAGGGCCTATCTGTTGGAGTCCCAAGGGATCCCAGCATCCCTTGGGAGCACGGTATATAAGCAGGCTACCCACGAGTTACCTGCACTCTGGAGTCACATTAAAGGAGCTAAGGTCACACTTGCTCATTGTACACAGCACTCAGTTTCATCCTTTTATTATGAACGCATCAGGAATTTTCCCTAGCTGGGCGGGTCTTGTGCGGGTGGTCGCCATGGCGTATTACGAGCCCGTTGCTGGTTCCATCCTGCTCCATAAAATTACTTTACATCAATAGGGCCTATCAAGACCGCCCTGCTATTATCCGGCCCAATTAAATGGTGCAGGTCTGGTGACGTCATTGATGATGTGTTTTCAGACGGAATATTTAAAGGAGCCATGGCCACATTGCATTTGAAGGTTCATCTAAGATAGTGCAGAAACTGCACTGCACAATTCCACTGCTGCCCAGACCAGCAATGAAGACTGTATTGAGGCAGAGGGCTGCACTCCAAGCTCTTCGATGACTCTCTCTATAGGCTTATGGAGAGAGTCAGAGCAAGCAGGGGGGCCCTCTACCCTGCTGATGGCTGGAAATGACATCCCAGCAGACCAAGACAGCATGGTTCCAACTTTCAGAGGAGGTAAACAGCAGGAATGTGGTCAAGAGCACCTGGGTGCAGTGCCGGAAATGTTTAAATTATCTCATTAAATCAGGAAAGGTGAGTACAAAGCTATACTCACCCTCATCCTGCTGTGCCTCTCATCACATCCCCATCACTCTGCCTTCCCAACCCTACTCCTGCACATCCTTACAGCAACATACCTTGCACATCCATCCATTCCTCTCGCTGTATTTACATTATCGCATCCCCATCTGACTAGCCACCCCTCACACTCACCCTCATCGTAATACAATCATATCAACTAACAACACACAAGGAGGCCATTTTAGATTCTCCCCCCACCCCCCACCCCCCCACTACATCATAGTCTGTCTCTACAGATGTAACCCATCCATTCCTTACATTCATTCCACACTCTCACACAACCTTCTGTTCTTTCCCTTCTTGCAGGAAACGAGAGCCCCAAATAAGAAGAGGGAGAGAACTGGCAGTGGAACACCATCAATGGCTACCCTCACAACAGCAGAGGAGGCTGCATTAGAGCTGTCAGGAGTGTCGAGCAGCTGATAGTGGGAGACAGAAAGAGGGGGACATAACAGTAACTTGGTGACAGAATTACATATCATACAGCTACATGGCACACATCAGTCACTCATATGGGGATCGAAGTGTCACAGGACAGGAGAGTGGAGAGCACCAGTTCCAACTGTCACAGGAGGGGAGAGTGGAAAGCACCAGTTCCAACTGTCACAGGACGGGAGAGTGGAGAGCACCAGTTCCAACTGTCACAGGACGGGAGAGTGGAGAGCACCAGTTCCAGCTGTCACAGGAGGGGAGAGTGGAGAGCACCAGTTCCAGCTGTCACAGGAGGGGAGAGTGGAGAGCACCAGTTCCAACTGTCACAGGACGGGAGAGTGGAGAGCACCAGTTCCAGCTGTCACAGGATGGGAGAGCGGAGAGCACCAGTTCCAACTGTCACAGGACAAGAGAGTGGAGAGCACCAGTTCCAACTGTCACAGGACGGGAGAGCGGAGAGCACCAGTTCCAGCTGTCACAGGACGGGAGAATGGAGAGCACCAGTTCCAACTGTCACAGGACGGGAGAGCGGAGAGCACCAGTTCAAACTGTCACAGGACGGGAGAGTGGAGAGCACCAGTTCCAACTGTCACAGGACGGGAGAGTGGAGAGCACCAGTTCCAACTGTCACAGGACGGGAGAGTGGAGAGCACCAGTTCCAACTGTCACAGGACGGGAGAGTGGAGAGCACCAGTTCCAACTGTCACAGGATGGGAGAGTGGAGAGCACCAGTTCCAACTGTCACAGGACGGGAGAGTGGAGAGCACCAGTTCCAACTGTCACAGGACGGGAGAGTGGAGAGCACCAGTTCCAACTGTCACAGGAGAGAGAGTGGAGAGCACCAGTTCCAACTGTCACAGGACGGGAGAGTGGAGAGCACCAGTTCCAACTGTCACAGGACGGGAGAGTGGAGAGCACCAGTTCCAACTGTCACAGGACGGGAGAGCGGAGAGCACCAGTTCCAACTGTCACAGGAGGGGAGAGCGGAGAGCACCACTTCCAACTGTCACAGGAGAGAGAGTGGAGAGCACCAGTTCCAACTGTCACAGGACGGGAGAATGGAGAGCACCAGTTCCAACTGTCACAGGACGGGAGAGCGGAGAGCACCAGTTCCAGCTGTCACAGGACGGGAGAGTGGAGAGCACCAGTTCCAGCTGTCACAGGACAGGAGAGCGGAGAGCACCAGTTCAAACTGTCACAGGACGGGAGAGTGGAGAGCACCAGTTCCAACTGTCACAGGACGGGAGAGTGGAGAGCACCAGTTCCAACTGTCACAGGACGGGAGAGTGGAGAGCACCAGTTCCAACTGTCACAGGACGGGAGAGTGGAGAGCACCAGTTCCAACTGTCACAGGACGGGAGAGTGGAGAGCACCAGTTCCAACTGTCACAGGATGGGAGAGTGGAGAGCACCAGTTCCAACTGTCACAGGATGGGAGAGTGGAGAGCACCAGTTCCAACTGTCACAGGACGGGAGAGTGGAGAGCACCAGTTCCAGCTGTCACAGGATGGGAGAGCGGAGAACACCAGTTCCAACTGTCACAGGACAAGAGAGTGGAGAGCACCAGTTCCAACTGTCACAGGACGGGAGAGTGGAGAGCACAAGTTCCAACTGTCACAGGAGAGAGAGTGGAGAGCACCAGTTCCAACTGTCACAGGAGAGAGAGTGGAAAGCACCAGTTCCAACTGTCACAGGAGAGAGAGTGGAAAGCACCAGTTCCAACTGTCACAGGACGGGAGAGTGGAAAGCACCAGTTCCAACTGTCACAGGAGAGAGAGTGGAAAGCACCAGTTCCAACTGTCACAGGACGGGAGAGTGGAGAGCACCAGTTCCAACTGTCACAGAACGGGAGAGTGGAGAGCACCAGTTCCAACTGTCACAGGAGAGAGAGTGGAGAGCACCAGTTCCAACTGTCACAGGAGAGAGAGTGGAGAGCACCAGTTCCAACTGTCACAGAACGGGAGAGTGGAGAGCACCAGTTCCAACTGTCACAGGAGAGAGAGTGGAGAGCACCAGTTCCAACTGTCACAGGACGGGAGAGTGGAGAGCACCAGTTCCAACTGTCACAGAACGGGAGAGTGGAGAGCACCAGTTCCAACTGTCACAGGAGAGAGAGTGGAGAGCACCAGTTCCAACTGTCACAGGAGAGAGAGTGGAGAGCACCAGTTCCAACTGTCACAGGAGAGAGAGTGGAGAGCACCAGTTCCAACTGTCACAGGACGGGAGAGTGGAGAGCACAAGTTCCAACTGTCACAGGAGAGAGAGTGGAAAGCACCAGTTCCAACTGTCACAGGACGGGAGAGTGGAGAGCACCAGTTCCAACTGTCACAGGACGGGAGAGTGGAGAGCACAAGTTCCAACTGTCACAGGACGGGAGA
This sequence comes from Pristiophorus japonicus, assembly GCF_044704955.1. Classification (NCBI taxonomy): domain Eukaryota; kingdom Metazoa; phylum Chordata; class Chondrichthyes; family Pristiophoridae; genus Pristiophorus; species Pristiophorus japonicus. The sequence continues at coordinate 233,876,046 of NC_091978.1, forward strand.
GTGGAGAGCACCAGTTCCAACTGTCACAGGACGGGAGAGTGGAGAGCACCAGTTCCAACTGTCATAGGACGGGAGAGTGGAGAGCACCAGTTCCAACTGTCACAGGACGGGAGAGTGGAGAGCACCAGTTCCAACTGTCACAGGACGGGAGAGTGGAGAGCACCAGTTCCAACTGTCACAGGACGGGAGAGTGGAGAGCACCAGTTCCAACTGTCACAGGAGAGAGAGTGGAAAGCACCAGTTCCAACTGTCATAGGAGAGAGAGTGGAAAGCACCAGTTCCAACTGTCACAGGACGGGAGAGTGGAGAGCACCAGTTCCAACTGTCACAGAACGGGAGAGTGGAGAGCACCAGTTCCAACTGTCACAGAACGGGAGAGTGGAGAGCACCAGTTCCAACTGTCACAGGAGAGAGAGTGGAGAGCACCAGTTCCAACTGTCACAGGAGAGAGAGTGGAGAGCACCAGTTCCAACTGTCACAGGACGGGAGAGTGGAGAGCACCAGTTCCAGCTGTCAAAGGACGGGAGAGTGGAGAGCACCAGTTCCAACTGTCACAGGAGCATCCAGTCGTGCCCCGGTAACTGCCCCCAAAGGAAGTGGAGTGTGGGAAATTGCACTCCGCTTCCATTGATGGGTGGTAAGGCCAATTCTGCGGCGGGAGCAGGACTTCCACGCTGGGGGCTAAAATTCCCTGCCCCAGAAGGTTACCGCCCCCAAGATGGGAGCCTGTGCGGGGAGGCAGATGGAAGATGAGGGTATACGGGGGCGGAGGATGGAGGGGAGAGTGGTGGAGGGCGGAGAAACCCAGGGCGGGGGACAGGAGGGGCCACATTGCAGCGAAGGTCATGCGGGGGGGGGGGGGCGAAGTGTGATGGAGGGACGTGCCTGGGGGCTCTGTGCCTCGGTGCGGGGGGTGTTCAGAGTGGGGTGGATGGGTTGACTGCGCAGATGGCGGTTGGTGGATGTGGGGTGGTTGGCGTCGCGGGGGCGTGGCTCCGGGGTGGCCGGGGCTGGGGGCTCGACATCCGGGGGTGTTCGGCATTTGGGAAGGATTCTGACGGGGCGGGTCGGGTTGGGTGCGGGGGGAGGTGTTGGGGTGGGTGATCAGCCATGATCTTGTTGAATGGCGGTGCAGGCTCGAAGGGCCGAATGGCCTACTCCTGCACCTATTTTCTATGTTTCTATGTTTCTATGTTTCTATGAAGTCCGCAGCCATTGAATCGTCATCATGTGCATAATGGTATGTCATGTGCATAATGGTATGGCATATGGAGTGTCAGCAAGATGTCCCCCAGGATGGAAGCTCCCTCGGGAGCTCCTCTGCTGAACAACTCTATCCTTGGCCATCCATTGCCATCCTTCACTCTTTCTCCCCCCCTCCACTGCTTAAGTTTCCCCTGGCCCTAATAGTGGGTGCATTTCTTACCCCTAAAATGCAAATTCCTTGCTGCAAGGGCAGCTACCTGAGCCCACTGCCCATCCCCCAACCATGCCTGCACCTTACCTCCAACAGTGAGCACTGGATTTTCCACCCAAAACCATCTTCCAGCCTACCGGACCTTCCTGCCGCCAAGACTTCGCTCCCCCACTGGATATGGCCGACTCAGCTACAACGGAGTCCGGTGAGCATCCGGGCAACCATAGGTTTGGACCCTACCTTCTCTCTCTGCCCTCACACCTGCTTCTGGCAGCGTTTCAGACTGTACCCTCTCTCTCCGCCCTCACACCCGATCCTGGTGGCGTATCGGCTCTACCCTCTCCGCATCCAATTCCAGTGACGTTTCGGCCTCCCTCCGGCCGCTGGTCCTGCCCAACTGCGGAGGCAAAAGCAGCTGGAGGAATCGCGACGGAGCCCCTGTCGAGCAAGAGGTGCGTGCAATGGCGGCGGCCACTCTGTCTTCTTCTCTTTTTGTGAACTGGATCTCTGGCCATCACAATGTCTGCCCTCAGTCAGGGGATAATACCTGGGAGAGTGAAGTTTTGCCTCAAGTCTCTCACTCCCACTCTCCACTCCTCGGATCTCTCACCATCTCTCCAAAAGGCACTGCTCAGCGCGAGCTTACGGCTCACATCCTACTGTAGGCAATTAGGCCCATACAGAAGAGCTTCGTCTCCAGTTGTCTTGGATCATGTTGCCACTGGGCCAAAGCCTCGCTCTGCTAAGCCTGTGTGGTAGCTGGTGTGCAACGGCCACCCCACATTAAAAGAACTCACGCACAGGTATCGTCCACCCTTCAAAATGAAGTTCGGGACCTGGAACGTCAGGACCCTCATGGACAACCTCAACAGTGACAGACCGGAACGCCGCACTGCTATCGTTGCCTGGGAACTCAGAAGCTTTGACGTTGACATGCTACCCTAAGCAAGACCTGGTGGGCAGGGGAAGATCAGCTCAAAGAGCAAGGTGCTAGTTACATCTTCTTCTGGAGTGGGCTTTGTCATCAAGAATGAGTTGGTGGGCCATCTCAGAGACTCCCTTTGCAGGATAAGCGAACGTCTCATGACTCTTCAGCTCACTCTAGCCCGGAACCAGTGCGCTACGGTCATCAGCGTATACACCCCAACACTGGACGCTACAGATGAGACCAAAGAGGAATTCTATCCAGCCTCGAACAATCCCTGTCCCAAGTCCCAATGGGTGACAAGTTGATCCTCCTCAGCAATTTCAACGCCAGAGTCAGAAAGGACACAGACCTCTGGGGAGGTGTGATCAGCAGAGAGGGGGTTGGGAAAACGAACTCCAGCGGTACCCTGCTCCTGACAAAATGCTTAGAACATGGCCCTGTCATTACCAACACCTTCTTCCGTCAGAGACATGCACAAAGCATCATGGCAGCACCCTCACTCCAAGCATTGGCATGTGCTCGACCACGTCATCGTATGAGCGAGGGACCGCAAGGACGTGCACACCACCCGCGCCATGACAGGAGCCGATGATTGCTGGGCAGACCACCGCCTAATCTGCTGCATCAATGTAGCCCCAAAACAGCGACAGCAGCAGAAACAATGCTGCAGGAAAACCAACGCAGAGGCACTCAAAGACCCTGTTAAGGAAACCCTATTCAGCCAGCACCTCACTTCCAACCTGGCGACCCTCGGTAACCCAGAGACGCAGAGTGCCCACAGCGCCTGGTCTATCCTCAAGACCTCCATAATCAGCACCTGCGAAGAGACGCTCGGTCACTCGACCAGGAAACACCAAGACTGGATTGACGAGAACGACCAGGAGATCCAGGAGCTAATTAGCCACAAGCGCAAGGCATTTCTGAACTTAAAACAGCAACCCAACACAAGAGCAAGAAAGCAGCTCTACAGACAGCTGAAGGCCGAGGTCCAACAAAAAACCCGCAACCTAACAAACAGATGGTGGGTGGAGAAAGCATAGAACATCCAGCAGTTAGCCAACAACCATGACGTGCATGGATTCTTTACCGCAGTCAAGACCACCTATGGCCCAAGCACCCAAAGCCCTACCCCACTGCTGGCCAAGAACGGTGAGGTACTCATCAAGGACTGAGAGGCAGTCAGTGCCCATTTGGAAGCAGTATTTCGAAGATTTTCTTAACCGAGACTCTGTTGTCTTCGATGCGAGTGTCCTCGACTCCACCCTGCAGCATGCTGCCCACCACCATCTCAGCACAACCCCAGCCCGGCACGAGGTAGAAAAGACCATCCATCAGTTGAAGAATGCGGTAACTACAGAGGAATCTCCCTGCTGCCAGCCACAGGGAAAGTCATTACAAGAATCCTCGTCAATCGTCTTCTCCCAGAGTCACAATGCGGATTCCATCCACTAAGGGGTACAACGGACATGATCTTCATTGCGCGACAACTACAAGTGTAATGTAGGGAACAGCATCAACCCTTGGACATGGCCTTCTTTGACCTCACAAAGGCCTTTGACACTGTAAACCGTGAGGAATAATGGAGCGTCCTCCTCCGTGTCAAAAGTTTGTCACCATCCTTCGTCTTCTCCACGATGGCATACAAGCCATGATCCTGACCATTGGATCCACCACAGATCCAATCCACATCCGGACCAGGGTCAAGCAAGGCCAGATCATCGCACCAATGCTCTTTTCGATCTTTCTTGCTGCAATGCTGCATCTCACCCTTATCAAGCTCCCCACTGGAGTGGAGCTAAATTATAGAACAGATGGGATTCTGTTCAACCTCCGCCGCCCCCAGGCCAGATCCAAGGTTGTCCCATGCTCTGTCATTGAACTACAGTATGAAGATGACACTTGCATCTGCGCACACTCGGAGGCTGAACTCCAAGCCATCGTCAATACCTTCACCGAGGCATACGAGAGCATGGGCCTTGCGCTTAACATCCATAAGACAAATGTCCTCTACCAACCTGACCCCGCCACACAGCGCTTCCCCCCAATTATCAAAATCCACAACGAGGCCTTGGACAATGTGGACCATTTTCCAAACCTCTGAAACCTACTGTCAGCAAGAGCAGACATCAACGACGAGGCCAACACCACCTTCAGTGAGCCAGCACAGCATTTGGTTGCCTGAGGAAGAGAGTATTTGAAGACCAGGACCTCAATCCGGCACCTGTTTGACTGAAAAAGACGATGCCTGAGGGGAAGAAGGCAGTTCCGAAGAAGGGCGCCAAGAAAACCATCGCTAAACCCTCAGTGAAGGGCGGCAAGAAGTGTAGAAAGTCGAGGAAGGAGAGCTATTCCATCTACATCTACAAAGTGATGAAGCAGGTCCACCCCGACACCAGCATTTCCTCCAAGGCCATAGGCATCATGAACTTGTTTGTGAATGATATTTTTGAGCGCATCGCGGGTGAGGCTTCCTGCCTGGCCCATTACAACAAGCGCTGCACCATCAGCTCCCGGGAGATCCAGACCATCGTGCGCCTGCTGCTGCCCGGGGATCTGGCCAAGCACACCTTGTCAGAAGGGACAAAGGCGGTGACCAAGTACACCAGCTCCAAGTAAAACTCCCGCTGTCCTGGAAGATCCAAGCTTATGGTCTACAGGGCTGTAGTGATACCCGCAGTCCTCAGAGACGTGGACTATATATAGCAAACACCTCAAGACGCTGGAGAAGTACCACCAGTGCTGCCTCTGCAAGATCCTGCAAATCCATTCCCAGGATAGATGCACCAATGTCAGTGTTCTCAGTCAGGCCAACATCCCCAGCATCGAAGCATTGACCACACTCGATCAGCTCCGTTGGACGGGCCACATTGTCCACATGCCCGACACAAGACTCCCAAAGCAAGCGCTCTACACAGAGCTTCAACACGGCAAGTGAGCCCCAGGTGGGCAGAAGAAACTCTTCAAGGACACCCTCAAAGCCACCTTGATAAAGTGCAACATCCCCACCGACTCCTGTGAATTCCTGGCCCTCGACCACCCAAAGTGGAGGAAGAGCATCCGGGAGGGCGCTGAGCACCTCGAGTCCCATCGCCGAGAACAAGGAGAAACCAAACGTAGACAGCAGAAGGAGCGTGCATCAACCCAGGCTCTCCACCTGTGACAGAGACTGTAGGCCCCGCATTGGACTCCTCAGTCACCTGAGAACTCACTTTTACAATGGAAGCAAGTCATCCTTGACTCCGAGGGACTGCCTATGATGATGATGATGATGATGATGAATGGTATGTGTACCCTAGCTACAGATGACATATCTAACTCATCTCTTTACTCTCCCACAGGTGTAATCATTGGCTCCCCAAGGAATGTTGGCTATCTGGACATTGCATTTTAATATTTCTCACTGCAGGAAAAGCTGGCAGCCTGTTGTGGAAGAGGCCCAGGTACTTTTCCATGTTGTACTCGAAATCTACATCTGATGGGCGAGGGTGGTCTGGAAAGTTACAATGGCCAGGAGAAGACAATTCATCACAGGCAATGGGCAAAAATGGAGGGTCCATTGTTAAGCAATGTGAACTGGTCAGTGATCAAGCCATTACCTGGAATGAGATAACCCCGGGAGGTGGGAAACCATGGAAAGCCATTAAGCCCCAGACTGGTTGGAAGCGAAATCCCATCACCAGCCATCACTGGAATACACGTGGGCCACTCAGACAGAAGCCTCGAAACAAGGAAAATCTTTATTTGGCCAGAAAAGGCAAACAGACTTTGGATATAAAAGATGGCCGCTCTCGCTTGCTTCACCTCTACAAGGACCGAGCACTCCATCTGGGATGGAGAGAAGAAACCATAGACAGTACGGAACCAGGAGAGGCACGTTTTCACCAGGAGAAGCAGCGAATAAACCAATGAATAGGTGAGCATCATCCCTGCCCACGCATCTTTAAGATCACAGCCACTGTGTGAGGTGTCATGTGTTCTCCCAACCAAGCCTTAGGAGGGTTTTAGTGGGGAGGTTTTTCTGCGAGAACCATAGGGGTACGCCCAGTCAGTCGGTACAGATTCAGGGGTAAACTGTGGATCCGAGCAGAGGATTTAGATGTTGGGTACTTCGCGATAGGGGCGATTTAGACACGCCAGGGTATTGGATTGTATTACATCATCACTGTGTTTATTTGTAGTTTTGCTGTGTTGAGGTAGCTTTAATAAAGCATTGACGGGTGTGACCGAGGTATTTGTCTGTGACTCATTCATCTGTTCAGTACAATAATCACTCCCAGGTCTCGAACTATTGTAATGTGGGGGTGCGTCGAAAACACCTAAGGAAAACCACTCACACAGGTCCATCAAGGTCCAGGAGAAAGATGAAGATGACTCCTCGGAGAAGCCTCCACCCTCTGAGGGTGCACCATCACCAGACTTAAATGCACCCAGCACCAGCGCAGATACACACACCTCAGTCGGTCCCTCACAAGATAGAGTAGTGTTGTCACCTGGTGTCTCACAAATCACAAATCACAACTGAACAAGAGCAGATGGTGGAGACAGAAACAGCAGTGGAGACTCCTCGCCGGAGTTTTAGTCGGTTAATTAACCTTATTCCAATTTAATCCAAATCAATATCTTAATTCAACTAGTAAACAACCTTCACTTAAGCATAACATACCCCTGTGCCACGTACAGACGGTCTGCTGGGACCTGCATGTGGGACAGCAGCTACAGCCGCCTGGTCGCAACAATATTTAATCAACATAAACAAACAACATAAAAGTAAAATAATTACAACAAATAGAATTAAACCTTCCACCAATGAAGTTCCTATTGAACCGAGCCATTCAGTGGCTCCGCTCCACAAAGTGAATGATGGGGGTTGTTTCTACCTCCTTTTGGATATGCTTCGCTAAGTGGGTAATTTCTTCGGAGCTATCTGGGATATATGTGCAACACTCAGTTCTGAGTAGGGTGCAAGTACCTCCCTTTTCAGCCAGGATGTAATCAAGGGCCAGTCTATTCTGTCGGGCTACTGTGCGGATTGCTACCATTTCTGCATTGATTTTAACTAGGGCCTCTGAGGTATCATTGGCTACCCATTCCACAACGGATGCCATGTTAATGGATTCCCTTGCCAGTCTGGCGGTCCCATACCTGGGGATCAGAATGGCAAAGAACCTCTCTGTTTCTGTGATAGCTCTCTTAGGATGGTATAAATGTTCTGACAGTGACTTTATATGATACATGTAAGGCACAATGTAGGCTAAATAGCAGGATCCCGTCCAATTCTGGGGCAGCCAAGGGTAGGCCTTGTGGCCACACATCCAATAGGTTCCATTATAGGCAATGAATGTTAGCTGTTTCTTTGTCAGCAACACTCCGGGGCCTGTCCAGGCTTTTCCATCTGTTTTATTCAGAATCCCCGTTACGTTAAAAATTCCCACATAGGCCCAGTTTGGACGGTTCCGTGGCTTGCTTATATTATAATTCCGGGAGCAGTTACTATACCCCATATTTTGGCCTCCTTTGATGTTTCTAATCAGACAGACTGATTCCCCCGGTCTTCCTATTCCCGTTGTATTAGTGATAACAAAAAATGGGGGCCGTTTGTAATTATTGTAGCACAGTTGGTATCCCCCTTCAAAGGTAGTCAGATTGTAACCTGCTGACTTCCATTTACGTGCCCAGTTTTCTGTATCCTGAAACGCATTGCTTGTTTTGTTTTGATTAATTATCCACTCAGCCATTTCCGAGATATTCAAGGGAACTGGCCTCAAGGGAATCCCTCCCTTTGAGTGAATAGGAATATGCGCACACACCCAACAACTAGAAATGTTACCTTGTTTGGCATAAATGTATGACATATAAAAAGGTATTTACATGTAATTCCCTTGCTACCCTACTATTTCCCTTTGGTGCAGAGGATTGGCTAGTAAGAAGTAGGCAAATGCCTAGAATACCTACAATCAGTAATACAGTAAATTTATACATTTTGGCAAAAAGTAATTGTCCTTATTAGATTTCAGCTTCAGTTACGGGTGCTCGTTTAACGTGTGAAGCGTGGATCCAGGCTTTCTTTCCTTGGACTTTAACAGCTGCCTGGGTGGTCAATAACACTTGATAAGGTCCCTCCCACTTAGCACCCAAAGGTTCTTTATGCAACTTTTTCACATACACCCAGACTCTCGGGATGATGTCATGTCCTCCTTCGGGTGGATTACCCCAAGCTTCCGATACCGGTCGGGAAACGGAACTAATAGCATTGGTTAAGTTCTGACAGTATGATAACAAAGTGTCACTTATTAAGTGAACATCAGCTTTCCGTAAATCGATAGTTCCTGGCAGCGACATGGGTCTTCCTGTTATAATTTCAAATGGGCTTAGACCTGTAGTTCTGTTCGGGGTTGCCCTAATGCTGCATAGCACTATTGGTAGTGCCTGGGGCCATGGTGTTCCTTCTTGGTGATATTTGGCAAGCCGTTGTTTCAGAGTTCGATTCATTCGTTCTACTTGTCCTTATGATTGTGGATGATAAGGACAGTGTAAATCCCACGTAATGTTCAGTAACCTACAGACTTCTTGGCAGATGGCACCTGTGAAGTGTGTTCCCTGATCTGAGTCAATGCTACTCAGGACTCCCCATCGGGGAATGTAATCCTTACACAAGACCTTTGCAGTGTGATTGGCTGTGGCTCTTTTAGTTGGGACAGCTTCTACCCATCTACGAGAATCTGTCAACCATGACAAGAATGTTAGTGTATCCTTGGCATGAAGGAAGAGATATATAATCAACCTGCAGATGCTGGAATGGTCCGACAGGGGCAGGGGGCCTCAGTTGGGGCATTACCGTGATGGGTCCAGAATTATTTTTCTGGCAGACCACACAGCGGTCTGTTACCAGCTGGGTATGTTTTTTAAATCCCCGACCCCACCAGCTTTTCTGGAACCGTGCCGTCATCTGTTGTGAGGCCAAGTGTCCCCACGAGTGGATCTGTTGGGCTAAAAAAGGCATAAGCGCTTGTGGCACGACTGGCTTGTCAGTAACTCTTTGTCTCCAGACACCATCTTCACATAGCTTAATTCCTGCCTCAATTCATGTCCATTTTTCCTCTCGGGAGCACTCGCCTTGCATTGTTTGAAGGTCTCGTGTCAGAGTCCTGAGTGCTTTCAATCTGCACATCTGTGTTGGTTCTTCTGGAGGAACACCCTGTGAGGCGGCATCTTTAGCTGCCTGGTCGGCTAGGGCATTTCCCTGTGCTTCTGTGGTATTTTCCTTGGTATGGGCCTTACACTTCAGGATGGACACTTCCTGAGGTAATTGTATGGCCTCCAGTAAGTCTCGGACTTCTTTTCTATTTCGGATAGGTGTACCAGCAGCAGTGAGGAATCCTCTTTTCCGCCATAACAGACCAAAGTCGTGAGCGACTCCAAAAGCATAATCTGTGTAGACATTAGCTGTCTGTCCATCTACTATTTGACATGCTTCTGACAGGGCCCGTAACCCGGCCTGTTGTGCTGACGTTCCTGAGGGTAAACGTCCTTTTGCCACTACCTCATATAAGGTTGTAACTGCCCATCCTGCTTTTCTGGTACCATTGTCAACAAAGGAGGAACCATCTGTAAACAGGATGAGGTCTGGGTTGTGCAGAGGCTCCTCTGCTGCTAAGGCTGCTTCTTCTGTTTCTTTTAAAAGCTCCACGCAGTCATGCTCTTCACATACTCCCCCCTCTTGCTCCCTCGATTCTGATATCGGGAGCATAGTTGCGGGATTAACCGGGCTGGCCTGGACGATATGGAGATTAGGAGCTTCCAAAACTGCTGTCAAGCGGGTCCATCTAGCTGCCGTCACCCGAGACATTCTATTCATAAACAGCAAAGCATGTACGGTGTGGGGACACTTGACAATCAGCTTTTGGTCGAGGACTAGACCCAAGGTGATCATTACCGCTCGACATGTAGCTTCCATAGCCCTTAGGCAACTTCCCCATCCGAGGGCTATCGCATCCAGTTTTGCCGAATAATAGCCAATAGGTCTTTGCCGATCCCCATGTTCTTGTGTCAATATAGCTGTCATATATCCTTCTTCCTCATGGACAAATAGGGTAAATGGCTTACCACTGTCGGGGATTTCCAGAGCCTGTGCCGAACACAAAGCCTTTTTCAAACTCAGGAAGGCCTCTTGCTGTTCCTTAGTGAGGGTGATGGCTTCTTTAGAGGCACGTTTCCCCTTTAAAATATCATTCAATGGCTGAGCAAGCTGTGTGATGGAGTCAATCCAATTTCTGTTAAAGTTACACAATCCCAAAAAAGACCTTAGTTCCTGAATAGTGGTGTTTTTTTTAGCAGCCCGAATGGCTGCAGTTCTATCCTGGGTAAGTTCTCTCTTACCTTGTGAAATCTTTTGTCCCAAGTATACAACCTCTTCTTGGGATATTTGTGCTTTGTCGATGCTGGTTTTATGTCCTTTCAGCCAAAGGTGGTCCAGCAAAGCTCGTAAATCTTGTTCATGCTGTTCTTCCATGTTTGAAGCTAGCAAGATATTGTCTACATATTGGATGACTGTGGATAACAGGGGAGGTAATTCTCGCAAATGGCTTTGTAAAGCCATGTGGAATACCATAGGGCTGTTGTGGAAACCCTGCGGTAACCGGGTCCAAGTATACTGTTGTCCTTAGACCGTGAAAGCAAACCACTGTCGAATGGCACCGACCAAAATCCATTGGCCATATCTATGTTCCGGTTTGAGGGCATTAAAAATGGTGGAGAAATATTTATGTTCCGGTTTGAGGGCATTAAAAATGGTGGAGGGATCTGCGACCAAAGGAGTTTTTTGATCAATACACTGGTTAGCTTTCCGATAATCGACAGTCAAACGCCAAGTCTCATTAGATTTCTGTACCGGCCACACGGGGCTATTGGAGGAGCTATGCGTTTTAATAAGCACCCCTTGTTTCTCCAATTGCTGTATAACCAGTAAGATTCCCGCGATGGCAGTTGGACTGATGGGATACTGTTTAGTGCATGGAGGCTTGGTCCCGGTAAATGACGCAGGCTCCATCTGGAGTAGGCCACAATCGTTCTTATCTTTCGCCCATATCGGGTGTTACTTCAATTCTTCTTTCTTCAAAGTTCTAATTGACCATGTCACCCTACCATCCTCGAAATGCAACGATGAATCTATTTGGATTAGAACGTCCATTCCCAAAAGGAGTTGATCTGCTGGGCCTATCCAGACCGGCGTGGTTAGTTCATGTGGACCCAGCCCTATAAGTACCGGTGTTGTCCTTTTAATTTCCATTTTATGGCCCCCAACTCCATAGGCTGTACGTGCCCTACCATCCAACGACAAAAAGTCTCCATATTGTAGGGGTAAGCATGTTAATTCCGCCCCTGTGTCTAAAAGACAGTCCGCATCCTTATCGCCCACCCTCACAGTTATATATAGCCCATCTCCCCTTTGTTGTATTAGTGCGAGGAGGGGGGCCAGGGTGGGCTCTAATCGTTTTTTACTCTCCCAAGTAACTCCTTCTGTTGTTGTATTGTCAGTTGCTTAAATGCTTCTATGAGGTCGTTATCTTGTGACAAGCCTGGTTTGTTGGCTGAATTGTATCCCTGGCTGCGTCCTCTTCCCCAGCCACGACCTTTCTGTTTTGCCCTGCACGTCTTGGCCCAGTGACCTTCTTTCCCACAATAATGACATTTTCTGGGTAATTTTCCTAATGACTGTTTATCGGAATCCTGGGATTTCCATCCCATAGCCTGTACAGCTCGGACTTTAGCTCCCATATCCCGATCTAATTGGTTACATCGATCCACCAATGCTGCAAAGGTAGTTGCTCTACCTTCCCAGTCTGGTAACACTAACTTAAGCATTTTGGACAGTTCTGGCTTTAGACCTGCCACGAAAGCTGCTTTCAGGGGTCCAAACACTTGTTCATCCATTTCCTCATCCGTATTATTCATACCCGAATGTTCTAGCCACGTGCCTCTAAACCGCTCGTCATACTCCAGGACATCCTCTGTTCCTTTCTGTTGGCAGGCTGCAATTTTTCCCCAGTCTGTCTTAGCTGGACTGAAGGCTTGCAGCCAGTGTTTAATCGCCTTCCATCCTGTGTCTAATTCTTGCTCATCCTGCCCCAAAGCTTCTTCTACCTTGTCGTGCAATTTTTTTCCCTGTGTTTTTGGCACCATTATGGTCAAAATTTGCACTCTGTCCCAGGAATGAAGTTGATATATATTTCTTAAGCGGTCCAGTTGGTCCCACGTTTTCACTCCCCCTTTCTTTGGATTGGGCAATTCCTTGGACCATTTATCAATTTTCTCTGGGTCTGCCGGATCATGAGTTAAGTATTTTTCATACAGCCTTTTCTTCATTTTTTTGGTTCCGCCTTCATCCGCAGTCTCTTCTGATTTGACTACAACTCGTCTTTTTTTAAACGGGGCAAAGCGCACCCCTAATTCTTCATCCTCCGACCCTGTATCGTCGGAGGATTCAGAATCCATATCTATTCCTCGGTCGTGTCTTCGGGTTTGCTCTTTTAATTTATCCAAACATGGGTACCCTGGTAATTGACCAATACATTTTCCTTTTCCTATTACTGTCTCTTGACCTAATGATTTTTTCCATTCTTTAATTTCACCTTTAAGATCTTTAACTTCCGCTTCCAGCTTTTCAAGTTCAAGATTTTTCTGTCGCAGCTGCGCACAAACAGCTTGCAATTGATCCTTTGTACTGGTCAGTTCTCGATCATGTTGGGAACGCATTATAATTTCATTCCGCTTTCGAATCTGTCCCATAACCGCTAGGGACCATCTGATTCACTCTTTATTTCTCATATGGGTAATTTTTCCCCAGACCCTTTTAATCTCGTCCAAGGACCATTGTCCTTTGGAGGCACCGTACTTTTGTTCGATCTTAATACAGGTTTTCGATATGTTGAATTGTTGCTCTATGTATTCTTTCAACTGTTCGAGAATCTCATCTAGCGAAACCTCAGGTGGTGCCTGCCCACCTTTAACAGTTGTAGGCAATTCTTTGCTCTTATCTCCTGCTGCCATAATATCGATTTCTTTCCTGGGGTCTCGAGTCGTAGGCTTTCCAGCTGATCAATAGGTCGGTGATTAATTAGCTAACACACCGCCGAAGTTTAGACGTCTATGGGACCTCGAGCCGACTACCGACCAGAGGGTTCGCAAACCGGAGGTTTTCGGAATCGCGTAGAAGGAGAGGCGAATTTAGACTTTTGACCGAGGACTTTTATAAAGAGGAGTCCTTACCTCAGTATGTAGGTCCGATGTCCAAAATTCAGTTTCTTTCCTCAGCGATCCTGTTCGTGACGCCAAAATTGTTGGATCTCTTAATTTCCAATGAAATACGAACTCCGATTGTAGTTTTAATGTCGCTTTATTTTAGCAGCAGCAACAACAGTAACAAGCTCTTGGCTTTAAGCCAGGTCTTTGTCCTTCTGATATCACATGGTCACAATGGCTGTATTTATACCGGGTTCAATTTACAGAAAAGAACTCGCCTTCTTTGACCTTATTGGCTCAATTAATAGTCTTTTAACCTTTTAATTGGCTCGCTACCCAAGGTCCTAAAATGTCAAGTTGATTGATGATTTAATGCAACATGCTGAACTGCACGTAGACATGGGAGTCTGTGTTTTCTCGACCTGTCTAAATGCAGCCTGTTTGAATTCTCTATCACGCTTTCAATGCCGATATTATCGCCCAGCGTTACTTTCCTCATGGAATTAATGCCGAGATTCAATAATAAAGCCTGGCGACTGTTTTTTGTCGTAAAGAGCATATTTACCCAAACTAGCAGCTATGGAGATCACCCACCGTCAATTTCACCACCTCGCACACATAACGCCCAGAATATCGCTCACTCAAAAAAATGCCTGCAAAAAGTAGAACTAACCGGGACGGATGCCAGCGGTGTTAAATCCCACTCTTACGTGAGGAGTTGATATCGGAAAGCTTTGCCTGAAAGAGCGCTGATATGAGTGACAACGCTGACACACTGCTGTGTGTGCAGCTCAGACATCAATGGTGCCCATCAGCTTGGTGCCAGTTAAAGTTTACGTTGATTGATGTAAAGTTGTATTTTACCCTTTCATGGTAAGGAATCACCAGTGTGAAATGGTCCAGCTATCTGAGACAATGCGCAACAAGGTTATGTTCAATAACAAAACTTTAATACCAACATTGGTCTGAAATTATAAGTAACACAGCCAATAACACACAACCCCCGCCCACATCCCACTTTTTCCACCATTGACATAAATCACATGGTCAACAAGTTCAGCAACACAGAATACAAAGGCAAAGCAGGAGCGTGGTCTCCAGCCCCCATACATCACAACAAATTGCATACACCCAGATGGAGATATCACCTGCGCACATTCACCTCACTTTCCTTCCCCCCTCTCTTTCTTCTCCCCACCTCTATCCCATCCCCTCCTCGCTCCATGGCGCCTGGCCGAGGAACTCCTCAGGCAGTGCCTCATTGGGGGGAATGAAGGCAGATGCGTTGGTTGGATGGGTACGGGAGTGGGGGGGTGCCGAGTGGGCAACATTCTCTGATGCAGAAGCAGGATCTTGGTCCTTGCTCGCATCTGTCGTTCGCAGTGGTGGTGCGGAACCTAGGGGTGGAGTGCCGCGCTCTGGGACCACTGGGAGGGCTGTGACAGCAGTGTTCTTCGCTATCACATCCAGGGACTCTGCCATGCGCAGAACGTACTCGAACCTGGTGGCCAGGTGTCGAGATATGCCCCCCAAACCTTCAATGTCTACAGTCCCCCTGGACAACTGAACCATCTCTCTGCTGTCATGTCGCACTTGTGGAACAGACCTGCCCCGTCCACCTGGCCTCCGCGGGGTCGGCGCCAACCTGGGGACAAATGGGGTGCCCTGTGGAGAGGTGCTTGGGGCCGGCACCTCCAGAGTGGAGGCGGGAATGACCGGACGACCACTAGATGGCCTTGGGATGGAATAGGTTTTGGAGCGTGGCAATGCAGGTTCTTTGAAGTCCGTGCTCTCATCCGTCGAGAACAGACCCAGTGGAATGACGGACGACAATTGGAGCTCCTCAGCACCAGATGTAGTAGGATCATCCGCCTACTCCTGCCTCGCGCCCCCAACCTCTGGCCTCTGTGGCCTTGCCTGGGGCCGTGCTGCTGGCTGAGCTACAAGACACAAAAGAGGTTGTTAGGGGAGAAAGGGTTCTAGGTTGACAAGTTGAGTCCAGCGCTACCCACAGCATATGCACGACAAAAGCACCACCGCTCTCAAAATCATCGCAGACATCACATTTCATGACCATCAACACATTGTGGATTGCAATGATTTTCATTAGGCAAGCATTATTTCTATGACACTTTTAGAAATCATCTATCATCTATGATTGGTCGGATATGAGTTGGTGTGGCACCTATTGACTTTGCATCATGCAATGGTGTAAGCTTTACTCACGTGGCATCACTTCAGAGTCTGCAGATGCATCCGTGGCTGTCCGGGGGCTGCTTCCCCATGAGTGCTAGCACTAGCTCCTCCATGTCAGTAATGTTGCTGGGGACTGGTGCCCCCCCCCACCCATTCGCCTCTGCATGGACCTCATCGTCGATAGCTTCTTCTGTAAAAGGTGACGGGATGACATGGCATGAGATCATTGTGTGATATCATTGCTTGGTACTGTCACAGAGACTGATACAACACATAACCGACAGATGTAATCATGTTTATTATGATTATTATCATTCTTTACCTAAAGACGTGCACCGTGACCGCAGGCTTTGAGTAAAACATTCCCGGTAAAAGTGAAAGACCTCACATCTGCGGATAGTCACTCATGACTGTTACAAATCAAATTATATAAATACATAAGTACATGTAAATCAATGTAATAATTACTCTTGCGGATCCCACAAGGTCGTTCCATCGTTTGCGGCATTGGTTGCCCTCACGCACCTCGTTGGTCGCCGACAAGACCACCTCTGCTATCTCGGCCCATATCTTCTGGTAGGCCTTTGGGGTGGGCTTCCCACACCCTCCCTGTGTCAAATCACCCCAGCGTGACTCAACCTCCTGCAGGAGGGAGGTATTTGCTTCGTCCGAAACCTCCTGGCTCTTTTGCGGCCTCCAATGTGCTCCTCTCCCCCCTCATTGCTTTCTCCAGCATCAGTCTCCACAGCGTGCTGTGAAGCCTCCTCCTCTCCCTCCATTATAGGGCAAATTTGGTCAAATATGTGGCTAACAGCTACTTTTTGTTTGCCCATTTGCTGTGAAGCTCTAAAGTCTCCCTCCTTCCTCCCAGAGCAGCCACACCACATCCAGCCACGCCTTCAGTCCCTCTGAGCTCCCTCTCTCTCTGTCTCCTCTCTGTGCATGTCATGTGACTCTTGACCTCCTGAATCGCGGGAATCGAGCATTTCCATGCCGTTGCTAAGGACGGCCCCACTTTACAGCAGAAGGTCAAAAAAATTTAACGCTACTGCCCATTTCATATCTCTCACGGTAACGCCCATTTTCAAAAATGTAAACTAGGTGTTTTGAGAATGGGCAAGAAGCCAGCGATCTGAAAACCCTTTTTTACCGCCTAGGCCGGAAATAATGCCCATTTTTAGGCGATAAGCTCAAAAGTGGAGGTTCTAGCCCATGGTCTTTATTGAAAATAGCTGACTATCTATGGAGGATAGATGGCAGAGACTAATAGACCTCCTTTCTAGGAGTGATGTCAGTGTAGACGGGGGTCCTCATGGCCGCACTGCTGTGCAACAAGGTGCTTTCCACCACATTGCTAGCAGGGGAGTGCGGGCGGCCCATGAGAGGGATGATGGTGAGAGGGGACATCGAAGTGTGGGTTCCTCTCAAAGCACCCACACTTCTCCACCATTGCCACCTCCTCAGTCGGAGCCCCAGATGCTTCCCTGGACAGTGATGACTGAGTCTGCCCCTGCACAGTCACAGGAGGAGCAGACTTTTGCAGGGCCATTACAGGCTCCAAAACCCAAAGGATGACTGCCAAGAGTATCTAAGCAGTCGCAGCAAGGAAGTGAGCAGGCTGCCTCTACCTCTGCTGAAACCACAGGTGTAACACCATGTAGAAGCGCGCGAAAGAGAAAGATTCCACACTAGTAGATTCACAAAGGTAGCCACTTGGGTGTTTTATTCAATGTTAATGTGAAGTTTCAGTTAATGTCATGTGAACCATAATGTCTTTATTTTCAAAACTTTGTGGTCATGGACAAATTTGTGTGCACATTTTGGAAGTGGCTTAGTTAGTTGGAGTTAGTTGAAGGATCAGGCATAACGTTATCTCCAGCAATGGTGATGACTGTGAAAGGAATGGATTGGTCATTGTAGGGATGTTTAATGGTGTGATTGTGGGGTGTTGCCAACCTGGCGAAGCATGTGGGTGTACTGCGTAAAGTTAAATAAATCTGGCCTCCCGGGTAGCAATGTGCTCAAGTGCTGGTGCCATCTGGACCGCAGGTTCCTCCAGCTCTTGTTCCTCCTTGTCTTCCAGCTGATGCTCCTCCTCCTCCTCCTGCTCCTTTTCCTCTGAAGAGGCTGTACACTCAGTGCCTTGCTCCTCACGCAGCACTAATCCTCGCTGCTGCGCTATGTTGTGCAGGGCGCAGCAGACCACATTGATTCTGGAGACCCTGGCTGGTGTGTACAGAAAGACTCCTGCAGATCTTTCAAGACATCTGAAGTGCTCATTGAGCATGTCTATTGTCTGCTCTATGACACATCTGGTGGAGATGTGCCTTTCATTGTATCTCTCCTTAGCCTCAGTACTTGGCCTCCTCAAGAGTGTCATGAACCAGATCTTCATTGGATAGCCCTTGTCAACAAGCAGCCAGCTGGAAAGTCTGTTTGGAGGAGCAAAGAGCTGAGGGAGGGCGGACTGGTGAAAGGCAAAAGAGTCATGGCAGCTTCCAGGGAATTTGGTGCGCACATACATAGTGATCTTCCTACGGTTGCAGACGAGCTGCACATTGAGGGAGTGGAAGCCCTTGCAGTTAACAAAGACTCCTGCGTTATGACGGGGTGCCCTGATGACCACATGTGTGCAGTCGATGACACCTTGCACCCTTGGGAAGCCAGCCAGAGTGGCAAAGCTGAGCGCCCGCTCAGTAACACAGGCTTCATCAATGGCAAAGTTGATAAAATTGGGTGACTTTCAAACTTGACATTGGCGACATGTGTGGTGCATCTGTGGGCGACTAACTGCGTGATGCCACACATGTCTTCTGCAGATCCCTGGAAGGAGCCTGAGATGAAGAAGTTGAGGGCGCTGGTGATTTTGAGAGCTAAGACGTGTCCATCAGATCCTCTCCTCTGAGCTACAGGTCTTGCTCCAGCAATGTGCCCATGTCTGGCATGATAGCCTGAGCCTCCTTTGGCACTGCTGCTCTGTCATGTTGAGGAAGCTCATCCTCTGCATGTGTACTCTATGTTGGAGGTACCGCCTCCAGAAAGGTGCAGGTCTGCGCTGATGCCCACTGTCCTTAGGCGCATCAGGTCGTTGAGGAGACGGTGAGTGGTATTGTTGTTGCTGCTGCTGGTGTTCCTGCTGCTAGTGGTGTTGGGGCCCATTGTGGACTGATTCTGAGGACCAAGCTGAGGAAGTATAAATGGTACCCATGCTGATGGAATAGATGGCATGTGAAATAGAGATTACAGAAGCAATCTTTCAATGGCAATTCTTCCAATGAGATGGCACGAGATGGAGACTTTCTGAAAAAAACTTGCATCCTGCAGAAAGCTCAATTTGTGCTGGCAATATAGTCAGCAACAGCTTCTGCCTGAGGAAAGTGATCAGCTGTGAGGTGGGAGCGTTTATACTAAATTTGATGCTGTCAACTAATCAGCTGGATCACTGGCCACTGACGTGGTTCCCGAGCAGCTTGAATCCCGTGGGCATCCAGTGAAATTAGGGAAGGTAAGGTTAATAAGATTCTTAATGATCTGACAACAAGCTAATAATCCTTTAAATTGGGTCGCCTGTCTCTGCCGGTCAGCTTGCTGCCGCACCGACAAACGCGCCCAAGGGAAAGACACGTGGGGACAGGTTAACGGTGGATTTCCGGCCCGCTCCAAGAAATTCAAGTTTTCCACTCGACCCGCCTCTGATCACGCCCGCAGGGACCCTGAAAAGACCCGCCATAATGTCCGTACTGCCAGCAATACGGCAGTCACTGTTAAGGAATGCTTCCAGTGTCCCTGGTGACTACATATGCGGGAAGTGCATCCACCTGCAGCACCTGATAGACCATGTTGTGGCACTGGAGCAGCAGGTGGATTCACTCTGGAGCATCCACGCTGCTGAGAATGATGTGAATAGCACATTTAGTGAGTTGGCCACACCGCAGGTTAAGGGTACACAGCCAGATAGGGGATGGGTGACCAACAGGAAGAGCGGTGGAAGGAAGGTAGTGCAGGGGTCCCCTGCGGTCATCTCCCTGCAAAACATATACATCGCTTTGGATACTATTGAGGGGGGTGACTCATCAGCTGAGAGCAGCAGCAGCCACGTTCATGGCACCATGGGTGGCTCTGCTGCACAGGAGGGCAGAAAAAAGAGTGGCAGAGCTATAGTGGTAGGGGATTCTATTGTAAGGGGAACAGTATGGTTGAATTTGTAATACAGATTGAGGGTGAGGAAGTAGTGTCTCAAACGAGCGTACTATACTTCAACAAAGGGAACTACAGTGGGATGAGGGCAGAGTTGGCTGAAGTAGACTGGGAACACAGACTAAACGGTAGCACAATTGAGGAACAGTGGAGGACTTTTAAGGAGCTCTTTCATAGTGCTCAACAAAAATATATTCCAGTGAAAAAGAAGGGCGGTAAGAGAAGGGATAACCAGCCGTGGATAACCAAGGAAATAAAGGAGAGTATCAAATTAAAAAACAATGCGTATAAGGTGGCCAAGGTTAGTGGGAAACTAGGAGATTGGGAAAATTTTAAACGACAGCAAAGAATGACTAAGAAAGCAATAAAGAAAGGAAAGATAGATAACGAAAGTAAACTTGCGCAAAACATAAAAACAGAAAGTAAAAGCTTTTACCGATATATAAAACGGAAAAGAGTGACTAAAGTAAATGTTGGTCCCATAGAAGATGAGAAGGGGGATTTAATAATGGGACATGTGGAAATGGCTGAGACCTTAAACAATTATTTTGCTTCGGTCTTCACAGTGGAAGACACAAAAACCATGCCAAAAATTGCTGGTCACGGGAATGTGGGAAGGGAGGACCTTGAGACAATCACTATCACTAGGGGGGTAGTGCTGGACAGGCTAATGGGACTCAAGGTAGACAAGTCCCCTGATCCTGATGAAATGCATCCCAGGGTATTAAAAGAGATGGCGGAAGTTATAGCAGATGCATTCGTTATAATCTACCAAAATTCTCTGGACTCTGGGGAGGTACCAGCGGATTGGAAAGCAGCTAATGTAACGCCTCTGTTTAAAAAAGGGGGCAGACAAAAGGCAGGTAACTATAGGCCGGTTAGTTTAACATCTGTAATGGGGAAAATGCTTAGCGGGACATCTAGATAGGAATAGTGCAATCAAGCAGACGCAACATGGATTCATGAAGGGGAAATCATGTTTAACAAATTTACTGGAATTCTTTGAGGATATAATGAGCATGGTGGATAGAGGTGTACCGATGGATGTGGTGTATTTAGATTTCCAAAAGGCATTCGATAAGATGCCACACAAAAGGTTACTGCAGAAGATAAAGGTACGTGGAGTCAGAGGAAATGTATTAGCATGGATCAAGAATTGGCTGGCTCACAGAAAGCAGAGAGTCAGGATAAATGGGTCCTTTTCGGGTGGGAAATCAGTGGTTAGATGGTGTGCCACAGGGATCGGTGCTGGGACCACAACTGTTTACAATATACATAGATGACCTGGAAGAGGGGACAGAGTAT
The DNA here is from genome assembly GCF_044704955.1 of Pristiophorus japonicus. NCBI lineage: Eukaryota > Metazoa > Chordata > Chondrichthyes > Pristiophoridae > Pristiophorus > Pristiophorus japonicus. Next base: position 233,897,327 of record NC_091978.1, read on the forward strand.
AGTGTAACAAAATTTGCAGATGACACAAAGATTAGTGGGAAAGCAGGTTGTGTAGAGGACACAGAGAGGCTGCAAAGAGATTTAGATAGGTTAAGCGAATGGGCTAAGGTTTGGTAGATAGAATACAATGTTGGAAAATGTGAGGTCATCCACCTTGGAAAAAAAAACAGTAAAAGGGAATATTATTTGAATGGGGAGAAATTACAGAGGGACCTGGGGGTCCTTGTGCATGAAACTCTTTTGAGTTTACCTGAAAAAAAACAAACATTAAACTGTGCCACCCGCCTGGGTGACACAGCATTTTCAAAGCCATTTTTTTTTCTTCTTTTTTTTCCCCTGTTTTTGTGGGTTTTTTTTTGTTTTTCTTTCTTTTTTTTTGGGCGCTAAGATCACATTTTTCCAAGTGCCCCCTATAAAAGGGGAGGGGGGACACTAAAAGCACCGGCAATTAAAACAAATTAAGCTTTAAAACGTAAAATCAAATTAAAATTTGGTTGCCGGGCGTGATGATGCACTCCAGTCCCTCCGGTGCCCACCTCTCGCGGAAGGCCGCGAGCGTACCGGTTGACACCGCGTGCTCCATCTCCAAGGACACCCTGGACCGGATGTAAGAGCGGAAGAGAGGCAGGCAGTCAGGTTGAACGACCCCCTCGACCACCCGCTGCCTGGACCGGCTGATGGCACCCTTGGCCGTGCCCAGGAGCAGTCCTACGAGGAGGCCTTCGGACCTACCCGCTCCCCTCCGCACAGGGTGCCCAAAGATCAGGAGAGTGGGACTGAAGTGCAGCCAGAATTTCAGGAGCAGCCCCTTCAAATAATGGAACAGGGGCTGCAACCTTGTGCACTCAATAAAAACATGGAACACGGACTCCTCCAGACCGCAGAAATTGCAGGCGGCCTGGGAGTCCGTGAACCGGCTTAAAAATTTATTGCACGGCACTGCTCCGTGCATCACCCTCCCGGCCAAGTCCCCGATGAATAGTGGGAGGACCCCTGCGTAGAGTGCCCTCCATCGGGGACCCCCGCCTCCTCCGGACGGCAGGATGGTACGCCATGGCGTGTCCGGACGGCAGGCGAGGATGGCAAAGTTGAGAGTGTGCAGGAGCAACCCGTACAGGAAACCCCTCCGCGCGGAACTGAAAGGCACGGAGGGGATTTCCCCAAGGCGGCTCAAGTTGTGAGGCGCCGGCCCCCGAGGGAGGTTCCGGGATTTGGCGCCGATGAGGAATTCCGTCCGGACGGGGGTCAGTTCGGACGGGATCTCCCCACGTGCTTGAGCCTCCTCGATGCACCTAACGGAGTCGGGGCCCAAAGCTGTTTTTAGCGACTCGATGGCATCGGCCGCGTGGCGGACGTTGGCAGAATTTAGGCGCCGCACCAGCGTGTCTGGCGCCATCCAGCCTGCTCCTCCGCCATCGAGCAGGTCCTTCTTGTGCATGAATCCCAAAAAGTTAGTTTGCAGGTGCAGCAGGTAATCAGGAAGGCGAATGGAGTGTTGGCCTTCATTGCGAGAGGGATGGAGTACAAAAGCAGGGAGGTCCTGCTGCAACTGTACAGGGTATTGGTGAGGCTGCACCTGGAGTACTGCGTGCAGTTTTGGTCACCTTACTTAAGGAAGAATATACTGGCTTTGGAGGGGGTACAGAGACGATTCATTAGGCTGATTCCGGAGATGAGGGGGTTACCTTATGATGATAGATTGAGTAGACTGGGTCTTTACTTGTTGGAGTTCAGAAGGATGAGGGGTGATCTTATTGAAACATTTAAAATAATGAAAGGGATAGACAAGATAGAGGCAGAGAGGTTGTTTCCAATGGTAGGGGAAACTAAAACTAGGGGGCACAGCCTCAAAATACGGGGGAGCCAATTTAAAACCGAGTTGAGAAGGAATTTCTTCTCCCAGAGGGTTGTGAATCTGTGGAATTCTCTGCCCAGGGAAGTAGTTGAGGCTAGCTCATTGAATGTATTCAAATCACCGATAGATAGATTTTTAACCAATAAGGGAATTAAGGGTTATGGGGAGCGGGCAGGTAAGTGGAGTTGAGTCCACAGCCAGATCAGCTATGATCTTGTTGAGTGACGGAGCAGGCTCGAGGGGCTAAATGGCCTACTCCTGTTCCTAATTCTTATGTTCTTCTGTTCTTTTGTTAGATAGGCGTTTCTGCAGTCGCAACCGAGACACCAGGATGGTATGTTGCCTCCCTGGTGCAAGGGTCAAGGATGTCTCGGAGCGGGTGCAGGACATTTTGAAGAGGGAGGGTGAGCAGCCAGTTGTCGTGGTGCATATAGGTACCAACAATATAGGTAAAAAACGGGATGAGGTCCGACAAGACGAATTTAGGGAGCTAGGAACTAAATTAAAAAGTAGGACCTCAAAAGTAGTAATCTCAGGATTGCTACCAGTGCCACGTGCTAGTCAGAGTAGGAATCGCAGGATAGCTCAGATGAATACGTGGCTTGAGGAGTGGTGCAGAAGGGAGGTATTCAAGTTCCTGGGACATTGGAACCGGTTCTGGGGGAGGTGGGACCAGTATAAACCGGACCGTCGGCACCTGGGCAAGACCAGAACCAATGTCCTCGGGGGAATGTTTGCTAGTGCTGTTGGGGAGGGGTTAAACTAATATGGCAGGGGGATGGGAACCTATGCAGGGTGACAGAGGGAAGTAGAATGGGGACAGAAGCAAAAGATAGAAAGAAGAAAAGTAAATGTGGAGGGCAGAGAAAACCAAGGCAAAAAGCATAAATGGCCAAATTACAGCAAAATTCTAAAGCAGCAAAGTATGTTAAAAAGACAAGCCTGAAGGCTCTGTGCCTCAATGCGAGGAGTATTCGGAATAAGGTGGACGAATTAACTGCGCAGATAGCAGTTAACGGATATGATGTAATTGGCATCACGGAGACATGGCTCCAGGATGACCATGGCTGGGAACACAACATTCAGGGGTATTCAGCATTAGGAAGGATAGACAGAATGGAAAAGGAGGTGGGGTGGCATTGCTGGTTAAAGAGGAAATTAATGCAATAGTAAGGAAGGACATTAGCTTGGATGATGTGGAATCGGTATGGGTGGAGCTACGGAATCCCAAAGGGCAGAAAACGCTAGTGGGAGTTGTGTGCAGACCACCAAACAGTAGTAGTGAGGTTGGGGACAGCATCAAACAAGAAATTAGGGCTGCGTGCAATAAAGGTACAGCAGTTATCATGGGCGACTTTAATCTACATATTGATTGGGCGAACCAAACTGGTATAAATGCGATGGAGGAGGATTTCCTGGAGTGTATTGGGGATGGTGTTCGAGACCAATATGTTGAGAAACCAACTCGAGGGCTGGCCATCCTAGACTGGGTGATGTGTAATGAGAAAGGACTAATTAGCAATCTTGTTGTGCGAGGCCCCTTGGGGAAGAGTGACCATAATGTGCTGGAATTCTTTATTAAGGTGGAAAGTGACGCAGTTAATTCAGAGACTAGGGTCCTGAACCTAAGGAAAGGTAACTTCGATGGCATGAGACGTGAATTGGCTAGAATAGACTGGCAAATGATAATTAAAGGGTTAACGGTGGATAGGCAATGGCAAACATTTAAAGATCACATGCATGAACTTCAACAATTGTATATCCCTGTCGAGAGTAAAAATAAAACGGGGAAGGTGGTTCAACCATGGCTAACAAGGGAAATTAAGGATAGTGTTAAATCCAAGGAAGAGGCATATAAATTGGCCAGAAAAAGCAGCAAACCTGAGGACTGGGAGAATTTTGTAATACAGCAGAGGAGGACAAAGGGTTTAATTAGGAGGGGGAAAATAAAGTATGAGAGGAAGCTTGCTGGGAACATAAAAATTGACTACAAAAGCTTCTATAAATGTTTGAAGAGAAAAAGATTAGTGAAAACAAATGTTGGTCCCTTGCAGTCAGATTCAGATGAATTTATAATGGGGAACAAAGAAATGGCGGACCAGTCATACAAATACTTTGGTTCTGTCTTCACGATATAACCTTCCGGAAATACTCGGAGACCGAGGGTCGAGTGAGAAGGAGGAATTGAAGGAAATCCTTATTAGGTGGGAAATTGTGTTAGGGAGATTGATGGGATTGAAGGCCGATAAATTCCCGGGGCCTGATAGTCTGCATCCCAGAGTACTAAAGGAAGTAGCCCTAGAAATAGTGGATGCATTGGCGATCATTTTCCAACAGTCTATCGACTCTGGATCGGTTCCTATGGACTGGAGCGTAGCTAATGTAACACCACTTTTTAAGAAAGGAGAGAGAGAGAAAACGAGTAATTTTCGACCGGTTAGCCTGACATCAGTAGTGGGGAAAATGTTGGAATCAATAATTAAAGATGAAATAGCAGCACATTTGGAAAGCAGTGACGGGATCGGTCCAAGTCAGCATGGATTTATGAAAGGGAAATCCTGCTTGACAAATCTTCTAGAATTTTTTGAGGATGTAACTGGTAGATTGGGCAAGGGAGAACCAGTGGATGTGGTGTATTTGGACTTTCAAAAGGCTTTTGACAAGGTCCCACACAAGAGATTAGTGTGCAAAATTAAAGCGCATAGTATTGGGGGTAATGTACTGACGTGGATAGAGAACTGGTTGGCAGACAGGAAGCAGAGAGTCCGGATAAATGGGTCCTTTTCAGAATGGCAGGCAGTGACGAGTGGGGTACCACAGGGCTCAGTGCTGGGACCCCAGCTATTTACAATATACATTAATGATTTGGATGATGGAATTGAGTGTACTATCTCCAAGTTTGCAGATGACACTAAGCTGGGTGGTGGTGTGAGCTATGAGGAGGACGCTAAAAGACTGCAGGGTGACATGGACAGGTTATGTGAATGGGCAAACGCATGGCAGATGCAGTATAATGTGGATAAATGTGAGGTTATCCACTTTGATGTCAAAAACACGAAGGCAGAATATTATCTGAATGGCGGCAGATTAGGAAAAGAAGAGGTGCAGCGAGACCTGGGTGTCATGGTACATCAGTCATTGAAAGTTGGCATGCAGGTTCAGCAGGCGGTGAAAAAAGCAAATGGTATGTTGACCTTCATCGCTCAGGGATTTGAGTTTAGGAGCAGGGAGGTCCTACTGTAGTTGTACAGGGCCTTAGTGAGGCCTCACCTGGAATATTGTGTTCAGTTTTGGTCTCCTAATCTGAGGAAGGATGTTCTTGCTATTGAGGGAGTGCAGCGAAGGTTCACCAGACTAATTCCCGGGATGCAGGACTGACATATGAGGAGAGACTGGATCGACTGGACCTGTATTCACTGGAGTTTTGAAGAATGAGAAGGGATGTCATAGAAACATATAAAATTCTGACAGGACTGGACAGGTTAGACGCAGGAAGAATGTTCCCGATGTTGGGGAAGTCCAGAACCAGGGGACATAGTCTAAGGATAAGGGGTAAGCCATTTAAGACTGAGATGAGGAGAAACCTCTTCACTCAGAGAGTTGTTAACCTGTGGAATTCCCTACTGCAGAGAGTTGTTGATGCCAGTCCATTGGATATATTCAAGTGGGAGTTAGATATAGCCCTTACAGCGAAAGGGATCAAGGGGTATGGAGAGAAAGCAGGAAAGGGATACTGAGGTGAATGATCAGCCATGATCTTATTGAATGGTGGTGCAGGCTCGAAGGGCCGAATGGCCTACTCTTGCACCTATTTTCTATGTTTCTATGTTTCTATGTGATACAGTAGTTCATGTGTAAAACTTCTTTAATATCTTCATTAAATTCAATCAAATTAAGAATTAGATTTGCAAGAATAGTTGGAGTAGATAATGAGAGAATCAATGCTTGTAATTTATTAGAATATTGGAAGAACCAGCAAAATAACTGGACAACATTCTTAAAGATCTGCAAAAACCCTTCTCTCTTTGGCATCCAAGAAGCTGAAGGCAGTGTGAGAGTCAAGAGAGACACAGGTGAAAGTGATGGTTGAAAATAAATTGATTCATGTAATGATACTATCTCGTATATTGCACAGTGGGATCATGAGGAAATGCTGAAGCTACTTACACATCAGCAGACAGTAGATATATCTGACTTGGAGTATATTGTGGAAACATTGATCTATGTTGTAGTATTAGTGAATTTTACTGTCCCGGATAATCCATGAACACAATGACATGCCAAACAATATTTCCAAGATATATAATTAGTCAGTAGGCCAAGTATTATATGCAGCTGTAAAGTCTGCCAGACCGCAGAGAATCAGTATTAACTGCCAGTTATTATGCATTATTTATTCCAAGTTTCTCTTTTCAAAATGTTACTGGAAAATAAAGCATTGAGCAAATCTATGACTGGGAAAAAATGGACAGATTGTGATAGTAATTTTCCAGCCACATCAGAAAAATCCATTCCTGTTCAACTACAACCCCAAAATTCAATGGCTGAATCAGAAAAGTAATGGCTAGAAAATTATTGTTTACATTATTTTCCAGTCAATAACTTATCCAAGTAATGTTTTTGAAAGTGGGTCTAAAAGTATTTTAACCAGCATTGAATTGGGGTAATATTACTTTGTTAATAGTGTAAAATGGACGATATCGGCTCGGCCACCCATTAAACACTTCTCCTGATTTTCGTTTCCATTGAAGTCAATCGGGAGTGGTGTTTAACAGATGGTTACCCATGTTACACTGTCGTCTAGATTCAAAATGAGTTCACTATATTGGGATGGATTTTCCCAGCATGTGTTGGTGGCAGACGAGGCTTCCCAATGACTGCATGTACTCAGAATATTGCCCTCTATCAGAAATAAGAGCAGGATTGGGCCAAATATCCCCCTGAGCCTGCTCCACCATTTAATAAGATCATCCAGCTCCACTGAACATTTGCGCCCTATCCCTATAAAAGTTGCATTGGGCAGGAATCAAACCCTGGCCTCCCGTGTGGAAGGGAAGAATTCTACCACTGAACCACCAATGTCATCGCCCCAAAGTACAACAAGCATAGGTCACAGCAGAAAAATAGTAATTGAAAATATACTTATACCATGAGCTGCATTGCTCAACCCATGAGACAACAAGCATAATGAGTGCGTTTTAATGAAATGTTTCTGCTAATTTTTGAGAGAATATCAGAATTAATCAAACCTTTAAACCTCAACTGTTTGTGTTTCATCTGCATACTCCAAACATCAACCATGAAAACGAGTGCTCCCCACACAATCACACTGCCACAAATCAACAGGCTGATCTACTCACATGGTGGGCCAAAGGAAATGCAGTTGAAATAATATACTTTTTTTGTAAATATTTTGACCAAGTTTCCCTCTAGCAATTAATGGCTACAGTAAGGTGTCATAGGATAGCAGGTAAAGTGAGGCACATGGCGGGGGGGGGTGGTATTTTAACCCACAAAAATGGGTGGGTTAGGGTTGGGTGGGACAACCCAACCCACCTCCAACCCGGCGGGATCGGAGGGGGCAGACGACCAACCCACTCGCAGGAGGCGGATTGGCACTTTCAATATTACAATGAGACTGCGTGCCTCATGGTGATCCACCAAATTAAATTTAATTCTGTCTGGTTGGTTTTCCCGGGGCTTGGGGAACCTGGCAGCTAAAGGGAGGTGAGGATTGCTGGATCAAAATTCCGAGGAAATTTTTTCTGGACTTTGATCTCCCCCCCTTGAAATCTGACCTCTGACGATTCCAGCCTTCTTATCACGCCTCACCGCCCGATCTCTAATCCCTCCATCCCTCCTTTCTGTTACCTGCCCGACAGCCATCCAGCATCTCAGTTTGGCTGCGGGCGGAAAAAAGAGAATCAAAATGCTAATCAGGCCCTGCCGTTGAATTCGGCATCGTCTCAGAGAAACTTGTTCTCCCAGGTTTGCTGAATGTATTCCAGCAACCCCGCTCCCTCCCCACCTCCAAGTTAAAATTCCAGTCATGGTAGATGTTGTGTATCTGTAAAGCATGCACTCCCATGTTCCGCCACCAGGGAGTGCATCCCCTGAAGTCCCAAGGGTCCCAGCATCCCTTGGGAGCAGTGTATATAAGCCGGCCCCTCAGGTCTGTTCCTCACTCTGCAGTGTCTTAATAAAGACTGAGGTCACTGTTACTTTAACCTCCCTGTGTGCAGTCTCATCTGTGTTAGGAACATAATAACTGGCGACAAGTATACCAATCCAATGCAAGGATGCAGCAAACTGTGGGCATCCTGGAGAAGTTCTCAGAGGGTGAGGACTGGGAAGCCTATGTCGAACGGCTAGACCAGTAGTTTGTAGCCAATGAGCTGGACGGAGAAGGAAGCGCTGCAAAAAGGAGAGCGATCCTCCTCACGGTCTGCGGGGCACCGACCTATAGCCTCATGAAGAATCTTCTGGCTCCGGTGAAACCAACAGATAAGTCATATGAGGAGCTATGTACACTGGTTCGAGAGCATCTTAACCTGAGGGAGAGCTTGCTGATGGCAAGGTATCGGTTCTACACGTGCCAGCGATCTGAAGGTCAGGAAGTGGTGAGTTACGTCGCCGAGCTAAGGTGACTTGCAGGACAATATGAGTTTGATGGCTACCTGGAGCAGATGCTCAGAGACTTTTTTGTGCTGGGCATTGGCCACGAGGCCATCCTACGAAAACTTTAGACTGTAGAGACACCGACCCTCAGTAAGGCAATTGAGATAGCACAGGCGTTTATGTCCACCAGTGATAATACCAAACAAATCTCTCAGCACACAAGTGCTAGCAATGTTCATAAATTAACTGGAACTGTGTTTGCGAGCAGAAATGTACAGGGCAGAAACCACAGAGTCTGCAACTGCCAGCAGGCCTCAGGTGACCCAGATGACTCAGAGTCCCCAACAAAGGATGAATACAAGGCAATTCACACCTTGTTGGCGTTGTGGAGGCTTCCATTCAGCCTATTCATGCTGCTTCAAAGGATATGTTTGCATGAGCTGTGGAACAATGGGGCACCTCCAACAAGCATGCAGACGAGCTGCAAGCTCTGCAAAACCTGCTAACCACCACGTGGCAGAGGAAGATCGGTCCATGGTGGATCAAAGCAATCCAAGCCTCAGAGAGAGGAGACAGATGTTGAAGTACACGGGGTGCACACATTTTCAATCAAATGTCCACCTATAATGCTAAACGTAAAATTGAATGGCTTACTCTTGGCCATGGAACTGGACACTGGCGCTAGCCAATCCATCATGAGTAAAAAGATGTTTGAGAGACTGTGATGCAACAAGGCACTCAGACCAGCCCTGAGCCCCATCCACACGAAACTGAGAACGTACACCAAAGAGCTCATCACTGTCCTGGGCAGCGCCATGGTCAAGGTCACCTACGAGGGTACAGTGCACAAACTGCCACTCTGGATTGTCCCGGGCGATGGCCCCACACTGCTTGGAAGGAGCTGGCTGGGCAAAATCCGCTGGAACTGGGATGACATCCGAGCACTATCACATGTCGATGAGGCCTCACATATCCAGGTTCTTGACAAATTTCCTTCCCTTTTTGAGCCAGGCATTGGAAACTTTTCCGGGGCGAAGGTGCAGATCCACTTGGTCGCAGAGGCGTGAGCGGTACCTCACATGATGAGGGAGAGAGTGAAAATAGAGATGGACAGGCTGCAACGCGAGGGCATCATCTCCCCAGTGGAATTCAGCAAGTGGGCCAGCCCGATTGTTCCAGTACTCAAAAGTGATGGCACGGTCAGGATTTGCGGCGATTATAAAGTAACTATTAATTGTTTCTCGCTACAGGACCAATACCCGCTAGCTAAGGCAGACGACCTATTTGCGACGCTGGCAGGAGGCAAGACGTTCACCAAGTTTGACCTGACTTTGGCCTACATGACGCAGGAGCTGGAGGAGTCTTTGAAGGGCCTCACATGCATCAACACGCACAAGGGACTGTTCATCTACAACAGATGCCCGTTTGTAATTCGGTCGGCTGCAGTGATCTTCCAGAGAAACATGGAGAGCCTACTCAAGTCGGTACCACGCACGGTGGTTTTTCAGGACGACACATTGGTCACGGGTCGGGACACCATCAAAACCTGGAGGAGGTCCTCCAGCGACTGGATCGCTTGGGCTGCGGCTGAAGAGCTTGAAATGCATCTTCATGGCAACAGAAGTGGAGTTTTTGGGGAGAAAGAACACGGCAGACGGCATTCAGCCCACAGACGCCAAGACAGAGGCTATCAGGAACGCGCCCAGGCCCCAGAACGTCATGGAGCTGCGATCATTCCTGGGACTCCTCAACTATTTTGGTAACTTCCTACCGGGGTTAATCACCCTCTTAGAGCCCCGACATGTGTTATTGCCTAAAGGTGAGAACTGGGTATGGGGAAAAAAAACAAGTAATTGCTTTTGAGAAAGGCAGAAACATTTTATGCTCCAACAAGCTGCTTGTATTGTATAACCCGTGTAAAAGACTTGTGCTAGCATGTGATGCGTCGTCATACGGAGTCGGGTGTGTATTACAACAAGCTAACGTTGCGGGGAAGTTGCAACCTGTCGCCTATGCCTCCACGAGCTTGTCTAAGGCCGAGAGGGCCTACAGCATGATTGAGAAAGTGTGTGTGTTCGGGGTAAAGAAAATGCATCAGTACCTGTTTGGCCTCAAATTTGAGCTGGAATCCGATCACAAGCCCCTCACATCCCTGTTCGCTGAAAACAAGGGGATAAATACCAATGCCTCAGCCTGCATAGAAAGGTGGGCACTCGCGCTATCAGCGTATAACTATACCATCCGCCACAGGCCAGGCACCGAGAACTGTGTGGATGCTCTCAGTCGGCTACCATTGCCCACCACCAGGGTGGAAATGGCGCAGCCTGCAAACTTGTTGATGGTGGCGCAGCCCGCAGACTTGTTGATGCTCATTAAAGCGTTTCAAAATGATAAATCACATGTCACAGCGCGCCAGATTAGGACTTGGATCAGCCAAGATCCTCTGTTGTCCCGAGTAAAAAACTGTGTACTGCATGGGAGCTGGGCCAGAATCCCCGTCGAAATGCAAGAGCTAATCAAGCCGTTCCAGCGGCGAAAGGATGAGCTGTCCATTCAGGCAGACTGCCTTTTGTGGGGTAACCGCGTAGTGCTACCCAAAAAGGGCAGGGGACATTCATCTCGGATCTCCACAGCACACACCCGGGTATAGTAATGATGAAAGCGATAGCCAGATCACACGTGTGGTGGCCCGGTATCGACTCTGACTTAGAGTCCTGTGTACGGCAATGCAGCATGGGTGCTCAGTTGAGCAACACGCCCAGAGAGGCACCACTAAGTTTGTGGTCCTGGCCCTCCAGACCATGGTCGAGGATCCATGCCAACTATGCGGGCCCGTTTCTCGGTAAAATGTTCCTGTCGGTAGTGGATGCTTTTTCAAAATTGGTGGATTGAATGTGAAATAATGTCGGGAAGCACCGCCAACACCACTATTGAAAGCCTGAGGGCCATGTTTGCCATCCATGGCCTGCCTGATACACTGGTCAGTGACAATGGGCCATGTTTCAACAGTGCCGAATTTAAAGAATTCATGACCTGCAATGGGATCAAACATGTCACCTCGGCCCCGTTTAAACCAGCCTCCAATGGGCAGGCAGAACGGGCAGTACAAACCATCAAACAGAGCCTTAAGAACAAAGAACATAAGAACATAAGAATTAGGAACAGGAGTAGGCCATTGAGCCCCTCGAGCCTGCTCCGCCATTCAAAAAGATCATGGCTGATCTGGCCGTGGACTCAGCTCCACTTACCTGCCCCCTCCCCATAACCCTTAAATTCCTTACTGGTTAAAAATCTATCTCTCTGTGATTTGAATACGTTCAATGAGCTAGCCTCAACTGCTTCCTTGGGCAGATAATTCCACAGATTCACAACCCTCTGGGAGAAGAAATTCCTTCTCAACTCGGTTTTAAATTGGCTCCCCCGTATTTTGAAGTTGTGCCCCCTAGTTCTAGTTTCCCCGACCAGTGGAAACAACCTCTGCCTCTATCTTGTCTATCCCTTTCATTATTTTAAATGTTTCCATAAGATCACCCCTCATGCTTCTGAACTCCAACGAGTAAAGACCCAGTCTACTCAATCTATCATCATAAGGTAACCCCCTCATCTCCGGAATCAGCCTAGTGAATCATCTCTGTACCCCCTCCAAGGCTAGTATATCCTTCCTTAAGTAAGGTGACCAAAACTGCACGCAGTACTCCAGGTGCGGCCTCAACAGTACCCTGTACAGTTGCAGCAGGACCTCCCTGCTTTTGTACTCCATCCCTCTCGCAATGAAGGCCAACATTCCATTCGCCTTCCTGATTACCTGCTGCACCTGCAAACTAACTTTTTGGGATTCATGCACAAGGACCCCCAGGTCCCTCTGCACCACAGCATGTTGTAATTTCTCCCATTTAAATAATATTCCCTTTTACTGTTTTTTTTTCCAAGATGGATGACCTCACATTTTCCGACATTGTATTCCATCTGCCAAATCTTAGCCCATTCGCTGAACCTATCTAAATCTCTTTGTAGCCTCTCTGTGTCCTCTACACAACCCGCTTTCCCACTAATCTTTGTGTCATCTGCAAATTTTGTTGCACTACACTCTGTCCCCTCTTCCAGGTCATCTATGTATATTGTGAACAGTTGTGGTCCCAGCACCGCTAACCACCGATTTCCAACCTGAAAAGGACCCATTTATCCCGACTCTCTGCTTTTCTGTTAGCCAGCCAATTCTCTATCCATGCTAATACATTTCCTCTGACTCCGCGTACCTTTATCTTCTGCAGTAACCTTTTGTGTGGCACCTTATCGAATGCCTTTTGGAAATCTAAATACACCACATCCATCGGTACACCTCTATCCACCATGCTCATTATATCCTCAAAGAATTCCAGTAAATTAGTTAAACATGATTTCCCCTTCATGAATCCATGTTGCGTCTGCTTGATGGCACTATTCCTATCTAGATGTCCCGCTATTTCTTCCTTAATGATAGCTTCAAGCATTTTTCCCACTACAGATGTTAAACTAACCGGCCTATAGTTACCTGCCTTTTGTCTGCCCCCTTTTTTAAACAGAGGCATTACATTAGCTGCTTTCCAATCCGCTGGTACCTCCCCAGAGTCCAGAGAATTTTGGTAGATTATAACGAATGCATCTGCTATAACTTCCGCCATCTCTTTTAATACCCTGGGATGAATTTCATCAGGACCAGGGGACTTGTCTACCTTGAGTCCCATTAGCCTGTCCAGCACTACCCCACTTGTGATAGTGATTATCTCAAGGTCCTCCCTTCCCACATTCCCGTGACCACCAATTTTTGGCATGGTTTTTGTGTCTTCCACTGTGAAGACCGAAGCAAAATAATTGTTTAAGGTCTCAGCCATTTCCACATTTCCCACTATTAAATCCCCCTTCTCATCTTCTAAGGGACCAACATTTACTTTAGTCACTCTCTTCCATTTTATATATCGGTAAAAGCTTTTACTATCTGTTTTTATGTTTTGCGCAAGTTTACGTTCATAAGCTATCTTTCCTTTCTTTATTGCTTTCTTAGTCATTCTTTGCTGTCGTTTAAAATTTTCCCAATCTTCTAGTTTCCCACGAACCTTGGCCACCTTATACGCATGGGTTTTTAATTTGATAGTCTCCTCTATTTCCTTGGTTATCCACGGCTGGTTATCCCTTCTCTTACCACCCTTCTTTTTCACTGGAATATATTTTTGTTGAGCACTATGAAAGAGCTCCTTAAAAGTCCTCCACTGTTCCTCAATTGTGCTACCGTTTAGTCTGTGTTCCCAGTCTACTTTAGCCAACTCTGCCCTCATCCCACTGTAGTCCCCTTTGCTTAAGCATAGTATGCTCGTTTGAGACACTACTTCCTCACCCTCAATCTGTATTACAAATTCAACCATACTGTGATCACTCATTCTGAGAGGATCTTTTACTAGGAGATCGTTTATTATTCTTGTCTCATTACACAGGACCAGATCTAAGATAGCTTGCTCCCTTGTAGGTTCTGTAACATACTGTCCAAAGAAATAATCCCGTATGCATTCTATGAATTCCTCCTCAAGGCTACCCCATGCGATTTGATTTGACCAATCGATATGTAGGTTAAACGAGTCAGAAAAGGCTCACTCCAAACCCGCCTGTCCTGAGTACTGCTCAGCTACCGCACGAGACCCCACTCGCTCGCAGGGTGCCCCCGGCTAAACTACTCGTGAAAAGGACACTTAAAACCAGACTCTCGCTGGTTCACCCCAACCTGCATGATCAGGTAGAGAGCAGGTGGCAGCAACAAAATTTCAACGATGGTCGTGCCACTGTGTAAGGGGAAATTGATCTGAATGATCCTGTGTATGTGCTAAACTATGGACATGGTCCCAAGTGGATCGCGGGCACGGTGATAGCTAAAGAATGGAGTAGGGTGTTTGTTGTCAAACTAGACAATGCACAAATTTGCAGAAAGCACCTGGACCAAACGAGGCTGCGGTTCACAGACTGCCCTGAACAACCCACAGCAGACATCACCTTTTTTGAGCCCACAACACACACCCAAAGGATCAACGACACCACCCCGGACTAGGAAATTCAACCCATCACGCCCAACAGCCCAGCAAGGCCAGGCTCACCCAGCAGCCCTGCAGGGCCAGCAACACGCCAGCCCAGCGAGGGCACAGCCAACACACCAGAACAGACATTTGTACCGAGGCGGTCCACCAGGGAAAGAAAGGCTCCCGACCGCCTCACCTTGTAAATAGTTTTCACTTTGACTTTGCGGGGGAGTGATGTTGTGTATCTGTAAAGCATGCACTCCCATGTTCCGCCACCAGGGAGCGCATCCCCTGAAGTCCCAAGGGATCCCAGCATCCCTTGGGAGCACTCTATATAAGCCGGCCCCTCAGGCCTGTTCCTCACTCTGGAGTGTCTTAATAAAGACCGAGGTCACTGTTACTTTAACCTCCCTGTGTGCAGTCTCATCTGTGTTAGGAACACAATAGTAGACAATTTTGTTAAAGATAGGAATCAAAGATAAAACAGAAATTTGAACTTTTGAAGCTGTAACGAAGTTACTTGCCAGCTAGTTGGCCTAACTTGTTTGCATAATAAACATGTCAAGCCAACAATAAGGAATAATGCAACCAGATTCAGAAGTCTTTGGGTCTGTTAAGTGACAATACATGTTAAATACATTCAATATAGATAAGGATAAAATAATTAATGACTTCAAGAACCAGTCCAATAGCATACAGGTGAGGAAAGATAGTGAATACATCTATAAAACCATCAACACGATGCTTGACTGCAGTAGAAACAATGAGTTCAAAATTGGCCCACCCATTTTTTCGGCAAACTCACCAGAGATGTGCCAACTTTGTGGTCTGAAAACGGCGCCGAAAAGATGTCTCCGGATTCTGGCCGCTCTGTGGCCTCTCCCATGGCTTGACACGGCGTGGTCTATCGATTAGCGGGTGGAGCTAGGGCCCTGCGCGAAAAACAGTGCCGGCAGCTCTCTGCATGTGCACTGGAGGTTTCGTGCATGCGCAGTAGCTCCTGCCCCCAGCCTCTGTGCGCATGCTGCCGCCCCTATCCCAGGCTGAGTGGCTTCATGACACGTGCCGGGCTAGAACTACATTCATTGGAATAGTCACAGAGAGAGAGTCAGAGAGAGAGTCAGAGAGAGTCAGTCAGAGAGAGAGAGTCAGAGAGAGAGAGTCAGAGAGAGAGTTAGTCAGAGAGTCAGAGAGAGAGAGTCAGTGAGAGAGAGACAGTCAGAGAGTCAGAGAGAGAGAGAGAGAGAGAGTCAATCAGAGAGTCAGAAAGTCAGAGAGAGAGTCAGTCAAAGAGAGAGTCAGTGAAATACTCAGTGGAAGTAGAGGTTCCGTGCCTCCTTTGGCAGGTTGGCAGTTTATCTTAGAAGTCATTTTCTGCTTGGATATCTGCGGCCTGTGCTCTCCCCGTCATCGCGCACTGATCCCCAGCCGATTGGCCTCCCGCACCGGCTGGCCCGCTGACTTCCCGAGCCAAGTTTTGATAGAAAGGTAGGACTTAGTTTTATTTTTAATTTTTTCTTGAATGGTTTTATGCTTCTTGAATATTGTTGTGCTTTGTTTAGTGCTTTGCAAGGTCCTCTCCGATTCCCTTCCTGTCTCTATCTCTGGCCGAATGGTCTCAGATGTACCTACCTGCGATGATTTATTAACTCTCCGCAAGGATGTTCTGTGGCCACATAAGCTGGCCTAAGTTAGTTTGGAGCAACTATTAGCTGTCCAAAGTGGCCTAAAAGGCCAAAACGGGCGTAGGTGGTTGGTAACGCCCCCTTTTGAAAAAAAACTAAACTAAAAAAATTCCTAACTAATTCACTTACACTGGCGCAAATTGAATGTGCGGAATGGTGATTTTTAAGATACTCCAGAAAAATCAAGTTGCTCCAAAAAAAACCGGATCAATTCCTGGCCAATTTTGAGCCTAATAACTTACATTTCAAAGCTCTCATTACAAACAAAAAGATGTCTTGGAACATTTTACTGTCACCTGGATAACTTACCGTTATATCTCGGTGCAGTTAGTCATTCAGTTATTTATGTCTTAGCAGTTGTTGCCCGAGTGGGTTAATATCATCCAATATCATGGAATTGAGTCATATCATCCAGAAGGACCCAGATATTTGAAGTGGATATTAATAGGATACTGGCCAGACCAGGTAAAACAGGAAGAGAATCAAAAGAAGGTGAGCGCCTGGTCACAGAGGATGGCATTATTGCCTTTTTTGAAGGTAAGAAGGGAGGTGGCACGATGAAGATGGTGAGGGAGGGAGCTCCAGAGGGTAGCGACAGGCTGGCTGGCTGAAGGAGCATCTGTGATCGTGAAATGAACGGGGAACAAGGTATAGACAAGAGTTGGAAACAAATAAAAAGGCAAATATGGTATTGGCATGCATCAACAGATCAAAAGATGCTGTATTATTGCAAAAAGGCATTTGTCGGATTCCATCTGGATTACTAAGTATGATTTTGGTCATCAAGTCATTCAGAGGATATTAATGGGGTAGAAATTCCGACGTCCCGGGACAGTACGAAGCTTCTACGGACCCGGGAAGGCATCGGAAAAGCCGGTTTTCAGCGCGCAATGCGCATGCGCTGAAAACCGGCTTTTCCGATCTGTCAAGCTGGATCTTGCACATATCAGGAGCGAGGATATTTGTACGTGCAAAATTGCGATATTTACGCATATCTTGCCCAGCAAATGTCCTCAAAAATCTTGCGCCTCTTAAAAACCCTCCCCACTATGGTAAGTTTATTTTAAGGCATAATTTTAAAAACTTTTTTAAAAATCGGGAAAATATTTTTTTTTATGACATTAATAACTTTAATTTAAATGAATCTTAAATATGTAGTGTATATTTTCTATTTTTTATTAGTGTTTTGGGTGTTTGGGGGTGGTTTCTCATTCATAATAATGGGAACTCCTTAAGTTCCCATTATTATGAATGAGAAACTACTTACCTGTGATTGGTGTCCAGGCACACGTCCCTACGAGCACGCGCTGCGCCGCACAGGGAGAGGAGGCCTGTGGATCGGGAACTCAAGGGGACACAGCAGCTTCAGGTAGGTGCGCATTTTTTCTCTAAAATCTAGTCGAACGCCCGCGGGAAGGAGAAAGCGGAATTTCTACTCAATTATCTTCAGAGGTACACAGATATGCAACCAAAATAATCTGGGATACCAGGATCCGAAGTTATTAAGAAAGGTTTAAGGATTTGGGCTTACTCTCTTAGGAAAAGAGAAAACATTGAAGTGACTTAATTAAAGTTTTCAAGGTGGGGGAGGGGGGAAGGGGGTGGGGGTTGCAAAGTTAGTCAAGAGAAATTGTAAACTGTGGTGAAAGTGAAAATTTGGAAATTATGAGTAAGTAGGAAGGGTAGTTGTAAATTTTATCAGTTTGGCATTTGCTGTGATCAGTAGAAAGCATAATTTTCTGTTCTTGCACATGGGTGTATTGATCATGTGGGCACAGTGTATAGAGGACACATTGAGTGGGACAGATCACACATGAGGAATGATGCCTGCCTGATTTTCTGTCCCTTTAAATTAAAATGGACAGAAAGTTTAGGAGTTCCATTACATGTATACAATGTTCTTCAACTGATTTTTCTCTATGTGCTGCACCAAAACAATCAAATACACCTAAGTACAACAGGTGAAAAATCTATCCTTATAAATGTGCTCAAGTGACAAATAGATGTGTTTAAAAGAGCACTTGCATTTATGTAGCACCTTAATTATGTTTCTCAGAAAGGCCCCAGAGTTATTTACACACAATTAAAGACTTTGAAGTAGATGGACTGTTATGTAGGTAAACGCAGCTGCTACTTTGCTCACAGCTGCATCCCACAAACAGCAATGAGATGATTGATCAGCTAATCTGTTTTGGTGGTTTTTGGTGAGGCAAGAATTTTGACTAGCACACCAGGAGAATTCACTGCTCTTTTTCAAAAAATGCCATGACATTTTTTAATCTTCACGTGAACTGCTAGAACAGGCACATGGGGCTTCAGTGTAATGATTGATCAAAAAGACAGCACCTCTGACAATGTAGCATTTCCTCAATACGACACTGGATTATCAGCCTAGATTATGCATCCAAGTCCTGGTGTAGGGTTTGAACCAAAATTGTTCTGATTCAGAGGAGAGAGTGCAACCAATGACACTAAATTGATGTAGAATGCTCTTGTCAAATAAGAGAAGTGATGGGATGGATAGTAGGTGGGGGGGCAAGAAGCATTAAGAAAGGATGGGCTCGACTGGCCTAATTACCTTTTCTTGTTCCTAATTTTTTTTATGCTCTTATGTCAAAAACTAACCAATGAAAATGGTATCTTTATTCACAATTGTGCGAAACGTGGACCCCTGGCCTTAGAGTCAGAATTATTAACATTATTTTGTTGGGTTGCTGAAGGTGTTTCCACATTTGCTGGACACCGGCTTCTGCTGGCGGGCAGGAAAGGAAATGGCTGCGATTCCTGCCACAGCACAGCATAGTCAGCGAATCCTGCAAAAGAAGAAAAATGTAATTTAAATCTCCTGTTTTGCCTATTACAATCGATTGCTCTTGTACTGAGCAAGGCAGTCCTTAAAGCTTAAATTCTTCTTCGCAGCCTTAACAATCCTGTATTCAGAAATCCACTACAATTCCTAACGCCCAGCATTGCTGGGGCACAATTATGATGATAATTATGTCATAGAATGTAATCCTGCCATTTGTATCCCCTATTGTATGCTTAATGCCACTTCTGGCAGAAAATTGTGGAAGTAGTGTTGGGTAGCAGGGAGCTTGCTGCAATTATGCCATGAAGCGGGCTTAATATGCCCTATCATATTTTACTAAATTAAATATATATCATTTTAGAATACTTAACTCGATATTTAACAATAGCATATAAGGGTATGTGGTTTAGAGTTTGGGACTTCAGTTCAATTCCACCCAAAACTGATGGGTTAAAAATTTCTTCTGCCTGTTGGTTCTAAGGGTTGAATGTAAAGTGGGTCTTAACTGTTACAACCCAGATTGTAGTGGGCATGGTCCTCATCTTGGTGATATAACAATTCACTAAAACGCTTAATATAAATAGCTCATTTTAAAGTGAACTTAGTATTGATAATGTATGTGAAACAGGAGAACTCTGCTACTTGTTAAATATGGGATGACAATCCTCTCAAAAGGTAAAACATATGAAAACTGGAATGTACAGAAAGAAAAATGAACAAAATGAATAGAAAGGACAAGTGGGGAGGGAGCTATATTCAGCAGTGAGCACAGGTGCCAGATGAGCAAGAGTGTCAGTCTTGTGGGGAGAGGATGAGAAATGATAGAAATGTGAGCGATGGGCAAGTGGGAGAGAATGAGAGATCATAGAGTCTAAAGGACAGATGAGAAAACGGAAGAAATGAATGTCATTTTAAACTAGCAGTGGAAGAGTAAGCACAGCAAGAGTGAAAGATTGCAAGATAATAAGGAATTCAATGGATAAAAGAAAAGAACAAGGTTAGAGAGAAGTATGAAACTTGATCCATGTGCTGCTCTTCCACTTTTACAACTGAACTGGGAATTCGATCTCCATATATGCTCTGAATGCTACTTTTATATGGAAACCCACAAATAGCAAATGCGTGGACCAGCTCATATAGGTAAAATTGGCCCTTTTATTGCAATGGCAGCATTGCAATTATGTCAGTAAAAAGGAGCTGGGCTTGTTTACATCATGGAAGTCTCATACATCTGCAATTGGCTGCAGTCACAGGGGTAGAAATTGGTCATCGTTGCACCTGTTTTGTGAACAGTCTTGGGCCTCTTGGTTGAGGTGCACCATCAGTTATGGACCCCGCAGGGGAGCCTATAAATGTGCCATGTGGATAGAAGCCTACTGAAATTCAGCTCTGATAATTACATTAAAAATTTAACATAATGCCATGGAAATTGACTTTTGTTTCATGCACATAAGAAATCACTCACTCAGATATATTTTATTAATAAATTTCAGAAAGAATCAGTTGTGTTTATATTTTAATAACTTTTTCAGAATCTCCTACAAATCTAACCCTCTCCCTGCTTTAGTTGTGAACTCACATCACTCTCCAGATACTCTTTAATTTCCCCTCATGCCCACTTCAAATGTATCTCATTAATGAGACCCACCTCCTACTTTTTTGAGCCAATTCCCCCTAAACTACTGACCACCCAGCTTCTCTTTCTGCCCCCCATATTAACTGATGTTGTAAATAGTTCCCTCTGTTCAGGTACTGTCCACTCCCTTTCAAAAGCACTGTCAGCACCCCTCCTCAAAAAATCAACCTTTGACCCCTTTGTCCTTGTAAAACACTACCAAATTTCCAATCCTCTCCAACTTCTTTAAACTTCTTGTTCCCTTCCAAATCCAAGTCCTTTTTTCCTGCACCTTTCTGCTTGAATCTCTCAAATCAGAATTGTTTCCCCTGCCACAGCAATAAAACTGATCGAATTAAAGTCACAAATAAAGTCATCTGTGACTATGACTAAGGTGTTATATCCCTCCTCAATTTCTTTCCAGCCTTTATGGTTGACCACACCATGCGCCTTCATTGTCCAGCTCAGTGGGATAGCCAGCACTTGGTTCTGATCTTAGCCAGAGCATCTCCAGCAATGGTTTCTCTTCCCAACCCACACTGTTATGCCTGAAGTCCCCCAAGGATCTTTTCTTGGCCTCCTCCTCTTCCTCATGCTACATTATCCTATACATTGGATTGGCTTCCAAATGTTGACTGGTGATACCCAGCTCAATATCTCCACCAATCATTACAACTGTTCTACTGTCTCTTGTCTGACGAGCTGTAATTTCCTCCAGCTAAACATTGGTAAGACCAACACCATTAGCTTCAGCCCCCACTACAAACTCTGTATCCTTGCCAGTGATGGGAACCTGAGAATAAATTCAATAGGGAAGGAAGTAAAGATGAAATTGGAAAGCAAGAATGTAGAAAGTGAATCTGTAAGACAGAGGAAACAAGAATTAGTAAGTAGTAATCAAGGAGGTCTTCCTGTGCTAAATGGTATGTACTTCAATGCAAGGAGTATAGCGAATAAGGCAGATGAGCTGAGAGCACAGGTAGACCCTTGGGAGTATGACATTATAACCATTACAGAGACATGGCTGAAAGAGGAGCAGGTTTGGCAGCTCAATATTCTTGGTTACATGATTTTTAGGCAGGACAGAGAGGGGGTAAAAAGAGGGGGTGGGGGGTCGCGGTATTGATTAAAGAAACTATTATAGCTGTGAGGAGGGATGATATGTTAGAGGGATCATCAAATGAGGCCATATGGGTTGAACTGAAAAATAAAAAAGGGGCGATCACACTGCTGGACATGTATTACAGACCCCCAAACAGTGGGAGGGAGATAAAAGAGCAAATATGTAGGCAAATTTCTGTGAAGTGCAAAAACCATAGGGCAATAATAGTAGGGGATTTCAACTATCCTAATTTTGATTGGGACAAATATAGTGTGAGGGTATAGAGGGTGATGAATTCTTAAAATGCATTCAAGGAAACTTTTTTAGTCAGTATGTAACAAGCCCAACATGGGAGCGGGCGGTTCTGGGTTTAGTTTTGGGGAATAAAGCTAGGCAGGTGGAAGGGGTATCAGTGGGAGAGCACTTGGATGCCAGTGACCATAATTCAGTCAGATTCAAGGTAGTTATGGATAAAGACAAGGATAGAGCAGGAATAAAAGTCCCAAATTGGGGAAAAGCTAACTTTGCTAAGTTGAGAAGTGATTTGGCTACAATGGACTGGAAACAGCTACTTGAAGACAAATCAGTGCTGGAACAGTGAGCGGCATTCAAGGAGGAGATCTGGAGGGCTCAGGCCAAAAATATGCCCTTAAAGAAAAAGGTTGGGAATAACAATTCTAGAGCCCCCTGGATGTTTAGGGACTTACAGGGGAGGGTAAAGGAAAAAAGAGAAGCTTATGTCATGTACCGTTGGCTAAATACTGTAGAATCTCTGGAGAAATATAGAAAGTTCAGAGTTCAAATTGTTGTGGAAAAATATTTCCGAGACTGTATAATATATATAAAGAGAGGTTTATTAAATTGGAGACAAAGCTTTGGGAGAAGTGTTAAAGACCCCTGTCTTTGAACCATCTTCTCAAATTGGTATCTGCAGTGAAGTTCTTTTATCTTACAAATTACGTCACTTTACAACACATGCTTTAGCACTACAAAGCTTTGACTATCGAAGGCTAAGCTTTTGATATAACCCATCCTGCATTGTGACAGGGCAGTATAAACAAGTGCAGGCTTTTGACACTGGTATAAACAAACTTACCCAGTACTTAACTCTCCAGTGTTCATTATCTCACTTTCCTATCTCCATTAACTCAAGGCCAGCATGCCTTAAAGTCTAACTGTTTAAAGCATAATGCATCAGTATTGTCCCTTACAAAATTCATTTAAAGGGGAAAATAAAACAAATGTTTGGTCCCGTATACAATCAAGTATATGGCCAAAAATCCGCTCCAACAATATTAAAAAGGATATTAGGAATGCTAAGAGAGAGCATGAAAAATTCTTGGCAAGTAAAATCAAAGAAAACCCAAAGATGTTCTATGAATATATTAAGAGCAAGAGGATAACTAAAAAAAGGGTAGGACCTATTAGAGACCATGAGGGCAATCTGTTTGTGGAGGCGGAAGATGTTGGTAAGGTTCTTAATAAAAACTTTGCGACTGTTTTCAAAAAGGAAAGGGGCAATGCAGATACTGCTAATGAAGGGGAATGGGAAATTCTGGATGAAATAAACATAGTGAGAGATAAGGTATTAAGGGGTTTAGCAGCTTTGAAAATTGATAAGTCCCCAGGCCCGGATGAAATGCATCCCAGGCTGTTGAGCGAAGCAAAAGAGGAAATAGCAGAGGCCTCGACCATCATTTTCCAGTCCTCTTTGGATTCACGCATGGTGCCGGTGGACTGGAGGACTGCTAATGTGATACCCTTGTTTAAGAAGGGAGAAAAGGATATGGTGAGAAATTACAGGCCTGTCAGCCTAACCTCAATGGTGGGAAAATTATTGAAAAAAATCCTGTAGGACAGGATAAATCTACATTTAGAAAGGCAAGGATTAATCAGGGACAGTCAGCATGGATTTTTAAGGGAAGATCATGTTTGACTAACCTGATTGAATTTTTCGCGGAGGTAACCAGGAGGGCCAATGAGGGTAGTGCATACAATGTATTGTATATGGACTTTAGCAAAGCTTTTAATAAGGTCCCACATGGCAGACTGGTCACAAAGGTAAAAGCCCATGGGATTCAGGGCAAAGTGAAAAGTTAGATTCAAAATTGGCTTAGAGGTAGGAAGCAAAGGGTAATGGTTGATGGATGTTTTTGTGACTGGAAGGATGTTTCCAATGGGGTTCTGCAGGGTTCAGTACGAGGTTCCTTGCTTTTTATGGTATACATCAATGATCTAGATTTGAATACAGGGGGTATGACTAAGAAGTTTGCAGGTAACAATAAAATTGGCCGTGTGGTTGATAATGAAGAGGAAAGTCATGGACTTCAGGAGGATATCAATCTACTGGTCAGGTGGGCAGTGGCAAATGGAATTTAATTTCGAGAAGTGCAAGGTAAAGCACTTGGGGAGGGCTAATAAGGAAAGAGTATACATATTAAACGATAGGCCACTTCGAAGTGTAGATGAACAAAGGGACCTTGGAGTGCTTGTCCACAGATCCTTGAAAGTAGCAGGCCAGGTGGATAAGGTCGTTAAGAAGGCTTACGGAATGCTTGCCTTTATTGGCCGAGGCATTGAATACAAGAGCAGGGAGGTTATGCTTAAATTGTATAATACACTGGTTAGGCCACAGCTGGAATACTGCATTCAGTTCTGGTTGCCCTATTATAGGAAGGACGTGATTTCACTGGCAAGGGTGCAGAGGAGATTTACAAGGATGCTGCCTTGAATGGAGAATCTTAGCTATGAGGAGAGTTTGTTTTCCTTGGAACAGAGGAGACTGAGAGGAGACCTTATTGAGGTGTATAACATTTTGAGGGGCCTGGATATAGTGGATAGCAAGGGCCTATTTCCCTTCGTGGAGGTGTCAATTACGAGGGGGCATAGGTTTAAGGTGGTTGGTAGAAGGTTTAGAGGGGATTTGAGGGGAAGCTTCTTCACGAGAGGGTTGTAGGATCTGGAACTCACTGCCTGGAAGGGTGGTAGAGGCAGAAACCTTCACCAGATTTAAAAGGTGCTTGGATGGGCACTTGAAGTGCCGTAACCTGCAGGGTTACGGGCCAAGAGCTGGTAAGTGGGATTAAACTGGATAATCTCTTGTTGGCTGATGCAGATACGATGGTAAGTACTTCAGAGAATCTAATACGCCCAGAGTGATCTGCTGGACTAGTTTCAATCACCTGGATGGGCCGGAGGGGAATTTTCCCAGATTTTTTTCCCCAATTGGCTTGGGTTTTTATCTGTTTTTTTTGCCTCTCCCAGGAGATCACATGGCTCCGGGTGGGGTGGAGTGTAAAATGTTGCGATACATGGAGTATCACAGTTGTGTGGGATGGACTGGTTGGGCCGGATGCTCTTTACCTGCCCACCATTGTTCATTGTTCATAAGTTTATATGTAACCTTCAGGGCTGCTGACCGAGGGCCGTGTGGCTCTTTGTCGGCCGGCATGGACATGATGAGCCAAAATAGCCTCCTTCTGCGCTGTAGAGTTCTATGTTACTAGGGGCTCAATTTTCCCCAGTGATTTGCACCGTTATTTTGGAGTAGGCTGCTTTTTTTGGCGTATTGAGTCAAATTTTTGGCATATTTATTTTTTTCAAACTTTCCCCCTGCGATCTGCGCCGGTGTAACTGACTTAGTTGCGATTTTTCTAGGCCAGTTTTTTTTTGACGTCATGTCTGCACCGGTTGTTTCAATTGTTCGCAGTTTGCCCAACATTTTTTTCTATTACGTTGGTGTATCTGACCACTCACGAAAAACCTTCTGGTGAGTTAAGAAAACCAGTACACATTCACAAATCTGCGCTGAAAGACGCCATTGTTTTTAAATCGAAGATTTTGGAGGGAGTCAAGAACACTGTCAAAATCAATAAAAAAGTTCAACTTTTTTTTACCTGTCAACGTAGAAGTGTAAATTTGTTGGATTTCACAAGTTTTCTCATTTTTTTACTCACTCACACGCCACCAGCGAACGTCTTGAAGAAGGCCTGGAGGTTTGCAGGTTTGGCCGGCAGAATTGGCCTCACGTCCGGACTCAGTGGCTCGGGGTTCAGCTACAAAACAAGCTGTGGGGAGGGGAAGAGAGAAGAGGAGGGAGAGATAGCCGATCTTACGGCTTGTAGCCCGGGGAGGGAGGGAGATAGCCGATCTTACGGCTTATAACCCGGGGAGGGCGAGGGAGAGAGAGAGCTGATCTTATGGTTTGTAGCCTGGGGAGGGAGAGAGATAACCGATTTAATGGCTTGTAGCCAGAGGAGGGGGAGGGAGAGAGAGGTCACAAGACTGAATGGGGGGGGGTGGGGGGGAGAGAGCAGACCCTGAGGGCTCAGCGACAACTATTCTACATGGATATGTTTACTGATTGGAGCTGTTCCGTAATGGAACATAGTTCAGTTTTAATGTAAAATATATTTTATTCAAAAGTTTACAATAACTTAATTTTAATAAAATTATTCTTCTATCAAATTTCACTTTAAGATCACTCTTTAAGATCACTTAAAAATTTGTAAATCTGCATAACTTACTAAAAACTTTTAATTTGAGAACAGTTACAACAGCAACAATAATAATAACAACAACAGCAACAGCAGCAAAGAAAGGCTGCACCCATCTCTCATCCCCCTTATTCTAAGACCACCCGCTGCGCTTAGTCTTGAACACTCCATCACCCCTGCCCACAGGCAGTGGCGCAGTGTTTCTGGGCTTGGTAACAAGTTTATTCCTTCGAACATCTCGGGTACTGCGCACCTCTTTTGGGTGGAGGGGTGTCGGTGTCAGGCAGTAAGTTGGAGGGCCCGGCTTTGGGCTCTTCAGAGACTGGTAGGGGGGATTGCAGTGCAAGTAGCAGTTAATTCTGTCAATGGGCGCGGGTCCGGGCATGTTTACTTATTGCAGCAGCTAACTCCAACATGCCGTCCCTCTTTCACCCTGACAGTGTTTCAGCGGCCTGCAACATTCCCTCCCTAATGGCCAGTGACGTGGTTTGCCCTACCTCTGACCTCTGACATTCCCTCCCTCATGGCCACTCATCATCATCATAGGGCCACTATTCCCTCACTGATGGTCCCAGATATCGTTCCCATTTCTCGTGAGAGTGTTGTTACTTCTCCCGACAGTCCCACTACCTCATCACTCACCCCACTGATGGTGTCCAGAAGTGATCGTGCAAGGTCAATGCTCGCCGCACTCACTGACGTCATCTGAATCACATCTGTTCGATCCTGCACCTCAGGAGAGCACGGTTAAACTCTCCTTCCCCTCCTCCCCATAGGTGTGGTTCGCACCCCAACCCTGGGACCCGCAGCCTGGGACAGTGGGGCCCTGGGTGTGCCTCGCTGCACCACACCACTAGGACCCATAGCCTCGGTAGGTGTGAAACCATGGAATGTCCCACCAACACTCAAGCCACGAGTCATGGAAGGGACTGGCACCTCCATGAGCGGCACCTCCTCCATATTCAGTACAACAGTGGGATCTTCATCCAGCTCTATCCCCTCCCCCCCATGTCCATGGTGTGGAGGGTGGGATAGGAAGATGTTCTCCTCTTCAGGCTGATGCTCGTCTGAATCTTCTTCTGCATTGTCAGGGTTGGCCTCAACTTCGGCAAAATATAACAGAACAGTCAAATGGTTAGCAGCAGAGGAGGGGGCAGGATGGGTGGCATGAGTAGGCTCACACATCGTAGGCCAGGCAGCAGGTTGATTTGAAGGGCCACGATGAATTTGCAGGACTTACCTTCTCCTTCGAGTGTGGGTCCAGCTTGTGCTGTACTGATTGCTTTTTTCCAGGCAGGACCCATGAAAACAGTGACCCTCTCTTCCAAGGGTGTCAGTGGGTACAGATTTGCCAGGCCTCCTCCTGTTCGAGTTCTTTCCCTTTTGTTGTGTGCCATTTTCCTCTGCAAAGATAAAAATGCAACTTTTTAGAGAGGGTGTCTTTCTGCTGGGTGGGACATATACAGCTGGTCACATTTACAATTGCAATTGAATAAATGAAAATATTACTTGCACTAACTACTTGACCAAGGTCCTGCCATTTCTTTTTTCACTGGCTTCCAGATCTCGTGGTGGTCACTATTGCGCAGTAATCTTCTACAACTTGGTTCCAGCATTTCTTCATTTCTTTTGGTGGAACTTTGATGTGACTTCTGCTCGTATCCAGCTCCTGCCATCTGTTCTCAATCACAGTAACTAGTGCCTCCACTTCTTCCAGCAAGAAATTCTTGGTCCTTGGTCTGCAGTGCATCTTGTATTGCTCCAGCTGTGATTTTTCCAATGTTCTCACACAGCACTCCTTCTCACACACACACAACTGGCTCTTTAAAAACGGCTGATTGCCAAATCCGAGCTGTACTGAGCATGAGCGCCCATTGGAACGACGTCAAAAATGTTACTTTTTTTCCCGTGCATGCGCAGAAGGTACAGCTGTGTTTTTTGGTGCAGACAGTAGGCTCCACCCCCCGAGGCGACTGGACATACTGCGCGGTGCCAAATTCGGATTATAGATCGGGGAAACTTTGGCAAAATATTTTTGGTGCATTTCTGGTCTAGAAAACCTGCTGTAACTCTGGCAATACGCCAGAAAATGGGCTTGGGGAAAATTGAACCCTATGTTTCCATTCCACCTCCTCCCTGGCCACTGTCTCAGGCTGAACCAGGCTGTTTAGAACCTTGGAGTCCTATTCAACCTCAACCTTGAGCTGACTTTACTTCACCATATGCTCTCCATCATTAATGAAACCACCTACTTCCACCTCCATAACATTGTCCACCTCTGCCCCGGCCTCGACCCATCTTCTGCTGAAACTCTCATTCATGCCTTTGTCACCTCCAGACTTAACTTTTCCAGTGTTCTCCATGGCTTACCTCCCATCCTTTGCCCTCTGTTACTATCAGCTCATTTGCAACTCTGACACTTATATTCTATCCACACCAAGTTCTGCTAACCCATCATCCCCATCCTTGCTGATCTACATTGACTTCTAGTCCCCAAAGCCTAAAATTTAAAATTCTCATTGTTGTGCATAAATCCTTTCATGGCCATGCTCCTCTCTATCTCTGCAAATAACTGCAACCCTACTTCGTCCAAACTCTCTGTTCTTCTGACTATGGCCATCCCCATCTATTTTCCCCCTGTCATTGGTGGCTGTTCCTTCAGCTGCTAGGCTTCATGCTCTGGAATTCTCTCCCTAAACCTTTCCTCTCTCTACTTTCGTCTCCTTCTTTAAGCCCTCCTTAAAGCTCACCTCTTCGACCAAACCTTTGGTTCGCCCTCCAAATATCTCTTCTTTGGCATAGCATCCATTTTTTCTTAAGCCTTTGTGAAATGCCTTGGGATATTTTTATAGGTGCTATATAAATGCACATGGTTGTTATTACTTATTTTGGTGGTATTTAACAGGACCATGTAATATTTTGGTAATTCTAACATTATGGCCTGGAAGGGATTTTGTTGTAACTTATATTAGTTATATTCAAAAAGAGTCGAGTCCCAGAGATAAACAAAGCATTTTGAATGTTGTTTAGGTTGGTTACTGGGATGAGATACCAGACCACCCAACCAGCACAGACTTGCTTATTTCAGCAAGTTACTTCAGCTTTGAGACAATGGGGTTCATTAATGACTGTTCCTGGATATTTCTGGTCATTATGATAGAATCTTGCTGTAATGTTACACTTTTTGCTTTTTGCCTTAGGTTTCTCTGCCCTCCACTTTTACTTTTCTTCTTTCTATCTTTTGCTTCTGCCCCCATTCTACTTCCCTCTGTCTCCCTGCATAGGTTCCCTGGAGGGCGAACCACATGCTAGTCAGAGTAGGAATCGCAGGATAGCTCAGATGAATACGTGGCTGGAGGAGTGGTGCAGAAGGGAAGGATTCAAATTCCTGGGACATTGGAACCGGTTCTGGGGGAGGTGGGACCAGTACAAACCAGACGGTCTGCATCTGGGCAGGACTGGAATCAATGTCCTCGGGGGAGTGTTTGCTAGTGCTGTTGGGGAGGGGTTAAACTAATATGGCAGGAGGATGGGAACCTATGCAGGGAGACAGAGGGAAGTAGAATGGGGGCAGAAGCAAAAGATAGAAAAAAGAAAAGTAAAAGTGGAGGGCAGAGAAACCTAAGGCAAAAAGCAAAAAGGGTCACATTACAGCAAAATTCTAAAGGGGCAAAGTGTGGTAAAAAGACAAGCCTGAAGGCTCTGTGCCTCAATGCGAGGAGTATTCGGAATAAGGTGGACGAATTAACTGCGCAGATAGCAGTTAATGGGTATGATGTAATTGGCATCACGGAGACATGGCTCCAGGGTGACCAAGGCTGGGAACTCAACATCCAGGAGTATTCAACATTTAGGAAGGATAGACAGAAAGGAAAAGGAGGTGGGGTGGCATTGCTGGTTAAAGAGGAAATTAATGCAATAGTAAGGAAGGACATTCGCTTGGATGATGTGGAATCGGTATGGGTGCAGCTACGGAATACCAAAGGGCAGAAAACGCTAGAGGGAGTTGTGTACAGACCACCAAACAGTAATAGTAAGGTTGGAGACAGCATCAAACAAGAAATTGGAGATGCGTGCAATAAAGGTACAGCAGTTATCATGGGTGACTTTAATCTACATATTGATTGGGCTAACCAAACTGGTAGCAATGCAGTGGAGGAGGATTTCCTGGAGTGTATTAGGGATGGTTTTCTTGACCAATATGTCGAGGAACCAACTAGCGGGTTGGCCATCCTAGACTGGGTGATCTGTAATGAGAAAGGGCTAATTTGCAATCTCGTTGTGCGAGCCCCTTGGGGAAGAGTGACCATAATATGGTAGAATCCTTCATGAAGATGGAGAGCGACACAGTTAATTCAGAGACTCGGGTCCTGAACTTAAGGAAAATTAACTTCAATGGTATGAGACGTGAATTGACTAGAATAGACTGGCGAATGATACTTAACGGGTTGACGGTGGATCGGCAATGGCAAACATTTAAAGATCACATGGATGAACTTCAACAATTGTACATCCCTGTCTGGAGTAAAAATAAAATGGGGAAGCTGGCTCAACCGTGGCTAACAAGGGAAATTAAGGATAGTGTTAAATCCAAGGAAGAGGCTTATAAATTGGCCAGAAAAAGCAGCAAATCTGAGGACTGGGAGAATTTTATAATACAGCAGAGGGGGACAAAGGGTTTAATTAGGAGGGGGAAAACAGAGTATGAGAGGAAGCTTGCTGGGAACAGAAAAACTGACTGCTAAAGCTTCTATAGATATGTGAAGAGAAAAAGATTAGTGAAAACAAACATAGATCCCTTGCAGTCAGATTCAGGTGAATTTATAATGGGGAACAAAGAAATGGTGGACCAGTTAAACAAATACTTTGGTTTTGTCTTCACGAAGGAAGACACAAATAACCTTCCGGAAATATTAGGGGATCGAGCATCTAGTGAGAAGGAGGAACTGAAGGAAATCCTTATTGGGCAGGAAATTGTGTTCAGGAAATTGATGGGATTGAAGGCCGATAAATTCCCGGGGCCTGATAGTCTGCATCCCAGAGTACTTAAGGAAGTAGCCCTAGAAATAGTGGATGCATTGGTGATCATTTTCCAACAGTCTATCGACTCTGGATCAGTTCCTATGGACTAGAGGGTAGCTAATGTAACACCACTTTTTAAGAAAAGAGAAAGCGAGAAAATGAGTTATTATAGACCGGTTAGCCTGACATCGGTAGTGGGGAAAATGTTGGAATCAATTATTAAAGATGAAATAGCAGCACATTTGAAAAGCAGTGACGGGATCGGTCCAAGTCAGCATGGATTTATGAAAGAGAAATCATGCTTGACAAATCTTGTAGAATTTTTTGAGGATGTAACTGATAGAGTGGACAAGGGAGAACCAATGGATGTGGTGTATTTGGACTTTCAAAAGGCTTTTGACAAGGTCCCATACAAGAGATTGTTGTGCAAAATTAAAGCACATGCTATTGGGGGTAGTGTACTGACGTGGATAGAGAACTGGTTGGCAGACAGGAAGCAGAGAGTCCGGATAAATGGGTCCTTTTCAAAATGGCATGCAGTGACTAGTGGGGTGCCGCAGGGCTCAGTGCTGGGATCCCAGCTAGTTACAATATACATTAATGATTTGGATGAGGGAATT
Organism: Pristiophorus japonicus; assembly: GCF_044704955.1. Classification (NCBI taxonomy): domain Eukaryota; kingdom Metazoa; phylum Chordata; class Chondrichthyes; family Pristiophoridae; genus Pristiophorus; species Pristiophorus japonicus. The sequence goes on from NC_091978.1 coordinate 233,929,190, forward strand.
GAATGTAATGTCTCCAAGTTTGCAGATGACAATCAACTGGGTGACGGTGTGAGCTGTGAGGATGACGCTAAAAGGCTGCAGGGTGACTTGGACAGGTTAGGTGAGTGGTCAAACGCGTGGCAGATACAGTACAATGTGGATAAATGTGAGGTTATCCACTTTGGTGGCAAAAACAGGAAGGCAGAATATTATCTGAATGGTGGCAGATTAGGAAAAGGGGAGGTGCAGAGAGACCTGGGTGTCATGGTACATCAGTCATTGAAAGTTGGCATGCAGGTACAGCTGGCGGTGAAGAAGGCAAATGGTATGTTGGCCTTCATAGCTAGGGGATTTGAGTATAGGAGCAGGGTATCTTACTGCAGTTGTACAGGGCCTTAGTGAGGCCTCACCTGGAATATTGTGTTCAGTTTTGGTCTCCTAATCTGAGGAAGAATGTTCTTGCTATTGAGGGAGTGCAGCGAAGATTCACCAGACTGATTCCCGGGATGGCAGGACTGACATATGAGGAGAGACTGGATCGACTGGGCCTGTATTCACTGGAGTTTAGAAGGATGAGAGGGGATCTCATAGAAACATATAAAATTCTGACGGGACTGGAAGGTTAAATGCAGGAAGAATGTTCCCGATGTTAGGGAAATCCAGAACCAGGGGACATAATCTAAGGATGAGGGATAAGCCATTTAGGACTGAGATGAGGAGAAACTTCTTCACTCAGAGACTTGTTAACCTGTGGAATTCCCTACGGCAGAGAGTTGTTGATGCCAGTTCATTGGATATATTTAAGAGGGATTTAGATATGACCCTTATGGCTAAAGGGATCAAGGGGTATGGAGAGAAAGCAGGAAAGGGATACTGAGGTGCATGATCAGCTATGATCTTATTGAATGGTGGTGCAGGCTCAAAGGGCCGAATGGCCTACTCCTGCACCTATTTTCTATGTTTCTATGTAATCATTGAATTCACTGTGCCCAGCAGGATGCTTAACTGAACAGGCAATACAGGTGCCATGAGCTTCTAGACCAAGGGAGATATTTTCATTTAACGTGATCACTTTGATTGGTAGCTTGGTTGACCAGTTCTCATCATGAATTGAGAGAGGTGTCAGAAGACAGCTTTGTTCTCTAATTCCCTTTCTCTCTCTCTCTGGAGATGGGAATTTGAGACAGTAAGAAATTTGGAGAGATCTTTCTTGATTCTGTCAGGCCTAAATATGAACACAAGTTTTCATGTGATGAGCAGCTCAGGTGCAGTTTAGCCTATAATAGTAGCAGGAATACATGGTTTATTATTTTATGGTATAAGGTAGGGGTGGGCAATTATTTGGACTGGAGGGCCAATTAACAGGTTTCGGTGAACTGAGGGCCGCACACCAATGTTCCCCCTAAGCGGTCGCGCATTAATCGCAAGGTCCCATGCAGGCTGCTCATCAGTTCCTGGAAGAGACACGGCACAGCAAATTTAAAGGGATTGTGCGTGTTGGTGAGAGCAAAATGTTAGATTGGTAAATTTGAAACGGGCAACTCATAGTGTTGATGGTCACTCCCACTTCTTCCCTCCCAATAATTTATAAACATGAATTCAGATAGCAGTCAGATACTATCTTAAATACACAAAATGTAGAGTAAATAATAAAATCTTCAGATACCAAATGAATGAAATGATTGATCGATTGATTATATGTTGTACTGAAAGTTTTTGTGGCTGTTTGGCAGAGCGGCTCAAGATTGCGGGGCCTCCAATATGAGTACGGGAGCCCGAGGCTTCACAAGGCCTGAACTACAATCACATGTCATTGCCTAGAGTCCTTGTGCTCTGGAATCCACTCCCATGTCTAAGGTGGCAATGAACAACCCTCCTGCCGTCATACTCTGGATACCGGGAGAGGAAAAACGCAGGAAAGACTCGGTAAAAGAGTCATTGAGGTGAGCAGCTATGACTGATCTCAGACTAATGTGCAGCTCGAGCTCCAGCTCATGCTTTATTTCTGTCCCATCCCATGAGCCGCATAGAAAGGACTGGCAGGGCTGATATGGCCCATGGGCCGTATTTTGTCCATCCGCTCTTTACTGAGGAAACTCCCAGAAACGGTGGGGACCTGATTTAACTGTGTCTGCGCCAGAGGTACACTGGGAGACTGGCGGTACCCCTGTGGAATTCACACAATACCTTTCACCCAATTGCACCAATAAACAAAAATAGCATGTGATAACTCACTGGAATGAAATCAAGCATAGGACTAATTTTGAATTGGTCACTAAAATTCCTTCAGAGACGAGTTGAGACGAAAAACTTTTTTTTTAAAGTTCTAAACAAACAATCTTCCATTCGATCCAATTGTGTCAATTCCTAGTCATGTTGCCAATGGTATTATTTTATATATTTAAAGTATTTATGTTATCATGCATTTAAATGGAAAGTTTCACAGATTTACAGACAGTGAACCTGTTGTGTATCTGTAAATGATGCACTCCCATGTTCCACGACCAGGGAGCGCATCCCCTGAAATCCCAAGGGATCCCAGCATCCCTTGGGAGTACTGTATATAAGCCTGCCCCTAAGGCCTGTTCCTCACTCTGGAGTGTCTTAATAAAGACTGAGGTCACTGTTACTTTAACCTCCCTGTGTGCAGTCTCATCTGTGTTAGGAACACAATAACTGGCGACGAGTATACGAATCCAACGCAAAGATGCAGCAAACTATGGGCATTCTGGAGAAGTTCTCAGAAGGTGAGGACTGGGAAGCCTATGTCGAACGGCTAGACCAGTACTTTGTAGCCAACGAGCTGGACGGAGAAGGAAGCGCTGCAAAAAGGAGAGCGGTCCTCCTCACGGTCTGCGACGCACCGACCTACAGCCTCATGAAGAATCTTCTGGCTCCGGTGAAACCAACAGATAAGTCGTATGAGAAGCTGTGTACACTGGTTCGGGAGCATCTTAACCCGAGGGAGAGCGAGGTATTGGTTCTACACATGCTAGCGATCTGCAGGTCAGGAAGTGGCGTGCTACGTCGCCGAGCTAAGGCGACTTGCAGGACAATGTGAGTTTGATGGCTACCTGGAGCAGATGCTCAGAGACTTTCGTGTACTGGGCATTGGCCACGAGACCATCCTACGAAAGCTTTTGACTGTAGAGACACCGACCCTCAGTAAAGCCATTGCGATAGCACAGGCGTTTATGTCCACCAGTGATAACACCAAACAAATCTCTCAGCACACAAGTGCTAGTAATGTTCATAAATTAACTTGAACTGTGTTTGCGAGCAGAAATGTTCAGGGCAGTCTGTGAACCGCAGCCTCGTTTGGTCCAGGTGCTTACTGCAAATTTGTCCATTGTCTAGTTTGACTACAAACACCCCGTGCCCACGATCCACTTGGGACCATGTCCATAGTTTAGCACATACACAGGGTCATTCAGATCAATTTCCCGTGACAGAGTGGCGCGACCATTGTTTACATTTTGTTGCTGCCGCCTGCTCTCTACCTGATCATGCAGGTTGGGGTGAACCAGCGAGAGTCTGGTTTTAAGTGTCCTTTTCATGAGTAGCTCAGCCGGGGGCACCCCTGTGAGCGAGTGGGGTCTCGTGCGGTAGCTGAGCAGTACTCGGGACAGGCGGGTTTGGAGTGAGCCTTCTGTGACTCGTTTAATGCTCTGTTTGATTGGTTGTACTGCCCGCTCTGCCTGCCCATTGGAGGCTGGTTTAAACGGGGCCGAGGTGACATGTTTGATCCCATTGCGGGTCATGAATTCATTAAATTCGGCACTGGTGAAACATGGATCGTTGTCACTGACCAGTATGTCAGGCAGGCCGTGGGTGGCAAACATGGTCCTCAGGCTTTCAATGGTGGTGCTGGCGGTGCTTCCCGACATTATTTCACATTCAATCCATTTTGAAAAAGCATCCACCACCACCAGGAACATTTTACCGAGAAACGGGCCTGCATAGTCGACATGGATCCTCGACCATGGTCTGGAGAGCCAGGACCACAAACTTAGTGGTGCCTCTCTGGGTGTATTGCTCAACTGAGCACACACGCTGCATTGCCGTACACAGGACTCTAAATCAGAGTCGATACCGGGCCACCACACGTGGGATCTGGCTATCGCTTTCATCATTACTATACCCGGGTGTGTGCTGTGGAGATCCGAGATAAACGTCTCCCTGCCCTTTTTGGGTAGCACTACGCGGCCCCACAACAGGCAGTCTGCCTGAATGGAGAGCTTGTCCTTTCGCCGCTGGAACAGCTTGATTAGCTCTTGCATTTCAACGGGGATGCTGGCCCAGCTCCCATGCAGTACACAGTTTTTTACTAGGGACAGCAGAGGATCTTGGCTGGTCCAAGTCCTAATCTGGCGGGCCGTGACAGGTGATTTATCATTTTCAAATGCTTCCATGACCATCAACATGTCTGCAGGCTGCGCCACCATCAACAAGTTTGCAGGCTGCGCCATTTCCACCCCGGTGGTGGGCAATAGTAGCCGACTGAGAGCATCCGCACAGAAGGGAGTAGGGTGTTTGTAGTGAAACTAGACAATGGACAAATTTGCAGAAAGCACCTGGACCAAACGAGGCTGCGGTTCACAGACTGCCCTGAACAACCCACAGCAGACACCACCTTTTTCGAACCCACAACACACACCCAAAGGATCAACGACACCACCCCAGACCAGGAAATTGAACCCATCACGCCCAACAGTCCAGCAAGGCAAGGCTCACCCAGCAGCCCTGCAGGGCCAACAACACTTCAGCCCAGCGAGGGCACAGCCAACACACCAGAACAGACATTTGTACCGAGGCAGTCCACCAGGGAAAGAAAGGCTCCGGACCGCCTCACCTTGTAAATAGTTTTCACTTTGACTTTGGGGGGGAGTGATGTTGTGTATCTGTAAAGCATGCATTCCCATGTTCCGCCACCAGGGAGCGCATCCCCTGAAATCCCAAGGGGTCCCAGCATCCCTTTGGAGCACTGTATATAAGCCGGCCCCTGAGGCCTGTTCCTCACTCTGGAGTGTCTTAATAATGACTGAGGTCACTCTTACTTTAATCTCCCTGTGTGCAGTCTCAGCAGTGTTAGGAACACAATAGAAACCACAAACTGTGAGTAACTCACCTTTTACATTGCAGTGACAGAGCAGAAACGGAGGATTTCGGTGTGATAACGACACTTTGATGCAGCAAACAGCAGGTTCGATTTGCTCGCCTCTGTTTTTGGTCATGCCTTGGAGACAATGGCCCGCCTCCCAATGTTACATGGGGCGGGGTTCATCTTGAAGTCAGGCCTTGGCGGGCTGGATTGAATCCATTGGTGGACTGGATATGGCCCGTGGGCCGTATTGTGCCCGCCACTGGTATAAGGAGTAGTAGGAAATAGATGAATCTTATTGGAAATTTTTTCTGTTCATGTACTCCATGTAAAATAAACCAGTTTGTTGGTTTACAATTGGTCTTAACTCATAATAGTGCATTTTTTTTCTCCATCCAAAAAGACAGAAGAATTTATCCTTTCCTTGGCTGAGAGACAAACTAATGAATGTTTTAAAGATTATAAAAGAAACTGATAAAATTGTTGCAGATTAACTATTCACTATGGGGAAATTTTCAAATACCAGGGGGGCGAAATTCACCAGCCCCCGATTGGAGGCGGTAACCGACTCCGGGCAGAACATCCAGCGTCCGGTGCGGAAGTCCCGCCCGGTTGCAAAATTGTGGTTACCGCCCCTCACAGGAAGTGGAGCGCAATCTCGCGCACTCCACTTCCTGTTGAGGCGGGTTTCCGGATGCTATTCGGGCTGCTCCACATAGCGCTGACGTGTTTCATCGCCCCTTGCCTTCGGTTAAAGGGGAGGGCTGCTGCACACTCTGCCGGGCCTCTGATTGCCTCCAATGGGCCACCAGAGGATGTGGTGCCGATCTTTTTGGCACTGATCTTGGGCTCCACCCCCCCAAGCCATGCCAGTAGGGTCCGAGCGGTGAGTCGGCTGGAAAAAAAATGGCAGTGCGTGGTGCTCCCCATCTGCCCTTTCACTTCCACCCTGCGAGTGGATGTCGGCCCGGTTCGCGAACGGTGAGGCTGACGCTGACACGGCTCGCAGCAGCCTTACCGGGCGCTGGCCAATTTCCGCCGTGGGGTAGAAAGGGGTCGGCATGCAGCACTCATGGGTAGCCGTGTCCGGTGATGATTTCATCGCCGGTTGTGCGCGGCCCGGGTCGCTACCGGCAGGGCGCGTCACTACCATGGTAGCATCTCCGCTAACTCCCGCACAATTACACGGGACGAAAACAGTTTCGCCTCTCGTTAGCGCTCCCCAGAGGTGCTAATGGGAGTCGCAAAACAGGGCAATTTTGACCCCCAGGAAACAAAAGTGGAAAACTAGGCAGTTTGCAGTAAAAAGGGAAGGCAGGTGGAAGCATTTCACAATGGAGTTGAAATTTCACTGACTGGCATTTCTAGGACACTGGCTAATGTACTCATTTAAAATTCCTTTATGGATTTATGCACATAGAAATTTTACACAAGCAAATTAACTAGTGTGCTAAAAATACCACTCAGCAGAATTTCAACTCCCTGAAGAGTAATAGAATTATGGAATAGTTAGGAAGACAGGCCCCTGAAGCAGATTGCATGAATTAATTCAAGAGACAATTATGTTTCTGGAGAGTAAAAGTATTGAAGGAGATGGTGAGAAGGTAGGTGTTTTTATCAAAAAGTTGTAAGCTTGTTATGGCTAAAATGTTTATGTTGATATTTCTTGGTTATTAGGTTTAGGTATGAACCTCATATAAAGTATAACAGACACATTGTTTTATGTTACCAGATGATATATTATGCATTATTCCCAAATAGTTATAAGGTAGAATACCTATGGTTAAAATGTATAAGCGTGTGGGACATAAAATCAAGTGCTGCAAGTAATGGGTTCACCTGTTAGTTACAGGAGTCATTTCTCACATTTGTTGTTGAATATTGTCATCATACGTTAGTCATGGCACTGATCCAGTTTGTGTTTCTATACTTTCTTCTGTTTGAAGTCAAACTATCCTCGGAGATTTACACAGCATCGAGGTTGATGACTTGCAAACTGAGGGCTCAATTTTCCCCAAAGCTGTTTTTTGGTGTACTTGAAGAGTTACGCCCATTTTTTTGGGACCCAAGTATGCCAAAACAAATCATCCAAGTTTCCCCATTTGAACTCTTCATTTTGGCACCGCCTAGCCTGTCGTTTACTTTTGGGGGTGGAGTCCAAGATCTGTGCCAAAAAGATCGGGTTGCCACAGTAACCAGGGACACAATTGCGGGCTGGAAAGTGAAACATACAGCCAGCTCATATCAACCTGCACAGGCACATTAAACATTGCAGCAACTTACCTCCATTAAATTATTGAAGTGTATTGACAAAAGTCTATCTCCCTCCTCCTCCCCCCCCCCCACACTAAGAAGAATTGGAGTAAATTGGAGCTGGCCAAACTTGCTTAACTGGCCACAATTGGCGTAGGTGACAGGTTACGTCCCCATGACACAAAAAAACCTAACCTAAAGCAATTGTAATTAAGTGAGTTACGCTGGTGCACATTGATTGGGGAAACTTGTATTTTTTAACTTGGGCCACAAAAAACGGGGCAAATCATTGAGCCCTAAGTGCTGGAACTGAGGACTCAATTTTCCCCAATTATCTGCGCCGTTTTTTTGGCCTGCACCATTTTTTGGGGAGTAAATTAAAATCTCCAAGCTTCCCCAAAGTTTCTGCGTTAGCGTAATTCACTTAGGTAGGATTTTTTTAGGCTACGATTTTTTTTACCTCACTGGGGGCGTAACCTGCCACCAGCGCCAAACATGGGTATTTAAGCAAGTTTGGCCAGCTCCAATTTACTCCAATTTTTCGTAGGGTGATGTATGTGACCACTCTGGATAAACCTTCTGGGCAGTTAACAAAATCGGCACAGGTAAGAGAATCAGCACAGCAGATGCAGTTCCACAGCCCGGACAGCAGCAGCAGATAGGGGGAGAGAGGAGAGAGGGGAGAGGGAGGGGAGGCCTTTCAGCCAGGGTTAGGAGCGGCAACCGGCATCGGGAGAGGGAGGGAAGCCTTTCGGCCAGGGTTAGCAGCGGCAACCGGCATCGGGAGGGGGAGGCCCTTCGTCCAGGGCTAGCAGTGGCAACCGGTACCGGGAGGGGAGAAAAATCTTTCAGTCAGGATTAGGAACAGCACCCGGTACCTGGGGGGTGGCGGTGGGGGGGGAGGGCAGGGGGAGGGGATAGATTTTTGGCACAAACACTTTTATAATTTAATGCTGGAATGCTGCTGTAATGTGTAAGGTGCTTGTCACAAGGACGAACTGTCTATTCAAGCAGATTGCATATTGTGGGGCAATCACGTTGTAATGCCTAAGAAAGGGAGAGAGAAGTTCATGCGTGAGTTATACAGTACACATCCTAGTATAATGATGATGAAGGCCATTGCCAGGTCCCATGTATGGTGGTCAGGAATTAATTCTGAGCTGGAAGCATGCATGTATCAGTGCAACACTTGCATGCAGCTCAGCAAAGCACCAGCGGAATCGCCGCTGAGTCTGTGGTCGTGGCCATCCAAACCTCGGTCCAGGATCCATGTAGATATTGCAGGTCTCTTCCTGGGCAAGATGTTTTTAGTGTTGGTGGATGCTTATTTGAAGTGGATAGAATGCATAATCATGTCATCTAGCATGTCCACGGCAACCATAGAGAATCTCAATGTCATGTTTGTGACACATGGTCTGCTTGACATGGTGAGCAACAATGGGTCGTGCTTCACCAGTCAGGAGTTCCAGTTGTTTGTGAAACTCAATGGCATAAAACATGTAAGGTCAGCACCATTCAAGCCTGCGTCCAATGGGCAAACTGAACCTGCAGTATAAATTATCAAGCAAAGCATGAGGAGAGTAACCCAAGGGTCACTGCATACACGCTTGTCCTGCATACTGCTGAGTTACAATACAAGACCCCACACACTCACAGGGGTCTTGCCTGCTGAACTCATGATGAAAAGAGGTCTTAAGACCAAGTTATCTCTGGTACACCTGGATTTAAATAATCATGTTGAATACAGAAGACAAAGTCAACAAGGGTCATCAGTGAACCCGGAATTTCGATCACGGACCTGTTGAATAAAAATGGACTTGCAATTCCTGACATGGTCACTGCCACCCCCAACAAGTCAGTCATCCAGCCATCAGCCACAACAGACCCCGCACACACACAAGGCTGGAATTGAACTGAGACAGTCAACCCGGGAGCACAAAGCACCAGACCATCTCAACCTGTGAAAGACTGCAATAAGATCTCAGAGCAGGGTATTGTCATGTATGTACATTCTGTTTATAGCCACCAGATGGCATCATTGTTGGAGGCCACTGAGCAGCACACACATGCTCAGTTTGAAACTTTATTGCATACAGAACAGCTCCCCATAACCCTTTATTCCCTTATCGCTCAAAAATCTGTATCTCCACCCTAAATATATTCAATAACCCAGCCTCCACAGCTCCCTGGGGCAGAGAATTCCACAGATTTACAACCCTCTGAAAGAAGAAATTCCTTCTCGTCTCAGTTTTAAATAGGTGGCTCCTTATTCTGAAACTATGGGGCTAGATTTTCCATTATTTTTGCATGCATACCGCCCACTCAACGTCCATTTTAACACTGAAATGAGGTGTAACGCCCAGATATAGGCCAATTTGGACACAAAATGGAAACTGACGTCCATTTCTTGGTCACTTATCGGCGAGCGTTACTTTCGGCATGTACGTAACGGCGATAAAAAAATAATACCGCCCGCCCATTTTTTGGGGCGGAATCATCAGAATGGGTGAACCCAACGCTCATAATATCGGCCAGCGTTACTTTCGGCACGTAATTAACACTGAGATTCAATAATACCGACCGCCCACTTTTTTCTGTCGTAAACATCCCATTTGCCGAAACTATTGCCCAGTATATTGCCCAGCGTGACTTTCAGCACCTCGCAAACATATCGCCCACAATCTCGCTCGCCGAAAAAAATGCTGTGAAAAAGTTGAACTGACCTGAACTAATCACAGCGGTGTGGACGCCATTTTGTAAAGGCTGCTTCAACTTCGGGGGAATTTGGATGTACTCTGGAGTTCTTTTAAGGTGATGTGACCATCTGAACAGACATTTTATCATAGAGTGAACGATTAGATTTTACTTTAGGTGTCTTAATGGGGAAATTTATTGCTTGGGAACAATCGGCATTGTACTTATAGTTATTGGAATAGGGCCAGCCATTTCTCAGCCTGCACTGATGACAGCGCAGATGCTGCAGAGTACAAATGGCACAGCATCTACTCCACAGCATTATGTGACCAATCTAAGATGTGCCAGACTGATGAGGAGGACCAGACCATACACACCCCGCACTTACAGGGAGAAATGGTCTTACCTCGACTTATCCGAGAACTCCTGCCTTCAGAGTCTGTGCTTCCACAAAGTGGTTATCAGTGAGATATGCCAGCTCATCAGGGCAGATCTGCAGCCTGCCAGCAACATCAGGACTTTACTGTCCGTCGAGGTCAAGGTCACCGTGGCACTGTCGTTCTATGCGTCCAGTTCTTTTCAGGCCTCCGCTGGCGACATTTGCGCTATATCTCAGCATGACACACATTGCTGCATTAGGCAGGCCACTGAAGCCCTGTACGCACGTAGGATGGACTTTATCAGCTTCCCTATGACCATGGAGGCTCAGACTGACAGCACTCTAGGATTCTACCGAATTGCTAAATTCCCCATGGTGAAGGGAGTAAATACACTGTATGCACATTGCCATGCGGGCATCTTTTCAGGATGCAGAGGGTTTTCGCAACCGAAAAGGATTTCACTCCCTGAAGTTCCAACTCGTTGTCGACCACAATCAGATAATGATGGCAGTTTCTGGGCAGCATCGATGAGGCTCACGTCCTGCGTGAGAGTGCTGTATCTGACATGTTTACCGGTCAGCCACAAGGTCAATGCTGGATGTGATGTATTTGCAGCCATACTCTGTACCATGTACTGTACCATGCAACAGATGGGGAAAGCCCGGGAGGCACACATTACTGTATCTCGTGCTGCCTCCCTATATAAAGCAGGCTCCTCCTGCAGGTTTCACTTTTGGAGTTTACATTAAATCTAAAGGTCACAAGGTGATCAGCTCCAGCAATGGGCCACGTGTGATTTATTATAGTGATAAGTATATGTTTCAACTGGTGATGAGGATGGGTGACTAACACACAGCTATGGACAACGTTGACTACATCGAGCGATATTGCGTTGGGGAAGACTGGGATGACTTCATTGACCGGTTGTGGTCGACAACGAGTCCTCCGCGAAGGACTTAGAGGGAGACGCGAATGCCAGCAAACACAGAGCCATCCTCACGGTCTGCAGATCACGGACATACGCATTGATCAAGGACCTACTGGCCCCGATGAAACCCGCTGAGAAAAGTTACGAAGAACTGAGCGAGCTAGTTCGAAATCTCCTAAAGCCGAAACACAGTGCGCTCATGGTGAGGTACTGTTTCTACACCCGCCGGCGTGGGGTAGGCCAAGACGTGGCAGCGTTCATCACTGAGCTAAGGCGTCTTGCTGGGCCATGCAAATTCGGGACAGTTCTTGAAGAAGTGTTAAGAGACTTCTTTGTTTTAGGAATCGGGCATGAAGAGATTTTCCACAAATTGCTAGTGGAGGAAGACTTGGACCTAGCTAAAGCCACTCTGATTACTCAGGCATACATGGCCAAAGAGGAAGAAACAAAGCTACTCTACTCACAACTTCGGAATCACCCGGGGCCAAACACTGTGAATAAGCTAAATTCATCGGCAGACAGGAGAAGTGTCCCCAGCTAGGCTAATGTGACCTCTGCTCAAACTGAGATGACTCACTCACCACAACAATAGACGAATGCGAAGAGATCAGTACCTGTGAATGCAAGTCCATCAGCAAGCTGTTGGTGCTGTGGAGGGGCTCATCGAGCAAACCAGGTTCAAACAATATGCCTGCAAGAGTTGCTCAATGATGGGGCACCTCCAACGAATGTGTAAACGTGCTACAATTCGATACGTAGCGGAGGATGGGAGGTCAAGCGTAGATCCTGAGGATCGCGCAGAGATGACCGAGGAGGAAGAGGTACATGGGGTGCACGTGCATGAAGTGCACACCTTTACCAACAAGAGTACCCCGATTATGATGAACGATAAACTGAACGGCATACCAGCACCGATGGAACTGGACACAGGTGCGAGCCAATCGATCATGAGCCAGAAGGCCTTCGAGAAGTTATGGGCAAACAAGGCACACAGGCCCAAGCTGAGCCCGATCGACGTGAAGCTGTGCACCTACACTAAAGAAATTATCCCGGTCCTCGGAAGTGCAATGGTTCAGGTACTGTATGATGGTTCTGTGCATAAATTGTCACTTTGAATTGTTCCCGGTAACGGGCCCACGCTGCTTGGCAGAAGTTGGCTACGGAATTTTAACTGGAAATGGGGCGATGTAAAAGTATTACCATCGGTGGAGAAAGCCACATGTGTGCAGGTCTTAGAAAAGTTTCTGTCACTGTTCCAACCTGGCATCGGCAGTTTCATAGGGGCAAAGGTGACAATTCCCCTCAGCCCAGACGCGAGACCTGTTCACCACAAGGCCAAAGCGCTCCCTTACATAATGCGGGAGAAAGTAGAAGTCGAGCTAGATCGGCTTCAGCGCGAGGGCATTATATCGCCAGTGGAATTTAATGACTGGGCCCGTCCCATTGTCCCCGTTCTTAAAAGTGATGGGACAATTAGAATCTGTGGGGATTATAAAGTAACCATAAACTGAGTATCGTTACAGGACCAGTACCCGCTACCCAAGGCAGAGGATTTGTTCGCGACTCTTTCGGGCGGAAAGTTGTTTTCGAAATTGGACCTCACCTCGGCGTATGTGACTCAGGAGCTGGCAGAATTGTCCAATAAGCTGAAGTGCATAAACACACACAAGGGGCTGTTCGTATACAACCGGTGACCCTTCGGGATCCGTTCAGCGGCTGCAATCTTCCAACAAAACATGGAGAGCACGCTGAAATCTGTCCCGGGAATGGTCGTCTTCGAAGACGACATCTTGATCACCGGACACTACACCGATGAACACCTTCATAACCTGGAAGAGGTGCTACGCCGACTAAATCGAGTAGGTCTAAGATTGAAACAAACCAAATGCATCTTCTTGGCACCAGAGGTGGAATTCCTGGGAAGGAGAATCGCAGCAGATGGCATCAGACCCTCAGACTCCAAGACAGAGGCGCTCCAGAAGGCCCCGAGAACACGCAACACGATGGAGCTGCGCTCGTTCCTAGGACTACTGAACTACTTTGGTAACTTTCTGCCTAGGCTGAGCACGTTGCTTGAACCATTACATGTACTGCTCCGTAAGGGTGATGACTGGGTCTGGGGTAAAAATCAAGAAACTGCCTTCAAGAAGGCCAGAAACTTATTGTGTTCAAACAAACTACTGTATGATCCCTGTAGGCATCTTGTTTTAGCGTGCGATGCGTCATCCTAGGGAACGGGTGTGTGCTTCAGCAAACGAACATGTGATATGTGAAGAGAAAAAGATTAGTGAAGACAAACATAGGTCCCTTGCAGTCGGATTCAGATGAATTTATAATGGGGAACAAAGAAATGGCAGACCAATTGAACAAATACTTTGGTTCTGTCTTCACGAAGGAAAACACAAATAACCTTCCGGATGTACTAGGGGACCGAGGGTCTAGCGAGAAGGAGGAACTGAAGGATATCCTTATTAGGCGGGAAATTGTGTTGGGGAAATTGATGGGATTGAAGGCCGATAAATCCTCGGGGCCTGATTGTCTGCATCCCAGAGTACTTAAGGAAGTGGCCCTAGAAATAGTGGATGCATTGGTGATCATTTTCCAACAGTCTATCAACTCTGGATTAGTTCCTATGGACTGGAGGGTAGCTAATGTAACACCACTTTTTAAGAAAGGAGGGAGAGAGAAAACAGGTAATTATAGACTGGTTAGCCTGACATCAGTAGTGGGGAAAATGTTGGAATCAATTATTAAGGATGAAATAGCAGCGCATTTGGAAAGCAGTGACAGGATCGGTCCAAGTCAGCATGGATTTATGAAGGGGGAATCATGCTTGACAAATCTTGCAGAATTTTTTGAGGATGTAACTGGTAGAGTGGACAAGGGAGAACCAGTGGACGTGGTGTATTTGGACTTTCAAAAGGCTTTTGACAAGGTCCCACATAAGAGATTGTTGTGCAAAATCAAAGCACATTGTATTGGGGGTAACGTACTGGCGTGGATAGAGAATTGGTTGGCAGACAGGAAACAGAGAGTCGGGATAAACGGGTCCTTTTCGGAATGGAAGGCAGTGACTAGTGGAGTGCCGCAGGGCTCAGTGCTGGGACCCCTTCTCTTTACAATATACAATAATGATTTGGATGAAGGAATAGTGTGTAATATCTCCAAGTTTGCAGACGACACTAAACTGGGTGACGGTGTGAGCTGTGAGGAGGATGCTAAGAGGCTACAGGGTGATTTGGACAGGTTAGGTGAGTGGACAAATGCATGGCAGATGCAGTATAATGTGGATAAATATGAGGTTATCCACTTTGGAAGCAATAACACGAAGGCAGAATATTATCTGAATGGCGGCAGATTAGGAAAAGGGGAGGTGCAACGAGACCTGGGTGTCATGGTTCATCAGTCATTGAAAGTTGACATGCAGGTACAGCAGGTGGTGAAGAAGGCAAATGGCATGTTGGCCTTCATAGCTAGGGGATTTGAGTGTAGGAGCAGGGAGGTCTTACTGCAATTGTACAGGGCCTTGGTGAGGCCTCACCTGGAATATTGTGTTCAATATTTTGGTCTCCTAATCTGAGGAAGGATGTTCTTGCTATTGAGGGAGTGCAGCGAAGGTTCACCAGACTGTTTCCAGGGATGGCTGGACTGATGTATGAGGAGAGACTGGATCAACTGGGCCTTTATATACTGGAGTTTAGAAGGATGAGAGGGGATCTCATAGAAACGTGTAAGATTCTGACGGGATGGGACTGGTTAGATGCGGAAAGAATGTTCCTGATGTTGGGGAAGTCCAGAACCAGGGGACACAATCTTAAGATAAGGGGTAGGTCATTTAGGACTGAGATGAGGAGAAACTTCTTCACTCAGAGAGTTGTTAATCTGTGGAATTCCCTGTCACAGAGAGTTATTTTTGCCAGTTCATTGGATATATTCAAGAGGGAGTTAGATATGGCCCTTACGGCTAAAGGGATCGAGGGGTATGGAGGGAAAGCAGGAAAGGGGTACTGAGGTGAATAATCAGCCATGATCTTATTAAATGGTGGTGCAGGCTCGAAGGGCTGAATGGTCTACTCTTGCACCTATTTTCTATGTTTCTATGGGGCCAAGTTTCGACCTGAGTTGCTCCTGTTTTTTTGGAGCAACTGGTTAAGAATGGAGTATCTTAGAAATTGCAATTCTTGGCATTTAATTTGCTCCAGTTCTAGTCAGTTAGAACAGTTTCAGTTTGAAACAGAGTTTTTTTTTCAAAAGGGGGCGTGTCCGGCCACTTACGCCCATTTTGAAAGTTTATGCAATGAAAACATACTCCAAACTAATTTAGAATGTAGAAAGTGTAGATTTTTTCTGCTCAGAAAAACCTTGTCTACACTTAGATAATCAGATGTAGGTTACAAATCAGGCGTAGGGAATGGGGGGGGGGGGGGGGGGGTTTAAAGGGAAGTTTACAAACATTAAATACTTCAGTTTTACAAATAACGAGCCATCATCAATAATAAATGATAAATACATCAATAAATCTACCAATAAATCAATCAAAAAAAATGAATAAAAAATAAAAAAAATCAATAAAAAAAACATTTTCTACTTACCGACTGCAGCACCGGGAATCCTCCAACAGCGTGCTGGGATGGCCCCCCCAGTGTGTCTCTGTCAGTGTCTCTATC
Source organism: Pristiophorus japonicus (assembly GCF_044704955.1). Lineage (NCBI taxonomy): Eukaryota > Metazoa > Chordata > Chondrichthyes > Pristiophoridae > Pristiophorus > Pristiophorus japonicus. The sequence goes on from NC_091978.1 coordinate 233,945,192, forward strand.
TCTGTGTGTGTGTGTGTGTGTGTCTCTCACTCTCTGTCTGTCAGTGTCTGTGTTTCTGACAGCGAGGGGAGGGGGGTGGAAGGGAAGAGGGAGAGGAAGGAGGAGGGAGGTGGTGGGGGGTGGAAGGAGGGGGAGAGGGGAGGGGGGAGGTGGAGGAGAAGGGGGGAGGAGAAGAGGGGGGAGGGAAGGAGCGAGGGGAGGAGAGAAAGGGAGGGGAGGAGAGAGGGAGGGAGGGAGGGGAGGAGAGAGGGAGGGAGGGGAGGAGGGAGGGAAGGAGAAATGAGGGAGGGAGGGATGGGAGGGAGGAGAGGGGGAGGGGAGGGAAGGAGAGGAGAGGGAAGGGAGGGAAGGAGGCTGAACGGCTGGGTCCGAGACTTCGGGCTGGATTTACAGGTAGGTGGCGTCGGGTCTTGGGCCTCGGGTCTCGGGTCTGGTGGGGGAGTGGGGGGGGTCGCGGAGGTCGGGGGAGAGAGTCGGGGGGGGGTCGTGAGAGAGTCGCGGAGGTTGGGGGAGGGGGAGAGTCGCGGAGGTCGGGGGGCGGGGGGGAGAGTCGCGGAGGTCGGGGGGGGAGAGAGTCGCGGAGGTCGGGGGGGGGTGGGGGAACGGAGGTCGGGTCGCCGGGGGGGGGTGAGCGGAGGTCGGGTCGCTGGGGGGGTGGGGAGCGGAGGTCGGGTCATCTAGCGGGGGGGGGGGGGTGGGGAGAGCAGGGGTCGGGTCGGGTCGGGTCCAGGGAGCAGGAGTCAAGTCGGGTCGGGTCCAGTCGGGTGGGAGGTGAGCTTTATGCACGTAGCCCCAGTGAGGCCATTCGGCCAGGGCTAAGGGCTGCGTGCTTCAGCCCCTCCCACACAGTTTTGGGCGCCTGGAGCTCCTGCACATGCGCGCCCACTGTAGCGCGCATGTGCAGAGATCCCGACACTGTTTTCAGTGCAGGGACCTGGCTCCGCCCCCCCACAGCTCATGCTGTGCCACGCCCAGCTCTAGAGGACCTGCAGGGAGCCGGAGAATAGGTGAGTTTTTTTTAGGCGCACTTTGTGGCGTGAAAAACGGGTGTCCAGGTCCGGGCTGTGCCGTTTTAGGCGCGGCCCGAAACTTGGGCCCTATGTTTGTATGTAAGCTCCAACCTGTAGCGTATGTGTCCCGCAGCCTTTCCAAGGCTGAAAGGGGGTACAGTATGCTTGAAAAGGAGGCCATAGCTTGTGTGTCCACAGTAAAAAAGATGCACCAGTACCTATTTAGCCAGCGGTTCGAACTAGAAACCTACCACAAGCCGCTCACATCGTTATTCTCTGAGAGCAAAGGCATTAATACTAATGCCTCAGCTCACATTCAGAGGTGGGCATTAACGCTGTCCGCTCACGACTACACGATCCGCCACAGACCGGGCACCGAGATCTGTGCAGATGCGCTCAGCCAGCTCCCATTTGCCACCACCGAGGGTGAAGCGGAGCAGCCCGCGGAACTGGTCATGGCCATGGAAGCCTTTGAGGGCGACAGGTTACTCGTCAAGGCGCACCAGATAAGAAACTGGACCAGCCAAGACCCACTGCTGTCCCAGGTAAAAAAACTGTATATTAAGTGGAAACTGGGCAATCACATATGGAGAGCTGCATGGCGATTTTAAGCCGTTTCACTGGCGCAAAGACGAGTTATCCATCCAGGCCGATTGCATTTTATGGGGAAATCGCGTAGTCCTGCCCAAGAAGGGCAGAGATTTATTTGTCAAGGATCTCCATAGCACACACCCCGACATCGTAATGATGAAAGCCATTGCGAGATCACACGTGTGGTGGCCCGGCATCGATGCAGACTTAGAGTCGTGCGTACGCTGGTGCAACACATGCGCGCAACTCAGCAACGCACCCAGGGAAGCCCCCCTGAGCCTGTGGTCCTGGCCCTCCAAACCCTGGTCCCGCATCCACGTAGACTACGCGGGTTCCTTTCTAGGAAAAATGTTCCTGGTTGTAATTGATGCTTGTTCTAAATGGATCGAATGTGTTATAATATCGTCCAGCACGTCCACCACCACAATAGAGAGCCTTCGGACAATGATCGCCACCCATGGCCTGCCCGACGTCCTTGTTAGTGACAATGGATCATGCTTCATGAGTTCCGAATTTCGCAAATTTATGTGCTGTAACGACATAAAGCATGTCAGGTCAGCCCCGTTCAAACCAGCCTCCAATGGCCAAGCTGAACGGGCAGTACAGATCATAAAGCAGGGCATGCAACGAGTGACGGAAGATCAGGGATTCTGCCCGTTGAACTCCTCATGAAGAGAACCCTCAAAACAAGGTTGTCCCTCGTGCACCCAGTTTTAAGTGAGATTGTCGAAAACCGGTGTCTTAAGCAATGTACATATCATGACCGCAACTCTGTAACGCGTTGTATCAACTTTGATCAACGTTTTTATGCTGAATTTTGGTATGGACCCCAAGTGGCTTGCAGGCACTATCGTAGCTAAAGAGGGGAGTAGGGTATTCGTAGTAAGACTCACTAATGGCCAAACCTGCAGGAAGCACATCGATCAAACCAAATTGAGGTTCACCGATGATCCAGAACCTCTGGAGGACTACAGTGACATCGACTTCCAACCACAAGCAACAGAACCAGCGGTTCACCAAGAGACAGAATGCGTCGCACCGGACAGTCCGACCAGAGCCACAGCACCAAAAGGCAGCGACACTCCGGTCAGGCCGCCCACATCCAGCGTCCAACTCAGACTCTCAACCAGAGAGCGCAGACCCCCGGTCAGGCTTGACCTGTAAACCGCATCTAAGACTTGGGGGGGGGGGGGGGAAGTATTGTGATGTATTTGCAGCCATGCTCTGTACCATGCGTTGTACCATGTAATTACATGTAGCAGCCAACAGATGGGGAAAGCCCGGGAACACCTCGTGCTGCCTCCCTACATAAAGCAGGCTCCTCCTGCAGGTTTCATTTTTGGAGTTTACATTAAACATAAAGGTCACAAGGTGATCAGCTCCAGCAATGGGCCATGTGTGATTTATTATAGTGATAAACATATGTATCACTAGATGCTTGATGACAAACGATATGGCCTAGCCACCTGGCTGATGACCCCCCCTGCGTGACACCCACACCGAGGCCGAGAAGCGATACAATGAGAGCCACCGAGCTACACGCAATGTGGTCCAGAAAACCATTGGTGTGCTTAAGCAGCGCTTTAGATGCCTGGAGTACTCAGGAGGGGAGCTACAATGCAACCCTCATCAGATAGCTCAATTCGTGGTCGTGTGCTCCATGCTGCACAACTTGGCTATCAGGAGGGGGCAAGAATTGCCAGAAGGGACTGATGCTCCACCTCAGGAGAGGAAGAGGAGGATGAGGGGGTGGACGCTGAACTAGGGCCAGACAATCAGGCTGATTATGCAACCATGCTCATGCCCCCCTCCAGACCACAGGAAAGGGCCCATGGTGGCTACATAGCTGCAAGACTCTCACATCAGCAGCTCATAAATGAGCTATTTGCATGAAAGAACGTTGCTGTTATTGACAAAGCTGACACACTGCTGTGTGTGCAGCTCAGACATTAATGGTGGCCATCACCTTGGTGCCAGTTAAAGTTTAAGTTGATTCAAGTTAAGTTTAATTGTGCTCTTTCATGTTAAGGAATCACCAGTGTGTAATGCTCCAGCTATCTGAGACAATGCGCAACAAGGTTATGTTAAATAAAAAACATTTAATCAGAACATTTGTCTGAAATCATAAGTATAACGGTCAAAAACACCCCATCCCCACCCCACCCCACCCCACAACATATTTTATAACATTGACATCAATCAAATGGTCAACATTTCCAGCAATACAGAACACTCTCTCTATTCACCCCCCCCACCCCGCCCCCCGCCAGTGTCTCTCTCTCTCTCTCTCTTCCCCCAACCCCCCTCCCAGTCTCTCTCTCTCTTGCCCCCCCCCCCCCCACCCCAGGCTCTCCATCTCTCTCTCCCTTCCCCCGCTCCCCCCCCCCCCCCCACCGCCATACCTTACAACAAATTGCATACACCGAGATGGAGATATAACAAAACCATCACCTGTGGACATGCACCTCACTTTCCTTCCTCCCCCCTTCTTCTCCCCATCTCTAACCCTTCCCCTCCTGACTCCAAGCCACCTGGCCGAGGCGCTTCTCAGGCAGTGCCTCATTGGGGGGGATGAAGGCAGAGCCGGTGATTGCACGGATACGGGAGCGGGGGGTCCCGAGGTGGGAACATTCTCAGATCCAGAAGCAAGATCTTGCTCCTGCCTCACATGTGTCGTTGGCACTGGAGGTGCGGCATCTAGGGGTGCAGTGCCATGCTCTGGGACCACTGGGAGGCCTGCAGCACCAGTGTTCCTGGCTATCGCCGCCAGGGCCTCCGTCATTCGTGGAACGTACTCTGTCATGTTGCCAGAGATGCTGGCCAGTTGTCGGGATATGCCCCCCAATGCCTGGAGGATCTGCTGACTTATGTCTACAGTCCTCCTGGACAACTCTACCATGTTGCCGCTCTCATCTGGCGCTCGTGGAGCAGACCTGCTGCGTCTAAGAAATCTCCGCGGGGTCGGCACCGTCCTGGGGCAAATGGGGTGCCCTGTGGTGAGGTGTTTGGTTCTGGTACCTCCAGAGTGGTGTTGGAACGGCCGCAGGAGCATTAGATGGCCTTGGGGTCGAATGCCTTCTGGAGTCTGGCGATGCAGGCTCCTCAAAGTCCGCGCTGTCATCCGTAGAGAACAGACCCGGCAGATTGACAGGCGAGAATCCTCAGCACCAGATGTAGGATCGTCCAGCGAGCCTGGCCCCACGCCCCCCACCTTCTGGGCTCGGTGGTCTTGCCTGGGGCCGTGCTGCTGGCTGAGCTGCAAAACACAAATGAGGTTATTAGAGGAGAAGGGGGTGCTAGGGTCACAAGGTGATTCCAGCGCTACACACAGCATATGTACGACAAAAGCACCACCGCTATCAAAATCATCACAGACATCACATTTCATGACCATCAACACATTCTGCATTGCAATGATTCTCATGAGGCCAGCATTATTTATGGCCACTTTTAGCAATCATCTATCATATATTATCGCTCGGATATGAGTGGGTGTGGCACTCCATCACGCAATCGTATATACTTTACTCACGTGGCATCATTTCAGGTTCTGCAGCTGCCTGCGTGGCCAACCGAGGCTAGCTCCCCACGAGTGCAAGCACGCGCTCCTCTATATTGGTGAGGTTGATGATGACTGGTGGCCCCCCCAACCGTTTGTCTCTGCTCGGCCCTATTCTCCGAAAGCTTCTTCTGTAAAAGGTAACAACAGGACGACATGACATGAGATCATTGTGTGATGTAATTGCTAGGTACTGTCACAGAGACTGATACAACACATAACCGACAGATGTAATCATGATTATAATGAAAATTATCATTCTTTACCTAAAGTCATACACCGTGACTGCAGGCTTTGAATACAACATTCCCAGTAAAAGTGAAAGACCTCACATTTGATTTTACTCACTCATGACACTTACAAATCAAATTATATAAATATAAAGGTACATGTAAATAAATGTTATACTTACTCTGGCGGATCCGACAAGGTCGTTCCATCTATTTCAGCATTGGTTGCCCTCACGCTCCTCATTGGTCGCAGACGAGTCCATCTCGGCTATCTCGGCTCGTATCTTCTGGTTGGCCTTTGGGGTGGGCTTCCCACGCCTTCCCTGGGTCAAATCACTCCAGCGTGACTCGACCTCCTGCATGAGGGAGGCATTTGCCTCATCCGAGAACCTCCTCACTCTCTTTCGTCCTCCTATTTGTTCCTCTCCCAGTTCCCTGCTCTCACCAGCATCAGTCTCCACAGCGTGCTGTGTCACCTTCTCCACTCCCTCCATTATAGGCACCAAATTAGACAAGATATTTGGCTGGTAACAGCTAACTTTTTTCTCACAATTTTGTATTAAGCTCGAAACTCTCCCTCCTACATCCCAAAGCAGCCAAACAAGCACCCACACCACACCCACACATGCCTTCACTCCCTCTCTGCTCCCTTTCTCTCTGTCTCCTCTTATGCGCATGTAATGATGACCCCTGACCCCCTGAATCACGGGAAATGAGTGTTGCCATGCCATTGCTAAGGACGGCGTCACTTTACGGCAGAAGGTCAGAGAGATTTAACGCTAACGCCCATTTCAGATCGCTCGCGGTAACACCCATTTTATAAAATGGAAACTAGGGGTTTTGAAAATGGGCAACAATCCGGCGATCTGAAAACCCATATTTGCCGCCCACGTCGGATATAACGCCCATTTTTGGGCAATCTGCACAAAAGTGGAAAATCTAGCCCTATGACCCTCCTTTTAGTTTCCCCTATGAGTGGAAATATCTTCTCTGCATCCACCTTGTCGAGCCCCCTCATTATCTTATATTTTTCTATAAGGTCATCTCTCATTCTTCTAAACTCCAATGAGCATAGGCCCAATCTACTCAACTTATCTTCATAAGTCAACCCCCCTCATCTCTGGAATCAACCTAGTGAACCTTCTTTGAACAGCCTCCAATGCAATTATATCCTTCCTTAAATACGGAGACCAAAACTGTACGTAGTACTCTAGGTGTGGCCTCACCAATTCCTTCATCACTATTCCTTTTTCCAAGTCATTAATATGGATAGTGAAAAGCTGAAGACCCAGTAGAGATTCCTGACAAACAGTATTTGTCACATCCTACCAATTAGAGAATGTCTTCTCAATGACCTAATGCTCCACAGGAGCACAGAGCTGCAGTATGCCGGAGGCGATACCCCCAACACAGGGTATACAGGCAGAGGATGAGTTTCCTAGATATGACTGAGCAGCTGTGCTTCAGGAGGCTCAGGCTATCGGATCAGGTCATCGCAGACATTTGTAGCTTGCTGGAAGAAGACCTGCTGCCAAGAGGAACTGGGTGACATGCCTTTCCAGTGTATGTCAAAGTCACCACCGCCCTCAATTTCTTTGCCTAAGGTTACTTCCCGGGATCTGCAGCAGACATTTGCAGGATCTCATAGTCGGCCACCCACAGATGCATCACCCAGGTGACTTATGCCATGTTTGACAAGTCAGCCAATTATGTCAACTTTGCCACCGATGAAGCCAGTGTCACTGGGTGAGCGCTTGGCTTTGCGGTTCTGGCTGGCTTCCCACAGGTGCAGGGCATCATCGACTGTCCACTTGTGGCCATCAACGCACCCCACATCATCCAGGAGTGTTTGTAAACCGCAAGGGCTTCCTCTCCCTCAGTGTGCAGCTCATCTGCAACCATAAAAAAATCGTCATGCACGTGCTCGAGGTTAAGTAATGTCTCATCATTCACTCCAAGTGACAAGGCCACTTCCTAGGTAGCAGGCAAAAATGAACAAGACCGGAAAGTGGTGCAAATAAATACATTTATCTGTGTCATAACTTAAGAGTAACAATTGTTTATACACCCATATGCATACCCTTGTACATCTAGGATTGTGTCTTTTTTCTTTTCTGAGTGCTTCTACGAGTTGCAACCCCTGTGGCTTCAGCAGAGGAAGACGAAGGCTGCCCAATTCCCTGCTGTGACTGCTTTTTGCGGATGTCCTTTGGGTTTTGGAGCCTGTGAGGGCCCCGCCAAAGACTGCTCCTCTTGCGACTGTTCAGGGGCAGACTCAACCATCGGGATCCGAGGCAGCACCTGGGGCACTGACTGAGGAGGAGGCAACGGGAAAGAAGTGGGAGCGCTTTGCGAAGAGCCCCCACTTCCATGTCCCCTCTCACCATCATCCCTCTCATGGGCCACCCGCACTTCCCAGCTAACAAGGAGATGCACATTGTGATGAACGCCCAAGTCTACATTTACATCCCTCCTGGAGATGGGGTCTATGAGCGCCTGCCATTTGTTGTCAACAGCTAGCATGCTCTCCTGTGACTGGCGCATTTACTACTACATGCAGGTGGCCATCCTATCCATGGAACAGAACATCGTCGCCATTGCCTGCGACATGGTGGGGATCATGTTGGAGATAGACCCCTCCATTCTCTGCACATTTGCAGCTGCAAAAGCTGCCAGAGCCTCATGTAATTGTTGCTGCCATTCCAAGATCACCCCCTTTCTCGGCGGCCCCCAAGGCTCAGAATCTGCATGCAGCTCAGCAGAGCTTGGAGCGTCCAGCGCCCTCCGCTGAGGACTCTCCACTGCTGTCCATGTCCACACCATCTGCTCTTACTCACTTGTGAATTGTGAGACACAAAGTGACAACACTACTCTACCTTGAACAGGACCCCCTGAGGTGTGCACATCTGCGCTGGTGCTGGCTGCGCTTGGGTCGGCTGGAGCTTCCTCTGAGGAGTCATCTTCCTTCTCCAGCTGGACAGTGGGCGGGATGGGGTGGGGGGCACTTGCTGGACCTGTGGGGGGGTAAAGAGATGAATTAGATATGTTATATTAAGAATGGGTAATGTTAATATTATGCACATGATGACATTTTACTGGCTTCTGACATCAGTCACCATGTGAGTGACTGCTGTATGCCATGTGGCTGTATGAGATGTAATTCTGTCACCAGGTTGCTGAGATGTCCCTCTCTCTCCGTCTCCCACTGCCAGCAGCTCTGTAACTCTCGAGACCTCCAGGGCCCCCTCCTCTGCTGGTGTCAGTTGGATGAAGACAGGAGGGCCACCTCTGGTTCTTTGCCTCTCCCGCATATTCTGGGCTCTTTTCTCCAGCAAGCAGGGAAAGAAGAGAACTTTGAGTGAGAGTGATGGAATGAGTGTAGAGGATGGATGGGCTATATTGTAGAGGGTGACTATGAGGGAGTGGCGTGACATTACTAAATGGCCTCCATCTGTCATGTTACTTGCTATGATTACATTAGGATGAGGGTGGGTTTCAGTGGTGGTTAGTCAGGTGCAGATGTGAGTATGCACATGGACAGAGGATGATGGGTGAACCTGAAAGATATGTTGGTGTGAGGAATGATGGCAGGAGTAGGCTTGGGAAGGCAGAGTGATAGGGATGTGTTGACAGGCACATCAGGATGTAGGTGAGTGTAGTATTGCACTCACCTTTCCTGACCTCATGAGATCATTGAATCTTTTCCTGCACTGGATCCATGTGCTCCTCACCATATCGCTGCTGTTGACCTGCTCTGCGATCTCCAACCAGGCCTGTTTTGTGTCTTTGGATGGTCTTTTGTATCTATTGCCAGGGAAGAGAACCTCCCTGCGTACTCTTATTGGCTGCACCACAACATCGAGGGAGGTATCATTGAATCTTGGTGCAGTCCTCTACCTTGTCTCCATGACCCACACTTTTATCTGTTTTATGATGCTACTCAGACCTCTGGATACCAATCTATTCACTGCTACATCAATCTTCAAATGAGATGAGTGCAAGGCTGCTTTAAATATCCATGCTGGAAACAATTCATCCATGCTGTCATCAGACCCGCTCCATTTAATTGGGCTGAACACACACATGACTGATTTAATTGGGGCCATTAAGTAAAAGTCACACTGATTAATGTGCTGTTCACATCTATGGGTTCCCAACCCGCTACACAGTCCGCATGCACACAACCTGACTCCAAGGAAAAGATTCTGGCCTTTGTCTCTGATAATAGATTCCAATAACTTTTCCACAAGTGATGTTAAACTGACAAGTCTATAGTTACCTGAGACTTCATTTTGAATGAGAAAGGTGGGTTGGGAGCGGGGAGGCTCTGATGCGGTCGGGAAATCCAGGAGAACGAGTTTCTCGCAGGCCCTGCCGAATTTATTGGCAGGGCCAGATTTTCATGAGAATCCTATGGGCTAGACTTTCCACTTCACATCACCCATAGATCACCCATATATCGCCCAAAATGGCCTTTCATCGGCCATTTTGGAAAAGTGGAAATTCAGGCTGGATCAACGCCGAAAAGTTATTCCCCTGACTTTCGGCTCACATCGCCGAGCCTACCGCCGAGGTGATTGCCCACACATCGCCCAGTCTAACTGTCGGCACATCGCCGGCACATCGCCAGGTTGATCGCTTGCCGACAACATTGCCGGGAAAAAGTTGCTTTTCTCACAGAGCTCGGCACTATGGACGCCATTTTGACACCATTTTGAATATCGGAGGAAAGGAGGGAGGCTGCAAAAACAAGAGTGCTCTAATAATGTGAGTTATAAGTGTATTTGACAAATATATGCAGTCAAATTTAAACTTATATTATTTATTATAATTATATTTTCATTTATTTTCGGAGAAAGGTCAGTTTAGCAGTAGAAAAGGCTTTTATATAAACAGTGAAAGAATGGGGGCTGCATCTTCTCTACCTTTACTTGTAAGTGCAGAACTTTGGAATTCAGAAGAATGAGAAGTGATCTTATCGAAATGTATAAGATTATTGACAAGGTGGATGCAGAGAGGATGTTTCCACTGATAGAGGAGACGAGAACTAGAGGGCATAATCTTAGAATAAAGGGGCGCCCGTTTAAAACTGAGATGAGGAGAAATTTCTTCTCTCAGAAAGTTGTGGATCTGTGGAATTTGCTGCCTCAGAGAGCTGTGGAAGCTGGGACATTGAATAAATTTAAGACAGAAATAGACAGTTTCTTAAATGATAATGGAATAAGGGGTTATGGGTAGCGGGCAGGGAAGTGGACCTGAATACATGATCGGATCAGTCATGATCATATTAAATGGCGGAGGAGGCTCGAGGGGCTCCTATCTCTTATGTTCTTATGTAACTGCTGGCATCTGAGCTTGAGTTAATTGAAGGGTTAAGTGAAGGGGTCAATCGTAGAGGTCGCAGACAAACACATGGATGTATGAGGAGACCTTACAGCCGAAGAACTTACAAGAAAAAGCAATCTTACCTGAACTTGTCTGATAACGCGTGCCTTCGGAGGTTGCTCTTCCGAAAGGAGGTCATCGATGAGATTTGTCAGCTTATCAAGGGGGATCTGCAGCCTGCCAGCACCATCAGGACTGCATTGCCCGTTGAGGAAAAAGTTATTGAGTTTATTGTGGTGTTCTGCATGTTACATAACCTAGCTATAAGGAGAGGACAACATTTGCCAGATGGGACCGCCGGTCCACCTCAAGAAGGATTGGAGACTGTTGTGTCTCTGCACCTTATTACAAACTCACACGAGGCATGGATATATCAGACACGATCACTCTGTGGCCTTCACTTTATTTCCAAGACTAAAGAGTGCTGATCCTTGGTGGGACTTTCCCTTTTATACCTGGAAGACCAGGTGAGGAGCTCACTCCCTGTGGTCAGGGTGTGCATTACAAGGGTACAGGTACAGTATGCATGAGTTACAGTTACATACTTATAGTCATTGCAAGATGGTGAAATACATGACATCACCTCCCCCCCTTAGGTCTTTAAGTTTCAGAGGTTAAGTCTATCGGGTGGTCGGCGCTCTCTCGTGGAGCGCTGCAGTTGTGGCTCTGGTGGCTGAGCCTCAGCACGCGTCTCTGTCACTTGAGGTGATTCCGGCCTGTCAAGGCTGGCCTCAGGGACTGTGCATGCTGAGGGCTGTCTTTGTTGCTCGCACGCTGGCAGTGGTGTGGGTGCTATCTCATCATGCTCTTCTTCCGGTTCCTCCGTGTCTGCACTGAACTTTGTCTGTACTTGGTCCAAGTGTTTGCGGCATATCTGCCCATTGTTTAGTCTGACCACCATGATCCTGTTTCCTTCTTTGCCAGTTACGGTGCCCTCAAGCCATTTGGGTCCCAAAGCATGGTTAAGAACAAATACCAGGTCATCTATTTCTATACACCTCCCCCTTGAGCCTCGATCATGGAGCTCGGTTTGGGACTGGCGCTTGCCCTCAACAATGTCTGCCAGGGCTGGGTGAATAAGGGACAGCCGCGTCTTGAGCGTGCGTTTCCTGAGGAGTTCCACTGGCGGGACTCCCGTGAGCGAGTGCGGCTGGAACCTGTAGGCCAGCAGGAGGCGCGATAGGCAGTACTGAAGGGAGGGTCCTTGGATGCATAGCATGCCCTGCTTTATGACTTGGACCGCCCGTTCCGCCTGGCCATTGGACGCCGGCTTGAACGGCGCTGTCCGTACGTGCTTGATCCCATTGCCCGACATAAACTCCTGGAATTCATGGCTGGTAAAGCACGGGCCATTATCGCTGACCAGGATGTCTGGCAAGCCTTGGGTTGCGAAAACCATACGCAGACTCTCCACAGTGATGGATGTCGTGCACGAGTTCAATATGATGCACTCGATCCACTTCGAGTATGCATCGACAACAATCAGGAACATTTTTCCCATGAACGGGCCCGCATAGTCCACATGAATACGTGACCATGGCCTGGTGGGCCAGGGCCACGGGCTGAGTGGGGCCTCCCTGGGGCATTGCCCAGTTGGGCACATGTCGTGCACCTGCGAACCCAGTGTTCCAGGTCTGAGTCAATCCCCAGCCACCACACGTGTGACCGGGCAATGACCTTCATTAACACGATGCCAGGGTGCTCGCTGTGGAGTTCCCTGATGAACCCTTCCCTTCCCTTCTGGGGCATGACTACCCGGCTGCCCCATAACAGGCAGTCGGCTTGGACGGAGAGTTCATCGATCCGTCTCTGAAATGGCCTGACTTCCTCGGGCACACCCTGTGTGCGGGCGCCCTGTCCCCAGTCAGGACACATTTCTTTATCAGTGATAGGAGGGGTCCCTGTTGGTCCAGAGTTTGATCTGGCGGGCTGTGATGGGGGAGCCCGCAGTGTCAAAAGCCTCAACAGCCATGACCATCTCGGTGCTCTGCTCCGACGCCCCTCGGTGGTGGCCAGTGGGAGCTGAGCGCGTCAGTGCAATTTTTGGTGCCTGGCCGGTGCCGTATGGTGTAGTCATATGCAGCTGTATGCGAACTGACGCATTAGCGTTGACAGCCTTGCTGTCGGACAACAGGGATGTTAACGGTTTGTGGTCCGTCTCTAGCTTGAACTGTCTACCGAAAAGGTACTGGTGCATCTTTTTCACACCGTACACAGACGCAAGTGCCTCCTTCTCGACCATGCCGTATCCACGCTTTGCCTGGGAGAGTGACCTGGAGGCATAAGCCACCGGTTGGAGTCGGCTGTCATCGTTACCCTGCTGCAAAACACACCCAACCCCGTAGGATGATGCATCGCATGTTCAAACTAGTTTTTTACAGGGGTCATACAAAGTCAACAGTTTGTTGGAACACAGCAGGTTCCTCGCCTTATTGAAAGTCCATTCTTGACAATTCACCCAAGACCATTCACAACCTTTACGGAGGAGCATGTGTAACGGCTCCAACAATGTGCTTAAGTTCGGCAGGAAGTTCCCAAAATAGTTCAAAAGTCCCAGGAATGATCGCAACTCCGACGTGTTGCCAGGCCTGGGCGCCCGGCGAATCGCCTCAGTTTTTGATTCAGTGGGCTGGATCCCGTCTGCGGCAACCCTCCTGCCCAGGAACTCGACCTCTGGGGCCAAAAACACGCACTTGACCTTTTTCAGCCGCAGGCCTACCCGTTCCAATCGGCGTAGCACCTCCTCCAGGTTGCGGAGGTGTTCCTCAGTGTCTCGACCCATTATAAGGATGTCGTCTTGGAACACGATCGTTCCAGGGATGGACTTGAGCAAGCTTTCCATGTTTCGCTGAAAGATAGCCGCTGCCGAACGAATGCCAAATGGGCAACTATTGAAAACAAATAATCCTTTATGTGTCGTGATGGTGGTCAGAAACTTGGATTCTTCAGCCAGTTCCTGAGTCATGTAGGCCAAAGTGAGGTCCAGCTTCGTGAACAGCTTACCACCTGCCAGCGTGGCAAAAAGGTCCTCCGCTCTCGGGAGCGGTTATTGGTCTTGCAGCAACACTCGGTTGATGGTGGCTTTGTAGTCGCCACAAATCCTGACCGAGCCATCTGCTTTGAGGACGGGAATAATGGGACTTGCCCAGTCGCTGAATTCAACGGGCAAAATTATGCCCTCTCTGAGCAGCCTGTCCAGTTCACTTTCAATTTTTTCATGCATCATGTATGGCACCGCTTTGGCTTTGTGGTGCACTGGTCTGGCGTCCGGAGTGATGTGTATCACTACTTTAGTGCCCTTGAACATTCCGACACTGGGTTGAAAGAGTGACTCGAATTTTTGCAATATCTGCGAGCATGAACTTCGCTCCACGGATGAAATGGCGTGCACATCCCCCCATTTTCAATTCATCTCATCGAGCCAACTCCTCCCCAAGAGCGCGGGGCCATTTCCCGGAACAATCCAGAGTGGCAGCCGGTTCTGTGATCCGTTATGCGTTACCACCAAGTTTGCACTGCCCAGCACTGGGATGATCTCTTTGGTGTACGCACATAGAAGTGTCTCAATGCATTCCAATTTTGGCCTGCTAGCTCTGTGTGGCCATAGTCTTTCAAATTGTTGGGCGCTCATGAATGACTGGCTCGCTCCAGTATCCAGCTCCATGTGCACCAGGATGCCATTCAGTAAGACTTTCATCATCATGGGTGGCGTTTTTGTATATGAGCTGTGGACGTCAGCCACATGAACTCTCTGAACTTCAGCATCCATCGTTGTTCCCCAGGCCTCATCCTGCATTTCAGACCCCCGTCAGGTTCCTCTATCTCGCAGACTAGCCTCGCTATTGCCTTTTTGCAGATCCTAGCCAGGTATCCCTTGACATTACAAATCCTACAGGTGTAAAGTTGGAACTTGCAGATTTTTGCAGTGTGTCTGCTCCCACATCTCCAACATGAGCTGAGATTGCCGTTAACAAAAGGAGTATTCCCAGGCATTCCTCTCTGATGGCCCTTTTTGCTGTTTCTAAGCACTCTGATGGGGGATGTTAATTGTCCCATCACAGGATGTATTGTTCCTCGTGATGACGTGAATTGCCGATCCCCTTTCCATTGTCCCTGTTGCAGGCCCACCCTGGAGCTACTGGAACTAGTTGCTGCCTGGACGGTGTCGAATTGCCCTTGCCTGCCTGTGGGGTTCTGTGTTATTTTTATAACATTGATTCCCTGGTTCAACGCAACTTTAAAACCAGGGCTGTGTGCGTAGATTAGCTTGGTCTCCTCTTCCCCTTCCATAAAGGTCTGAGCTATCAACGCCGCCCCTTCTAAAGTCAAATCCTTAGTCTTTATGAGCTTCCTGAAAATGCCGGCATGATTAATGCCCTCGATGAAAAAGTCCCTTAACATCTCCCCCCTGCAGGCATCGGAGAACTTACAGAGACTGGCCAAATGCCGCAGTTCCGCCACGAAGTCCGAAATGTTTTGACCCTCCCGACGCCGGTGAGAGTAGAACCGGTGCCGGGCCACGTGTACGCTACTTGCCGGCTTGAGATGCTCACTGATCAGCTGGCTGAGCTCTTCGAAGGACTTGTCCGCTGACCTTTGGGGTGCAAGCAGGTCTTTCATCAGCGCATACATCTGTGGACTAAAGAGTGCTGATCCTGGGTGGGACCTCCCCTTTTATACCTGGAAGCCCAGGTGAGGAGCTCACTCCCTGTGGTCAGGGTGTGCATTACAAGGGTACAGGTACAGTATGCATGAGTTACAGTTACATACTTATAGTCATTTCAAGATGGTGAAATACATGACAGAGACGGAAGAGGTACATGATGAAGAGCAGCAGGAGGAGGAGGAGGAGGAGTAGGAGGAGGCTGATGAGCACCTTAGGGAGGACATTCAACCTGGCGATGAACCCATGCCCGCACGCCAACTCGCAAAACTGGAAAAACCCCATGGGATTTATGCGGCTACAAAAGTGCTGCGTGAGCAGCTCATAAATGAACGCTTTGCATGAACTTTCATTGTGGACAGTCAGAGTTACAGTTACGTTTATTGCAAAACAATGGTTGTGTTTGCGTTAGCGTTAAGCTACATTACTGATACACTCATAATAAAGGGTTAAATTGAGTAGTGTGTGTAATGAGCGAGTGTGACCTTAGCTCCTTTAATAAGATTCCAGAGTGCAGGTACCTCGTGGTGGCCTGCTTATATATTGTGCTCCCAAGGGATGCTGGGATCCCTTGGGACTCCAACAGATGGACCCTCTGGTGGTCAGGTGTCATGCAGGTTACAAAGGGTTAAATACATAACATCACTCCCCCGTGAAGTCAACAGTACACTTACTTACAAGGTGATACGATCTGGGCTTTACATTCCCTTGTCTCGGTACAAATGCGGGTGTGGGTGGATTGGTCAGTTCTTCACTGGGCTGTTGGGCAGCCGGCCTTGCCTGGCTGCTGGGGATGATGAGTTTGGTTTCATGGTCAACCATGATGTCAGTTGCCACTTGTGTGTGTGTTGGAGGGTCAAAGTTGGTGGCATCCTCTTCAGGTTGTTCGTAGCTGTTGGTGAACCGCAATTTGATTTGCTCCAAATGTTTTCTGTGCGTTTGTCCATTGGCCAATTTGACCTGAAACACCTTACTCCCCTCTTTGGCTGTGACCATGCCAGCAAGCCATTTGGGACTGTTGATTTCTGGATTCTTTTACCTCAATCTGGTTCAGCAAAATTACTGAAACGAATACCGTTTGTGCTTTAAACAAAGCAAGCTTTTATTTTACCGGCCGGCAAGACTTATCAGACAGAAGATATACTCTCTCGATAGAGCGTACACACTCCCTACGGATAAGTGACGTTACATTGTCAAGGCACGATGGTTATACATTTTCGGCAAAAGATAACAAGATAGGGCTAGAGTGACATCCCAGCTCAGCCCATCTCTTTTGATCCCTCCTTCCCTTTGTCCACTCATAAGCCGACCCAAGCATGGTCCGATTTTAAACAAAGACCTTCTGTCAATGTTTCAGGTTAATAACATGATTTAATAAGACCTTGAGGTTTTTCTGCAAGCTGTGGGTTTTGTTTCAATATGTGTTAATGTTGTAACATTTCGCAGTCTCGAGTCTGAGATGTCATGGCTATTCCTCCATGAATTGTTTGTTAGCTTATACTGTCCCGATACAATTCCCACGTTCTCAACTTCAATGTCTCTATACATTTTTAAACATTCACATTCCCCCCTTTTATCATTCCATGATAACACTTAGGATCATTCTAGGAGTAAAATGTATAGGGAATGTGAACACACCCAACATCTAGAAAAGTTCCCATTTTGCGCATAAACATAAGACATGTAGCTCTCGTCTCTGTCTCCCCTCCCATGCGCCGAAACTGTCATATATCAACACTATTATACAGACTGTGGCATCCAGACAGTTTCATCTTATGGCTCAGGATTCAGATAAATAGTCCAATTATTTTGCTGATTAAAAGAGTTCAGTTTTCCCGTCTCTCTTCTCAGATCACCGTCGGTGTAGCTGGCTGTCTATCACTACGGGTAAAAGTTCAAACTGGTCCACGTTCCAATTAGGATGCCAACGGCCTTGTTCAGCTATGGAGAAGAGGAAGTCTGGAACAGAAACAGGAGTCAGAATAACCAGTAAAATAGGTTCGTTAGGGGGTGGTGAGCTTGCAGTGGTGCAGGTGAAACCAGGCACTTTCCCCCTCAAGCTTGGCGGCAGTGGGGGTAGTGAGTAACACCTGAAAAGGCCCCTCCCATTGTGGCTCTAATCCCTTCCGAATCCATACTTCCCTGATGTCACGAGGGACAATTCGGGTAAAACTGGGAGGTCGAGGTGAGCATCTTGAACCTGGTTGTGAACTAGTCGCAGAGCCTGAGTCAGAGAAAGAACATAGGTGGTCATCAGTCGAGCTGAGATACCATATCTAGGAACAATTTCCCTCATTAACACCTTAACAACAGTTTGAGCCTTATTGTCCAGGGTAGGGTAGGCTTCAATCCATCTGCTAAACACATCTACTATTACTAACACATATCTGTAACACTGAACTTTTTGCAACTCAATGTAGTCCAACTGAAATGTCTCAAAGGGACCTTTGGGTAGGGGCGTTTTACCCCAATCACAGGGGACTCCCTTCCCTGGATTATGTTGCTGGCAAACCAGGCAACGACTACTGATGTCCTGGGTGAGCGCCTGGAGTCTAGGGTGCCACCAAGTAGCCAAAAGTGTGTCACTTGTGGTCCTTGCTCCACAATGAGTAGCAAAATGCATACATTCAATAACCCATAGAGCCAATTTGTCAGACATGCAAGTCTGTTCCGCGGGAGTGGTCCAGAGTTTAGAAACATTGTCATAAGTACATGCATAATATTTCCACAACAGTTTATCTTTTTCAGGAGCATCCTCCTGTGCTTTTATAACATCTTGGATGGTTAGCATTGGTTTTTCCGAGGCTAACTTATCCTTCGCAGGATTTTTAGTCTGACTCATAATTTTGGGCACTACCATCGGTTGGTCACGAGAGGCCTGTTTGGCCTCTTGGTCAGCACAACGATTCCCTATATCAACCAGAGAATTTCCGGTAGTGTGGGCGGTACATTTGACAATGGCAATGCGTTTGGGGAACATGAGGGCTTGCAACAAATCAGATACTAGCTGTTTATGGGATATCTCATTCCCCTGTTAGGTTAGGAATCCCCTATTTTTCCATAATTGTCCGAAATCATGGGCCACCCCAAAGGCATAACTAGAGTCGGTATAGATATTGACTTTGAGATCTTTGGCCAAGATACAGGCTCGGGTGAGGGCGAATAGTTCAGCTTGTTGAGCAGAATAGGCAGTTTCAAAAGCGGCAGATTCCAAGACCTGATTCTCCTGGTTTACTATGGCGTATCCTGAGATTCGTGTACCTTCTGGATTAATTCCGTCAACATACATAATACAGTCTGGATCTTCAATTGGTACATCAACAAAATCTTCCCTGACTGATGTGGCCTCTTAAATTAAAGATAAACAATCATGACTGGGTTCTTCCTCATCTTGGGGTGGCTCAGTAAGAAAACAGGCCGGATTAATTGCAGTACAGTGCCGAAAGGTCAGCTTAGGATTGTTTAGTAAGTAGATCTCATATCTGCTTTACCTGGCCATGGTAAGGTGTTGAGTCTGCAGTTGGCCCAGGAGGGCAGCTATGGAGTGAGATGTGTTAAGACAACAGTAGCACAGTCTTTCAGAATTGTACAATACAGTTGAAAGGGCCGGTCATAGAGGGGCCGGCCCAAAGCCGGAGCTTGCAGCAGGGCTGTCTTTAGTTCCTTAAAGGCTTGGACGTCTACGGTTTCTATTTGTATACGGGGTGAGGTGCTTAGTCATCAGGGCAACATTAGGGATCCAGGATTTGCAGTAATTGATCATCCCCAAACACTCTCGCATTTGTTTAGCCGTGCTAGGGACTGGAAACTGGCCAATTGGTTCGACTCGGCTAGCCTCCAAAGCTTGGTGGATACTCGGTATTGCCTGTGATAACCCACTTGGGAGGGGTCCTCCGCCCACAAATGAGGATCCACATAGTCAAGTATATCAGAGCCAGTATAATGCTGCAGAGTCGTTAAGACCTTCTCGGGGTCCCCGTGGAATTTGCACATCCCGGCTGGTAGGGTCAGCCTCGTCTATAGCCTGGCGCACCATAACTCCCAAATCTTTAGCGTGGTGGGGAGGTAATACTTCACGAGTAATATGTGGTGCCACCGTTGGGGGCTGTCCATTTCCACAAAATCTGCCTTCCCTTCCGGTCCAGTCACTCTAGCCCTTAATAGAATGTCCTTCACTTCCCCTTCGTGATCCTGATAAAAGTTCTGCAGGTCCTGATTCTTTCCACTGGGATCGTATGCTAGGGTCACGTGATAGGGTGCCTGCGGCAGGTCCAGAGACCACCACTGAGGGGTTCTAGTGGTATAATACTGCTGCTTAAGGGTTCCCTGTTTTACAATAATCCCATCATCTCCACACTCCAAATGCAGCTGGAATTTGCAGAGGAGGTCTCTAGCCATCAAGTTACAGTCCAGATTGGTTGAGATAACAACTCGATGTTCCACCAATTCTTCCTGGTAACCCATTTTAACCGGTTCTGACACTGGGAATGTCGAGATTTGTCCCAGGAATCCTGAAAGTTCCTGTGTTTCAGTAGAGGCAGGGAGTTTAAGCTTTGATTGTACAGAAGACATGAAGGCTCCCGTATCTATCAAAAAGGGTTGCCACTCATTCAGAATTTTTAACAATATCATTGGTTCGTCGTCCGGGGAGGATCCCTACACAATCAAGCTGCGTAGTCAATCGGGGGACAATTGACCAAAGGGGTTGTTCTGGGAGAAGTTAATGTAAGATCCTCCTCTACCCCCTTGCCCCCCTCCTCTTCCTCCTCTTCCTTTTCCATGCTGACGGTAGGGGCAATTTTTATTCCAATGTCCTTCCTGCCCACAATTAAAACAGTCAATTCCTCTTACCCAGTCCCGGCCTCTTCCCATACCATGCCGGGGACAATCGGGAGGTTTATTAGCAGGGCTCGGGCCGTTTGGTTGTTTAGTATAACCGTATCCTTGCTTATCCATCCAATCCTGTATGCGACACTGTGGTTCTATTGATCCTTCCTCCCGAGATGGCTCTTCCTTTCTAGTCACGTATTCAGTCTTGACCCGGGTTGGGGGCGCAACCCTACCCCTCCCCTTTCTTTTCCTGCCAATAATATCTAACTGCCCTTTCCATTTGTCCGGATAACGTGAGCAATCAAATAGTTGTTCGAAGATCACATAGACATCTATAGTTGGGTGGTCTGCAGCTTGTTGTGCATCAGGGTTTGGCATTGGTCTGACGGAATTGGTGTCAGGATTTTGGGATCTTGGAAATCATTCCTAAGTCGGAGGATGTTTCGGAGCTGTCTGACTGCTTGACAGTTCTGCGTCTCGATCGGCGGGGGTGTTTGCTATGTCTTTCACAACTTGGACTGGTAGATTGACTCGAAGATTTACGGGACTGTCTGTGATATCGAGATATAGTTCTGCCCTTTCGAGTGTGAGATCTGGTCCTTTCGGCTATATTGCTTGTGAACTGGGGATCTGAATCACTATCAGAGGATGAGGAGTCAGTTTGGGTTTGTTGCTTTGTTGGTATGGGGTTATTTTTAACTCCTTTCGCCGGAGTGTAAGGTGGAGGGTGTTGGGAAGAGGACTGGAGCAAGGGGCCAGGGGGTGCGGGAGGCGCCGTTGGGCGCTGAGTCAGTGACCACTCATCAATTTCATCATCAGCCTCGGTTAACACAAAGCCAGCCATTTTACTACGTAGTCGGTCAATACCTTTCTCAGAGGTCCCAGAGGATCTCTTAGTAAGTTTCTCGTGCGCACATTCTTTTTTTTTTAAGACATCTACAGTTTTAACATGTGTTCCCTCTGTCAATGAGAGTCCCAATTTAATAGCATTTATTTGCCAACTTGACAGAAGTGATGCATCTTTTAATTTTTGACAATAGTGTCGCCATGTTGCAATTAAATTTTTGTCCCCTTTTCCTCGTCCCCTTCTCCAAATTAATCCCTGTGCTTTTTTTGCTACCTCTACGCTTCTAGTGCCACCTAGAGGCCACTGGTCATCTCCTAATAATTTGTTCAGGGCTCCTGATAATTTTCTAAAGTCTTCAGCTCGTTCAGGGAATTCCTCACATAACTTTTGTAGCGGACTATCCGCATCCGTTGTTTTATCCAACTGATTACCCATTTTCACGCTGCCCCTCGTATTACCGTGTCGTTACGCGTTCGTGTCGTCGTGCAATTTAAACAAACTTAAAATAAACACAGACTTTACTGAAACTAACACTGACTTTGAACCAACTCAAAATAAACAGACTTTACTAAAGCTAACACTGATCCGCGTTGCCCAGCGGTTCGCGTCGCCGCGCGATTTAAAACATTTAAGATAAACAAAGACTTTACTAAATCTAACATTGATCCGCGTCGCCCCGCGGTTCGCATCGCCGTGCGATTTAGAACACTTAAGACTCCCACGTCGCCCCGCGGTTCGCGTCACCGCGCGATTCAAAACACTTGAAATAAACAAACTTACAATAAACAGACTTACTAAAATCAGCACTGCCTTTGATATTACTTCGCGGTTCGCGTCGCTGCGCGTTCGCGTCGGCCCACGTTCACTCGGCCGCGCGCTCGCGCCGCCGCACGTCCCACATCACTACGCGTTCACGCTTCCGTGCGTCTGCGTCAGCCCTCCTTCACTTGGCCGCACATTCGCGCCGCTGCACGTCTCGTGTCGCTATGCGTTCCACGCTGCTGCGCGTCTGCATCAGCCCTCCTTTACTCGGCCGCACGCTCGCGCCGCTGCACGTCTCGCGTCGCTGCGCGTTCGGACCGCTACGTGTCCGCGTTGGCCCTACCTTTCGAGTTGCTGCGTGATTTAAATTCAATTAGTGCCTAGAAGGGCCAAGTGATATACGAGGTCGACGTCACACCTGACTTGAACACCTATCCTCTATTTAATTCCCCATAAGCCTTATTTAATTCCCTGTGAGCCTAATTTTCTAAATTTAATTTCTTTTAGTCTCCAAATTTCCCTATCCTTTCGCGTCACTGCGCAGTTTAAATCCAATCAGTCAATGAAAGCCCTAATTTAATGGAGTTTTTCTGCCAACTGGACAGGAGTGATTTTTTTTCTTTTAGACTGCAGTGGAATTTTTCTCATAATTTAAAATCTCAGAACATTTTTTTTTAGCACCTATTTAGTACGTTACTTCTTTTTTCTTTTCCATAACTAGAGAGAAGTCTGGCACGTAGGCTGTGGACTGCTTTTTGTTATCTCAATTGTTCCAGCCTCAAGGTCGTGTTATTTAATATAATATTTTTTTTTGAATTCTTTTGAATCCATCACAGTTGTTTTGCTGTGCCTTCTCTGAATGTTTTCTTTCGACAAGTAAGTGAACATGTTAAATCCTTTTTTTTTAACCACCGGGACCATGTAATTTTTTCTTTTTTTTTTAACTCAACAAACCTATTCTTTGTGCATTTCCTGGCTCCGTAACTTATCATCCGAATATACGTAATTCAATAAGGTTCACACTCTTAAACTTCCCACATACAGGACAATACTATGAAGGGTTAAAAAAAATGTTCATTCTGTTTGAAAAAGTAGGTGGAGATAAAACAAACCACAACTCCCCGGCTTTTTTTTTGCAGTAAAAATCACAGAAGCATTTCTCATTTAAACAGACGTTCACAAGAGTCTCTTTTCTTTCCTATTAATTTTTGGATCCATGATTGATCATCTATCCCTATCTAGCTCTAACGATAACCTATCTTTCCAAGTCGTCGCTTGGTTTGCGTCATCGCGCAATTTCCCTATCCCTATCCCTATTCTAAGTTTGAAAGGAATTCACCAGATTGTCCTGGATCTCGTTCAGACACTACCTGAGAACCAGCGAGTGGCTAAACTTTCCTCAGACTTTTGAAATCGGGGGAAACTGGAGCAGTATTGAAATCATACTCACTCCAGTGGCCACTTTCCCCTCGTCTCGTCCAAGGCTAGTCTGGCTCTTAATTCGCAAGTTTTCGGCAGTCGTCCGTTGAGATCCCACTTCTGACACCAAATGTTAATTTCTGGATTCTTTTACCTCAATCTGGTTCAGCAAAATTACTGAAACGAATACCGTTTGTGCTTTAAACAAAGCAAGCTTTTATTTTACCGGCCGGCAAGACTTATCAGACAGAAGATATACTCTCTCGATAGAGCGTACACACTCCCTACGGATAAGTGACGTTACATTGTCAAGGCACGATGGTTATACATTTTCGGCAAAAGATAACAAAATAGGGCTAGAGTGACATCCCAGCTCAGCCCATCTCTTTTGATCCCTCCTTCCCTTTGTCCACTCATAAGCCGACCCAAGCATGGTCCGATTTTAAACAAAGACCTTCTTTCAATGTTTCAGGTTAATAACGTGATTTAATAAGACCTTGAGGTTTTTCTGCAAGCTGTGAGTTTTGTTTCAATATGTGTTAGTGTTGTAACATTTCGCAGTCTCGAGTCTGAGATGCCATGGCTATTCCTCCATGAATTGTTTGTTAGCTTATACTGTCCCTATACAATGCCCACGTTCTCAACTTCAATGTCTCTATACATTTTTAAACATTCACAGGACCATGTCCATAATTGAGCACAACCACAGGATCATTGATCTCAATATCGCGTGACAAATTTGCGCGGTCATGGTACACACTTTGTTGATGCCGCCTGTCCTCGACGTGATCGTGGAGATCAGGGTGGACAAGAGAGAGCCTTGTTTTAATTGCCCTTATCATGAGCAGCTCGGCTGGGGGAACCCCAGTGAGTGAGTGGGGTCTGGTGCAGTAGCTGAGCAGCACTCGGGACAACCGGATCTGCAGGGAGCCTTCTGACACACATTTCAAGCTTTGCTTGATGGTCTGAACAGCCCGTTCCGCCTAGCCATTGAATGCGGGCTTGTACGGGGCAGATGTAACGTGTTTGATCACGTTGCGGGTCATGAATTCCTTGAATTTAGCACTGGTGAAGCACGGCCCATTGTCGCTGACTAGGACATCAGACAAGCTGTGCGTGGCAAACATGGCTCGTAGGCTTTCAATGGTGGCCGTGGACGTGCTTTCAGACATTATTGCACATTCAATCCATTTTGAGTAAGTGTCCACGACAACCAAATCCATTTTGCCTCGGAATGGGCCCGCATAGTCTACATGGATCCTCGACCACGGTTTGGAGGGCCATTACCACAAACTTAGCGGTGCCTCTCTGGGTGCATTGCTCAGCTGAGAGCAAGTGTTGCACTGGTGCACGCATGACTCTAAATCTGAGTGGATGCCGGGCCACCACACATGGGATCTGGCTATGGCTTTCATCATTACAATGCCTGGGTGGATGCTGTGCATTTCACATATGAATGTTTCTCTGCCTTTCTTGGGCAAGACCACATGATTACCTCACAATAGACAGTCCGCCTGCAGAGACAACTTGTCTTTGCGTCTGTGGAATGGCTTAATTGCCTCCTGCATCTCTACTGGGACACCAGACCAGCTCCCATGGAGGACACTGCTTTTTACCAAGGACATTAAAGGATCCTGGCTGGTCCAGGTCCTGATCTGGCGGGCCGTAACGGGGGACATCTCGTTCTCGAATGCCTCCATGACCATGAGCAAGTCCGCTGACTGTGCCATTTCCACTCTGGTGATGGGCAGTGGCAGCTGACTGAGATCATCTGCGCAGTTCTCTGCGCCCGGTCTGTGGTGGATTACATAGCTGTATGCCGACAGCGTGAGCACCCATCTTTAGATGCGGGCAGAGGCATTGGTATTAATCCCTTTGCTCTCAGAGAACAGCGATATGAGTGGCTTGTGGTCAGTTTCAAACTCAAACTTGAGGCCAAATAAGTACTGGTGCACTTTTTTTACCCCATAAACACACACCAGAGCCTCTTTTTCAACCATGCTGTAGGCCCTTTCGGCCTTGGACAAACTCCTGGATGCATAAGCGACCGGTTGCAAAATCCCCGATTCGTTAGCCTGTTGTAACACACACCCGACCCCGTATGATGACGCATCGCAAGCTAACACTATTCGTTTACAAGGGTTATATAGGACAAGCAGTTGTTAGAACACAACAGATTTCTGGCTTTCTTAAAGGCCGCCTCTTGTGAATTCCCCCACACCCAGTCGTCTCCCTTGCGCAGTCGCGCATGTAGGGGTTCTAGCAGGGTGCTTAACCCAGACAGGAAATTACCGAAATAGTTAAGGAGTCCAAGGAACGACCATGGCTCCGTCATGTTCTGTGGTCACGGCGCAGTCTTGATGGCCTCCGTCTTAGCGTTGATGTGTCTGATGCCGTCTGCTGTGATTCTCCTTCCCAAGGATTTGACGTCCTGTGCCAGGAAATCACACTTCGAGCGTTTCAACCTCAGCCCCACACGATCCAACTGACTAAGAACCTCCTCCAGATTCTTCAGGTGCTCCATGGTGTCCCGATCTGTAACCAATATGTTGTCCTGGAAGACTGTGCAAGGAACCGACTTTAGCAGGCTTTCCATGTTCCGCTGGAAGATCGCCACGGCCGACCGAATCCCGAATGGGCACCGGTTATAGATGAACAGACCTTTGTGCGTGTTGATGCAGGGGAGGCCTTTCGAAGACTCCTCCAGCTTCTGCGTCATGTAGGCCGAGGTCAGGTCCAGCTTGGTGAACGTCTTTCCTCCAGCCAGGGTTGCAAATAGGTCATCTGCCTTGGGTAGCGGGTACTGGTCCTGCAGCGAAAAACGGTTAATCGTTACTTTAAAATCCCCACAAATTCTAACCGTGCCGTCCTCCTTAAGTACCAGGGCAATCAGACTGGCCCAGTCATTGAATTCCACCGGCACGATGATGCCGTCACGTTGCAGCCTGTCCAGCTCAATTTCCACTTTTTCACGCATCATGTACGTGTACTGTATCTTACATTATTATATATAACTGTATCCTAACATGCTATACATGACTATAATAAGATATGACCTGTAACCACCAGCATACCTTACCACCAGGGGTGCACTTGCAAGAGACAGGTATATAAGGGCAGGTCTCAGGCAAGTGCAGCATTCCAGAGCTGTGAAATAAAGGTGCAGGTCCAGAGTGACCTTGACTTCACTACATGCCTCATGTGAATCTGTACTGAGGGGACAGGACTTTACAGTACAGTACTTTACGGTACCGCCCGAGTCTTGTGGTGGATAAGTCGCGTACCGGGAACCAAATGGATCTGCACTGTCGCCCCCGAGAAGCTTCTGATGCCTGACTCGAACAACGATGGGAACTTGCTCAGAACCTGGCTACATGAGGCGTCGACGGAAGAAAGTGCTCGGATGTCGTCCCAGTCCCAGCGGATTTTTCCCAGCCAGCTTCTGCCAAACAACGTGGGGCCATCTCCTGGTAAAATTCACAGTGGGAGTTCGTGTACTGTCCGTCATAGGAGACTTTGACTTCTGCACTGCCAATTACAGGGATTAGTTCCTTGGTGTAAGTCCTTAATTTGGTGTGAATGGGGCTGAGCCTGGGCCTGTGTGCCTTTTTGCCCCACAGCCTGTCGAAGGCTTTTTTACTCATAATGGATTGACTTGCCCCCGTGCCCAACTCCATAGATACTGGAATGTCGTTCAGTTCAACTTTCAACGTTATTGGTGGATATTTCGTAGTGAACATCTGTACCCCGTACACTTCTGCCTCCTCAGTATGAGTCTCCAATTCAGCCTGATCCACTGTAGATTGATCTTCCTCTGCAACGTGGCGGTTTGCAGGGTTTGCAGCTCGCCTGCACATTCGTTGGATGTGTCCCATTGTTCTGCAACCATTGCACGCATAGTGCTTAATTCATAATAAAGGGTGAAACTGAGTACTGTGTGTAATGAGCAAATGTGACCTTAGCTCCTTTAATAAGATTCCAGAGTGCAGGTACCTCGTGGGTGGCCTGCTTATATACTGTGCTCCCAAGGGATGCTGGGATCCCTTGGGACTCCAACAGGTGGATCCTCTGGTGGTCAGGTGTCATGCAGGCTATAAAGGGTTAAATATGTAACAGTTACCTCATTGCCCAGTCTGATCGGCCATTGCTTACATTAATATGTTATTACGTTATTATAAGAAAATGCACAACAATTGTAAATTGTAAAATGTAATAAAAAAATTTTACTCAAACAAAATTTAAATTCCCACTGCAACAGGAGCAACCCAAACAATGCAACAACCCACCCGCCCGCTCACCCTCCCACCCAACCTCCCCAAACAACACCCCAACA
This sequence comes from Pristiophorus japonicus, assembly GCF_044704955.1. Classification (NCBI taxonomy): domain Eukaryota; kingdom Metazoa; phylum Chordata; class Chondrichthyes; family Pristiophoridae; genus Pristiophorus; species Pristiophorus japonicus. Next base: position 233,972,821 of record NC_091978.1, read on the forward strand.
GTAAACCATTAACAGAAAGAACAAACAATATTCACACATCACCTATGGCCACGTTTCCCTCCCCGTACTCTAGCCCCACCCACCCAATTTGGTTCCCGGGTGGCACCCAAACGTCGCGGGTGTGTAACTGCCAACAGCAAGACTTCCTGCTGTGGTGGGGGAACTGCTGGTGCGATCGCCGGTTTGTGGGGGGGGGGGAAGGCGAAGCATGGGGATTGCCTTCCGAGTCAGAAGGAATTGCTTCCTCCTGACCCGCTTGTGTGCTGGCATTTGCGGTCTGCGGCATCACGTCACATTCAGGTGCAGCACCGTGTCCCGCCAACAATGCATGCCGCAAGGCGTTGGTGGCGACGGTCTGCTGAATCATCTGCTCGAGCATCAGTTGTGACACCCGGGAGAATGTCTCCGTGAAGTTCAGGAATGTCTGGAGATGATCGCGACTTATCACGACAGTCTCCTTGCACATTTGAGCCAAGCCATCCAGGTGATCGGCCAGGGTAGGCATGTGCTCTACTCTCTGACTTAACCTACATGGGGTCTGCGAGGGCATTAATGCTCACCTTGGCGTCGACAGTTGCACGCCGCTTGGTCCCGCTGCTTCTTCCGTCGAAGATGCCGACGTAATGGCCACAGGTCTCACAGGTGATTCCACTTCCTCCTCCTCCTCAAGCTCTGTGGTATCTTCCTTCTCCTCCTCCCCACCTGTGGTGCGAACCACCTGTAACGGAACTGCTGGTGATCTGCACATTTGTGCTGTGGGTGTTATGGGCCCTGCAAAACACAATTGAGCTTATTGAGTTTATTATAGCAGAGGGGTACACATTGCAGAGGAACATCACGACTACAATAAATGAGACCAGGAGACGTTACATAACAATGCATCATATGTTACTACATATGGTAGTACATCTATGCGGAATTGAATAACCCAGAGTAGTGAAGGCAGGATCAGTCTGAGGACCGTACATTCGTATATTGTCATGAAACGACATTACATTACTTTAACACTGCTTGACACATTACTCACGTGACACATCAGAGGGCTCGGCAGATCCACAGGAGGTGACCGCTTGACTGTGGGTCCCCACTAGAGCAGCAGCACGCTCCTCAATGTCACTCAGTGGTTGTAAGGCAGCTGTGCCCCCTTCCGTGTGCCTCTGCTGGGCTTGGTTGTTCGATATCTTCCTCTGCAAAATTGGCAAAGTGCATGGCATAAGCTGTATGGTATGTGTACTATCATGGAAAGACATTTTAACAGTTATAACACATATCGGGGATACGAGGTGATGATTGACACAAACATATCTCTCTCTAATACAATCTCCATTGAGGTCTGCAATGTCAGGAGCTCATGTACAAAAGTGTCCCGCTGTGTACAAAATATATTTCAATGCAGGCGATTTAATATTAAAATTACAATACTATACAATAATATACAATGTAAAATCTGTACTTACTCTTGCTGACGCGACCAGGCTGTTCCAACACTTGTGGCATTGGTCGGACCCCCTTGCCTCTTTAGACGCCGCCGAGACAACGTCTGAAATCTCGGCCCATATCTTCCTGTACATCCGGGGTGGGGGTTTCCCACTGCCACCCGAGTTAACTCGCCCCACCTTGTATACACCTCCTGAACGAGGACCTCGTTTGCCTTATCTGAGAAGGGCTTCGCCCTTTTGCGAGTCTTCTCCGCATCCGATGATGATGCTGCTGACATTTTGCTAAGTTTTGTTTTAATTCACATTTTAAAATTAACGTTTTCGACTACACTTTTTCAAATGACAGTTTTCACACTGAAGTTTTCCAATTTCTCACCTTTTGCTCTCTTAATCCTCTCTTAATCTTAATCCAAGTTCTCTCCTCCTTCTTGCTCTCTCTCTCTCTCTCTCTCTCTCTCCCACCACAATCGACCTTCTGTGCATTTGTGGATGACCCCTGACCTCCCAAATCGCGCAAAATGCTGTCAACCGGAAAACATTTTTAAAATCACATGCACAGAAGGCCGTTGCTCGGGAAGCTTTTGCCTTCCACATCGCTGGCCGTTTTTTGGGCGAACGTCACATCACTGACCCTTTGAATCGCCCATTTAACATCGCTGGTCTATCGCCGAGTGGAAAATCGGCATCCAAAATATGGGCGATGAGCCAGCGATCGGTAAGGCTGGGACATCGAACATCACTGGAACATCGCCCATTTTTTGGGTGTTAGACAGCAAAGTGGAAAATCTAGCCCTATGTTTCCTACCCACAGCCAGCCAGATTGAAAGGCTGGCTGGCTCCAAGCAGGTAGGCCTGCGGCACTAAGTTGCAGGAAGGAGGGAGGGAGGGATCATGTGGGGGCGGGAGAGAACATCGGGGGCTGGGAAGTGGTTAAGAGCTGGGTAGGCAGAGAACGTCGGGGGCCGGGGGGTGGTTGGGGGAGAGAGAACATCAGGGGTCAAGGGGTGGTTTGGGGGGGAGAGAACATCGGGGGCCGAGGGTGCTTGGGAGCAGGGTGAGAACATCTGGGGCCGAGGGGCGGTTGGCGGGGGGGAGAGAGAGGAAAGAACATCGGGGGCTGAGGGGTGGTTGCGGGGGGTGGAGAGAGAGGAGAGAACATCGGGGGCCGAGGGGCGGTTGGCGGGGGGGAGAGAGAGGAGAGAACATCGGGGGCTGAGGGGTGGTTGCGGGGGGGGGAGAGAGAGGAGAGAACATCGGGGGCTGAGGGGTGGTTGCGGGGGGGGGAGAGAGAGGAGAGAACATCGGGGGCCGAGGGGCGGTTGGCGGGGGGGAGAGAGAGGAGAGAACATCGGGGGCTGAGGGGTGGTTGCGGGGGGTGGAGAGAGAGGAGAGAACATCGGGGGCCGAGGGTGCGTGGGAGCGGGGAGAGAATATCGGGGGCCGAGGGGTGGTTGCGGGGGGGGGGGGTGAAGAGAACATCGGGGGCTGAGGGGTGGTTGCGGGGGGTGGAGAGAGAGGAGAGAACATCGGGGGCCGAGGGTGCGTGGGAGCGGGGAGAGAATATCGGGGGCCGAGGGGTGGTTGCGGGGGGGGGGGGGGTGAAGAGAACATCGGGGGCTGAGGGATAATTGAGGAGGGGAGAACATCGGGGGCCGAGGGGCGGTTGGGGGAGGGGGAGAACATCGAGGTCCGAGGGGTGGTTTTGGGGGGGCGGAGAACATCGGGGGCCGGAGGAGCAGAGGAGGAGTTATTAAGAGATCAAGTCCAATTATTTTCTCCATTGCCATTTATTTTAACTTCTATTAAATCCGCTATGTTCCTCCCCTTGACATATTTTTAGGTCTATATATAATCTTATATCTCTCCCAGTCTACTGGATTTCCACTTTTGCTTACATTTATGTGAGCCTTTTCTATTAGCTTGATATTGTCTCTTATCTCAATTGTTGACCATGGTTGCTTAATTACACAAGTGGAATCTTCGCCTTTTCGGGATATGTATTGATTTTGTATTATACCAAATACTTTTTTGAATACTCCCCACTGTTTGTAGGTTTACCCATGAACAGTTCAGCCATGTTCACTGTAGTCAATGTATCTCTTACCGTTTTAAAGTTTCCATTTCGTTTTCAGCGTATTAACAGCGCTGGAATGGTGTAGAAAATTTTCCAGCAAGGAAACTCGCGTGGAAGTGTTTCTGATGCTTATGCACCCTTAATAGCTACTGCCAGGTTTCCTTCGACTTCTGGAGCCATTCTTTGATGCAACTGCCAAGTTACCACTGGTCTCATTTATCCTTGACCGTCTGTCAGTCAGTAAGTACAGATTTCCTGGTTTTACCCCACTGTTGCATTCAGAATAAGCTACACCTGGTTCTATGAGGCACAACAGCTGCGAGGATCAGCTGATACAGGCGGAAGTAAAGAGTTCCTGACAGAAAAAGATCTGCAGATCTTTGAATGCCTCTGAAGTTGCTAAATGTTTCTTGAGGTTTTAGTGCATTCGGCCTACAGGCATCTGCATTTGCTGCTGGTTGCTTGTCAGAGGGTTCCCCCACCCCCCACCCACTCGCTACCCACAGTCAGGGATTCTCAGGGGCAGATATGGCATTCCCTACTCTTGTATTATCATGGATGGGCAACAGCACCACAGGAGCAGATTGGACTTAGGAAGCATTTACTACAAGGGGAATCAAAGCAAGTTTTATCATTGACATCTTCTCTTCTGTGGAACAAAGTCCACCTTTGACACCACAGTCTAACCCACTTCTATTCCCCTTACCAATGAAGGGATGTTCCCTGAAACCATTAGCAATCCATTATGAGCTGAAGATGTGCAACTCTTGGTCCAGCAGCATGTCCACGCTGCCTCCCCCGTGGATGGTGTGGCTAACCAATGGGAGCATCGCCAGGCTCCTCTTCATCGTCCTCCTCCTCCTGAGGTGGGCCTGCAATCCCCACTGGCAATGCCTGGCCCCTCATGATGGCCAAGCTATGCAACATGCAGCACACTACAAAGAATTCGGAAACCTGTTGATGGGAGTATTGAAGGCTGTATCCAGAGCGGTCCAGACATCGGTCTGCCTGTAAGAGATGGCATATCTCTGTCAGCACTTCCTTTCGGAAGCGCAGCCTCCTCACACATTGCTCCTCGGAACATTGATGCCTGTAAACCTGTGGGGGGTAAGCCCTCCTCCCCAGACGTCTTTGGTCTCTCCATATCCATGGACCGACATGGCCAAGAGGCCTTCTTCTAGCTTGACGTCACCTGGCAATAGCATACAGCTTGATATGTTGGCAAACTAGTAATCTCCCCATTAAATTCTCTCACTGACATTGTAGGGACAGTTTAATGGCAGATAATACTGCCGCTTTCAAGTCGGAGCTTCACACAGCGTGCTATGTGCAACCTTTGCAGTCAGTGTGACCTGCGATGTAGGCTCCTCTTCCCTCCATTTAAAAAGCCATCAATACTGCCTGCTGCACTCTGGGAACACCTGGTTTTTCTATCATTTCCTGAGGCGGGCGTTTAATGAGGCATTAGGGCTGAATTTTGCATCTGGGGTGCTAGCGGAGCATTGCACGACAATTGACGTTAGGATCTCAGTGAAACTAGAGGGTGGGGTGGTAGGTTTTTGCACCACCACAAATCATGAGTAGAATTTTCCGGGTGGTAAAAGCTAGATGCCCACCGTAACGCCTAGAAACACCCTTTACCGCCCCACCGGAGCACTATCTGAGGCACAAGCGAGCCCAATGTATTCTTTCTTAACACCATGCTTCCCCTGGTGCCTACATGTGCTTTTGTTTACATAAGAACATAAGAAATAGGAACAGGAGTAGGCTATATGGCCCCTCAAGCCTGCTCCACCACTCAAGATCATGGCTGATCATCAACCTCAACTCCACTTTCCCACCGGATCTCCATATCCCTTGATTCCCCTAGACTCCAAAAATCTATCTATCTCAGCCTTGAATATATTCAGGGACTCAGCATCCACAGCCATCTGCGGCAGAGAATTCCAAAGATTCACGACCCTCTGAGTGTAGAAATTCCTCCTCATCTCTGTCTTAAATGGTCTACCCCTTATCCTGAGACTATGCCCCCTAATTCAAGCCAATCCAGCCAGGGGAAATGACCTCTCAGCATCTACCCTTTCAATCCCCTTCAGAATCTTGTATGATTCAATGAGATACCTCTCATTCTTCTAAACTCCAGAGAGTATAGGCCCATTCTACACAATCTCTCATCATAAGACAGCCCTCTCTTCCCAGTAATCAATCTAGTGAACCTTTGTTGCACCACCTCCAATGCAAGCCTATCCTTTCTTTGATAAGGAGACCAAAACTGTGCACAGTACTCCAGGTGCAGTCATACCAAGGCCCTGTACAATTGAAGCAAGACTTCCTTACTCTTATACTCGAACCACCTTGCAATAAAGGACAACATGCCTTTTGCCTTCCTTATTGCTTGCTGTACCTGCATGCTAGCTTTCTGTGTTTCTTGCACATGGACACCCAAATCTCTCTGAACACCAAATTATTATTCTTGTGCTTCTTCTAGGTGACACCTGAGGGAGAAGATTCTGGGAGGCAGCTGACTTTTCATGCTCTAAATGACGCTCATGGGACTGAGACTGCTCTCATTTCATGGCAGCTTGCTTTTTGGTAGTTTGGTGTTGCCTTCCATTTATACCTGCTCCCCCAAATCTTCCTTGCCATCTCTTTATATGTGTTGCACTCTTTCATTCATTACTTTCACAGTGCCCAGAGGAGTCAAAGGTAAAAATAGGATCAGAGAGTGGAGAATAAGCATACATTTCCTTCAATGCCTTTTGGTGTATCTGACTAATCTCCCATCCCCTGCCCCGACACATACCCAAATTCTGGTTCCTTATACCAAAATTACACTCCTTTCGCCTCTAATCTGTAAAAAAAAAATCACTTTCCCCATTGGTTAATTGCATCTGCCAACCTAACCAAACATTGTTTTCCTCCTTTATATTTTTTGATTCATTTATATATCCATTTATATATCAATCATGCCATCAATAATCATTACAAATTACTTCAATTACTCATGGAATTGTCTTGAATGTGTTTTTCAGTGTAGATAATGCAAATTGTTTTGGTGAGTTCTTCATGCCTAGTATTGTTTAAATAAATAATTAAATTCTGCGCAAGGTAATTCTGTCGAAGTGGTAAGTGCATCACCATGCCTTCCCTTACTCCACCCACTACTGGTGATAGAGCCTTAAGCTGCCTTCACCGTACTCATTGGAACTCCTTCCTCAAACCCTCCCACCACTCCTCTCTCCACCCTTAAAAACCTTATTGAAACAAATCTTTTTGATTAAGTTTTAGGTCATCCCTACTAATTCCTCCCACCAAGGCTCATCGCTTGCTCTCTTATCTATTCCAAGCCAGCCCACACTGCGATATGTGTGTGCACACTAGGTCCATGCAGCACAGCTGGTCTCCAGTCATCTTGGATAACCCTTGCCATTGGACCAAGACCTAGCTTTGTCAAGCCTATGTGGTGGCTGGTGTGCAACGGCCACCACACGTTAAAAAAATCCACGCACAGGCATCTTCCACCCTTCAAGATTTAGTTTGGATCCTGGAATATTAGGTCCTTCATTGAAACACCTGTGAACTTTTTGGCGTGGAAGCAAGTCATCCTCGACTTGAGCGAATGCCTATGATCTATTCCTATTTCCATCACCATCCCCCCTTCCCACCCCCTCTGAAAGCTGATTTGGGATGTTTTCTAGATTAAAAGTGCTGTATAATTGTAAGGTGGTGTTGTTGTTGCAATAGCAACAGCCAACAAGCCTCTATCTGTATGTAATAGGGAACGGAGGCAACCCGAACCAAGTCATAGGAATCATGAGATGAAAGAGAACAACCTGGGAGATCATCGGGACATTAGACAAAATAAAAGAGAAAACAGAATTAGCAATCAAAACTGTGGGGAAAGAAAGGAAAGTGGTAAATAGAAAGAAATAAGTAATTAGAAAATGGGTAACGTAAATGTAAAAGGAAAATCAGTAGTGAATCAGAAATAAGGAAAATGAGCATTGTGAGAGAATAAATCTAACTCTGAAACAGAAAGACATGAATAATAATAAGAAAGATAATGGGACATGCAGGAAAAGAAGTCAAAAAAAGTCTAGGCAGATGATAAGGAAGGAATGGCAGAGTGGCAAAGAGTGGTTCTATTGCTAGTCAGATAAAGTCAGTACTTCTCCAGCAATGGCTTTTCTTGTCCCCCCCCCCACCCCCGTATTGTCATGTCTGAAGTCCCACAAGGATCCATCCTTGGCCCTTTGCACTTCCTTAACTATATCCTATCCCTTAGAGACATCTTCTGCAGGTACTTGACCAGCGTTCATATATATGCTGAAGACACCCAGGGGTGACACAGTTCTATCTTCCACCACTCTATCAACCCCACAACGACTTCAATGCTGTCAGACTCCCATCAGCTGAACATGGGGAAGACCAAAGCCATTGTTTTTGGTGGCATGTGAAGTGGAAACCTGTGATGACAGGTATCCATCCACTTTGTGATGCCTGGGATTTCTGATGTTTCCCTGGAACAGATGCAAACATTTTAATCATGAAGCGAGGATTACAATCCACCTGTCTGATGGGAATGCAAATATAATTGAATATATTGAGAACTGTACTTCCAATTGAAAGAATATAAACCAATCTGGAGTCTAATGTTTGTGATATTGTACTTTCTTGGATATAAAAGTACATGGGAGTTCAAATAGCATTAAATGTATTTAGTTTCTCTGTTCATGTTAATGAGATTTCAGGAGTTGCAAGCACTTTATAAATCTTCTTATTACAGTAGCACTGTGATGTATGAGAGGGAACAATGCAGTCACCAGGATAGCAGAGAACCATTTCAAGATGGTTCATTTTGAGGCAACAAATCACTAGCGGCAAATATAAATGGTTGTAGTCTTTCTTATGTCAAGGGCAGGGCTGAGCTTTGAGTCTGTAGCATAGGCGAGCAATGTGGTTTTCCAGATAGAAGCGCCCTGAAGAACATTCAAAGTGATGCTGGATGCAGTTTTGTGACATTCCAGGTTAACTGGAGAATTGGGAATTTTTCAGTAGATCTAGACTGTCAAGGTATCCGGTGGTTGATATTTACCATTTCTTAGTTACAAGTAGTGTAGCACATTGGAGTGAAAGCTGCAAATTCAATAGTTCAAGCATTGGGAGGGTTTAGTGGTCACAACTGAAGTTACAAACAGTTCCGTAATAAAAAGGGCAATTTATGGCAGTCAGTATCCTAACCAGTGATGTGGGCTATTAATAAAGACTAAAATTATTATATTCTTAACCTCGCTGTTAATCTCACTACTGAATCTGGAGCTTTCATTCTAATGTATAATTGGACTGGTGACTCATCGCTCTTTTGATATTTGATTTGACAAATAATCTCTTGATCTATTGAAGGGTTCCTAACTCTGTAGTTTACTTGGAATGTTGCATCAAACATCCTTTTAAATGTTCGTCAGGTAACTCTATTACACCTGAATATATATGTGATTAAAAGATTTTGAGTGTAACATTTAGCATCCGTGCTATCCTTTTGGTACAGTTCAGTGGAGGTTGAAGAATGTGTCTGGGTTTGACATTCAAGTTATTTCATGCACCAGAAGATGAATGCAAAGCTTTGACTTGTGTCTGTTTCTAGAAGTAACAAGGAATCATTATTTTTGTTTTTTAATTACTTATGATAGTAATGGGGGTTTGAGACAGCCATTGTGATTAATGTTAGCCAGAGGGCACTCTAATTTCCAAATTAGAAACTGCACTCTTTCAAAAGTCCTAATGAGATTAGAAAAAAAAAATGTTTGTTTTACCCCCAGCAACCTTTAGAACAACAATAAATCCTGTCAGATTTTTTTCCTCATCTCAGATCCTATGTGATCATTTTCCCCGAGTGAGAAAACGACTTTGCCAAATCATATTACTTTTTGGCATCTTTCACTTTTCCACAACAATGTTCTGGAAATCTCTGATTCTTATTTTTTTCTATTCTAAACTTTACCTTATCCAAGAATTAAATGTTTTTAAAAGAACAATGTGGTATGCTGAAAATCCCTCAGAATAGCACTCTGTTATTTTCTGAGAGTTGTTTGTGACACTAAGATCAAGTTGCCCACTGAAGCTATAAAATACAACTTTATTTCCAATTCCTGCTGGATTTCAAGGTTAATGTGCATGAAACTGCAAGTTTTGCTGTCACCTTCACCATTTAGATTGTAATGCCTATATTGACTGTAAGAAAATGTGGCAGTATTGTTTCAGACCACAGAGGCTGATTTTACACATTTTGCGTCAACACAAAAGCTTTTTTGTGTCTATATAACCATTTTCTACTGCAGCATTTTTCTTGACATTTTCTTTACCTACCATTCAATTTTGTCTCTTCTATCCTAAAAGTTCTGACCGTGTTGTATCACACCCGTGAACATTCTTTGAATAGGAGGCTAGAAAGGGAGGGATCAAATTTTAGCGGGGGTTCTCCTGATTGCCTACAATAACTTTGGAGGAAGATCCACGGAAACTCCAAAGAAATGGCACAGGGAGCAGGAAGTGAGTCTCATGGACAAGATGAGCTTGGAGAGGTCAAGAGGGGAGATCAAAGAGAAACTAGAGAAAGATGCGAGTTTAGGGTTGGGGCAGGGGGGAGCCTCAGAGGAAGTTTGGCCCGGTGGGCTAGGGGAAGGAAGGGAACTGGCAGAGGCAGCTGATCAGATGGTCTCAATCTTTGAGACAAAGAATTCCATGAGTTCCTCACACTTGTTGTTGGAGGTGAGTGTGGTGGAGACAGGGGAGAGGGGTTTAAGAAGACCGTTAACAGTAGAGAATAGTAGCCCGGTGTTATCTTTGCATTCCAGAATGAGCCTGGACGAGTGAGCAGTTTTTGTAAACAAGAGTAGGACTCGGTAATGCTTTATGTGGTCGAGCCAGATCTGTAATTGAAATGACGGGACTAGCAAGGCCACAAGAGATGGCAAGGTCAAAGAGGTGGCCAAGAATGTGAGTTGCAAAATTCACATGGAGGGAGGGATTAAGGGAGGACAGGAGGGTAGTGAACTCAAAGGACAGAGAGCATGATGAATTGAGATGGAGGTTGAAATCACTGAGGATGAGAAGTCACTTGGTGCAAAAGCTGAGGGAGGAAAGCAGTGAGGATATGTCCGTGATAACATTTTTATCATACTTGGGTGGGCAAAACAGCCAAACCCAATCCCATTCACATGATGTGTGTGAACATAAAAGCATTCCCACATACACACACTTTCTAGCAGAGGCAGGAGCAGGAACGCTGGCTGATTTTTTCCCCTCAATAGCTCTGAGAATTGAAACTTATTGGAACATCCTTACCTCTGTCCTGGGGCAAGTTCAGCTCAATTAGAATGGACTGACTGAATGTAAAGGTTCCTGGTCATTTAATTTACCAGGCGCTCCACTCACCAACTGAGACATCCGGAGAGAACATTTTGAAATGTTCATAATGCTGTTCATGCTGGCATATAAATAAAAGAGATAACAACATTTATTGAAATAGTACACAGAGAAGTTTCTATTGCAATGTAAGTATATTCATGAAAGTTATTGAATTATGCCAGTAGAAGGTCATTCGTAGACCGAATCAACAACTTAACAAATTTATATGACACTTTTGATGTAGAATTTGTCACCAGTGCCACTTCTCAAATTAGAAATCATTAGTATGCTTTCAAAAAAATATTATTTTTGCAACAATAATGGTCACTATTTTAGTATCCATAATACATTTACTGCAACATAAGAAAACATGAGAGAGAAGGAAATCCTGAAAATGTTTCATCACATGTACCGTCTGGTGATCCATAGGGCCTTTTTTTTAACTTCGATACATGTGCTTATCTAGTCTCAGAACTGGTTGCATCGAGATTGAGTTTTCATCTGCAATCTGTATTTAATGAGTTTTTTAACTGGGGATAATTTTCACCTTCACTTGGAGAGGATCGCCTGCCCATTATAGAGCCTGCCTGTTTTTCATTTCCATCCGCTCTGCCAAATTATCACCTAAGCAATGAAGGGAGAATTACCCTTACTGTTTCTGCTGCATATACCAGTAATAATCCAGTATAGTAGGTGCTGATAGCAGATAATGCAATTTTCACCTTGCCAGCTGTGCTGAGGTGCAGTGGCCAATAATCTCCCTGTATTCCGAGTCTGGGTTTCCAATACTGCAGTTTTTGCATTTTCCAGGTTCTGAATCCACAAATGCATATTTAATAAATTTGGACTATTTATACCTTTTTTTTTTACTTTGTGTGCAGAGACGAGCTGTAAATGTATAATGTGACAATGCGTTATGTCGTAAGCATTACGTCATTATGTACTCTGTAGCACACATTCCAGAACCATAATTGTTTTGCAGCTATACCACAACTGCTTTTTTTTGGTTTAAAAATTAGCGCCCCAGTGTCTGTTTCCACTGTTCTGACTTAAGATGAATTTGCACTGCACAGTGGGGTATGGTTTTTAAGTCATTTTCAGAGCCATTCCTTGGCCTATTCTCAAAGTGCCACATAGCCAGTCTATAAGAATACTAGCAAATTAATCTCACTTTCATATGATTTGTATGTAAAGTGATTTTTTAAAATATATAATAAAATTACTTTACATGAGCGCTTCTCCCTTTTTAGGAATTCAATCTTCATCAAAAAATTATACAATGAAAATGAATATGGTAGTGGCACATGTGTGCTGCTTTTCTTCATGGTGATTTGAAAGAAAGTAAGATGTAATTTTTGCCCTCAAGCACCTCCCAATTGTCCAGAGAGCTTGGCAATACTGTTAGCACAAATAAATTTAATAAAATAATATCTCTACAATTGTTTCATTTAACAGGTAGTCTGAGAGAATGGTTGGGAACAAAAATATTGGCCGTAAATTTCTGGGGGTCAGCTCACGCGATCAGTGGCGGGTCGGGTGCAAAATAGTTTTTTTTTTACAGTGGGTTGTGAACCTGCTGTCAACCTGCCACCACACACCTTTCCCAATGTCTGGTCTGCCAATGCTGAGCAGACCTGACCGGCAGCAGCAGGGGACCTAATTGAAATGATAAGCATCTGGCAACTCGATGCTAAATAGCCTTTTTTCACTAACATTTTGTCTTTAACTTCATGTCCACGAGATCCCCATTGTGCGCAGACCACGGCTGTCAAGCTGAGGCATGAGTTCAGTGGCCATTGCTCCAGCTGATTACTTGACAGCTTCAAATGTACAAAAGCTCCCACCTGACTGAAAATCACTTTCCTCAGGCAGAAACTTTTTCTCATTCCATTTCCAGCACACACTCCACAGACTTTCAACTTTCCACTCTCCAACCACTCTCACCTCATTGGAAAAATTTGCTCACCATTGACAGATCACTTCTGTCATCTCAATTTCACCTGCCATCTATTCCATCAACATGGCTGCCCTTTATACTGTCTCACCTTGGCCCTCAGAATCCCACCATGATCAATTTTGTTTGGGAAATTGATGGGACTGAAGGCCGATAAATCCCCAGGGCCTGATGGTCTGCATCCCAGGGTACTTAAGGAGGTGGCCTTGGAAATAGCGGATGTATTGACAGTCATTTTCCAACATTCCATAGACTCTGGATCAGTTCCTATGGAGTGGAGGGTAGCCAATGTAACCCCACTTTTTAAAAAAGGAGGGAGAGAGAAAACAGGGAATTATAGACCGGTCAGCCTGACATCGGTTGTGGGTAAAATGATGGAATCAATTATTAAGGATGTCACAGCAGCGCATTTGGAAAGAGGTGACATGATAGGTCCAAGTCAGCATGGGTTTGTGAAAGGGAAATCATGCTTGACAAATCTTCTGGAATTTTTTGAGGATGTTTCCAGTAGAGTGGACAAGGGAGAGCCAGTTGATGTGGTGTATTTGGACTTTCAGAAGGCTTTCGACAAGGTCCCACACAAGAGATTAATGTGCAAAGTTAAAGCACATGGGATTGGGGATAGTGTGCTGACGTGGATTGAGAACTGGTTGGGAGACAGAAAGCAAAGAGTAGGAATAAATGGGTACTTTTCAGAATGGCAGGCAGTGACTAGTGGGGTACCGCAAGGTTCTGTGCTGGGGCCCCAGCTGTTTACATTGTACATTAATGATTTAGACGAGGGGATTAAATGTAGTATCTCCAAATTTGTGGATGACACTAAGTTGGGTGGCAGTGTGAGCTGCAAGGAGGATGCTATGAGGCTGCAGAGTGTCTTGGATAGGTTAGGTGAGTGGGCAAATGCATGGCAGATGAAGTATAATGTGGATAAATGTGAGGTTATCCACTTAGGTGGTAAAAACAGAGACAAACTATTATCTGAATGGTGACAGATTAGGAAAAGGGGAGGTGCAACGAGACCTGGGTGCCATGGTACATCAGTCATTGAAGGTTGGCATGCAGGTACAGCAGGTGGTTAAGAAAGCAAATGGCATGTTGGCCTTCATAGAGAGGGGATTTGAGTACAGGGGCAGGGAGGTGTTACTACAGTTGTACAGGGCCTTGGTGAGGCCACACCTGGAGTATTGTGTACAGTTTTGGTCTCCTAACTTGAGGAAGGATATTCTTGCTATTGAGGGAGTGCAGCGAAGGTTCACCAGACTGATTCCCGGGATGGCTGGACTGACATATCAAGAAAGACTGGATCAACTGGGCTTGTATTCACTGGAGTTCAGACGAATGAGAGGGGATCTCATAGAAACGTTTAAAATTCTGACGGGTTTAGACAGGGTAGATGCAGGAAGAATGTTCCCAATGTTGGGGAAGTCCAGAACCAGGGGTCACAGCCTAAGGATAAGGGGTAAGCCATTTAGGACCGAGATGAGGAGAAACTTCTTCACTCAGAGAGTAGCGAACCTGTGGAATTCTCTACCACAGAAAGTTGTTGAGGTCAATTCACTAAATATATTCAAGAAGGAGTTAGATGTAGTCCTTACTACTAGGGGGATCAGGGGGTATGGCGAGAAAGCAGGAATGGGGTACTGAAGTTGCATGTTCAGCCATGAACTCATTGAATGGCGGTGCAGGCTCAAAGGGCCGAATGGCCTACTCCAGCACCTATTTTCTATGTTTCTATGTTTCTATCCCCAACACCAGCAGCACCAGGCACACCAGCATCACCAACAACAACACCAACCTTCTTCGCAATCAACTGATGCTGCACAGGACAGAGGACATCAACACCCAACCGCATTGCTGCCAGGGATGGCTTCACCATGGCCAGATTTACTTCACTTGATGCTGCACACCCTGGCTGCCACATGATGCGCCACGTTGCCACCACCACACACCAACAACATAAAGCATCCCTACAATGTCCAAGCCATTCCTTTCACAATCATGACCATTGCGGGGGGAGGGGCGTACCATTATGTCTCACCATTCACTGCAACTCACCAGGCCAATTCCAAAGGTGTTCACAAATCTGTCCAAGAACGCAAAGTGTTGAAAATAAATGTTTGACATCATATTAACAGAAACTTTACATGAACATTGCATAAAACTCCCTTCTGTGTTGTTAGTTGGTATGATTGTACTAGGATGATGGTGAATGTGAGGGGTGGCTAATGATGATGATCATCATAGGCAGTTCCTCGAAATCGAGGGAGACTTGCTTCCACTCTAAAAGTGAGTTCTTAGGTGACTGTACAGTCCAATGTGGGAATTACAGTCTCTGACACAGGTGGGGCAGACAGTCGTTGAGGGAAAGGGTGGGTGGGACTGGTTTGCCGCATACTCCTTCCGTTGCCTGCGCTTGGTTTCTGTATGCTCTCGGCGACGAGACTCGAGGTGCTCAGCGCCATCCCTGATGCACTCCCTCCACTTAGGGCGGTCTTTGGCCAGGTACTCCCAGGTGTTGGTGGGGATGTTGCATTCCATGAAATGTTTCCTCTGCCCACCTTGGGCTCACTTGCCATGTTGGAATTCCGAGTAGAGCGCTTGCTTTGGGAGTCTTGTGTCAGGCATGCGAACAATGTGGCCTGCCCAACTGAGCTGATCGAGTGTGGTCAGTGCTTCAATGCTGGGGATGTTGGTCTGATCGAGGACGCTAATGTAGGCGCGTCTGTCCTTCCAGGGGATTTGCAGGATCTTGCGGAGACACTGTTGGTGGCTAATGAGATGGGGATGTGATAACATAGATAGAGAAGGATGAGTGGAGGTGCAAGGTAAGTTGGTGAGTAAGGATGTGCAGGAGTAGGGTAGGGAAGGCAGAGTGATGGGGATGTGATGAGAGACACAACAGAATGAGGCTGAGTGTGGTTTTGCAATAATGTTTCGTGGTCTACTGAGACCATTGAGACATTTGCGCCACAGTATCCAGGTCCTCCTGACCACATCCCCGCATGTGCCCTCCTCTGCAATGTGCAACCAGACTGTGTTGATCTTCTGGAGAAGTCTCTACCGCCTATGGGAAGGGAAGAGGACTTCCCTGCATGCTGTGACTCCCTCCATAAGCATATGGAGGGAGTCAGGGGAGAGCCTGAGTGCAGCCCTGTGCCTTTGTGCAGTCCTGTGCCTTTGTGCAGTGTATGTCAGTGTTTGCAGCACCTCAATGGTGTAAAACACCGACATCACAAATGTCAAGACAAATGTGGCCATGGTCCCTTTAAGGAAACTGGTTGATGATGCATCACAAAATTATGTCACCAGACCTGCTTCCTCCAATTGGGTCAGGTAACGCGCTGGGCGGGCTTAACAAGTCCAATCAATAGAAATTCAATTTACTCAGCAGGATGGAGCCAGCAGCGGGGTCAGGACCCGCCACTGACATCGCCCGTGATAAACCCGCCGAGGTAAGTAAAATCGCTGCCCCTGTTACTGGGGGAGCCACAGGAAAACAGTTTGTGAAAAGCTTAATCAAGGCAAAAGAAACTGTTGCTGTATTCTGATTAAGTACACGGCCAACTTGTAACTTGGGAAACAAATCTAGTTAAGATAAATTAACTCAACCTGAGTTCAGTGTAAATGGGAATATTAGGCGTGTTGGAATGCACGCCCGCAAAGAAAACAATTTTCCTCACATTTTGCTGTGCCGGGTGAACCAGTGCACATGTGTGCAGATCCAGACCCCTATTACCACATTGCAAGATACATTTACCATTTGGGACGCTCAGTCATAATTCGTTATGACTTTTTTTTAAATTAAAGGAGATGTTGCAGAGTGATTGGATGTGGTTTTATACAACACTGAGTTCCTGATCTTGCCCATATTACTGTGAGGAATCACTAAGCAGAGATTGTGACTTCTCTTGTGGGAAGTAAGAGGAATCAGAGGCCATGCAATCACGTGGTTTGGTATGAGCATGCTCAGTTCGCTCTGGCCCAATAAAGGAAGCACATGGACTGGCAATTCATCATGTCTCTATCCATCATTTGTTCTACAACATGTACTACATTTTGGCGACGAGGATGGGATCCCAAAGCCATTTTTAGGGATCATGGAAGGACAGTGTTCAACCTTTGAATGGACAAGTTTAAGGTGAATTTGTGACACCTAAACTGAATCTTTGCGATGTTTTACCGTTAATGCACATGCAGAATCATCTGCCTTCACGTGTATGTATACACAGCAATAGTGGCATTGATTCTTATATGTACATAGGCAACCAGCATGTATGACCGATCTCGTGAATCATTCAATTCTTGCATTGAGTGGATGGAGACGTTTTTTAGGTCCAATACAGGTTGCGCATCGAAAATCCGGAGTTCCGGAATCTGTACTATTCTGGAATCCGGACATTGGAACAATCCATGGCAGGGTCATCCTGAATCCATAAAATGTTCCGGAATCCGGACACTCTGCCAAACTGCGTACCGCCGCCAGCCGGGCCCAGGGAAATCCAAAAATCAAACTCACAGAACACTCACAGAAATGAAAAAACAAAACTCCAACCCTATCTCTTCTTCCAGGTCTTCACTGGCATTACTGCTCCTGGGTCCGCACGCAGAGCCCCTTCCCTCGGTCAGAACACGGATGCCTAAAATGCAGACCGCGGCAGCCCCAGCCTTGCACGCCGGCCGCCCGCCTAAAATCGCCGGTGCAAGACGCCAACGAAACTCTGCAAACAGCAGTTCTGAAACGGGCAGTCCGAAAACCGGTCACGCACATTGCAGCTCTCCAAACCAGCCAGCCCCTGCCTGTCCCGCGCAAATCAGGAGCTGTGATCGGATCGAAATGCCCCATGACCCCAAACGGAACCGACCCAACCTCACCCGACCTGATTGCGATTTTAAGTTTTCATGATTGTACCTGTACCTGTAACAAAAAATACCTGCACCTGAACATGCACTTTTAAAGTCAGCATTTTTGTAAATATTTTAATGGCATTAAACATTATAGGGCTACCCTACCTGGCCCACCTACATCCCATGATCAGACCCCACCCAACCTGATTCAATCGCTGTGGTGTTTTTCCCGATTTAAAGGTGTGCACAGGTACAGATTGTGAATTTGTGTTGTTTGTCATTGCAACCATGTCAAAAAGGCCAGCAGATACCCGAATGGGGACTGGTAAAACAAAGAGGAAGCATTGTCAATTGCCAGAAAGTGGAGTTACTCCAGAGATTAAATAGAGGTGCTTCAGTGAGATAATTGAGTGAGGAGTATGGTGTTGGAATCTCCACCATCTATGATATCAGAAAACAGAAAGAACAAATCATGAAGTTTTATGCAGAAAGTGATGTTCAGATGGAAATGAGTAAGAGAAAAAGTATGCATAAGCCGAAATGTGATGATGTGGATCGGGCAGTTATAGAGTGGTGGCGACAGAGGCGAAGTGAAAAGGTTCCTTTGTCTGGCCCAAGCTAAAATATTATATGCACAACTGGGGATTGAAACTCCATGTGAGTACTCCTCTGGTTGGCTAGCCGAATTTAAAAGGCGTCATGGCATCAGACAATTGAAGGTATGTGGTGAAAAAGCCTCAGTAGATCATGAGGCAGCTGAAAATTATACCGATGAGTTTGCCAAACTAATTAGTGATGAAAATCTTTCAGCTGAGCAAATGTACAATACCAACGAGACAGCACTGTTTTGGCGCTACGTACCGCGAAAGACATAAGCAGCAGCAGAAGAATCACAGCCAGCAGGTGTAAAAGACACCAAGGATAGGTTGACTGTGCTTGTTGCTGCAAATGCACATAAGTGTAAACTTATGGTAATTGAGAGAAGTCAGCATCCAAGATGTTTCAAGGGCTTGAGAGTATTGCCAGTGCATTATTATGCCAATAAGAAAGCATGCGTAACCAGGGTAATCTTTCTGAACTGGTTTGAGAAGCATTTTGTCCCTCAGGCATGTGCTCATTGCACGGATGCTGGCATGAAGAAAACTGCAAAATATACTTGCTGCTAGACAATTGCTCAGTGCCTCCTGATGCTGACCTTTTAGTAAAGGATAAAGTCCATAGATTCTACTTACCTCCAAATGTTACATCACTGATACAGCCAATGGACCAAGGAATTTTGAGATCGATGAAGTGATTCTACAAAAATGAGTTTATGAGATGTTTGCTCAGTGCTGTGAACAAAGGCATGTGAATAACAACGTTCTCAAAAGGTTTCTCTGTCAAGGACACCATATGGGCAGCTGTGAATGCATGGAACTTGATAACTACAGACACCTTGGTCTATACTTGGCATAACATCTGGCCATCAACTATGTTTGCTGAAGATGATGTTGATGATGCTCCTCTTGACTTTCAAGTCTTTCGTATGTCCAGGAGAAGGCAGTGATTGCTCAACTTTTAGAATATGCAAGAGAGCTGACTTGCAAAGCTGCGCAGGAACTGAATGAAGACGATGTCGAAGATGTCATGGACATAGACAACGATGCTCCCATTGTGCCTGCAGTGACAGATGAAGAAATTATGCAGATGGTTTTGCATCCAGAAGAAAAGGGTGAAAGAAGTGAGGATGACAATGCTGATGTTGATTCCTGTGATCAAGTCAAAAAAGTGCCATTGACAAAGCAATCAAGAATTAATGAATGCCTTAGAGCAACAAAACTGCACGTGAAGAGGAAATATTGCAGGTCTATAGAATTCGGGAAAAATTAGTCAAAGAAAAGCCCAAATTATTTCAACAAACATCATTAGATAATATCTTTCAAAAGATATCGCAGCAGACAGCCCAAGTCCTACAGCGTGCAACTGCACCAGCAATTTCCACATTTGATAATCCTATTGCTGGCCCATCATCCACCCCAGACATCATAGCTGAGCCCTCTACCTCAAGCACAACCTCCAGCCAATTGTAACTGTACCTGTGCCTATTTCTGTGCAACTTACTTACGACATGGATCACAGGAAGATTATTCTTTATAGAGGACAGGGTGAAGCCAAGTGTAGTCAGCAGAAGGAGCGCACGACAAACCAAGCACCCCACCCACCAGTCCCTCGAACTACCGTCTGCTTCACCAATGACAGAGGCTGCAGCTCCCACATTGGATTCATCAGCCACCTGAAAACTAATTTTTAGTGTGGAAGCAAGTCATCGTTGACTCCGAGGGCATGCCTAAGAAGGAGAAGATTCTGTTTCATACCTGTGCTGTACTCTGTTTACCAAATAAAAGCCTTCATTTACTGTTTTATATTTCATACCTATAATGTTTAACAAATAAAATTGTTTATTTATTATAGTTCATGCTTTGAGTCCATTCTTTTACATATTTGAAAGATGGTAGCAAACCAGGAAGGACAGTGGTATGTATCAGAAGAGGCAGCTCAGAAATTACAGACCGCATTGCATAAAATATGCATCTAGGCAGATAATCGAAAGTTAAAATTTAATACTGTACAGCAACAACAAATCTAAAGTGCTGCACACAAAAAGAAAAAGTAAGTGACACCTGTATTCCATGTACAGGTACCTGTATGATGTTAAAATAGTGAAGGATAAAACCAAAAGACATCCAGGAATCTTAGACTCAATGCTCAGCATGTTCAACTAATGCAGAACATTGGTTCCCACATGCATGCTACAGTACAGTATTAATATCAGATTAAAATATTTTAAATTAAGAATTGGAGGTCCAAGATTTGGATGCAATTCCAATCTTGCTTTATGACTTTTGCTTTGCAAACATCCTAAAATCTACTGTGGATGGTTATTGTCAGTTTCAGCATGCAAAACAATACAGTACATCAGACTAGCTTCAAAAAGATACAGGTGACTCTAGATTAACAAACACACGAGAGGGAGAGCAGCAAAGGACTTACAGCAAGACGTTTTGAAGGACTACAGAAATGTGTTGTGAAGGACCACAGAAAGGTATTGCAAAGAACTACAAAATGACATCCCAAAATCCGGAAATATTGGAACCTGGGCTTGGGCTTTTCCAGATTCGGGACATCAGAAAGACGTTCCGAAGTCCGGAAATACCCAGAATCTGGAGCAGCCTCGATCCCGAGGCTTCAGGATTTTCGACGCTGTACCTGTAACATTATTGAGACCGAAGGTGCGGATGAGAATGTTCAAGCTCAAAATAAAGTCATTCGTGAATGGAAAAAAGCTATTTTTCTAACAGGGATCGGACCAGATGTCTACGGAATGTTGACAAACACTACTTGGGGAAAACGAAGGATGCATTGTTTGAAGACATTGTCGATAACCTCGAGAACTATTCCAACACAAAGCCGTTAGAAATAGCAGAGAGCTATAAGTTTGGTACCAGTAACCAAAAACAAAGTGAAACCATCAGTGAGTACAATTGGCTCTTAAGAACCTGTCTTTGCATTGTAACTTCGGCACATTTTTGGATCGTGCATTGTGAGATAAGTTTGTGTGTGGACTGGTAGATGCGCGTACATAGTCCGGGTTACTGAACACTCCGAACCTAACGTTTGGCACAGCATGCAAAATTGCCCTATCTATGAAGATGGCATCTAAGAATGCTAGGGAGCTCCGTCCAACTCAAGTGACTAGTGCAGCTGAGGTCTTCAGTCACAAAGCCACCGCCAAACCTAAAGCTGTGAGACCGAGTCAAAGACATGTCGGTGAGAGCAGTTCAGTGAATGGTTATCGCTGCAATAGAAATCACTCACTGCAATCCTGCCAATACAGCAATGTGAACTGTTTTCATTGTCAGAAACAAGGCCATATTTCAATACCTTGCAGAGCTAGATCTAAAGCAGGAAGTAAGAAACATTCTAGTGGGTATGCACAGCAGTGACAAGAAAAGGAGGAGTTCACAATATTGAAGTGAACACACCTGATGTTGAAAAACTAGGCATCTACAGTACCTATGTCACTAGTGGCAATGCTAGCAGTTGTGAGAAATACTTCCGTACAAAACTTTTGATCAACAAACATTATATTGATATGTGTTTTGGAATAGCAGCAGACTGCTCCATCATGAGTAAGGACACATATGAGAGTAAGTTTAATCAAGTGCCACTTACAAAGAGTACTGTAGAGTTAAAAACCAACTCTGGAAAAATCCTAGAGACATGTAGACAAATGGAATATACAGTTCAACACAATGGTCAGTCAGTAAAGCTGCCTATTATTGTAGCGAGCTACAACAACTCTCATGGGCAAGGTTAAGAAAGTTAAAACTCGACGGGAAAAACGTCTTCAGTGTAAATGCTTCAAAGAAGCAACTTGACACAATGATGAACAAGTACGAAAGCATTTTCACAGACAGTTATGAGAGCATCACTAGGTATGACGCACATGTCCACATCATGTCTAACATGAAGCCTGTCTATTGTAAGGCAAGGCCGGTCCCCTATGTGTTGAAAAGTCAGATGGAGGAAGAGCCAGTGAAGCTCAGAGAGAATGAACGCTAGTAAAACTGACAAAAGTGAATGGGCTACCCCGATTGTGGTAGTGCCCAAAGCAGACTAAACTGTACGCTTGTGACTACAAAGTTACTATCAACCAAGCAGTTGACGATGAGCAGTACCCATTACCTACATCACAAGATTTGTGTGCAGCACTCTCTGGGTCAAAGGTTTTCTCCAAGCTTGACCTGTCACACACTTACACTCATCTGAATGTTGACAAAGAGACGCAACAGTATCTCACCATCAACACCCACAAGCGACTGTACTCATATACCAAGCTGCCATATGGTGTAAAGTCCTCCCCCAAACTCTTCCAGGCAATGATGGTTAAGATTTTGCAAGGAGTTCCAAACTGCTGATGCAATAAAGATGATGTGCTGATTGCAACAAGCAGCGAGGAAGGAAATCTAAACGTTAGATATAGTGCTTCAAAGGTTGAATGCCCACAACGTCAAATTAAAAAGGAGTAAATGTGCTTTTGTGCAGCCTGAGGTTGTGTACCTTGGTCTGAAAGTTGATGCAAATGGCTTGCAATCAGTGAAGGAAAAGGTTGATGCCATCATCACTGTTCCAAACCCACAGAACGTGTCTGAGTTAAGATCTTTCCTTGGAATGGTTCAGTACTATGCACGTTTCTTCCCTGAGTTAGTGACCTTGTTAGCCCCAGTGCACGAGCTGCGCAAGAAGGATGTCTATTGGAAGTGGACGAAAGCGCAACAGGAAGCTTACGGTGCTTGTAAAAGAAGTCTCTCTAGCGATGCTTTACTTTTGTAATATGACACAAAGCGTGAGCTTGAGTTAGCCGTTGATGTTCCAGCTGCGGTGTGGGAACTGTCATAAGCCACGTAATGGATGACAGCCAAGGGAAACCAATTGCATTCGCATTGCAAGCCCTCACAAAGAGCGAAAAAAACTAAACACAAATTGAAAAGCAAGCACTCGCCATAGTGTTTTGAATCAAGAAATTCCAACAGTTCCTGACTGGCAGAAAGTTTATCCTGATAACCAATCACAAACCGCACCTAGCAATATTGGGCAGTGTTGCTGTCACAATAAGACTGCACAATTGAATATCGCACTTCAAAGCAAAATGCAATTGCAGATGTCTTGTCCAGGTTGCTACATGAGGACTCGTGTGTTGGGAGTGAAGGTGCTATTTTCATGCTAAGAGCAGTTGACAAAGACTGTCTCGTGAATGCAACTGAGATTGCAGATAAGATTCAAAAGGACTCAGTATTGAAGAGAGTGTATGAAAACACCTTGAATGGATGGACTGATCAGTGCATGGACACAGATTTGAAACCATTCCATAACCGTGGTACTGAATTGTCTTATGAGCAAGATTGTATCAAGTAGGGAAACAGAATGGTGGTACATACTTTGTTGAGAGATAGAATTCTGGCCTAAATTCATACTGAACATCTAGGGATTGTCAGTATGAAATCAATTGCAAGAAGCTTTGTTTACTGGCCTGGATTGGACAGTGATCTTGAATCACGTGTTAGTAAATGCACCGTTTGCCAAAATTGCAGAAACAAACCACCCAAAACTCCACTACAACCCTGGTCATGGCCAAGTAGACCTTTTCAGAGAGTACATGTAGACTTCTGTGAGAAAGCAAATGATTATTTCCTGCTACTTGTAGATAGTCACTCAAAGTGGATTGAAGTAAAACACATGAGTTGAAATACGACAACTGAACGTACCATAGATGAATTGAGAATTTACATGTCATGGTTTTCTGACAATGACCCTCAGTTCCGTTCTGCTCTATTCCAAGAATTCATGAAATGTAACAGTATCAAACACACTCTCGTTCAACCATATTATCCAGCTTCAAATGGAGCAGCTGACAGGTCAGTCAGAATACTGAAAGAAGCTCTCAAAAAGCAAGTGTTGCAGGGTTGTTCAGAGTCAGCATGAAGCAGCTTTTGGCAAATTTCTTGCTGAAATACAGAACTACTCCGCACACTACAACTAGACAAACCCTAACAGAACTCTTGATGAAGTGGAGATTAAGAACAGGACTGAGTGTTGTTCAACCGAATTTGGCTTCAAGAGTTGAACAGAAACAGTTAAGTCAGAAACGTTATTATGACACCGATCAGAAAGAATGCTGTTTCAAACCAAACGAGTGTTTTCGAGTTCTTAGTCCCCCTGGCAAGTCGAGTTCACACATGTGGGATATAGAAACCATAGTAGTGGTTGGTGGAACCAAGAGATATTTGGTTGGAATTGATGACAAAATCTGGTGTTCATGTAGATCAAATGATCTCTGCTAGAGATGAATCAAGACATGATCGGGAACCACTTGATCATGAACACATGCATGAGTCTGACTCAGTTCAGACTTCAGTAACTGAAGTACCAGGTTCAAACAAGTCTGAGATAGAAACATGATCAGAATTGAGTTCAGAACCAAATTAAAACAGCCCGAAAATTGGTTCAACATCAAAATCTTCTTTAAGGAGATCAGGAAGCTCCGCAAACCTGTTATTAAACTGTACTTGTAGTTCAATTAAAAGAAAAAAGGCAGGAATTTTTGCTATGTGATACATGTAATGCTGGGAAAGGTGGGACCATAGTTTTGTTGCGTTTGAGAGGGGAATACTTACATTTTTTTAAAGGGGAAAGCAGTGTAATATATTATCACATGGTTTGGTATTGTAAAAAATCTTTAAATCCAAAGAAATTGCAAGTTATAAAAAGGATACTAATTCTGCAAAAGGGATAATAATTCCAGCCACATCAGATAAGATCTACGCAGAGGGCTCAGATCATTACATGGACAGAACACTAAAAGACGGGCCTCCCAATAGACATAACTAAACTGATAAGGGAGGCAGCACAGAGCCAGTAGGATAAGCAAAATGTCTTCAGAAACACAAGACATTTAGAACAGAGATAAGGAAAATGACCTCAGTAAGATGGGAGGGCGTTGTCAGAGGAACCCTCTCCCCTATAATTGGACCATGGAATGGGTAAAAATGATTGACACCAGGTATCCACCAGCCCATCAAAATAAGGTATAAAAACGGATGACCGAGATAGAAAAATAGGCAGTTAGGAGGGGACAGCTTTCCTGAGGTGGACTTTTGCTGGCTATGGCCTAACACCTTGGTCAAGCTTAACCTCTGAGGTGGATCGATGCTGGCTGACGGCCTAACACCTCCAACAGCTCGCTGCCCGACTCAACATAAGTGACCGCTGCCACAAACTGCAGGTATCCACCCAATCTGACACCGCTGTTCTGCTTCACTGTCTGTCCATCCAGTCATTCTGTCCCATTCCGGGGCGGTAGATCGCTCTCAACTGTCACAAATTGTACGTCTACTATATCAATCTCAATTGCATGTAGTATCTGATTATGCTTAAAACTGCAGCTCTTTAATAAAGCACCTTACAACTCCTAAGACCCTTTGGTTTATCTGTGTGTGACCTGTGAACCAAAATCTTACAGTATGAGCATACTCAGTTCGCTCTGCCTAATAAAGCAAGCATATGGACTAGCAACTCATCGTGTCTCTGTCCTTCATTTGGTCTATCCAATTATATTACAATTATGAGCACACTGGGGGAGATCTGAGTGCAGCTCCTCCATCAGTTACTGGAAGCAGGGAGAAAACAGAAGTAATATCCTCAATTTTAAAATAAAGGTACTAATGGTGAGAATTCGGACCGGATTTCCCTCAAGCTGCCCGCAGGAGATCAAGACAGGACTTCTGCCCACCACTCAAACTCCACCGTGACCCCGGGTCACTTTCTTCCCCGGGGCCTGTTTACTGTTGCAAGGCTGGCTCCGATTGGGGCCTCTACCACCAAGAAGGTGCTTGCCACTGAGGAGAGGGAAATGTGTCCAGTGTTCCAGTGCTGCACCCAACAGAGCACCGGAAGAGAAAGGAATGGCAGCAAAAGGCTCAGTGGTTGAATTAAAAATAAATATCCAGCATTCTGCAGGTGCCACAGGACCTCTGAATAAAGGTAATGGGCGCGTAAACAGATGGAGAGAAATCCTCTCCTTTCCACGTGCTGCTTAGCAGGCATGCCTCCGCTGTTCCGGGGCGAACCAGTGTTTTCCACCTGCCCTCCCCTGCCCTCCTGATGATCCTCGGGGTCAGTGATAGCACGGATGGAAAGCAGAGAAATTGAGTGGGTTCTGGTGCCCTGGCTTACTGCCAGAATTTACATGTGGTGGGGCAGTGATGGGGCAGTCAATGGCCTTCCCTGCTGGAGTGTGGGAGGAAAATTTAGTTTGAGTGGAAATGTAGCAGTAGGCCCCGCCATCTGATTTTCACACTGTTTCTTCTGCTGTACTCTTCTAAATTTGGGTTGGTATAACAGAGATAAATACAGGCCTTCATGGTTCGCAGTACTGCAGCCTGCTGCCGTATCCTGGATAGTAGCAATTCATTATTGGGTCATCATAGGCAGTCCCTCGAATCGGGGATGACTTGCTTCCACATCAAATAGTTCACAGGTGTTCAATGATGGGCCTAAAATTCCAGGTCCGAACTACATCTTGAAGGGTGGAAGATGCCTGTGCTTGGAATTTTTAACGTGTGGTGACTGTTGCATATTAGCCACCACACGGGCTTGACAGAGCTCGGTCTTGGTCCAGTAGCAAGGATTAACCAAGACGACTGGAGACCTGCTCTGCTGCATGGACCTAGTATGCAAACATATCGCAGTGTGGGCTGGCCTGTGCTTCCCTAGGCCCTCGCCTGTTCTGAGCCCCGAACTCACGCCTCTCCTGGGCCCCGATCACGTCCCTCTACAGTCTCTTGCCACTCCTTCGCCCCGATCTCGCCGCTCCTGCTGTACCTGCACACGCTCCAATCACCGACCTGGATCTTGGTAACGTCCCTTTTCACTGCCGTTACTCTCCTGCTCCAGCACATGCTGCTCCCTGGAGTGGTATGCCGCCACGCAGCTCCTTCCGCTCCCGGCCTGCTCCGATGGTGCTCGCAGGCTGGGGGCTGCGTAGACTGCTGGGCTAGGCCGCCACGCAGCTCCTTCCGCTCCCGGCCTGCTCCGATGGTGCTCGCAGGCTGGGGGCTGCGTAGACTGCTGAGCTAGGCTGTCATGCTGCTCCTTCCGCTCCCGGCCTGCTCCGATGGTGCTCGCGGGCCGGGGGCTGCTCAGACTGCTGGGCCAGGCTGCCACGTAACACATTACTGGAAACCTTTATTAACTTCTATTATTTTGCAGTAATGAGAGCATGCCTTGTTGGTTTCAACTCTAAGTCCTGTCTGTTCTGTGCACTTCCATAGTTCATCTGATTATTTTTAAATCAATACTACCCTTTTTGTTTGGTGATTCACTGTTGCAATCATTCATTCTACTAGAATGTGAACTTTAAAAAGTCTATTGCAGAAACTACTATTGTCAGGCAGGATCAATTGGGGACAACATGGTATGGGCTTGTAAACAACATTGTTTCAACAATAAAACCACCAGCTTTAAATAGCAGTTATGGATTTTCAGAAATGTAATTGGCAAAGGTATAAAGAATCTTGCTTGGATCCCTGTGGGCCAGAAAATAACTCACATAGGAGCCAAATATTTGCTACAACTTAAAGCTGACTTGGAATATTTTCATCTGATATGTTATAAATTTGTAAGTATCCAACATTCTTTGTGTCAGAACAAGTCACATAGACCTTCAGTTGTCAATTAAATACTTAGCAACGTCACTGGTATGCACTGCCCCATGTGCTGGAGATAGGGGCTGTGATATCAAATAATGCTGTTGCAAATAATATGCTGGTAGTAATTTCTGAGAATTGACTGCATGAATTAAACACAATCGCACAGATTCACTGTTCAGGTTCCTATTCTAGTAGTTGTGTGCAATTTTTTTTAAAGGACTTGGATAAATACAAGCTTGGATTTTCAACTCCCTGCAAAAAACGTTCACATTGATTTACTGGAATAGGTTTGAGCCAGGCTAATATAAAATACTTTGTTTTATTTCAGTTTCCGTTTTTTAAACAGATTAAGGGAAGTGTCCACGAGAACAGCTGCAAGTGTGTCTATTGTATTATGAGAATAAGTGGCAGCAACAGGTTATATTTACCTTGTGATTTGTTTATCTCAACTCACTTGATTACGATTGTTAGTTGGAATCACTGCAGTTCAGTGTAAGCCATGCAGGCAAGTTGCTGGTGCTACTCAGATGGCCACAAGTATTCATTTTTACAGCTGAAAACTGAATCCATTTGGATTTATGACCCAAAAGTAGGCCCTGAAGCTACTGTGCAAATTTACTACAGTATTTTGGCTACTTGTCGATGTGGCCATCAACTTTCGACTGTAGGCATGTTGGTTATAGCGTCGAAACAAAATATTTTGATTAATTGTTATCTTACATGTTCCTGTGTTGCTTCAAATGTCTTTCTGTTAACTACTAGAAACAGCACCCAAAAAGAAAGGAATAACATGTAGTGGTAGTGCTATTTGGCTAAATTAAATGCTATTTATTTTATAGTAAATTATTATTGAAATGTAATTTACACTGAGGAAAGTCATTCTTTTTTACATTTATTCTCGGGATGTGGACAGTGCTGGAAAGGCTGACATTTATTGGCCATCTCCAGTTGCCATTGAGAAAGTGGTAATGGGCCATCTTCTGAACCGCTGCAATCTGCTCCCACATTAAGGGGCTAAGTTTCGGCCTGAGTTGCTCCTGTTTTTTTGGAGCAACTGGTTTAGAATGGAGTATCTTAGAAATTGCAATTCTCAGCATTTAGTTTGCTCCAGTTCTAGTCAGTTAGAACAGTTTCAGTTTGGAACAGATTTTTTTTTCAAAAGGGGGCGTGTCCGGCCACTTATGCCCATTTTGAAAGTTTAGGCAGTGAAAACATACTTCAAACTAACTTAGATTGGAGTAAGTGTAGATTTTTGTACGCTCAGAAAAACCTTGTCTACACTTAGAAAATCAGGCATAGGTTACAAATCAGGTGTCGGGAATGGGGGGGGGGGTTTAAAGGGAAGTTTACAAACATTAAATACTTCAGTTTTACAAATAAAGAGCCATCATCAATAATAAATGATAAATACATCAATAAATCAACCAATAAATCAATCAAAAAAAATTAATAAAAAATTAAAAAAATTAAAAAATCAATAAATAAAACATTTTCTACTTACCGACTGCAGCACCGGGAGTCCTCCAACAGCGTGCTGGGACGGCCCCCCCAGTGTGTCTCTGTCAGTGTCTCTATCTCTCTGTCTGTGTGTGTCTCTCACTCTCTGTCAGTCAGTGTCTGTGTTTCTGACAGCGAGGGGAGGGGGATGGAGCAGGGTGGGAGGGGAGAGGGGGAGGAAGGAGGGGGAGAGGGGAGGGGGAGGATGAGGAGGAGAAGGGGAGAGGAGGGAAGGAGAGAGGAGGGAGGGAAGGAGAGAGGAGGGAGGGAAGGAGAGAGGAGGGAGGGGAGGAGAGAGGGAGGGAGGGGAGTAGAGAGGGAGGGAGGGAAGGAGGGAGGGAGGAAGGGAGTGAAGGAGAGAGGAGGGAGGGGAGGGAGAGAGGAGAGGGAGGGAGGGAGGAGAGGGGGAGGAAGGGAGAGAAGGAGGCTGAACGGCCGGGCCCGAGACTTCGGGCTGGATTGACAGGTAGGTGGCGTCAGGTCTTGGGTCTCGGGTCTCGGGTCCGGCGGTGGGGGGGTCGCGGAGTTCGGGGGGGGGGAGAGTCTCGGAGGTCGGGGTGGAGTCGTGGAGGTCGGGGGAGGGAGTCGTGGTGGTTGTGGGGGTGGGAAAGTCGTGGAGGTCGGGGGAGGGGGAGAGTCGCGGAGGTCGGGGGAGAGTCGCGGAGGTCGGGGGAGGGGGAGAGTCGCGGAGGTCGGGGAGTGGGGGGAGAGTCACGGAGGTCGGGGGCCGGGGGGAGAGTCGCGGAGGTCGGGGGGGGGTGTTGGGGGAGCGGGGGTCGGGTCGCCGGGGCGGGGGGTGGGGGGGAGGAGAGCGGGGTCATGTCGGGTCGGGTCCGGGGAGCAGGAGTCAAGTCAGGTCGGGTGGGAGGTGAGCCTTATGCACGCAGCCCCAGTGAGGCCATTCGGCCAGGGCTAGGGGCTGCGTGCTTCGGGCCCCTCCCACAGTTTTGGGTGCCTGGAGCTACTGCACCTGTGCGCCCACTGTAGCGCGCATGTGCAGAGGTCCCGGCACTGTTTTCAGCACAGGGACCTGGCTCCGCCCCCCACAGCTCATGCTGCGCCATGCCCAGCTCCAGAGGACCTGCAGGGAGCCGGAGAATAGGTGAGTTTTTTTTAGGCGCACTTTGTGGTGCAAATAACGGGTATCCAGGTCCGGGCTGTGCCGTTTAAGGCGCGGCCCGAAACTTGGGCCCTAAGTAGGGTGATACAGGATTTTGACCGAGTGATGATAGAGGAACAACGATAAATATTCTAGGTCATAGCCAAATGGTCTGTCTGGTTTTATTCTTCTTTTTCTTTCTAGCAGTTTGATACACCTGAAGTACTTGTTGGGCCAATTCAGCGAGCAGTTAAGAGTCAGTCACATTGGTATGGGAATCACATACAGGCTGGACTGGGTGAGGATGGTAGGTTTCTTCTCTACATGACGTTAGGGAACCAGTTGGGTTTTTATGACAACAGTTTTCATGGTAATTTTTAATGGCAACATTTCTGTATTTCCAGATTTTTAAAAACTGAATTGAAATTCTCAAAGTGCCATGGTGGGATTTGAACGAATGCTCTCTCGAATATTAGTCCAAAGCCTCTGCATTACTAGTCTAGAAATATAACAACATTGCTAATGTATGGAAACATGTGCACTCCGTTCCTGAATTGGAAGCTTACATCCACTGAGAGACGACTGGCTTGGGGAGCTGTTGTCGTGCAAATTAAATTCAAAGTGGTATTTAATTCTACACACATGGATTCCAGTGATATCTAGGGTTTTTGCAGAAAAGATTTCATGCATAAATTGCTTCATTCGGGTCTTTTCCAAGCAAAATATTTTTTGAATTCTTCGGAAGACTCCTTTAGTGTGGTACTGGTATTCATTTAAAATTTTTTCTGTTCCCAGCATTCGCATGATATTACTTTGCAGTCTTCTGTGTAACATCGATTCAAATCGATTCTTTTCCATGTTAAAAAAAATCCCCCAAATTAACAAAACAAATATAAAAATTGAAATATGTTTCTGAGTGGGATACATTAGATATTTCAAAGTGGTATGGTGTTAACACTCAGAAAAGATTTCTTCATTGTAATCATGATTTTATTTTAAATTTTATGAGGAGGGTACTTTCTATGTGGATGAAAGAAAGAAAGACTTGACTTTTTATAGCATCTTTCATGACCTCAGGATGTCCCAAAGCACTTAACAGCCAATGAAGTACTTTTGAAATGTAGTCCCTGTTGTAATGTAGGAAACGTGGTGACCAATTTGCGCTCAGCAAGGTCCCACAAACAGCAGTGTGATAATGACCAGATAATCTATTTTTGTGATGTTGATTGAGGGATAAATATTGGACAGATCATCTGCAGATTTTCCCATGCTTTTCTTTGAAATAGTGCCATGGGATCGTTTACATCCACCTGAAAGAGCAGATGGGGTCTCGGTTTAACATTTCACCTCCAACAATGCAGCACTCCCTCAGCACTGCACTGGAGTGTCAGCCTAGATTGTTGTGCTCAAGTCTCTGAATTAGGATTTGAACCCAC
Organism: Pristiophorus japonicus; assembly: GCF_044704955.1. Lineage (NCBI taxonomy): Eukaryota > Metazoa > Chordata > Chondrichthyes > Pristiophoridae > Pristiophorus > Pristiophorus japonicus. Next base: position 234,004,819 of record NC_091978.1, read on the forward strand.
AACCTTCAGACTCCGAGATTAGAATGCTACCCACTGAGCCACAGCCGACACTATGTGGAAGATATTGCTTGATTTTTCTAGTTGAGAAAAACGAAGGGTTTTTTATGCTATTGCCTCCATGTTCTAACTTTTGTGAGTTAAAACAGGCATATGGTTTTGTTTTGTTCCTGGTTATTGATATGCTAGCCATTGGTTACTAATAGCTTTTAACAAGGGGATTGGTCAAACGGAAAGAAGAATCAGACCATGTGATTGGAGGTTGAGAGGTGATTAATGCAGGTGGATTGGAAGACATAGGGTTGGATTTTCAGCTGATTTGCACCCCATTTAGCGCCTCAGTGGGGTGCAAAAATGATTTTTGGGGGCGTGAAACAAGGCGCACAAGATTTTGCGCCCAGGTGGAACTTTCGGCAATTGTTTTGTGGCGGTGCTAAAACTTACTGCCCCGTTGCTGATTTGACCGTTGGGATGATGTAAGTTGTCGTGCATCGTTATGCTAGCGTCCCGGGCGGAACTTTCAAGCATTTCGCCCAATTTAGCATCCACCCGAGAACCCGCCCAGAAAAACCAGACGGACCCAGGGCGAACCAGGCGTTAACGGTGCCATGTTGAAAGCAGAGGAGAAAGTCACATAATAAGAATTGGGAGAAGAACGCTGTGTTACTGCATACTTTTGATTGTGAAGTTTATGTGAGTTTCTAGTTGATTTATAAAGGACATTTAATTACATTTTAAAAGATGGGCGCCATGCTAGGTCGGGTGCCAGTAATCTTGGCTGCTACATTCATAAGGCTTCAAGCAGGAAGAAGGCTTATTGTTGATCATTTCCAATGTAATTGAAGAGGTCGCAGATGTATGGAGAGTAGGCCTTACCCCCACGAGTTTACAGGGAACATCGCTCATACCTCCAGCTCTCTGAAGCTTAGTGCGTTAGAATGCTGCGCTTCTAAAAAGAGGTGGTCATAGAGATATGCCAGCTCATACAGGCAGACCTACAGCCTACCAGCTTTAACAGGACTGCACTGCCCGTCGAGGTGAAGGTAACTGCAGCACTTGCCTTTTATGCCTCCGGCTCCTTTCAGGCATCAGCGGAGGTCATATGCTCCATCTCGCAGCTGCTACACATTGCTGCCTTTGCCAGGTGACTAATACACTGTACGCACACAGAATGGACTTCATAAACTTCCCTATGACCAGTGAGACCCAAAATGAGAGGGTTGTAGGTTTTGGACAATTTGCTGGCTTCTCCAAGGTTCAGGCTGCCATTGACTGTACGCACATCGCCCTGCGAGCACCTTTACAGAATGCAGAGGTTTTCCGAAACCGAAAAGGATGCCACTCCAAAAATGTACAGATCGTCTGCGACCATACTCAGCGCATCATGGCAGTCAATGTCCAATAGTCAGGGAGCATCCATGATGCTTTCATCTTGCATGACAGCACTGTCTCACACATGTTCCAGCGTCAACCACAAGGCCAGAACTGGATGCTCGGGAACAAAGGTTATGGCTTCGCCACCTGGCTCATGACCCCCCTCCGGAACCCTCAGACAGAAGCTGAGCATCGCTATAATGAGAGCCATGCAGCCACATGCAACATCATCAAACAGACAATTGGAGTGCTCGAGCAGTGTTTCCGATGCCTGGACCACACTGGAGGCTGCCTGCAATACTCCCCTCAGCAGGTCTCTGAGTTCATTGTGGTGTGCTGCATGCTGCACAACTTAGCCATCATGAGGGAACAGGAATTGCCAATGGGGATTGCAGGACCACCTCAGGAGAAAGGGGGGTGGGGAGGAGCAGTAGGAGGAAGATGAGGAAGAAGAGCCTGACGAGGAACCCATGCCACCACCACCACCACAACCACAGGGGAGGCATCGTAGAGATTTCGCCGCTGCAAAAGCCTTAGGTCGGCAGCTCATAATTGAACGTTTTGCTTGAAGAGTGAATGGCAAGTTTGAGCGTTGCCTGCCCACTCTATCCCACCATGTTGACTATTCTCCCTCTCATTCTGCAAATGAGACACTACACAGGAATGGTTAAGGTGAACAAAAAATTTATTAAACATTGTAACATTGTAAACTTTGTAAACTTCATTGTGAAACTTAAATAAAATAAAATTAAATTAAATGAGCTGCATCCAGCAGTATGATAATTCAACAACATTATCGGAACATAATCCAGTGAGATATTGTAAGATAATCTGTAACATAATGATACTGTAACATAAAACATACGATACATCCAGCATCAACAACATAATGCAGCAACATCATATTCTGCCCCACACTTTTTTCCACCGTCTTTTGCCCCCCCTTCCCCTTATCACTCTCCCTTGCCTGCTGCTCCTACTCAAAGTGGCACCAAGATGGCATGCAGCAAGGCTGTCAGAGCGCTGCTGTGTTGGGGGGAGAGACAATGGAGACACCATCTGGGGACGCACTGTACAAGCTTGTGGCATGGAAGGCCCGACTAGTGAACCTCTTCATCGGCGTCGCCACTCACAGATGGTTTGAATGTGACAGTGGGGAATGCAGAGAGTATGGCGGCAGGCATGGACTGCATCACCTGCCCAAGCTGAAGCAGAGCTTGTGCCTGTGATGTGCCATATACTGCAAGGGTTCGCGCCACACTCTCCGGGACTCCACTGTCACTGCTGGAGGCCACCAGGCATTGATGGCCTCGCTGGTATCACGGCTCACACTTACAATCTGCGACCCTACCTCCGTAATGGTCGCTTTGAGTCTGTCAATGCTCGCAGGAATCCTACCCAAGAAATCAAAGAGCTGATGGATGATCTCCCTGTTCTCCCTAGACATTCCCACCATGTCCAGTTCCACGTCTGCCTGTCTGTCAGCAGACCGACTTTGCCGACTCACCCTCCGGAGAGATGACATGCGGGATTCAACTCCAGCACTGCGTTGTTGCATGCCACTGATCCCAGGAGCCCTGGATTCGTCGAACCCCGAGAACGTCATGTCATCCTCAGCGGAGCTGCGTGCCGGTGGTAGAGCAGGGGTGGATTGAGGCTGCAGCAGATGCTGCGCCGGAGTCGGCTCATCGGTATCCTGCTCCTCTTCCTCCTCCTCCAGACAATGGTCTGACGTGGTATGGTCCCTTGAGGGATGATGCGCCTGTGGCTGGTCATCTGGAAGTAGAAAGCAACAGACAAGTGGTTAGCAGCAGGGGAGGGGGCAGGGTGACATGAGGAAGATCGCATAGCACAGGCTCATTTGAAGGACCGCTGCTATTCCATTCTAGTCCAGAGACGCTGTAAGACATTGCCCCAACCTTTCCCAGGGAGTGTGCAGGACATTGCCCCAACCCTAGTCCAGAGGCACTACAGGACATTACCCCAACCCAGCCCAGGGAGTGCGCAGGACTTACCCTCAGTATCCGAGCAGGAGTCAGCGCCCCCAGTGGCAGCTGCCCGACCAGTGACGCCGATGAGGCCTGCCACTCTGTCCTCAATGATTATGAGACTTCTTTGCCTGCAAAGATGAAAATGGGAATGGTTACAAGAGGGCCCATCTGCTCTTGTGGCACAGATAGCCACCAAAACACTTATACCATACTGTCAGAATGTAATAGAGTCCTCTGTTTAATGGCCTTGGAAGTTGCACCAGGAGGAGGGCATCAGGAGGGCATCAAAGTGGGGAGCCACCTTATGAGATCTCAGAAAGCAATCTTAATAATGTGTAAAGATCATTCATGGCAAATAGGGTACCGAACTAAGCCTACCGATGTGTCATGCATTTTAGGAGGCAACCCACAGACTGCTGAGAGGCACCAACAGCATGAGAACAAATAGTGTGTCAGATTTATAATTGAAGTAGAAGGAGTGTATGAATTAAAATTGTACTCACTCTGACAAGCCTTGTCAGGTCATTAAATTATTTTGGCACCGTGTAGCAGTCCTGACCGCAGTGCCTGAGGTAGAGACTTCCTCTGCTATCTCCCTCCAAATCTTTTTAAATATCAATGGCAATGGTCTAGAACCAGCCGAAAGATGTAACTCCTGCTATCTTCTTTCCACAACTCCCATTGGAGCGTAATTAGCCTCATGGCTGAATCGCCTGGCACGCTTGTCTAGATTCGTCGTCCTCCATGATCAAAATCCAAATAAAAAATGGCTGATTCAGCCCTGGTTGTACTGCGCATGCGTGCGGCCGTGCTCTGCATTAGTGGTTGCAACTGGAGACCGGACTGGAAGCGCGGGAAGAAAAAATAAATTTAAAATTGCGCATGCACAGAACGGCCAATCTTTTCAGCACCGGAACGTTCGGCTCTGGCGCACAAAGTCTGTGGTGCAACGCTGGAGTTAACGCAAACATTCCGCGTGAACTTTCATTTGGCAAAAGTTCCTTGCTCTGGTGCTAACGTTAACCCGCCGCAAAATTTTTGGCTCCACTGTGAATTACGTCCAAAAACGGGCGAAAATGCAAAAAGCCGAAAATCCAGCCCATCTAAACTTGTGATAATGAATTTGTTTTTGCAGTTGAAAATGGTGCCAATATGACATGACCATGTTCTTCAACTGCCTCTGTAACTACAGACATATTATGATTACTTGACTGTCATAGAATCATAGAAATTTACAGCACGAAAGGAGGCCATTTAGTCCTATCATGTCCAAGCCAGCCGAGCAAGAGCTATCCAGCCTAATTCCACTTTCCAGCTCTTGGTCCATATCCCTGTAGGTTACGGCACTTTAAGTGCACATCCAAGTATCTTTTAAATGTGGTGAGGGTTTCTGCCTCAACCACCCTTTCAGGTAGTGAGTTCCAGATGCCCACCACCATCTGGGTGAAGACTCATATCTCCTCTAAACCTCCCCCCAATTACTTTAAATCTATGCCCCCTGGTTGTTGACCTCTCTGCCAAGGGAAACAAGTCCTTCCTATCCATTCTATCCAGGCCCCTCAAAATTATATACACCTCAATCAGGTCTTCCCTTAGCCTCCTCTGTTCGAAAGAAAACAGACCCAGCATCTCCAATCTTTCCTCATAGGCAAAATTCTCCAGTCCAGGCAACATTCTTGTAAATCTCCTCTGCACCCTTTCCAGTGCAATCACATCTTTTCTGTAATATAGTTACGAGAGCTGCACACAGTACTCCAGTTTAAACATAACCTCCTTGCTCTTGTATTTCATGCCTCGATTAATAAAGACAAGTACAGCATCTGCCTTCATAACCACCTTATCTATCTGGCCTGCTACGTTCAGGGAACTGTAGACCTGCACTCCAAGGTCTCTTTGTTCTCTACACTTGTCAGTGTTGTACCATTTAATGTGTATTTCCTTGCTTTGTTTGACCTCCCCAAATGCATTATCTCACACTTATCTATTTGAATTCCATTTCCACTGTTCTGCCTACCTGACCAATTAATTGATATCTTCCTGCAGTCCACAGCTTTCTTCTGCATTATCAAACACATAATCTGTCATGTTTGTAACATTCACATAACTGTAACCTGTATGTAACAACACTGTACACTGCATACACCTAAGAAATGCACACCTTGACCACAGGGGGTGAACTTGTGGGAGACACTCCTCACCTGGTCATCCAGGTATATAAAGGGAGGTCCCACGCAGGCTCATCACTCCTTGATCCTGTGAATAAAGGTACAGATCACAGAGTGACCTTGTCTCCAGTATGTGCCTCGTGTTGATTTGCTGTAGTGTGTAAAGACACAATATTTGGTGACGAGAAACGGGAATCAACGACTCAAGAGAATGGCCACGGAGGAATGATACTGTGTTGGTGAGGACTGGGACGATTTCATTGAGAGGCTCCAGCAGAGCTTTGTCGCAAAGGACTGGCTGGGAGGGCAGTGGCTGACAAGCGAAGGGCGCATCTACTGACCAGCTGTGGTCCTAAGACGTACGCGCTGATGAAAGACCTGCTTGCACCCAAGAAGCTGGCGGACAAGACAAGACCTTCGAGGAGCTTAGCAAACTGATCTGTGAGCACCTCAAACCGGCGAGTAGTATACACATGGCCCGACACCGGTTCTATAGGCACCGACGTCGGGAGGGGCAGAGCATACCAGACTTCGTTGCGGACCTTCGGCGCTTGGCCAGCCTCTGTAAGTTCACAGACGCCTGCAGTGGGGAGATGTTATGGGATTTTTTTCATTGAGGGCATTGGTCATGCCGGTATTTTTAGGAAGCTAATTGAGACCAAGGACTTGACCTTGGAAGCAGCGGCGTTGATGGCTCAAACCTTTATGGCGGGGGAGGAGGAAACTAAGATCATATACACGCGCAACTCTGCTCCCAACGTGGCGATGCAGCAGTGAGTTAACATGGTAAGCGCGACTCAGAACCCCGCAGGCAGGCAAGGGCAATTCGACACCAACCAGGCAGTAACAGACTTTAGGGTGGGTCCTCAACAAAGACAATGGCAGGTTGAATGGACATTTATACCATCACAAAGGACAATATGTCCCGGAATGGGGGCCATTGACATTCACTAACAGAGTGCTCAAGAGTAATCAAGAGACAATCAGAGAGGAATGCCTGGTAACAGTCCTTTTGTTCACAACAATCTCAGCTCATGCTGGAGATGCGGGGGCAGACATGCTGCGAAGACCTGCCGGTTTCAACAATTCATCTGCAGAAATTGTAACTTGAGTGGACATTTAGCCAGGATGTGCAGGAAGCCCACAGCGAGGCTGGTTTATGAAGTGGATGAACCACAAGAGGGGTCTGCAAGGCAGGGATATGCTTGGGACACAGCAATGGACGCTGAAGTTCAGTGGGTTCAAGTGGCAAACATCCACAGCTCATACACAAAAATGCCACCTATGATAATGAGAGTACTGTTAAACGGCATCCCGGTACACATGGGGCTGGACACAGGAGCCAGCCAGTCACTTATGAGTGTCCAACAATTCGAGAAACTGTAGCCACTCAGAGCTAGCAGACCCAAACTGGAACGCATTGACATGCAATTATGGACATACACCAAAGAGATCATCCCAGTGCTAGGCAGTGCAAGGTTGGTGGTCACACATAATGGATCTCAGAACTGGCTGCCACTCTGGATTGTCCTGGGAAATGGCCCCGCGCTTTTGGGGAGGAGCTGGCTTGCTGAGATGAACTGGAAATGGGGGAATGTGCACACCATTTCATCTGTGGAGCGAAGTTCATGCTCACAGGTCCGATAAAAGTTCGAGTCATTATTTCAGCCTGGCGTCGGGACTTTCAAAGGCACCAAAGTAAGGATACGCAGCAACCCGGACGCCACACCAATGCACCACAGAGCCAGAGCTGTGCCATATGTGATGCGGGAGAAAATTGAGAGTGGCAAGATTTCGCCCGTTGAATTCAACGACTGGGCAAGCCCCATCGTCCCTGTTCTGAAAACGGATGGCTCGGTCAGGATCTGTGACGACTACAAGGCTACCACCAACCGAGTGTCCCTTCAGGACCAATACCCGCTTCCGAGAGCGGAGGATTTTTTTGCCACGCTGGCAGGCGGCAAGCTGTTCACCAAGTTGGACCTCACTTCGACCTACATGACCCAGGAACTGGCCAAAGAATCCAAGCTACTGACCACCATCACCACGCACAAAAGGCTGTTTGTTGACAACAGGTGTCTGTTTGGCATTCGTTCAGCAGCCACTATCTTTCAGAGGAACATGGAAAGCTTGCTTAAATCCATCCCCGGAACAATCGTATTTCAGGACGACATCCTTATCACGGGTCGAGACACCGAGGAACACCTCCACAACCTGGAGGAGGAGCTACGCTGACTGGACCGGGTAGGCTTGCAACTAAAGAAGCCCAAGTGTGTGTTTTTGGCCCCAGAAATCAAGTTTTTGGGCAGGAGGGTTGCCGCAGACAGGGTCCGGCCTACTGAATCCAAAACGGAGGCGATCCGTCGCGCGCCCAGGCTCGGCAACACATCAGAGTTGCGTTCTTTTCTGGGACTTTTGAACTATTTCGGGAATGTTCTGCTCAACTTAAGTACATTGTTGGAGCCGCTACACGTGCTCCTGTGTAACGGTTGCGATTGGTTTTGGGGGGATCATCAGGAACGGGCTTTCAATCGGGCGCGGAACCTGCTTTGTTCTAATAAGTTATTGACCCTGTACGACCCCTGTAAGAAATTGGTTTTGACATGCGATGCATCATCCTATGGAGTTGGGTGTGTGTTGCAGTAGAGTAATGATGAGGGTCAACTCCAACCTGTGGCTTATGCCTCCAGGTCGCTCTCCCAAGCAGAAAGTGGGTATGGGATGGTTGAATAGGAAGCACTCGCATGTGTCTATGGGGTGAAAAAGATGCACCAGTACCTTTTTGGCAGAAGGTTCGAGTTAGAAACGGACCACAAGTCGTTAACATCCCTGTTGTCCGACAGCAAAGCTGTCAATGCCAATGCGTCAGCTCGCATACAGCGATGGGCTCTCACGCTGGCTGCGTATGACTACACCATACGGCACCGGCCAGGCAACGAAAATTGCGCTGACGTGCTCAGCAGGCTTCCACTGGACACCACCGAGGGGGCAGTGGAGCAAAGCGCGGAGATGGTCATGGCTGTTGATGCCTTCACTATCCCAGCTCACCAGATCAAAACCTGGACAAACAGAGATCCCCTCCCATCTCTGATTAAGAAATGTGTCCTGACTGGGGATTGGGCGCCCGCACATGGAGCATGCCCTGAAGAGGTCAGACCATTTCACAGACAGATGGATGAACTCTCCATCCAAGCCGACTGCCTACTGTGGGGCAGCCGGTTAGTCAATCCCCAGAGGGGTAGGGAAGCATTCATGAGAGAACTCCACAGCGAGCACCCAGACATTGTGCTAATGAAGGCCATTGCCCGGTCACATGTATGGTGGCCCGGAATTGATGCAGTCCTGGAACACTGTGTTCGCAGGTGCACGACATGTGCCCAGCTGGGCAATACCCCCAGGGAGGTTCCACTCAGCCCGTGGCCCTGGCCCACCAAGCCGTGGTCACGTATTCATGTAGACTACGCGGGCCCGTTCATGGGGAAAATGTTCCTCATTGTTGTTGATGCGTACTCGAAATGGATCGAGTGCATCATATTGAATTCGTGCATGACATCCACCACAGTGGAGAGTCTGCGTACGGTCTTTGCGACCCACGGCTTGCCGGACATCACGGTTAGCGACAACGGCCCGTGTTTCACTAGCTATGAATTCCGGGAGTTCATGTCGGGTAATGGCATCAAACATGTCAGGACAGCACCGTTCAAGCCGGCCTCCAATAGCCAGGCGGAACGTGCGGTCCAAATCACAAAGCAAGGCATGCTCTGGATTCAAGGACCCTCCCTTCAATACCGTCTATCGCGCCTCCTGATGGCCTACAAGTCCCGACAGCACTAGCTCACGGGAGACCCGCTAGCGGAACTACTCATGAAACGTAGACTAAAAACTCGGCTGTCCCTCATTCATCCAATCTTGTCTGACATTGTTGAGGGCAAGCGCCAGTCCCGAAATGAGTGCCACGACCGTAACTCAAAGGGGAGATGGATAGAAATCGATGACCCTGTATTTGTTCTTAATCACGCTTTGGGGCCCAAGTGGCTCGAGGGTACTGTAATTGGTAAGGAGGGGAATAGGGTCATAGTGGTCAGACTCAACAATGGGCAGATATGCCACAAGCATCTGGACCAAGTAAAAAAAAAAGGGTCAGCATGGACACTGAGGAACCTGACGAAAATCATGAGATGCTGCCCACACCACCGCCAGTGAACGAGCAACAAGAACCGTCAGCAGCATGCACTGTCCCTGCGGCCAGCCCGAAGGAGCCGGAATCACCACAGGTGACTAAGACGCATGCCAAGGCCAGAGCCCCAACTGCGGCGCTCCACGAGAGAGCGTCGACCGCCTGAAAGACTCAATCTTTGACCCAAAGACATTGTGGGGAGGTTGTAAAGTCCTGTCCCCTCAGTACAGATTCATACGAGGCATGTAGTGAAGTCAAGGTCACTCTGGACCTGCACCTTTATTTCACAGCTCTGGAATGCTGCACTTGCCTGAGACCTGTCCTTATATACCTGTCTCTTGCAAGTGCAGCCCTGGTGGTAAGGTATGCTGGTGGTTACAGGTCATATCTTATTACAGTCATGTATAGCATGTTAGGATACAGTTATATATAATAATGTAAGATACATGACATCACCCTCCCCCAAGGTCTTATTGTCTTTGTAGGTTCAGTCTCTCAGGTGGTCTACGCTCTCGCGTGGAGCATCTGAGTTGTGGTTCAGTTGTTTGCCTTGGTGTCTGTTTTTCTTTGGGTGTGGTTGCTGGTTTCTCGCTTGGGCTGTCTGTTTCGATTGGTGTGATTGTTGTTGACTTGCCTGGGCTGTCTGTTGGGATTGCCCTTTTCTCAGGTTGTTCCCTCTGTCTGTCCACCAGGTGTGGTGCGAGTTCCACATTGTAGTCTGCCTCTGGTTCCGCAGTGTTGTTGGTAAATCTGCTTTTGACTTGGTCTACATGCCTCCGGCAGGTTTTGCCATTGTCCATTTGTACTACCAGTAGCCTGTTTCTTTCCTTGCCCGTTACTGTCCCTGCAAGCCATTTGGAACCCCTGCCATAGTTTAGTACAAACACTTTGTCCCCTATCTCATTCCATCTCCCCCTCGAATTTCTGTCATGGTACTCAGCCAGCTTACGGCGCTTTGCCTCAATGATTTCGTGCATGTCTGGGAGGATTAATGAGAGCCTTGTTTTTAAAGTCCTTTTCATCAACAGTTGCGCGGGGGAGATCTGTATGCCAGCAGCAGTCGCGACAGGCGACCCTGCAGCGTGGGACCTTGGATTTTAAGCATGCCTTGTTTAATGATTTGCACTGCTCTCTCCGCCTGGCCGTTGGAGGCCGGCTTGAATGGTGCCGTCTTGACATGATTTATGCCGTGGTCAATTATAAAATCTTGGAATTCTGCGCTGGTGAAGCACGGACCATTGCCACTGACCAATATGTCAGGGATTCTGTCCATTGCAAACATGGTTGCGAGGCGCTCCACAGTGGTGGAAGTTGTGCTTGAGTTTAAAATGGGGCATTCGATCAAATTTGAAAATGCATCTACAACTACGAGGAACATTTTGCCCATGAATGGGCCCGCATAGTCTACGTGCACCCGCGACCACGGTTTGGTAGGCCAGGGGCTCAGGGGAGCCTCCCTGGGGGCATTGCTGAGTTGGGCACAAATGAGCTCCAAGTCCGCGTCAATACCAGGCCACCAGATGTGGGATCTGGCTATGGCCTTCATGAGAACGATCCCCGGGTGCTCGCGGTGGAGCTCCCGGACAAATGCCTCTCTGCCTCGCAGAGGCATGACTACTCGGCTGCCCCACATCAGGCAGTCTGCTTGTCGTGATAGCTCATGCATGCGCCTGTGAAAGGGTTTTAATTCCTCGGGGCAGGCATCGTGAGCCTCTGCCCAGTCACCGGTTCGGACACATCTTTTTACTAAGGATAACGTGGGGTCGCTGGCCGTCCAGGCTCTGATTTGGTGAGCCGTCATGGGTGAACCTGTGGACTCAAAGGCATTAATTGCCATGACTATCTCACAGTCCTGTTCGTCAGACCCTTCCGTGGTCGCCAGGTGTAGCCTGCTGAGCGCGTCGGCACAGTTGTCTGTGCCTGGTCTGTGCCTTATTGTATAGTCGTAGGACGCCAGCATGAGTGCCCACCGTTGAATTCGTGCCGAGCCGTTGGCGTTTATTGCCTTGCTCTCGGACAGGAGGGACGTGAGGGGCTTGTGATTGGTTTCTAACGCGAACTTGGCCCCGAAAAGGTATTGGTGCATCTTTTTGACATCGTACACGCACGCGAGCGGCTCCTCCTCTACCATTCCATAACTGCGCTCCGCCACTATTGACATGTTGTAAAACGCACCCGACCCCATAGGATGACGAATCGCATGTGAGAACTAGCTTTTTACCTGGGTCAAAGAAAGTCAAAACACTGTTGGAACACAGAAGGTTGCGTGCCTTATTGAAGGCGCGTTCCTGGGCGTCCCTCCAAAACCAATCGCACCCCTTCCTGAGTAGCACGTGGAGAGGCTCCAGCAGCGTGCTTAAGTTCTGCATAAAGTTCCCAAAGTAATTGAGTAGCCCGAGAAAGGCGCGCAGTTCTGAGACATTCCGGGGCCTGGGTGCCAGGTGAATTGCTTCTGTTTTGGACTCTGTTGGGCAGATTCCATCAGCGGCAATCCTTCTAGCCAAAAATTCAACCTTGGGTGCGAGAAACAGGCACTTGGATTTCTTGACTCGTAGGCCTACCCGATCCAACCACTTTAGCACTTCCTCCAAATTACGAAGATGGGAGTCGGTGTCCCTGTCCGTGATAAGTATGTCGTCTTGAAATACAACCGTCCCCGGGATGGAGTTGAGCAGACTCTCCATGTTGCGCTGGAATATGGCAGCTGCCGACCTGATGCCGAATGGGCATCGATTGTACATGAAAAGGCCTCAATGTGTGTTGGTGGTGGTGAGTAGCTTGGATTCCTCGGTCAATTCTTGTGTCATATACGCAGATGTGAGGTCTAGTTTTGAGAAAAGTTTACCTTCAGCCAATGTGGCAAATAAGTCCTCCGCTCTGGGCAGCGGGTACTGGTCCTGTAGGGAGACTCTGTTTATGGTAGATTTGTAGTCCCCACAGATTCGTACGGATCCATCAGGCTTCATGACTAGGACAATGGGACTTGCCCAGTCGCTAAATTCCACAGGTGATATAATGCCTTCCCGCAGAAGCCTGTCTAGTTCGTGTTCAATCTTTTCCCTCATCACATAGGGTACAGCTCTGGCCTTGTGATGGACCGGTCTAGCATCCTGTGTGATGTAGATTTTGACATTAGCCCCTTTGAAAGTGTCCACACCTGGCTGAAAGAGATGTTTAAATCGCTTTATAACTGTTGAGCATGAGGTCTGTTCCTCTAATGACATGGCATGGATATGATCCCATTTCCAGTTTAGTTTTGCCAGCCAGCTTCTCCCCAGCAGTGCTGGGGGGTCTCCGGGGACAATCCACAGGGGAAGTCGGTTCACTGTCCCTTTGTGTGTGACAGAGAGCATGGCGCTGCTGAGGACTGGTACAATTTCTTTGGTATAGGTCCTTAGTTTGGTGTCGACCCTTGTGAGTTTTGGTCTGTCTCTTTTATGCGGCCACAGTTGTTCAAATTGTGAGCGCCCATGAGAGATTGACTCGCATCCTCGTCGCCACTGTAAAGTCCTGTCACCTCAGTACAGATTCACACGAGGCATGTAGTGAAGTCATTTTCACAGCTCTGGAATGCTGCACTAGCCTGAGACCTGTCCTTATATACCTGTCTCTTGCAAGTGCACCCCTGGTGGTAAGGTATGCTGGTGGTTACAGGTCATATCTTATTACAGTCATGTATAGCATGTTAGGATACAGTTATATATAATAATGTAAGATGCATGACAGAGGTGATGTCATGTTTATAACATTTACATAACTGTAACCTGTATGTAACAACACTGTACACTGTATACACCTAAGAAATGCACACCTTGACCACAGGGGGTAAACTTGTGGGAGACACTCCTCACCTGGTCATCCAGGTATATAAAGGGAGGTCCCATGCAGGGTCAGCACTCCTTGGTCCTGTGAATAAAGGTACAGGTCACAGAGTGACCTTGTCTCCAATCTGTGCCTCGTGTTGATTTGCTGTAGTGTGTAAAGACACAATATAACCTATTTTAGTGTCATCTGCAAACTTCTTTATCATACCCCCAACATTTAAGTCCAAGTCATTGATATATAACACAAAAAGCAAGGGACCCAGCACTGAGCCCTGCAGAACCTCACTGGATACAGTCTTCCAGTCACAAAAACACCCATCAACCATTACCCTCTGCTTCCTGCTTCCAAGCCAATTTTTGATCCAACTTGCCACTTTGCCCTGGATCCCATGAGCTATTACTTTCATGACCAGTCTGCCATGTGGGGACTTATTAAAAGCTTTGCTAAAATCCATATACACTACATCATATGCAATGCCCTCATCGACCCTCCTTGTTACCTCCTCAAAAAATTCAATCAAGTTCGTGAGACACTACCTTTCCTTGACAAATCCATGCGGACTGTCCTTGATTAATCCATATCTTTCTGAATAAAGATTCATCCTGTCCCTCAGGATATGTTCCAATCATTTTTCCATCACTGACGTTAGGCTGACTGGCCTGTAATTACTTGGTCTTGGGATAATATAACAGTATTAGGAGTAAAAACCTGTTTGTATTTGTATATGAACTATGAATACTATCTTCAAAAAGTTGCAAATGTAGACAAATTGTTAAGAGTCTCATATTAATGATGCCAAAGAAGCCTTTTGTTCTCCGACATCATCCACTTTACCCATTACCCACTGGAATTAATGTGAATGGGTCCATATAATCACTCCAAAATGTGTAATTTTAAATACATTAAACAACAGCCTGATTAAACCCCCATTTGTAAAGAACCAGCAGGTGACACTACTCATTTTACATTGCCCTGAGTGTTTCTACAAATTGACTTGCTGTGAAATCACTGAGGTTATGCAATGCAGTCATATTGGTTTTATTAGAAAACTACTGCAGCAATAACTTTTGTAGTAGACAGACATGACTCATCTCCAGAAACGTCCCAATTAATGGAGTGATTCAAGGATAAGTAAAATGAAAAATTAGTTTCCAACCCAGAAACAGGATATTAAATCCATTGTAAATGATGCAATAGATTTTCACTGAATTAAGGATAAAGAGGTAATTAAAGCACAAGTTGAGAGCTGAGTATTTAATGAGCTCCTCGTCTCCTATTCCAGAATACAGCCAATTAGATTATTCGCTGCAGTTCTCAATACATAGCTCATATACAATAATATTTATGTTTTTTTGTGTGATTTTTTTTCTCTTGACTAGTAGGAATCTATTTTCCAACATGATTCTTTTTTAAATTCTGCTATTTTACATTTAACTATTTAAGAATTTGAAATACATTTTTCCAGAAATGTCATCCTTTCAGACTTTCATGCAGGCAGTCAAATTGGAATAGTTGTCTCATTGCCTACACTTGCAGATGCTAATCAGTGCTGTTCTCAGCTGCACTTCTCAGCACCAGTCCGGTTCCTCCTCTCAGCACTGCTCATGGCTCCTACTTGTCCTGCTGTCTCGGGTTTGGAACTCGGCTGCAAAAGTGCAGAAGGGAATTCTTGTAGTTTTGCAAGTTGAGCAATTCCCTCTGTAGTGTGCAGCAAGGTTCCATTCCCTAGAGGAGCAGCAGTATTGGGTAGAAGTTGGGAGCGGCAATGAGGGAGGAGCACAAATCACTGCAGCTAGAGAGGCCAAGGAGCAGTTGATAGAGTAATGTTTTTGGTGACCGGCTCAATCTCCATACCTGAAAAGTGCCAAAAAGCCCATATGCATTAACCATCATTGTTACCCATTTCACCGCTCCCTTGATTTTGCATTAAAGAACAATAAAACCATTCATCCAACTTCTGTATCAGTGACATTCTACAATCCAGACTAACAAATTGCAATGAAAAGAAAAGATAGACCAAAGTGCAAAATGTGATGCAGATGGTGATTTTAATTCCAAATACAACATTGTACTGAATTGGTCAATCCATAGCGCTTTTCTTAAAAGAATGCTTACTAACTTGACTATTTTTAGGAGATGCTCCCATAGTGGCTTTCAGGAAAGTTTGTGGAAGGCTGTTGTTCCTCATATTAGGACCTTTGAGATGCTTGTGATCGCCAATCCCTGGAGCTTGAGTCTGAAAGGGCCTGGCTGCAGACTGCAGCACTTCCGTTACTGCTGGAAGAAGACTGCCCAGCTGGCTTTCTGGCAATGTGGTTAATATTGGTTGAGGGGCTGACGAGGAAGTAGGCATTCTGACATCCTGAGAAAGAGCAACTCGTGCCGCTCCCACTGCATCACTGCCACTCTCATGCGACTGGGCCTCATAACTTCCACTAATCTATGGGAGAGCACAATGCAGAAAATGTAACTTCTTGAAAACCCCTTTCTATGTGGTCCACCAATCTCTCCAAGGTGAACACCTGTCTCTCCAAGGGGGACCCCAGAGTAGTATGGCAGCCTTTTGAGCTTCCACAAAAGCTTCAGTGGCTGTGACATTGGCTTCTGATATGAGAGGTTGCCTGCAGTATCCCTTGACCAGGCTCTCCGGATAGTCTGAAGATTGCTGATGCCATGCAAGATGACACCACACAGCCAGGAAGTGGACTTTTCCATACTTTCAGCCATAGTACTAAAACTCCTTGCAAGCCTTCCAATTGCTTGTGTGGGCCCAGCAGTTTACTTCTCATAGCAGGGCCCCTGACGTCCTCATCTCTGTTTTCCTCAGCAGAACTGGGAGTGGACCTTGCCTTTCAGCAAGCTGTCTCCTGCAATGCTTCTGCTTCCAGTAGCTGGTGCTGCTCACTAGTGCTGGGTGCTTCGCCGTGTTCAGACTCTTCTAACACACTCTCGAAGTCAGCCAGGGTGCCAATCTCTGTGTTGTTGTTTGGGAGTGATGCAACACATCACTGCTCAGAAGGACTCTACCTCTTTGAAGTGTCTTATGCAGTTATAGCTTTTGAGAAGAACCTAGAGGAAAGAGAAAAGGGACAAGAGTTAACATGGCACTGAGAGGCTGGACAGTAGCAGGTGACTGGTATCACAATGCAGTGGGACGTAGTCAAGCTGCCTGAGTGTGTTTTTCTGAGGTTCGGAAGCGGTACAAATAATAGTATGAGGCCCTGTTCAGATAATACCCAACCTTAAAATTTCATGAGGCGGTCACTGATTTCCAGCACTTACTATTCCAGATCAGAGAGGTTCATAATGTTGGTGAGTCCTCTCCTGGTATTACTGTTCTTCTTCATAAAGAGAGGGCGAGTGTTAGTGAGTGACTACTTCAAAGGAAAAGGTACATGTGTGGTGCTTCTCCTTGTTGTGCTCATTCTGAGAGGGAGAAGAAGCAAGGTGCAAGCAGAATGGGAGGTGTTGAATGTAAAGTAAGTGGCTGGAATATGAAGTGAGGGAGGAACCATAATAAAAGTTGCTGATTCTGCATAGGCTATGAAATGAGAAGAGAATGCTGCTGTGAAGGGAGCATAGAAGGGGTGAGTGTATGTTTGGAATAAGAATGATAGGTGACCCTTGTGATTGGTGGTGAATGATGTGATGGAGAGGAAAAAATTGTTCACCGTGCTGGAGAAGCGAGGAAAGGACTGTTGCATTGTGTTATTGACAGTTATGGAGAAATGAAGAGCTGTAATCAACCTTGTTAGGCTTGTGAGGTAATTGAAGCACTTCTTGTACTGCATAGAAATCCTGAGGGTAACACGCGCCATCCTGACTTGGAAATATATCGCCATTCCTTCAAGGTCTCTGGGCAAAATCCTGGAACTCCCTCCCTAACAGTTCGTTGGAGTACATTCACCACAGGGACTGCAGCGGTTCAAGAAGGTGGCTCACCAACACCTTCTCAAGGGCAATTAGGGATGGGCAATAAATGCTGGCCTTGCCAGCAACGCCCACATCCCATGAATTAATTAAAAAAAAACACAGCTAAAGTCTTGGGCATGTAGCCACCTTCAAATATTTAAATGTGTGACCCGCCTCCGTTAAAACCGGAAGTGGGCGGGTTAGAGATTCGGGGTTGAGATTTTTTACTTCACCCAACCCAAATGCACCCATTTTTGGAGGTTAAAATTCTCCCCAGTGAAACTGGAGCCCGAGGACCCTGAGACTTTCACCTATGAGCCCAGGCCCGTGAGATTGAATTAATGGTAAGGCTGAGAAGAAGTCAGACATAAGAGAAAGAAAAGAAATCCAGCGACTTTTGCCCTTGGAAGTCACATGGAGTAATGGGGCATAGGTCACACGGTTATCATGGGCCAATCAAATTGCTGGTAGAATAATAGTGCATGGGCCATGTGATTCTCACCGATCATTTAGAGTGACAGGTTGATAAAACCTCAACGTGGTAGCTTTTATGGAGTATTGCTCCTGCACACAATAGGAGTGCAAATTGAGAATTTGGATGCAGAGGTCAGTATGTCCTGGATGGTTTTCCATCCATCCATTTTGATGGATATAATAATGTGCAGGGTACGCTAACTTCTGTGCCTAGATTCCCATTAGTACTCTAGTCACGCTAGGCTTTGCACCACGACTGCTAATTCATAACATCTACCCCGAGCATATGGTGGAAGAGGACCTGAATTCAAAGTTTTTAATTAAATGGATAAGTAGATTAAGCCTAGTAAATCTGATTTGTGAGACAATTACATCACCACCTGGCACGTACACTGTTGTATAGGAGGTTGTTGCTGTCTTTGGAAACTGCCTCGTGAAACATTTTATCCTGATGAAAATGTCTCTACTCATTATTGGAACGTTATTGTCTAAATCATCCAAGATTATTTTGTAAGAATTGTCACATTGTGACACAATAATTCACATTGTAATAAATTTAAAATACTATTATAGAGTATGCGTGAAGCAACAAATAGAGATGCCCATTACCTGATTAAGTCTTTATTTTTGTAAGTCTTTAATCACTCTCCCCTAGATGTTCAATTTCTTTACTATTTTTCTCATATTGAACATTTTATTGATTAAGGCAGAAGAAAACAAATTGTTTAGTCCAGCTATTGTTTAATTCATTGCCATTCCTCGGTGTTGCGTTCTGCTGTAAATTTCACAATTTCAGTTACTACTCCTCAAATATTCAGCTATTTCCTTCAAAGTGAACTTAATTTGGAATTGATTTGTATTCTGATCCCAGAATCCTTTGGTTTTCTCCATCTATAATCATACAGAGTAGTTTCACCAATGCTAAGTAACATAATTAAGAAGTGCTGACATTTTGACTGTAGGGTTGACTGGATCCAGATTCAGGACCAGTGCCTGCATTATGCGTTTTCTACATTACAACAGTGACTACACTTCAAAAGTACTTAATTGGCTGTAAAACACTTTGGGACATCCTGAGGTTATGAAAAATGCTACATAAATGCAAGTCTTTTTTTCTTTTATCTGTAGCCTACTGCTTTTTGTGTTTAGCATGCAGGTAGTCCTGTGTTCTAGCTTCACTACGTTAGTGCCTCATTCTGAGATATGCCTGGTATGGCTCAAAGAATGAGAGTTATGCCAGGCCATTAGGTTATAGATTGTGGTGTTATACAATTCTACTGCTGCAAATGGCCCAAAGTCCGTGATAGATATCCTGTTTAGGTCTGTTAGATTGGTCCTAAGTCTGTCCCATTTAGCATACTGCTCGTGCCACGCAGGCAGCTGATGTGGGGGTGACAGTTTCCCTTTACTGTAGACAGTAGTGAAACAATTTTTTTACTGCAATCTGGACGCTTTCATGATTATTCTTCTGTTGCTAGCCTACAGATTAGCATTTTTATTGAATTCAGTTTCACAACGTGCCATTTCACTCGCAACCTCTGGGTTGCTAGCCGAGCCCCATAACCACTAGACTAGTGTACAGGGAGATAGGTGAGAATATATCAATCCACTGTCATTATTTAAATGCTGTGATTTCCCCCTGACCCTGTGAACCTTGGTGGAAGCAGCGCCAGAGGACACAGGCAAGCAGATCCCGGTATAAATGCTGGGATCAATGACCCATGGGTTTTTGACCACAGTGATTTTAAAACATTGAAAAATGTCTCAAAAGTACTTCATGGTCAGAGGACCAATGAGCATTGAGCAAATGTTGGGAGAAGAGTTACATGAGAATTTGAGAAGACTTTTCAAGGTGGGAAGAGCTGTAGCAAGATAGAAGGATTTAGGAAGCTAATTTTAGAGTTCAGGGGCATGATGACTAAAAGATTTGCCACCAATGTTGCAGTCCGAGTAGGGGAAACACCCAATATGCAAAGGTTCAATGAGCAAAGGATGCAAGCTGAAACATATGGTTGAAGGCGGTTTCATTGGTAGGATAGGCAAAGTCATGGAAAGAGTTGTAACTGAAGATTTTATTTGGGGTATGAAGAGCCAGTGGTGGTAAGTGAATAGGACTTAATATTTGGTATGGGCAGTGGAAACCTGGAAGAGTTGGAGTGTGAAATGGATGGAGCTTAAGAGGGGAAGTTTAGCCCAGAGGTGGCAAAGATGTGGATGAAAGTTCCATTCTTGATAGGATAGTAGAAGAGGTGGACAGTTTAAAAGAGATTGAAATAGGTGGTCTTGGTGAAAGGCATGAATTGGAGTTCACAGTTGAATTCAGAGTCAAACAGGATACCTGCTTGGTACAAGTCTAACTCCTCCTGGGTTGTTAGAGTTACAGCCAAGGAAAAAAAGTTCTTACACCATGGGTACCCCAGTTTCCTTTGTAGGTATGTGTAGGAGCCATTCACTCCACATAATGCATGGATACAAGAGATGTTTCCACTTCTGTCAAATGTTCGGGTAACGGCGGGATATTGTATCTGTTATGTATGCAACACCTTGTAACCAGCATTTTACCGTCACAGAGGACGCATCTGTTGGAGTCCCAAGGCACTGCGTATAAGCAGGTCTCCCATGCTGTGCCAGCACTCTGGAGTCAGAATAAAGATACTAAGGTCACACTTGCTCAAGTCTACAGTACTCAGTCACGTTGCTTTATTTGAGATGTAACACCTGGCGATGAGTAATAGATAACGAACCATCACGTGAAAATGCAGAGAACTGTTGGTATCCTGGTATCCTGGAGAAATTCTCAGAAGGTGATGATTGGGAAGCCTTCGTGGAGCGACTCGACCAATACTTCGTGACCAAAGAGCTGGAAGGGAATGAGAACGCTGCCAAACGAAGGGCGATCCTCCTTACCTTCTGCGGGACAACAGTCTATGGCCTCATGAAGAATCTTCTTGCTTGGGTGAAACCAAAAGCCAAATCATATGAAGAACTGTGTACACTGGTCTGGGAGCACCTAAATCCAAAGGAGAGTGTTCTGATGGCAAGGTATCGATTTTATACATGTCGATGGTCTGAAGGCCAAGAAGTGGCGAGCTACATCGCTGAACTAAGGTGTCTTGCAGGACATTACGACTTCAGTGGATTCCTGGAGCAAATGCTAAGAGACTTTTTTGTGCTTGGCATTGGCCAGGAGGTTATCCTTCGCAAACTATTGACTGTTGAAACACCGTACCTGAGCAAAGCCATAACGATAGCCCAGGCATTTATGTCCACCAGCGATAACATCAAACAAATTTTGCAGCATAAAGATGCATCGGCAAGTACTGTACACAAAGTAACGTCGTTTTCAGGCAGGAATGCATATGGCAGAACATACACGCCTGCAGCTGTACGACCTCAGATGACTCAGAGTCTGCCAACCAGTGTGAATGCGAGGCAATTAACATCTTGTTGGCGTTGCGGAGGTGATAATCAAGCCCATCAATGCTGCTTCAAACACTATGCCAGCGAATGTGCTGACGAGCTGCAAACCCTGCAAACCACCACGTTGCAGAGGAAGACCGATCCATGGAGGATTAAACTGAACTAGAGACTTGAACCGAGGAGGCAGAAGTGTACGGGGTACACACCTTCACCACGAAATGTCCACCGATCATGTTAAAAGTTGAACTGAACAGAATTCCAGTATCCATGGAATTGGACACAGGTGCGAGTCAGTCTATCATGAGTAAAAAGGCCTTCGAGAGGCTGTGGTGCAACAAGGCACAAAGGCCCAAGCTGAGCCCTATTCATACCAAGCTGAGAACTTACATGAAAGAGCTGATCCCTGTATTGGCAATGCAGCAGTAAAAGTCTCCGATGATGGAGCGGTGCACGAACTACCACTATGGATTGTACCAGGACCTGGCCCCACACTGTTCGGCAGAAGCTGGCTGGGAAAAATCCGCTGGAATTGGGACGACATCCGAGCGCTTTCGTCTGTCGACGATGTCTCATGTGCCCAGGTTTTGAGCAAGATCCCGCCGTTGTTTGAGCCAGGCATCGGGAATTTCTCTGGGGCGAACGTGCAGATCCACTTGGTTCCCGGTACATGACTCATCCACCACAAGGCATGTGCAGTGCCATACATGATGCGAGAGAAAGTGGAGATCGAGCTGGACAGGCTGCAACAAGAGGGCATCATTGCGCCGGTTGAGTTCAACGAGTGGGCCAGTCCAATTGTTCTGGTTCTCAAGGGCGATGGCACGGTCAGAATTTGTGGGGACTATAAAGTAACGATTAACCGTTTTTCGCTGCAGGACCAGTACCCACTACCCAAGGCAGATGACCTATTTGTGACGCTGGCAGGAGGGAAGACGTTCACCAAGTTGGACCTGAACTCGACCTACATGACGCAGGAGCTGGCGGAATCTTCGAAAGGCCTCACCTGCATCAACACGCACAAAGGTCTGTTCATCTACAATAGATGCCCGTTTGGGATTCGATCAGCCGCGGCTATTTTTCAAAGGAACATGGAGAGTCTGCTAAAGTCGGTTCCGCACACCGTGGTTTTCCAGGACAACATATCACAGGTCGGGACACCATTGAACACTTGCAGAACCTGGAAGAGATTCTAAGTCGGCTAGATCGTGTGGGACTCAGGTTGAAACACTCGAAGTGTGTTTTCCTGGCGCCAGAGATCGAATTCTTAGGGAGAAGAATCACGGCAGACAGCATCCGACCCACCGACGCCAAGACGGAGGCCATCAAGAACGCGCCAAGACCACTAAGCTGATGGAACTGTGGACATTCCTGGGACTCCTCAATTATTTTGGTAATTTCCTACCCGGGTTAAGCACCTTGCTAGAATCTCTACATTTGTTGCTACGCAAGGGAGATTACTGGGTATGGGGGAAATCACAAGAGACTGCTTTTGAGAAAGCCAGAAATCTGTTATGTTCCAACAAACTGCTTGTTCTGTATGACCCATGTAAACATTTAGTGCTAGCCTGTGATGCGTCTTTGTACCGGGTCGGATGTGTGTTACAACAAGCAAACGAATCGGGAACATTGCAACCGGTCGCTTATGCGTCCAGGAGTTTGTCCAAGGCCGAAAGGACCTGCAGCATGATTGAAAAAGAAGCTCTGGCATGCGTTTACAGGGTGAAAAAAATGCACCAGTATCTGTTTGGACTTAAGTTCGAGTTAGAAACTGACCATAAGCCGCTCATATCGCTATTCTCAGAGACCAAAGGTATTAATATCAATGCCTCTGCTCGCATCCAAAGATGTGCACTCACGCTGTCTGCATATAACTATGTAATTCGCCACAGGCCAGGCACAGAGAACTGCGCTGATGCTCTCAGTCGGCTACCATTGTCCACCACCGGGGTGGAAATGGCACAGCCTGCAGACTTGTTCTTGGTGATGGATGCATTTGAAAATGAAAAGTCACCTGTTACGGCCCGCCAGATCAGGACCTAGACCAGCCAGGACCCTTTACTGTCCCTTGTAAAAAACTGTGTCCTCCATGGGAGCTGGTCCTGCGTCCCAGCGGAGATGCATGAAGAGATCAAGCTGTTCCAGCGGCACAAAGTTGAACTGTCCATACAGGCAGACTTTCTTTTGTGGGGTAATCGTGTGGTTTTGTCTAAGAAAGGCAGGGAAACGTTCATACGTGACCTACACAGTACCCACCCAGGCATAGTAATGATGAAAGCTACAGCCACATCCCATGTGTGGTGGCCCGGCATCGACTCAGATTTGGAGTCTTGCATGTGCCAATGCAACACTTGCTCTCAACTGAGCAATGCACCCAGGGAGGCACCGTTAAGTTTGTGGTCATGGCCCTCCAAACAGTGTCTCGAATCCACGTTGACATCGCTGGCCCGTTTCTAGGCAAAATGTTTTTGGTTGTTGTGGATGCTTATTCAAAATGGATTGAGTGTGTAATAATGTCTGTAAGCACATCCCCTGCCACCATCGAAAGCCTACGAGCCATGTTTGCCACGCATGGTCTGCCTGATGTCCTTGTCAGCGACAATGGGCCATGCTTCACCAGCGCTGAATTCAAGGAATTCATGACCCGCAATGGGATCAAGCACGTCACATCTACCCCGTTCAAGCTCGCATCTAATGGCCAGGCAGAATGGGCAGTCCAAACCATCAAGCAAAACTTGAAACGTGTGTCGGAAGGCTCCCTGTAGACCCACCTGTCCCGAGTCCTGCTCAGCTACCGCACAAGACCCCACTCGCTCACCGGGGTTCCCCCTGCTGAACTGCTCATGAAAAGGGCACTCAAAACAAGGCTCTCTCTAGTCCACCCCAATATCCATGATCGCGCAAATTTGTCACGCGATATTGAAGTCAATAACCCTGTATTTGTACTCAACTATGGATATGGTCCCAAATGCCTTGCTGGCACTGTCGTAGCCAAAGAAGGGAGTAGGGCGTTTGAGGTCAAACTTGCAAATGGACTAATTTGCAGAAAGCATTTGGACCAAACCAAACTGCGATTCACAGACAGCCACGAGCAACCCGAAGAGGACACCACCAACTTCAACCCTCTGATACACACACAAGTGGCAACCGACATCACGGTTGACCACGAAGCTGAACTCATCATCCCCAGCAGCCCAGCAAGGCCAGCTGTGCAGCAGCCCAGTGAAGGCCCAACCAACTCACCTGCACCTGTGTTTGTACCGAGACGATCGACTAGGGAACGGAAAGCCCCAGATCGTCTCACCCTGTAAATAAGTGTACTATTGACTTTGTGCGGGAGTGATGTTATGTATGCAACACCTTGTAACCAGCATTCTACCGCCACCAGAGGGTGTATCTGCTGGAGTCCCAAAAGATCCCAGCATCCCTTGGGAGCACTGAATATAAGCAGGCCTCCCATGCTGTGCCAGCACTCTGGAGTCAGAATAAAAAGACTAAGGTCACACTTGCTCAAGTCGACAGTATTCAGTCACATCGCTTTATTTCAGACATAACAGTATCCAAAACACGATATGTATTCCTGGAGGTTCGGTATACTACTGTTGACTGTGATACTTTGTGATCTGTGACAGGACTTATCCTTTCTTGTGCTATGCGTATCTCTATCTGGAGTGTGAAACAAAAGGTAGGCCTTGGAAAGAGCGGATGTATTGACAGTCACTTTCCAACATTCCATAGACTGTGGATCAGTTCCTATGGAGTGGAGGGTAGCCAATGTAACCCCACTTTTTATAAAAGGAGGGATAAAGAAAACAGGGAATTATAGACCGGTCAGCCTGACATCAGTAGTGGGTAAAATGATGGAATTAATTGTTAAGGATGTCACAGCAGCGCATTTGGAAAGAGGTGACATCATAGGTCCAAGTCAGCATGGATTTGTGAAAGGGAAATCATGCTTGACAAATCTTCTGGAATTTTTTGAGGATGTTTCCAGTAGAGTGGACAAAGGAGAATCAGTTGATGTGGTGTATTTAGACTTTCAGAAGGCTTTCGACAAGGTCCCACACAAGAGATTAATGTGCAAAGTTAAAGCACATGGGATTGGGGTAGTGTGCTGATGTGGATTGAGAACTGGTTGGCAGACAGGAAGCAAAGAGTAGGAGTAAATGGGTACTTTTCAGAATGGCAAGCAGTGACTAGTGGGGTACCGCAAGGTTCTGTGCTGGGGCCCCAGCTGTTTACATTGTACATTAATGATTTAGACGAGGGGATTACATGTAATATCTCCAAATTTGCGGTGACACTAAGTTGGGTGGCAGTATGAGCTGCGAGGATGATGCTATGAGGCTGCAGAGTGACTTGGATAGGTTAGGTGAGTGGGCAAATGCATGGCAGATGAAGTATAATGTGGATAAATGTGAGGTTATCCACTTAGGTGGTAAAAACAGAGAGACAGACTATTATCTGAATGGTGACAGATTAGGAAAAGGGGAGGTGCAACGAGACCTGGGTGTCATGGTACATCAGTCATTGAAGGTTGGCATACAGGTACAGCACGCGGGTTAAGAAAGCAAATGGCATGTTGGCCTTCATAGCGAGGGGATTTGGGTACAGGGGCAGGGAGGTGTTGCTACAGTTGTACAGGGTCTTGGTGAAGCCACGCCTGGAGTATTGTGTACAGTTTTGGTCTCCTAACTCGAGGAAGGACAATCTTGCTATTGAGGGAGTGCAGCGAAGGTTCACCAGACTGATTCCCGGGATGGCGGGACTGACATATCAAGAAAGACTGGATCAACTGGGCTTGTATTCACTGGAGTTCAGAAGAATGAGAGGGGATCTCATAGAAACGTTTAAAATTCTGACGGGTTTCGACAGGTTAGATGCAGGAAGAATGTTCCCGATGTTGGGGAAGTCCAGAACCAGGGGTCACAGCCTAAGGATAAGGGGTAAGCCATTTAGGACCGAGATGAGGAGAAACTTCTTCACCCAGAGAGTGGTGAACCTGTGGAATTCTCTACCACAGAAAGTTGTTGAGGCCAATTCACTAAATATATTCAAATCGGAGTTAGATGTAGTCCTTACTACTAGGGGGATCAAGGGGTATGGCGAGGAAGCAGGAATGAGGTACTGAAGTTGCATGTTCAGCCATGAACTCATTGAATGACGGTGCATGCTCGAAGGGCCGAATGGCCTACTCGTACACCTATTTTCTATGTTTCTATGTTTCTATGTCACTGGACACCAAGTGTCCTGGTGTACTCTGTACCAATTTTCGCTGGTGGTGACACAGTATGTCCCGTTTCCCTTGTACACAACCTGTGGTCGTGAGCCATCACTTCCATGATACAGCTTATAGGCTGCCTGTCCTCGTACTTGAACCCACATACCGGCCGGCCTAAAGGATTCAGATGATAGGGGCACAATATCACATGTGTACCTCCTCTCTGGCATCCCTCCAGACCAGCACCGGTTATTGAGTCTCCCAATTTTACCACATACTGCGGGGTTTTATGATGCCTCACATGTACCCCGTTCCGAATTACCCCAATATTTTCCACCCAGTATACCGGTATGGGTCATTGTGACTGATCCATCACCGGCATTCGAAGCACTATCCCCATTATGGATTGTTTACTCTGACCACAGTTGACCGGGATTGGATACGCTTTGGAGGCTGACCGTAGCTGTGACGAAATCAGGAAATTGTTATAGACACTCAAAGCTTTTAGATGCTTATTATTGACCCACGACGGTGATTTTGTATTAAATCCTCTAAAGTACTGCGTCCTTCATTTAACAACCAAGCTCCATACATGGCACACACGTCATTCTGATTAGCTTGATCTGATGCGTTTCTACCCTCCTTGATTAAAGCATTGATGGTCTGACCGTGTGTCTCCACCTCAGCTACCATCTCTTTCAAATGAATTGTCATTGCCTGATCCTCCTGTAGTTCGTTACCCTCTATGTCACTACCCTCCTCCAGTATCTTCTTTAGCTGGTCCTCTAAGGTATTCACTTGGACTTGCAACTGCGCGTTGTCCACACTATTTACCAGTGATGTATTAAATGCAGTATTAAATGTTGTAGCTACACCACTCATTAATCCCCTTTTTTTGTCTCGGTTTGTACGCTTCCTCCTGACTCTCATCCCCGTAATTCTTTTGATAGAATTGTTTAAACATTTCCTTTAACAATTTTTCATATAACTTTTCCGTTTCTGGCGGGAACCACTGGGGTAATTGTAACTTTGTTAAATTTAGAATAATCAACGCTACTTCATAATATGCAGAATGATCCAACAATTTCCCTGTTGGGATTAACGGCAACCCATTCTTAGATCCGGGTGTTAGGACAGGACATAGAATTTCTTGGTTTGGAATCTCCAGCATTTTAGGAAGAGGTTTTAATCTGCTTGCGATCAGCTCGGTTGCGTTGACTGTTTTTGGAGGGTTCAATGTCACACAGGAATCAAAACCCTGCGTCCAATTCATACCCGACCCAGAATCCTGCTACTGTCGTTTAAAAACAATTGCCACTCCTCCCCTGCACTTGTGGCTAGATCCAACCACACAGACATAAATCCCTTGTTCCTCCTTCCACCACTTCTCCCAACACAATTCCATCCCTTCTTTTGTTCCTGTGGTCCACCTGTTTGAGCTATTACCCAGTTCCTCCCACTCTGTGGATGCATTACCTTTTGCCCTGTCTGTTTTCTGTAACCACCTCCATCCTACCGTGGGGGTAATCCCTTTACAGTCTAGACAAACGCATCTACCCTCTCTCACCCGTACCTTCCTGGTCATGATGTTTAGCCTGGGACAGGACACTGACATCTCCCCAAGTTTGTTTCCGGTTTGTCTGGAGTACTTGGTCGAATTTGACCCTAACCACCCTGGCCAACTCCCAGTGTGAGCATAGGCGTTTGTGCCCTTGTTGGTCCATATGGCTCCCCTTTGAGTTACGGTGGGGCCGGTTCTTCCCATACAGCCGTATGTAAGGAATGTCTCGGTGTCTCCCCGCTCTCCCCATCCTTTAATAATCAGGGCCTATCCACAACGTCCACCTCATCTCGTATCCTTGGCTCGATTCGCTCCTATGAAGACAAAATGAAAGAAACACTTTTGCTCTGTGGGGGCCTCCCCCTCACAGGTTCTTCTTCAGTTATACACATAATTTCATAACACCTTTTTACAATCACTGCTTCCCTCTCCTTTTATCCCGATGCTTGGGCTTACAGAGGCTTGGGGGTGGAGATGAAGGAGGCATCCAGGGTACCCTAGGTCACAGCATCCGACCACTCCGCCTTACTGCTCCGTCCCTTACTTCTCCGTTCTCATCATCCCACAGCATTGGTGGAAGGCTTACACTGATCAAACTCATTATAGTTCCTGGGACCATGGCCCGCTTTTTACTTTTCTCTCCGGGGTTGTGCAGCTTACACTGCCTTATATGGAACCATTTGGCAGCTGGATCACGTACACCATAGGGCTTGTCTTGTTTACAATACTATATGGTCCTTTGTACAATGGTTCAAATGCCCCTATTCTGGCATCATTCCTGACCATTACCTGATC
This sequence comes from Pristiophorus japonicus, assembly GCF_044704955.1. Classification (NCBI taxonomy): domain Eukaryota; kingdom Metazoa; phylum Chordata; class Chondrichthyes; family Pristiophoridae; genus Pristiophorus; species Pristiophorus japonicus. Next base: position 234,033,728 of record NC_091978.1, read on the forward strand.
CCCTACCTTCCATTCCTGTGTAACCCGGGGTTCCAGCAGCAGTTTATTCTGCTGGTGCTGTCTGTCCATATTGTTAGCTGCTTCCCAATGCAGCCCCTTCAGAGTATCATACAGATCGCTGACAAACCTGTCCCGTGTGACCTCTTTAATCTGTGTTTCGGTCAGGACTGGTGCTAGGATATGGGTCGGGGTCCTCAAGTCTCCCTGTCATCAGCGCATGTGGGGAGTGTCCTGTACTCTTAGAGAGACTGGCTCGGTGGCTCATCAATATTAGGGGTAGGATCTCATCCCATTTCTTCAGGGTATTTCCTATCTCCTTCCTAAGCATCTCTTTTAAGGTCCGGTTTGTCCTTTCTACTGGACCTGACGATTGGGGGTTATACGCCACATGCCATTTCCCCTGTATCCCTAATAGCTTTAGGGTGGCCTACATTACCACTCCCGGTGAAATGACTCCCTTGATCTGATTCCACTATCAGGAGCAGTCCCCATCGAGAAAATACTTCTCGCACCAGAATCTTTGCTGTGACTACTGCGGTGGCCGCCCTACAAGGAAAAGCTTCGACCCATTTTGTAAAGAGATCTATTAACACCAAGCAATATTTATTGCCTCTGCCTGCGGTGAGCAATGACTCTATGAAATCTATCTGTATAGACTGCCATGACCCCACTACCCTCCTTGTGTGTCCTAACGGAGCCTTCCTCCGGTGGGGGTCTGGATTGTTTGCGGCACGTACCAGACAATTCTGGCAGTAATCACTTGCATCACTTCTAAGCCCGGGCCACCATCCCACGGCTTCTACTTTACTCCACGTTGTTTCTGGCCCTAGATGTCCAGCTCCTGGACCCCCATGCGCTAGTTGCAAGAATTCTTCCTTTAACTGCCCAGGCACGATCCAACTATCTCCCTTAAACAACATTCCCTGCTTTACTACTATGTCTGCAGCTCCTAAAGGTCCCGCTACAGACTTCCCGTCTATCTTGTCTCTAATTGCTGCTCTAAGATCTGCATCCCATAGCTGAGTCCGTTTTAAATCAGGCGGCAATGCTACTTCTTTGGGCCCCTCTCTGCCTGTTACAGCCATAATTTGTCCACAGTGATATGGATCCCAAGGTATCCCTTCTCCTGCCCCTATTTTGGCCAGTGTGCCTGCCTTTTCATTCCCTTTCCACTTGGGCTCTGTCTTACAGAGTGCTTTGACCTTTTGGATGTAGTAATCCTTCTGGTACCTACCTGTGACGTCCAAAATGACTTTTAACAAAGGAGCTGTCACCAACGGCTTTCCATCTGAGAACTTAAACCCTCACCTAGCCCATATGGCTAAATACTCTGTACATGAGTTACAAGTGAACATGGAATCCGAACATATCGTCTAGGGAGTTGGGAATTCGCTAGGGTGCGTGACCACATACGCTATCGCTGCTAGCTTGGCCTGCTGTGCACTTAAAGTCTTTGGGAGTTTTATGCCTTTTTCTATCCCTGCCTCAGGATCGTAAATCCCACAGCCTGTTTTTATCTCTCTTTTTATGACTGAACTAGACCCATCCACGTAGATGTCCCTGCCTGTCGGGTGTTCCCCTGCTCGGAATCCCACATCTACATCCCACACTCCTTCCACTGAACACACGTGAGCTGCTCTCGGATAAACCAGGTTCAGGGCGAGCTTTGGTTCTCCTAGCCTCTCGACCTTCAGGTCTAACTGAGTCAGCAACAATATCCAGCGAGCAATCCTATTTCTGCTCACTGTCCCATCTTTCATTCTACCGTCCAGTAACATCTGTGTCGGGGTGTGACAGGTCAGTAAAGTTACTGTAGCTAACCCTGTGAGCGACCGAAAATGCTTTACTGCCCCAAAAGTTGCTAATAGATGCCGTTTGTAGTTTGAAAAGCTCTTTTCTACTTCGGCGAGAACCCGGGAGGCATAGGCCATCGGTCTCAGCTCCTGGGGTAACACTGCGCTCAAACTGTTCCTAGTCGCTGTCATCTCCAGACTAAATTCCTGGTCCCCATTTACTGCTCCCAACGCTGGTGCTGTCAGTAACACCTCTTTTAACCGAACAAAAGTTTCCTGACAACTCTCACTCCATTCCCACTCTATTCCTTCCTAAGAAGCCTCTATGAATTCCCTGCAGTAACCAGTTATTTCCAGGAAAGACCTTACTCCACACATCTCCTTAAGAACAGGTAGTTCTTTCTGTCTTTCTCTTAGCTCCATTTATGGCACTCTTCTGCCCTAATGATCAAACCTAGAAACTGCACCTCCTCTTTGCCTATTTGAACTTTCTTGGATTTACTTTAAAACCTGCTTCTTTCAACAAATGCAGTAACTCACTCAATAATGACCCGTGGTCCTCCGCACTTTCGGAGAATAACAACAGGTGGTCCATGTTATGTATGCATGCCAATGATGTAATAATGTACTGTAACTCTAGACTGAATGTACCTTCACCCTGTATATACCTTACCTGTACACCAGAGGGTGCTGCTGCTGGAGACCTTAAGGTTACCTGTACACTGCAGGTAACCCAGTATAAAAGGGAGCTCACCTCTTGGTGTCCTCACCCTAGGAGCTGCAATAAATGACTACAGTCTATACAGTTCAAGTGCCATACCCCTGCCTCGTGGAGTAATTAACAAAGTGCCTACATACACAATAACTGGCGACAAGGTCACGAACTACAAGCACAACATGTCGAATCTCAGCAACTTCCAACAATTCACCGATGGGGAAGATTGGGACGCCTTCGTGGAAAGGTTAGAACACTTCTTCATAGCCAATGACCTAGATGGGGACTCACCGGCCACACTGGCGAACAAGTGCAGGGCCATCCTGCTTAGTAGTTGTGGGCCCACTATCCATGGCCTCGTCAGGGACTTGCTAGTCCCAGCGAAGACAACAACCAAGAGCTATGGGGAATTCGTAACCTTAATACAAGAGCAACTAAAACCCAAAGAAAGCATCCTCACAGCAAGGCACAGATTTTACATTCACCAGCAACCCGAAGGCCAAGAAATTGCTAAGTATGCTGCAGATTTAAGAAGATTGGCTGCACCGTGTGATTTTGGCGACCACCTTACAGAAGCACTAAGGGACATATTCGTTATTGGAATCGGCCACGAGGGCCTCCTCCACAAACTGCTCTCTGTGGACATCACAGTCACCCTGCAGAAGGCAATTAAAGTGAGCCAGGCCTACATGATTTCAGTTGGCGACTCTAAGCGAATGATGACCCACACCCAGAATTCTAAACTGATGAGTGCAGTGAACCGAATGGCGACTTTTAAAGGCAGGAGTTTTGCCCCGAGTCCCGCAAGCCTGAGTCCACCACTTGGGGCCAACCGGCTAGCCCCATGCTGGCGCTGTGGAGGAAACCACAGGCCCCACCAGTGCCGCTACAAAGACTATACCTGCAAAGGCTGCAACACGAAAGTCACCTTCAGAGAATGTGCAGAAAAAGCTTTACTCACCGTGTCGCTGAAGAGTTGGCTGATCACCTGGGCTCCGACACTGATGAAGAGGAAACTGCTCAACCCCTAGAAGATGAGTATGGAATTTATACCTGCTCCACCGAGAGTTCCCCGTGGAAGATGGAAGTAGACATCGATGGGGTTCCAGTTTCAATGGAGGTTGACACAGGGGCGAGCCAATCTTTGATGAGTCAGACGACCTTTGAAAAACTTTGGATCAATCCTGCCAAACGACCAAAACTATCTCTTGTCCAGGCAAAGCTGCTCACCTACACCAAAGGCAAAATCCCAGTTGTTGGCAGCGTGGACGTCCAGGTCTCCCAGGGTGGCATGATGAACAAGCTCCCCCTGTGGATTGTTGTCGGCGATGGTCCAACGCTGCTGGGAAGAAGTTGGATAAAGCAGGTCTAAGTCAGTCGAAGCAACGATGGCCTCCGGGCTCCAGCAATCGACATCCTATGCAGCCCCAAACTTGGATCCATTGCTGCACCTAGAAATCCTACCATCCAGCTCGACTGCACAGCGACGACTGCACAACACCGTGGTGAGATCACCTAAGCCGAACGTCCAGACTTCACCTTCCGGGCCGTGGCAGGACTCCGAGGGAAGAAGATCAGCGAAAAAGGTGGATTCCCAATGTCTGTCGCTGAACCTGAGAAGAAAAAGACCACCATCGCCTACCTTGAGGAGAGCGAGAAGATGGCGGTCGCACCACGAGGCGAAGAACCTAAAATCAAAATGGCCACGACCAGACCACAAGGGGCAGCGTTGGAGGAGCGACATGTGGCACCGAGCGGCGAACCGGATTGGAAGGCCCTCTTAAAGGAGACTGGTAACCCAAAGAAATGAAAGGGAAAGTTTCACTCTAAAGATGACAAGGACTTTAAAGTTAAAAGTGCAGTTAGCAAATGCAGGTATGCTAATGTAACGTTGAATTATGATGCAGCAGTAACTGATGATAAAAATGTAATGAATGCTTGTGAAAGTGATGTTAGCAACAAGTTTGTACTATTAAATGATGATAGAAAATGTAATATGACAAATGTAACCATGTATGGAGACACCGAGATAAAAGAAAGTTATGTAAGTGCTGAAAGTAATAATGTAAAGAGAGATAACTGTGCAGAATCGATTATGTATGATCGGAGCTAATGTGTCATGTATGCAGAACGTAGACTGTTAAAGGACACCAGGTTCTACAGGTACAATATAAATGCCAGAGGTATCCCCCCGTGGGAGACCCCCAAGTCCAGCGGGCTATGTGACCATTTAGCCTGGACTTTTGGGACAAATGTGATGCCCCAGGAAGGGCTCACGCACATCCAGTGGGAGCAGACCCACTGCAAGGACAGCAAACAATGAGCAGCACAGTCACCACCACTGTCAACCTGCCCCAGATCGGCCCTGCACCTCCTGGCCACGGGGGCCGGCACCAGGAGTGAGACGCCAATACCCTCCAACTTTCCTGGCGGACCCTGGGATGACCAGACTTCCACCACCAGTGGAGGACAAGGAGCCCACACAGTCCTATGGCCCTGCTCACCACCTAACACCACCACATACCCACTCTACAGAGTATGCAGCCTACCTATTGCACTGTCTCCACTGTCATGTATTCAACTATCATTGTAACCCATGTATAAGATGACCTAATTTGTACACCTTGAGAACATTGACCACAAGGGGGTGAACTTGTGGGAGACACTCCTAACCTGGACTTTCAGGTATAAAAGGGGAAGCTCCACCCACCTTCATCACTTGAGGTCTTGGAAATAAAGGTAACTGGTCACAGAGTGACCTTCTCTCAAGTATGGGCCTCGTGTGCATTTATACTGTATAGTAAGGACATATCATCCACCACTGAGGAATCCTCCAACAGTGACACCCACATGGTCTGTGTGTGAAGGGGGGGAAATGTATGAGGCCAGCCTCAAGCACAGGGATCACACTTGGCACCCACACAACCCTCACCACAACCTCCCACATCCCCCTACTGATCACCTCCCCGGTCATAGCAATAAGGACTTGAAAAATGCTTAGGGGGGAGTGTTATTATGTATGCATGTCAATGATGTAATGATGTACTGTAACTCTAGGCCTGAATGTACCTTCACCCTGTATATACCTTACTTGTACAGCAGAGGGTGCTGCTGCTGGAGACCTTAGGGTACCTGTACACTTCAGGTAACCCAATATAAAAGGGAGCTCACCTCTTGGTGTCCTCACTCTAGGAGCTGCAATAAAGGACTACAGTCTATGCAGTTCAAGTGCCATACCCCTGCCTCATGGAACCATTAACAGAGTGCCTACATACACAATAGTCCACATATTGGACCAACCGATCTGGCTGACTAAAACCTTTTAGTGCCTCGGCCATACTTTGATGAAAGATTGAGGGACTATTGTGAAACCCTTGTGGAAGACATGTCCATGTATACTACTAACCCTTAAAGATAAAGGCAAATTTATACTGGTCCTCTCTTCTCAGGAGAATGGATTAAAACCCGTTTGAAATTTCCAGCACGGTGTAAGCTGTAGCGGCTGCAGGGATACTCCCTATCAAATTCGCTACCACTGCTACCATGGGTGCACAGGCTGGAATATTTTTATTCAGGACTCGGTAATCTACCGTGGCCCTCCATGAGTTATCAGGCTTCTTTACTGGCCATAGGGGTGAGTTTACGTGTGGCTACAGTCCTCAACACACCTTGATCCACCGGGGAATTTATAGCAGTTTCCAAATCCCTTTCTGCTTCCCGGGGAAAATTAACTGTTTCTGGGGCCATGTCATCAGATCCCTGTCTATCTTCACCTCTACCTCAGTTACTCTCCCGCAATCATGCTTGTGCGTGACAAATGCATCCATATTCTCCCGTACATGCCCTGGATACCTGGCCGGAATGTTATCGACTAATCCTTCTAAGTCATAACTCCCTTTCAGCTTCATCGTGCAGGTGCTGTCTTTGTCGGTACTGTCCCTGGGAATCACTACGATCTCTCCCATCCTATCTGCATCAACTGCCCCCCATCGACAATTGTTTTTCATATCCATTATGGCGTGGTGTGCCAACATGTAGTCGATCCCGAGAACTCCGGAACTGGGCTGTTCCCACTTCATTAAAATGCACTCCCACTTTGTTATGTTAGGTCGTAACTCTATGGTTAAGGGTTTTGACACTGCCCCAGCCTGCTCATTACCTGTAAAACCCGCCAGTGTAAATGGGATTCCACTCAACCACAGGGAAGTGGTCAGATTCGGTGAGTGGAAAACCGTGCAAGAGGCTCCTGTATCTACTAGATACCTTCCCCTAACTGTTTCCACCTTCACATCCACACATGGCCTGCCCCACTCATCATATATGAGCGGACACAGGTATTCTGGCTGGGCGCAATGTCAAAGTGGAGCGGCCGACGCACTGGGTCCCTTTTCTCCCACTGCTGTGTCCAGCTTTCCTCCACATGTGCCCATAAGCTGCTGTAATGCGGCCACTAACATCTGTACTGGGTCGTCGGCTACTTTCTTTTGGCTTTTTCCTGCCTCAGCACCCTCATACCCTGGCTTCCCTCCTTTAGAGAACCTACAACCCTTGCTCCAATGTCCCAACTTCCCACAGTTAAAACACTCACCTTTAGATCGACCCAAATTACCTCCCTCTCGTCTCCATTCTTTCTTTTGCCTAACCTCTCCTTTTACTTCATGCACCTTACCTTTTAGTTTGTTCTCCTCCCCTTGCCTGGACTTAAAAGCTAGAGTTAATCTTCTCAACAACCCTGCCTCTGTATTCTGGAGATCGTCTGGGTCAAACCATGCTTCGACCTTTGCTCTGAGCCGTGGCAAACTGTTAGCCATTACGGTACTCAGCCAATGGTTTCTGGGTTCCACTATTAAATCTGCCCGTACCAGATTTCCTCCAGTGACCCTTAAATAAGTTGGCCACAGTCTGTCTGCAAACGTATCAGGTGATTCGTTTACTTGTTGCCTAGTCTGTTCTACATGCCAAAACGGACTACCCTGACTGTACCCCAACGCTGCCATGATTTCCTCCTTTTTAAAAAAGGAGGGAGAGAGAAAACAGGGAATTATAGACCGGTCAGCCTGACATCAGTAGTGGGTAAAATGATGGAATCAATTATTAAGGATGTCATAGCAGTGCATTTGGAAAGAGGTGACATGATAGGTCCAAGTCAGCATGGATTTGTGAAAGGGAAATCATGCTTGACAAATCTTCTGGAATTTTTTGAGGATGTTTCCAGTCGAGTGGACAAGGGAGAACCAGTTGATGTGGTGTATTTGGACTTTCAGAAGGCTTTCGACAAGGTCCCACACAAGAGATTAATGTGCAAAGTTAAAGCACATGGGATTGGGGGTAGTATGCTGACATGGATTGAGAACTGGTTGTCAGACAGGAAGCAAAGAGTAGGAGTAAATGGGTACTTTTCAGAATGGCAGGCAGTGACTAGTGGGGTACCGCAAGGTTCTGTGCTGGGGCCCCAGCTGTTTACATTGTACATTAATGATTTAGATGAGGGGATTACATGTAGTATCTCCAAATTTGCGGATGACACTAAGTTGGGTGGCAGTGTGAGCTGCGAGGATGATGCTATGAGGCTGCAGAGTGACTTGGATAGGTTAGGTGAGTGGGCAAATGCATGGCAGATGAAGTATAATGTGGATAAATGTGAGGTTATTCACTTTGGTGGTAAAAACAGAGAGACAGACTATTATCTGAATGGTGACAGATTAGGAAAAGGGGAGGTGCAGCGAGACCTGGGTGTCATGGTACATCAGTCATTGAAGGTTGGCATGCAGGTACAGCAGGTGGTTAAGAAAGCAAATGGCATGTTGGCCTTCATAGCGAGGGGATTTGAGTACAGGGGCAGGGAGGTGTTACTTCAGTTGTACAGGGTCTTGGTGAGGCTACACCTAGAGTATTGTGTACAGTTTTGGTCTCCTAACTTGAGGAAGGACAATCTTGCTATTGAGGGAGTGCAGCGAAGGTTCACCAGACTGATTCCCGGGATGGCGGGACTGACATATCAAGAAAGACTGGATCAACTGGGCTTGTATTCACTGGAGTTCAGAAGAATGAAAGGGGATCCCATAGAAACGTTTAAAATTCTGACGGGTTTAGACAGGTTAGATGCAGGAAGAATGTTCCCAATGTTGGTGAAGTCCAGAACCAGGGGTCACAGTCTAAGGATAAGGGGTAAGCCATTTAGGACCGAGATGAGGAGAAACTTCTTCACCCAGAGAGTGGTGAACCTGTGATATTCTCTACCACAGAAAGTTGTTGAGGCCAATTCACTAAATATATTCAAAAAGGAGTTAGATGTAGTCCTTACTACTAGGGGGATCAAGGGGTATGGCGAGAAAGCAGGAATGGGGTACTGAAGTTGCATGTTCAGCCATGAACTCATTGAATGGTGGTGCAGGCTCAAAGGGCCGACTGGCCTACTCCTGCACCTATTTTCTATGTTTCTATGTTTCTGAGCCCTGTGGGGTTCCTCCACCTAACTTGGTAGCTGTTGGCAAGCTCTGATATAGCTTCCGCTCCAGCGAGAGCAGTGATTACTTCAATTTCTCTTCCCCTATCTGTTCGATATTAGCAAAATGAACGGAGGCATCTCCTCCTTGTTTTAATTTTACCACACATCGTCAGCATCTTCTGCAGCTGAAGCGGCGAGTATGGGATCACGTAATCGCTCTGTAATTGAGCCGGTCCGCCATTAGGTGGGGGTGGGCCGAATTTCTGCTGTCTCAAAGGACACATCGGTTTTAGGGATCCCGGGCGCCTCAGGAGCTGGCCGATGCTCACTATATTCAGGCCCATCATCTGACTCTTTCCCCTCTTGATCCCAACCTTCCTCGCCTCCTCCTGGTGCCATGGGACAAACCATCCCTTTGGCCCCATCTAACTCTGCCGTTAGCTGGCGGATCTTTTCCTTACAAGGCCCGTGATCTTCCCTCTAGTAACCCTGTTTCTGCGCTATCTTGATTTTCCTGAGCTGTTCCTCTGCCTCTTTGGCTTTTTCTGAGTGCCTTTCACTTTTCTCGTAGGTCTGCTGCTGCTTTTTACACTCGGTCACCTGGCACTGCAAATACTCTAAGTGATTCCGTGCCATTTCTTCCCTTATACCTTGGTCTTGCCTTTCTTTCTCGTAACTGCCTACCTCGCCTTTTAACTTTTTATTCTCCTCCTCCAGCTTTCCTACCTTTTCCCTTAACAGTTATGCACATGAGCCAAATCGCCTTCTCTTTTGATCCTTTGTGGTTACTACTGATTGTCCATTCTGCCGCTTTTTCCTGCGGATCCCCAGAGTGCAGCATTTCCCATGCCCAAGGCTCTGAAATGTCCAGTTTGTTACACATATATGCAGCTAGCTTAACCTCCATGGGCTTCCAATGGCTGCTCTTAGACGTGGGCTCTACTGCGGTGACTCCATTTCCAATGCCTCTGGCTGAGAAATATTTCCCAACTACCTTGGTCTCCCCTGAGACCACCTCGCAGTAACCTGTGGTTCCTGTTACTCAGGCTTCTCTCTTTGGCTACCCTAGTCGACCCGAGACCACTCTGGCCTGTCAGAGACTGTTGCTCTCCTGGTCCCCTAGTCACCCTTGACATCACCCTTGGTTCCCTGAGACCCCTGTTTCGCAGACAACCCGCGACTACTTTTTGGCTTCTCTCGGTGACTACCCCAGTCAACCAGGATTATTCCAGCCTATCCAAGCCTGTTTCCTTCCTCTGGCTGCCCTAGCCATCCGTGAGATTCCCCTGGCCTCCCTGAGACCCCTTTTCGCAGACTACCCACGACTACCTCTCCCAGAGACTACCCTAATCAGCCGGACGTCTTTGGCTACTCTAGTCGCCTTTGAGAGTAATTTGGTCTCCTTGAGACCCCTGTGCAGACTACCTGCGACTTCTTTTCTCCGTGGCTACCCTAGTCGACCCGAGACTACTCCTGCCTGTCAGAGACTGTTTCTCTCCTGGTCACCCTAGCCGTCCTTGAGAAAATCCTTTTGGTCTTCCTCAGACCCCTGCGCAGACTACCTGTGACTTCTTTTCTCAGTGGTTACCCTAGTCAGCCTGAGACTACTCCTGCCTGTCAGAGACTGTTTCTCTCCTGGCTGCCATAGTCGCCCTTGAGAAGTACTTTTCGACTACCTTAGCTGACCTTAGACTTGACCAAGCCTCCCTTAGGGTTCTTGCCCTGGTTTGTGTCCATGATCCTATTCCCAACGCCGAGGTCCTGCTGCTGGTCGCCAATTCTATAGGCCGTGTTTGTTTTACACTCTCCCCTGATTCTTTAACCTCGGGACTTATAGGGGAAAAGACAACACGTGGCACCAAATTTAGGCTTAACCCAGTGTCAGTTTTATTATGCAAAAACTAACTAAAACTACAGAACTAGACTTCTGAGAGAAATCAACTGAAGACATACAATCAACCTTCCAGGTTGTAGCTATTGTAGGTTCATGGTCGTTGATTCCGTGACCGGTTGGTTCTTCTTATGGCTGTTCTCTGCAGTGCTGTTCCTTCCGTGTACGTTCCGTGCCTCGCTTCGCTTCAGTACCACTCTTACATTTCCCCGCCGAACGATGATGGATGACTGGTGGTGTGTGCACCCTGAGCTGCTTCTAGTTTGCATATTTATATCCACATTATGACTGATCTCCCGCCACTGCGGTTTCTGATAATGTGTTTGCATCGATACGTTGTTTTGTGGTGAAATTGGTTGATTGACTGCAATAAGGGACTCAACTATTCCCAGTTTTCACATGGAGTCTGCAAGGCACAAGATGACTCCACATCTTAACACCTCATTCCCCAAAAATGTGCACCTGGAGTGATTCCTTTGTTGTCCGATCTTCTTGCAGACTTGGTGTTTTCAGTGAGCTTGATTCCCCAATCTGGCCAATCAAGTTCAGGGCCTCATCAGTTAACTTATGAAAATGTAACAACTCCATTGTTGTTATGCATCAAGTCAGTCTGGTCCCTGACCACAGAGTGTCCTTAATTGGGGTAAGTCACCACCTGCCCTCAGCTCTTTTTGCTCCCATTTTCCAGTTAATTCCAAAAGCTTGTATCAAATCAAATTAATCAACTTTTAGTTCATGGTCTCCTTCTGTGCTTTTTCTGAAGATTTGTAACATTACACTGCTGTAAATATTTTGTAATTCTATGTGCATATCACTGCATGTGTAGTGATGTTCTGAGATTCAAAAGAACATTATCTGTAATGTGTGACGTTGAGTGGGGAATCATTGCTTAATGGACTTCACTTAGTTTCTAAGAGTAACAAGGACAGTAATTTTATGTCGTATACAGTTAGTAACGTGGAATCTTGTTCATTCTCATTTGTAGAGGCAAGCATATTAATCTCTATAGCCAGTGGAAATTCATTAAGAGAGAGAACACATTCTCTTTGGTCAGCAGTCTGATTTATAATAAGTTAGAAATGAAGAAGTACATTATGTCATGTGATTGTAACACAAAGTCATTTTACTTTCTATTCTTGGAGGGTGCAGGAGTTATTTTGACAAAAATATCTTGAGTTAATGACTCTCCTGGTATGGCAAAGAAGACTTTCATGATAATAGCATTCAGCTGTGTCTAGGAATGGACAACACCTTCTTTAATATTTTATTTTATACCAAAAATATTCTGCACAAAAATACCTGTTTTCTCACATAATAATTGTTATATATGTGGACTTGTATTTACTCTGTACAGCCACCAGAGGACTCATCCCCTGGATTCCCAAGGGATCCCATAATCCCTTGGGAGCACAGGTATTTAAGGAGAGGTTGGAGAGGCACTCTGGAGACCTGCAATAAAAAACTGTCACACTTTACTTTGAGCTCACAGTGTTCAGTCTGACTCTTTCTCCATACACAACAACTGGCGACGAGATACAGATAGCAAACCCAAAGATACAGAGAACAGTGGGCATCCTGGAGAAATTCTCGGAGGGAGATGATTGGGAAACTTTTGTGGAGCAACTCAACCAACACTTCGTGGCCAACAAGCTAGATGGGGAAGAGAGTGCTGCCAAACTAAGGGCGATCCTCCTCACCGTCTGTGGGGCACAAACGTATGGCCTCATGAAGAATCTGCTCACTCCAGCGAAACCCATGGAGAAATCGTATGACGATTTGTGCACACTGGTCTGAGAGCATTTGAACCCGAAGGAAAGCGATCTGATGGCAAGGTACCTGTTCTACACCTACAAAAGGTCTGAAGGCCAGGAAGTGGCAAGTGATGTCACCGAGCTAAGACGCCTTGGAGGACATTATGAATTTGAAGAACATTTGGAGCACATGCTCAGAGACCTTTTAGTACTTGGCATTGACCACAAAACCATACTTCGCAAACTTTTGACTGTAGAGACCCCAACATTGAGTAAGGCCATAGCGATAGCCCAGGCGTTCATTGCCACCAGTGACAATACTAAACAAATCTCTCAGCACACAAGTGCTGCTATAAGTATTGTGAACAAAGTGATGTTGTTTTCGAATCGTAATGTACAGGGCAGGTCACACATACCTGCAGCTACACATCCGCAGATGACTCTGAGTCCACCATCAAGGGTGATGAATGCCATGCCATTAACACCTTGTTGGCGCTGCGGGGGTGATCATCGTTTCCATTCATGCCGATTCAAACAGTGTGTTTGCAAGGGCTGTGGAACAATGGGACACCTCCAATGAGTATGCAGGCGAGCTGCAAAACCTGTTAAACCTGCAAACCACTATGTTGCAGAGGAGGACAGATTCGCGGAGGATCATGATGAACCAGAGCCTCAGACAGAGGAGGCAGAGGTACATGGGGTGCACACATTCACCACGAATTGTCCCCCGATAATGCTGAATGTTGAACTAAATGGACTCCTTGTGTCAATGGAGCTGGACACGGGCGCAAGCCAGTCTATCATGGGCAAAAAAACTTTCGAAAGATTGTGGTGCAACAAGGCCTCAAGGCCAGTCTTAGTTCCAGTTCGCACGAAACTAAGAACTTACACTAAAGAACTGATTCCTGTAATCGGCAGTGCTACCGTAAAGGTCTCCTATGAGGAACAGTGCACAAGCTACCACTCTGGGTGATACCGGCCGATGGTCCCACGCTGCTCGGCAGGAGCTGGCTGGGAAAGATACGCTGGAACTGGGACGACATCTGAGCTCTATCGCCTGCTGACGACACTTCGTGTGCCCAGGTCTTAAACAAATTTCCTTTGTTGTTCGAACCAGGCATCCGGAAATTCCAAGAAGCAAAAGTGCAGGTCCACCTAAATCCATCACAAGGCGAGAGCAGTACTTACATGATGAGAGGAAGGGTAGAGATTGAGCTAGATTGCCTGTAAAGAGAGGGCATCATTTCACCGATCGAGTTCAGCGAGTGGGCCAGTCCTATTGTCCCAGTCCTCAAGGGAGACGGCACCATCAGAATCTGTGGCGATTACAAAGTAACTATCAAGCGTTTCTCCCTGCAGGACCAATACCCACTACCAAAGGCCAATGACCTCTTTGCAACGCTGGCGGGAGGAAACAGGTTTACGAAGCTGGATCTGACTTTAGCCTACATGACGCAGGAACTGAAGGAATCATCGACGGCCCTCACCTGCATCAACACGCACAAAGGTCTTTTTGTTTATAACAGATGCCCATTTGGAATCAGATCGGCGGTGGCAATATTCCAGAGAAACATGAAAAGCTTACTGAAGTCGGTCCCGTACACCGTGGTCTTCTAGGACGACATCTTGGTCACAGGTCGCAACACAGTTGAGCAGCTGCAGAACGTAGAGGAGGTACTTAGTCGACTCAACTGCATGGGGCTGAGGTTAAAACGCTTGAAGTGCATTTTCCTGGTGCCTGAAGTGGAGTTCTTGGGGAGGAGGATTGCGGCGGACAGCATCAGGCCCACTAATGCGAAGACAGAGGCAATCGAGAATGCACTGAGGCCACAGAATATGACGGAGCTGCGGTCGTTTCTGGGACTCTTGAACTACTTTGGTAACTTCTTACCGGGTCTCAGCACACTGCGAGAACCATTGCATGTCTTACTACAAAAAGGGGACGAATGGGTTTGGGGCAAAAGCCAAGAAAATGCCTTTGTAAAAGCGTGAAAATTGTTATGCTCAAACAAATTGCTTGTGTTGCATGATTCATGTAAGCGTTTGGTACTAACATATGATGCGTTGTCGTATGGCGTCGGGTGTGTATTACAACAAGCTAATGTTTTCAGGAAACTGCAACCGATTGCTTATTCATGCAGGAGTCTGTCTAAGGCTGAGAGAGCCTACAGCATGATTGAAAAAGAAGCATTAGCATGTGTCTATGGGGTAAAGAAAATGTTTGGGCTAAAATTCGAATTGGAAACTGACCATATATCCTTATATCCCTGTTTTCCAAGAGTAAAGGGATAAATACCAACGCATCGGCCCACATCCAGAGATGGGCTCTCACGTTGTCCGCATACAACTACACCATCCGCCACAGGCCAGGCACAGAAAACTGCGCCGATGCTCTCAGTAGGCTGCCATTGCCCACCATGGGGGTGGAAATGGCGCAGCCTGCAAATCTAGCCATGGTTATGGAAGCATTTGAGAGTGAGCAATCACCCGTCACTGCCCAGCAGATCAAAACCTGGACAAGCCAGGACCCCTTATTATCTCTAGTCAAAAGCTGTGTGCTTCACGGGAGCTGGTCCAGTGTCCCAGTGGAAATGCAGGAAGAGATAAAGCCGTTCCAGCAGCGCAAAGATGAAATATCTATACAGACAGACTGCCTTCTGTGGGGCAATTGAGTAGTGGTCCCCAAGAAGGGCAGAGACACCTTCATCAATGACCTCCACAGTACCCACCCAGGCATCGTAATGATGAAAGCGATAGCCAGATCCCACGTATGGTGGCCCGGTATTGATGCGGACTTAGAGTCCTGTGTTCACAGATGAAATACATGCTGGTAGTTGAACAATGTACCCAGGGAGGCGCCGTTAAGTTTATGGTCTTCTCCCTCCAAACCCATGGTCTAGGGTACACGTCGACTATGCAGGCCCGTTCTTGGGTAAAATGTTCCTTGTGGTTGTAGACGCGTACTCCAAGTGGATTGAATGTGAGATAATGTCGGCTAGCACGTCCGCTGCCACTACTGAAAGCCTGCGGACCATGTTTGCCACTCACGGCTTACCCGATGTCCTGGTGAGCGACAACGGGCTATGTTTTACCAGTGTTGAGTTCAAAGAATTCATGACCTGTAAGGGATCAAACATGTCACATCTGCCCCGTTTAAACCAGCATCCAATGGTCAGGCAGAGAGAGCAGTGCAAGCCATCAAGCAAGGCTTGAAGAGGGTAACTGAAGGCTCACTGCAGACTCGCCTATCCCGAGTCCTGTTTAGCTACCGCACGAGATCCCACTCACTCACTGGGATCCCACCTGCTGAACTGCTCATGAAAAGAGCACTTAAGACAAGGCTCTCGTTAGTTCACCCTAATCTACATGAATAGGGAGAGAGCAGGCGGCTTCAACAAAGTGCATACCATGATAGCGCAAATGTGTCACGCGAGATTGAAATCAATGATCGTGTATTTGTATTAAATTATGGACAAGGTCCCAAGTGGCTTCCTGGCACTGTCATGGCCAAAGGGGGGAGCAGAGGGTTTTGGGTCAAACTTTCAAATGGACTCATTCACCGGAAACACTTGCACCAAATCAAACTCAGATTCACGGACTATCATGAACAACCCACCTTGGACCCTACCTTTTTTGATCCCCCAACATACACATCAGTGGCAACTGGCACCATGGTTGACCACGAAGCAGAACCCATCATCCACAGCAGCCCTGCAGGGCCCAATACACCAGGCAGCCCAGCAAGGCCAGCTGCACAGCAGCCCAGCGAGGGCTCAACAAATGATTCAACAACACCAGCTTTCACACCGAGATGATCAACCAGGCCAAGCAGGGCCCTAGATCGACTCACATTGTAAATAGTTACACTATTTACTTGGGGGGGAGTATGGTTATGTATGAGGACTTGTATTTACTCTGTACAGCCACGAGAGGGCTCATCCCCTGGAGTCCCAAGGGATCCCATAATCCCTTGGGAGCACAGGTATTTACGGAGGCTTCACAGGTTGGAGAGGCACTCTGGAGACCTGCAAAAAAGACTAAGGTCACACTTTACTTTGAGCTCACAGTGTTCAGTCTGACTCTTTCTCCGTACACAACAATAACGATTTCAATGTTGTCTGTGAGCATGTACCTGTGAAAAGATAGTGTAGATTTTAATTAAAAGATACAAATAGCCAATGGTTTGAAAAAAGATCAGTCATACCCTGGGCCTATCCCATGCCCTTTGACAAGCAAAGAGAATGCAAGGTAGTAGACAAATTGTAGGCTGCTCCAGAGAGGATAAGATTCATCAGTACACAAGAGCTCCCATTATTTTGAAATAGGATAAGAAAATCTCAATGCAAAGCCCCACCACCACTTCAGATTACAGATAAACAGTTCTGTTTATTTTTAATAGTTTATAAATGATAAGTAGGACATGTAGTAAAAAATATGACTGCACTCAGCATTATTTTAGGAGCAGACCAAAAAAGCTTCTCACTACACTTAGTCCTAGCTTCATAGTCTGTCTCAAACCAAATACATTACGATGCAATAACCTGTTAGCAACTCACACAGTTAGCAATCAACTAATAATATACTAAAACAATCAGGGATGTTTGAGAATGGTTGCTTGGCAGTAATTGGATGGAGATTATCAGATGACGTTGCTAACAGTGAGAACATAATTCAGATGTTTATAACTAACATTTGTAAATTGAATGTTAACTGTAATGTGTCATCATGCAAAAAAGCATATAAACTTTCAAGTCAATAAAAAGCCTACAGTGGATGCCAGTGCAAACGCTGATTGCCGATATATTTCCTGTTGTTGATATACGATGCCATTTCCACTGCTACACCTAATGGCTAATTAGGTAAAGGTGCCATACGGTGTGATGCTGAGCTATACAGGCCTGGAGACTTACTGGTTTGATTTTTGATCCATATTGAGTCAGCTAATCTCAGCTGGGATAGTGATAAAGTGCTATAATTATCCTCAGTGTTCCCAAGCCAGAGAAGAGAGAATTTAACTCCAGACTGTTTCCTTTGCTGATTGTATTATGTGACCCCAGCTGGAGGTGTGCTTGTGTGGACATCAGGTGAGAACAGGATTGGACTCAGCTGTGAGGCCCTCATATGGTTGAATAGCCTGCTGACATTCACTGCCCCGACTCGCACATGCATAATGGCCATTTGGACAATGTAATCAAGACTCCTGCCATCTGTTGAATCATATCTCAGCATTAGTCTGGGGAGGATGGTTGATTCGGGGAGAAAAATCATTTTCAGTTGAATATTGGGATTAGGAAGAATTTATCGGACTTTCTTGATAGAGCAGCTTCTGTGGTAGTTTAACTTTCTGTCATTTACTAGTGTAATAAACTATTCTTCATTATATTTAAAGTGATAGTAGTTTTGTGATACAAAACAGTGTAGTGCTTCACTTTTCCATGTGCTTTCATTTCCACTGAGGTGAAAACATTAATAGCAAACTTGGCTTATGCCAACACAATACGAACTCTTGCATAAATGAAATTCTCTGCATAAATAAAAGAACAGAAGGTAAACAGCAAGAGGCATCAAAAATTATTCAGGAGATGGGAGCAATGGAATTGAGTGTAAACCAAGATGATTGACAATGATGCAGCCGACGCACGGGCTGATTGCAGCAAAATAAAATCGATAAACAAATGTCTTTTGTGTGAATTTACTGACGAAGGAGTAACTCGAGTTTGCCTGAAGGTGCTCACAGATCTGACAGTAATGAATCCTGACTCCACCAGCTGTCAGTCACAGGAAATAATGCTGTGGATTCCCAGCTGATATTTATTTAAGTGGTGTTTCATTGTATCGAAGGACAGGCTGATATCTAATCTCGGAAGTTTGGTGCCATCCATAACACCGGAAATATTGAATTACACCTCATTTAGTTTCAATTTTGTGAGATTTGTTGGAATTACTGTAGTATCAATAATAAAACTGCTTGAGAATGGCATCTAATCTAGTTATCAGAGGCTTCTATTGTAGAGTAAGTGGTCAATACTGAGGACTGTAACAAATTACAGTAGTGGGGAAAATGTTGGAATCAATTACTAAAGATGAAATAGCAGCACATTTTGAAAGCAGTGACAGGATCGGTAAAAGTCAGCATGGATTTATGAAATAGAAATCATGCTTGACAAATCTTCTAGAATTTTTTGAGGATGTAACTGGTAGAGTGGACAAGGGAGAACCAGTGGATGTGGTGTATTTGGACTTTCAAAAGGCTTTTGACAAGGTCCCACACAAGAGATTAGTGTGCAAAATTAAAGCACATGCTATTGTGGGTAATGAACTGACATGGATAGAGAACTGGTTGGCAGACAGGAAGCAGAGAGTCTGGATAAATGGGTCCTTTTCAGAATGGCAGGCAGTGACGAGTGGGGTGTCGCAGGGCTCAGTGCTGGGACCTCAGCTATTTACAATATACATTAATGATTTGAATTAAGGAATTGAGTGTAATATCTCCAAGTTTGCAGATGACACGAAGCTAGGTGGCATTGTGAGCTGTGAGGAGGATGCTGAAAGGCTGCGGGGTGAATTGGACAGGTTAGGTGAGCGGGCAAATGCGTGGCAGATGCAGTATAATGTGGATAAATGTGAAGTTATCCACTTTGGTGGCAAAAACACGAAGGCAGAATATTATCTGAATGGCGGCAGATTAGGAAAAGGGGAGGTGCAGAGAGACCTGGGTGTCATGGTACATCAGTCATTGAAAGTTGGCATGCAGGCACAGCAGGCGGTGAAGAAGGCAAATGGTATGTTGGCCTTCATAGCTAGGGATTTGAATATAGAAGCAGAGAAGGCAGGGAGGTCTTATTGCAGTTGTACAGGGCTTAGTGAGGCCTCACTCAAATATTGTGTTCAGTTTTGGTCTCCTAATCTGAGGAAGGACGTTCTTGGTATTGAGGGAGTGCAGCGAAGGTTCACCAGACTGATTCCCGGGATGGCAGGACTGACATATGAGGGGAGACTGGATCGACTGGGCCTGTATTCACTGGAGTTTAGAAGGATGAGAGGGGATCTCATAGAAACATATAAAATTCTGACAGGACTGGACAGGTTAGATGCAGGAAGAATGTTCCCGATGTTGGGGAAGTCCAGAACCAGGGGACACAGCCTAAGGATAAGGGGTGAGCCATTGAGGACTGAGATGAGGAGAAACTTCTTCACTCAAAGAGTTGTTAACCTATGGAATTTCCTACTGCAGAGAATTGTTGAGGCCAGTTCGTTGGATATATTCAAGAGGGAGTTAGATGTGTCCCTTACGGCTAAAGGGATCAAAGGGTATGGAGAGAAAGCAGGAAAGGGGTACTGAGGTGAATGACCAGCCATGATCTTATTTAATGGTGGTGCAGGCTCGAAGGGCCGAATGGCCTACTCCTGCACCTATTTTCCATGTTTCTATGTCTTTATATAACATCGAAGAGATGGAGGAGGCCCTGGAGCTGGTAGCCAGGAATACGGGTGGCAGAGGGCTCCCATTGGTCCCGAGGTGCTGCGCTGCACCCCAAGGTGCTGCACCACCATTGCCAACCACACATGAGAGCCAGCAGCAACATCTTGCTTATGGCTCGGAGCTTGTTCCCCCCTCGGGACCGTCCTCTCCCGTATCCATCCAAGCAGTGCTTCAGCCGTCACCCCTCCCCCCCACCCCCCACCCTCAATGAAGCATCGCCTGAGGACCTCCTCGGTCCGGCGGCTTGGAGTCAGGAGGGGAAGGGGATGGGGTAGCGGTGGGGAGGAGAAGCGAGGGGGGCGCGGGGCGCGGGGGAAAGGGCTGGCTTGTACAGAAATACTGATGATTTCCGACTAATGTTTGGTTTAAATGTTTTTTATTTAACAAAACCTTGTAGCACATTGGCTCAGATAGCTGCATCGTCAGATGCTGGTGACTCCTTAACATCAAAGGGTATAATTACATTTAACTTCAATCAACTTAAACTTTAACTATCATCAAGGTGATGTCCACCATTGATGTATGACCTGCACACCCAGCAGTATGTTAGCCTTGTAAATCCCACCAACGTTCTTTCAGGCAAAGCGATCGTTGATGAGCTCCTGACGGAGGGCTCTTGCAGTTATCATGCCACCATGGGCCCTTTCATGCAGTCTACAGGGGGGCGGGGGCATGGGCTTCAGCTTCAGCCTGATTGTCTGGGCCGATGTCAGCATCTGCCTCCTCATCTTCATCTTCCTCTCTCTGGTGAGGTCGACTGTCAGACTCATCAGGCAATTCTGGTCCCCTCCTGTTAGCCAAGTTGCATAGCATGGAGCACACCATCACGAATTGAGCTACTTGCTCAGGGGGGTATTGGAGCTCGCCTCCTGTGTGGTCCAGGCATCTAAAGCATTGCTTCAGCACTCCAATGGTTTTCTCCATGATATTGCGAGTTGCTCTGTGGCTCTTGTTGTATCGTCTCTCGACCTCGGTGTGGGTGTCACACAGCGGGGTCATCGGCCAGGTGGTGAGGCCATATCCTCTGTCTCCAAGCATCCAGCATTGACCTTGTGGCTCATTGTTAAACAAGTCAGATACAGTGCTCTCACGCAGGATGTGAGCATCATGGATGCTGCTCGGAAATTGAGCATTCACTGCCAGTATAATTTGCTGGTGGTCGACAACCAGTTGGACATTCAGGGAGTGGAATCCCTTGCGGTTCCTGAAAATGTCAGCGTCCTAAAAAGGTGCCCGCATCGCGATATGCGTACAGTGTATTGCTCCCTGCAACTTGGGGAAGTTTGCAATTCTGGAGAATCCTAGAGCCCTCTTACTCTCTGCCTCCCTGGTCATAGGGAAGCTGATCAAGTCCCTCCTGCGTGTGTACAGGGCTTCAATGACCTGTCTAATGCAGCGATGTGTGGCATGCTGAGAAAGTCCGCAAATGTCTCCAGCTGTAGCCTGAAAAGAACGACAGTGCTGCAGAGACTTTGACCTCGACGGACAGTGCAGTACTGATGGTGCTGGCAGGCTGCAGATCTGCCCTTATCAGCTGACAGACCTCAGTGATAACCTCTTTGTGGAAGCGCAGTCTCCGAAGTCAGGTGGTGTTGGGCAAGTTGAGATAAGAGTGCTTCTCCTTGCACTTGCAGAGGGTGTAATGTCTGGTCCTCCTCATCTGTCTGTCACTTTGTACATTGGGCACATAATGCAGTGCAGCGTTCCTTCGGCGATGTCGATTCTGCTGCATGTATTTGGTCACCAAGAGAGGGTGAGAAAGGACAGGCCCCATTGCTAGGTTCTCTGTTTTCCACTGATTGCTCACAAACAAGGAATGTCCCAATGAACACACCTCTTCAATTCCAATCGGTCACAGTGTGGTCAAGATGTTTTTAGAGATGTTCACATCAACTCCAACGACCTGCAGAGTACATCCGAGCTCCGCTGAAGTTGAAGCACAGCAGCCTTTTAAATGATGCGACATATGATCTATAACATGACGTCCATAATGCTGTGATTCATTTCGGTTAGTTCCACTTTTTGTGGGCGGTTTTTTGAGCGAGCGATATTGTGGGTGATATGTGTGCGAGGTGGTGAAATTGACGATGGGCGATCTCCATGGCCACTAGTTTGGGTAAATATGCTCTTTACGACAAAAAACAGTGGGCGGGCGTTAATATTGAATCTCGGCGTTAAATCCGTATGGAAAGTAACGCTGGGTGCTATGGGCGTTGAATTCACCCATTCTGCTGATACCACCCAAAAAAAGTGGACGGGCGGTAATATTTTTTCTTGCCATTAAGCACATGGGGAAAGTAACGTTCGGCGATACGTTTCCAAAAAATGCCCGCCAGTTTCCATTTTGCGGCAAAATGCGCGATATATGGGCATTATACGTCATTTCAGTGGTAAAATGGGCATTAATTAGGCGTTAAGCATGCAAAAAAAAAGCGGAGGTTCTAGCCCCATGTCCGTTGTACCTCGTAGTGGACAGAATCCACACTGTGACTCTGGGAGGAGCTCCTCAGCCACTGGGAGAATATAGTTGAGGAGGATTCTAGTGATGACCTTCCCAGTGACTGATAACAGGGAGATTCCTCTGTAGTTGCCACAGTCGGACTTGTCCTGTTTTTTAAAGATGGTCACGATTATTGCATCTTTGAGATCTCCTGGCACGCTCTCCTCCTTCCAGATGAGAGAGATGAGATCATGCATTCGTGCTAATAGTGCCCATCTGCCATACTTAAGTGCCTGAGCGGGGATTTCATCTGCTCCTGATGCCTTATTGTTCTTGAGCTGATGGATGGCCTTTTCTTCCTCATGCATGGCTGGGGTTTTACTGAGATGGCGGGTAGCATGCTGCGGGATGGAGTTGAGGACACTCGTGTCAAAGGCAGTGTCTTGGTTAAGGAGATCTTCGAAGTGCTCCGTCCAGCGGATCCTGACTGCCTCGGTGTCCTTGATGAATGTCTCTGCATTCTTGGCCAGCAGTGGGGTGGGGCATTGCGTGCTTGTGTCATAGGTGGACTTGACTGCGGTGAAGAATTCTCGCACATCATGACTATCAGCAAGGGCAGACATTGGCGACGAGGTTCAACACCGCCTCCAGTGCGCCAGCGCAGCCTTCGGCCACCTGAGGAAGAGAGTGTTCGAAGATCAGGCCCTCAAATCTGGCACCAAGCTTATGGTCTACAGGGCTGTTGTGATACCCGCCCTCCTGTATGGTTCAGAGACATGGACCATATACAGTAGACACCTCAAATCGCTGGAGAAATACCACCAACGATGTCTCCGCAAATCCCTTGGGTGGACAGACGCACCACCGTTAGTGTTCTTGATCAGGCCAACATCCCAAGCACTGACCACACTCGACCAGCTCCCCACATTGTTCTCATGCCTGACACAAGACTCCCAAAGCAAGCACTCTATTCGGAACTCCTACACGGCAAGCGAGCCCCAGTTAGGCAGAGGAAACATTTCAAGGACACCCTCAAAGCCTCCTTGATAAAGTGCAACATCCCCACCGACACCTGGGAATCTCTGGCCAAAGACCACCCTAAGTGGAGGAAGAGCATCCGGGAGGGTGCTGAGCACCTCGAATCTCATCGCCGAGAGCATGCAGAAACCAAGCTCAGGCAGCGGAAGGAGCATTTGACAAACCAGACTCCCCACCCACTATTTCCTTCAACGACTGTCTGCTCACCTGTGACAGAGACTGTAATTCCCATATTAGACTGTTCGGTCACCTAAGAACTCACTTTTCGAGTGGAAGCAAGTCTTCCTCGATTTCGAGGGACTGCCTATGATGGTGATGAAAACATCTTTTGGTTTTCCTTGATTTTAGTGCCAAGAATTTTTCATGCTCTCTCTTTGCTTTCCTAATATCCCTTTTGGTGGTTTATAGAATATACCTAGTAGTGTAATGGCACCTCTATTATTTCCTAACTCTAGCCATATAGATTCTGTCCTTGACCCCGCCAGGACATCCTCCCTCTCCAGCACTGTAACATTCTCCTTAACCAATACTGTCACACCACCTCTTATCTTTATTTCCTGATCTTTCCTGAACACCTTATAACCAGGAATATTTAAAATCCAATCCTGCCCTTTTTTAAGCCAGGTCTCAGTTATCGCCACAACATTATATTCCCATGTGGTTATTTGTGCCTGCAGCTCATTTACATTGTTTATGACTGCAAACTGTCTTTAGCTCCACACTGTGGGCTCCTGTGTTACTGCAGCCAGTGCTGTTTATAACAGAGAGACAGGTCATCTGACAACGAGAGTTCTGGAAGCTTCTGCAATCTTAAAAGCTGTGTGTGCTGTGTGCTCTCTGAAGATATCACAATGGCAATGACAATGGGATGAGGCGGATAAAACAAAGCTGAAATCTTTGTTGGTGGAGGATTCAGCCAGCTGACAGAGAGACTTTGAGAGCTTTTCTGTTTTGATTAACAGCTACAAATCCGAGGTAAATTACAAGCACACTTGTTTGAACTGCCAGAGTCCAGATGGTCGCGCCTATGGGGGTAATAGGGCATTTGGAGGAGTTTCAACATGACCGTGAAAGTTTCAGAGCATAGGTGGATCCGTTAGAAATGTTTTTCACCGCAAATAATATCATCGAAGTCCCTGATAATGAAATCAATAACCGGGCGATGTTGGAATGAAAAGGGGCTATTTTCTTAACTGAAGCAGGGCCCGAGGTGTATGAAACCCTGATAAATTTGCTTGTGCCTAACAAGCCAAAGGACACAACTATGAAACAGACAGCAATACAGCCCTGTGCCTTTGGAAATTGTTGAAAGTTATCGTTTCGGAATACGAAATAAGAAGGCCAAAGAAAATATCAGTGAGTACATTGTAGCATTAAAAAAGCTAATTTCGGAGACTTTCAGGACCAAGCATTGCGTGACTGCTTTGTTTGTGAGATGAAAAATGATGTGATCAGAAGAAAGTTATTGACAATGCCTAACTTGACTTTTGATTTAGCTTGACAGTTATGTCAATGAGCATGGCCGACTAATATTACCGAGAATTTCATACTATTTTCAGTCATCAGACAACCGAGGTGAATCACCTGCAGGTTCAAAGTAAAAGGTGGTTGGGGCCCCAAGTCTCAGAAACTGTCAAGGGTAACAGAGCATTGAAGTCCTGCTATCCGTGCCTGGGACAACACATTGCTCAAAGTTGTCCATATGTGAAGGCAGAATGTTTCTTCTGCAGGAAAACTGGGCATCTTGCGAAGGCATGCCGACTGAAAGGAAACCAGTTTTCAAAGCTATAAGTAGAAATCCCCAGAGTATGGAATAAAAACATCAGGATGAGGAGATGTTAGAGCGAAACGTCATCAGGAGCATGAGGTTAACGGACAGCAATTCGAAAAGTATCATAATCCATATAGATTTTGCAGGAATCAAGATACCCATGGAAATCGACACTGCTGCATCCGTGAGTGTAGTACCGGAGTCGCTATACCTCAACAAATTGCGTGATTTCCCATTGGAGAAATCCAAGCTAAAGCTGCAAGAATACTTGGGATTGAACATTCCTGTGGTAGATGGTATCACCATACTGGTGAAATACAAGGATCAATTTCAGAACTTGCCTCTAACAGTAGTGGCAGGAGACAAGCCTGCCTTATGAGGAAGAAATTGGTTGGGATCACTGAAGCTTGATTGGAGTGAGATTTTTCATGTTGAAACGAGATTTGCATCAAAGGATGAGGTCATCAAGAATTATCCAAAGATGTTCTGCGAAACAGGCAGTCCCATCCAAGGTTTCAAGGCGAGCGTCAGGGTACAGAAGGACACTAGATCAGTTTACTGCAAGACACGTTCCGTACCATATGCACTCAAAGAGAAAGCTGAGCAAGAACTCAAAAGACTAGAGATTGAGAACATTATCTCTAAGATAGATATATGTAGTTGGGCTACACCTATTGTTGTTGTACCCAAGTCCGCTGGTAAGGTAAGATTGTGTGGTGATTATAAAGTAACCGTAAAACAGGTTCTAGAGGGTAATGCCCACAATATACTGCCAAATATAGAAGATTTGTTCACAACACTGACAGGTGGTCCGATCGTCTCAAAGTTGGATCTTACGAATGCCTACTTACAGCTTGAACTAGATGAGGAGTCCAAGTCATGCTTGACTATAAATACTCATCTAAACCTATATCAATTTAATAGGCTACCATTTGGAGTGTTTTCCGCCCCTGCCATATTCCAAGGGGTGATGAATCAGATTTTGCAAGATATTGAAGAGGTAGTATGTTATTTAGATGACATACTAATTTCAGCACCAAATAAGTAAATTCATAATAACATATTGAATTAAGATCTCAAATAGCTAGAGAAGCAGAGAGTATGAGTGTCTGCTCGCAAGTGTGAGTTATTTCAAAACTCTGTGGAGTACTTAGGGTACAGAGTAGACAAAGATGGTTTACATCTAACCAAGGGAAAGCTGGATGCAATCAGAAATGCACCCACTCCCAAGAATGTCACTGAACTTCAATCATTTTTCGGTCTTTTGAACTATTATGGGAAGTAACCACCAAATTTGGCTACAGTCTTACATCCACTGAATGAACTATTGAAAAAACAGGTCCATTGGAAGTGGTCAGAAGAATGCGATACAGCATTCAAAGAGTGTAAAAGCAAATTGGTAGAGAGCACCATGTTTGTTCACTATGACGTATCTAAGGAGATCAAGCGAGCATATGATGCCTCTCCCTATGGAGTTGGGGCAGTGATCTCTCATGTATTACATAGTGGGGAGGAGAGACCAATTGTTTTTGCTTCACGCATTCTCAGTGCCAGTGAGCGTAATTATGTGCAAATCGAAAGGGAAGCTTCGGCATTAATTTTTGGGGTCAAGAAGTTCCACAAATACTTGTATGGTCGTAAGTTTACCATCGTTATGGACCATAAGCCCCTGACAAAGTCCCCATTTCCAATTTTAGCTGCAGCCCGAATGCAGAGATGGACTTTGATTTTTATCAGCATATACATATATTGAATACAGACGATCAGCTGATCACAGTAATGCTGATGCTATGTCTAGATTGCCTTTCCCATCACAAGTTACACCTGATAGGGAAGAAGTGTTCTATTTTTCATACATGGATGAACTGCCAGTCACAGCTGAAGAGATTGGTAGAGCAACCAAACGTGACCCAGTTATGTCAAAGGTATATGATTATATTGCAAATGGATGGCCAAACCAGGTAACTGACAAAGATATTCATCCATTCTTCATTCGTAGGAATGAATTATCAGTCAATAAAGATTGTATCATGTGGGGTGCAAGAGTGGTTATGCCAAATAAATTCAGGCCCAACTTATTAGGAGACCTCCATGACCAGCATCTGGGAATGTGCTTGACTAAGAGTTTTGCACGCAGTTACTTATGGTGGCCATGTCTTGATAAAGATATGGAGTACATTGTCAGTCAGTGTGCGACATGTCAATCGGTAAGCAAGCAACCACCATCACTACCATTACAGCCATAGGAATGGCCTCCCGGGGTGTGGCAAAGGCTACATATCGATTTTGCTGAGCTAGAAGTACAAAAATTGTTTATTGTGATTGATAGCCATTCGAAATTGGTCAAGGTGTTTCAAATGGGGAAAATAACAACAAGTAAAACATTAGACATTTTACGAAGTTTATTTTCTTCATTTCACCCCCCAGAAGAAATTGTTTCTGATAATGGACCACAATTTTGTTCAGAAGAATTTGCACAGTTCAAATGGTGAAATATACCAAGGTGGTACCGTACCAACCTGCTTCAAATGGTGCAGCAGAGCGCACTGTACAAATTGTAAAAGGTGCCCTCATCAAACAGATGTTGGATCTAAATCCAAAGAAACGACAGTTGTCATTGGACCACATATTGGCTAATTTTCTAATTACGTATCGTAATACTCCTCACACAACTACTGGTAGAATACCAGCAGAGTTGTTTCTCAAACGACAGCCACGAACCAGATTCTCATTGTTAAAACCAAGCTTGGCACAGTCCGTAGAAGAGACACAATTAAGAGAATCATGATAGAGGTATAGTAAAAGAGAGAAGTATGAAATTAAATCAGAAGGTGAGAGTGAAGAACGATCACCATAAACGGTTAAAGTGGTTACCAGGAAGAGTGGTGAAGCTATGTGGTCCTCGCACATATTTGGTCAAGATGGTTGATAATGGACAGGTTAGGTTTGTTCACATTGATCATATTTTACCTACAGACGTGGAAGTAGTTGAAGATGGGAATGATTCAATTATTTCTGACTCATCAGATAGTTTTGATACACCAGTAGTATATCCTACAACCAATGTACTGGAAACAAATCCAAGAGAAAGTCAGAATTTAAGTCTGAGTCCGAGTCAGGCAGACAAACAGTCTGACGTTAGAGAGAGTTCAAATGGAAATCAAGGGCATCCCTTGGAGGAAAACTTCCCTCAGGATCAGCCTCAAATGTGTTTAACTTCAACACCATGTTTGGAAGGTTCTGTTCGAGAGTGAAGATATCCTCTTCGAAACAGAAAAAAGTGGTTAAGCTTGATTTGTAAATATGGCAAAATAAGTCCATATCTTTTGTTATGTATAACCATGCAAGTTATGTATGATGATTGTTTGTTATAATTACTTCTTCATTAAGGAGGGAGAAGTGTAGTGTTTGTAGCTCCACACTGTGGACTCCTGTGTTACTGCAGCCATTGCTGTTTATAATAGAGAGACAGGTCACCTGACAAGAAGACTTCTGGAAGCTGCTGCAATCTTAAAAGCTGTGTGTGCTGTGTGCTCTCTGAAGATATCACAACTACGCTTTGTGCATACATACACTGTAAACCCATCTTAGACAATCCTGTATTCTCTCTTAGTTTGACCCCACCTAATACCTTACTATTTCTTACTTTAGTGCTCTCTGCCTCTCCCAATCCTTCATGCACTTTATTTCCCCTTTCTAATGTTACATCCTGGTGCCTATCCCCCTGCCAAATTAGTTTAAACCCTCCCCAGCAGCACTAGCAAAAATCCCCGCGAGGATATTGGTTCTGGCCCTGTTGAGATGTAACCCGTCCAGCACCCACAGGTCTCACCTCCCCCAGAACTGACCGGTCCCAGTGCCCCTGGAATCTGTAGTCCTCCCTCCTGCACTATAACTCCAGCCATGCATTCATCTGCTCTATCCTTTTATTTCTATACTCACTAACCCCTGGCACTGGGAGTAATCCAGATATTACTACCTTTGAAGTCTTGCTTTTTAATCTCCTTCTTAGCTTCCTAAAATCTGCCTGCAGGACTTCATCTGTCTTTCTACCTACGTCATTGGTACTGTAATGGACCACGACCTTTGGCTGTTCACCCTCCCCCCTCAGAATGTTCTGCAGCCGCACAGAGAAATCATTAACTCTGACCCAGGAAGGCAACATCCTATCCTGGATTTAAAGAAATGCCTGTTTGCTCCCCTAACTATTGAATCCCCTACCACTATTGCTTTCCCACTCTTCTTCCTCCCCCCTCACCCTGTGCAGCTGAGCCACTGGTGGTGCGATGGACTTGGCTCTGGCTGCACAGGGTGAGGGGGGAGGAATCCATCGCCCTCACCAGTATTCAGAACAGTATACTGGTTGGAGAGCGAGATGCACTCAGGGGACTCCTGCACTACCTGCCTGGTCCTCCTCTTCTGTCTGGCAGTCACCCATCCCTCTCTGCCCGCACAATCTTAAACTGCAGGGTGACCACCTCCTGAAACGTAGTATCCACGAAACTCTCAGCCTCACGGATGCACTGCAGTGACTCCAGCTGCTGCTTATGCTCTGAATCCCAGAGCTCCAGCTCTTCCAGCTGACGACACGTCCTGCACCTGTGGTTGTTCAGAACATGGGAAGCGTCCTGAAGTTTCCAAATGGCACAGGACGCACACTCTGTGGGAATGAGCTGCCCTGCCATGCTTCTATTTAATAGGCTATGAACTAACTTTGAAGAATTAGGGCTGGATTTTCCACTAATTTGCCCCCCCGTTTCGCGCCTCGGCGGGCCGCAAAAAGATGTTTCTGAGTGTTAAACGGGGTGTCCAGGATTTTGCGCCCGGCCGGAAGTTTCGCCAATGGTTTTGTGGTGGTGCAAAAACTTACCGCCCCGTCCTCGGTTTTGACCATCAGGATGATGTCAATCATCGTGCAAGGCTACGCTAGCGCCCCTGGTGGAACTTTCAGGCATTACGCCCGATTTGGCGTCCGCCCCAGGACCCGACCAAAAATACCAGGCAGTCCCAGGGTGCACCAGGCACAGTTGGCGGCATATTTAAAGGGAGGCTGTAAAATCTTAGATCGCAGTTGTCAGTGACTGCCACAGTTGCACGCAGAAAGCTGCATAAGTGGAAACTTTAAAGAGGCACTTTTATGTGAGTTAATCCTTTGTTTTCAAGGTCAGTAAGAGATTTCAATGGGGGCAATGCTAGTTAGGCGGCAAATCATGCTGGTTGCGATTGGCAGGCGTTCCAAGCTGGAAGGCTTATTGTTCATGGTTTGCAATGGAATCGAAGAAGTTGCAGACATTTGGGAAGCATGCCTTATCCCCAACGGGTTTACAGGGAACATCGCTCATACCTACACATTTCTGATGTGCAGTGCGTTAGAAGGCTGCGCTTCAGAAAATACGTGCTGACAGAGATATACCAGCTCCTACAGGCAACCCTACAGCCTACCAGCGCCAGTAGGACTGTGCTGCCCGTCGAGGTGAAAATGACTGCGACGCTGGCATTCTATGCCTCCGGCAACATCACTGAACAGACAATTGGCCGACTGAAGCAATGCTTCTAATGCCTGGACCGCTCTGGAGGCAGCCTTCAATACTCCTCGCAGGTCTCTGAGTTCATTGTCGTGTGCTGTATGCTACACAACTTAGCCATCATGAGGGGCTAGGCATTGCCAGTGGGGATTGCAGGATCACCTCAAGAGGAGGAGGAGGGGGAGGAGGAAGAGGAGTCTGTCGAGGAAGCCATACAGCAACCACCATGAGTACAGGGAAGGCAGTGTGGAGATGTGGCCGCTGCAAGAGCCTTATGTAGGCAGCTCATCATTGACCGTTTTGCTTTGATCAGGAAAGGGGAGGTGTGAGCCTTGCCTTGCCACACTATGCCACCATGCTGCCTAATGTGCAAATGATTGTGCAAATGGGACACAAGACACCAATATCAAAGATGAAAGAGCAATTTTTACCAACATGTAACACACTCAATCTTCCCTCCCCACCCCTCCCCCCCTCACCATCACCACAGAACCCTACATAATATAACGGTTCACCACTTATGAACACATGACTGCTTCTTGCAATTCATAAGATATTCTGAGCAGAATAACTGCATCATGCAATGCACAAAATGTAAATAAAATATTAATGGCATCCTGCAGTGCACAAAATGAAAATCACACCAGACTGCATCCTGCAGTGCACAAAATGTTCCCAAAAGAATAACTGCATCCTGCATTTACAGAAGATAATAATTGCATGCTGCAGTGCACAAAATGCCAAGGCTCCCTGATGACTTAGCAGCTATTATTGCACCTTGGAGAGACTCCCACCCCACACCCCCCACCACCCCCCCCGCGCCTTCCCTCCAACTCTCATGCCTGCTGCTCCTCCTCAGTGAGGCCTCAGGGCATACAGCAAGGCTGCTTAGAGGGCTGCTGTGTTGGGGGGGCAGACAATGGTAACCGTGTCTGAGGATGCACTGGACCAGCTCCTGGCCTGGAAGGCCCGGCTTTCAACTGGGGCTCCTCTTCCTTGCCGTTACCAGTCACAGGTGGATGGGGTGTCAGTCGTCTATGGTGCATGGTTTGCAAGTGAGTGGTGGGATCTGGAATGCTGTCATCCTGAGGAATGACATCACCTCCCATTTCTCTGGAGCCACTCCTTCTCCGAAGGGGCTGTGCCTTAGCAACCAGAGCATAATGTGTCCCCACAACTTGCTGATCTGCTTTGGCACCGTCACTTCCCTGTTGGACTGTGAGGTACATAGAGAGTATTGATGCAGACTTGGACTGCGGAGTGATCAGTGGCATGTGCCACACATTCTGGAACTCCACTGTTGCTTCTAGAGGCCACCAGCCTCTGTGTGTGGGCAACGATGGGGCTGGATCAGTGGACTCACGACTCGCAACGGCAATCTGCGACGCTGCCCCTGCAACAGTCACATTGAGCTTGTCAATGCTCGCTGGGATCTGTCGCAATGCATCAATAAAGTCACACTGCATAACTGCGCTCTTCCTGGACAGTTTCACCAGCTCCAGTTCAAGGTCTGCCTGTCTGTTAGCAGACCGACTTTGCTGACTCACCTGGCCTGTCAGATTCCACCCTGGCACGGCATTGCTGTATGCCACTGGGACCAGGAGCCTTCGATTCCGCAAGCCTGTAAATTCTGTTTCATCCTCTGAGGAGCTTAATCCAGAGCATGCAACTGGTGGACTCGGATGCTCCGCCGGATCAGTATCCTCCATTGCCTCGTCCTCGTCTGCCTGGCCTGAAGTGGAGGGTTCCCTCGAGGGACGGGTGCCTCTGGTTGGTCATCTGGAAGTAGAAAACAATAGAAGAGCGGTTAGCAGCAGGGGAGGAGGCAGGGTGGCATGAGGAAGGTGGCATAGCACAGGTTCATTTGAGGGTTGCCGCTACTCCATTATATTTTGCAGTGCAGTGGATTCGATAGCGCGATTCATATACATACCCTCACTTCCCAACCTGGCACTCCAATGAGGGCAGAGACCCTCTCCTCTACATTCATTAGAGGAAGAGTTTGAGGCGGATCCCCACCTGTCTGTAGCAGCTCCCTTCGATTGTGGGAGTTCTTAGACTGCAAACAGAATAAGGGTCTCTCTGCTGTTGGGTCATACATATATGTCTCCCACAGTAAAATAGGTGATATTGTGCTAATGTTGTCTAGGCCTCATTTCAATCTGTTTCGATCTTGCATGTGCTTCATCAGTACGTATTCGCTGGTTTTACACATCTGCCATGGGAGATATATGTGATCTTTCAAAAAGCGAAAGGAGCAGGTGGAGTTCATTGATGGGGAAGATTTAAATGCAAGAAATAATGCGGAAAGATCATTTAAAGCCAATGGTTGCTGATGTAAGACTTTATCTTTGTTATGCTTTGTGAAAGCACCTAAATGATTTTTGAGCGGGACCAGAGAAATCATAAATCATAGTGTGTGAGATTAATGCAACAAGTGATGGAGGGATGCATAGATAAAAATGGCAGTTACCCTCACTAACTTCGTGAAGTCGTTGAATTTTTTTCAGCACTGTGTGCCAGTCCTGGTCACCATGTCTGCAGCAGAGACCTCCTGTGCAATGTAACTCCGTATACGTTTACAGGTGGTCTGGCCCTCCCCACCCCTCACAAGATGGAGTGCAGGCCACCTCCTCTCCACCGCACTAACTAAGGCCTCAGTAGCCTCCCGGCTGAAGCACCTGGCACACGCCTTCCTTCCTGAACCTCCATTTCAGCAGAAGTGGCTGAAGTGGGCCGGTTTGAATGCGCATGCGCGCAGGAAGTTGGTACGCCCTGCATTTGCGTTTGTGACCGGAAAAGAAAGCGAGAGGGGAAAAACACACAATGTGCGTGCAAAAACTGTCTGCCTCCTACACCGCCGAATGTTTCAGCTCTGGCGCACAAAGTCAGCCATGCAACGCCGGACTTTATACCAACGCTCCTCCAGAAAATACAAGATGAGACGCAATCTATTTCTAAGCGCAAACTTTTGCGTTCCGCCCTGTTTTGCACCCCAAAATGGTAAAAGTCGATAATGCAGCCCATAAACTTAAAACTTAAAAGGAAAATACTCACCAACTACTCACCAACCAGCTCCTTCCCTTGTGTTGACGTAATTTTAGTTTTTTTTACTCTGACGTCACTCTTTCAAATTCTATCTGTTTTGAGTTGCTCTCAGCTCCGGTCTGGCTCAGTTCTCGCTGCCTTTGCTCTCGGGCCTGTCGCGCTCCTTTATCCCAGCTCCGGTCCCTCACAGGTCCACTGTAGTTGGTGGTTAATTATGTATTGCTACATAAGGAATATACAGACTTGTGTCAATGACCTAAAAATAATTAGTGAATAGTGAATAGAAAGCATCAAAATGTCCAGCTTTCCAGCATGGTCATTCCTCATTTTTTAAGGAGTAAGGTGCCTTAACTGACATTATTTTTGGTAGAATTGCTATTTTTTTACTTCTGCCATCTAGACTCTTCAAGTTAAATCTGCATCATTGTAAAAAATAGTGGCCTGTAATTTGCGGTCAGCAGTGAAGCGAGGACGGCCCGTTATGCCAGCATGTCTTTCTATACAGCTCTATTTTAAAGCCTGGAAAAGTATCTTGCAGGAAACATTAGACACACTGCATAACAGTACTCTTTTAATAGTTTAAAATTCAAACAAGATTTTTGTCCCAATAAATGAATCAATAAACAATGTTGTGATATCCTTAATTTTACAATTTCCATTAAGACAGAGAACTGATTAATTTAATTTATGGTAAGATTCTAGACAAAAGCTCCAGCAACTATAGGACAATCCAAGCAAACCAGATGCATAGAGTCATTCATGGGAATGTTTTCACAAGAACTAAAAATTAAAGCAACCATTTCAACTGTGCAGATATCTCTTCAGTGATTGTTGGCTCAGCCATCTCTGAGCACTATTTTACCAGATGACTGTTGCTTTGATATGGACAAAACTTTCACAGGAAAGGGTCAGGCCACGATACCAAACTGACAATCAGCTCGCAACTCATGCAAGAGTACTTCTGTATTCGCAATGATGTATTCCTGGCTTTTTACTCAACCTCTCCAAAAATGTTTTAGCATCTAGCACTGATTAGTACTTGAATGTCAGTATCAGTCAATATTTTGCAATGACTTTATGTCAAAGCTTCTGCATAACCTTGTAGGGTTGGTGTGGAAATCAGAGAGCATGTGTTTAGTTACTGACAGAATTAGTTTGATTTGGCTTCGTGCCTGAGGAAGTATCTTTGGACAGCTGTGAAAGAAGAAAAGAACCCGCACCTGCATATAAAGCCGAAACATAAATTATAAGCAAAATAAGCTGCACATTTCCACCACATCAGCATCATTGGGCTATATAATGAACGTTCTCTGTGCTTAGCCAGTTGACTATTCCTATTAATGCTGAAACTTTGAACTATTCTGTTTCACTATTTTCAATAGCTCAATCGTTATTTTCTTAAGAAAAATAATAATTTGGAAACAAAATCGATTATTTCCAACTAAGTGAGGAAATATTGTGAATTAAATGACTTAAGTTGAGAAATTGGTTTTACGGCAGGATCCAACACCAAGTGGATGGTGTTTCTGGAACATGTGCCCAAAGACCGAGACCTGATCTCGTTCTAAATTAGGCCTGGGGCCTCATTTTCATAAAACCAGTGAGCTGCAGACAACACCCGGACATTCTGATACAGCTCGCTGGTCACTGCCGTCTCAATATCAGTCAGTTCAGATACTGAGCCAACCCACAGGTAAGTCCTGGGATGCAGGGGAGAGTGGGGAAAGGTAAACGGGAGGGGGGGGTGCGGGGGGTGAGCGTGGGTTTACAGTGGCCCACAGTATTATTGTGGATCCAGGAGGAGCAATCGTACTTCTTCTGGTTCCATATTGAGGTCCATGAAAACTAAGAAATTCACCTGTTCTTTGGCGACATCCAGCAGTCCACTGGTTAGACTGCGGCACAACAGAAAAACCTGAGCCGACCATGCACATGATCTGTCCAGTTTCTGCCAAATTTGGCAGTAGAGTCCTGAAATAGGTGTTGGGCCCTGATTAACATGTTCAAAGGGCCCGAAGTTGGTCGACATACCATCCACTACTGCCCGCTTACCACCTGCTTACTGCCCAAAAATGCAATTTTGGTCAAAAAACACCTACATACCACCGAGATACTGCCCGGCAGAAAATTCATCAGTGACATACTGCCGGACAGTATGCACACTGCCCACCCATGCACATCATCGACATATCGCCCAAAAGTGCAAAATTCATGACATACCACCGACATTCCGCCGGAAATGCATACCGTCCTGGAGAAGGTGCTTTTAAGTGGGCGATATGGACACAGAGCTGACAGGTTTTTTGATCTTTATAGTTCTCCATAGTTTGATGTATTTTAAATGGATTATAGTATTTTCTAGTGTTAGGCAATAATATAAATGATCTATTAAAGCCTTATTTAGTCCTTTATTAATGAAGTATAATAAAAATGTTATTAATCTCTCTCACCTCCCAGTCTCTCCCACACCCCAGTCTCTCTCACCCCCCAGTCCCTCTCTCTCTCTTCCACCTCCCAGTCTCTCTCTCTCTCTCACCCCACTCCAGTCTCCCCACCCCCCCACCCCACCCCCACAGTGATCTCGTTCCCCCCACAGCAATCTCCCCCCTGACCCCCCCCCTCCTCTCAGTGAAATCCCCCCCACCCCCCACAGCGCTCTTAGGCCGGCAGTCTCTGGCCTCTCATCGGTACCTCTCAGGGGTGGAGCTTCACAACAGCATGCACGTGTGCACAAGTCGGGAGCCGAAGATTCCCGAGTCGAAAAGCCACCTCTGCCGCACACCGCCGGCTGCAGTCCGCTCTCACCCGCTGCACTCCACTTGGCTTACTGCTGAGAAAAATGCAATGAAATTCACGCCCACTCAGCCCCAGCAGTATTGGGCGGTAAAAAATGACGCACCGCCCGGGGACCGCCGAAAAATGGGTAGACCATGTGTTTGACCAATTTCGGTCCCTAAGGGTTTAACGCCTGTTTTAAGCAGTGCACCAGGTGCTCAGAGGTTGTCAGCTGCTAAATTTACGTATTTCCGGGGTGGATTGGCGTGGAGATTGCGCCAGAAAATTGGTTCCCACATTTTGAATTGTGCATCTAAAAGTGGTATGTCAGAGACCAATTCCTCCCCTTTATGTTCTCACTACACAGCAGCACAGGTGGCAGAATGCCTAACTTCCTGTTGGGATCAAGTCTCATGGATTCCTGTTTCTTATGCTTTATTACTTTATTAGGTTTCTTGTCATCCTCATGTGGCAAGAGTGATCTTGCATCTTATTTATATATTTCTTTGCAAACAACTGATATTCGTGGTTATCCTAATCTGTATGATCTGTGTTATGTTTTTGGAGGGTTTTACTCCAGATGTCTTTCTTGCGATCAGCCTCTCAGACCAATTCTTTAAGTGATCCCTCACTGTCTGCAAATGAGTGTGCCATTCTCTGCATTTGAATTGGCTAGGAATTGATGAAACAACCAGAAGCACATTTGTCAAGTTCAACTGGCAGGCACTGGGAATTAAAACTCGTGACTATACTGGTGTAACACAATTGCCTTAACTGCTGTTCTACTGCCCTACATTTCTCAATCCTTTTCACATTCTAATATAAAGATATTTTTCAACAAGTGCAAAGATGAGTTAATCATAAACAAAACTATTGGTTTGTTGCGTACTTCAAAATTCCATGTATTACCCTGAGGGTAATAAAAATGGGTGTAAAAGCTGGAAAGACATTTAGGTTGAGGTCACCAGTACAGAGTGATCTTTGGTTATCTAAGGACTTTGTAAACAGTCAGATGTTGGCGAGGAATAATACATGCAACCAGAGGACAGACTACCAGTGTATGGCAGATGAGGTTACATTCAGCAGAGTTATTGTTTGCCTTTTGAGACAGCAGATGATTTGGGAAATAGTTGAACTATGCTATAATCTTGTATGTATTCAGTTGACGTTGCCATTAAGCACTTTTAACTTCAAATGTTACCAGTAGATTTCAAATGTACTTGCCATGTGTGTGTATTTATTCAACAAGTTATATACAGCCAAGGCATAATTCTGTGTGTTCTCACAGGACATATTCTTCACAAAGATGGCATCTATTTGAATTTGACATTTTCCTGCAGGACAAAGGGTTGATTTCTCTTCAAAAACTTCCTTTGTAATTTAAATATTTAAATATCAATCAAAGATTCAGCAAGCGGCCTTAGAAATGTTCAAGATTCTGAAGGAAATTAACAAAGCTGATCCAGGCAAACTTTTCACTATTGCAAAGGGATCAAATGCCATGGCACATGTTATAAATTACGAAGTTAGGAGCAAAGAGTAAAGTCAGGTGGAACTTTTTAATTCAAAGGCTAATAGAATTGTGAAATAAGATATCAAAGAGAAAGTACCTTGATGCCCTAGTGGGCCCTTGATTTCTTTAATGTCAAAAATCTATCGATCTCCACCTTGAATATTCTCAATGACTGAGCATAATCAGCCCTCTGGGGTAGAGAATTTCAAAGATTCACAACCCTCTGAGTGAAGAAATTTCTCATCATCTCAGGTCTAAATGG
Source organism: Pristiophorus japonicus (assembly GCF_044704955.1). Classification (NCBI taxonomy): domain Eukaryota; kingdom Metazoa; phylum Chordata; class Chondrichthyes; family Pristiophoridae; genus Pristiophorus; species Pristiophorus japonicus. The sequence goes on from NC_091978.1 coordinate 234,072,181, forward strand.
CCAACCCTTATTCTGAGGCTATGACCCCTAGTTCTCCAGGGGAAACAGCTTCTCAGCATCTACCCTGTCAAGCCCTCTAAGAATTTTATTGTAGTCCTAAGCCACACAGACCAAAAAGACCCCAAGAGGGATTCTCGATCTGTGCTGAGTTAGCTGATTTTAGCTGGAGGAGCAGTTAGGATGATATAAATAATCTCAGCATCTTCTAGGGTAGGAAGGGTAAACATCAGTCAGTGGTCCCCCCATTTGATCATGATCCAAAGACCATTCTAGGAAACGCACAACTCCAAGCCAATCATAGGCATTTCACTCTGAATCCTGTGTTAGATGTCGATATGATTGAATTATGAGGAGAGATTGAGTAGAATGGGTCTATATTCTTCCAGAGTTTAGAAGAATGAGATCTCATTGAAATGTGTAAAACTCTTAGAGGGCTTTTGAAAAGTTCAAACCGAAGACCAAACAGGTACTGATGCATCTTTTTAACCCCAAACACACAGGCTTATGCTTATTTTTCTACCATGCTGTAGGCTCTTTCTGCCTTTGACAAACTTTTAGAAGCATACGCAACAGGTTGTAGTTTACCCGACTCATTAGCTTGTTGGAGCACGCAACCAACTCCATATGACAAAGCATCACAGGCCAATATTAGATGCTTGCACTGATCATAATGTACCAGCACCTTGTTAGAGCAAAGCAGATTAGTAGTTTTCTCAAAAGCTCTATCTTGAGACACACCCCAAACCCAGTTGTCGCCTTTTCTTAGCAGCATGTGCAGTGGCTCTAATAAAGTGCTCAATCTAGGTAGGAAATTACGGAAGTAGTTGAGTAGACCAAGGAACGAACGCAGCTCCGTCACATTCTGAGGCTTGGGTGCATTTTTGATGGCCTTGGTTTTCGAGTCCGTAGGCCTGATGCCATCAGCAGCAACTTTCCTCCCCAGGAAATTGACTTCTGGTGCCATGAAGACGCACTTCGAACGTTTCAGTCTGAGTCCCACTTTGTCCAGATGATGTAGAACCTCTTCCAGGTTGTTCAGATGTTCAGCGGTGTCACGACCTGTGGTCAGGATGTCATCTTGGAACACGACGGTTCTAGGACGGAATTCAGTCGCCTCTCCATGTTCCTCTGAAATATGGCTGCAGCCGAGTGAATTTCGAAAGGACACCTGTTGTAGATAAACAGTCCTTTATGAGTGTTGATGCACGTAAGTTTCTTCGACGTCTCGACAAGCTCCTGTGTCATGTAGGCTGACGTCAGGTCCAGTTTAATGAATGACTTCCCCCTGGCTAGCGTTGCAAACAGGTCATCAGCCTTCGGTAACAGGTATTGATCCTGTTTTGAAACTCGGTTGATCTTAATCTTGTAGTCTCCACAAACCCTGATGGTGTCATCACTTTTCAACACAGGAACAATGCGGCTGGCCCATTTGTTAAATTTGACCGGTGATATGAACCCTTCATGCTGTAGTCTGTCCAATTCGATTTCGACCTTCTCCCTCATCATGTACGGAACTGCCCGAGCTTTATGATGGATGGGTCTTGAATCCGAGTCCACATGGATCTGCACCTTGGCTCCCGTGAAATACCTGGTTCAAACTGCATGGAGAACTTGCTCAGCACTTGAGCACATGGAGTATCATCCTCCGATGACAATGCTTTGCTATTGTTCCAATTCCATTTTATTTTTTCTAGCTAATTCCTGTCGAACAGCGTTGGACCATTGCCTGGAACAATCCATAATGGTAAATTGTGAACCGCACCATCACAAGACACCTTGACTACTACACTGCCGATCACCGTTATGAGTTCTTTAGTGTATGTACACAACTTGGCATTGACTGGACTCAGCTTAGGCCTCACAGCCTTTGTATCCCACAGCTTGTCGAATGTTCTCTGGCTGATTATTGATTGACTCTCACCCGCATCCATTTCCATCGGTACCGGCACACCGTTAAGTTTCACATTAATCATTATCGGTTGGCTCTTTGTTAGAAATGAATACAATCCATACACTTTCTCCTCTGGTATCTTGGATTGCATATCCGGATTGACGCTATACTGGTCATCATCCTCCATGTGGTGTGTCACAGCACGCTTGTTCAGTTGCGGACATATGCGCTGGAGATGCCCACTCTCAAACAACCTTTACAAATGTAATGTTTAAACCGACACTGATGTGGCCGATGATTGCCCCCACAATGCCGACACGGTGAAATCGGATTCATTCCCATTGGCAGACTTTGAGCAACCACAGGTTTTGCATATACAGTTGAGTAGGTCCTGCCATATGCAGCTCTGCCAAACGATACAATCTTGTTTATAGTATTTGCCGAGTTCCGATTTTCCGATGATATCTACTTTAAGTGTTTGTCCGTCATCATGCATGCCTGGGCAATCGTGATGGCGTTGCTCAAGCCAACATTTCCGCCACCAGTAGCTTACGCAGGATCACCTCATGGTTGCTGTCGATTACAAAGAAGTCCCGCAGCATGTCTCCCACACATTTTTGAACTTACACGATGCAGCTAGACGTCTTAGGTCGGCAACAAATTCTGACACATCCTGGCCCTCAGAACAAACATGCGTGTAGAATCAATATCGTGAGATGATGATGCCTTCTTCTGGTTTGAGATGGTCACGTAAGAGAACACAATTCTTCATAGTCCTTGTCCATTGGATTTGCAGGCGAGAGAAGATTCTTTATGAGTCCATAGATTTTCGGATCGCAAACCATAAGGAAGACTGCCCTACGCCTAACTGCGTCAGCGGGTTCCTCCATTTTGTTGGCCACGAAGTACTGGTCCAGGCGAGCTACAAAATCTGTCCAGTCCTCTCCCTCCACGAATCTCTCCAGAATTCCAAATGTGCTTATTTTTGCATGCAAAGGTTCTTAAGTTACCTCGTCACCAAATGTTATGTATGTAATAACTCGATAGACTGAATACTGTAACCTAACACAGGTACAAACCTGGCTCTGCTTTATTCGGGCCCAAAGTAATTACATTACATGATAGCTTGCCTATTATACCTGGGCTGCACACACATGCGTACAGCCCAATGACCTCCGACAGTCGCGCCACCTTGTGGCTAGTAACCCCAAGCATACATACATGACAGATTGCATCAAAAATACATTGCTGACCAGAATAGAGAGATTCTTACTCGGTATCTAACCATGCTGCATATGATCTGGTAGTGCCTGATAATACAAAATGTCTCACAGTTCTAATATTCTTTTTCTAGTCACAAAAAAAGACAAAGGTTATAGTAAATTAAAGCAGCTTCCATCTTTTCTTTTAGTACTTATTAGGGCTGATTCCACAGTTGGGCACATTCACCCTGAAATGCGCTCACAGTGAGAACTGGTCAGGAAATAGGGGGATGGATTTTCCATCCATTTATATTGTAGGACAGAAAATCAGGCACTGTGAGCTCGTGATATCCTGGCCAGTGCTTCGTGAGAATACTTCTCCTCACTGGGATTGCCCAATCACAGAATCAGACTTATAATATCGAGTAAGCAAAAAAAAAATACTTTTGTTTTGCTTGTGTTTCAATGATATGCACACTTAGATATTCAAAGACATAAAGTTCAGCATCTGTAGCTTTTTAGACATTGAATTATTGCCAAATTAGTTAGCTGGATTGAAAACTGGCTTGCATTAGAATGCAGAAAGTGATACAATGTGGAAGAGGCTCCATCTGGGGAGATGCAACTGATGAAGTTTGACAGCAGCTTGTTCTGTGTCATCTGCTCATAAATAACTACTGGCTAGGTGATCAGCGGAGACGATTTTAAAAAATTGAAATCGGTCTGAACTAATTATATATATGGGCTTCAAAATGCCTAATGGACTTAATTGCAGGAAATGTAAATTAATGGATAAGGGAACAACATAAAGTATGCACACAAAAATATGTGGCTGTTAACAGAAGTGAAAAAGGAAAAAAAATTAGAGTGTGCTTTACTGAAAGTACCCAGTCAATGTGAGACTGCTCTAAACAAGGGTAACTTATCCATGTAATATGGGCTAAGACATCACATAGCAAATTACTTAAATTAATTGCATATTTTTCTGCCCTTGAATGAATCTCTTTTGGTGTAGGAACACTGCTGAGTTGGAAAATCATGCTTTCCATTCAGCGGGTGAGGAATAGATGAAAGACTCAAAATGACTTGATTTCCTGGTCCCCATTCGACCAGCCCACCCGCAGCCACCAGTAGAACCAGAAAATCAACCCCAATCTTCAATCGGGTTTTGATGAGGAATCAAGAACGAGTGACCAAGATGACCCTGCAGGGTTAATTTTCTGACATTGTACTGTGGGTGGGAATGTCGACTGCTGGAAATACATATCGGAAACTTGGGCAGTGCTGCAATTAATTTTCTGTTAAAATTAATTATCGGAAAATCATGTGCAGCATGCAACCAAATTTCCAATATGCACTCCTGGTAGGCAAGGCTCCCCACCAGTTACCTCCAGTTGGAAAATCACCCTTTAAGCATCTAACTCTAAATAATGCATCTACATAATTGGAATGACTATCATTAGCGAAAATCAGATTGAAGGCAGATACAATATCCATTATAAAGCTGTTAAATGTGATGGATAATATGGATTAATGAAAGTTATTGAAGAAACTCTGTAATATCACCCATCTCTACCCCTACATCAATCCATCTGTTGCTGAAACCCTCATCCATGCTTTTGTTACCTCCAGACATGATCATTCCAATGCTCTTCTGACAAATCTCCCATCGACCATTCTCCATAAAGTTTAGCTCATCCAAAACTTTGCTGCCCATATTCCGACTTGCACCAAGTCCTGTTCATCCATCACCCCTGTGCTCGCTGACTTACATTGGCTCCCAGTCCAGCAATGCCTCAAATATAAACTTCTCATCCTTGTGTTCAAATCCCTCCATGGCTTTGCCTCTCCCTGTCTCTGTAACCTCCTCCAGGAACTCTGCATTTCTCCAATTTTGACCTCTTGTGCATCCTCAATTTCCTTCTCCTCTCCATTGATGGCCACGCCATCAGTTGTTTAGACTCTAAGTTCTGGAATTCCCTCCCTAAACCTCTCCGCCACTTCACTTCTCTCTACTCCTTTAAGGCACTCCTTAAAACCTAACTCGTTGACCTAGCTTTTGATCACCTGTCCTAATATCTCCTTATTTAGATTGGTGTCAATTTTTGTCTGATTACACTCCTATGAAGTACGTTGGGATGTTATACTACATTAAAAACACGATATAAATGCTTCTTCTTGTTGTTGAAAGTTAGAGGCTATCAGTACAAAATTGAAGATTGTCAAAGAAGGCTTCACATTTGACTTTTGCCCCCACTTAGTAAAAGAAGTGTGGAATAGATTTCCATAAAAGACAATTAATGATTTCATGATTAGCCCTGTTATCAAGATGCTGAGAGGTTATGAAAGCAATCATAGAAACAAAGAAAATAGGTGCAGGAGTAGGCCATTATGCCCTTCGAGCCTGCACCACCATTCAATAAGATAATGGCTGATCATGCCCTCAGTACCCCTTTCCTGCTTTCTCTCAATACCCCTTGATCCCTTTAGTGGTAAGGGCCACATCTAACTCCCTCTTGAATATATCCAAAGAACTGGCATCAACAACTCACTATGGCAGGGAATTCCACAGGTTAACAACTCTCTGAGTGAAGAAGTTTTTCCTCATCTCAGTCCTAAATGGCCTACCCCTTATCCTAAGACTGTGTCTCCTGGTTCTGGACTTCTCCAACATCGGGAGCATGCTACCCACATCTAACTTGTCCCATCCCGTCAGAATCTTATATATTTCTATGAGATCCCCTCTCATTCTTATAAACTCCAATGTATAAAGGCCCAGTTGATCCAGTCTCTCCTCATATGTCAGTCCTGCAATCCCAAGAATCAGCCTGGTGAACCTTCGCTGCACTCCCTCAATAGCAAGAACGTCCTTCCTCAGATTAGGAGACCAAAACTCAACACAATATTCCAGGTGAGGCCTCACCAAGGCTCTGTACAACTGCAGTAAGACCTCCCTGCTCCTATACTCAAATCCCATAGCTATGAAGGCCAACATACCATTTGCCTTCTTCACCGCCTGCTGTACCTGTATGCCAACTTTCAATGACTGATGAACCATGACACCCAGGTCTCGTTGCACCTTCCCTTTTCCTAATCTGCTGCCATTCAGATAATATTCTGTCTTCGAGTTGTTGCCCCCAAAGTGGATAACCTCACATTTATCCACATTATAATGCATCTGCCATGCATTTGCCCACTCACCTAACCTGTCCAAGTCACCCTGCAGCCTCCTAGCATCCCCCTCATAGCTCACACCACCACCCAGTTTAGTGTCATCCACAAACTTGGAGATATTACACTCAATTCCTTCGTCCAAATCATTGATGTATATTATAAAGACCTGGGGTCCCAGCACTGAACCCTGCGGCAATCCACTAGTCACTGCCTGCCATTTTGAAAAGGACCCATTTATCCCGACTCTCTGCTTCCTGTCTGCCAACCAGTTCTCTATCCACGTCAGTATATTACCCCCAATACCATGTGCTTTGATTTTGCACACCAATCTCTTGTGTGGGACATTGTCAAAAGCTTTTTGAAAGTCCAAATACACCACATCCACTGGTTCTCCCTTGTCCACGCTACTAGTTACATCCTCAAAAAATTCTAGAAGCTTTGTCAAGCATGATTTCCCTTTCACAAATCCATACTGACTTGGACCGATCCTGTTGCTGCTTTACAAATGCGCTGCAATTTCATCCTTAATAATTGATTCCAACATTTTCCCCACTACTGATGTCAGGCCAACTGGTCTATAATTACCCGCTTTCTCTCTCCCTCCCTTTTTAAAAAGTGCTGTTACATTAGCTAACCTCCAGTCCATAGGAACCGATCCAGAGTCGATAGACTGTTGGAAAATGATCACCAATGCATCCACTATTTCTAGGGCCACTTCCTTAAATACTCTGGGATGCAGACTATCAGGCCCCGGGGATTTATCGGCCTTCAATCCCATCAATTTCCCGAACACAATTTCCCGCCTAATAAGGATATCCTTCAGTTCCTCCTTCTCACTAAACCCTCGGTCTCCTAGTACTTCCAGAAGGTTATTTGTGTCTTCCTTCGTGAAGACAGAACCAAAGTATTTGTTCAATTGGTCTGCCATTTCTTTGTTCCCATTATAAATTCACCTGAATCCGACTGCAAGGGACCTACATTTGTCTCCATTAATCTTTTTCTCTTCACCTATCTATAGAAGCTTTTGCAGTCAGTTTTTATGTGCCCGGCAAGCTTTTTCTCGTATTCTATTTTCCCCCTCTTAATTAAACCCTTTATTCTCCTCTGCTGAATTTTAAATTTCTCCCAGTCCTCAGGTTTGTTGCTTTTTCTGGCCAATTTATATGCCTCTTCCTTGGATTTAACACTATCCTTAATTTCCCTTGTTAGCCACAGTTGAGCCAGCTCCCTGTTTTATTTTTTACTCCAGACAGGGATGTACAATTGTTGAAGTTCATTCATGTGATCTTTAAATGTTTGCCATTGCCTATCCACCCTCAACCCTTTAAGTATCATTTGACAGACTATTCTAGCCAATTCATGCCTCAAACCATCGAAGTTACCTTTCCTTAAGTTCAGGACCTTCGTTTCTGAATTAACTGTGTCACTCTCCATCTTAATAAAGAATTCTACCATGTTATGGTCACTCTTCCCCAAGGGGCCTCGCACAACAAGATTGCTAATTAGTCCTTTCTCATTACACATCACCCAGCCTAAGATGGCCAGCTCCCTAGTTGGTTCCTCGACATACTGGTCTTGAAAACCATCCCTAATACACTCCAGGAAATGCTCCTCCACCGCATTGCTACCAGTTTGGTTAGCCCAATCAATATGTAGATTAAAGTCACCCATGATAACTGCTGTACCTTTATTGCATGCATCCCTAATTTCTTGTTTGATGCTGTCCCCAACCTCACTACTACTGTTTGGTGGTCTGTACACAACTCCCACTAGTGTTTTCTGCCCCTTGGTATTCTGTAGCTCCACCCATACCGATTCCACATCATCCAAGCTAATGTCCTTTCTTACGATTGCATTAATTTCCTCTTTAACCAGCAATGCCACACCGCCTCCTTTTCCTTTCTGTCTATCCTTCCTAAATGTTGAATACCTCTGGATGTTGAGTTCCCAGCCTTGGTCACCCTGGAGCCATGTCTCCGTGATGCCAATTATATCATACCCGTTAACTGCTGTCTGTGCAGTTAATTCTTCCACCTTATTCCGAATACTCCTTGCATTGAGGCACAGAGCCTTCAGGCTTGTCTTTCTAACACACTTTGCCCTTTTAGAATTTTGGTGTAATGTGGCCCTTTTTGCTTTTTGCCTTAGGTTTCTCTGCCCTCCACTTTTACTTTTCTTCTTTCTATCTTTTGCTTCTGCCCCATTCTACTTCCCTCTGTCTCCCTGCATAGGTTCCCATCCCCCTGCCATATTAGTTTAACTCCTCCCCAACAGCACTAGCAAACACTCACCCTAGGACATTGGTTCCGGTCCTGCCCAGGTCCATGGTCATGGGACAAGTTTAGACATGGAGGATGAAATACTTCATGAACACTTCGGCTTCAGTCGTGTTGGAGCTATGAGAATATCATCTGCACAGTGCAACCAATAATAGATGATCATTGTAAACTGTAATGGTAATTTTAATGGTCATTTATCAATAAAGGAAAATATATCAGGAAACTCTAGTCCATTTAAGATGTGGAATTAGAGCGAAATGGAACAGGGATGAGGAATCTGAGCTGATAATCATTTCTGCAGGTTTCCATTCCTTCCTGGCTTGGTTGCTAAATCCCAACCGGAAGGGTGGTCTATCATTTTCTCCTCTCCCCTATTTGCTGTGATACCATATTTGGAGGTGGAACTGGAAGGATGCTTGGCTCTCTGGAAATACCACCAGTTTCAGCCAGCACATGGCTAGTGTTAAGTATGCCTAGTGGGCCCACAGTGCCATATTCTAATGGTAATTGATTTCAAACAGATCTACTGCCATTAGGTGAGTGGCAGAAGAAGGATGGAAGAGCCTGCAGGCAAAAAGCTTTCCTTCACAGAGTAAGGCCAAATCTACCTGCACCCTTACTGACAGAGCTTCAAGATGCCACTCTGAAATCCTGCTGCATCTTTGTGGACCATCTAATTATGACCAGTTGGCCTGACATCAGGTAGTGGGGAAAATGTTGGAATCAATCATTAAGGATGAAATAGCAGCCCATTTTGAAAGCAGTGACAGGATCGGACCGAGTCAGCATGGATTTATGAAAGGGAAATCATGCTTGACGAATCTTCTGGAATTTTTTGAGGTTGTAACTAGTAGAGTGGACAAGGGAGAACCAGTGGATGTGGTGTATTTGGACTTTCAAAAGGCTTTTGACAAGGTCCCGCACAAGAGATTGGTGTACAAAATCAAAGCGCATGGTATTGGGGATAATGTACTGATGTGGATAGAGAACTGGTTGTCAGACAGGAAGCAGAGAGTAGGGATAAATGGGTCCTTTTCAGAATGGCAGGCAGTTACTAGTGGGGTGCGCAGGGCTCAGTGCTGGGACCCCAGCTCTTTACAATATACATTAACGATTTGGATGAAGGAATAGAGTGTAATATCTCCAAGTTTGCGGATGACACTAAACTGGGTGGCTCCCTTGCCCACTCTACTAGTTACAGCCTCAAAAAATTCCAGAATATTTGTCAAGCATGATTTCCCTTTCATAAATCTATGCTGACTTGAACCAATCCTGTCACTGCTTTCCAAATGGGCTGCTATTTCATCTTTAATAATTGATTCCAACATTTTCCTCACTACTTAATGGTAGATGTGGTGAAGTTTAATTGAAATCATAAGCTGCTTTATTCCACAGGGAGATAAAGCATACCGAGTAACTTGAATGATCAGAGGTGCAATCGACACTTGGCCTGATATAATCATATAAAAATAATAAACACACATCACTATCCCACATTGATGGGTCATCTTATTTAACTTAAACAGAATAACCTCTCTGTACTTTGCTCCACAGTCCTGGGGGGAGAATCCTCTCTCTCTGCAGCCTTTTTCTGCCTGACTGTACAGCATCCTGTTTCCAAAAACTAGACTACCATCCTTGATGTTTATGATTTGTCCATAAAAGCCTCTCAGTGTATGCAGAAAATCCCATCTCGGTCTTCGATTGACAGAAATCAAAGAGATTTCCAACATAATGATAAAGATGTCTTTCTGAATACCCAGAAATACTAATGAATTGCTTATTGTTTTATCTCTGGGAGAAGCAACTTCTCATTAATATATTAGCCACCTGTCATCTTGGTGTCGCTTTTTAAATTAATAAGAATGCACAATAAGCCGGCTCTTGCTGGCTTGAGGCATCTCGTGCCATTAGTTAGACTTTTTTCTGCATCCTTCAGTTTGAAGAGGAATGTGGAGGTGATAGTGCTCCCATGTGCCTGCTGCCCTTGTCCTCGGTGGTAGGGGTCGCTGGTTTGGGAAGTGCTGCTGCAGATGTCTTGGGGCCCAAAATTCATGGACATACTGCTCCCTACCGCCCGTGTACCGCCCGCTTACCACCCAAAAATGCGATTTTGGTAAAAAAACACCTACATATTGCTGACATATCACTCGGCGGAATATTCATCATTGACATACCACCGAGCTGTATGCACACTGTCCGCCGTGCAGGACTGCCCGCATACCACCCAATATGTCCGATTTTCATCACATACCACTGACATACCACCGGAGCTGCATACCGTCTTGGAAAAGGTGGTTTTACGTGATGTTAAGTGGGCGGGAATGAGCGGAGTGCTTAGAGCCGCCATTTTTTAATCGGGAATAGTCAGCTAAAGCAGCACCTCTGTATGTCTGAGGTGAACAATGACTTTACAGTGCGATTTATAGTGGAAAAGGTATTTTTATTGGTATTGAGTAACTTAAGATCAAAGGCATTTTAGTTATATTTTTTTCATTGAAAAATATTCTGGAGATTTAAAAAGAATGGGGCCTATACTATCTCAGCCTGTATTGCTGACTACATGTCTAATGGAGGATCCAGATGTGAGAAGGTTTATTGAGCTGAGTTATCAGGGTAATGGAGGATGTCGCAGACTGATGAGGAGGAGGAGGCCTTAACCGCAAAGGATTTTCAGGGAGAAGCATTCATATTTGGACCTGACCAATTGACAGTGCGTTCGAAGGCTGCGCTTCCAAAATGAGGTGATCAATGAGATTTGCCAGTTCATTAAGGTAGACCTGCAGCCCAGTACCACCAACATTACTGCACTCACTGTCGCGATGAAGGTGACTGCGGTACTTTCCTATTATGCATGTGGCTCTTTTCAGGCATCAGCTGGGGACATATGCTCGATTTCTCAATATGCTACTCATTGGTGCATTCGACAGGTAACCTAAACACTGTATGCACGCCAGATGGAATTTATAAACTTCCCAATGACCGGGGAGGCACAGAGTGAGAAGGTTTTGGGTTTTGCACGCATTGCCGGCTTCTCCAAGGTGCAGGGGGCTGTTGACTGTATCCATATTGCCCTGTGAGCACCATTACAGGAGGCGGAGGTGTACTTAAACCATAAGGGATTTCAGTCCCTTAATGTGCAGCTCGTATGAGACCATTGACAGCGCATAATGGCAGTGAATGCCAACTTTCCAGGGAGCATCCATGAAGTGCACATCTTGCGTGAGAGCACCATGTCTGACCTGTTGAAGTCTGAGCCACAAGGTAAATGCTGGATGCTGAGGGACAAAGGGAATGGCCTCGCTACCTGGCTCTTGACCCCCCGTGGAACCCTCAGAAAGAAAACGAGCACCGATATAAGTGCCATATAGCCACACGTAATATTATCGAAAAGACAATTGGAGTGCTGAAGCAGCGCTTTTGAAGCTTGGACCACTTGGGAGGCATGCTACAATACCACCCTGAGCAGGTTGCTCAGTTCACAGTAGTGTGCTGCATGTTGCATAATTTAGCAATCATGTGGGGACAGGAATTGGCACAGGGGACTGCGGGACCACCTGGGGAGAGAGTGCATGAGATGGAGGAAGAAGAAGAGGAAAATTGTCATGTATGTATGCTTGAGTTTACTAGCCACCAGGTGGCGCCACTGTCGGAGGTCATTGGGCTGTGCGCAGATGTGTATAAAATGTCAGCCATCTTGTAATGTAATCACTCTGGGCCCGAATAAAGTAGAGCCAGGTTTGTACCTGTTCGGAGTTTACAGTATTCAGTCTATTGAGTTATTGCATACACAACATTTAGCAACGAGGTAACAAGAACCTTTGCATGCAAAAATTAGCACAATTGGAATTCTGGAGCGATTCGTGGAGGGAGAAGATTGGACAGACTTTGTAGCCCGCTTGAACCAGTATTTCGTGGCCAAGAAAATGGAGAAAGAGGCAGACGCAGTTCGGCACAGGGCTGTCCTCCTCACGGTTTGCGATCCGAAAATATATGGACTCATAAAGAATCTCCTCTCGTCCTTAAGTCCAATGGACAAGGACTATGAAACATTGTGTGCTCTGGTACGTGACCATCTCAAACCAAATGAAGGCATCATCATCTCAAGATAGTGATTCTATACGCACGTTCGTTCTGAGGGCCAGGATGTATCGGAATTCGTTGCCGACCTAAGACATCGAGCTGGACCGTGTAAGTTCGAAACTGCGTTGGCAAACATGCTGCGGGACTTCTTTGTAATCGGCATCAACCACAAGGTGATCCTGCGTAAGTTACTGGCAGCGGGGATGCTGCCTTTGAGCAAGACCATCACGATTGCCCAATCATGCATGACGATGGGCAAAAGCTTAAAGCAGATTTCATTGAAAAATCAGAACTCGGCAAGTATTGTAAACAAGATAGTATCGTCGTTTGGCAGAGCTGCATATGGCAAGGTCGACCCGACTGCGTATGCGAAACTGGTGGCTGCTCAAAGTCCGCCAACGGGAATAAATCCAATATCATCGTGTTGGCATTGTGGGGGAAACTCATCAGCGTCATTAGTGTCGGTTTAAACAGTATATTTGTGAAGGCTGTTCGACAGTGGGGCATCTCCAGCGCATGTGTCTGCAACTGAGCAAGTGTGCTGCGACACACCACTTGGAGGATGATAATCAGTCTAGCGCAGATCTGGATATGCAATCCAAGATACCAGAGAAGGAAGTGTATGGACTGTATTCATTCCTAACAAACAGCCAACTGATAATGATTAATGTAAAACTTAATGGTGTGCTGGTACCGATGGAATTGGACACGAGTGCGAGTCAATCAATAAAGAGCCAGAGGACATTCGACAGGCTGTGGGATACTAAGGTTGTGAGGCCTAAGCTGAGTCCAGTCAATGCCAAGTTGCGTACGTACACTAAAGAACTCATAATGGTGATTGGCAGTGCAGTAATCAAGGTGTCGTATGATTGTACGGTTCACGATTTACCATTATGGATTGTTCTAGGCAATGGTCCAACGCTGTTCGACAGGAACTGGTTAGAAAAAAATCAAACGAAATTGGAACGAGATCAAAGTGTTGTCGTCGATGGACAATACTCCATATGCTCAAGTGCTGAGCAAGTTCCCTTCGCTGTTTGAACCAGGCATCGGCAATTTCACGGGAGCCAAGATGCAGATCCATGTGGACTCGGATTCAAGACCCATCCATCATAAAGCTCGAGCAGTTCCGTACATGATGAGGGAGAAGGTCAAAATCGAACTGGACAAACTCCAGCGTGAAGGGATCATATCACTGGTTGAATTTAATGAATGGGCCAGCCCCATTGTTCCTGTTTTGAAAAGTGATGGCACTGCCAGGATTTGTGGAGACTACAAGGTTACGATCCATTGAGTTTCAAAACAGGATCAATACCCATTAACGAAGGCTAATGACCTGTTTGCAATGCTAGCCGGGGGGAAGTCGTTCACAAAACTGGATCTGACGTCAGCCTACATGACACAGGAGCTGGTCATCACGTCGAAGAAACTTACGTGCATCAACACTCATAAAGGACTGTTTAACTATAACAGGTGCCCTTTTGGAATTCGCTCGGCTGCAGCCATACTTCAGAGCAACATGGAGAGTCTACTGAAGTCTGTCCCCAGAACCATCGTGTTCCAAGATGATATACTGGTCACAGGTCATGACTCCTCCGAACATCTAAACAACCTGGAAGAGGTTCTAAATCGTCTGGACAAAGTGGGACTCAGACTGAAACACTCGAAGTGCATCTTCATGGCACCGGAAGTCGAATACCTGGGAGGAAAATGGCTGCTGACAGTATCAGGCCGATGGACCCAAAAACCAAGGCCGTCAAAAATGCACCCAAGCTTCAGAATGTGATGGAGCTGTATTCGTTCCTTGGTCTACTCAACTACTTCGGTAATTTCTTACCTAGATTGAGCACCTTATTTGAGCTACTGCACATGCTGCTAAGAAAAGGCGACAACTGGGTTTGGGGTGCGTCTCAAGATAGAGCTTTTGAGAAAGCTACTAATCTGCAATAATAAGCTGCTGGTACATTATGATCCGTGTAAGCATCTAGTATTGGCCTGTGATGTTTCGTCATATGGAATTGGTTGCCTGCTCCAACAAGCTCATGAGTCGGGCAAATTCCAACCTGTTGCATATGCTTCAAAAATTTGTCAAAGGTGCAAAGAGCCTACAGCATGGTAGAGAAAGAAGCACTAGCTTGTGATAATGGGGTTAAAAAGATGCATCAGTACCTGTTTGGTCTTCGGTTTGAACTGGAAACGGATCACAAGCCATTCATTTCATTGTTTTCGGAAAACAAAGGTATAAATACCAATGCATCATCCCGCATCCAGAGGTGGGCGCTGACATTATCTGCCTATGATTATGTCATTCACCATAGACCTGTCACTGAAAATTGTGCCGATGCATTGAGCCGTCTGCCGTTGCCCACACCGGAGGTGGAAACACCACAACCGACAGACCTACTGTTAGTCATGGATGCTTTTGAAAGTGAAGGAACCCCTGTCACGGCCAACAAGTTAAGACCTGGATCAGCCAGGACACGGTTGTGAAATATTGTATCCTTAGTGGTGATTGGTCTGCCATACCCAAGAAAACATGTGAGGAGACCAAACCTAATACCCGTCGCAAAGACGAACTATCCATTCAATCAGATTGTATACTGTGGGGAAATCGTGTTGTTATGCCGAAGAAAGGCAGAGAGAAATTTGTGCATTATCTACATAGCATGCACCCCAGTATTGTCATGATGAAAGCCATTGCCAGATCTCATGTATGGTGGCCTGGAATTGACTCTGATCTGGAATCATGTGTGCATCAGTGTAACACTTGCATGCAGCTTAGTAAAGTACCAGCGGAATCGCCACTGAGCCTGTGGTCATAGCCATCTAAACCGTGGTCCAGGATCCACATTGACTTTTCAGGTCCCTTCCTGGGAAAGATGTTCTTAGTTGTGGTGGATGCTTATTCCAAGTGGATAGAGCGTACAATCATGTCATCCAGCACATCCACAGCTACCATTGAGAGCCTTCGTGTCATGTTTGCTACGCATGGTTTGCCCGACATCGTTGTAAGCGACAATGGATCTTGCTTCACCAGTATTGAGTTTCAAGAGTTTGTGAAACTCAATGGTATCAATCATGTAAGGTCAGCACCATTCAAACCCGCATCCAATGGACAAGCAGAGCGTGCGGTCCAAATCATCAAGCAGAGTCTGAAACGTGTAACTCAAGGTTCACTGCAGACTCGCTTGTCACGCATATTTCTTAGTTACAGGACAAGACCCCATACGCTTACTGGGGTCTCCCCTGCTGAACTATTGATGAAGAGAGGTCTCAAAACCAGGCTCTCTCTTGTCCACCCTGACTTGAATAATCATGTCGAATACAGACGTCAAAGTCAGCAAGGGTATCATGATCGCGCTACTGTGTCACACGACATTTCTATCAATGATCCTGTGTATGTACTGAATTATGGTCAAGGTCCCAAATGGATCTCCGGTACTGTTACGGCCAAGAAGGGTAACAGAGTGTTTATCGTTAAGCTCAAGAATGGACAGACATGCAGGAAGCATGTCGATCAGATAAAGCTGATGAACCGGAAGAGTCTGAGGAAGACACAATCAGTGACCAACCAACCTACCCTCAGTCATCAGAGGACTCCGCTGTCATCAGTGAATCTGGACTTTCAATCCCTGACGTGGTCATTGCCACTCCCATCAGATCGGCTACCCAGTCCCCAGTAATAACAGACTCAGAACCCTCACACAAGGCTGGAGTTGAACTGAGACGTTCAACTCGGGAGCGGAAAGCCCCGAACCGTTTCAATTTGTAAAAAGACCATTACTAATATCTTAAAGGGGGATATTGTCATGTATGTATGCTTGGGTTTACTAGCCACCAGGTGGCGCCACTGTCGGAGGTCATTGGGCTGTGCACATGTGTGTGGCCCAGGTATAAAAGGCTAGCCATCTTGTAATGTAATCACTCTGGACCCTAATGAAGTAGAGCCAGGTTTGTACCTGTTCGGAGTTTACAGTATTCAGTCTATCGAGTTATTGCATACACAACAAAAATGAGGGGGAGGAGGATGAGGAGGAGTTCCAGATTAACCCATGGCACCACGTGCCCCCGCCCCCAACACCACAGCGGAGGGCTCGTGGAGCATATGCCACTGCAAAATTGTTATGGCAGCAGCTCATAAATGAACGCTTTGTTTGAATGTGGAGAGCTGCATTTTGGGATTCTGATGACTGTTACCTCAAAAGTTTGACACCGTACAGGAGTGCTTAAATTCATTTCAAACGTTTATATAAAAATGTCAAAAATATACAACAATTTAAAACTTTGTAAAATTTTAACTATAAAACTACTGTAACAACTTTAACAATCTTAATAACAACTTTAACAAAAATTTAACAACTTTAATAACAACTTTTACAAAACTTTAACAATTTTAATAACCTTTTCTCAAATTTCAATTATTCAATGAACAAGTACGACAAAAGACCTTTCACTGTCCTCGACCATGATCACGACCACGACCTCAACCTCAACTGCGTACTACATCAACCTTGGGATTATTCCCTCCTTTCTTACTTCCGCCCTTCCCTTTCCCAATGCCCCTGAGCCTGGACCTCCTCGTGGTTGTACCAAGCCGGCGTGCAGCACCGCACCCCGAGTGCTGTTGCTGTCGTTGGGGGTCAGAAATTGCAGGCGCAATAAATGGGGCCTCAGGAGAAGTTTGTGATGTGGAAGGCATGGCTTCAGAGCTGGAATATGCAGGCAGCTCCCCACTCTCAGGTGCTGTCGACCCGACTACTATGGCACGGGGGGATTCTGCACCATGTCCCGATCCCGCCAATTGCCGCATGGCTTCGACGGAGTCGGAGGTTCGCTCCATTGCGGTGATCAGACGCGACATATTCTCCAACTGCTGTTCTGATAGGGCCGTGATGTTTGCGGCTATCATAGCCATGGCCTTGAGCAGCTCTCGACCTATGTCGACGCTGGCCTGAGACAGATGCACCATGTCCTGGTACACGCCAATCTGTTGTGCAGCAACCGACCTTTTCTGCACCAAGCTCTGTCGCTGCGGCAAAGGTGCTGCAACACTGGGGGTACCTTGCTGCACACCGTTTGGTCCCGCAGAATCAGAGGAACCATGGGGGAATCCCTTGAATACAGACTTGGTGGTGGAGGAGGTTTCAGCTGGTCCACATGGACCTGGTGTATCCTCCTCCGTCTCTACCCCCACCTCTACCTTCACTGGCTCCAGGATCAGTGGCTCTTCCTTTTCATCTTCCTCTTTATCTTCATCATCTCTGCCAGTGGTGAAGTCGGGAGATGGCTGAGTGACGCCAGAGGTGGAGGCAGTGGGTCTGTCGTCTGGTGTCTCTGTGTCGGTGTGGTCTGAATTGTCCGAGTCTGGAATTACAAAACAACATTTAAAAATGCTTGGCACCAGGGGAGGGGTCAGGTTTACATGAGTACATAGCACAGTGACTTATCGCAGTCTTACTTAAATGTCCACCATTGCTGCAGTACTGCATTAAATATCGCAGACAGACAATACATATATGCATTGCGTTACATGCCCTCAACATTGCAGTACATCAAAAGAGGCCAACATTACAGTGCAATAAATTTACATTACATTACATCAGACCAACCTTACAGTTACAGTTACATTACATGACATGAGAGGATCGCAACACAAACTGGATTGTATTCAACTTACCATCTTGTGTGAAGGGTCAGCACCAGTGCTGGTGGTGGTATGGTTGCTGTCCCCGAGTAGGGACAGGGCATGGATCTCGACTTCAATAAGAGGCTCTTGGGTTGTGGGTCCTCCCCCCCGTATGTCTTCTTCTGCAGAAAGTAAAGTAAATGAAAGTAAAAATCTTCAATCCATTTAACATCACAGACACACAGGGTCACACACAGGGTCACACACACACACACACACACACACACATACACACACACACACACACACACACACGCACACACACATTAAAAAACACATGCATTGATCTTCTTGTCATTGCCTGAAAGCACGAATACATCGCTGTAACCTTAAAATAAATAACATCATCTGTGTGACACTGAACCTACATTTACATGGAACATGGCACATTGGGGGTGCATAAAAAAAATCATTACTTTCTCTTGCTACCCTCACCAGATCGTTCCACCTCTTACGGCACCTTTCCCCGGTACGTACCATGGTACTTGTAGAGGAACAGCCTCCACGATCTCGTCCCATATACTGTCATACTCCTTTGAAGGGGGCTTTTCATGACCACCCTTCTTAGCTCGGAGTACCTCTCTATAATATTCTTGAGAAGGGCAGGAAACTTCGTCTCGTCGAAGGCGGGCGCCCTCAACCTCCCGACCTTCTCAATGTTCCTGTGCTATGACTGTTTTTTTAACATTTCCATTATATTTATGTTGTTATGATTTTTGCTTTGAAAATATGTCTTCTTATTGTTCAAACTGTAGAATTATTAGTTGTTATGAATATTTTTTAACTCTGAAATGTGTTTTTAAAGTAACTGACCGTCGACTAGCTTGCTGCTCCTTCTTACTCTCCCTCCACTTCAACTCACTGCACATGCGGGGTGACCCCTGACCCCTGAAATCTCAGGTAAAATGCTTTTGTGAAAAAAACAGGAAAAAAAATCACGCATGCGCAGCTCAGTGCTGCACCGTCCATCGAAAAGAAAATCGATCTGGATCGACTACTAAGTTACATACTGCTCGATGCAGACCGCTGGCATACTGCCGACATAACGCCGGAAAAAATGTGACCAATTTTGTCCTCTTCGGTCTCGGCGGTATGCTAGCGGTTTGAAACGGTGCACCGCCAGCATACCGCCGAAAAATGGGCGGACCTTATATAATGACCAATTTCGGGTCCTTGGCGAGTTGCTGCAGTGCATCTTATATTAACAATAATCACGTCATAAATATTACGCACTTAATTACCGGACTTAACTTTCTGTGGTGAGTTTAATGTGTAATTAATATGCAAATCCAGCAAGTTCCTAAAAATACTGGGGAAGTTAAGGGTGAGATGCCGTTTGTTCAAAGCAAACAGCGGAGCGGTGTAAATCAACCAGCAAGTTCTGGAGATTCACATCTCAGACCGTATATCTTAATCCCCTGAAGTTGCACCCCTTTTTATGTGTTGTTTATGCAATATTATTTTTCCAGCAAGAACTGGACCATTATTTTTTAAAACCTTGCATTAGAAGTACCTTTTCTTCCGTCTACCTTCTGTGGAAAAATGGTCAAAAGAATCCAGAACCTTGATAAACACGTGGAAATTCGTACCCAGTACATGCTCAAAATCCTGATCTGCACTGCCAGTGGACAAGGCTCTCTGCTGGCCACAGAAAATTGGAGAATTAACCCTCATATGCAGTACTGAAGAATTTCAGTCAGCGACATTTTACAGATATGTGGCCATCAATGAAAAAAGTATACTTGAAATAGTGACTAGAAAACTATATAACCATGTAACTAAAAACTATATATAATATAAATGTTAAAACAGAAGTGACCTTCAAATATAACTTTACAGCTCTCAGAGCATTCTGTGGTAGCAAGGCGATTGCAATAAACAAAGTGGCCCAGTGGAGGGGTTAAATGCCGCTAATTAGTCTTGTAAATGTGATGAACGTGTTGCTCTTTTCTAATGAAGCTTTAACACATGTGGGCAGATTTCACTTTCCTGTTCCTCTGTCTGGTTCCTTTTTTATGTTTTGTTCCAAAGCCAGTACACCTACACACCACATATGTGAACAAAATAACAGCTGCTGCAGCCTTGGCAGCCAAAGGTTAACCCAGGAGGGATTTATGAGCCATGAAAATTGTCTTTCAAAGCAACAGAGCTTACCCTTTCTGTAGGAAGTATGGAAATATTGAATATAATTGGATTTTGTGGCAAACCTCCTTCTGAGCACTCATTTTGTTCTGAAATAATTGCATTGCTTTTTCTTGTAATCAGGACTAAACTGTAATGCAAATGATCAAAGACCAAATGTTACAACAGAGCAAATTACGGAGAACTTAGAGACTCCTCTTTCAGAAGCATTGGCGCTACTTTGTCTGTCAGTGCAAAGTTGTTTATATTACATAGATTTTTGGCAGTGGTGTAACTTCAGTATTTTAACATTGAGACGCATTGATGGTTCAGATTCCAGTGAATTAAGTGATGACATTTTCATCACTAGCAATGGGAGGAATAGTTGCACTCAACCCAGATATATTAGGTCATTACTTTACTGCTATTGTTTTTCAAAATTGTTCACAATATTTAAAAGATAAATATTTGATTGAATAAATATTTTTGGTGTAACGGGAGGTGTGTACTCACAAAACTGTGATTTTAAATAGCCTTAACTTTATTGTAGCAATTGCTTTACAACTCAACATAAAAATTTGGGTGAATTCTGCAGTGTTGTATTATATACTGGAATACTAGTGTGAAAAGGTTACAGCTAGCAGAAAGGAAAGAAACTGTTTTTGAAAAAAGAAAATGTGGTTCTTTTTGTTTCTTTAAATTATAATATGAAGAGATAACATTTAACACTCGACCAAGACCCACCAAAACAATTTAGCTCGTCATTTATATCATTGCTGTTTCTGGGAACTTGCTGTGCGCAGATTGAGGGCCTCGTTTGGCTACATAACAACACTGACTACATTTCAAAATAAACTAATTGACTATGACGTGCTTTGGGACATCCTGAGGATGTGAAAGGTGCTCTTTTAATTGTAGTTATTTCTTTCTAAAATCCCTTCTTGTTCAAGAATTCAATTAAAGGAACGCTTAAGGGTAAGATGACACAATAGATTTATATTAAAGCACTTAGCAGAAAAATATATAGGGCCTGAAATACCCTGATTTTATTTCAGGGAAAAAGTAATGCCGTTCTGGCAGAAGTGACTAGAATTTGCTGTTTAAGTCAGATACACAAGATACACCCGATCTAAAATAAACACTAATTTCTAGTGGATCAAGAATTGAATTTTTAGCCCCGATTTTAACTTTTTGGGGCAGGTTCAGGTTGGGAGCTTGGGGTGTAAGCAGGCGTTCTACTCAAACCTGTTCCGTTCTGGCCATGTGGGCTAGGTTAAAATAGCGCCTCTTGTTTCAGTTTTCCAGCATCTGAATTTTTTTGCATTTTAGCGAAATTCCAGTGAAACTAGCTGCTGGCAGAAGATACGCCCGCCCCACGTATCCAAATGACATAATAAGGAAAAAAGAAATTCCACCATTTTCACCAGAATTGCTCCTGATTTGACTTAATCCTGTAAAAAAGAGGGGTGAGTTACCGGCATTTTTTACTTCTAGCACTGGAAGAGTAATAAATGAAGGAGTGACACACATTTAAAGAAGCAGCAAGGAAGGGTCAGAACAAGCAAGTAGCTCACCTTGGCTAAGCTGGTGAGGTTGTTAAATGTTTTCCTGCAGTGCAGAGGAGTTTTGGGGAGGAGGTGCTCACTGCCACAGCCATCTTCCTCTGCAAAATGTACACCATATTGTTGATGTTGTAAGATTTGAATCACAGGTCACACACAGATTACCCAAAGGGTCTTAGGAATCATAGGCTATTACTCAAAACGATCTTAGGAGTCATAAGGTGTTTTATTAAGGTGCAGTAGTTCAAATATAGTCAAACACAAGACAAAATCAGGATAGACATAGTAGACATATGACTGTGATAAGTAGCTGATATCGATCCCAATCGGACAGGTGGCTGGTGGCGCGAAGAACTCTTCTCTGCATCGTCTGTGCTAAAAAGCTCTTTGGATAACTCTCTTTTTCTATTTTTAGGGATGGACCTGGGGTAAAATAATGGACAGGACCATTTAACCTATAAGGGCTCTTTCCAAACCAGGGTGCCCAATGTCGAGTTCTTGGTCTCAACTCTTAGATGAAAACCACTCCTCTTCACATGTCTTTCCTGTTTATACTTTCTGAAGGCCCATCCATCTGCTTTCCTCCTATCTCTGCTGTCCTTATCCTCCCAAGTTTGGAGTCAGACATGCCATTATTGGCCTCCAGATGTTTGTAGCTGTTTGTTATGAGTTATTTATGTTCACGCTGTTCAAGTAGCTTTAGCCATGGAAAACTATTTCATTCCATCATCAGACTATCAAAAATATAAGGAAATTCTAAGCATCTAACCAGTTATTCTTACACCAGTCTGAAGAGACTTTTTTGTCTCAAGTTATTTCTTCAAATAGGGTGTTGAGGTGTATCCATAGGACAATTGAGTATAAGACAAGGCGCACTGATGTGTCCTTGTACAAGACCTTATTCAGGCCAGTTTTGATCTCCTCACACGGTGGGTCATATTGAGGCTTTGGAAAAGGTACAGAAGAGGGCCACTAGACTAATTCCAAGTCTAACGTATCTTAATTATCAAGATAGGCTAAAAGAGTTGGGACTCTATACATTAGAGCAGAATAGACTTGGGGAGGAAGGGGGTGGTGTTCCAGCTGACAGTTTATTTCAATTAAATAAGTTAGGCAGGACCAAGGTTCACAAGTTTAAGTTGTATACAGCTAGATCTTGGTTAGACGTCAGGAGCTGGTTCTTTTCCCAGAGAACAGTAGACCTCTGGAACAAGCTGCTGTTTTGTGTGGTTGATGCAGACTCGCTGAATTCCTTCAAGCGAAAGTCGGATTTGTTTCTGGCTGGAGCGGAGATCACCTCTCACAGGAGATATGTACTGCAGGTAATTCAAGGCCAGAGTGATCTCCTGGACTAGTTTCGATTACCTAGATGGGCCAAAGAGAAATTCCCAGATTTTTTTCCCCCCAAATTGGCCTGGGTTTTTTATCTGTTTTTTTAAATCTATCCCAGGAGATCACATGGTTTCGGGTGGGGTGGAATGTATATATTGTGATACACAAGGTATCGCAATTGTGTGGGACAGGCTCGATGGACCAGATGCTGGTTATCTGTCTCATTTTTCGTGTTTGTGTTCTTCCAATTTACGATTTCTTCCAATTCACGATTCCTTCCAATTCATGATTTCCTCCAATCCACAATTTATTTCAGTGGGTCTCCAGCCCCTGACCGCAAACAGCATGTCCCTCCTGCTCTGCATCTTCATTAGGAGGACTTCATCCAAGTCTGGCTCCCTGATGTTAGCTGGTTTTCTTTTGGCCTTTACTGTCATCCCTCTTGCCTGTTTCCTATAATATTGCCATTACCCCTTTCGGCAACAACAGATTTTATATCCTGCTGCTGCACCAGAGTCTTCCCGCTGCTTTACAGTCTTCCCATCAGGCATACATTCAGTGTCTATTTGGGCCCTAATTCCCACCTCTTACCCATTTTTCTGCCCCCTGACACCTGCTGTCTCTTAGGCTGGAATTTTGGGATCATGAAATGTAAAAAAAGTTATAAATAAAATATAGATATTTAAAAAATACACCAGATGGGAAGTGTACATCTATGGCTATCGCTTTTCTGATATTAGATACAGAAATATAATATAAATTTGGCTTCTAGCATCCCTTTCCTCATTGCTTGTTGCGTTCAGTGCAGCAATACAGGCTGTTAGAACTTAAGACTAAAAGATAAAAATGTTTTTGTTTGGTCTCAGAAATATGGCAAAGATCATGATCATGTGCAAGAAGTGAGCATTCTTTTGGTAAGTTTTACAAAATAATAAATCAAATTACATGCAGAAATATATTTTTTAACTAAGTTCTTGATAAGGTCAACGAGGGCATTATCCTTCAGCATTCCTTTAAGTGTGACTTGAGAGTTTTCAGGCAGAATCAGTGACTGGACCATCAGCATTGGCGGACTCTATGGTGGGGTTTATTCTCTCTGAGTTTTTGGATCATGCCTGCCAGCACTGGAAACATTTTGCAACACCACTGTGAATGTTCCAGGCACTTTCTGCTGAGGTGCAACTACTCACAATCTTTATCCTGGCTTATTCCTCTGCTGCATTCATCTGTCTTTCTAATGATTGCTTCCCCTTTCATTAGCATCCTTATTTTTATTTCTATGATTTAATTCCATAGAGATCCTAATTGTGAGCGATTAGACCCATAATCACTGACTGCATGTCTAGTCATCTATATTTTCATGCATGAATGCGTCATCTTATTCTATGGCTGAAATATTTCATGCATTGAATGGCAGAATGTGACATGGTACGTACACATGAGGCACCTGCTTTTAATATGCTCAGAATTTTAGGCTTAATTACATCGTGGCCTTGATATTAACGCCCCCCTCCCCCACCAAAACTAATGATGGGCTAGGAGGTCTGGGGGTGCGGGGGGTTTAAACCATAAAGAACAGGGACGTTTCCCCAATCCGCCGCATACATGCTATTGCCGTTTTTACAACGGTGGGTAGCAAGACGTGCGAGTGTTCCACCTTGGAGAGGTGGATCACTTCATTAACATATTTAAGTCAGGCTCCTACAAAGTAATTGGGAGCCTGATTTAAATTTAGCAGCTGCGGCCCTGTTTTCCAGGGCTCAGGAAACACCACACTGAAATGGAGACAGGGGTTACTGGCTCCGAAGTTGTGCTTTTTATAGCACTCCTTGTGGGCCAGGTGGAGCATGAGTGTTCCCCCTCCCCTCACCCCTGGCTCCTCAAGGAAGTTTTCAGCATCCCTTCTGCCAATCCTGGCATCTCTCTAGCCCCTGCCGCGAATGGTGAGCTCTCCCCTCAAGCCCCGATGGCCTCCCTCTCACCCTAAACTGAACACTGCCCCAAACCCCGGGACCTGATTTGCAGCCTGCCCCACGATTCGATTGCCTGGGGCTGCAGCCTACTGAGATTGGTTTTCCAAATTGACAGGGCAGGAAATGGAAGAGAAATTTAAATGAGGTCCTCATTATAACGGGCTTCCATAGCACTCCCGCGCTCTCCTGCACACTCCCCGCTTCCCTGTATGGCAGTCTGAAAAAAATAAAGTTACTATAGGGTGAACTGTATGAATTTGCATGCCTGGCACGGAAATATTTCTGATAGGAACCTATATCGGGAATTTGGTTGCAGAGGGCAGTGGACCCCACAGGATTTTTCAACGACAATTTTGGGGCTATATAAATATCATCAAGGATGTTATACCAGACAGATTTTCATATACATCACTACTCAGTATGCACTATGTCATATATTCAACCAGCATTGTAACCCATGTATAATCTGACCTAAGTTGTACACTGTGAGAACAATGACCACTAGATGGTGAACGTGTGGGAGACACTCCTAACCTGGACCTTCAGATATAAAAGGGGAAGCTCCACCCACTTCCTGCACTTGAGTGCTAAGGAATAAAGGACAGGTCACAGACTGACCTTCTCTCAAGCATGGGCCTCGTGTGCATTTATACTATATAGTAAGGATGTATCACACTATGAGCATTTATTTTTGTAGGTAGAATATCATTACATCTGCATGTTTATGCAGTATTTGTGCATTGAAGTTATTGCTCGTGCTCAAAGGTTTGTAATATGGATGAGAGACCAATTAGGACACATATATACATAGGGATGGACAATACAAACTGAAGCAAGACAAATGCAATAGGTTAATTTTTACTGAAATGCCTTTAAAGGTATTAATAGCTCAGAATTTGCAGTCAGCGGCGAAACAAACACGTTCGCCGCTGGCCCGGAAGAAAACTGCTCACAGAGATCCCACAATTACTGTGGCGAGAAATGTGCATTTTTCAGAATGTAAGTGATTTCAGTGTAATATAATGGGGAATCCCGAGGACTCTTTGCTGTGACATCAACAGGCTGTCTAAGCAGTCAATCACAATGCAGAATTCTCACAGACAGGGAACCAGTACGTGAAGAAGCTCCTTTTATTCAGACTTACAAAAAAATTTACAGAGAGAAAATCAAAAATTGGGGCTCTCACATGGGGAAAAGATAAACCTGAAATAAATATGAACAAACTTAAAAAAAAGTTTTGTTTCTTAAAAATTATAATTTTATCACAATGAAGAAATTTGACACGCCAAAAAAATTAAATTAGATTTTCAGGGCAATAACATTTGTTTAGCAGTCAATATGCTGTTAAAACCTCAATGCGTTGCATCATCGCCCCAACCCTCTTCTCAATCTTCCTCGTTGTCATGCTCCACCTCATGTGAATAAGCTCCCCACTGGAGTGGAACTAAACTACAGAACCAGTGGGAACCTGTTCAACCTTCGCCGTCTCCAGGCCAGGTCCATGACCACCCCAACCTCTGCCGTCGAGTTACAGTACGTGGACGACGCCTGCGTCTGTGCACATACAGAGGCTGAACTCCAGGACATCGTCGACGTATTTACTGAGGCGTACGAAAGCATAGGCCTTACTCTAAACATCCGTAAGACAAAGGTCCTCCATCAGCCTGTCCTCGCCGCACGGCACTGTCCACCCAGTCATCAAGATCCACGGCGCGGCCCTGGACAATGTGGACCATTTCCCATACCTCGGGAGCCTCATCAACAAGAGCAGACATTGATGACGAAATTCAACACCGCCTCCAGTGCACCAGTGAAGCCTTCGGCCGCATGAGGAAAAGAGTGTTCGAAGACCAGGCCCTCAAATCTGCCACCAAGCTCATGGTCTACAAGGCTGTAGTAATACCCACCTTGTATTGCTCAGAGACATGGACCATGTACAGTGGACACCTCAAGTCGCTGGAGAAATACCACCAACGATGTCTCCGCAAGATCCTACAAATCCCCTGGGAGGGCAGACGCACCAACATTAGTGTCCTCAACCAGGCCAACATCTCCAGCATTAAAGGACTGACCACACTTGATCAGCTCCAATGGGCAGGCCACATTGTCCGCATGCCAGACACGAGACTCCCAAAGCAAGCGCTCTACTCGGAACTCCTTCATGGCAAACGAGCCAAAGGTGGGCAGAGGAAACATTACAAGGACACCCTCAAGCCTCCCTGATAAAGTGCAACAACCCCATCGACACCTGGGAGTCCCTGGCCAAAGATTACCCTAAGTGGAGGAAGTGCATCTGGGAGGGCGCTGAGCATCTCAAGTCTCATCGCTGAGAGCATGCAGAAATCAAGTGCAGGCAGCGGAAAGAGCGTGCGTCAAATCTGGCCCATCCCCCCTTACCCTCAACGACTGTCTGTCCTACCTGTGACAGGGACTGTGACTCTCGTATTGGACTGTCCAGCCACCTAAGGACTCATTTTAAGAGTAGAAGCAAGTCTTCCTCGATTCCGAGGGACTGCCTATGCTGATGATGAAAAACCCAGTTACACTGATTTCTCTGATTACACTGATTGTTGGCTAGGGGGAGTGCAGTGGGGGGCGGAGGGGGACATAGCCCAGTCAGTGTCGGAGCAGTGAATGACTGGCCACAACCTCAGGATTTCCACATTTAAATACGCATGTGCTACATCCTGAAGTTGCTGTCAGTTTCAAAGGGGTAATTACAGCAAACGCTGGTAGTTTACCATTATAACCCACTTCAAATTGTGATTTAGTGAAACCATCTTTCATTATGATGGAGCTTTGCTTGGAGTGATTTAATGTACTCTGTTTTGGATTTCATTTCCTGTTCACTGCTGGTCACAGGAAAAAAGTCACATTATAGAATGCAATCAGCCACTAATGATTGGTTTCACTGAGCTTTACTACAAGTACAGTGGCAGCAACATCTGAGCCAGTTTCAGCTTGCCTATGCAAGTAGGTCATAAATGAATCAATCATTCTGATTTCCTTTCAAACTGCAAGGCAATCAAGGGAAATGTTAACATCACATTAATGAGTACAAAGAGAGACTTCTAACCCCTCAGTCTGAGCTGGAATCAAACCCTGACCCCAGAGGTGAAAGGATAGTGTGCTGTGCCTGTACCCCACCCAATTACTTGAACTTTACTGATGTTTGTCTAACTTAGTAAGATCTAACAAATGTTACAGGTCCTACAACATAGCCATTTCAGTAATTTAAGAAGTTATTTTGTTTTTTCCCATTCTGTCTTTAGTCTACCTTAATTATGTATCAAATTCAGTTGAGAGGATGGGCAAACTCCCAGACGTCTGCGAATGCAATTCTATAACCAGCTGCTGGTAGGTGGGCACCAGCACACTGGGGAGAAAGCCTTTATCATTACCTTCCTTGGGGAAGCACCTGCCATCTGTTCAGTGCTTCTCCAATAGAGCATGGCTGAGATTAGGAAGTAATCATGATGAGAATTATGGCATGAACCTATGACCTATTATTTAAGGTTTAATTTTAAAATGCTGAGCTGAATTATGTTCTTTTGCACTAGTTGTTACACCCACTGGATGAAGCAAATTAATCTCTGCTTTTTTAGGTGCCTGGCTTAGACTTAGGAGAAAATGATCATGCAAAGGATACAGAACTTATTAGGATAATACCAGGGATGGGAGGCTTTATAAGAAGCGTATAAAGAAACTGGGCTATTTTCAGTATAACAGAGAAACTTAAGAGGAGCTTGATCAATTAAATAGGGGAAAAATATTATTTATGTTGGTTGGTATCTAGAGGGCATAGATTTAAGATTAACAAAAGAAGTTAGGTGATTGAAGATAGGAGGTTGGGGTAAACCCTCTTGTACCTCGCCTGAAGGCAGTGACTCCCATTGGGGTACACCCTCTGGTAACCCTTGTCTGAAGGCAGTGACTCCCATTGGGGTACACCCCATTCGGGTACACCCTCTGGTAACTCTTGCCATTCTTTAATTGTAAGCTGGGACAGTGAAAAGAACAGGCTGAGGAGATCATTGTAGTAGACTCCAAATCTGTCTTCATTTGACATCTGGAAATGTTCCCTGGCAGCTGGAGCAGCTGAACAGTGACAAAAAGCTGGGACCCTGGTTCATTTTTTGTACTCTTCCCTTGTATTAGGGCATTGTGGCAAATTATGGAGCAACACCACTTTCCTAGCTCAGTTTATGTAATCACAGCATGGACTAGGATTTTCTTGGTCCGTGAGGATGTACATCAAGGAAGAATTTGTTATATGAAGCACATGGTATCCGTTAAGATAACTTGAGATCAGGAATTTACTACTTAAGAGAATCACAGGGCCATTTGTGTATTTCAGCAATCTATGGCTCACCACAGCCATGAAATTTTGTCACCATGTTTCCACTCCTTGGCAATTACCCATTTCAAACAGTGACTGACTTCAGAGTTATGTCATTCCCTCCACTCATTTGATAAACATGGTACATCATGGGTATTCAACATTCAGGAAGGATAGACAGAAAGGAAAAGGAGGTGGGGTAGCGTTGATGGTGAAAGAGGAAATTAACGCAATAGTAAGAAAGGACATTAGTTTGGATGATGTGGAATCTGTATGGGTGGAGCTACGGAATATCAAAGGGTAGAAAACGCTAGTGGGAGTTGTGTACAGACCACCAAACAGTAGTAGTGAGGTTGGCAATGGCATCAAACAAAAAATTAGGGAAGCATGCAATAAAGGTACAGCAGTTATCATGGGCGACTTTAATCTACATATAGATTGCGCTAACCAAACTGGTAGTAATGTGGTGGAGGAGGATTTCCTGGAGTGTATTTGGGATGGCTTTCTAGGCCAATATGTCAAGGAACCAACTAGAGAGCTGGCCATCCTAGACTGGGAGTTGTGGAATGAGAGAGGACTAATTAGCAATCTTGTTGTGCGAGTCCCCCTGGGGAAGAGTGACCATAATATGGTAGAATTCTTTATTAAGATGGAGAGTGACAATGTTAATTCAGAGACTAAAGTCCTGAACTAAAGGAAAGGTAACTTCGATGGTGTGAGACATGAATTTGTTTAGGAAAGACTGGCAAATGATACTTAAAGGTTTGACAGTGGATAGGCAATGGCAGACATTTATAGATTACATGGATGAACTCCAACAATTGTACATCCCTGTCTGGAGTAAAAATAAAATGGGGAAGGTAGCTCAACTGTGGCTAACAAGGGAAATTAGGGATAGTGTTAAATCCATGGAAGAGGATTATAAATAGGCCAGAAAAAACAGCAAACCTGAGGACTGGGAGAAATTTAGAATTCAGCAGAGGAGGAAAAAAGGTCTAATTAGGAGGGGGAAATAGAGTATGAGTGGAAACTTGCTGGGAACATAAAAACTGACTGAAAAAGCTTCTATAGATATGTGAAGAGAAAAAGATTAGTGAAGACCAATGTAGGTCCCTTGCAGTCAGATTCAGGTGAATTTAGAATGAGGAACAAAGAAATGGCAGACCAATTGAACAAATACTTTGGATCTGTCTTCACTAAGGAAAACACAAATAACCTTCCGGAAATACTAGGGGTTCGAGGGTCTAGCGAAAGGAGGAACTGAAGGAAATACTTATTAGTCAGGAAATTGTGTTAGGGAAATTGATGGGATTGAAGGCCAATAAATCCCCAGGGCCTGATAGTCTGCATCCCAGAGTACTTAAGGAAGTGGCCTTAGAAATAGTGGATGCATTGGAGATCAGTTTTCAACTTTCTATTGACTCTGGATCAGTTCCTATGGACTGGAGAGTAGCTAATGTAACACCACTTTTTAAAAAAGGAGGGAGAGAGAAAACAGGGAATTATAGACCGGTAAGCCTGACATCAGTCGTGGGGAAAATGTTGGAATCAATTATTTAAAATGTAATAGCAGCGCATTTGGAAAGCAGTGACAGGATCGGTCCAAGTCAGCATGGATTTATGAAAGGGAAATCATGCTTGACAAATCTTCTAGAACGTTTTGAGGATGTAACGAGTAGAGTGGACAAGGAAGAACCAGTTCATGTGGTGCATCTGGACTTTTAAAAGGCTTTTGACAAGGTCCCACTCAAGAGATTAGTGTGAAAAATTAAAGCACATAGTATTGGGGGTAATGTATTGACGTGGATAGAGAACTGGTTGGCAGACAGGAAACAGAGAGTCGGAATAAACAGGTCCTTTTTGTTGTGCATCTGTAAAGCATGCATTCCCATGTTCCGCCACCAGGGAGCACATCCCCTGAAGTCCCAAGGGATCCCAGCATCCCTTGGGAGCAGTGTATATAAGCCAGCCCCTAAAGCCTGTTCCTCACTCTGGAGTGTCTTAATAAAGACTGAGGTCACTGTTACTTTAACCTCCCTGTGTGCAGTCTCAGCTGTGTGAGGAACACAATAACTGGCGACGAGTATACGAATCCAACGCAAAGACGCAGCAAACCGTGGGCATCCTGGAGAAGTTCTTGGAGGGTGAGGACTGGGAAGCCTATTTCGAATGGCTAGACCAGTACTTTGTAGCTAACGAGTTGGACGGAGAAGGAAGTGCTGCAAAAATGAGAGCGTTCCTCCTCACGGTCTGCGGGGCACCGACCTACAGCCTCATGAAGAATCTTCTGGCTCTGGTGAAACCCACAGATAAGTCATATGAGGAGCTGTGTACACTAGTTCTGGAGCAATTAACTCGAGGGAGAGCGTGCTGATGGCGAGGGATCTGGTCTACACATGCCAGCGATCTGAAGGTGAGGAAGTGGCGAGCTATGTCGCCGAGCTAAGGCGACTTGCAGGACAATGTGAGTTTGATGGCTACCTGGAGCAGATGCTCAGAGACTTTTTTGTACTGGGCATTGGCCACGAGAACATCCTACGAAAACTTTTGACGAGACACGCCGACCCTCAATAAGGTCATTGCGATAGCACAGGCGTTTATGTCCACCAGTGATAACACCAAACAGATCTCTCAGCACAGAAGTGCTAGCAATGTTCATAAATTAACTGGGACTGTGTTTGCGAGCAGAAATGTACAGGGCAGAAACCACGAGTCTACAACTGATAGCAGGCCTCAGGTGACCCAGATGACTCAGAATCCGCACCAAAGGATGAATGCAAGGCAATTCACACTTGTTGGCATTGTGGAGGCTTCCATTCAGCCTCATGCCGCTTCAAAGGATATGTTTGCAAGAGCCGTGGAACAATGGTGCACCTCCAATGAGCTTGAAGACGAGCTGCATGCTCTGCAAATCTTGCTAACCACCACATGGTAGAGGAAGATCGGTCCATGGTGGATCAAAGCAATTTCAAGCCTCAGAGAGAGAAGGCAAATGCTGAAGTACATGGGGTGCACACATTTTGGACGAAATGTCCACCTATAATACAAAATGTAAAATTGAATGGCTTCCCGTAACCATGGAGCTGGACACTGGCGTTAGCCAATCCACCATGAGTAAAAAGATGTTTGAGAGACTGTGGTGCAACACGGCACTCAGACCAACCCTGAGCCCCATCCACACAAAACTGAGAACGTATACCAAAGAGCTCATCACTGTCCTGGGCAGCGCCATGGTCAAGGTCACCTACAAGGGCACGGTGCATGAACTGCCACTCTGGATTGTCCCGGGTGATGGCCCCACACTGCTTGGAAAGAGCTGGCTGGGCAAAATCCACTGGAACTGGGATGACATCTGAGCGCTATCACATGTCGATGGGGCCTCATGTACCCAGGTTCTGAACAAATTTCCTTCCCTTTTTGAGCCAGGCATTGGAAACTTTTCCGGGGTGAAGGTGCGGATCCACTTGGTCCCAGAGGCACGACCCATTCACCACAATGCGCGAGCAGTACCTCACATGATGAGGGAGAGAGTGGAAATCGAGCTGGACAGGCTGCAATGCGAGGGCATCATCTCCCCAGTGGACTTCAGCGAGTGGGCCAGCCAGTACTCAAAAGTGATGGCATGGTCAAGATTTCCGGCGATTATAAAGTAACTATTAATCGTTATTTGCTGCAGGACCAAAACCCGCTAGCTAAGGCAGACGACCTATTTGCAACGCTGGCAGGAGGCAAGACGTTCACCAAGCTCGACCTGATTTCGGCCTACATGACGCAGGAGCTGGAGAAGTCTTCGAAGGGCCTCACTTGCATCAACGCGCACAAGGGACTGTTCATCTACAACAGATGCCCGTTTGGAATTCGGTCGGCTGCAGCGATCTTCCAGAGAAACATGGAGAGCCTACCATGCACGGTGGTTTTTCAGGATGACATATTGGCCATGGGTCGGGACACCGTCGAGCACCAACAAAACCTGGAGGACGTCCTCCAGTGACTGGATCACGTAGGTCTGCGGCTGAAGAGGTCGCAGTGCGTCTTCATGGCAACAGAGGTGGAGTTTTTGGGGAGAAAGGTCGCGGCGGACGGCATTCAGCCCACAGACGCCAAGACAGAGGCTATCAGGAATGCGCCCAGGCCACAGAATGTCACGGAGCTGCGGTCGTTCCTGGGACTCCGCAACTATTTTGGGAACTTCCTACCGGGGTTAAGCACCCTCTTAGAGCCCATATATGCGTTATTACATAAAGGTGAGAACTGGGTGTGGGGAAAAAAAACAAGTAATTGCTTTTGAGAAAGCCAGAAACATTTTATGCTCCAAAATGCTACTTGTATTGTATAACCCGTGTAAAAGACTCGTGGTAGCATGTGATGCGTCGTCGTACGGAGTCGTGTGTGTATTACAACAAGCTAACGTTGCGGGGAAGTTGCAACCAGTCGCCTATGCCTCCAGGAGCCTGTCTAAGGCCGAGAGGGCCCACAGCATGATTGAGAAAGAGGCATGAGCGTGTGTGTTCAGGGTAAAGAAAATGCATCAGTACCTGTTTGGCCTCAAATTTCAGCTGGAAACCGACCACAAGCCCCTCATATCCTTGTTCGCTGAAAACAAGGGGATAAATACGAATGC
Source organism: Pristiophorus japonicus (assembly GCF_044704955.1). Classification (NCBI taxonomy): domain Eukaryota; kingdom Metazoa; phylum Chordata; class Chondrichthyes; family Pristiophoridae; genus Pristiophorus; species Pristiophorus japonicus. The sequence continues at coordinate 234,106,444 of NC_091978.1, forward strand.
CTCAGCCCGCATACAAAGGTGGGCACTCGCGCTATCAGCGTATAAGTATACCATCCGCCACAAGCCAGGCACCAAGAACTGTGCGGATGCTCTCAGTCGGCTACCATTGCCCACCACGGGGGTGGAAATGGCGCAGCCTGCAAACTTGTTAATGGTGGCGCAGCCCGCAGACTTGTTGATGGTCACAGAAGCATTTGAAAATTATAACTCACCTGTCACGGCCCGCCAGATTATGACTTGGACCAGCCAAGATCCTTTGCTGTCCCTAGTAAAAAACTGTACTGCATGGGAGCTGGGCCAGCACCCCCGTTGAAATGCAAGAGCTGATCAAGCCATTCCAGTGGTGAAAGGACAAGCTGTCCATTCAGGCAGACTGCCTGTTGTGGGGTAACTGCGTAGTGCTACCAAAAAAGGGCAGGGAGACGTTCATCTCGGATCTTCACAGCACACACTCGGGTATGATGAAAGTGATAGCCAGATCCCACGTGTGGTGGCCTGGTATCGACTCTGACTTAAGAGTCCTGTGTACGGCAATGCAGCGTGTATGCTCAGTTGAGCAACGCGCCCAGAGAGGCACCACTAAGTTTGTGATCCTGGCCCTCCAGACCATGGTCGAGGATCCATGTCGACTATGCGGGCCCGTTTCTCGATAAAATGTTCCTGGTGGTGGTGGATGCTTTTTCAAAATGGATTGAATGTGAAATAATGTCGGGAAGCACCACCACCGTCACCATTGAAAGCCTGAGGGCCATGTTTGCCACCCACGGCCTGCCTGACACACTGGTCAGTGACAACAGGCCATGTTTCACCAATGCTGAATTTAAAGAATTCATGACTTGCAATGGGATCAAACATGTCACTTCGGCCTCGTTTAAACCAGCCTACAATGGGCAGGCAGAGCGGGCAGTAGAAACAATTAACAGGGCCTTAAACAAGTCACAGAAGGCTCACTCCAAACCCGCCGGTCCCAAGTACTGCTCAGCTATCGCACGAGATCCCACTCGCTCACAGGGGTTCCCCCGGCTGAGCTACTCATGAAAAGGACACTTAAAACCTGACTCTCGCTGGTTCACCCCAACCTGCATGATCAGGTAGAGAGCAGGCGGCAGCAACAAAATGTAAATAATGGTCGTGCCACTGTGTCACGGGAAATTTATCTGAATGACCCTGTGTATGTGCTAAACTATGGACATGGTCCTAAGTGGATCACGGGCACGGTGATAGCTAAAGAAGGGAGTAGGGTATTTGTAGTCAAAATAGACAATGGACAAATTTGCAGAAAGCAGCTGGACCAAACGAGGTTGCGGTTCACAGACTGCCCTGAGCAATCCACAGCAGACACCACCTTTTTCGAGCCCACAACACACACTCAAAGGATCAACGACACCACGCCAGACCAGGAAATCGAACCCATCACGCCCAACAGCCCAGCAAGGCCAGGCTCACCCAGCAGTCCTGCAGGGCCAACAACACGCCAGCCCAGCGATGGCACAGCCAACACACCAGAACAGACATTTGTACCGAGGCGGTCCACCAGGGAAAGAAAGGCTCCCGACCGCCTCACCTTGTAAATAGTTTTCACTTTGACTTTGGGGGGGGAGTGATATTGTATATCTGTAAAGCATGCACTCCCATGTTCCACCACCAGGGAGCGCATCCCCTGAAGTCCCAAGGGGTCCCAGCATCCCTTGGGAGCACTGTATATAAGTCGGCCCCTAAGGTCTGTTCCTCACTCTGGAGTGTCTTAATAAAGACTGAGGTCACTGTTACTTTAACCTCCCTGTGTGCAGTCTCATCTGTGTTAGGAACACAATACTTTTCAGAATGGCAGGCAGTGACCGGTGGAATGCTGCAGGGTTCAGTGCTGGGACTCCAGCTATTTACAATATACATCAATGATTTAGATGAAGGAATTGAGTGTAATATCTCCAAATTTGCAGATGACACTAAGCTGGGTGGCGGTGTGAGCTGTGAGGAGGATGCTAAGAGGCTGCAGGGTGATTGACAGGTTAGGTGAGTGGGCAAATGCATGGCAGATGCAGCATAATCTGGATAAATGTGAGGTTATCCACTTTGTTGGCAAAAACAGGAAGACAGAACATTATCTGAATTGTGACAGATTAGGAAAAGGGGAGGTACAACGAGATTCATCAAATGTCTGTCATGGTTCATCAGTCATTGAAAGTTGGCATACAGGTACAGCAGGCAGTGAAGAAGGCAAATGGTATGTTGGCCTTCATAGCTAGAGGATTTGTGTTTCGGGGAAGGGAGGTCTTACTGCAGTTGTACAGAGCCTTGGTGAGGCCACACCTGGAATATTGTGTTCAGTTTTGGTCTCCTAATCTGAGGAAGGACGTTCTTGTTATTGAGGGAGTACAGCGAAGGTTCACCAGACTGATTCCCGGGATGGCAGGACTGACATTTGAGGAGAGACTGGATCAACTGGGCTTGTATCCACTGGAGTTTAGAAGAATGCGAGGGGACCTCATAGAAACATATAAAATTCTGACGGGATTGGACAGGTTAGAGGCAGGAAGAATGTTCCCATTGCTGGGGAGTTCTAGAACCAGGGGTCACAGTCTAAGAATAAGGGGTAAGCCATTTAGGACCGAGATGTGGAAAAACTTCTTCACCCAGAGAGTGGTGAACCTATGGAATTCCCTACCGCAGAGAGTTGTTGAGGCCAGTTCATTCGATATATTCAAAAGGGAGTTAGATATGGCCCTTACGGCCAAAGGGATCAAGGGGTATGTGGAGAAAGCAGGAAAGGGGTACTGAAATTGAATGATCAGCCATGATCTTATTGAATAGCGGTGCAGACTCGAAGGGCCAAATGGCCTACTCATGCAACTAATTTCTATGTTTCTCTGTTTCTATGTTAATGTGATTTGCCATCCACTTACCTTGAGATTAGACATTAAAACAGATGAAAAATGTTGACTTTTTTGTTGTTTCCCTGTCAGCTAACCTATAAAATAAAAGTTGCACAAGGTCTACTGCTGAAAACATGTTTACTGACAGCGGCAGGAGAAATTTTGCATCTGATTATGTGCTGGGTTTACAACGATAACAAACAGATGGTTTCCAGAACAGTAAGAATCCCAAATGATTGAAATGACAGTTATTATGTCAAATGTTGCGGTTGTCAAGAGATAAGGAAACTGCTGAGTTTTGAGACATATTTATTTCCTGTCTGAATACAGCTGACAACTACAAAGTAGGAAGTAAGAGAATTCTGTGGCCACTCTTAACCTGCGATGGGCGAAAACCTATTGTCCAATGTGTTTGGTACAGGAAGAATCAAGTCAGAAGTCATTGGAAATGTTGACATTAACAAGAAGGCTTGCAAAATCTTGATTCAATAGATAGTAATTCACATTGATTTCTTCTAGATTTCAGCAATGTCAACATTTTATATTTGTTTAAAATACTACTAAAATAGTGCCGGGCGTTTGCGGAGGGTGGGGTTGGTGAGTGGTGGGCGGGGGAATTGAACACAAAATGTACTGGTATATCTTACTGCAAAATAAATTGTAAGTTGTAGTGCCCCACAGATGTTCTATTATAACATCTGTCTCCTGTTTATGCATGAATATAAGAAAACTTGAAATATGTCCAGCAAGTCCATTCTCTTCACACACTATGGCTAGGGTGCGGGATTGGGGCGGGTCGGCAGTTAAAAGCACTGAAATTGACAGCGTATCAGGAACCCACCGTCACACGTCGACTTTCACCTTTAACGAGGGCTGTGCCACAGACCAACTTGGGAGAGGCGGGCGACCGCATTGAAGTAGTTAACATCTTGTTCAGAGACACTCAAGAGGCTTTTGAATGTGTGATGTCAGCTTTTACTGCTTGTGCACGGTAATCATGGACGTCCTGAAGCTCGCCTGTGAAGCAAGCCAGGAGGTCAGTGGCTATAGTGCTACTTCAATATGTTGTAGTAATACCTGCCCTTCTGTACGGCTCAGAGACATGGACCAAGTACAGTAGACACCTCAAGTCGCTGGGAAAATACCACCAATGATGTCTCCGCAAGATCTTGCAAATCCCCTGGGAGGACAGATGCACCAACGTTAGCGCCCTCGACTTGGCCAACATCCCCAGCATTGAAACACTGACCACACTTAATCAGCTCCGCTGGGCAGGCCACATCGTTCGCATGCCAGACACGAGACTTCCAAAGCAAGCGCTCTACTCGGAACTCCTTCACGGCAAACGAGCCAAAGGTGAGCAGAGGAAAGGTTATAAGGACACCTTCAAAGCCTCCCTGATAAAGTACGACATCCCCACTGACACCTGGGAGTCCCTGGCCAAAGACCACCCTAGGTGGAGGAAGTGCATCCGGGAGGGCGCTGAGCATCTCGAGTCACATCGCCGAGAGCATGCAGAAATCAAGCGCAGGCAGCGGAAAGAGCATGCGGCAAACCAGTCCCACCCACCCCTTCCCTCAATGACTATCTGCTCCACCTGTGATAGGGACTGTGGTTCTCGTATTGGACTATTTAGCCACCTAAGGACTCATTTTTAGAGGGAAGCAAGTCTTCCTCGATTCCAAGGGACTGCCTATGATGATGATCATCATTAAGTGACAGCTGTAAAATGCACATAAATAGACACACCTTGCACCTGCTGCCTTGCCTAAGGGAAAGGCTCTTGCTGACGTAATTTTGTGCAGAGATTTTGCTTTCAGTTGATTTCTGCGACCTCAAAAGCCATTCTCACCACATTGCAAGTCACATTGGAGGATTGTGCCTCTGATCTCCACTTTACCTGCCATCTATTAGATCAGCATGGGTGCTGCTTATGCTGTCTCGCCTTGGATCTCAAATTCAGACCAAGATAAGCCCCAGCACCAACAACACTAGCCACACCATCAGCAGCTGCAACAACACCAGCAGCCTTCTCCTCACAGAGGTGATGCTCCACAGGAGAGAGGGGATCAACACAGGGGTGCATCGCGCTGGAGGTGATACCCCCAACACAGGCTATACAGACAGAGGATCAGCTTCTTGGACATGACTGAACAGCAGTGCTTCAGGAGGCTCAAGCTATCGTGCCAGATTGTGGCAGATATTTGTAGCTTGCTGCTGCCAAGAGGACCTGGGGGACACCCCTTTTCAGTGTCTATCAAAGTCACCACCACCCTCAACCTCTTCGCTTCAGGCTCCTTCCAGGGATCTGCAGCAGACATTTGCAGGATCTCGCAGTCGGCTGCCCACAAATGGATCACCCAGGTGACCGATGCCATGTTTCACAAGTCAGGCACTTATAAAAACGTTGCCACTGATGAGGCCAGTGTTACTGAGCGGGCGCTCGGCTTTGCGACGCTGGTTGGCTGGTGCAGGGCATTATCAACTGCACGCATGTGTCCATCAAGGCACCCCCAGATCACCCAGGAGTGTTTGTGAACTGGTAGGGCTTCCTCTCTCTTAACGTGCAGCTCATCTGTAACCATTAAAAGATCATCTTGCAGATTCCCAGGGAGCTGTCATGACTGTTTCATCCTGCACTAGTCCCCCTACCTCAGCTCTTTGCAGACTTACCAGCTGGCTCCTTGGAGACAAGAGCTAGTCACTGAAGATATGGCTAATGACATAGAAACATAGAAACATAGAAAATAGGGGCAGGAGTAGGCCATTCGGCCCTTCGAGACTGCACCACCATTCAATATGATCATGGCTGATCATGCAACTTCAGTACCCCATTCCTGCTTTCTCTCCATACCCTTTGATCCCTTTAGCCGTAAGGGCCACATCTAACTCCCTTTTGAATATACCTAACGAACTGGCATCAACAACTTTCTGTGGTAGAGAATCCCACAGGTTCACAATTCTCTGAGTGAAGAAGTTTCTCCTCATCTCGGTCCTAAATGGCTTACCCCTTATCCTTAGACTGTGAACCCTGGTTCTGGACTTCCCCAACATCGGGAACATTCTTCCTGCATCTGACCTGTCCAATCTCGTCAGAACTTTATATGTTTCTATGAGATCCCCTCTCATTCTTCTAAATTCCAGTGAATATAAGCCTAGTCGATCTAGTCTTTCTTCATATGTCAGTCCTGCCATCCCGGGAATCAGTCTGGTGAACCTTCGCTGCACTCCCTCAATAGCAAGAATGTCCTTCCTCAGATTAGGAGACCAAAACTGTGCACAATATTCAAGGTGTGGCCTCACCAAGGACCTGTACAACTGCAGTAAGAGCTCCCTGCTCCAACACAAGAGATTAATGTGCAAAGTTAAAGCACATGCGATTGGGGGTAGTGTGCTGACGTGGATTGAGAACTGGTTGGCAGACAGGAGGCAAAGAGTAGGAGTAAATGGGGACTTTTCAGAATGGCAGGCAGTGACTAGTGGGGTACCGCAAGGTTCTGTGCTGAGGCCCCAGCTGTTAACATTGTACATTAATGATTTAGACGAGGGGATTAAATGTAGTATCTCCAAATTTGCGCATGACACTAAGTTGGGTGGCAGTGTGAGCTGCGAGGAGGGTGCTATGAGGCTGCAGAGTGACTTGGATAGGTTAGGTGAGTGGGCAAATGCATGGCAGATGAAGTATAATGTGGATAAATGTGAGGTTATCCACTTTGGTGGTAAAAACAGAGAGACAGACTATTATCTGAATGGTGACAGATTAGGAAAAGGGGAGGTGCAACGAGACCTGGGTGTCATGGTACATCAGTCATTGAAGGTTGACATGCAGGTACAGCAGGCGGTTAAGAAAGCAAATGACATGTTGGTCTTCACAGCGAGAGGATTTGAGTACAGGAGCAGGGAGGTGTTACTACAGTTGTACAGGGCCTTGGTGAGGCCACATCTGGAGTATTGTGTACAGTTTTGGTCTCCTAACTTGAGGAAGGACATTCTTGCTATTGAGGGAGTGCAGCGAAGGTTCACCAGACTGATTCCCAGGATGGCGGGACTGACATATCAAGAAAGACTGGATCAACTGGGCTTATATTCACTGGAGTTCAGAAGAGTGAGAGTGGATCTCATAGAAACGTTTAAAATTCTGACGGGTTTAGACAGTTAGATGCTGGAAGAATGTTCCCAATGTTGGGGAAGTCCAGGGGTCACAGTCTAATGATAAGGGGTAAGCCATTTAGGACCGAGATGAGGAGAAACTTCTTCACCCAGAGAGTGGTGAACCTGTGGAATTCTCTACCACAGAAGGTTGTTGAGGCCAATTCACTAAATATATTCAAAAAGGAGTTAGATGTAGTCCTTACTGCTAGGGGGATCAAGGGGTATGGTGAGAAAGCAGGAATGGGGTACTGAAGTTGCATGTTCAGCCATGAACTCATTGAATGGCGGTGCAGGCTCGAAGGGCCGAATGGCCTACTCCTGCATCTATTTTCTATGTTTCTATGTTTCTCTACGCAAATCCTCTCGCAATGAAGGCCAACATGCCATTTGCCTTCTTCACCGCTTGAGGTATCTGCATGCCAACTTTCAATGACTGATGTAACATGATACCCAGGTCTATTTGCGCCTCCCCTTTTCCTAATCTGTCACCATTTAGATAATATTCTGCCTTCCTGTTTTTACCACCAAAGTGGATAACCTCACATTTATCAACATTATACTGTATCTGCCATGCATTTGCCCACTCACCTAATCTGTCCAAGTCATCCTGCAGCCTCTTAGCATCCTCCTCACAGCTCACACTGCCACCCAGCTTAGTGTCATCTGCAAACTTGGAGATATTACATTCAATTCCTTTGTCTAAATCATTAATGTATATTGTAAATAGCTGGGGTCCCTGCACTGAACCTTGCGGTACCCCACTAGTCACTGCCTGCCATTCTGAAAAGGCCTCATTTATTCCTACACTTTGCTTCCTGTCTGTCAACCAGTTCTCTATCCACGTCAATACATTTCCCCCAGTACCATGTGCTTTAATTTTGCACACTAATCCCTTGTGTGGGACCTTGTCAAAAGCCTTTTGAAAGTCTAAATACACGACATCCACTGGTTTTCCCTTGACCACTGTACTAGTTACATCCTCAAAAAATTCTAAAAGATTTGTCAAGCATGGTTTCCCTTTCATAAATCCATGCTGACTTGGACCGATCCTGTCACTGCTTTCCATATGCGCTGCTATTACATCTTTAATAATTGATTGCAACATTTTCCCCACTAACGATGTCAGGTTAACCGGTCTATAATTTCCTGTTTTCTCTCTTCCTCCTTTTTTAAAAAGTGGGGTTACATTAGCTATCCTCCAATCCATAGGAACTGATCCAGAATCTATAGAAGGTTAGAAAATGACCACCAATGCATCCACTATTTCTAGGGCCACTTCCTTAAGTACTCTGGGATGCAGACTCTCAAGCCTTCGTGATTTATTGGCCTTCAATCCCATCAATTTCCCTAACACAATTTCCTGACTAATAAGGATTTCCTTCAGTTCCTCCTTCTCAGTAGACCCTTGGTCTCCTAGTATTTCCGGAAGGTTATTTGTGTCTTCCTTAGTGAAGACACAACCAAAGTATTTGTTCAATTGGTCTGCCATTTCATTGTTCCCCATTATGACTTCCCTGATTCTGACTGCAAGGGTCCTACATTAGTCTTCACTAATCTTTTTCTCTTCACATATCTGTAGAAGCTTTTACAGTCAGTTTTTATGTTCCCTACAAGCTTACTCTCATTCTCTATTTTCCCCCTCCTAATTAAACCCTTTGTCCTCCTCTGCTGAATTCTAAATTTCTCCCAGTCCTCCGCTTTGCTGCTTTTTCTGGCCAATTTATATGCCTCTTCCTTGGGTTTAACACTATCCCTAATTTCCCTTGTTAGCCACGGTTGAGCCACCTTTCCTGTTTTATTTTTACGCCAGACAGTGATGTACAATTGCTGAAGTTCATCCATGTGATGTTTAAATATTTGCCATTGCCTATCCACCATCAACCCTTTAAGTATCATTCACCAGTCTATCCTGGCCAATTCACATCGCATACCATCGAAGTTACCTTTCTTCAAGTTCAGGACCCTAGTCTCGGAATTAACTGTGTCACTCTCCATGTTAATGAAAAATTCTACCATATTATATTCACTCTTCCCCAGGAGGCCTCACACAACAAGATTGCTAATTAGTCCTCTCTCATTACACAACACCCAGTCTAAGCTGGCTAGCTCTCTCGTTGGTTCCTCAACATATTGGTCGAGAAAACCATCCCTTATACATGCCAGGAAATCCTTCTCCACCGAATTGCTACCAGTTTGGTTAGCCCAATCTATATGCAGATTAATGTCACCCATGATAACTGCTGTACCTTTATTGCACGCATCCCTAATTTCCTGTTTAATGCCATCCCCAACCTGCCTACTACTGTTTGGTGGTCTATACACATCTTCCACTAGCGTTTTCTGCCCGTTGGTGTTCCGCAGCTCTACCCATACAGATTCCACATCATCCAAGCTAATGTCCTTCCTTACTATTGCGTTAATCTCCTCTTTATCCAGCAACACGACCCCACCTCCTTTTTCTTTCTGTATATCCTTCCTGAATATTGAATATCCCTGGATGTTGAGTTCCCAGCCTTGGTCACCCTGGAGCCATGTCTCTATTATCCCAATTACATCATATCCGTTAACAGCTATCTGCGCAGTTAATTCATCCACCTTATTACGAATGCTCCTCGCATTGAGACACAGAGCCTTCAGGCTTGTTTTTTTTAACACTTTTTGTCCTTTTAGAATTGTGTTCTCCTGTGGCCCTTTTTGATTTTTGCCTTTTATTTCCCTGCCCTCCACTTTTCCTTATCTCCTTTCTACCTTTTGCTTCTGCCCCCATTTTACTTCCCTCTGTCTCCCTGCATAGATTCCCATCCCCCTGCCATATTAGTTTAAACCATCCCCAACAGCACTAGCAAACACTCCCCCGAGGACATCGTTTCCAGTCCTGCCCAGGTGCAAACCATCCGGTTTGTCCTGGTCCCACCTCCCCCAGAACTGGTTCCAATGTCCCAGGAATTTGAATCCCTCCCTCTTGCACCATTCCTCAAGCCATGTATTCATCTTAACTATCCTGCTATTTCTACTCTGACTAGCACATGGCAATTGTAGCAATCCTGAGATTAGTACCTTTGAGGTCCTGCTTTTTAATTTAACTCCTAGCTCCCTAAATTCAGCTTGTAGGACCTCATCCTGTTTATTTTACCTATATCATTGGTACCCATATGCACCACGACAACTGGCTGTTCACCCTCTCCCTCCAGAATGCCCTGCAGCTGCTCCGCGACATCCTTGACCCTTGCATCAGGGAGGCAACATACCATCCTGGAGTCTCGATTGCCGCCGCAGAAACGGCTCTCTATTCCCCTTACAATAGAATCCCCTATCACTATCGCTCTCCCACTCTTTTTCCTGCCCTCCTGTGCAGCAGAGCCACCCATGGTCCCATGAACTTGGCTGCTGCTGCTTTCACCTGATGAGCCATCTCCCCCAACAGTATTCCCCTGATGAGCCATCTCCCCCAACAATACCCCTTGAGGAGGCCAAGCAAAACTGCCATGGAGTGCTATAATGAAAGCCACATGTCCATCAGATGTGTCATAGACCAAGCACTCAGCATTCTGAAAGTGCACTTTAGATGCCTGGACAGATCTGGTGGAACCCTTCAGTACACACCAGCCAGGGTCTCCAGAATCATCATCGTATGCTGCGCGCTTCACAGCATAATGCAACTGCAAGGATTGGAGCTACAGGAGGAGCAAGGCACAGAGTTCACATCCTCTTTGGAGGAGGAGGAGGAGGAACAGGTGTATAACATATATAGCTCCACCTGTGGACTCCTGTGGCACTACAGCCAGTGCTGTTTATGATAAAGAAGGGAACAGGTCACCTGACTGAGTTCCGTAGTGTTCTGCCATCTTAAGGCTGTGTGTGTGTTTGTGAGTTACTTGAGATATAACAATGGCGATGAAGATGGGATTATCGGGAAAAAAAAGCTGACATTTTTGTTGGTGGAGGATTCAGCCAACTGACAGAGACACTTTGAGAGCGTCTCTGTTTTGATTAACAGCTACAAATCCAAGATAAATTGCAAGCACACTTGTCTGAACTGCCAGAGTCCAGATGGCTGCACCTATGGGAATAATAAGGCATTTGGGGGAGTTTCAACGCTATCATGAAAGTTTCAGAGCCTATGTGGAGCGGCTAGAAATGTTTTTCACTGTAAATAATATCATTGAAGTCCCCAGTGATGAAAACCATAACCGGGCGTGTTGGAAAGACAACGGGCTATTTTCTTAACTGAAGCAGGGCCCGAGGTATATGAAACCTTGAAAGATTTGCTTGTGCCTGTCAAGCCAAAGGACACAACTCTTAAGCAGACAGCACTACAGCCCTGAGCCCCTGGAAATTGCTGACAGTTATCGTTTCAGAATACGAGATCAGTTAACCGAAGAAATTATCAGTGAGTGCATTGTAGCATTAAAAAAGCTATCTATTCACTGTAATTTCGGAAACTTTCAGGACAGAGCATTGCGTGACCGCTTTATTTGTGGGATGAAAAATGATGCGATCAGAAGAAAGTTATTGACAACGTCTAACTTGACTTTTGATTTAGCTTGTCAGACAGCTATGTCAATGAACATGGTCGACCAATATTCCCGAGAATTTCATACTGCTTCCAGTCGTCAGACAACTGAGGTGAATCGCCTGCAGATTAAAAGTAAAAGGCAGTTGGGCCCCAAGGACTCAGAAACTGGCAATGGTAACATAGCATTGAAGTCCTGCTATCGGTGCCTGGGACAACACATTGCTCAAAGTTGTCCATATGTGAAGGCAGTGTGTTTTATCTGCAGGCAAACTGGGCATCTTGCGAAGGTATGTCGACTGAAGGGTAAACCAACTTTCAAAGCTATGAGTGGAAATCCCCAGAAACTACATAGCATGGAAGAAAAACAACAGGACGAGGAGATGTTAGAGTTAAACGTCATCAGGAGTACGAGGTTAACTAACAGTGATTTGAAAAGTATCATAATCCACATAGATGTTGCAGGAACCAAGATACCCATGGAAATCAACACTGGTGCATCCGTGAGTGTAGTACCGGAATCGCTATACCTCGAAAAATTGTGTGATTTCCCATTGGAGAAATTCAAGATAGAGCTGCGAGGTTACTCAGGAGAGAACATTCCTGTGGTAGGTCATATCACCATACCAGTGAAATAAAAGGATCAATTCCAGAGCTTGCCTCTCTTAGTAGTGGCAGGAGACAAGCCTGCCTTACTAAGAAGAAATTGGTTGGGATCACTGAAGCTGGATTGGAGTGAGATTTTTCGTGTTGAAACGAGATTTGCATCAAAGGATGATGTCATCAAGAATTATCCAAAGGTGTTCTACGAAACAGGCAGTCCCATTCAAGGCTTCAAGGCGAGTGTCAGGGTACAGAAGGATGCTAGATCGGTTTACTGCAAGCCACGTTCCGTACCATATGCACTCAAGGAGAAAGTCTAGCAAGAACTCAAAAGACTAGAGACTGAGAACATTATTTCTAAGATAGATCTATGTAATTCGGCTACACCCATTGTTGTTGTACCTAAGTCTGATGGTAAGGTAAGATTGTGTGGTGATTATAAAGTAACCGTAAACCAGGTTCTAGAGGGTAATCTCCCCAATACATTGCCAAATAGAAAATTTGTTAACAACAAGGTGGTCAGATTGTCTCAAAGTTGGATCTTAAGAATGCCTACTTACAGCTTGAACTAGATGAGGAGTCCAAGTCATGCTTGACTATAAATACTCATCTAGGCCTATATCAATTTAATAGGCTATCATTTGGAGTGTTTTCCGCCCCTGCCATATTCCAAGGGGTGATGAACCAGATTTTTCAAGGTATTGAAGAGGTAGTATGTTATTTAGATGACATACTAATTTCAGCACCAAATAGGCAAATTCATAATAACATATTGAATGAAATCCTCAAACGGCTAGAGAAGTACAGAGTACGAGTGTCTGCTCACAAGTTTGAGTTATTTCAAAACTCCGTGGAGTACTTAGGATACAGAGTAAATAAAGATGGTTTACATCCAACCAAGGAAAAGCTGGATGCAATCAGAAATGCATCCACTCCCAAGAATGTCACTGAACTTTGATCATTTTTGGGTCTTTTGAAATATTATGGGAAGTTCCTACCAAATTTGGCTACAGTGTTACATCCACTGAATGAACTATTGAAAAAACAGATCCATTGGAAGTGGTCAGAAGAATGCAATGCAGCATTCAAGGAGTGTAAAAGCAACTTGGTAGAGAGCTGCATGCTAGTTCACTATGACGTATCTCAGGAGATCAAGCTAGCCTCTCCATATGGAATTGGGGCAGTGATCTCTCATATATTATGTAGTGGGGAGGAGAGACCAATTACTTTTGCTTCACCACTCTCAGTGCCAGTGAGTGTAATTATGCGCTAATTGAAAGGAAAGCTTTGGCATTAATTTTTGGGGTCAAGAAGTTCCACAAATACTTGTATGGTCGTAAGTTTATCATTGTTATGGACCATAAGCCCCTGATAGCAATCCTCCATCTAAAGTCCCCAGTTCCAACATTAGCTGCAGTCCAAATGCAGAGATGGGCTTTGATTTTGTCAGCATATATATATGATATTGAATACAGACAATCAGCTGATCACAGTAATGCTGATGCTATGTCTAGATTGCCTTCCCCATCACAAGTTACACCCAATAGGGAAGAAGTGTTCTATTTTTCATACATTGATGAACTGCCAGTCACAGCTGAAGAGGTTGGTAGAGCAACCAAACGTGACCCTGTTATGTCAAAGGTGTATGATTATATTGCAAATGGCTGGCCAAACCAGGTAGCAGACAAAGATATTCATCCATTCTTCATTTGTAGGAATGAATTATCAGTCGATAAAGATTGTATCATGTGGGGTGCAAGAGTGGTTATACCAAATAAGTTCAGGTCCAAATTGTAAGGAGACCTGATTAAGCTTGATTTGTAAGTATGGCAAAATAAGTCCATATCTTTTGTTATGTATAACCATGCAAATCATGTATGATGATTATTTTTTATAATTACTTCTTCATTAAGGAGGGAGAAGTGTAATATATATAGCTCCTCCTGTGGCACTGCACTGTTTATAATAAAGAAGGGAACAGGTCACCTGACTGAGTTCCAGAGTGTTCTGGCATCTTAAGGCTGTGTGTGTGTTTGTGAGTTAGTTACTGAAGATATAACAAGTGGAACACGAGTTGGAGGAGGATGAAGAGGAGAAAGAGGAGGAGGAAGAGGAGAAGGAACTTGAGGTGGAGATAGCACCTGCAGCGGTGCACATTGCTGCCCGGGAGGCTAAGGTCGGCCTCATAATGACCCAATTTATTGAAGTGCACCAGAGTCAGATAGTGTACTGACTTTACCCCACCTCTCCCCCACCCCCCGCCCCATCAAAATCACAAGGCAGTCTTAAAATTACCAAACTATTCCTGTCAATCCAACACCCATTGCTCGAGGTTAAGTAATGTCTCACCATTCACCCCAAGTGACAAAGCCACTTCCCAGGTAGCTGGCAGAAATGGTCAAGACAGGAAAGTAGTACAAAAAATAAATTAATGTGCACCATAAATAGATCTAAAATCTAACAGCAATATTTTGGCAAACACCCATGTGCATACCCTTGTGTATCTATGATAGAAGCACTCAGAAAATAAAAAAGATTCAATGAATTGCAACCCCTGTGGCTTCAGCAAAGGCAGAGTCAGGCTGCTCACTTCCCTGCTGTGACTTGTTAGACACTTTTGGTGGATGTCCTCTGGGTTTTGGAGCCTGTGATGACCCCGCCAAAGACTGCTCCTCCTGCGACTGTTCAGGGGCAGACTCAGCCATCGGGATCCGAGGCAGCATGTGGGGCTCTGACTGAGGGGGAGGCAAGAGGGAGAAGTGTGAGCGCTTTGTGAGGAGCCCCCACTTCCATGTCCCCTCTCCCTATCATCCCTTTCATGAGCCATCTGCATTTCCTTGCTAGCAAGAAGCTGGACAGCACCTTGCTGCACATCATTGGGCAGATGAATGCCCAAGTCTACATTGGTATCCCTCCTAGAGATGATGTCACTGATAGTCTGCAATTTGTTGCTCACAGCAAGCATGTTCTCATTTGACTGGTGCATTAAAAAAGAAAGAGAGACTTGCATTTATATCGTGTCTTTCATGACCACCGGATGTCTCAGAGCGCTTTACGACCAATGAAGTACTTTTGGAGTGTAGTCACTGTTGTAATGTAGGAAACGCGGCAGCCAATTTGCACACAGCAGGCTCCCATAAACAGCATGTGATAATGACCAGATAATCTATTTTTGTTGATTGAGGGATAAATATTTGGATTAACTTCCCTGCTCTTCTTAGAAATCATGCCATGGGATTGTTTACATCCACCTGAGTGAGCAGAAGGAGCCTTGGTTTAACATCTCATCTGAAAGACAGAACCTCCGACAGTGCAGCACTCCCTCAGCACTGCACTGGAGTGTCATCCTCAATTTTTGTGCTCAAATCCCTGGAGTGGGACTTGAACCCACAACCTTCTGACTCAGAGGCGAGAGTGCTATCCACTGAGCCACAGCTGACATTGTTTGCGCAGGTGGCCATCCTTTCCATGAAACAGCACATCGTTGCCATCACCTGCGATATGGTGCTGCTCATATTGGAGATGAACTCCTCCATTCTCTGGATGATCGCGCACATTGCGGCTGGAAAAGCTGTCAGAGCCTTATGCATTGTTGCCGCTCCTCCAAGATCAATCTTTTTTTTCGACCGAGGTTCTGTATCAGCATACAACTGAGGAGAGCTTGGAGTGTCCTGCGCCCTCCGGCGAGGACTCCCCACTGGTGTCCCTGTCTCCACCATCTGCTCTTGCTCACTTCTGATGTGTGAGACCCCAGGTGACAGCACTACTCTCTGTCCTGCTGTACCCACCGATGTGTGTGTATCTGCGCTGGTGCTGGGTGTGCATGGATCTGGTGGCAGTGCACCCTCAGAGAATGGAGTTTCCTCTGAGGAGTCGTCTTCCTCCTCCAGCTGGACAGTGGTGCGGGGGGGGTGACACTTGATGGACCTGTGGGAGAGTAAAGGCATGAATTAGACCTCTTATGATAAGAATGTGTAACGTTACCATTATGCACATGAGTAACTGTTGTATGCCATGTGGAATATTAAATCCTGTCACCAGGGTGCTGGGAGGTCCCTCTCTCTCCATCTCCTGCCGCCATCAGCTCACTCACTACACTTATTTCGAGAGCATCCTCCTCTGTAGTTGTAGAATTTAGATATATATTGGAGGGCCACCTCTCTCTCTTTTTCTCCTGTTCTGTGCTCTCTTCTCCTTCAAGGAGCGAAAGAAGAGAACTTTGAGTGAGAGTGAGGGATGGGCTACATCTGTAGAGGGTGACTATGAGGGAGTGGCGTGACATTGCCAAATGGCCTCCTTCTGTGGCTTTACTTTGTAGGATTGCATTCGGCTGAAGGTGAGTGTCAGTGGTGGTTAGTCAGATGGGGATGTGAGTAGGTGCATAGACAGTGAGAGATGGGTGCACCAGCAGGGTAGGTTAGTGTGAGGAGTGACATACAGGAGTAGGCTTGGGAAGGCAGAGTGATGGGGTTGGGGAGGATGTATTTGAATGAGGCATTGTACTCATTTTTCCTGACCTCATGAGACCATTAAATCTTTTCCGGCATTGAATCTAGGAGCGGCTGACAATTGCTCACTTCTTGGGTGATTTTCAGCTATGTCCTCTTGGCATCTCTGGCTGCTCTTTTGCATCAACCCCAGGGAACAGGACCTCCCTCTGTGCTCTGACTCCCTAGACCAGGACTTCCAGGGAGGTATCTGAGAACGTGGGCACAGCCTTCTGGCACTGTGACTCCATGTTTGCTTGCACCCACACAAATAGACCAAAGGTGATATAGACCAATATCATCATAGAAACATAGAAACATAGAAATTTACAGCGCAGAAGGAGGTCATTTCGACCCATCGTGTTCGCGCCAGCTGATACAGAGCTGCACGGCCCTTGGCCAGCAACCCTAAAGGTTACATATAAACCTATGAATAATGACGAAAAGGCAAAGAGCACCCAGCCCAACCAGTCCACCCCACATAACTACAACATCCCTTATATTAAAAACATCTACACTCCACCCCAACCGGAGCCATGTGATCTCCTGGGAGAGGCAAAAACCAGATAAAAACCCAGGCAAATTTAGAGAGAAAAAAAATCTGTGAAAATTCCTCTCTGACCCCATCCAGGCGATCGAAACTAGTCCAGGAGATCACCCTGGCCGTATTCTACTCCCTCCAGTACTTACCATTATATCTGCGCCGTCCAACAAAAGGTCATCCAATCTAATCCCAATTACCAGCTTTAGGTCCGTAACCCTGCAGGTTACGGCACTTTAAGTGCCCATCCAACCATCTCTTAAAAGTGGTGAGGGTTTCTGCATCCACCACTCTTCTAGGCAGCGAGTTCCAGATCCCCACAACCCTCTGCATAAAGAAGCCTCCCCCTCAAATCCCCTCTAAACCTTCCACCAACCACCTTAAAACTATGCCCCCTTGTGATAGCCCCCTCCACCAATGGAAATAGACCCTTATTATCCACTATGTCCAGGCCCCTCGATGAGGTTTCTCAACCTCCTCTGTTCCAATGAGAACAAACCCAGCCTATCCAATCTGTCCTCATAACTAAGATTCTCCGTTCTATGTAGCATCCTCGTAAATCTCCTCATAGGCAGTCCCTCAGAATCGAGGAATATTTCCTTCCACTCTAAAAATGAGTCCTTAGGTGGCTGAACAGTCCAATACGAGAACCACAGTCCCTGTCACAGGTGGGACAGACAGCCGTTGAGGGAAAGGGTGGGTGGGACTGGTTTGCCACAGGCTCTTTCCGCTGCCTGCGCTTGATTTCTGCATGCTCTTGGCGATGAGACTCGAGGTGCTCAGCGCCCTCCCGGATGTACTTCTTCCACTTAGGGCGGTCTTTGGCCAGGGACTCCTAGGTGTCGGTGGGGATATTGCACTTTATCAGGGAGGCTTTGAGGGAGTCCTTGCAACATTTCATCTGCCCACCTTTGGCTCGCTTGCTGTGAAGGAGTTCTGAGTAGAGCGCTTGCTTTGGGAGCCTCGTGTCTGGCATGCGAACGATGTGGCCTGCCCAACAAAGCTGATCAAGTGTGATCAGTGCTTCAATGCTGGGGATGTTGGCCTGGTCGAGGCCGCTAATGTTGGTGCATCTGTCCTCCCAGGGGATTTGTAGGATCTTGCGGAGGCATCGTTGATGGTATTTCTCCAGCGACTTGAAGTGTCTACTGTACATGGTCCATGTCTCTGAGCCATACAGGAGGGCAGGTATTACTACAGCCCTGTAGACCATGAGCTTGGTGGCGAATTTGAGGGCCTGGTCTTCAATCACTCTTTTCCTCGGGTGGTCGAAGGCTGCACTGTCGCACTGGAGGCGGTGTTGAATCTCATCGTCAATGTCTGCTCTTGATGATAAGAGGCTCCCGAGGTATGGGAAATGGTTCACATTGTCCAGGGCTGCGCGTGGATCTTGATGACTGGGGGTGGAATGCTGTGCAGCGAGGACAGGCTGGTGGAGGACCTCTGTCTTACGGATGTTTAGCATAAGGCCCATGCTTTCGTACGCCCAAGTAAATACGTTGACTATGACTTGGAGTTCAGCCTCTGTATGTGCGCAGACACAGGCGTCGTCCGCGTACTGTAGCTCGACGACAGAGGTTGGGGTGATCATGGACCTTGCCTGGAGTTGATGAAGGTTGAACAGGTTCCCACTGGTTCAGTGGTTTAGTTCCACTCCAACAGGGAACTTGTCGACTGTGAGGTGGAGCATGGCAGCGAGGAAGATTGAGAAGGGGGTTAGGGCGATGACACAGCCGTGTTTGACCCCGATCCGGACGTGGATTGGGTCTGTAATGGATCCATTGGTAAGGATCACAGCCTGCATGTCATCGTGGAGCAGGCGGAGGATGGTGACGAACTTTTGGGGGCATCTGAAATGGAGGAGGATGCTCTATAAATCCTCACGGTTGACAGTGTCAAAAGCTTTTGTAAAGTCGAAGAAGGCTATGTATAAGGGCTGGTGCTGTTCCTTGCATTTTTCCTGCAGCTGCCGCACTGTAAAAATCATGTCCGTTGTGCCCCATAGGGGATGAACTCTGCACTGTGACTCTGGGAGGAGCTCCTCAGCCACAGGGAGAAGACGGTTGAGGAGGACTCTCGTGATGACTTTCCCAGTGGCTGATAATAGGTAGATTCCTCTGTAGTTGTCGCAGTCGGACTTGTCCCCTTTTTTAAAGATGGTCACGATTACTGCATCTCTGAGATCTCCCAGCACGCTCTGCTCCCTCCAGATGAGAGAGATGTATTCGCACCAACAGTGCCTCTCCGCCATACTTCAGTGCCTCAGCAGGGATTCCATCCGTAGCCTTGTTGTTCTTAAGCTGTCTTATGGCTTTTTCTACCTCGTGCAGTGCTGGGGTTTTACTGAGGTGGTGGCGGGTAGCATGCTACGGGATGGAGTCGAGAACACACGCGTCTAAGGCAGAGTCTCGATTGAGGAGTTCCTCAAAATGCTCCTGCCAGCAGGCCGTGACTGCCTCAGTATCTCTGATGAGTGTTTCCCCGTTCTTGGCCAACAGTGGGGTGGGGCGTTGGCTGTTTGGACTGTAGGTGACCTTGACTGTGATGAAGAATCCATGCACATCATGGCTGTCGGCCAGCTGTTGTATCTCCTGTGCTTTCTCCAACCACCACCTGTTCTTTAGGTCCCGGGTTTTGTGTTGGACCTCAGTCTGTAATGCTGCCTTGCTGCTCCCGAGTTGGGTTGTTGCTTGAGGCTCAGAAATGCCCTTTGCTTGTGATCTATTAACTCTTGGATCTCCTGGTCATTCTCATCAAACCAGTCCTGGTGTTTCCTGGTTGAGTGACCGAGCGTCTCTTTGCAGGCACTGGTTATGGAGGTCTGGAGGGCAGACCAAGCGCTGTGGGAATTATGCATCTCAGGGTCATCAAGGCACACCAGGTTAGCTGTGAGGCGCTGACTGTATAGGGCTCTCTTAGATGGGTCCTTAAGTGCTGCGGCATTGACTTTTTAGCGGCACTGCTTCTGCTGCCCCCTCTGCTTTGGGGCTCTGTTAATGTCAATGATGGATCGGATTAGGCGGTGGTCCGTCCAGCAGTCGTCAGCTCCTGTCATCGAGCTAGTGATGCGCACACCCTTGCGATTCCTGGCTCGGACAATGACATAACGAAGCAGGTGCCATTATTTGGAGCGAGTGTGTTGCCACGATGCCTTGTGTTTGTCCCTCTGGCGGAACAAGGTGTTGCTGATAACAACTTCATGTTCTAGACATTTTATCAGGAGTAGGGTATTGCTGGAGTTGGCTTTTCCTACCCCCTTTCTGCCAATCATGCCTCCCCAGAGGGCTGTGTCCTTGCCAATCCTGGTGTTGAAGTCACCGAGGAGGATCAGTTTGTCGCCCGCGGGGACGCAGGTCAGGGATTTTTGAGGTTAGAGTAAAAATCCTCCTTGGTCTCATCTGTTGCATTGAGTGTTGGGGCGTATGCACTGATGACTGTGGCACATTGATTCCAGGATAGGGTGAGTCGGAGATTCATGAGACATTCGCTAATCCTGCAGGGGGAGTCTTTGAGGTGGTCGACCAGCTCGTTTTTGATCGCGAAACCGACTCCATGGAGGCGGCGTTCTTCCTCTGGTTCCCCTTTCCAGAAGAAGGTGTAACCTCCACCTTGTTCCTTGAGCTGGCTTCTCCTGCCTGCCGGGTCTCGCTTAGGGCGGCGATGTCGATATCGAAGCGTCTAAGTTCCTGGGCAACTATGGCGGTGCGGCATTCCAGCCTGTCACTGTTGGAGTTGTCCATGAGGGTCCTGACGTTCCAGTTCCCGAACTTCATGTTAACGGAGTGGAAGATGCCTGTGCATGAGTTCTTTTAACGTGGGTGGTCATTGCACACCGGCTACCACACGGGCTTAGCTGAGCAAGTTCTTGGTCCAGTGGCAAGGGGGTCCAAGACAACTGGAGACCAGGCACTGCTATATGGGCCTAGTTGCCTACGGCGATATGTTGGCCACAAGCTCGGCACTGAGTAGCGCCCTTGATGGTAGGTGGTCGGAGGCTTGATTGGGGGCAAGCATTGAGGGGGTCAGCGATTCGCTGGAGTTCAGTGTGGGAGGTCAGGGTGATCACAGCTATGGTACTCACCACGTGCTGGAGGAGGAGAAGGAGGCCAGGTCTCCAGTGGGGAAGGAGATGTCCAGTTGTCGCTGAAGGAGGAGGAGAGGCCAGCCACCGTCATAGAAGATGAAACCCGGTCACCGTTGAGGAGGAGGTCACCTGTGGGGAAGGAGCGGTCCAGCCGTCGTCGAGGAGGCCCAGATGCCGTCATGGTCTCCACCTTTCCAGTGGTGATCGGGCCTCCACCTTTCCAGTGGCGATCGGACCTCCACCCTTCCAGTGGCGATCGGACCACCTTTCCAGTGGCGATCGGACCTCCACCTTTCCAGTGGCAATCGGACCTCCACCTTTCCAGTGGCGATCGGACCTCCACCTTTCCAGCGGCGATCCGGCCTCCACCTTTCCAGCGGCGATCCGGCCTCCACCCTTCCAGTGGCGATCCGGCCTCCACCCTTCCAGTGGCGATCGGGCCTCCACCCTTCCAGTGGCGATCGGGCCTCCACCTTTCCAGTGGCGATCGGGTCTCCACCTTTCCAGTGGCGATCGGACCTCCACCTTTCCAGTGGCGATCGGACCTCCACCTTTCCAGTGGCGATCGGACCTCCACCTTTCCAGTGGCGATCGGACCTCCACTTTTCCAGTGGCGATCGGGCCTCCACCTTTCCAGTGGCGATCGGACCTCCACCTTTCCAGTGGCGATCGGACCTCCACCTTTCCAGTGGCGATCGGACCTCCACCTTTCCAGTGGCGATTGGACCTCCACCTTTCCAGTGGCGATCGGGCCTCCACCCTTCCAGTGGCGATCGGGCCTCCACCTTTCCAGTGGCGATTGGACCTCCACCTTTCCAGTGGCGATCGGACCTCCACCCTTCCAGTGGCGATCGGGCCTCCACCCTTCCAGTGGTGATCGGGCCTCCACCTTTCCAGTGGCGATCGGGTCTCCACCCTTCCAGTGGCGATCGGACCTCCACCTTTCCAGTGGCGATCGGACCTCCACCCTTCCAGTGGCGATCGGGCCTCCACCCTTCCAGTGGCGATCGGGTCTCCAACTTTCCAGTGGCGATCGGACCTCCACCTTTCCAGTGGCGATTGGACCTCCACCCTTCCAGTGGCGATCGGACCTCCACCCTTCCAGTGGCGATCGGGTCTCCAACTTTCCAGTGGCGATCGGGCCTCCACCTTTCCAGTGGCGATTGGACCTCCACCTTTCCAGTGGCGATTGGACCTCCACCTTTCCAGTGGCGATTGGACCTCCAACTTTCCAGTGGCGATCGGGTCTCCAACTTTCCAGTGGCGATCGGACCTCCACCTTTCCAGTGGCGATTGGACCTCCACCTTTCCAGTGGCGATCGGGCCTCCAACTTTCCAGTGGCGATCGGACCTCCACCTTTCCAGTGGCGATCGGGCCTCCACCTTTCCAGTGGCGATTGGACCTCCACCTTTCCAGTGGCGATCGGACCTCCACCTTTCCAGTGGCGATCGGACCTCCACCTTTCCAGTGGCGATCGGACCTCCACCTTTCCAGTGGCGATCGGACCTCCACCTTTCCAGTGGCGATCGGACCTCCACCTTTCCAGTGGCGATCGGACCTTCACCTTTCCAGTGGCGATCGGGCCTCCACCCTTCCAGTGGCGATCGGGTCTCCAACTTTCCAGTGGCGATCGGACCTCCACCTTTCCAGTGGCGATCGGACCTCCACCTTTCCAGTGGCGATCGGGCCTCCACCCTTCCAGTGGCGATCGGACCTCCACCCTTCCAGTGGTGATCGGACCTCCACCCTTCCAGTGGTGATCGGACCTCCACCTTTCCAGTGGTGATCGGACCTCCACCCTTCCAGTGGTGATCGGACCTCCACCTTTCCAGTGGCGATCGGACCTCCACCCTTCCAGCGGCGATCGGGCCTCCAACTTTCCAGTGGCGATCGGACCTCCACCCTTCCAGTGGCGATCGGACCTCCACCCTTCCAGTGGCGATCGGACCTCCACCTTTCCAGTGGCGATCGGGCCTTCACCTTTCCAGTGGCGATCGGACCTCCATCTTTCCAGTGGCGATCGGGCCTCCACCTTTCCAGTGGCGATTGGACCTCCACCTTTCCAGTGGCGATCGGACCTCCACCCTTCCAGTGGCGATCGGACCTCCACCTTTCCAGTGGCGATCAGGCCTCCACCTTTCCAGTGGCGATCGGACTTCCACTTTCTGGTGGCCATTAGGCCTTCACCTTTCCAGTGGCGATCGGACCTCCACCCTTCCAGTGGCGATCGGACCTCCACCTTTCCAGTGGCGATCGGACCTCCACCCTTCCAGTGGCGATCGGACCTCCACCCTTCCAGTGGCGATCGGGCCTCCACCAGCGGCGGCAGATAGACCAATAGCTACCTCCCCCACCCCCCTGTATGCCTCCTCCAACAACCTTCAACTGAGATGTGTGCAAGGCCCCTTTAAGTATCCGAACTGAAAGCCAGTCATCAGTGACGTCCTTTTAATTGGGCTGGGAAACCTGAATGATTGGTTCAATTGATGTAATTGAGTTAAGCGCACAGTGCAGAATGAATTGTTGAAAACTTTGGTATGGTGACCTGCTACACGGCCCGCATACATCCGCCCCGACTCCAAGGTAAAGATTCTGGCCGATGTGTCGTTTATCTTATCATACAGTGTCTCTTGTCTATTTAATCTATTAAAGGAAAGTTCTCCACAAATGCTGGTTGATCTCCAAAGATAGTTGATTACTGCGGTGGCGGATGAGTTCCAGCTCACCTTCCCACCCACCAGCCTGTGTGGGTACAGAGACCTGATGTAGTGAGACTCAACTCCCAATTCCTTTCATTACTCCTTGGAACTGAGTGTTGGGCAAAGTGTGAATGAGTGTGCACAAAGTGTGCTTAAAGAGATTCTGTGATACAAAATCTTAAAAGAAAAACTTATGCTCAAATTTTCATCCGTGTTGCAAAATGCCATCTAGTAGGAGTTTACTAAAATAACGTTTACAAATTATATAAAATGTAAGAAAGATATGGATTTATACCGTGCCTTTTAGGACCTCAAGACATCCCAAAGAGCTTTACAACCAGTGAAGTATATGTAATATCGGAAATGTGGCAGACAATTTGCGCACAACATGGCCCCACAAAAAGCAATGATATATTGATCAGATAATCTGTTTTAATGATTTTGCTTCAGGGTTAGATATTGGCCAATAAACATAAAAACATAAGAATTAGGAGCAGGAATTTGCCATATGGCCCTTCGAGCCTGCTCCGTCATTCAATAAGATCATGGCTGATCTTCGACCTCAACTCCACTTTCCCACCCGATCTCCATATCCCTTGATTACCCTAGAATCCAAAAATCTATCTATCACAACCCTGAATATACTCAATAACTCAGCATCCACAATTCTTTTGGGTAGAGAATTCCAAAAATTCACAACCCACTGAGTGAAGAAATCCCTCCTCACCTTAATCTTAAATGGCCAACCTCTTATCCTGAGACTGTGCCCCCTTGTTCCAGATTCTTCAACGAAGGGAAACAACCTCTCAGCATATACTCTGTCAATCCCCCTCAGAATCTTATATATTTTGATGCAATCACCTCTCATTCTTCTAAACTCCAGAGAATAAAGGCCCAATCTACTCAATCTCTACTCATAGGACAACCCTCTCCCTCCAAGGATCAATGTAATGAACGTTCATTGCACCGCCTCTAAGGCATGTATGTCCTTTCTCAGATAAGCAGACCAAAACTGCACAGTACTTCAAATGTGGTCTCACCAAAGGCCTATACAATTGTAGCAAGACTTTCTTGCTCTTCAAAGAGATTTGGATAGGTTAAGCGAATGGGCGAAGGTTTGGCAAATGGAAGACAATGTCGGAAAGTGTGAGGTCATCCACCTTGGGAAAAAAAACAGTAAAAGGGAATATTATTTGAATGGGGAGAAATTACAACATGCTGAGATGCAGAGGGACCTGGGGGTCCTTGTGCATGAATCCCAAAAAGTTAGTTTGCAGGTGCAGCAGGTAATCAGGAAGGCGAATGGAATGTTGGCCTTCATTGCGAGAGGGATGGAGTACAAAAGCAGGGAGGTCCTGCTGCAACTGTATAGGGTATTGGTAAGGCCGTACCTGGAGTACTGCATGCAGTTTTGGTCACCTTACTTAAGGAAGGATATACTAGCTTTGGAGGGGGTACAGAGACGATTCACTAGGCTGATTCCGGAGATGAGGGGGTTACCTTATGATGATAGATTGAGTAGACTGGGTCTTTACTCGTTGGAGTTCAGAAGGATGAGGGGGTGATCTTATAGAAACATTTAAAATCATGAAAGGGATAGACAAGATAGAGGCAGAGAGGTTGTTTCCATTGGTAAGGGAGACTAAAACTAGGGGGCACAGCCTCAAAATACGGGGGAGCCAATTTAAAACCGAGTTGAGAAGGAATTTCTTCTCCCAGAGGGTTGTGAATCTGTGGAATTCTCTGCCCAAGGAAGCAGTTGAGGCTAGCTCATTGAATGTATTCAAATCACAGATAGATAGATTTTTAACCAATAAGGGAATTAAGGGTTATGGGGAGCGGGCGGGTAAGTGGAGCTGAGTCCATGGCCAGATCAGCCATGATCTTGTTGAATGGTGGAGCAGGCTCGAGGGGCTAGATGGCCTACTCCTGTTCCTAATTCTTATGTTCTTATGTTCTTATGTTCTTATGTTCTTATGTTCTTATGTTCTTATGTTCTTGTACTCCAACCGCCCTTGCAATAAGGGCCAACATGCCATTTGCCTTCCTAATTGCTTGCAGTACCTGCATGCTAACTTTCAGTGTTTCCTGTACGAGGATACCTAAATCTCTCTGAACACCAACATTTAATAGATTTTCACCATTTAAAGTGTATTCTGTTTTTCTATTCTTCCTACCCAAGTGAATAACCTCACATTTCCCACATTATACTTCATCTGCCACCTTATTGCTCACTCACTTAACCTGTCTATATCCCTTTGCAGGCTCTTCATGTCCTCCTCAAAGCTGAGTTTCCCATCTAGCTTTGTATCATCAGCAAACTTGGATACATTGCATTCAGTCCTTTCATAGAAACATAGAAACATAGAAAATAGGTGCAGGAGCAGGCCATTCAGCCCTTCTATGAGTTCATGGCTGAACATGAAACTTCACTACCCCCTTCCTGCTTTCTCGCCATACCCCTTGATCCCCAGAGTAGTAAGGACTTCATCTAACTCCCTTTTGAATATATTTAGTGAATTGGCCCCAATCACTTTCTGTGGCAGAGAATTCCACAGGTTCACCACTCTCTGGGTAAAGAAGTCTCTCCTCATCTCGGTCCTAAATGGCTTACCCCTTATCCTTAGACTGTGACCCCTGGTTCTGGACTTCCCCAACATTGGGAACATTCTTCCTGCATCTAACCTGTCTAAACCCATCAGGATTTTAAACGTTTCTATGAGGTCCCCTCTCATTCTTCTGAACTCCAGTGAATACAAGCCCAGTTGATCCAGTCTTTCTTGATAGGTCAGTCCCACCATCCTGGGAATCAGTCTGGTGAATCTTCGCTGCACTCCCTCAATAGCAAGAATGTCCTTCCTCAAGTTAGGAGACCAAAACTGTACATAATACTCCAGGTGTGGCCTCACCAAGGCCCTGTACAACTGTAGCAACACCTCCCTGCCACTGTACTCAAATCCCCTCGCTATGAAGGCCAACATGCCATTTGCTTTCTTAACCGCCTGCTGTACCTGCATGCCAACCTTCAATGACTGATGTACCATGACACCCAGGTCTCGTTGCACTTTCCCTTTTCCTAATCTGTCACCATTCAGATAATAGTCTGTCTCTCTGTTTTTACCACCAAAGTGGATAACCTCACATTTATCCACATTATACTTCATCTGCCATGCATTTGCCCACTCACCTAACCTATCCAAGTCACTCTGCAGCCTCATAGCATCCTCCTCGCAGCTCACACTGCCACCCAACTTAGTGTCATCCGCAAATTTGGAGATACTACATTTAATCCCCTCGTCTAAATCGTTAATGTACAATGTAAACAGCTGGGGCCCCAGCACAGAACCTTGCGGTACCCCACTAGTCACTGCCTGCCATTCTGAAAAGTACCCATTTACTCCTGCTCTTTGCTTCCTGTCTGACAACTAGTTCTCAATCCACATCAGCACACTACCCCCAATCCCATGTGCTTTAACTTTGCACATTAATCTCTTGTGTGGGACCTTGTCGAAAGCCTTCTGAAAGTCCAAATATACCACATCAACTGGTTCTCCTTTGTCCACTTTACTGGAAACATCCTCAAAAAATTCCAGAAGATTTGTCAAACATGATTTCCCCTTCACAAATCCATGCTGACTTGCACCTATCATGTCACCATTTTCCAAATGCGCTGCTATGACATCCTTAATAATTGATTCCATCACTTTACCCACAACTGATGTCAGACTGACCGGTCTATAATTCCCTGTTTTCTCTCTCCCTCCTTTTTTAAAAAGTGGGGTTACATTGGCTACCCTCCACTCGATAGGAACTGATCCAGAGTCAATGGAATGTTGGAAAATGACTGTCAATGCATCCGCTATTTCCAAGGCCACCTCCTTAAGTACTCTGGGATGCAGTCCATCAGGCCCTGGGGATTTATCGGCCTTCAATCCCATCAATTTCCCCAATATAATTTCCCGACTAATAAAGATTTCCCTCAGTTCCTCCTCCCTACTAGACCCTCTGACCCCTTTTATATCCGGAAGGTTGTTTGTGTCCTCCTTAGTGAATACTGAACCAAAGTACTTGTTCAATTGGTCTGCCATTTCTTTGTTCCACGTTATGACTTCCCCTGATTCTGACTGCAGGGGACCTACGTTTGTCTTTACTAACTTTTTTCTCTTTACATACCTATAGAAACTTTTGCAATCCGCCTTAATGTTCCCTGCAAGCTTCTTCTCGTACTCCATTTTCCCTGCCCTAATCAAATCCTTTGTCCTCCTCTGCTGAGTTCTAAATTTCTCCCAGTCCCCAGGTTCGCTGCTATTTCTGGCCAATTTGTATGCCACTTCCTTGGCTTTAATATTATCCCTGATTTCCCTTGATAGCCACGGTTGAGCCACCTTCCCTTTTTTATTTTTACGCCAGACAGGAATGTACAATTGTTGTAATTCATCCATGCGGTCTCTAAATGTCTGCCATTGCCCATCCACAGTCAACCCCTTAAGTATCATTCGCCAATCTATCCTAGCCAATTCACGCCTCATACCTTCAAAGTTACCCTTCTTTAAGTTCTGGACCATGGTCTCTGAATTAACTGTATCATTCTCCATCCCAATGCAGAATTCCACCATATTATGGTCACTCTTCCCCAAGGGGCCTCGCACAATGAGATTGCTAATTAGTCCTCTCTCATTACACAACACCCAGTCTAAGATGGCCTCCCCCCTAGTTGGATCCTCGACATATTGGTCTAGAAAACCATCCCTTATGCACTCCAGGAAATCCTCCTCCACCGTATTGCTTCCAGTTTGGCTAGCCCAATCTATGTGCATATTAAAGTCACCCATTATAACTGCTGCACCTTTATTGCATGCACCCCTAATTTCCTGTTTGATGCCCCCCCCAACATTACTACTACTGTTTGGAGGTCGGTACACAACTCCCACTAACGTTTTTTGCCCTTTGGTGTTCTGCAGCTCTACCCATATAGATTCCACATCATCCAAGCTAACTATTGCATTAATCTCCTCTTTAACCAGCAATGTTACCCCACCTCCTTTTCCTTTTATTCTATCCTTCCTGAATGTTGAATACCCCTGGATGTTGAGTTCCCAGCCCTGATCATCCTAGAGCCACGTCTCCGTAATCCCAATCACATCATATTTGTTAACATCTATTTGCACAGTTAATTCATCCACCTTATTGCGGATACTCCTTGCATTAAGACACAAAGCCTTCAGGCTTGTTTTTTTAACATCCTTTGTCCTTTTAGAATTCTGCCGCACAGTGGCCCTTCCTGTTCCCCGCCCCGGGCCTCTCTACCCCCCACCCACCCCCATCTCCCCTCTGTCTCCTGCCTCTGCCTCCCTTTTGTCTCCCTCTGTCTCCCTGCATTGGTTCCCATCCCCCTGCCATATTAGTTTAACTCCTCCCCAACAGCACTAGCAAACTCTCCCCCTAGGACATTGGTTCCGGTCCTGCCCAGGTGCAGACCGTCCGGTTTGTACGATCCCACCTCCCCCAGAACCAGTTCCAATGCCCCAGGAATTTGAATCCCTCCCTGCTGCACCACTGCTCAAGCCACGTATTCATCTGCGCTATCCTGCGATTCCTACTATGACTAGCACATGGCACTGGTAGCAATCCCGAGATTACTACTTTTGAGGTCCTACTTTTTAATTTAGCTCCTAGCTCCTTAAATTCGTTTCGTAAGATCTCATCCCTTTTTTTACCTATGTCGTTGGTACCAATGTGCACCACGACAACTGGCTGTTCTCCCTCCCATTTCAGAATGTCCTGCACCTGCTCCGAGACATCCTTGACCCTTGCACCAGGGAGGCAACATACCATCCTGGAGTCTTGGTTGCGGCCGCAGAAACGCCTATCTATTCCCATCACAATTGAATCCCCTATCACTATCGCGCTCCCACTCTTTTTCTTGCCCTCCTGTGCAGCAGCGCCAGCCACGGTGCCATGAACTTGTCTGCTGCTGCCCTCCCCCGATGAGTCATCCCCCCCAACATTTTCATCTAAGTCATTGCTATAGTTTGTAAATAGCTGAGGCCCAAGCACTGATCCTTGCAGCACCCCACTAGTTACAGCCTGCCAACTGTAAAATGACTCGTTTATCCCTACTCTCTGTTTTCTGTCCGATAACCAATCCTCTATCCATGCTAATATATTATCCAGAACCCCATGAGCCCTTATCTTGCGTAGCAACCTTCTAAGTGGCATCTTATCGAATGTCTTTTGGAAATCCAAATATACTACATCAATTGGTTCCCCTTTATCTACCCTGCTAGTTACAGCCTCAAAAACATTTGTTAAACCTGATTTCCCTGTTATAAAACCATGTTGACTTTGTCTAATCATATTATGATTTTCTAAGTGCCCTGTTACTACTTACTTAATAATGGATTCCAGCATTTTCCTGATGACTGATATCAGGTTAACTGGCCTGTAGTTCCCTGTTTTCTCTCCCTCCTTTCTTGACTAGTGGGAATACATTTGCTACCTTCTAATCCGCAGGGACCATTTTAGAATCTAGGGAATTTTGGAAGATTGCAACCAATGCATCTCTGCAGCCACCACTTTTAGAACCCTAGGATGCAGGCCATCAGGTCCAGGGGATTTGTCAGGTTTTAATCCCATTAGTTTCTCAAGTACTTTTTCCTCTATTAATATTAATTACTTTAAGTTCCTCACTGTTATTAGCCCCTTGGTTCCCATTATTTTTGGTATACGGGGGGAACTGCTTTGCTCTTCTTCAAATAGTGCCATGGAATCTTCTATGTTCATCTTAGAGAGTAGGCGAGGCCTCAGTTTAACATCTTCAGTACCGAACTGGAATATCAGTCTAGAATGCTCAAGTGTCTGGACTGGGACTTGAACCCACAATCTTCTGACTCAGAGGCAAGCGTGCTACCAACTGAGCCACAGCTGATGCTCTACAAGACATAGGTACTACAAGAACATAAGAATTCAGGCAATGAGAAGACGCAATATGGCCTATCATGAAGCTCCTTCCATAGGGCATGTATAATCTACACTATCATAGACTCAACCCCTTCCATTGAATCTCCTGAAGGACAATTCTGCCGAAATACCTCCTGACTCTCAAACATTTCTCCATCCCTAGAGATGCACTATTCAACCCTGGCTGGTAGCCCTCCACAGATGACATTCCAGTGACCCCAGCAACACAGGAACCATAATATATATGATTACTTTAGTCTATAATTATCGTTAAAACCTTCAATCTCATTTCCAACCAGATATTTATCAAGCTCTTTTTTTTTGAAGGAGCTAAATGACACAATGTCAACGGTTGTTACTGGGAATTTTTGTCACACATCCAGTAGTCTTTGGGGGGGTGGAGGTGGAGGGGGCTGCGGGGGTGAGGGAACTATTTTAATTTCTAGTCTTGCTTTAGCCTTGTTTATTTTGAACTCATGCACTCTGGTTTTGAGCTCACAGCTCAAGTGAAATAGCCTGCTTGCATTTACATCGATAATGCCGCCACGTAAATTCACCTCCCATTTCTTAGAACCCTAGATACAAAAGATCCATAAAACTGTTCTCTGAATCCTCTCCAACGTACCAATGTCCTTTTGAAGGTAGGATGTCCAAAATGTCAAACAGTATTCCAAATATGGTTTCACCAGTTGAACATACAAGGCTAAAATAACTTGTTTTAAATTATAGGGGTGAATATTTATTTTTAGCGCTCTTAATGCAGAACTTTGTGTGCCATGAGTGCCGATTCGGAATTCTGGTATGCAACCGATTTACCGGCCCATAATTCTCCATACTTTGTCTTTAACATTTCTGGCACAAAACATCGCAAGCCCAATTTAAAATACACTTACAGTGTGCAAAATTGCTGTGCTGAAAGAGCTAACTATGAACCATAAGGAAATACCCTTGTGATTCATTTACCCAGTGGTTTAACACCGTCGTTAAAAAATAACGACCGTCTTTTTTCAAAACCGTTTTTGTGACATCTCTAGGCGTCAAAATTAATGATATTGCCGTTTTTGTATATTTGGCCAATAACGACTTTTTTAAGGACAGTAATAAATACCGAACAGAAAAAGCCTGTCTTACCTGGTCGAGTTGGATCGAAATCGGCGATAACGGCGCCATCTTGGAAAACGGAGCTGAGGTAAAGGTTTTGGAGGGAAGGTTGCGTTTAGAGATTGAGTTTATAATTTGTTTTTAAGGACATTTAAGGGTATTTTAAGAATGGAGCCTATTCTATCTGTGCAATATTTGGTGACTGCTTATGCTATCCAGGATAATCATAGAAGAAGGCTTATTCAACAGCATTATCAGTATAATCAAAGAGGTCGTAGACTTATATGGGCAGGAGGCCTTACCCCCAACGAGTTTACAGGGAGAGACACTCATACCTGCACCTGTCTGAGGCACAGTGCGTTAGAAGGTTGCGCTTTTGAAAAGAGGTGGTCACAGAGATATGCCAGCTCATAAAGGCAGACATACAGCCTCCAAGCGTGAGGAGGACGGCACTGCCTGTCGAGGTGAAGGTGACTGTGGCACTTAGCTTCTATGTTTCCAGCTCCTTTCAGGTATCAGCAGGGGACATATGCTGCATCTCGCAGCATGCTACACATCGCTACATTCGCCAGGTGACTACTACACTGTTTGCATCAACCTATTAATGACCAGGGAGGCACAGAATGAGAGGGCTATAGGCTTTGCACAAATTGCTGGCTTCCCCAAGGTGCAGGCTGCCATTGACTGTACGCACATCGCCCTGCGAGCACCTTTTGAGGATTCGGAGATTTACCGAAACTGAAAGGGATTCCACTTGCTGAACGTACAGATCAGCTGCGACCATACTCAGCGTATCATGTCAGTAAATGTAAAA
This sequence comes from Pristiophorus japonicus, assembly GCF_044704955.1. Lineage (NCBI taxonomy): Eukaryota > Metazoa > Chordata > Chondrichthyes > Pristiophoridae > Pristiophorus > Pristiophorus japonicus. The sequence goes on from NC_091978.1 coordinate 234,139,272, forward strand.
TTTCCAGGCAGCATCAATGATGCTTTCATCTTGCATGAGAGCACTGTCTCACAGCTGTTTGAGGAGCAGCCAGAAGGCCAGAGCTGGATGCTGGGGGACAAAGGTTATGGGCTCGTCACCTGGCTCATGACCCCTCTCCACAAAATGTAGACAGAGGTGAGCGTCGCTACAATATCTGCCATATAGCCACATGCAACATTGTCGAGAGGCAATTGGAGTGCTAAAGCAGTGCTTCTGATGCCTGGACCACTCTGGAGGCTCCCTGCAATATTCTCCTCAGCAGGTCGGTGAGTTCACTGTGGTATGCTGCATGCTACACAACTTAGCCATCATGAGCGGACAGGATTTGCCAATGGAGATTGCAGAACCACCTCAGGCGAGTTGGTGGGGGGGGGAGGGGGGTGCGGGAGGAGGATGAGAAGGAGGAGGAGGCGAGGAACCCAGGACACTACTACCAACCCCAGGAGGACACGGGAGAAGGTCTCGTGGACCTTATGCCATTGCAAGAGCCTTGCGTCAGCAGCTGATATTTCAGCGCTTTGCATGAAGGCTGAATGGCATGTTTCATCATTGACTGCCCACTGTATCCCACCATGTTGACTATTTCCCCATTATTCTGTGAATGAGACACTGCATAAATTTGGTTTAGTTGAAAAAATAATTTGAAATTTGTTAAACATTTGTACACTTGTACTTAACTTTAATAAAACATGTTGGTATTATATTAAACTTTTAAATAAAGCAAACAACCAACCACAACAACAACAAAAGAACAGCAAAACAACAACAACCACAGAAGCAAACAAACTCGAGCTGCAGCCACCTCTCCCCACACCCCCTTATTTAAACACCATCGCGCCGCCCGCCCTTCTTGCCCTTGCCATTAGCCTTGCCCGTTACCACAGGCTTAGTCCTACTCCCGGTGAGCTCAAGGTTCTTAGTAGTTTGTCGGGTACGACACTCCGCTTGTTGGGGGACAGACGAGGGAGCCGCC